>NC_140124.1:150674694-152033930 GCF_964035555.1 Netta rufina
GGAAAGGAAAGGAAAGGAAAGGAAAGGAAAGGAAAGGAAAGGAAAGGAAAGGAAAGGAAAGGAAAGGAAAGGAAAGGAAAGGAAAGGAAAGGAAAGGAAAGGAAAGGAAAGGAAAGGAAAGGAAAGGAAATCAATCTCACAACCAAACCAAACAAAAACAAAAACAAACAAAAAAGACAAACTAAAAGAGGAAAACTAAGAGGGGAGGAGAACAGGACTGCAGCACAGGTTTCTGTGAGGTGGACGTCTTTCCTCTTGGAAAAATCACCTTCAGAACCAAGAGGAAGAGCAGGAAAAGAGGTTATGGAAGTATACTGAAAGTATAACTGTGCTTATCTCAATATTTCAAAGCTCACTATAGTTCAAAGGAAGAAAACCCAACAGTTTATCACCGGTGTGTTACACCACATCAGATGTGCACAGAGGTGCAAACACATGGAGCCTTACTGTGTTACCCATGAAAAGCCACATCCCAATGCACATCTTCTGACCACAAGGACAGAACAACACGCAGATGAAAAGCAGTAACCCAGGAGAGAAATGCTGGCAGCATGACACCAAGCCGAAACCCTCGAGTTAACACCTCCCAAGCAGGGAGCTACTGGCTTGAGCACTGGGGCTTGGACAAGTGCCTTTCAGCTGTATCACCACTGCCACTCCCTGGAAAATGGGGCTTTGCACATCTTGCAATTGATCAGGAATGCTTCAAAGAAAAAGCCCACCCTGTCTGCGGCCCCTCCTCCTGCACAGACTTGGAAAGGATCTGTCCATACAGGGCAAGAAGAGGGAGCAGCCTGTAAAGTCACTAGGTTAACTCTAGCATGCCTACTACCCCCCAAAAGCAGAAGGTTTATAACAGAAATGTTATAAACATTTTCCTGTCGTGCCAGCTGATTAGGATCTATTTCAAATGCAAGCTCAGTCATGCTACACAGATCTCTGGAGCAGTGGTGCAGGGCTGTTTGTTTTCCTAGCAGATTGTCTCATTTCATTAAACATTATAATAACATGATTTGGGAAACATCTCCGGCCTTAAAACCTTGTTATTAAAAGAACTTGTCTTGGATGGTTCAGCTGGGTAACTAATGCTTTCAGTGACAATGAGCACCATGCAGCAACTTAGTGCAAAGTACTCCAAGGGCTAGCCTGTACAGTGTTCAGATGGGAGCTTTTCTGTCCATGTCAAAGGGTTTTACTGTTTGAAAATCTGTAAAGAATTCCCTTATACAACACAGAGGACAATGAGAGCAATGCTACAGAGTTAATATAAAACAGGACACGGGAATGATGTTTCCACTCAGAAACGCAGGTTGTGGCTAGATTGGCAGAGTCTAAGCATATATGTTCAGAGGAGCTTCTGAAAATAACTGGTTGCTCACTCGTAGGGGTCTATATATAAGTATACCAGGAGCACAGGACTGGGTGAGACCAGCTGGGCCTTTCCTCAGTCTTTGCAAATGCAGGTAACTATGGTGACATTTCATCTACAAGCACCCACAAAAACTGTTCCACAAGGCATCTTCGCATACTGTAACGATGTAGTAGTACAAAGGATCAAGAGTCACCAGAACTACACAATACAGCAGAAAAGGACAGGAGAGGTTGAGGACTTTGTTCCTTAATTGCAAAAGCTTTTAGGTGAACATGGTCTGTTCTTTGTGGGTAATGGATAATACACCAAATGACAAAAAAAGGGGGAAACAAAGAAACAAACAAAAAGAAAAAGCAGCTTTGACCATCCAAAATGGAGAGCATTTTCTCCAAACCATATATCTGATAGTCAGTTTAATCCAGGTTGTATAAATAAAACTCCGCAACAAGTCATCTACCACCTGTAGGAACACTGGCATGTTTTGGCCATCATCCCATCTCATGCCATAGCTGATCCTTCCTGTTTCACTAAAAGCTGTCAATCACTGTTTTCTTGGCAACCAAGTGATGCGCCAAGGGTGGAGAATATCCTCCCAAAATAAATGTTATAAATAAAATAAAAGCTGATCAAGGCTCAGCCGAGGAGAAACACAGCACAGAGCTGGATCCAACTATGGTTTTTGTATCTGGGTAACTGTGATGGCAGGACTTTATTCATAACCAGATCTGAACTGTGGTCCCTATGCCGGGTAATCTGAATGGAAAAAGAAGGACAATCAGTAAATCTCCCTTGGGAGATTCATCCAAAATTCCTGCATGCTCTATGTAAAGAGCAAAACTAGCAATAGTGTAGGATGACCCCAAGTCTTATTCCACATAAAATAAATAAATAAATAAATAAATAAATAAATAAATAAATAAGTAAAGTCCTCTTTTCACTAACAAATCTGCTTAGTGACAATTATTCTCATATGACCTTGGTATGAAGGCTGTTCATTACCACAAAACTTGTGTATTCAAGTATAGAAAATAGCTTTTTATAAGCCTATTCAGCTGAAGTGTTTTGCTGTACTGAAAGACGTGGAGCAAGGATAGTGTCATCCATCAGAACACCAGAGGGTACTGAGCAATTTTCACTATTAACAATTTGTGTTCTGTCTTGCAGAAACTCAGGCACTCAAAGGTGGAAAAAAGCCAATGACACTGAACCCCTCACACTTGAAAAGTGAACTCCAAAAGCCTGGGAAAAAGAGAGCTAGCCATTCTCAGAGTGAAACACCAGGCAGACAAGTTCAATAAAGTTCAGTGAAAAGAAACAGATTCCCAAAGATATTTCAAACTTCTACATTTCAAAACATCCTTTATCACAAAGCACCCAGTAATAGGCAGAGAACAATACTCCAGTATCAGGGAGATGGAGAAAAGTCACATCCATACAATAGAAGAGCAAAGGGGGTGAAGCATGCTTTGTCAGGAAAGGTTGTTTCGTGATTATTGTATAAAGAAGAAATTCTCCTGCTGTAGGTTCTGCAGTTGGTTTTACCAGACATACTGAGTGTGTCTTTTGGCAAGTCAGATTGCCTGCTATTGAAACACTTGCTAATTTATCTGCTTTCCACCTTGCATACTCATTATTTTAAGTATGCACCTGAGTTAACTTCAAGGATTTGCTTAGTATTATACAAGAATTTAAGATCTCTGCTAATTAAGGATAGGCTGAGACACATAATTAAGTGTTTTGCTGAATCATACTTAACATGCATAGATCGCCTTGCTGGAAAAGAGTTTTAACAAAACTTTCCTCTCCCATGGGGAAGAGGCACGTTTCATGTGTGAGGGTTCAAGGTAAAACAGCAGCAGGTCACACTAGTAAGCTGGCCCTGTTATCTTAAGTTGCCTCCAAAATGGCTACTTTTCCCAGGGTCTTCTAGCAGTAGATGAAGAGAAAGACACTTCTTGTGGGGATAATTCTGCCCATTTTTAGAGAAACCTGACCACTTCCAGCCCCTTTTCACAAGCAACTCTGGAGGTGCCTAAATCTCTTCCAATGAACATAACGATCCTAACACAAGAGACTTCTCACCACACACACCTGTCATGATGTAAACTAGACAGAATAAATTCTGGTTGAATTGGCAAGGAAAGGAACAATGTTATTTACTAGTTCACTTTTTGTCAATCCTGATATGCTTGTGATTAACAGGCTTTGTCTTCCTTTTTGGTTGAGCTACTCTGGTGTAATCAATAGTCAGTTTAAATTTCTTATTTTTCAGTGGCACTTGATTACCCACTAATCTACATACATATATATGTTTTTATAACTTTCTCTGCATTTTTACATAATTTCACAACCGAGTGAAACTAAGATAGGAACACTTTTTCAGAGCAATTTCTGTAATAAGCCTATATTTTCCAAAGCAATCCCAATGCAACTAATTTACTCCAAAGACCCAGCCTCCACTAAGTAACCATTAACAAAGAATACATCTGTAAGCCTGAGCATGGAATCTGGTACAGACACACGTTGTATACCTTCAATAAGAGATTAGACAGATAGGGAGACAAAACTGGGAACAAAAAAAAAAAAAAATCCATTTGAAAAAAAAAAAAAAAAGCTTTGTAAGGTCTATGTGTATTTTTTTGAGAGGAAAGAGAGTTGGCAGATGAAATGAATCTCACCGTCAAAATAACTTTTTCTTCTGTCACATCTTGTGATCTATGGTCCAACAGAAGCAGCAATTCTAGTTCTACCTTAGGTTTATGTGATATGTTTCCAGCAATACAATATATCCCCAAAATATGTCTCCTAAAGATTTCCTTGCTGAGTATTTGATTATAACTTTATCCTTCAAAGCCATTGCTAAAAAGCTGTTACTGCCCAATGGCCCTGTAAAAATGCTGGTGTCATCCTCACTGGATCTAACCAGTTTTTCCTAGTGGTCATGACACGTAGGACACTGATCTAATACCCAAATCTTTCTCATTTATTGCCTGCATAACACTAAAGGACAAATGATTTTGGTGGAGTCCTGTGGGTGGTTTTATGACAGAGAGAATAACAACATACAAAACCTGCACATCAACGGGGATGTCCAATAACAGGGACATACTTGTAGTGCTCTGTTTCACAGGCAGTGACCACCTCCACCACTAGAAAACTGTAAGGACAGAGATCAAAATACTTTTTGTTAAACTTTCCTTTAGGCAAAAAAAAACCTGCCAAAGCAACTTCTCCAGGTCCTTTCCATCCTGATCTTACACCTGTTTTGGAGATAGGAAGCTGCAAACCGGAGTTCTGTCAGACAGGTCTTTTCAAAAGCCTGAAGATGCTCAGCAAAGTAACTGAAATGAGTTCAGTAAAGAAAACACTTTGAAATTAAAATGGACAATGCCGAGATACAAAGAGCCTGCCTAAGTCTGTCAAAAGTCCCCATACTAATTTTGTAACATCTCATTTCACTTTCATTCACATGGGTGCTTGATCTTACCCTTTATGCACTTTAAGTGAATCAATTTCTGTAGCAATCACAGAGAAAGGAAAAACTACAAATTTGAAGCTGGAGGTGCAGAGGAAGCATCTCTGCTTTGTTGCATCTTCTCAGCTATTGCCAGAGATAAAGATAATTCACCAGGGAAATGAAAGTCATTCCAAGAACTTGGAGTGGGGAGAAGTGATGAAACACCCAGCAGGACATCAACCGCATTAGGAGATGGAACAGAGAAAACTATATAAAATAAGATTTCCTAGAAAGGGGCTATAAAGAACTGATGTGATAAAGAATGATTTGGCTATGTGAAATATTTCTTCCAGAATAAATTTTGATAACTGAACACTCCCTTAGAAAATATCACTGCACTCAATAAGGGGGAAAAAAAAGCTATGGTACAGTCCTCTGTGTACCACAGCTCACCTAACATCTGAATAGTTCATATTCAGTAATCGTTTTGACTCCTCCGCTAAGGTAGGTAATAAGGTATTAGCCTTATTTTGCTGAGGAGGAACGAAACCATAAAGTGGATTAAGTGAGCTACCCGAGAGTTTACAGAACTGCTGGCTCATGATAGGCTCACTTGGGACATATCCAGCAAAAGAACCGGCAACAGCTGAACTGAGAATTAATCCCAGATCTCTTGAATCCAATTTACCAGATTAAATTTTATCAAAACTGTTACTGGGACTTCAGGACTTAGAGATGTGTCTGCACATTTCATTTGTTTCCATATGAAGGTAGATGCAAGTTCAGGGCGATGGCTTGGCAATAGAAAAAGGGAGTACTGTCCTCAGTGGCTGAACACAGGAGATCTGTCCACTTTGGCTCTGCTTTAAATTCCGTGCAGAAAACACTGTTAATATCATAAAAATTATTAGCTACTATTTGTGATGTTAAAAAAAAATGCCTTTACTTAAGGGAAAGCTCCTTTGGGTATGAGTAGGAAAATTAGATAAATCATAAGAGCAACAAAATCAGCCATAACCCCCAGGAAAACTCAGGCTGAGCAATCCCTCCTGCTTGCATGCTACCAGTGGACTGTTCCAGCTAATCTCCAATGAAAGCCCAAAACTTCATGCTGAAGAGTGAATAGAAAACAGCTAGCTCATCTCCTAGCATGAAGCAAAAGCAGCCTTAGCAACTGCCTAGCAACTCCAAGCGGAGGAAGGCTGGAGCTCCTGGTCAGCAGGATGCCCTCTTGCGGGGGCGAACCCAGAGCCCACGCCAGCCAGAGCCCAGCAGTCCCTGATACACAAACTGAACCTCAGCCTTGTCCCTTTCCCAGCCCCAGAAATACAAGGTGTTTCTGTCAATACAACAATGAACGTTCATAATGTGTTACATTTTCCTTTTTTTTTTTTTTTTTCCTAAAAATCTGTAACTCTTTATTAGCAGTAATTCAGTGGTTAACAACCAGTTCCAAGACTGACTTTTTATTTTATCTTCAATATATATAACCATGATTTCTTTTTTATTATTTTTATTTTTTTTATCCTGATTATAGAAAGTACAGGTGGTTGTGGAACCCTAATGGTCCTCTCAAATTCCTCCATGGAACATTGCGTGGGTGTAACTTCCACCTTTGCAGTTTATACCTTCCATAGTTCCTTTATGAACACTGTTACTGAACAGAAATATTACTTGGGGAATATATTGGTGCCCATTAGTATCACAGACTAAACATTATACATCATATTGTAATGTCTCTGATATAACAGCCAAAATGGTTCCAGGATGAATAAGGCTATTAACTCTAAGCACTGTGAGCAATTTGTATTCAAATGCTGCTCTACCTTGAAAAATATCCTTGCTGTGATCTTTGAGTTTGCAAACCAAATGTTAGCACTTTCCAGGTGGAAAGACATTTCTATGAAAACTGGTGAAAGCAGAAACAAACTGAGAAGTGTAAGAAAAGTGTTCATTTTGGAAGTCATTTGGGGTAAGAGCAATTATTTGCAATGGTTTTCAAAACCTGAGCACAATTATAAATAAACCAGTGAGTCAATGACCAAGAATTCATCTTCTTTTACTTAATGTCTATTTTGCTATTTTAGTTTCAGAACTAAACTGGCAGGTGCCATTTCTGACAGTGAGGTTATTTAAATTACAGACACAAGACTGTAAGATTTACCTCAAGTTCGCAGCCTACTGCAATACGTTTATGCAATTACATGGGATTTCCACAATCCCTTCTTTCTACATATGTATATATATTTTTTTTCTTTTTATATTAAATACGTTTTAAAAGGAAATGCCTTTACTTCTTAGTTAGGTCAACCTAATAGTGTTTTTTAAATTTCAAATCAGTTGTCCTTCAACTGGTAAACTCCAGACACACTTATTAAGGACCTAGAACTGTAACATGTGTCTTAGAAAGCTCTTCATGAGAGCAGTTGGGATTTCACATCATATCTCCATAAAAGACCCTGGTGCTCACTCTAAGTGCCTTGATTTCCATTGGTGCAGAGGTCAATTTTTGCCACTATTGATGTGTATTTTGTTGTTGTATTCATTTGCAGCCTAAATTTTCCCCAAAGCCCATAAAATGTCCTGTTTAAATTGGCACCTTGCTTTAACCACTCAGTGCTCTATATTTAAGCAGTGAAAAATACACAGATAGTCAGACCAGATCCTTCATCCCTGATGCAGTAATCCACTGGTATTTCAGTTTGCTAACCTGATTCTCAGTGGAGATGTAGGATTTGAATCTGGTTTGAATGTAAGGCAAGAGATTAATACAGGATATTCCTCCAGTTTCTACAGTGAAATATATCCACGTAACAGAAGTGAAGTCCAAGAAAGTTGCCTTTTGTGTCATTGGCTTTTCGATAAAAGTGTCCAAACCTTATTTCATTTACCAGTTAAATGTAGATATTTCTAGTTTCAATGGTTTCCTGTACATGCAGTATCTTCAAACCCCACCACATGCTAAGAAATGAGTATGGCATAAGTGACCTTTCACTGTACAGCCAAATACTGAAATGAACCTATCAAACATTCATTTCTTTTTCATTTTTTTTCCTTAGATTTCTAAATTATATTACATTTTGAATTTTAATTTGTCAAGAGCTGAAGGTGTTGCAGCTTATTTCATGCATCTGAATGCAAAACATTTCTAAATGTTTTCTCGTTTTATAGAAGACAAAGAATATAGCACTGACATTTACAATTTTAGATCAGCCCCCTCCACCCTCACTCCTCTCATGTTTGGACCTGAATTACTTTTCACCTCCCCAAAACTGCACAGGTGCTAATGCTCATCATTGCTGACCCCCAGCAGGAGCTCTGTGTATTTCTTTGTCTAGGTATCCCCACTCTGATAGAAAGGATGAGGCAGTATCCTGCTACTTAGTATAATTCCCTGACCAAGTGTACCTCAAACAGAGCAAAACAATGATTTAATGACTTCTGGATATGGAATGGAATTTCTATGATCTCCAGGTTTGTCCCTACAAAATCCCTCATTTTAAATACCAAAAATACTGATATTTGATATAGAATTAGTTCTTGGATTGATTTTCCTAATGCTAAAATAGCACAAAGCTTCTAATGGAATCTTCTTTGGAGGCAATGATGAGGAATAATAAAGCTTACACAGTATTATGGGAGTGAAAAGGGCTGGAGATCAAGTGAGGAGGAAGATAGGGTGTTTATCTGAAAATCACAAGTGCAAATGCTGCAGTCTCAGTCTTCCTTTAACTGCTAAACCAAGTTGTTATTTCAAAATCACAGTTAGTTTCCCTATTTCCCTTTAACATTTAGATCAGAAATTATAATAATTCCTTGAGCTATTTAGAGACTTTGCTATCTGCACAGGCTGCCTGCTGTCTTTTTTCACCCCTTCTTAAGGAAAGAAGGAGGTAAGTTATAGCAGAGCCTAAGACCCACAGATCTTCTTCATGCTTCTTCAGCATAAAGTAGGTCTTAAGGGAGTAATTAAAATAGCTGGAAAAAAAAAAAAAAAGGAATTACCAACCCAGCCACCTGCAGAATTCATTGCAGAGAAGCAGGAGGAGGACTAGGATGCACTCACATGTCTATGGGAACAAAGGGAGCTGTTCCCCATCATTTTACTCAGGAAATCAGAGACTGTGGTTGTTGGATAAGCACAAACTGCAAAGAGAGAAAGATTATCAAGGCTCACTGTTAAAGCACTTGTTGACTGTCTTACCCCAGTGAGGCAGAGACTCAGTGGGACAAAGCATTAAATATCTGTGTAGGTCAGACTCCCAGTCCTGCTTCTGGCTTGTTGTGGCCAAAAAAAAAAAGAAAAGAAGAAAAAAAAAAAAAAGAGTGGTGTAAATCCAGACAGGATTTAAATGTAAAGCTCCATCTTACAAAAATGCATCTATCTTCTTGTTACCAGTGAAAACAAACAGCGTGGGGAATGAGTAAAATGCCACAGAAAACAAAACATGAGAGAAAAAATTCTGTATAAAAGTCAGGAAAACATCATGAAACAAGATCTGCTGGGTTGTGAAGTAGACTCACATTTAACCACTGCATTCAGAACAGGTTGATTTAGTTGATTTAGTCTAGGCCAGACAAAATATGCTAAGGAATAAATTTCTGAAGTGCTTAGAAAGAGCTAAATGATACACCATTTTGGCTTCAGCAAGCTTTTAATTTATGTCACTGTGAGCCAGCAAAGCTCACAAAACATAGTGATTTCAGGTCTTGCTACTTCCAGGACTGCAGAGGCAATAAACATCATTAGAGGTTTCATTATGCATTATAGAAAGGAGATGCGTAAAAAAAAAATCTTTATTTTTTATTTTTTTAAGTCATCTGAGATGATTATTGTTACTTTTTTTCCAAGAAACTTTCAATTTCGTTATTTTAGAACATAAGTGCAATTTTTGCAAGGCACTGTAATTTATATGCTGGCATATGAGTTTTACAGGTGAATCCAGAATCTTTCTGTCCTTCATTCTTACTCCAGAATATACAGCAATAAATAGTATAAAATTATAACATTAATGCTCCATGTGAAGACATCTGTATGTCTCTCAATATAGTATTTAATTGTAATAAACACCAATCTTTTCAAACAGCACCCTATTTAAAATTTTATGTTGCAACTTTCAGAGGAATGTTTAGATTCATAATGACAACAACTACAGGAAAATAAATCCGTATCAGTAAAACCAGCAGTTCCCACTAAATAAATATCTGCAGGTAGGCTCAAGAGATCTGTCTGGAAGTGCTGCCAGCTGCCATGTATCAGCATGAGCATGTACTGGCTGCCTCACAATATAAAAAGAACTATATTCAATCAACAAACCAGACAAACCTTACTAAATTACCACATCTTTGGATCTGTGGTGGTGAGACTACAATGATGGGAACCATTTCAATCCCACAGTTTTCATACTTACGTTTCCATGCACCTAGCTGACTTCTGCTAACTATAGATGTTACCATAACTACCTAATTCCCATCTGCTTCACTTTGAAAGCAGAAGTAGCAGGCTTCCTTCCTCACCCACCCCCCCACCCCACAAAACAACAACAACAACAACAACAACAACAACAACAAAAATTTTTGATGTAGATCCCTGTAGGTAACAGTTTGAACAGTTATGGGCATTTGGAAAAGTGCACAGTATTCATATTGGGCATAAAAATCTACTTTTAATAAATTCCGAAAATTCCAGTGCCAGAAATAGCAACAAAGATCAGCAACAGCTGAAGATTCAACTCTTCTAGTCAGTGTCAAAGAAGCATCACTTAAGAAGCAACGTTCCAGTTCTCCAGGTAGTTTTTATCAATGAATGTCCATAAACCTCTAAATGGAAATTTACAAAAGCACTGAGATAAGTTAGTTCCCAATGCCTTGATCCAAAACCCACTCAGATAAATAAAAAGAGTCCCATTTGTTCCAGGCAGGTATGAATCTGACCCTATGTCCATATAAATATTGACTTTTCTGCACAACATTTCCAACACACTGACTTTTGAGCCAACCTCAGGCCTAGGTGGTAGCAGTGCATGCTGCCAACAAAGTGCTTGTCCTGATGTTCTGATAGGGGAGTGATAAAGTACAAGAAAATATTGTTCCTGCTGTGGATGCTAAAAAGGATTTCCCTGTGCTTTTCTTGCTGGGCTGTGAAGTAAAGGAGCCATGGCTTTTTTTTTTTTTTTTTTTTTTTTCTCTTTCAGCTTCATTTGTGTCACTCTCTAATGGTCTGTCCCCCCTGTGAGTCGGAGTCAGGAACGAAGCCATGTCATACTTTCTTTCAGGTTCAGGCCGTGTATTGTCATGGGTAATGGTCACCCGTTTGGAAATCTGAAGCTGTCCATAGAGATTGGCATTTAACCAAGGACTGTATTTTATTCCCAGACCCTCTGCACTCAGTAACAAATAGTCAGTCAAAGCTAGGTATGTTAAAGCAATAAAACACAATGCTGCTAAGGGAAATAACATCCTATGCAGCAGCACAAAGCTGTAAGAAGTCTTTTAACTTCACCTATGCATGATTGTTACAACAATCTCACAAATCATTTGTCTGGCTCATGCTGTCACTTCTGCCTTGACTCTTCAGATCTAGACTCGCTCCTTTGTCAATGGCTAGCCTGCTGCTCGGCTCTGTCATTAGCAAATATAGCACATATTTACTTCTGAAACCTAATCCATCTTCCCACTGCACTGGGCAATGTTCAGAACAGCCCAGCTCTGGCGTCAGCCTGTGCAGCACTGCAGCTTCTCAGCTACCTCCTCGGTAAAAGACCTCCATGCCTCTGCTAACCCCGTGTCTCCACCTGCCAAGCAAATCTTTCCCACAGCCACAGATTTCACCTGTGATGTTCTGACCTCACGCTGTTTTTCTCCTCCTGTGTATAGCATTCATTTTGATCGATAATCTCGCTCTTTCCTGTCTTCTATGGAGATTCCCTAACAGAATCAAGTAAATTTGGCTTTTCTGCATGTTTGTTTTGCCTGGCCTCCTTTTGGTATTTTTATTGGCTGCCTTTAACCACTTCATCTTACCCAATTTAGCAACAACGTGAAAAGCCAATAGTAGTTACTATTTCTGATGTTCCTGATTCCTGGCATTTAAAGCAAAAACCTTAGCCTTTCTAGGTTGCAAAGGAATGCCTGCAGCAACAACTGAGCACAGACATGTCTACAAATAATGATGCCTAGGAAAACAAGACTCAAAGGCGAAGCTTACACAGCTTATGCCCAAGTACTTCTGTTCCATGTGGGATAACTGACATTATTCTAAAGCAGAAAGGGTCAGAGTTTTGGGGAAGTCTCAAAATGATGTTCTTTCCTACAAGGGCTTGAAATCAGCAGGCAGAATGGGGCATGAATAGCTAGGAGGGAAAGTCATACAGGGTATGTAATGTAATGTTCCCCAGCAGAGGAAAGAAAATAGAGAAGAATAGTGATACTGTAAAGTGATACTGTAAATTTCAGCCATCAAAGTGAACAGTTTTTGTGGAGCACCTACGTAACACTGAAGAAACAAAGGTTTCCTCTTCTGTTGCTTGCCTATCTGCCTGGCCTTGCAATAGCACTCATGCTACAGACATAAAGGATGGAGTAGGCCTATTAAAGAAATAATATTTAGTTCTGTGTAGAAGGATAATTCTACACAGAACACAGATAATTCTACATTTCAATGTCAAGATTTTTTTTTTCCTTAAAAAAAAAAATTAAATTAAATTAAATCCAGTGATTTAATCGGGAACATCCAGATAATGTTTATATACTGCAAAAGGATTTCACTAAAACAATATGAAAGCTTTAAACAGGCATGTAAGTGAGAGGTCAGACAAATTCAGTAGGTATTTTGCTCTGTGTATATTCCCTGTCTTTTTCTTGTCTGTTTTCTCTATCCAGTGTGGGTACAGAGAGCTTGCTGGCTGAAGGTGGAATATATTTGTGGAAAAAGAGATTGGTGGAGTTTGGAAAATCTTTTGGCAGTGAAAGTGAGGAGACCTCAAAGAGGTCAAGTTTGGATGTATTTATAAAGATGAAACTGGCTGAAATCAACTCCACTGGCTCCACTTCAAGCTCTTCATGCAAATTTCTCGTAGCATGGAGGCCCTTAGAGAGCCCTGGAATCTGGCTCAGTAGTTTTTGTGACATCTCTATTTTCAGAAACTAAATGTTGGGCCTCATCTGCTTGGGTAGGGCTGGTCCATTGGCAGTAACTGCAGCACACTATAGTGATTTCTTTTGTGTTTCAAAGACGTTACTTCAGCTACCCGTACTTGTTGGAAATCAGCATATCTTCCATCAGCCTGCTAAGAAGTAAGGTGCTGATACCTCAGGTAGCTGGTTTAAAGGCATCTTAGGTCCCCCAGTGTGATGCTGCAGCCTTTTCTATCACTTAGTGTAGAATTTCCATCGGTGTTCCTGTGTTTAATATAGCCCACACTGGGGAACATAAAATAGTAAGCAACCTCATGTCTCTAGAGATACTGGCACTATGAAAACTCATTTCTGATGCTAGAATTCCTAGAGAGCCTTCATAAGCTTGAAGAATGCTTCATTTTTAGGGACTCAGCTTCTAAATCATGTCTGTTGCTATAAAAGTGATACACATTTAAGCTCCATACTGTTCATGCATTTTTTAATATTTCTATTTAATTATTTGCTTGCTTGCCTGGGCCAATTTCTTTTCTCTTAATAAGAGCAAAATGAAGTTAAAGTGTATGCATTATTAAATTTAATACGAAATTACAATTGAATTACAAAGTAGCAGTCATTTTTCTTATTTATTATGATGTACTGGTCTCTCTCATTCACTCACAATGTCTCTCCTTTTCTGCTTGCAAGATACGGGAGAACTGGCGTAATAAGCTGTCTTTTACAGCTGAGATTTTCAGAGCAACTTCAGATGTCTGGATGTCCTCATCCCATTTAATTTAATGAGGACTGAGAATCAAATCCCTTAAGAAACTACGAAAACTTCAGAAGGGAGGGAGAGTCCAGCAGCCAGGGCATCTGTGTGCTGCAGCTGCCTGGTCCATCAGAGGCTCCCTCTGTGATTTTATGGGTAACCTCAGTTTGTCATCTGCAGTGGGGACAACACATTTTGTCGCCCAATACAGAGATCTGTGGGTTGTGTGGGGAAGAAGACATTAAAGATGCTGAATTTTTAGCCTGCACAGAGACAGGGGTGGGTATCTACTACAGAAGTCCATGTTATTTCAGAATCATTTCCTTGCACTGACACTACAGTCCTGGCATTTTCTACATATTTGTCTTATTGCAGAAAGCTGTATAAATCAATATGACAGAACCTGTGCTATTTAATAGAAGAGGGCATCAATCCCCTGAACAAGAGAGAGGAAAATAATGATTCTTGTAGAAATGCTGAGAAGAAAAAAATGTTTAGGTTAAGAAACCATCCTGTCCCAAGGATTTAAAAAAAAAAAAAAGGCTAAGAACATTTTAGGCAACAAAATTGCTATTGTTTGGTATTGTTTAAATTGCAGAGGCTGTGAGAAGGAATTTCTGAAGGAGCAATAGGATCAAAAACATATAGCATATTTATGATGTGGAGTCTACAAGGTGCAGCAGCAAACAGTTGGATATAAAAAGCAAGATCTCTTTCAATCCTATTGTGCTGAAAACCATGTGAAATTCCTTTCAGAGTGAAAGACTCTTTATAACCATAGTTACTTCTCTTATGTAATTCCTACATAATATTGATTGAGATGTGAAGAGAAATGAAGAGGAGCAAACACACATAGGTTTCTGAGGTATACTGGAAATAACTGAGGACCATAAATAAGAAAAGAAAAAGAGGTAGGAAATGTTCATCTATTAGAAAAATGCAAAACAAAATCAAAGGCTAATCGGAAATATCTGATTGGAAATAACATTGAAGTGTCTTAAGATGAAAGAGTAGGACAAATGTCTAAAAGGAATGGACTGGATTTCCCACTGCAGAAAGATCTCTTTCTCTTTCTCTCTCTCTCTGTAATAGCCTTTAGAAGATCCTTTCAGACTCTGAATTTGATGCCTATGAATATGAAGAAAAATATATTAATGATAGAATGACTTATTAAATCTTTTTCTTGTCTTGTCCAAGAAATACAGATAGTAAGAGTTATACCAGATTAATGAAGGTAATATTAATTTAATCTTGCCTCATAAATTAGGAAAAAAGAAAAAAAAAAAAAGGATTAGGAGCAAAACTACTGTGAATCTGGAATGAAATTATTTTCCCACTGAACTTGAGAAAAAAGAAGAGGAGAGGAGAGGTCGTGAAGAGGAGAGGAGAGGTTGTGGCTCAGTTACTTGATCCATAACAACAAAAGGAGCAAGTAGAAGATGTGACTAGAGACCAAAATTAACTTGTGAACTAGGCCAGACAGGACATATTTCAGCTTTTGCTAAGATAAAAATGGCAAAGATCAAACTTTGATACTGCAGTACACAGTCCTGAATTTTTGCCCCTGAAAACCCTGAGATCTGGATCATAGAAAATTCTGCAGTATTCTGAATTTACCTGACATGTATAAACTATTCTGCCTGAAAGCCCTGAGTGTGGTCTCAGCCCCTTATAGAAAACTCACAGACTTCAGTGAGTACCAGCCTAGTCATAAAACTCTGCTCCTCTGGATTTATTTGCAGGATTAAGGATTGTAAATCCATCTCACTGGGGAATGTCTGGCTCAGATGCTCAGCAACTGATATAGATGCTTTCCCATGTAGGTCATTGGACTGGATCTGCTCCAAGTCAGTAGCAGCCAAAGGTAAATGTTACCTCATTACAAAAGCTTACAGCAGATCCCATTAAAAACTTTAGATGGGTGATGGCTATTTTACCTGATTCCTTATGTTAGGTCTAAAAATGTCTTGCAAATGCCGTGACATGGAGGTTATTAGTTTAAAGACCAATTCTCAGTTATCCAGGTTAATGGTGGGTTCAAATAACTGGGTTAACAGAAAGAATTGGTGATGCACATACAAGTAGCAAAGCTCTGGCTACTGAATGGAGTCAGCCTGGGTCCAGCAGTGCTCATTAGCTTCCAGCTCCAGTCCTCCAGGATTTGGATTAGCTCCTGTCAAGCCACTGCCCATTCCGGTGCCCTGCAGTCCTGAAGGTGAATGTGCACCCCTGTGTGAATGCACAGAGCCTGCTCCCTTGAGGTGCCTGCTGCTAATGACAAACCACTGCCAGCACAGTGCAGAGAGCTTACATTTAGGAGAATCTCTCTTGCTTAGTGTTTGCCAGGGTTTCTATCACAGCAGCTCCACGCAGAAACACTTGAGCTGGCTCTATACAGACCTAGCTCAGGTGATCACTTTGTACTTCATTCCACACACAGGTGCCTCCAGTAAACCCTGCAAGGAGCATAGCTATACTTGGGCAGGTTGAATATTAGACCTAGCAAGCAGGGTCTGGCATTGGCAAGACCTTTAGTCAACAGATCAAAAAAAGGAAAGATGAGTTGCCTGCATTATGCCACCGGAACAATTTAATTATCACAGCCTAACACATTTGCCAATGGAAAGCCACCACCATATTTTAGCAACAGTTTTCCACCTTACTGGCCCACAGAAGAAGTTGCTATGATGCGGATACCTCCAAATTTCACCAACTGTTGCTGAGCATCCTATTTCCAGAAGTTGACAACCCTTCCAGCTTGATAAAGGTGAAAGGGAGTGTGTATGGTTCAGCACTCTCCTACTTTAATCCACAGCGCCTGACTGCTGACAAGATAGACTGTTACAGCTCCTTTAGGGCTCTTCTGCGTGCTTGTGCCAGTTCTTAATCTACGGATCATTGACATGATGGAACATAACGGCAGCTTCAGAGCCCATTATATTTCCAGTTGTCAGATGGAACATGGGGAGATTTTCATCAACAGATGCTCGGTATAACGCTACATACGGACAGGTTCATGAAGCCTTTAATCTTTCATACCCAAAAGGTACAAATCATATCACTCGTTTTTTTTTTTAATTATTATTACAAAGGTCAAATTAAAAAAGTATAATAAAACAAAATTATTTCTTTAGAGTCAATTTTTTTTTTCTTTTCTAAGCTAAAACATTACAATTACAAGACTACTATAGATTCTGACTGCTGTTTTTGCTCCTTTGCCTTGTATCTGATTACAAAATAGTTTTTTAAAGGCTGCTTAAAATTGCTGTGCACCATTACAACTTTACTGACAGATCTCCCTTTCAAGCACATTAGTGTTTACAGGTAAAGGGTTAAGAGCTGCAAAGTGGGATCCAGAATGGTAGCTCAATAGCATCCTGGTTAACATGCAGCTTAGAAGTGCAGTAGCCTAAGCAATCCATGCCTACTTGTACCTTAAAGATTTTAGCGGTGAATTTCAGATCTTCTCTCCAGTGCCTTTTGCATGAATTACAGTGGAGTGGGTAAAAACTGGCAGCTCTCTGATGAAATGACTGACAAGTATAGAGATGTTTCATGACCTAGCAGCTGACAGCAACAATGATTACTAAATGTGGTTTTATCATCAAAGCATTGATGGTCTTGGCTTTTTTCTACCTAACAAGCAAACAAACAAATAACAGAACCTTTCCAACTTTCCATCCACTTAAACAAGTTCAAAAGGGGAAGGCTATAGCTTTTTCTTCATGAGACAGGAGTTTGAAATGGAGAATTTGTATGGAGGTCAGCATGAGTATAAAGGCTCAGTGAAATAAACTTCCACTGTAGCTTGATTCACTTTAGGTTCTTTCCCTTGTGTCTCAACTCGTCCCTTAAGATGACAGACAACCTTGATGGCAATATCTTGAGAGCCACTCCAAAGTAATTTCAAGCAATCAACAGGAGACTGAAAGCTCCCAGCTTACAAAGAAATAACAGCTGTGTGAGATTTGGCCCATCTAGCAGGATGGTAGCCAGCTTCTCCAGCCTCCTTTGCAAGCAAATAGTTTACCCACTTGAAAACAATTCATTGAGGCTCCACAGGCTCTGACGCTCAGCTGTGTCTCTGCCTTCTTTTCCCCTGAGGAATCAACGTTTCTCCATGGACAAGTAGGCACAGTTTATGCTACTGAGGTGAATGCCAGTGGGAGGTGCAGACAGAGAGCTAGCAGGTAAGGAGGAAGGGCAGCCACAGCAAAGCTTCCTCACACTTGGTATAATCATGGTAGATCAACACTAATGGATATCTTGCTCAGTTCATTACTGAGGAGACTAAGTTGTGGACAATTTTCCTGGACATTCATAATGATCCAAGCCAAACATCCAGATACAAATATTCCTCCCTACTTGTGCCTATGGTTAAGACTTGTCAACTGCCAGCTGTGCCATGTGCTTAACTTTAGCATTTTGGATCCAGCTCATCATGTTTCACATAGGCCATTAGAAAACAATAAACTTTAGCCATCACTGTCATCAGCCAGGCTTCAGCTCCCAAAGATGGGAGTTCCTCTTTGGACTCTTACTTTTGTGTTAATGAGAGAGGCATCAAATAGATACTAGATACTGGAGATGAGTCTTGAAATGATGCTGGAAAATAGCAATGACTCTTGTGGCACCTACCAAATTCATCTTCAAAATAATTTTTTACCATTTGAATTTATTTTCTCCCTAAAAATCTCATCCAATATGCATTTGTCTACTGATAAAAGTCCTCCCTCCCCCACCCACCCCCCCAACCATCCATGTACATTGCTCAGATAAGTGTTTTAACAAGTGTTCAGGATTAATAGGTTAAGAGCTGAATATATATATTCATAAGTAAACAGATGGCTTTTCTCCAGAAGAAGTCACATCCAGAGTTGTATAACTTAGGAGGAGAAGCAGCTTTAATGATCAAGTAAAGTATCAGACCTGGAAAACAAATCACTGCAAAAGACCATTCATTTGTTTAACATTTCAGAAAGCTCACAACACAAACCCTTGTTCCCACATCCTATTTCTGCACTCCAATTACGCTGATTTTCATGCTTTGTTAATGTTCATCTGTGATATCCTTGAGCTATGGAACCAAACACCTCCCTGCTCAGGAAGGCCTACACATTGCTCTTGCTGAATCTGATTCCCTGCCCAGTCACTGATCCAAACAGTACGGGTCCAAATGCTGAGTTTGGCAGAAATGAAGCCCACTGTCTGTATTTCTCTTCCATGAAAAGCAAACCCAAACCATGCAATCAGCCTGAAAACATAACCGGTCCCAGCCTGTAGGAAGAGTTACAAATCTCAGATCATGAAAAGAACAAGATGATCAATGTAGGAGCTATTTTTTTTGCACTTATTTTATTATTTTGGCACACTGTGATGCTGGCCAGGGCAGGAGTTCAGCCCCCATGTTACCACCCAACCCCTGAGGATGGCACTGCCATTACTCTGCATGCTTGGTCTGGGCTGTGCCTACATGGAGTGATGTGATTTTGCAAAAAGTGCTGATGCCCATAGCATGGATTCCCAGTACTGACATGACAACCCAATTCATCCTCATGCCTGTGGTTCAAGGATACCCCTCTATTATACTGGTGAGACTGCACACTGATTGAGAAAACGTCATGGTGAAATAACGGCGAAGTTCCTTAGTTCTCTTGAATGAACTATAATTACTGTGCTGTCTAGAAAAGTAGCTCAATTAAAAGAGATACATGCATGGGGGATTACTGTGGTAAGAACACTCTCCTTCTAATGACTTTCTACAGGAATTTTTACGCAGAGGGGATTTTAAACATATTAAATGCTAGGCTATGGGAGCACTGCAGGTAAAGCTCAGCTGCATTATTGAATTTTGAAAGAAAGAGCAATTTATATTACTGGAACATTTAGAAACAATTGAGGCAGAGATAATAAATGATTAATGACTATCAATAAGTGGTTGGTCAGTAGTTATGATAGTTATGAGTCTAAGAGGCCAACAAATTTGCTAAAGTGATGGGACTGTACTGCATACAAAGTACATGCTATTCCTCTTTGTAGCATGCTTTTATCACCTCTTTATTTTTACTTAAAGTTTTTTTAATTATATATAAAGATGAACAAAATATTAATTAAAAAAATATTGAATTGAATTTTGTTGGATCTACTGTAAAGATACAAGGATTTTGAACTCCTGTCATTCATTTTAAGCCATAAAGTCAGGCCAGGATCCAGCCCAACATCTGGTGTTTCAGTGAGAAGGGCAGTTGCAGAACACGCATGTTATCTATTGTCTGAGGACTTTTTCAGCTTGCCTCTCCATATTTACATGTGTTTCCCTTCAGTTTAGACCAAGAGAGGTTTCTATCAGCCTCTGCAGCATTACAGACCTCTCTCTTGTCTACTTTCTCCCCCCTGCATATTCAACCTTTCTTGCTTGTAATGCAAAGTTGCAGCTACCCTCCACTATTGCAAAGATGGATTCGGGATCAATCCCTACCAAAGCAACACATCTAGGGCTACTACCCACCTTCATGGATGGGAAGCATCATTCCATGGACACTGTCAGTCTTTATTTGGCTATAAAAGTGATTCACTCTTCCTGCTACATTGCTGACCTTTTCAGAACTACACCCACAGCCCACCCTGAAGCCAATAAACTCTTAAAGTGAAGGGAAATAAACCTGCCTAAGCCCATTTCAGGGCTCTCTAATTATGTCTGAAATGCCTTTGCACTTCCAGCAAATCTTGGGAGGTCATGGTACAATGGAGATGACACATGCAAGAGCTCCTCCCCAAACACAGGAATGCTACAGACCATGCAAGAAGAGCAGGCTGACAATGCCAAGTTTATTTCTGAGGACAGATAGATGCAAATGCCATCTCTCTACATAATATACACCAAGTACCTATTACCATGTGTGGGAAATAAAAATATAGTTGACATAACTAAGGTGTCCTGGCTCTGTTACACCTGAGCTATTTCCCAGACTTTCACTACTGAATCAAATAGAAAGTCAACAGGGACCAAATGTAGGACTAGAATAAGGCAAATTACATCCTAAACTCCAGTGATCTTACTGGCCAACTTTTTCCTCAAATAGAACAGGAAGGCAGGGACATTTGCTCAGTTATGAGTGTTTATTTTGTAGATCACAGTGTTACTTAAGTGAATTTCACTCTGTTTAATAACAGTCAATGGAAGAGAAAAGAGATTTCCCACTGCAGTTTCAGTCTGCATATAAAGGCCACGTCAAATTCTGGGGTTTCATCTCCCTTTACAGTCTTGCATTAAACAGTGAGGCAAAAACTTCTCACAGTATTTCACAGTAGGTTTTGTTTGTTTGATTGTTTGCTCTGCAACAGAGCTGCTTTTCATAAGAAAAGTTGAGGAAAGACAAGCTATTGTCAGTAAGATTCAATTTTTTGCACAGGAGTAAACAAGAGTATTGACAAAAATCAATCAGTAAATCATGAAGTTGCTAACCTTTTTACTTAGATGCCTAGAATGTAGGGCGTGCTGTTCGATAGATATTCAATGACTCCATCTCCTTGCTGTGGAAAAAATCTCTGTACCAGGAGTTATATTAAGTTCTCAGTTCCCCCTCAAGGACTAGATTTCCCAAAGGACCCCACTTGGGATGACTTGGAATCCCACTTGGTCTGTCTTGAGAGGCACAAATCTTGAGTGGCATTCCCAGCAATGTTAGACATCCTAAACATAAGTGGCAGCTGCAGGACACTAGAGAAAGAAAGTCTCGTATGAATAATTGGAAAGCAAAAAGCACTGGACCAAGATTCACTCCAAGTGGCTTAAAGTACTTATTTACAGAGCCTAAACTAAGCATAGTGTCACTGTAGGCTCTTGTATGACAGTGCCATCAATTTGGTTTGGTTTTAATACCAAGAGCATCCTTCATGTTTTGTTGAGGACTACAAAAATAACATGGATGGACTCAAAGGTACCTCCATAATGCTTCAGTTGGTGTGGTTTATGCCTAAGACACATTGGCAGAAGTTCAGAGAAACCTGTCCAAGATAAAGTTCCCAGCCTGGGATTATCTTGGTCACCCACTGCTTTTTAAACAAGGAGCACTGAATGTGGCAAGGACCACTGAAACCAAGGTAATGCATACAGCTAGAAGAAACTAAACAAAGCTTTATTATTAAAAAGCTCTATCTCTAACCTGAGATCAAGATTAGATGCATATTATCCTTCCCAGTCAGGTGCTGTCTGCCCAGCACAATTATAATTGAAGATAGAGGTGGTCAGAGGTGGTCAAGGGAAATTATTCATATATTATTTCAGATTCAGGTACAAATCAGGAACAAATTATTTGGTTTTCCAGCCTTTCTGTCTTATCTCATTAGAAAGTGAATCAAAGGCAGAACCACAGCTTCTCAGGACACTGCTGGGGCTACTAGTGATAACAAAATAATTAAATTCCACCCCACACTAGAGCTAAAACAGAAACTTTTCATGCTTCTGAGCTTGTTAAACTGACCAATACCAGAACATAGGAGCTTGTTAGTTCTAGGTAAATTACAAAGGCCTCTCAACAAAGGCACAAGGTATTTCTCAATGGTCCTTACCCTATCTTTAATTTCAAAGAGCATGTATTCTTTAAAGATTAGCTACACTGCATGCAGTCACATTATAAAATCCTACTGATCTAGTGAGTTCTGTACACTAATTTACTAGGTTTTGTTTTCTATTTAGTCTTTTGTTTTGTTCCTCCATCATGATGCTCCCTCTTATACTTCATCTGACAAATTATATTTATTTACAATAATTCTGTATTGAAAAATAACTACATCTCATAAAATTACACCATTAGGATGTGAAGACCGGAAAATGCCTATGAAAGAAGAGCTGTGGAGTTCGTTATAAAGCATAATCAATTTTTAGACGGAAGTGCTTTGCTCTTCATATCATCCATTTCTCCATTTGTTGTTGTTGGTGGTGTTCTTTCCTATAATTCAGCAATGTCCTTTTGTAGTTATTTAACCTTAATTCTGCCTTTAAATGTTCGAGCCTACACTTGACTGTCCTGGAGTTACATTAGTTAAACGTATTTCTGAGTTAAAATGGCATATATTGGGTAGAATGAGGTGCAAAGTGACAGCTAGAGAAAACCATTATCCTGTCATTGAAAAAAAATAATAATTAAACAAGTACTTCTCAAAATGTGGACTTCTGTTTGTACTGGCTTTCTTTTCCTCATGTTTGGCATAACAGTAGCACTATCACTCATTGCCATATTGGAATGGTTAATATTGCTCCTTAGGAAAGCATACTTCCATTGTTTGTCATTAAAATTCACACACACAGAGGCACAGAGATGTATGCTGACCAAATAAAAAGACACAAAAGAATTTAAAACATTTTATTTTTAACATTTCAAGATTTTAAGCCAAGACACCAAAACCTGTGTATTTCAGGCTATCTTTAACCCAAATAAATATATATATATATATAACGCTTTTACATGCTGAATGGTTATTAAAATGCCTTTGCAATTTACTGCCTAAAATAGCGCAGCTGTTATAAGGTACATACATGCTCAAAACACCTATCAATTTGCTAAATACAAATGTAGATTCTGAAGTTTAGGTAAGTGCCACTGCTATTTGGCTTTGTTTTATGCAGCATTGAACACCCACAGTTATTTTTGCTGAAACAGAGAAAATAGAGGATAGAAAAGGTTCTGGAATGACATTTTGGAATGAAGATGTGCCTATCCATACAAGTGATACAACTCAGGTACTGCCCTGTATTTACCTACATTACGTCCTGGCTGTACTCCTGCATGACCTTCAAGGGAAAACTTTCTGAATGAAAGAGAATGTCTTCAGCATGTCCAAGACAGCCTTGGTCTCTGTTGGGACTTGCTATAAGGTTGCTAACTGGCATTAAACAAAGGCAAGTTCAACTTTGGAGAACTTTCTATTAGGAAGTGGTTCAAATAAAGTAATCTCTGTTACGGTTTTCCATTCCGAAGTAAAAGAGGCAAGCACATGTGAAAGATGGCACCCAGAAACTGAAGTGCTATAGACACCTACTGACAGAAGCCAAGAGATAAAAGGTGGTAAGTGAACATGAGTTGAGTGTGGATTCACCTGTTTCCTCTGAACATCACAGTGGTGGCAGGACAGAATGGCTATGGTCTTCCATGCCTTGAGGAAACAGACTTTCACTGCATGAAAGGGAGGAAAGCCAGCCCAGCCCAGAGCCAATTTGTTCATCAGCTCTAATTTTGCTCTCCAGAGGGCAAGCTGAGACCCTGCAGCTTGTTAGAGTTATGAGCCTTGTGAGGGAAATAGGTAACAATCCTAACTCTCACTGTCACTACACAGCCACAAACAAGGCTGTAATATCCTAAGGAGAAAATGTGATACACACATTTCTGTGCCCTGTCCTCATACCATGGGTCACCATATGGTGGAGGCCCTCAGAGAAACTGACTGCTCTCTCTTTTATGCAGACTAGCAAAACGTGGCTGGGGAGTAAGTGCCTGACTACCACTGTTTGCCATCTTACTACAATGGTCAGCAGAGCTAACCTTGTATGAGACAAAGAAAAGGCTAGTACAGATGGCTGCCCAGTTCAGCCTCATTCAGTTCCTGTTTCCCTCCTGCAGACAACAAGATCCTCCTTAGTCATGGCAAATTGCAAACAATGCTTGTAGTCATCTACCTTCAGCCCCCTTAGAAAGGATTGAAATAAACATCTTAACCAATTAACAGGCAATTCACTGGTGGGATTGCAGCCTTTGGGCCACAACAGAATTAGTCCAAGTGGAGCGTTGTGCTTACAAACATACCATCCAAAAATAAAAAATAAAATAAAATAAATAAAAATAATAATAAAAAAATAAAGGAAAACAAAGGAAAATAAAGGAAAAATGCAAGTTTATTAAAACTTCATGGACTGTAAGGAAAACTTCAAATTGAGGTCTTTCTAATACTGAACCACATGGGATGATTGCTGTAAGACTGCCTTTGCTGTAAAAGCATGAGTTGTTTAATGTTGCTCAGCTTCCGTGAACTTTTATAAAGTTCACAGGTAACTTCTTCTAAAAATGACTTCTATCCACCATTGTGTTTGGTCAGTTCCCACTTGGTGGCACCTGCCAATTTCCTAAGCTGTTTCTCTATTACATCTTTAAGTTAATTAGTAAAAATATTAATAACTAGGCATGGTCCCAGGCCAGATACCTATCTAATCTTATTTAGTACACACCATCATTCATAATAAAACTCTTTGGTTTTCCAGCCTATTATACAATTGTGTTCAAGAAGTTTTGCTCAAGCCCGGTATCTCTAGAGGGTTTATTATAATATTGCAACAGTAGTTTTAGTGGGGTGCCTTGTCTTATCTTGAAGACCAAAACCTTAACATTTCTTTCCTTCATGTTCATCTAAAGCTCTCTTTCTTTCTCTGTTGCCTAGATTCTTCTTGAATGACGCCTCTAACTTTCTGTTTTGCCATCCTCTCTTCCCAGCACCAACTTTCCATTCCTTCTGTCATTTGTCTGTGATGTGGTCTGTAAAGCCTCTTGAATGCTTATTTTTGTGTGTGTAACTGTCTCATTGAGTCCACCAGAAAGTCCTTATTCCTTGAATTTCCACTACCAAAAGAGAAACTGTGCACCCAAATAAACTGTTTGCATTAAAGTCAAATAAGTCAAATGAGAATCCAGCTAAAAATTGTTGATTGAGAGAGCTTTTGTTCTTTATTATTATTATTATTATTACTTACATTACAGATAGAATACTACACTATAAACACTTGTTCTTCAGAAACAGGTAAGTTCTTGGCATGGATTTGTTTTGACTTGGACCCATAGCTGAAAATCTGCCTGTGGTTTGAACCCAACCTTCTACCCCATGAAAAAGCCAATATTGCTTTGGGTGGAAATCAATTCAAGAATAAGACACATATATATCCACATAGGTGCATGCCTGCATGCCAGGTGTTTTAAGCTCTTATTACAGCCAAGACATTTAGTCAATATAACCAATGGGGCCTGACCAGTGATTCAGTCAACCAAACACAAGCTGTCTATTCTAGAGTACGCTGAATTACTCCCTAGGCTGCATCAACATTACTGACCACATATCCACGGAAAACAATGAGATCCTTAGACACAATGGGCTCATTTTAACTGTCCATTTGCACCTTTACCCAGTGCCATTTGAGATGATTCAGGATATCCTTCATTTACTTCTGCTTGGGGTGCCTCATACAGCACTAAACGACTGCATCACACCTCTGCATGAAGTCCTATAAAAATTAAATGTTTTCTTCTCTTCCTTTGGACTAAAAGACTTAAGCTAGCTGAACCAGGAAAATAAACTTCTGGTTTTTGTAGCCCTGCTCTAGGGTATATGTGACATTTCTATATGTGACTCAGGGATACAAAACCAGGAAGAGTTAACAGAATCGTAAGCGTAGCAAACCGAGGGCTCACTTTGTTCCTCTCCTTGTAAAGGTGGCTGTAACAAGTCTGGGATAATGCCCAGAGGTACTGGACTACTACACCAGCAGTTTACCTACAAACCCACTCTTTTTCTTTTATGAATTCCTTTGGATATCACCCTGCTGTACATTGGTCTTGCTTCACTACACTGTATAAAGAAACCTTCCATATATGTCATGAATCAGCAGAGATTATCGAATACAATAGGAATGTGTGCCTGAGAAGCATATCTGACACACAGAACTTTCTCTCCCACTATGTGGCAAGCTGCCCTGTTTGAAAGACATTGGTCTCATTAGCCCAAGGGTAATTGACGACGATGTTGTGTAGGTATTTGAAGAGCCCTGGGTTTCAACCTCACACTGTTGATCAGTTCTTCTAAATGACTTACTGCAAGCATGGGGAGAGGCACGCAGGGTAGATAATCTTTAAAAACCATCTTCCAGAAGTGCATTTGTTGTTGGGGTTTCTGATCAGGTCTTTCCCAGGTATGGCTCTTCATTTGTTACCTTGCCTGTCGCTGCCCTTCTGTTTCTGAGGTTTGAGCCATCGTTTATGCCAAAAGCCAAGCTCTGTGCTCTTAACAGAACAGTCACCAATGGTAGCTATGAACCCTTTCCACTGACATCAGCAGGAAGTTATATGCCCGTTAATGCTATTAATTTGTATATTACCAGTGTGAAAGAATGATTAGATTTGAAAAACAGATGAACCACAGTCTCCAAGGACTGTGTATACTAAATAAACTTCCTTAAATTTTCAAGATTTTTGGAAAGAACGCCCAGATCTGTAGAGATATTTCCCTGCTTGGGTCACACTTGGGAGCCCAAAGAAAAGAGTGCTTTTGTGGATCTTGGCCAATGTGCCTGCGCTCCAACACAGCTCCAAGGACTGGAGGCAATGGCAAACTTCCCATAAGGATCAGTGGAACAAGCTTCAAGAACCAGTTTGTTGTTAAAGCCTAGTATTAAGGCAGATCCTCAGTTGAAGTAGAGTGTCCCAGTCTTGTAGAAGGTAGTGGGCCTTGAATAATCAATGCTTGCACTGAATTTTCCCACTTAGAATCACAGAATCATAATACGGTTATGGTTGGAATGGATTACTAAAGATCATGTAGTTCTAAGCCCCCTGCCATGGGCAGGGACACCTCACACTAGGCCAGGTTGCCCAAAGCCCCATCCAGCCTGGCCTTGAACACCTCCAGGGATGAGGCACCCACAGCTTCTCTAGGCAACCTGTGCCAGTGCTCAGATATTGTCTAACACAAGGCTGCTAGCAGGAGCTGCACTAGAGTCCTGCTAGGCTGTGGGAAGAGTGAGACAGGCAGAGCCTGATGGAGCAGACTTTGCACACCTGAGATATCAGAGGACATTTCCAAGGAGGATGGAGAGACAGCGCGATCTGAGATACACTCATGTTTGCTGACGTCTACAAGGTATTATTGAAATATTCCCACAGAAACTCTATCTAAATGGATCAGCAAATGAGAAGCTAAGGATTCTACTAAAACTCGGTGCTGGGTTATAGCATGCCTCCCCATCAGTTCCCCTGCAGAACATTAGGTAATCGGCTTTTAAATATTTTATTTGCTGTGAATTTCAAACATTTCCCCAGTGTGCTGAAATGTGCCAAGGATTGTGGCTTTTGATATTTAAGCCAAAACCCAATAATCTGTTGACCTGTCAAATGAGATATTCCCAGTGTTTAATAATAATTTTTAAAATCCCGTAAAAGTCAATTCAAAAATTATTCCTGCTAAACACACACTAGTAGCTGCTTTAAATCCTTCACTTAAGGCCTATGTGGAGGAGAGTAAGAGATAAGACCAAAGCCAACATATCCTTTGAGCACAATGATCAAAGTGCATAAGAGACACTTCAGCAGAATTGCTGTTGCTGTCAAAATTCTGATGCTACCCTAATGCATTCATAGTGCACCACTGGAGAGACTACTGAAGCATTTTCTCTTTTTAAAACACAAACTTCTCATCATAAAACACACCAGTGAGACCCAAACCCCATAAAGATCAGTGGATGTCTGACCAGTTGATTTTAAGAGGCTTTGGATCAGATTGCTAATGGCCTGACTGGACCATTAATGTTATGTTTTTAGTAGGACAGAATGTGTAACCAGTCCCATTGATAAGAACAGTTTAATCTTGGCTATTAAGCGTGGTGATGTGTATACAGACATGTCCAGAGCAGTCAGAACTTGTTGACAACAGTGACAAGCTGTACCAGCATTCCCAGAGACTAATGGCATTTTTTTCAGACATGAGTTGCAGGATAGATGAGCTGCAAAAGACTCTTAAACTGTTGATCCCATTACTGAGCATACATATCAGTACATATATACACAATGTGATGGTGACAGTCCTCCTTGTCTCCCCAAGTAAACACTTATTTCAGATTTTTATTTTTTTTTTAAAGAGTTAAGCGCATTGGAGCTGAACTGGGAACCGAAGATTTTTGAAAGCCAGCACTAATAGGTGGCAGAATATGAGAATTATGAGTCTATTACAAAAAAAAAGTATGGGCCTTAGACAACAGTCCCCATCATTACTGAAATCAGAAACAATCACACAATCATACTGAAAAGGTAATCAGGAAGGGACACTGATAATACACAATGTAAGCTTGATTAATAGAAAGAGAATGACCATGTTTTACCTTTCAAACTCAGTTAGCAAACAAATTAAAATGACCTTCCTATTCAGAAGCAAACAGCATCTTGAATTATTTCCACCTTAATTAATCAAGGTGGTATTATTAGTAAAACCGGTGTCTTGTGGGATTAGCAGAGATTTAGACTGAGTAACATTTGTACTGGGGAAGTGCTAGTGGTTTCTGTTTTCTGAATAAATAGAAAAAGAAGAGGTTCTCGAGGGATGCAGTGGTGGCTAAGAATTAATGCCTGTGTACGAGAAATGCAAACCAAGTCCTAAGCCAAGAGTCTGGATAAGTATGCTGCTGTCCACTGCCAATGCAACAAAGTCTGGACAGAAAAGTAAATAAATAAATAAATAATAAACAATCCTAAAATGGGGTTAATTCTGAGGTCTCCAGTGTGCACGTGTGCCTGAGAATATCTTGGTTTGAGGACGACAAACTAAGCCAGAGGAAAGATATTTGAAGTTTGTTCTTTGTCTTGTTTGATTTCCTTGTCTTTCTTGTGCACTATTCAATACTGTCTGGTTGGTGTTTCTCTCTGCTGATTCAGCCTTCCTGCCCAGATGGTATGCCGTCTCACCTCTGCAGCAGTGGGGACACCAGAGCCTTGCCCTCAGCTCAGAAAGACAGCCACACTGCCATCCACATCTCAACACAAAAACACAGATGACATGTGGATAACGCCTTTTCCAAAAATAAGGTGCTGAAAGTCTATCCACTTGGTTTCTCTGAGCATATCAGAACTGTTAACATAAAGATGGGTTAAAAAAAAAAAAAAAATAGACAACATATGGAAACAATATGGAGACTAATGCCACTATCCTCATTATCAGTCTAGCTGAGGGAAAATAAAGTTGGTTATCTTTAGCAAAAGCATTTCAAAATCACAGAACCAGAATGGTTGAGGTTGGAATGAGGTCATCTGGTCCAGACCCTTGCTCAAGCAGGGCCATCTAAAGTCATCTGCCAAGGAGCAAAATAAAAACAATTCTGCTGGTAGCTGCAGAACAGCAGTCTCCGAACAGCAACTGCAGCCAACCTTCATGGAGGAACTTCATTGTACTGCAAACTGGAACCCCTAAGGTTTTAAACTTCCTTAGCAATTGCCTTCCTTCATGCTGTTTCAGTTCCCTGAAAGGGAAGAACAGGGCACAGTGAATTAGGAAATGCCGAGCCCTGTTCTCTTTGATTAGGGGTGTTTCTTGACACTGTTTTGTTTTCCTGGGGCTTCCAGGTCCCAGCCTCTATTTCAGCATTTTCAGAGAGGGAAGGACAAAGGGAGCAGGTTGGGTGATTCCAGGGAACGCAGGACACTGGGAGGTGATAGGAAAGCAACACCGGTTTAGACATGATGAATGTGGTGAGGGGGAGTGGTTGAATGTATATCCATGTGACTCTACATGCAGACAGAAAAACTTGGACAGACTCAGAACAAGTGGATGGAACTGATGCATTTTGTCTGATTCTAACCAATTATCATTTAAAAAAAAAAAAATAAAAATAAATAAAACAATTTAAAAAATTTACTTTCTTTTACAAGTGCAGATGCAGGCAAAAATAAACTGGAAAACCGGAAATGCAGCAGAGCAGTGACATGGGAAACAGCTATCTGACCCAGTTAAAGACATCTGACCTGGCTAAATCACAAGCTAAAATGGTGACCTCAGCAGAACCATGGTGTTATGGAACTGCTCCAGCTGGAAGGGACATCAGGAGATCTCTAAATCAAGTTCCTGCTCAAAGCACTGAAATCAGAGCAAGTGCATTGTCTAGTTGAATCTTGGAAACTTCCAAGCAAGCACTGGAGATCACACAAGCTTTCTGTACAACCTGTTCCAGTGTTTAATTATTTTCATAGGAAAAAAGATAAAAAATGTCTGAACTTTAGTTGTTCCAATTTTATGATCACTGTCTCTCTCCCACTGGAACTCAGTGAAGAGCCTTTCTTCATCTACTTGCTAACCTCATACATAGTGGAAGGCTGCCACAAAGCTATCCCTTCTCCAGACTGAACATGTCCTATTCCCTCAGCCTCTCCTCACTGGGCAAGTGCTTGAAAGCTCTGTCATTGTGGTGATTCTTCACAGGGCTTATTCCAGTGTCTTTCTGGACATCTGGATCCCAAGCTTGGACACTGGATACAGTACAAAAGACAGTATCTAATGAGTGCAAAGTAAAAGGGAATAATCAGTCTACTTGCTATGCTCATGTTAACACAGCCCTCACTATATGCTGCAAACTTTTCTTCCCATCAGGGCACATCTCTGACTCTTGCTTGACCAGGACTTTCAGGTGCAGATTTTTTTTTGTGTGTGTGTGTATTTATTTTTTATCTGTTGTATAAATCCACTCTTACAGAAGCCATAAGCTATATTTAACCAGAAATATACCTGGCATCTGATTTCACCTCTCCACGGATCATGAGATTAGCTCACCAATTGCAACTGGAAACATAATCTGTACTTCTAAAAATTTGGTAAGTGAAGGACACCATAAAACAGACTACAAAATCCACACCACAAACATCTCTCACCACAGTTACCTCCCTTGTCCAGCAGAAATAATTTCATCTGCAGATATTGCCAGAAATCCACTCACAGATAAACCCTCTCTTAATTCTTAATTCTTAATTCCTGATTCTTAATTCTTGATTCTTGATTCTGAGCAATAGCAGCCTCAGTGCTCCCAGCTTTCCAGCACCTTAGACCTTATTCTGCTACTCAACACCTTAATAAGAGGTATCAGTCTAAGCATAGTCCAGCCTGCCAAGCAGCAGTCACTGCAGTATTTGAAACCTCCCTCCACACTGCCCACTGGTAGCAGCAAGACTTCTGAAACCATCTGCCAAATTGCCAGCACAGGGTACCATGACTTCCAGTCCTCCCACTAGCCAGCCCCTGCTGTGGTGTTGGTGTAAGGCTGAGATGCTTGGCTTCTGAGTCTTGGGAACTGAGCTCCAAGTCATCTCACTGCAGCTTAACTCTAGCAGAGAGTTGCAAAGCTGCTCTGAAACAAGATATGGCCAATAAGAATGTGCCTGGTGACGGGATGAGGGGGAATGGGCTAAAGTTGCACCAGGGGAGGTTTAGGCTGGATATCAGGTTGGATATTAGGTTGGATATTAGGAAGAACTTCTTTACTGAAAGGGTTATTAGGCATTGGAATAGGCTGCCCAGGGAAGTGGTTGAGTCACCATCCCTGGAGGTTTTTAAAATACATTTAGATGTAGATCTTAGTGATATTGTTTAGTGGAGGACTTGATAGTGTTAGGTCAGAAGTTGCACTAGATGATCTTGGAAGTCTCTTCCAACCTAGATGATTCTGTCATTCTGTGATAAGAATAGCTGATAAAACAAACATTCCTCACTGGTCAAGGGAATGAAGCAGCAAACTTGTGGGTTTTTTTGTTGGTCCTATTTTATCTGCCAGTCACAGAGATGAGCCCCTTTAAGACCCAGGAGACATTTATTAGCAACTCTAGCTCTGCGGGAATTATTTATACAGGTCATTTCTGTGTTCTGGGTTTGGCTGTCCTCTTCTGCTTTGTACTTTGGATGCTCTTTCAGGGTTTTCATTAGAAGAAGTTCAGAGATGCTGCAGAGAGGCCTCATGGTGTCCTACATGTGGGGAGAAATGTGGTAGTCACCAACCTTTTCTCTCTGGTGATAGTGCCAGGATCAGAGGGAATGGCATGGAGCTGAGGGGAGGTTCAGGTTGGGTATTAGGGACTATCCACTATTAAACTATTAAAAGTAATAAAAGATCTTAATGTCTAGAATGTGGTTTAAACACACTTCTACTTAAAAAAAAAAAAAAGTTACTTAAAAAAAATAATAGAAAATAGCCTTAAATATGTCTATATATTCTTATATTTTCTGCATAAAATATAATTCTGCATGTAGATTTGCAGTTATGATCAGAAAATATAACTTACATGACTTGCAAACGAACGTAGGAGATAAATGTGAAATGTGCCCTTACATTTCTGTTTTAAAAGAAATGTCTTGCAATGGATTTTTTTAGGAGGCTAAATTGACACATCAGTATTTGAAAACTTCACTGGTGTGTGAGTAACATCAATAAATTTATTTCTTCCTTGCTCCAGAATAAAATCCACAGGAAGCATACAGTACTTTCTATATATCCCAGTTTTACCGCCCTTTTCTGTTCTTTCCATACTGTAAAGATATGCACATTACTAATAAGTACTTTGTCAATAGAAGAAAATTTTGTGGAAGAGAAAGATTTCCCATCCCTGATGGAACATTTCTCAGATCTACAATGGTTTGTCCAGCAACATCTTTTTTCATGAAAATTCCCCTTGCTGTAAATGCTACTGAAGCACTGAGTCCATTCAAAATAACATCAACTTTCATGAGGGTCGACTGTCAAGCACACAAATGCAGCTTCTGTCAGGCCAATATTGCCAAACAATTTCTTCATTTAATATGTAATAAGAGACTAGCCATGCTGGCTCAGAGCATGTGGGCAAATAGAAAATAGTTTTATATTGTACTTGCATTTGGTAAGGGCAGAGGGAACATCATATGGCCATATGCAAGTAATGAGAAGAGGGACTACACTCACGACTCAAAAATGATAAAGAGTGAGAAGGACTGAGTCAATATGTTAGTCTAAAGTCAATTTACTAAGGGCTTATTCATGTCATAAGATAAGATTCCCAGCACGCAGTTCTGAAAAATGCTCAAGACAACCAAAATACACAACATCATAAAAAGATGAGTGAAAGCAATAGAGAAAAGGTTCCCTCTAGCTCATCCAGGGAAAATGCTCCAGCTTCAGCTCCAATGTCAGATCAGCATTTTATTCCCACTTTGAGTCAGAAGAGAGCAAGCAGACAGGTGCATCTGGCCCACGCTGCTCCCAGAAAACCACTGTGATTCACCGTTTGGGAACAACCAGCACCTTGAGCCTCTCAGATTTATGCAATAGGTAAACCCAAATGTTAAAAACAACCCTGTAAAAGGCTCTTATTTTTCAACATCTTTTTGGGTTTGTGCTTTATGGCTATTAATTCTGATCTTCTCCAGAAGATATTGGCCAGATGGAGACTGTGGATGTATGTAATGTCAGAAACTATTTACATCTGACCTACATAAGCCCTGATGCACAGTGCAGTGAAGTCAATGACAGGCTTTTCTTTCGTTCCTGTAGTGTTGGGTTGGTTTTGAGAAACTCAGACTTACAATGGGAAAGAACAAGCTGCACGAGTGATTACCTTAGGACACAAAATACGTTTCTTTTACCTTTCTGTTTTTAGGTGTAGTTGAACCTATTCTTTCAATCTGAAATCATGTTTTCACCCTAGAAACTGGGAGACACAGTCACACTTGTATACAGCCCAAGTAGGGCATGCAAGCTGTGGACAGTGATGCATAGTCACAAACATTACATCTCCATCAGACCAAAAAGTAGGGGATAGAACAGAAGCAACAGCAAACATTGGTTCTAAGAAAGCAGAAGTCTTTCTCATTGTGAATCTCTCTTTTTAATGCATGTTTTAGCTTCTGTTTACATCTTGTTTTCTTGTGAAATATGATTGTATACGGTTCTATGATTGAAGCTGGAAATTCTTAAGTTTGGGAAGGTCTATGTCAATGGATCTGAAGGACAAGAACACCAGCACACAACACTGAAGAAATAGATAAGAGGTGAGGTGGTGGGAAGTCAACCCATTTAGTCCTAAAACTAAACATTTTAGAGATATTCTTGACTCCTATGTCACTACTGTTCAAACTGGAGAGAGTAGGAGAGAGGCAACAAGTAACCTTACAGACTCCCAGAGTACATGTATGTGTGTCACATGCAGTTGGCAAGCCACAACTGTGACAGAATGATTTCCTGGTGCTGGCATAGAGGGATGAAAATCAAAAGAAAAGTTTCTCATTGACTAGAGCTGTTGGTGCCTTGTGGGCTGCAATGAGGAAGGGAATTTTGCAGAAATGCCCACTCCTCCACACTGCCACTGCCTCAACCTCTCTCTTGTCACCAGACAAGGTATGTGGATAGCACCTGACTTGATTTGCAAATGTGCCCTGTCCTGGGACTGATAGTTTGGGTCAGAGATATGATGGTTTCTGGGAGAAAGAGGAAAAAGCAAACAAACCGAACAAAAATCCATCAATGTAAACATTTGATAGTAAAATTTTACCATGTTTTGAAATTTCTCTTGTAAACAACATCTCTTATTTCTTTCTCCAGGAGATGATTCCTACAGAGTCTTTTATACTGGATACAACTGCTTTTGGGGAAGAAGAAAGAGATAGGAATGAACTCTGTTGCTCCTACTAGGATCCTAGCTGGTTTCTTTGGACAGAGTAACACAGAATACACATAGGAGAGAGAAAAGAACAGTAAAGATAAAAACTGTAATTTCTGATTTTGGTGCTAACTCTTGTAAACATGTTCACTGTAGAAGAAAGATAGACACAACATACTTTCAGGCCACCTGGAGACCTGGCAAACTTATGTCATTATGTTGCTTTTTAGAGCAATGCTATTCAGCTGCCTTTTCAGTGATGAGTTTACAGCCAAGTGTTCACTGAAAACAATCCATTTATAAACACATAAAAAGAAGACATGGGAAAAAGTAACAGTAGAAAGGGAAAAGAAATGTAAGATAATGTCCCTATTCCTAGGTGTGTTCAAGCTTTAACAGCAGCCAATCCAAAACCAGTCTTGGATGACTCCCTTAGGCTCATCCAGTCCTGCATCCTTAAACATGGATCACTTGTTCTGAGAATGTCTGAATGAGATGGACAAGAAGATGTATGAGAGAGGCAGACATAAGGAGACACGTCAATAAATATGTTCAATTTGCAAGTGAAATTATCCCCACATACCCACAGCAAGTGCCAGCCTTGCAGATGTAATTGGAGATCTGAAAGTCAAATTGTGACCTTTATGTCTTCTTCCCCTTCACCAGGAATAACGATATTTGTGATATTTGTGACTAGAATTTAGCTGATTTTTTTTTTTTTTTAGTAATACTTGAAGCAGAATATCATCACCTCCCTCACCTAGAGATATGTTCACTCTATGAATCAGATTTTGTGTGTGGCAGACAAGAAACGTGCCTGAATCACACAGAAAAGTTAGATTTAATGACTCACTACATGCTATTTTTACACAGATCCATGGGTTCTTATTTTTTTTTACAGCCACTTTTTGTATGATTTGTGTTCAGCTGCATTACAAGATAGCTCAGAAAGGCAATATAGGTCAAATTAGAGACTCAGATGAATTTTCACCCTGCGACTGATTCAAATCATCTAGCAAATTGCAGAAGATGGACAGATGTCTGATTAACCTTGCTCTGTTATACGAATTCATAGCTGAATGCACCAACATGGCTTTGCTATAGAAACACCTCCATCTATTACCTACACAGAAGCTTAAATAATGACAAAAACTGTCCTAGATGACCTAATGCATAGTTGTCAAACACAGACTCTATGAATCTAAGATGAAACTACTAGTCAGAGAGAAAGGAAGAAAAAATTAAATAAAAGGAGGGCAAAATGGGCCAAAAGAAGTATAAGAATGATCTCAGTGCTGAATATAATGTGTTCTAATAATAAATTAATCATCTGTGTGATAAAAATCCATAGGGAAAGCTGTTAACATAAACAAGGCAAAATCTGACTTTCAACATCTTTCACAGAGCAGTTTCCTAGGTTAGTATATAGGTCAACTGATACACTGAAGCTCAGCATTCAGAAGAAGAGTGAAATGAATCATATGGGAACTCTAGGCTCTTTAGTCAATAATCCATTAATGTAGATAAGCCATACTTGATTTATGGTTAAAGACATTCACGGACATTATTTTTCTGTCATTGGAAACATGGCACATAACTCACAAGAAGTTAAAGGAAAATACAGTAATTGACCCCTCTGTGAGACAATGTCTGCAGTGAAGGTGGAAGGCTCTAGATCTTCCTGCAATGGTTAATTGCACCACCAAAAAAGATGTTTCTAGCACTTACTCATAGGCCATAGCATCCTAAAGACTGAATTCTGAGAGTCATCAAACGTCTGGCCTGTCAGTTTGGTTTGACGATAATGCAACTCCCAGGAAAATCCACAGAATATTTTTCAAAAGTAATAAACCATAAGGTTTGGATGAGAAGTACATAAGGATAAAAAAGTTGATTGCCATAGCTAGTAGGATAAAATAAAATGTGTAAATTGGTATTAACTAATATATATATATATAAATTAAAAAAGAAAAGGGAATTAGAAAGAAAGAAAGAAAGAAAGAAAGAAAGAAAGAAAGAAAGAAAGAAAGAAAGAAAGAAGGAAGCAAAGAAAGCAAAGAAAGAAAGAAAGAAAGCTAAATAAAGAATCCCAAGTTGAATATGAGTAAATAATGTTACCAATTACTGTTTTCCACTTAGCAGTCAACTGTAGGAAATTTGTTGTTCAAATTTGAGAGAGATAACAGGACACACATTTGATGATTTTCTGAGTTGTTGAAAACAGACAATGGGATTTAGGTAGTTAAACTAGTGTATACTTGCTCCAGTTCATTGCCAACTTCAGGGGAAACTGATTCTAGACTCAATCCAAATTTATTTCTCTTTGTTATAGTTAGGAAAATGAACTTCAGAAAGCTGTGTTTTTTATAAGTCTCCAGTTAAAATGATTACAATTCATTCTACGGGTAGAAACATAAAAAAAAAAAAAAAAAAAAAAAAAAAAAAAAAAAAAAAAAAAGAGGACATGAAAAGTCTTTGAGGGGTCATCTAGTATATACTCATGCACCAAAATCTACTCTTATCTAAACTTCTTCCAATTACAGCATTCACCACTGCTGAAATATACTATTTGGATGTGTCAGCGTCTTGGCAAAATGTAAGCAAGTGAAAAAAAGAGTAATCTTTCTTCTGCGTTAGGGTTTGCAATTGACTCCTTTAGCATTCTGCTCATGTTAGGCTATTTTATTTTTCTAATGTAATCTTCCTAAGGTCCTCGTTTTCAGCTGAACTTTAAAATATGAAATCCACACATTTACTGAATTTAAATCTTCTTACTGAAATGTCTTTCCATGTTCATTTCTCTTCATTTCAGAACAGAAGGCATTAACCTTATGCACTTCTAGACAGCCTGCAAAGTCTCTATACAATAACAAACTTGGTGAAGACCTAACACGATCTAAAGCATGCATCATTATAGGTACTACTGACCACGAGAGATGGGGCAGAATAGAAAACAGTGCACAAAAGCTTTGCACATTTACCCTTTCATTGCTATCTTCACTTTCCCACTGAAAGAAGAGACAGAGATTTCTAAAATAATTTTCAGTATGACCTTGCAGACCAAGCGAAAAAGTCTTCAAGCACCAAAGCAAGGAGTATTCACTCACTGAGTTTGCAACTAAACGGTACTTTTAATCTGAAACAGTCACCTGTGTGGAAAAAAAAAAAAGAAAAAAAAAAAGCAAAAAAAAAAAGCAAAAAAAAAAAAAAAAGCTTGAGGATATCTTCTTCAAAAAACAACTGAAGAAAAAAATTTAAAAACAAACAAACAAACAAAAAAGAACACAACCTTCCAAAATTAAATCTCTTTATTTTCAGTCCAGATTATCATAGTCTAACTTTATCTGTATTGCTGTTTGGATCGATATCAATGACCATGTTTACTTTCAAACAAAATGGCTGTTGGTAGGACATATGACTCCCTGCAGTACGAATGCCCTATTTTCCAACAAGAAAATCTGGTGCTTTCCACTTGTCCTAGGGCAGCCAAAAATCTACTTACTAAATAGTCTTAGCTCCTACCGTGTGTGCCCTACTTTGTGATACCAGGATATGCTATTATCAGTCTAATCTACCATGATTTCAAAGGAACAATGTTATTAGCCATCCTGCATGTCTAAACACTATACCAGTATGTTCTCAAGACTGACTGAGATTCCCTTAACAGTACTAAATTAATCTATAGATTGCAGCCAATCCTTGGAACTGTATTTTTAATTATTTTTGTATTGAAGGTCTTCCTTTTGTCACTTCTCCTTATCCTATGTGTTTAAAAAGGATATATTTTTCTGAATTTCTAGACCCCTGACTAAAGTGAACTTCACAGGAAGATTTAGATAACCTGTAGCTTTAAAATCAAAGGGTAATGAATGTTAAATTCATGATCTAAAAATGAAAAGAAATATTTTTAATCCTCAAATCCTGATTTTTGCATGTATTCTGCCAAGCACTTTTCCTGTCAATGAGAATATGGTAATACAACCTCTTTCTCTATGAGATGGTTGATCACTGGCTTGCTTGATAAGGAACTTCTCGTTGACTGGTGACAAAGGATTCATCTTATTTCATGGGCAGATCTATTTCACGGGCAGATCTGTATGTTTCTGCACAAACCAACAGAGGCTCCCATGTAGTCAACAGAGATCTAACTAGGGTGTTCAATGGAATTTGGGGTGAAATTCATCTTAAAAGATTCTTACTATTCATATAATCTATGAGTTATATGAATTCTCTTCATACATGACAAGACGAACTCAAGAAGAGATAAAATTAATGATATACCTTATCTACGCTGACTACAATGGCAGTCTTGATTAAATCTGAACAGTAGATAACCCGCTTCATAGATAGCTAAAGATTTTATTAGGGGAATTTCACCCCAGGTGGTTAAAAGTTTAAGGTATTCTCCCTATAAAACAATAATTGCAGCTCGTCAAGAGAGACACCTCCATAAGACAATATGGCCTATTGTTGTGAGACACTCTCCCTGGGATCATTGCCTTTCAGAAGTGCTTATCTCTCTGTAGGGTTATAACTGGAGCCTGGATGACTAGTGCAGGGGACCTACCTATCAAAAAGCTACAGCCAGGTGAGGTGAGATCTGCACTTATGTTCTATGACCTTAATGGGCAGGGACATTAAATCGGATAAAAATAATGCTTTTAGGAATGATTGTGCACAGTGGATCAGCCATAGTTCTGCACCAGGAAGTGCTATGAGATGGTTCCTCAGTAAGTAAGCTATGCCATGTTTTTCTTTCACAGAATTCCTCTTTCCTTCCTTGAAAGTTTGGTGGTCACTCTGTTTTTAAAAAATAATTGAACTGAACAGCTTCCAGTGTCAACACTGTGATATAACGTTTATCTGTTTAACAGAAGGGGGGGGGGGGGGGGGGGGGGGGCATGACCAGCTAGGAAATCTGCAGATGGACTCACTTAGCTCATCTCTTTGAAGAAAACAGGCTTCATAGTCTTCTTGACTTGCCCAGCATGTATGTAACTCTCCAGGCTTCCTAATATTGCTGCCTGCTCTGCAAATCTTGTCTGTCTGCCACTCTGCTCTGAAATTAAAACATGAGGCAACCATGACAAATCATAACAACCTCCGTCCTACTAAAGGCAAAAGAAGAATTAGCACACACCTGAGACTGCATTTCTAAGAGATGTGGTTTCACAGGCTGAGCACTAAAAAGACCATGCAATGGCATCCCACTGTTTTATGCAAAGGACTATGCGGATTTGTTTCAGCCTTTCTGAGGTTTAGTTTTCAAATCCACACTCCAATATTCCTGCTGTTCTTATTTGCATGATAATAAGTGCATGTATTTTCTCATATGGTAGGTACATGGCATTTCTATCTAGTTATTCTTTAAAGTTTGCACAAGAAACTGCAGAGATTGTGTTTATGGTAACAACATGGATGAAATACGCCCCGTTTAGCATGGTATTGAGAGGTGCTGGATCTGGTTCCTTAATTCTCTAGCCTGAGCTCCAATTCAAGCAGCCAACAGACTGCATACCCACTGAGAACCATCAGAGAACACAACAGCACACTATGGCTCCTTCTCCCTGCCACAGCCTGACAACAGAGTGACAAGAGCTCTAGCTAGCCTGGCACAACAGCTATAGGGGAGTTTGGCATGCTACTCTGATGAGCAGACTGTGTGGGAGCATCTGCCCCTGGAAGCAAAAGAGAAGAAACAAGAGTGAGGATAATGCAGAAGCACTCTTGGACAAGCCAGAGAATCCTACTGATGCACAGGCATGAACAAAGGGTCATTCTGCTCCATCCCCTGTAATCCAATCAGTTAATATCCCTTTTTAATTAGCTACAATCAAGTTAGCATAATAAGTGCCTTCTCTGTTTACCAGCTTCATCTGTCCTCTTCCATTCTTGCATTTAAATCTGCAGTGCAGCTATGGCTGTTTTTTAATGATACATGCTAAGTAGCTTGATTGAGGGTTGTCCCAACCTTCCCATTAACCTTAGGGGAAATGCACCCCCATAGCGATTTAGACACTGCAAGGGATATTCCTGCTACTCTCACTCCTAGTTAATGCATTGCCCTCTAGATGACAACCCCTACCTTTCTGAATATTCACGTACCGTCAACAACCTCATCTAACATGAGTTGTGCACAACCCTTTTACTTGTGCACAAGTAGAAATATGGAGGACATTGAAGGAGAGTTTAGACAAGAATAGCTGTCCTTGAAATGTAAGGTGTCACCTATATTTATTTGTACAAGAAAGGCATTAAAATACACAAGATATTTCAAAGACTTAAAGGGCATTTGTAGCAATAGTCAAAGACAAAGTCTGTTTTTTAAGAATTTGCTATGGATCTTCCCATTAATGCAACAAAATAATTCTTTCATTTCACAGCTCATGATTCTTTGTCAGATTATTGCACAGATTGCTTTTTTATTGTTCAGTGGTTTCTAATTGGTGTATATTGTGGGAAAGGAAATATCAATTCAAGAATGACTTAGAAATGCAAAATAACTAGGTTATTATCCTATTTTACAGTAAGACTTCTTTTAATAGCCAGTCATTTCTGCTGTTCAAGCAGCCCCTGTGAAAAGGGATTTTGTCCTTCAGCCAGAATAAAAGACATCTTCATGCTAAAAATAAAAGAAGCGGGAATCACTTGCTGGAGCTGGAATCTTCCCCTGCAAGAAGGCTGTGACAGTGCTGAGGCTGGCAGAGGAGCGTTGTGATGGAACAAAGACAACAACAGCTCTGAGACATCTCCCCTGCACAGCAGGAGGAAAATATTCATAAGGGTCTCTATTTCTTAGAAACCACACAGTGATGCTATGTCTAACGTCAGGCTCACTTAAAATAAACCTTCTCATAAGCTACACGAAGCTTAGCTGAAGATTTTCTAATAATTAATCCCCATAAACCATCATAGTCCAGTTACGCCAGTGTAAACAGGGCCAAAATAAGATTTTGCAGAGTAAAATAGAACATAATTAAAGCAACAAACTGCCAGTCTTTTGCCTTTATTTTACACTTTCCTTGTTCTCCCTATTTTATCTCTCCCTCTCTCCTTCAGCTGAGTAGTATTAGTATGCTGACTCTCCAGATATGGCACATACAAAATTGAACATTCCCATTGTAAGAAATGTTTACCTAAAGACAGTCTGCACCTGCACTCAGATAATGATGACGACTAAAATGGGAGATTCCCCTTTGTAATGTATCAGCTTTTCAAAATACACCTAAGCAAGCTGCTTTGTGTCACATACCAGCTCAGCCACCAAGCGTGCAGCAGCTAATTAAAATGCACAGCTCCAGCTAGGAAGCTTGTTCTGACTTCTTTCTATAACTGGCACGCTTCAACCTGCTTAGATAAAGGATGATGAGGAAAAAGTAATGTAATGTCAGACAGTTCTCTCTTCGGTTTTGTTCCTTTGCTTGTACTCACCAGAGGCCAACCTGCAAAGGGACAGAAGTCTGTAGCTACCCAGTCTTTCTCTTCTCATCTTGCACACTCCCTCCAGTTCCTCAGCTCTCATCCTAACAAGCAAGCCTAGTTCAGATAAGTGCAAATCAATTTTTATTATGTCATATTTGAGAGACTCGATAAGCACAATGTAATGACACCAAATCTATTGGCATTCTCAGGGGAAAGGTGGAAAGTCCACGAGTCACCTGCCTCACGGGCAGGTTCTTTTATGAGTTGGCTGGCATTGCAGCATAAATTGTTCTGAAGACTGTCTCCAGTGTGCTGATGACAAGAGACTTTAAAAGACTGACACACTCCCAGCCAGGCCTCACCAAAAGCCAAGAGGACTGCACATACAATGCACCCAGCTGCCAGGTCTACCTGCAGCAGCTGGAACAAGGGCTGTGCCCAGCAAGCTCTGGCTCCCAGGGTGAGATTGGTGGTGGGCAAGGAACATCACCAGTCACAAAGATATCTTACTTAAAGACACATAGAATTATAGAATCATTTAGGTTGGAAAAGATGTCTAAGATCACCTGGTCCAACCTTTAACCTAGCACTACCAAGTCACTTTTTGTAACTCCTTTGGCTTTCTTTACTTCCTCCATAACCTTCTTTGGGGTAAACCAGAGAATAACATAGAGTGAGAAATGGCATGAGGCACAGAGGTTTCTCTCTAAGAGATGTTCCTCACTTCTCTTGCTGCGTTGGACATGCAGGAAAGCGTGTTAGTTCTGGTCCCCTGTTCTTTAGTTGAAAAGCAGGTTCACATCTGTTTTTAAACAGCATTTACTGAATGACAAAAAGAGGGCTCAGCTGCCATTGTACAGAGTACATGAAAGAACTTTAAAACCATAATTACACAGTAATGACAATACATCCCTTCCTGTCTTTCAGAATTAATTGTAAAACACAGGCAAGCTGCAACTCAAAACTGTTCCAGTGATACCTACAAATATCTGTGTTAATCCTGAACTGTGCAATGCCATGATGTTCCTTAGTACGTCTAGAACATTTATTTATTTTCTCACAGTAACAGCAGCATACAGACTATGGGTCTGATTCTTGTCTGCTCAGGATGGCTATCTCCATTTGATTCTAAAATCTGGTTTGACATTACCACCATTTTCTCTTCGTAGTGTTTTTTTCTCAGCTACTACAGAGACAGCAGCTCAGATAAAACGATGCCAAAGTAACTCTAAAAGCATGGAGAAGCGTGAATGGAAATACATTAGGACTGAGAAGAGTCATACTGAAGGTAGAAAGATAGAGATGACCTCAGAGAAAGGAACGATCTGGATCCACAAGGAAAAAGTCTCCATTTTAGTGAGGTCTGCCTTTCTGGGTTCTGCTGTAAAGAACTCTAAAGTTCCCTAATTCCTTTCTTGGCAATTCGTCCATACACTGGTATGCTGCTAGCACACTGCAGGGACACAAATTTCCATGATGCAAGTTGCTTATTTTTCCTTAGTCCTTCTCTGTTTGTTTAACTTTGTCTATATGCTTCCCATGGCAATCTCCACTTTGATGACAGAATTATTAACAGTGGTGAGGGCTGATGGAGAATCTCAAGCAGAGTAAACACAAACACATACTGTGTAGCACAGTGTTTGTTATTGCACGTGTCATGGTAAAGCTTTATGAAAAGAAAATGAAATGTTCCACTTCTTATAAAACTGGTCTCATGGGAAGTAAGCCATTCCATCAAGAAGCTTTAAGAGAATACTGTAAATTAGTTTTCTAGCTCTAATGAATTAATGTTTATTACCACTCATATTCAGAAATGTATGTTACACAATAGCAAGTTTTAAGGTCAAACCATTCAAAAGTCAAGAAATTACCAAAAATGGAATAGCCATTTTATCCTCTGTTCTTTCTTATTCTATACCCCTTCTTCATGGGTACTGTGATAGTCCTTAACTATATAACAACACACTACTTTTCCCACTGGGCCTCAACCTCATTCTTTGCATATAAAACATGATGTGCACCGACCAGATAGCTATTCAATACTCCAATTTATTGTCATTGTACAATTTTTGTCATGATTCATTCAATCTCTGCATAGTTTCTATTCATTATTCACTTTTATTTTTTCTTTTTTTATTTTTATTTTTTTCTGAGTGCATCATGATTGTCCTTATCTGCTTGAAGAGGAACTTATCTTCATAAGACTTCAAGAATATTATTATCCCCATTTTAAATATGGCATGCTGGGCCCAGTTTGTTGTGCCTATGGCTTGATATTTCTGAATATCTGACATTTTTGTAGCACTTCTATCCACAGTTTGTTTCACAGACACTTGTGGACAAAATATTTATCAAAAATAAAAACTAATTTACTGAGATCTTGGCATAGAAAGTGCTCATGTGAGGAATCAGATCTCCCAAACAAGGATAGTTACTTGTCCACTGATGATGAGGGAGGGAATCTGCTTTGCAAATAGCCTTGCAGCAACATCTTTGTCCTGGATTGGTAATGCTGTTCTGCTCAGTTCCTTTATCCCAGCTGGCCTGTAGTCCTATGTGACCACCCCAGCATGCACATAATTCACCGATATCATTATGTCATAAATGCATATAAAACATTTCTCATATATCATAACTACACTAAAAAGACTGCTCCATATAACCAAGTCTGCAGCTGCAGGAATAATTTCTATTGACTGTTTACAAATGTCTTATCTAAGCACAACTTTATCACTGCAGGAATATATACTTTTTTGATCTCCTGTCTGGTCATTCCACACAGGATGCTAAACAACATATATAAGCGTATAAACTGTGTCTAGTCAGAGCAGGAGTCACCAGGGGAGACCTCTATAACTGTCTGAAATTTCCAGATGGATGACTCCTATAGCCCTCAGTCAGTTCTTAATTCTGAAGGTTCAGTTAACGCCTACTTTCAAGTCAGTCCACTGTCCAAAATCAGCTCATAATCTCATCTTCACAGATGACTAGTGAGGTGGTTTTACCATGCTAGGCAGCTAAACACCACAATCGATCTCTCAGTCCCCCTCCTTAGATGAGGAGGTGAAGAAGTAAAGTAAAGAACAACTCACGGGTTAAGATAAAGATAATTTAATTAAAGGGAAAAATAATGATAATAATAATAATTATTATTATTATTATTATAATATAATTATTTTATTTTTTATTAAATATATTTTATTTATTTAAATATATTATTTATTTAAAAATATTTAAATATATTTTATTATATTAATATAATATAATTATTATTATAATAATAATAATAATTATTATTATTATTATTAAGGAAAGATTATTATTAACTAAACAATGTACCTAAAGGGAAAAAAAAAGGGGGGGGGGGGAATGGGGAAAGGGGAAAAGGGAGAGGGAAAGGGAAAAAAAAATGCTATATGGAAGTGCAGAGGAAAGAAATTACTCTCTGCTTCCCATAAATGAGCAATGTTTGACCACATCCTTGAAGCAGTGCCTCAACACATGTAGCCAGTGCTTGGGAGGAGGATCGACGTTTTCACAATGAGAGCCCACCCCTCCCCTCTTCTTCCTGTTTCCACCTTTTATTGCTGAGTGTGACATCATATGGTATGGAATATCCCTTTGCTTGGTTTAGGTCAGCTGCCCTTGTGATGTTTCTTTTCTCACTTTTTTGCCCATCCCCTAGGAGGGTTAGAGAGAGTCCTGATGCTGTGCCAGCACTGCTCAGCAGTAGACACCACACTAGTGTGATACTACTGCTGTTCTAGCTACAAGTGCAGAGCACAGCACTGTATGGGATGTTGCAGGGAAAGTTAACATCCCAGCCAGACCCAGTACAACTAGCCAAGTTCTTGGACTGCCCAGAAAACAAATCACTTATGTAAAGTGGGTGTGAACACACAAGCTACACCACAACTGCAGTTAAAGAACAACTTGATTTTCACACATTTAACTCACCAGTAATTTCAGCTCTATAAATCTTGCCAGCAGTTCCCACTGACTTCATCTAAAGCTACCACTGCTTGACCTTTCTTCAGACAAACCCCAAACCTCATATGTTGCACACCACATTTAAAAAAAATAAAAAAAAAAAAATCACTTTGGGTTAAGTATAACTTATTAGTTTTAAATTAAGACACATTTTAAGGCTGAATAAGAATCTGGTGTGTGCATGTGCAGTTGTCTGTTTAACCATGTCATGTTGTCCCTTGCATTATTCATCATACAACTAGAAACCTTCAGAAGATCTTCACTTCACAGTCTTAATATCCATCCCCTTCAAAAGTGAAACAGAGATCTTTTCTCTCATCTTCCACACAACCTAAGTACAAAAATAAGAGGTTCTGAGAACATTACCCATTGTCTTCCTGTTCCTGAGTGCTTACAAACTAATCCTAGTGTCAAGGATAAGAAAACAAAGGGACAAATCTTTCTAGACCTCTGACTTGATGCTTGCCCAGTAGAAAACAGGCTGAATGCAGAGCCTTACAATGCAGTAGAAGAAGAGGATGGAGTAAGTCTAGCATATTCAGAAATGTAGAAGAATTCATGCCCACAGTCTCCAGGAAAACCACAGAAAAATCGATAATCTTTGACAGATTCAGGCAAATTTTCACAACATTGAAACACCCAAACAAGAGGTTAAAGCCACAGCTGAAACCTGTGTTTCAAGGTAGGCGATCCCTCTACTACTTCTGAAACTTCTCAGAGTGATACATTAAAAAAGTTCCATTTATTTCTGTGGGCTTAATCTTCAGATTTGCAGCTGACAAGGGCAAAACTCCTCATGAGCTCACTCAAGACGAAAGAAGATTTAGCACTTGAATGTCTCCTTACCTTTGCCTATACATATCTGGGTGGAGTGAAAGCTGGGATCATTACAAAATCTTAGTCTGAGCATGGAGAAATTTCAGCTCAAGCCCCTGCTCATCCTCAGCCTTCCTTTTATATCTTTGAGAAATCCCACAGTCCCAGGGCTTTAAAGTTACTTAAGAATCTGCTTACACTTTAAATGCCTACTTTAGTCTGGATATCATTTCACTTAGATACCTTTGAAGATCAAGGCCACACCCACACTGTTTCAGTTCCCCATCTCTAAAATAACAGCCCTGGCCTTATGGCACAATAATGAAGATAAATGAACCATGACTGGTAACATGCTTGCCAAACCAAGTCAACCAGGAGACTGAGGAAGTTCTGCACACTTTTTTGTCATTACTACAAGCATTTTAATTTACCTGTATGCACGCTGCGCTGGATGGCTGGGGAAATTTAAACCTAAACAAAACAAATACAACATGTCAACATTAAATGAACAACAATGAATTCTTTGGGAAATAAATGGGTTGTGTGGTTTATGGAAAGCTACTTGCTGCTGTCCACATAGTCTGTTTTTCCCATGCTTACAGCAAGATTGGTAGGGAACACTTTACCACACCTGGCTTGTGATTAAAAGGCTTTAGTGTTGGTGGATGTTGTGCAGGCACGTGGAGCCCAGTGCACATGCAGAAGAAGATGTGAGAATGTTTCATGATGTACTGTCTCCTGAACAGGGACAAGGGTTGCTTGGCTGACTGGGATTTATGAGAATACAGTAGGACTTTCATGGTTTGCATTAGCCAAATATGCACACAGGCCTGTGCTCCTTTCCCCATTACTCAGTTTGCCATTAAACTTTGGGTGAAAAGATAATGTTTTGCTATGAAGAAGCTGTCAAAGGAAGAAAAGGACATTTAGGCACCAAGTGCCAAAAAAAATGGCTGAGAAATGTGTCCCTATGGAGACTTAGTCTCTGAGTGAGAGGGACACTGTGATGGAGAGGAAACGTCATGAACCCAAACCTGATGTTTACGGACTGCATGAGCAGGACTAAAGGTAAGCTGCAGTTAGTCCTCTTAGCTAAAAGCAACATCCACACACCATGGAAATTTAAAATTAAAATGGACTAATGTGGCATTTGCTACTTGACCTCTTCTTTTTCCATTTTAAATCATTTCTCCTACAGGTCTGGGTTTTCCTCAGTTTTTTTTATGACTGAGCCTGTTTTGCATTGTGGGAATGTACTGATCCTACAGCATGTGGTCCTGATGTCTAGCATGGATTTGGGTATTATTTTAATTAACAGCAATGGCAGTAGTGACTACCAAAAGGACTGAAGGCCAGCTTAAAGCACCATTTAACATTAAAATAAATTAGATCTCAGGAAATGGGACCACAAGTACATAATACTTTATGGACAGACACTGCTAAGCAGACAGCTCCACTGACCTGAAGAGATTAATCTAATGTATGCATAGAACTCCCCTTTTAAAGTATCACTCATACTAGAATACTATTTTTCTCTATTCTTTTGACTTTGCACCAGAATGAGAGAGAAAATAGCCAGCCAAGTTGTCTAGCTTTAAGAAAACTAGCCCTTCAAACACACTATCAGCAGATTTGTGCAGTAACATATTTTGTAGCAAGACTGGTGAACCCAAAAGCCATAGAACAATTTGTGTTTTAATTCATGCAGCAAATAGCCTTATGAGAAACTCAGTATTAACTCATTTATCATCTTCTCTCTCTTTTTTTTTTTTTCTTCTGCTCAGCTCACAAGCTACAGCTTTATTTGCAGCCTAAATGCTGCACTATAGATAGCTTGAGAGGCAGAATTTGAAATGAAAAATGAATACACCTTAAAAACTTAGCACCTTGTGTGGTGATCTTGTCAAGCCTTACAAACTAAGCAAAATTGAGTTAGGTCTGCTGTGAAAAGAGAGCTATCAGGAAGGTGAGGCAAGAGCAATCTTGGGGATTCAGAAGGTGACATTCAGCTTCACTTTCACCTGTGCAGCGGAGAAACAATTCTCTGGTGTGGCACTGAGCAGATTATGAAGACAAGCCATAGGATGGAGTATATTAATGCTGTTAACTTTGGTTCTCAAGGTGTTAAAGGAGATTTTTGCATTGAAAAGTGTTATGAATGCATTTTTTTTTTTCATTTCTCCCTTCACAATGCATCCTCCTTTTGCAGTATTTGCAAGTCGGACTTGTAGTTTCCGACCACTGAAGCAACAGTACTCGTGTCTACAGCAAAGTCCAGTGCTGTCCATCTGAGGCATCTTGTGCATTTGCGTGTCTGTTTTCTGCTAAAATAAATGAGGAATGCAACTGTTACAAAGCTTGGTCTGCTTAAAAACAAAATGATATTTTTGCAAGGAACAATACAAAATGTATTCTATATATAATATTTGTGACAATTACAAACATGGTACAAGACTGATAATGTTTGAATGAACATATATATTTATGTGACATCCATACTGATGCTAAGATTTTTATTTTTTTAAAACCATATTTAAATTTTATCCAAAGAAAACACACTTTTTGAAGTCATTAAAACATTCCCAGTTCTTAGCCTGGCTTCATTTGAAACCAGAGATTATACGATCTGTCTGCCACACATTCCTCTACCCTTTTCTCCCAATGCATTTCTACCCTCTTCCAATTTGTGATGAATTTAAAGATGAAAGAGATAAATGTAAAGACAGAAATTCCCACGATCTTCCTCACAGTCAGTATCCATAAAGAGGAAGGGGACCTGAATGAGTTTCTGCAGTGAAAGAAAAGCTGCTCTGGGAATTCACCTACCAAAGTCATGTTACGCAGTCATGTACCCACAAGTTGGCCATGCAGAACGAATACAAGCCAACCAGCCAGCAAATGCAGTGTCCCTGTCTTGGGCATGCCTGCTGCATTAGCTGCCACATGCCCAGCCAGCAATGAGGAAGCATGGGAGATAGGTTGAAGAAAACATGGGAGATGGGTTGAAATATTGTGTGTCTAGAATGGAAATATTGGTGTATGCAAGTGTTGCTGGGTTCAGAGAGAGAGAGGGCTCCTGTGGGGAAAAAAAATAAAAATAAAAATCCATGTTCTCAAAATTTAGTTTTTTAGTTACCCTGGAATGATTTTGTCAGATATTTGTTCAATATTTGCCACCAGAACAAAATCCTCATGACAGTTTTAAGATCAAGGTGCCAAAAAGCTCAAGTACGATGGTTCCCAGCCGTAATACTGATTGCAGGTGCCAAAAATTACTGATGAAAGATAGGATCAGTAAATCCAAAAATGAAGCTCCTTACAGACAGGGGTGGAACCAGCTGTAGCCTTTGAAAATGTTTTATCTGGTAGGCATTTTGTTGTGACTGCTTGGGTCTGCTCCACTGTTCAGTTCAGATGGTACCTTTAATTTTCTGTTTAACTTTTTTACTTTAGGAGTAAAATTTCACCCTGGAAGGGTTTCTACCTCATTGCTGAGATGGACCTTCATGCCTATTAGTGTTATGGCATGAAAGTGGTCTTTCCAATCATTTCCTGGTATTCTTTATGCTTAAATGCCTTTGTTACTTAGTAGGAAAATAACAAAATCTTCCTTCAAGTATAAGAGGGTCCTGAAAAGCTAAAACCTCTGAAATTCCTGTTTGAAGTTATATACCTTCCCAGAAGTCTGTTTTCTATTTCAATAAAAGTCAAGAGACATTTAAATCAGCTAGTGCACCCTCTACCAAGCCAGTGTCCTTGGCATGCACACTTCCATAAAACAGGCTAATAACAAAAAAAAAAAGCTACTGTTTCATAAAATTAAAGAGGACGGATGGTCTTGGTAATAAACATGAATTCGATTCTTACCAGCTTCCTCAGCAAATCAAGTTATGTCACTGAGGCAACTTTTCAACATTTGCCACTAATAGGAACAGCAAAGTCCTCAGGGAGTTGATCTAGCATAACAGATGACAAGAAACACATGGGGCAATTGGTTATGATAAAAACTGCACATTTGTAAACATTGAGTGATCTGCACAAGAAATGAACATAAATGAAAAAAAAAAAAAAAAAAGAAAAAAAAAGGAAATATTTTCTCGTGGATGTAATAGGTTAAGTAGGTCAGATAGAGGTCTGAGGGGTGCTCCAAGAAGCAGCAAGAGCAGGTGTCTGGGTGCAAAAGGCAGGCAGGAGGCTGAGGCTGGGGAATCTGACCGCCCTCTTTCGGCAGCAATGACCCAAACCCAGCTGTGTGCTTGAGCTGTTTTCCTTACTCCAGCAAATTCGTCCTTTGTAGTTCACAGCTGCTGCTGAAGCAGTGTGTGGTGGAGAGAATCTGAGACAGTGCTGTGAACTTCTTTAGAGCACTGAGTTGCTGCAAAAGTATCATATATTTTATCTAGACAAAAACAAAAAACAAACAAACAAAAAAAACAGTAGATGCTGAAAAACAAAACAAAAACAAACAAACAAACAAAAACCAACAAGTATTGGTTTGTCTTTGCACAGGTACCTTCCCAATGACTCCTGGCTGTACGTTGAGATGCAGCAACAAGCAAACGAAAAGTTGAGATGTTTCCCATGAACACCTTCATTCAAAACCCCTGTCAGTCGCTGGTAATGAAACAAAACAGGACAAAATAAAAAGCCCAGCAGGTTAAGAAGGGCATGGGGAGTACCGTTCAAAACAATTGCTGGACCTGGACAGAAAAAAAAAAAATCACTGTGAAAGTATGATCTGAGACACATGTGCATTTTAATCAGACCATTTCTGAAGCTGGTGAATAGAGGCCATGATTGAAAGCAATTGCTAGAAAAAGGACAAGTCTTTCCTAAGCAACAGTTTGTCCTGCAAATACATCTCAGTGAAGTATTGCAAAACATTTTGCAAAACATGGACAAAGCCTCATCATGCTCAGAAAGGCAATCAGTGTAATTCAGCAAGGAAAAAGCTGTTGAGAGATGAAGTTTCTTGACAGTAGTCATACACTGCTATCTCCTCTAACTTCTCAGTTAGTAGTTTTCTACTGTATAGTGACTAATTTACTGAACCCTCTGACAGCAGAAACTGTGTGTAGATTTATACTCTTTCCCTGCTACATTTTCCCTCTTACAAAGCTTCTCAGTACAAACTTTGCCTATCAGGCACACATAGTGGGCTCTTTTATTTCCTGACTATCCATCACAGGCATGAGTCTGGTTGTGTGGACCGATGGAGTCCCCCAGCATCTCCAAAAGAGGTCATGCAGCCTACACTGCTCAACTGGTCCCAGAAGAAAATGCTAATCTAACAGAAGCTATTTAATTTAGTCTCTTAATCAATATATCAGGAATATAAAATACCATTTAACTAACCAACATAAGAAGGATTTATAGCAACCCTAGGTACTAAAGAGGAATATTAAATAACTATGGCCTTCCTTGATTTAGAATTTAGACCCCAGTCCCTCAAAGGATGAAATATATGGTTGTCTGCCTCCTCACTTACTGGAACTGAAGTGTGTTCTGAAGTAACTAATGAATCAAGATAAATTTAAATATAATTCTGACAGTTTCACTTTAAAAGCAATGGATAACTCTTTTGACAACATATTATAATCTGTATGCCATGTTACTCACAGCCATAGTTTACCACAGCATCATAAGTGGTGCTTGTGCACAAAATGTGTTCCTTGCTTCTACCAACCACTTCCTGAGGGCTGAAGCTGACAGCTTATACTTCATATAAAGGGGGGACAGCAAAAAGTGCAAACATGACCAACCACCACCAGGCCATCGCAGCACTCGTTAAACTGTACTAATTCACTTCTCAGCTCTCCTGTGACCATGGCCCAAGCCACACTGTGTGAGTAGCCCAAGGTCACGTAGAAATATTGTGGCAGAAAAATGAATGGGCTGCAGGAGTTCCCTGGCTAGTGAAAGCGCTCTTGTTGCTGGATCGTCCTTCATCTGTAATCGCTTCCAAGGAAACCTGGACAGATGCAACACAGAGAATGCCAGTGAGCATAAAACATTACAGAGAGGTCAACAAGAGCTCAATTTTTCAAACCTGTCCCCTAGTGCTGCTACCTCTTCCCAGTAAATCTTCAGTACCCAAATGCTGAATTGCAACTGGGAGCAATGCAGGTAAGCTGGAATACGAGTCTCTAAGTATATTTGTCCAAACTAATTCAACCCCTTTCTTTTGTGTCCTTGACACTGGGATAGGATGGAAGAAAATGTGTCATTTGATGACACGTTACTTTTCTCCATCTTAATCCATCTTCCCCAATGCTTATTCAATAGTTACATGACTTGAATTCATCACGTCAAGTGTACACTAAAATTGAATTAAAACAATCTGAGTCAGAAAGCATACAGATGCTCCTATGTTTCCTATAGCTAAGAACATCCTGTTACAGTAGCACAGCTGCAAATTTTGAAACATTTAAAAAGAAAATTGCTTTGCATGGGGGAAGGGAAGGAACAAAAAGATGACTGAATTTAAGCAATTCATGCTCTGCATTATGCTGGCTGGTATATTTCTGAAGTTTTAGAAATGGGAATGCTGGGTAGAAAGGAGGAAAATTCCATTAGTGCCTCCATAAAGTGTTTTAAAGATGTTCTGTAAAGTGTTTCAGCACTGAAGAGCATTTTCTAGCCATGTTCCGCATGGGTAAATTAGACACATTCTTCTTCCACTGAGAATTTAAAATATAATTGAAGAATGCATGTTCACAGCAGCTTTAAGAAAGGGATTTCTAATCAAATCTAGGTGACAAAACAATGCTGGGGGCATATTCTCAGCTGGTGCAAAGGACAGTGTGATGTTGCCGAGAATTTAACCAAGAGTACCTGATTTTTTTATAAGTATCATTTGTCATTTTTACATGTATTTGCATGACAGCAGGAGGGAGGTTACTTGCATTTACTGTTTATTTAATAGCATTAAGAACTGACCCAAGGCATGGGTCATAGAAGTATATGGTGAACAGATTTTTATCAGGGAAAAGGATTAAACAAGAAATAGATTTTGCAATCAAGATGTCCTCCATATAAATACACTGCTGTACAACAGAGACAGCAGTCACAATCATGATTTAAGATTTGCCTCCATGAATTTTGTCCTGAACCTAAACTTCTTATGAGAGAATGAGGACCCCACCTTTTGCATGTTCAAGCTCCTGCCTGTGCATTGTCTCTGTGAACAAGGGTATCATTTACTTCTATCAGTTCTTAAGAGCTGACATGTTATAATCATCTAGATATAGCTTCTTATTCATTTGGCCTTACATATATATGTATATATATATATATCTCATACCATCAGGGTTTTGTTCCTGCAGAACTTCTTGTTTGTCTGCATCCTGTTTGACACAGAATTTCTGTCAGAAGAATACAGTTGAAAATCTTGGCTTCACCAAAAACAATAGGTCTTTTGTATTTGTTTTCAGATGTAGCATAATAGAAAAGGAGAAATTTTTAACTTCAGATCTTTGGAGGAAAATTACTGTGAAGTTAGTCTGTCTTTTGTCCTATTTATCAGTGTGTTTTCTTTTCATTTACTGCAAATAAAGGATGAGATTGAGAAATACAAATTTCTGGGAGCCTATGGGAGTCCCCAACCCTTTGCCTTTCTTTACTCCTGAAGAAATAAATGGATATTCAACCAGCAAAATCTTTTGTCCACACCTTTGTTCTTTTTGGATAAATAATAGCAGCTGAGAGAACTATTCATAAGGTTCACTCTTCTATGGCAATCAAAAAATAAAAGTCTCCATATCACTGCTGTGAGCATCTTATGATACCTACAGCCACAAAGATGGGGAACAGCACCTTCTGTAAGAGAAAATCATTACATGTTTGCTTTTAAAAAGCACCATTAGTAAGGAATAAAAATTGTTTGTGGTAGGGAGCTGAATAGGACGCTCATGAAGCTACCTGTAACACCCAACTAGCCTGAACAGTTCTGTGGCCGCTTTGGCTGCAAAAGTTCCTTTTTAGCCCAGAGGATTTGGCCTTGCAAGTGAAGAATGTGAACATGAACCATGGATGCAGGTGTGATTTTAACTCTGGAGGTTACAAGGACTTTGGAAATGGACTGGTCCATTTGAATTGAAACCTCCTCTTTCAGAAAATGTATCACAGGTTGTTTAGTGATTGTATATCTCCAGGACAACGTCCTGCATTGCCTGAGAAGAACAGATGTAACACTCAGCTGTCTTGTATAGCTGATACATATTAAATCATCAACCTGCCAATACTCCCAGGATTAATTTCTAAAGGCATTTTATCCAAGTTCTAACTTGGCTTTATATCAATTAATTTGGGAGATATAACAAGATCACAACAGGAGATGAAATGGCTGTGTCTTCACATGCCCCAGATCTTAACCATTGTATTTTCTAATTAAAAATGCATAAATAAAGAAGATATCCAAGAGCTTGTAGGTTCTTTTAATGAAAACATACAAATAAACTCACATAAGATTATCCAGAGAAATAACAGTAATGTTAACCAAATGTGGATTCATTAAACAGTTGTTTACAGCACAGCTGGAGCTCCCTTTTATTCATATAGATTAGGATTAAAAAGATCATTGTGTGTAAGTGAAAAACACGGATACAACTTTCTTAGAATCAGAATCATAGAATAGGCTGGGTTTGAAGGAACCTTAAAGATCTAGTTCCACTCCCCCCACCACAGGCAGGGACATCTTCAACTAGACCAGGTTGCTCAAATTCAGACCAGATTGCTCAAATTGCTTCAGTTCTTAAACTGAAATACCTGAAAGCCAGCACGTGATTCCTTATTTGGGTACCTTCATTAAAAAATGCTAATTTCCAGTGCTGTAGGGTGTTTGAGGTATCAATGACTTCACAAGATTTGGAACAAGTACTAGATAGCTACAAATATTAAGGTTTTCATACTATATTTAGGTTTGGTGTTTTTTTGTTTTGTTTTGTTTTGTTTTGTTTTTGTTTTTGTTTTTGTTTTTTTACATCATAACTTTTGACCTTTAGGTTATTTGCAAATCCTAGTAATGATAGTTTCACTATTACTTTAAAACATGTTGCCACTTGGAGAGAATTGAAAAAAAATATTATATTGATGTCTTCACTGATTTTATAAGCAATGCTTTTTTAATGTTTCAAGAGAATGACTTGCAAGCATGAGGGGTTGTTTTTTATTATACCATGGTGCTGCTCTGGCCATCCTTGGCTTCCCAGTAGCTTTCTGGAAACCAGGCTAGACTCCTAATTTTGAAGTGGACAATACTGGTAAGATTGAACCAACCTGATGTTAGATTCAGTTTCATGTTCGTAACGAAGCATAAAGAGGTAAAGTGTACAAAGCAAATCCATGTCATTCCCTGGAAGTGCTGGGCTCTGTATGTCTGTAGCCAGTTCCTTGCTTTCCCTTTACTTCGTAAGTTACAAGAGAAGAATCTCTTGCCTAAAAGAAGGCAGTAAATATCACATGGCATATCCTCTAGCGTCCAATCTGTCCTTGAGGAACTATTGAAGAAGGCTTCGGTCCCTTTCATATCTCATCTCTTTTCTACTACCCTATGTAGTTATTTCAGATAACCTAGGACTTCTCATTGTAGACTTATGTTTAGGCAACTGACTCATTCCATCGAACATTTCCATCAGGCAGTGCTGGTAATTCAAGACTTTTGGAAAGCCAATATTGGTTCCCGATTGAAGAAACTGATTACTTCAGACAAACTTTACAAAGCAAATTAAAATTTTTATATACTCCAACTACTCCCAGGAGAAAGCTGTAACATCACTAGCATGGTCCATTCCACCATACGATTATATCTCTCAAAGTACAGTTATAGCCTGAGAAGCAGCTTCTATTTGAGGAATTATTATTATTATTTTGTTGTTGTTGTTGTTAACTGGAGATGAAACAATTTATACGAAAAAGGTTTCTGATTTCATAAGTAGCACAGAGACAGTGAAAAGCCAGACAACTGCAACCTGTCTTTTCCAACAAAATACAAGGAATAGCATAAAACCACCAACTACCAGTTGAAAAACAAATAAAAAAATATATTTTTTTTACATACAATCTTTACAAGAGACTGCAATACTAGAAACCATTTAATTTCAAAGCTCATCTAGACATTAATGGAAGAGAAACCAGATAGGCACTGCAAAAACAAGAATCCAGAAGTATCCTTTGCTTCCAGAAATTTCTGAGCCAGAAGCCTCGGGAAACTGAGAAAGTATCCTCAGAAAATATCAGGATATTGTTGCTATATCTCTTTCCCTGCATCCAGTTCAGGTGAGTATTGGGAAGATGAGCTGGTCAATTTTCCTGATAATGAACACTCTTAAATTAGCAAAATACATGTGTAATAAATGCTGCAAATGTACACTGGAAAGAAAGAAACAATATTGACAAAAATAACCGAAATGAGTCTTGATTTCCCTTTATCTTTATTGCTGTAGTTTATCCACATCACAGGGTGCTAATTAGTAGGTGCTAATAGGTGTCAATCCCAGGCAGTGGACAGAGGTACAGTGCCAGAAGCTGGGGAAAGAGATTTGGGAACTGGTTAGACCCTGCAAACATTATGTTGGGTCATGGGCTCTGGGATGTATAAGAAGGTTTATGAAATTTGAACTTATCAGTTTTCCCTTTTCCTTCTGAAAAAAAGTGGTTCTTGCAATAATCTTACCTTTTCATCCAGTGATTCTGAAAAGTTTTATTTATATGCCTGTGCTACTATCTTATTTACCCAAAGCAACTTCCAATTCTGCCTTTTCATGTACACTACAGCTGTGCATTGTCCCACTGCTAGTGCTCAGCCCTGCAAGGTTTGGCATTCTTAACAGACAGTTAATTCCCACAAATTCAAGTGAAAAAAAAAAAAATGCTTCAGCACCATCAGAACTGGACTTTAATCCTTACAGGAAATGGCAATGAGAGAGTGGTGTTTAAACTGTGGGAGTCAAACACCTAATTTGTGCTTATGCAGCACCTAGCACAGTCGGGGTTCCCATTTCACTTGATTCATACATGCAACACTGTAATAGAAATAAATAATACTAAGATTGCAGTACTGATCTTGCTGTTCCCTGCCACTGGTTAATGAACTCTCATTATTATATTATGGAAATCCAAGTGTGTGTTCTGTAATTAGTCTTGTATCTGCCGCATACCATAACTAGTCCTTACATTCTCCCTAATGACATGCATCCTAGCATGGGGGCTTACAAATGCATTCCTCTTTAAAGACAGACTATATGTTTCACTTCTTTTAATTATCCTCATTTTAAAATATGTGAAACAACAGTACTTTCACATCTGGTCTTCCTATAATTTTATCTAACAGCTCCCCACACCCTCAGAAGGAAAATCTTTCAATTGCAAATTAGACTTGATTTTTGTAGGGGCATACAGGTATTTATTCATTCAGCTATTTCCTCTAAGAAACAAAGCAGTCCAGCATTCACTGAGTTAAGTGTAGAGTAGCTGCTGCCACTGCCAGTGACATCTTTCAGACCCCTGGGAATATGTTTCTTCAAATTCCCCTAAGTAAGTCTAGAGCCTTTCTACCAACTTTAGTGGGAAAACAGAGAATAGGATTGCCAGTACCATTTGGTCTCATATTTCCACTCTTCTAGCTCCTGCAGCTAAGCTTATCATTGCTGAAGATGTGATATGTGCCTATTTGTCAGGAAAGAAACAAGAAGAGTCTGACAAAATTGGAAGATCTGGTGTACTATAAAATATCTGGCAATGCAAAGCACAATTATATACACAAGTGACTCCTAGAAACCACAGATCTTAACTGAGGGTTCATTACCTAGAATAAAAAGTTTTTTCCCAAGACAAGCAATATCTGCATTAAAGCAAAGAAACCGGTTCTGTTTAGTTTTGACTAAAAAGAGGGGAGGGAAGAGGAAAGTGAAAAGCAGGCAGGAACAGAAATACAGACACTAGATGAAAGGAATAAAGGTGTTCCTGGTGAGAAAATCTCCTCATTAGGTTTACTGGTGACTGTATGATGCTTGCATTCAAAACTTTTGCTGATAAGCTTACAGCACTCACAGTTTTGTATATTACTGTATATTTCCTATACAGATGGCATCAGTCAAGTCTACCTCTCCCTATGAGACCAGTCTATCCAGGTGTGTTTCTCACAGCCCCTTCCAGAGAAATGGGTGAATTGGGTGTCAGTCCTGAACTTGAAGAAGAAATACCAAAAGTCAAAAGAATCACACAGTTAATGCGATGGGACCCAGATGGGTCATAAATGCTCATAACAGAAGGAAGAGGCATTGTTGTGCACATTGTCACGAGGCTCTGAATCATTGCCCAGGCAAAGACAGACATTCTTGCAGCCAACACACCTCTTCATCTTTGAATCTTCATCTTCCTCCCCAGTGTCTTTCCTAATGGTTTTGTTCTTGCATCCTGGCAGGCTTTGTCAGTACAGCGTATTTCCCTTGACGAATCAAGACCTGCTCTGTTAACAGAAATGAGCAGCTGGTCTTCCACAAGCAGGGATTGCCAGGAAAAACAAAAAACAAAAAAACAACAAAAAAGAGGATTTTCTAGCATTTACCACTAATATGAGTTTTGGCAGGTTGGCAGGAAAATAAGAATCATTCACAATAAAGATTTTTTTTTTTTTTTTTTTTTAGGGATGCCTGTACCAATTTAAACAGAAAAAAAAATATATTTGATTATAATGAAAAAGGAAATGAAAAAGGAAAAGAGAAATGTCACAAAGAAATTGGTTGATAAGCCAGACTCTCCCTGGTGTCTTCAGTTTCCTGTGGGAGTTACTCCACTTTACTTATATAAGAGATTTTGTGCCATTACCATGGCCTCTTTTGTTCTTCATCAACATCTCAGGCACTGTTACATACACCTGCCATGTGTGACATGATTCCCATGCTTAATGTAGGGTTATTTTGTGGTACTTCAGCTTTAGCTGAGAAATTATAGCTTGGAGGTGAGGTCCATAGGGTCCATGATTTGAATCCCACATATCAGGAAGCAGAATCTCTGGCCCCATCTCCTATCATTACACCATCATCTGAGAAGAATTCCTCTTTGAAAGGCTTGTGCTAGTTATGATGGCAAACAGGGAAGTCTTGCTTCCTACAGACTTTGCCAAGTGGTAAACCACTTCTGTAACATCTTTAGTTTCTTCTAGAGATGTATTAGCAATTAGATTCCAGTCTATCTAATTCCAGAATCAGGATGTCCTTTCCAATATTTATAACTACATACAAGCAAAAGCATTTGTTTTACTCTAAATGAGTATTTACTCTAAACGAGTATGCGATTTCTCTCTATTTAACTAATTTACATGAAATTCAATTCAAGTTTTTGATGTGTTTTTTGTTTTTTTGTTTGATTGATTGATTGATTTTTTTTTTCACTCTGTGAGAGAAATATCCAAGGGAATAAGGGCGTTCTCAAAAAATAGAATCATAGAATCATAGAATATCCTGAGTTGGAAGGGACCCTTAAGGATCATCAAGTCCAACTCTTGACACCGCACAGGTCTACCCAAAAGTTCAGACCATGTGACTAAGTGCACAGTCCAATCTCTTCTTAAATTCAGACAGGCTTGGTGCAGTGACCACTTCCCTGGGGAGCCTGTTCCAGTGTGCAACCACCCTCTCTGTGAAGAACCCCCTCCTGATGTCAAGCCTAAATTTCCCCTGCCTCAGCTTAACCCCGTTCCCGCGGGTCCTGTCACTGGTGTTAATGGAGAAAAGGTCTCCTGCCTCTCGACACCCCCTTACGAGGAAGTTGTAGACTGTGATGAGGTCTCCCCTCAGCCTCCTCTTCTCCAGGCTGAACAGGCCCAGTGACCTCAGCCGTTCTTCGTACGTCTTCCCCTCCAGGCCTTTCACCATCTTCGTAGCCCTCCTCTGGACACTCTCCAACAGTTTCATGTCCTTCTTGTACTGTGGTGCCCAGAACTGCACACAGTACTCGAGGTGAGGCCGCACCAGCGCAGAGTAGAGCGGGACAATCACCTCCCTTGACCTACTAGCGATGCCGTGCTTGATGCACCCCAGGACACGGTTGGCCCTCCTGGCTGCCAGGGCACACTGCTGGCTCATATTCAACTTGCTGTCTACCACGACCCCCAGATCCCTCTCTTCTAGGCTGCTCTCCAGCGTCTCATCGCCCAGTCTGTACGTGCAGCCAGGGTTTCCCCGTCCCAGGTGCAGGACCCGGCACTTGCTCTTATTGAACTTCATGCGGTTGGTGATCACCCAGCTCTCCAACCTATCCAGATCCCTCTGCAAGGCCTTTCCACCCTCATTCGAGTCCACAACTCCTCCAAGTTTGGTGTCATCAGCAAACTTGCTCAAAATACCTTCTATTCCTACATCCAGATCGTTTATAAAAATATTGAAAAGTACCGGCCCTAAAATGGAGCCTTGAGGGACCCCACTGGTGACCGCCCACCAGCCTGACGCAGCCCCATTTACCATAACCCTTTGGGCCATGCCCGTTAGCCAATTGCTCACCCATCGTATGATGTTTTTATTTAATAAAAATAAAAATAAAAATAAAAATAAAAATAAAAATAAAAATAAAAATAAAAATGTTAGCATTAACCAATGGTGCTTCACTTTTTTTTCTTTTTTGGCTGGGTTGTTCATGAAGTTGCCTTGGCATGAAAGGACTCTAAGCTATAGCTCCTGCTCTAACAGGTTATTTACATCTATGGTGTATGGGCAGCACAGCAAATCAGTGGAGTAAATTCAGGTTTCCATAGAAGGGCTGAATTTACTGGACATTCAATGGACACCATATTCATTGGACATGAAAACAGTAGCTTTGTACTGACCTCAACAGCAACAGCCAACAGTCAGCCTTAATCTTCAAAGTGTTTTGGAATGAGGCAGAGAACAGTAGGTGAAATGAACACTGCTCCAATGGTGGTAACCAACTCCTAACTCCCTATTTGCTGGCTATCAGGCCACCTATCACATGACAGGAAACGTACCAAAGAGAGAAGGCTATATAAACCCACTCTGTAAAGGTATAAACCCACTCTGTAAACATAATACACTACCTTGTTGCTGCACAACTTTTTCTTAAAGGACAATTTCTACCACTGCAACAGCACTACTCCAAGCAATCTAGGGGACTCTTCCACAGTTTAACCATGTCAGTGCTCCCGATCATTCCCCTACAACCTGCCTACATCTTCATTTCAGTAATTCCAGCCTGTTATATACAATTATACCACCTTGTACCATCCTCTGTAATTCCCCTTCCTCCTTGCTGTTTACACTTTTCAGGGATGCGTGGGTTGCCCACAGCAAGAACTTCACTCTGGCTCATTAACATTTAAAACCTCCAGCTAAATGTTTACAAGGTTACTTTTCTTCTAAGCTAACCTAATGTATGAGTTTTTCTATGCAGTTACACGTTAAGGGAATTCAAAAATACAGGAATTGACAGGAAAATGGAAGGAACAGAAAGAGTTTCCAACAATGCTAAAACGTAGCCTAAGTTTTCTCTATTTTATCTCTCAATTAGCTCATTTCATTGCTATCTCTAAACTCTTGATTAGAGCATTAGAGAACATTAGGACAAATAAGAAGGCATGCATTTGTTATTTTCTGTTACAGATTTTCTGTGGTCACGTTACTCCTAATACGGAGAATCAAGTTTAAATCGTGATAAATACTGAACATTTTACAAAACAAAATAAGAAATTCCATCAGCTTTGATCATCCTGCTGGTCTGTATGTTTCCTGATCTGAAGTCACAAACTCCTGTTGTTTTGGATATACAAATAGTTCATTAGTAAGGGCTTTATGGAACCAAAGGTCTCAGCCTGTCTGAGAAATGAAGAACTCTACATGTGACACCCAAATTCTCTGCTTCTACTTTTTCCATCAAAAGTAAGGCAAGAAAGGCTAAAGAAATAGGGAAGAAAGAGCCTGAATCCAGAGGCATATTTCTATATAAAAATAGTCCTGCTTTCCATTCATCCTTGAATGACTTATGCCACACAGGTGCTCAGCTGTTACATGGAACTGTAATTAAGACACCTGCTCAATAGAGATCTGTGCCAGCAGCTCTGGCTGGCAGATGCATGCAGCTCATCGGATGTTGCTTGCTGGGGAAGCAGTAACAGGGAGGAGAAAGTTCCTGCAATTCCCAATGAAATGTGGGAGGCAAGTAAGCAGAATCAGCCAATGAATGAAACAATCATGTGAAGGTCAGCCATGGTCCACAGGATACTGAAAATGTGATTCTGCACAATCAGAATGCCAGAAAACAAAAGAAAAAACAAACAAACAAACAAACAAAAAAGAGGAACAGCCAAGGTTCTTATCACTTGACACTGGTTGTTTGGGTTTTGTTTGTTGGTTTGTTTGATTGTTTGATTTTGTTTGTTTGTTTTTGTTGTTGTTGTTGTTTTGGAGATCACATTTCAGAAGATCAGCTTTGATTCTAATTTCCTGTATTTGCAATAGACTTTTATAAAAAGAGGCTCCTTTCTCTCTTAAAATGTCAAGAAGAGGGATTATTTTTCTATTTTTAATAGAAACACTGCAAGGTGTGCAGAGCAGTACAAATGAATGGCACCAAGGACTCAATAAATTTACCAATATCCACGTATGGATGCCACTGGTGCCACTGGAGATGGCCAGGGCCCCTGGCACATCTGCAGGGCTAGTTTATTTGGCACAGGATCAGAACCTTCTATGTGGGGAAAATAAAGGCAGCTAAGATGCCCTAGGGCACCTCACATGGTCCATGTGGCTGAACCTGATGCTAAAGGATGAGACCACTCCTATCTATAGATGCTGTACCTGAGCAATTGGCCTTGGCTTGTTTTTACGTTCAATGAAGAGAAGGAGGTGCAGTTAGATCAGAGTTTTCACAGCTTCTCTGCCCTGTTCTAGGGTAAGAGAAATCTTTCCTCAAAGACCTGTCTCTCCTCATTGATGAGACTGGGAGCTCTGATGTGGTGTGGTCTAACTGGAAGTGGGATATCTAACCTGCAGGCATGTTACATCTGAGCATCATTTGCTACTGATGGCTACAAAAGCTGAAAGCTCATGCCTACATCCCCCCTCCCCCTTGTTGCAGAAAGGCTTGTGTATAGGCAGAAAGTTTAGAACCATTCATCCCAAAGTAGATGCTTGCCTTTGCTGAGATCATTTATACATTCACCCAGATGAACATCACCTGAGGGTTGGTCTAAGCCTGGGGCTGGAAAAGAGAGCTGAGAAGAGTAAAGATACACAACTAAGGGAAAATAAGATGTGCTACCACTGTCTGAAGTCCAACCTTATATATTAAAGAGGTAAGCATTCACCCCCCTGTAGCTCTATGTCGTCCATAAGGCTTTATTTAGTTTAAGAACTCCAGAGAAAAAATATGCAAAAGAGACAAAAAAAAAAAAAAAAAAAAAAAAAATCAGAGGGACCTAATCTCTACCCACTTCTTTTCCTTAAAAAAATCATGGTCAACATGAAGTTCTGTTGCTCTTGCATGTCGGTATTCTCACCCTACCAAGTTTAGTTTGAAGTTCAGAGTAAATCAGCTTTTTTAATGAATCATTTAGTACTTACAAAATAGTAAAACATCCCACATTATTAAGTTAGCTGTGACTAATGTTCCATAAAAGATTTCTGCATGTATGGATATCTCCTGCAATATTTATCACAACCCCACAAATGACTGGGTCAGCACTTTTATGGTGAACCTCTAAAGCTTCTAATCTCACACTGGTATAAATCAAGAATAGTGTGGAAGGCTCAGAATATTTTTCTCCCATGTGTGGGAGAGTTACAGTGTTATAAAAATATTAATTGTACAATATTTAATGGTTTCAAAATTAGAAAATTAGTCTTGAGGTTGCACGTTATTATTGCTCATCATGATTTTTGTGGAGAACAAGAACTGATTTCCACCCTATTTCATTCACTGAGTAAAGAAAGAAATATATGCATTTTCATTAGGGTTCCTAATCTGGAGTGTTCCTGCATTCTTAGTAAGGAGGTTTACTTGGATAAGGATTTACTTGGATAAGAATACTTGGATTCCACAAATTCTCAAAGTTTTTCTGTCCTGGATATCCACATGATCACCTCTTCTCCTGGCAAATAAAGGAATAAGTTTTCTTTCTAGGGCAAATTCTTCTGAGATAATTAAAGACCAACTTTTATCCACTCTTTGACTAGAGGGTGTTTTACATCCATGAAACTAATAGCCTTGATGCACCTCAGGGAGTCAGGCAAGTATCTCTACAAGTAGACGATAGGTCAGTGCAATCTTCCTTCAGTGCAACTCAGAGAATGATGCAGATTTACACACTCACTATTCCAAAAAGCAGGCTGTGAAAGGGTGCCAAAAAGTTGCCCTGGCATCCCGGTTAGATTCAAGGTGAAGTGTTTTGTATAAGATGGATTTCCTGTGACTTATTCCCTCAGAGATCAATTTTATGAACTATTGCCTGCCAAACTCAGAGCAGCAGCAGGGCTAAAAAGCAGAGCTAGTGGGAGTCACCTAAACTCGATTATCAATAGCTTTCAGGTTCAGGGGAATAGTGATATCCCTTCCTTCTTGTGCTGCCTGGCTCTCTTCTTTCATGATGTATCAAGAATGGTTGTTAAATGAGAGGACAAGACTGACAAAGGTCAGGGTCTGGTTTGTTGTAAATGCACAGTGAGTGTTTTCCCCATCTGGCCCTGTTTGAGCATACAGTATGCCACCTGGGGCAATGCCAGCCCCCTGCTGAGACTCCATCTCAGTGCCTTCAGTGGAGGTGTCCATCTGGGAGCAGCCTGTGGAAACCCATCACAGACATTCACAGAGCTATCCTGCAAACCCACACTGGTATCTGCCAGCCCCACAGAGATTCCTCAAATATTCTTGGGTATTTGATGTTATCTAACATTAGATAACATGAACTACATGTGTAGATAAATTCAGACCTAGACCTCCATCTGCCATGAGAGTGTAAACACCTAGAGCACGTTGTAGACATTCAGATGTCTGAACCTGAAGGTGAGTCATACCCCTGGGACTCAGCTCAGGAGCATTTGAGGACCTTTGAGAGAGCTAAATCCTTCTGGACAGGCTGCTGGAGGCTGGTCTGGATAGCCCAGGGCAGCTCAAATGTTTCAAAGCGCTAAAGAGTGAGTGTCTTTATCATCTTTAGTCAGTGAGTCAGCATTGAGGCCAGTTGCAGAACTTTCACCATGTTTTTTGTTTGGGAGATTTTTGTCTTTTCATCTTTTAATCTTAAGCACTATTAGTTTAGTTATGCATATTTGCATATTAAGGAAGGACTTTAGCCTCGCTTCATTTATTTTCCATAGGAAAAGTTGAAAGCAGTAGTCTGTGCAGTACAGATTGTTAAAAATGAAATATTTCCTTTGGTTGTCAAAAAAACCCCTGCATTAAAAATGAAAAGGTTTCCAACAAAATGTTAAATTAATGACATCTTTTTTCCCTCTTTATGTCTTTTCTCATTGTCTCACACTTTCTTTTTCAGTCATGAAATAGAACCAAAAAGAAGAGAAAACAGAAGCTGGGATCACAGGAGAAAACATAGAGCCCCCAACAAAATGAGGGAGAAAACAGCAGAAAGCAAATGCTGTTCTGAGCTCTTCAGTTCAATCACAACAACAAAAGTTTCTTTCTGGAGCCCACTGAACAGCAGTGATTTCAGCTGTCTGCTTGTTTTCTGAAAAGAACTTTTAAATGAATTTTCAGCTACTTTCAGACTGAACTAAAACAGCATTCAGACAAGCTGATCTGCACTGATGACCCAAATGTGATTTCCGATGTGAAAGGCAGTTCCTCCGTTTGCTTTAGAAGCCCTTCATGTTACTATAAGTATTTATGGTCATTAAAACAAGCCAGACAGAGACTGGCCACTATAGAGGTAGTTCCCAAACAAGAAGCTTCACATTCATGCAACTCAGATGCCATTTATCAGTGCTCTGCTGCTGGTCCACAAAGCACACCTGACTTTGCAGTACAGTGGGCTGTTTCAGGTTGCCCTGTCCATCCTAGTATCATGATTTGTCTCCTTCCTTTTGGCATAAGCAGGGGAAAACATGTCTCTGGATACACCACATATATAGCTGTAAGCTGCACTTTTGTCTAAAATACATACTAGTTGCTGAAAAAAATATACTTTAAAACCATTGTTCAAGCTTTCTATGAAGTGTCAAGTCCTAAAATAGTGTCAAGTCTACTGTACAGATTAGATAACCAAAGAAAGTATATTCATGTCTTTATTACAAACTGTTTTCTTCTAGTTTAGTTCATTTAAACTTCCACATTCTGATGTCTTGATATTGCACATACATGTTGCATTGCATATTGCAAACTGTCTGCTTGATGACCTAAACAAACATGGTTGTGACAGAGGTTACAGACCCCAGTGACATGTCCTGTGGCTTCTCAGTGACCTCTGATAACAGAACCTGGAGTCTCAAGGTTTGATCTCTGCTTCAGCCCCTCTATAAATGCAAGAGTTCAGAGGCCATTATGCTCTTCATTATTCACTTAAATTGGAAAAATATGTGAACATATACTGAAATATAAAAGGTACAATATGCACAAGGACCCTAATATAAAATGAATGTGGTAGGCTATCTACTAGAAAATTGCGAGACAAATTCTGAGGCTATGTCCACGTTAACAAGTAAAGCAAGCCCACAAAGATCAGACTTGCAGGCTCATGCCAAGAACCTGATGTTGCTGCATTGTGCATCAGGAGGTTTTGCACTAGATTGTCTCCAGTATAATCCATGCAACTAGATGCTTGTTAGTGTGTGGAGTGTGTTACATGTGCTTGGGGAGTTTTTTTTTTTATAGCAATCCAGTTTATGCATCACTGCTCCCCTATGCAAACAGAAGACAGTAAATGGAGGTGATTGGGACATTAGCTCTAGTAGAGCATTCTTGTTCCAGACTGGAAGGGTAATGTAAAAGTATCCTGGTAAAACAAAAAGGAAGTTGATGGCCATTTGTTAGTTAAAAACAAACATACAAACAAACAAAAAAACTTTTCATGTACCATTATTTTGCAAAGATTTTGACTCAGAGAAGTTCTTTCTCCCTTTGTAACACAAGGGGTGATGAGACAGACTGAAAACCATTGTGTTCAATTGAAAGGCAAGTAGTTGGGATTTAAGTTTAGGTTAGGTGAACTGGAGGATAAATTGACTTTTTTTTGGCTGATAGGGCTATCACTAGGCTAAGGTGTGGGAAACAAGGCCTGTGGCTTCTCCTTGGTATTTGGCATAGTCTTGGTCCAGAGAGGAAATCAAAACTGGGGTCACAGTAACTAAAACTGTTTGTTCACATTCACAGGAGACCAAGCAGAAGCAATTGCAGAAACATTTGCAGAAACAATTTTTACCGAATATATGCTGAAGTTTTCAGAAGCTGGAGCTCACTTCTGTCAGTGAGCCCTATAGCCTTCATCTCACAGATAACAAGCATTGTTGCAAGCTTTAGTGCATTTTGGAGTGACTCCTGAATAATTAGTTCTTCTGATGTGTTTTTAAAAATCAGCCTTTAACCAGGGCTAAAATGTGTTCAACATTCAGTTCTTTTGGGAATGTGTTAACAAGTTTTTCATATTTACTTTGTAGGTTACAGTGCCATCCATATCATGTCATTTGTCTCAAATGTACAATGATTTTGTGCCTCAGATCTCTTGTTCCTTCTTTGGACTTCTCAGTATCACATTACATAGACATCAAATGTCTTTAAAACATTTAATGTCTTTAAAACATTAGTCCTGAAGTTAAAAAACAGGATGAAGAACACAATTGAAGAGAAGTTATTTTCATATTATTGGGGGGAAAAAAAAAAAAAAAGTTTTTCTCAAACAAAAGCAACATCATGAAAAGGCAATGCATCTGAGAAAAACACTGTGTCTGGAGTGCTTCATTTTGAATAATGGATTTGTTCTTTGTTCAAAAATCTTCTGTCCTGACTTTAATTCTCAGTGAGAAAGCTAAGTTTATATTATACTAAATTTAAAAGCTATAAACCCAGATGTTCCCTGATGTACTTCTATATTTTATCCCAAATCAGATTATAGTGGCATTGAATATAGTTATGTGACAAAACCTGTACTATATTATGCCATATTAATCCCTCTGTTAGAAAATAAATATTCTGCTCCCATTAAAATGGATCTTATTCATAGAAATAACCAATAAAACATTCTCAGCCATGAACACAACCTGAGAAGTCTGTGAATGTATTAATGAAATATATTAAGGAAGTATAATATCATCATAATACAAATCATGCTTCACTTTCATCAGATTTATTTTATTTTATTTTTTCAAAACCAATGAGAGAGAGACCTCAGAGGAATTTGCCAAAGTTTGATACCTCAGAAGTCATTCATCTTTCCAGTCTTGGCATGCATACACACGCCGCAGGGTACTCCAGGAAAAGGAGGGGAACACACAGCTAGCTGGAACTCCTGAAGGCAGCACAGCCCACGAAGTCCACAGATGATTATCTCCTGGCTTCTGTCTTCTGCCTCTGCATCTGTTCACAGGAACTACCTGTCCTTTCCAATAAGACTGAGGTACAGATGGCAAAAAGTACTCTCTCAACAACTCCTTTTGATGTCACTCTGAGTTTTCTACCATGCAAAAGAGATGAAGAAAAATCTGATTTTTCATCTGTAAACTCACGTTTCCCAAAGAGCTCTTCCCCATAAAGTTCCAGCACTTTGGAGCTGAATGATTTTCAGGTTTGGAGGAAAATGCTTCTTTTACTTGGTAGAAGACAGCATTCTACCTGTGCCCACACAATGCAGGGTGCTCTGAGCCACTCCAGTCAGGATCTTTTGGGGACAGAGTCATCTTGTCTGGACCACACTTCTGCCACAAGTCTCTACACACTGACTGGGGCCCAGACAGATAATGAGTAAGCTCTAATACTCAATAAATCAATGAAAGACTCAATGACAGAAACCAGACTTCTGATTCCAGTTCAGTGCATTCTTTATTAGAGTGAGAATATGCAGTTACTTACATCCTGATAACCTGCTGGACAATCCCCTAATACACACAGCAGTGCTGTGAATGTGTGGACAGCTGAAGCTCCTGCTGTCTAAATTGTCATTCACAGTTGGAACATGAATACTTTTAACCAGCTTTAAAAAAATTAGTCTTATCAGTAGCAAGCCCATTTGCATGATTTAAGAGTAGATTCTCTCTAATTAGTCCACCATCCACAATTGCACAGACTGAAAGCTTGTTTTTGATATTGTATTTTCTCAACATCCATAAACCTAATAATTTTAATAAATATAATTTGTGCCCAGATCAGGAATTTGTTTTCCCGTGAAGTGTTTCTTCTTCTTTTATGCTGTTCTGTTTATTTTATTATGAATTGGTCTTTGTTGGAGCTACTTGGGATTAAACACCCAACACAGATAAATAACATGCAATGCAGTATTACTTCCTTATTAGACTTTGGACCTCTGGAACTCAAAAAATAGAATTATGCCACTATTACATTTCATGTTTTTCTAGTGGTTTATTAAGACTAGCAAAGCAATACTTAGGAACAAACTTGTCAATGCTTTGACACACACTGCACCTAAGAAAAGACTCAGCATCTAACACTATAACATAAAGACTCTTAAAACTACTGCCTGCTTCCTTAGGCTAGGATGGCAGTCAAAAAACCCTGCTTAACTTGCCTTCTCACATCCTCTTCACCTTCCAGGCACCTGCTTTGCTTATTAGTTTTGTTTAACTGTTAAGATCCCTGGGGAAAGGACTGCATTGGATATTTTGCATTGCTTGCAGAGTACCCATTAGATAAGGTCTTTATACTTGAGAGATGTTATTAGGCACTATGACAATGAATCTAAGCAGCCTTGCCAGGCATATAAATCTTATTTTCCTCTTCACCATATGCTGCTCCTTCTTCGCTCATTTGACAATAGGAACAGAGGGCAATGTAATACAATTTTTAGTATGAAGGATCTTATGTGTCTGACAAGGACTAAGGAAAGATGATCCCAAATGCCCATATTCTTGCACAGAGAACACATGAACCTGGTGGCCATACTGGGAATTGCTAACGATCTACACGGTGCACCAGAACTTGTAGATATGCTTATCCTTTCCTAGTAGGGTTTTCTTAGGTTTCTTTCTAAATGTTTTGGAAAAGAACTTGACAGATAGATGCCAGAGGCTAAAAGCACTGTAGCAAGTTTTTCCATGTTGGACTTGGGTTGCCACAGCAGAGAAGAAAAACTTTATGTGGCTAGGGCACTCAGACCCAATTCACCTGAACTTCAGCACAGTGATCTCGTCTCTGAGCCCAGCAAAGGTCACTGCAGATGAGAACACAAGGACTATCCATGCTGACATAACCTTGCTTAGGGCTCTTAAATGGGTCAGAATAAATGTAGTTTCATGCTGATATTCAGGGTAAAGACTGACTTCTCCAATGTCTGAGAGAAGGGGAATGCAGTAACAGAATCACAGAATTGTAGGAGTTGGAAGGGACCTCAAGAGATCATCGGGTCCAACCCCCCTGCCAAAGCAGGTTCCCTAGAGCAGGTTGCCCAGGTAGGCATAACCCATTTTATGGTGTGCTCTGTATGGATGGGGTTTACACACAGTCAGAGGGCATTAACTGCCCAGATCCCTCTACTGTATTTAGACAAACCTTCTAACTTAACTTATGCTTTCTGGCATATTTCCTATGGAAATGGAAGGCAGGTACTGCTTTTTCATAACAGCACCAATTTCAGAAACCAAAGATAAGAATATACAGGTGAGGCTAAAAATATCTGTATGAACCTTCACGAGAGAATGAAATGTAGCAGACAAAGGCATCATGTTTACAGCTAAATGCTCTTTCCCACACTGAAGGCAAAATTCCAGTTTTGTTTAAAGCTATGAAGAAATTCAGTTTACATGGAGCCAAGATTTCATCCCAGTTTCCTTCCTCCAGTACAATGTCTTCATGGAGAAGTAGAAATTAAATCTAAATAGTCCATATTTGATGTAGAGACATATTTTCACCTTCTGAGGCTTTCACAAGGACTCAGTGTTAAATTGTGTACATACATCCTGAGAAAACTGATGTTGAAAATTTCCATAAAAAAAAAAAAAAAAAAAAAGAAAAAAAAAGGATATTTTTCCTTTAACTATGGCAAAGCCTAACATAATAAACTGTAATACAGGCCTCTTTAAAACAGAGATGTTCTTACATATGCATAAACATACAATTACACTGGAATTTGAAGCTCAGAATATTGCTTATTATATTTGATAGGGTAAGACCAAAAGGCCACTGGTGTCCAGTAATATAAAAATGCAAAGCAGCAACTGGTATCTACCCTACAGAAAGGACTAAAGATTATTTTCACTTTTCTTTTCTTGAATCTAGAACAGATAAAATGAAGTAAATATCATGAGATTTGGTAAACATAATAAAATCATGTTGTAGGGAGGAAGAATACCTATGCACAGAATGGTATTATAGACCTTTTCCATCACTTACTAAATTAGCCTGTTTCTCTAGCTGCGTTAGCAACATGCTATAATTTAGAAAGTTATTCAATAATTGCACACACATAAACCTTCATTTGACTCCCCTGTGCTCATGCATTGCAATGAAGCCCTTAATTACAAATGAACATATATTATTATTTTCACAGTGTTCACAACTCAATGCACAGAGAGAATGGGGCACAGTAGACAAAACTCTGTGTAACATTTCCTTACATTTGCACCAGGTATAACCCTGCTGCACACTTCAAAACCCTGCTAGGAAAGCAAGATTATTAGTTTCCTCACATCCAGTGCTACATACCTCTGCAAGCTTCAGATACACACAAAAATGTCTCCTCATAACTCTGCTGCCGCATGAGTGGTCCTGGATTTATTTTATTGAAGGGAGAGCTGAGACCCAGAGGATTGGATCAACAGAACAATTTCATTTTTGACATCTTAGAATAAGGACATGGAATTTCAGTTTTCTCAGACTTTTCATCAATCCACAGCACAGCTCTCATTGACTTTGGCTGCAGCTAGAAGCGATAAGCACTTCTGCAAGTTAGATGTGCTGCCCCGCTTCCTCCCACGCACACACCCAGCCCTCCTCCTCTCCAGGGCATCAAGAAATCAAGAAGGAAAATCTGTTCTCCTCTTCAAGCCTCCTGCCACTCTTTCTGGAAGAAATTGTGTCCCAGAGAGTCTAGCTGAGACCCTGCAGCTCAAGAAAAAAAAAAACAAAAAACAAAACAAACAAACAAACAAAAAAAAAAAACAGAGCTGCCAGAATCTGGGAACAAGTTAGCTGCCTAATTTCAATGATTATTTTTTTTTTACCAGGATTGTCCAAAAGTCACAGTTTCTCCATTTATGGACTCTCCTACTGGGGCAGCAAACAGAACATTTAAGATAAAGGCAATGTTTCTCACCAGTTCTGAACCCATAATAATAAAGATGCTATAAGTTCCTATGTAGCATCCTTCTTTAACACCAGGGGAAAGAGTAGGTGGGAGGGGGTGATTCTAACTGAATTTCCTGAAATAGCTTTTTTTTTTTTTTTTTTTTTTTTCTGAAAATGTAAGAAGTTCTGGTAGCAGCAGACTTCCACCTGGGGAAATACTACCCAATTATCAACACTTTGGCAGTACTGTCTAACTAGCATTAATGACAGACATCAGAAGCAGTCCTGCCTGTATCTGACACAGAATGAGCTCAAAACACCTGGACCTGTCTACTTAATGCCACTAGAGAATACAGAAATGCAGCAGTTTTGGGGAAAAAAAAAAAAAATCAGATTCCTACTCTAGCCATTAAGTCTCTTATTTTAGCTAGTACCTAAATTTTAAAAGGCAGGAGGAAGATGGGACTTTGAAGCTCCAAGACACCACGAGTTAAGGGGGATTTTGCATCCTGACTGGAACAGCTGGATGAGCTCCACGTTCCCATAGCCTGCTCCTGCCTCTGCCAGCTCCTACTGCTAGTGCTGATGCAATTGCCCCAAAATGTAGTGTGTGACTTTTTCTTCAGGCAGTCAAGAATCAGCTCATTAATTAACAGTTACGGTACTGCTTCCAGCTGCCACTTCAGTTGAAGGCAATTCTCTCCTCACTTTTGCAAGAAATCAGGGCTGAGGTCAGGAAAGACATGCCCAGAACTACATTAAAAACAGTAGGAAAGGGGGCTGCAAAGTGCTGACAATAACAGACATGAAAATATTATGACACCAAAATATATGGTTATGGGTTTGAGTTACTCTGCATGGAAGTTGTCTGTTCTGAGCATGCATTTGGTGTTTTGCAGGATGTTGTGTGTTCATAATATGCTGTCCAAACATACCATAGCATGGTCTGCAAACCAAAGCAGGTATGGGATGGTTGATAATATTCTCCACACAGGTATAATAATGTTTTGCTCACCCTGAGGCAAGCAGAAGCCAGCTAGGATGGCACCAAGCCTAAGCTTAGGAGCCTGTTGGGATGGGTGCATTGGCAGAAGCTGAGCAAACAACTCCCACCTTCCTGCAGCAGGCCCAGCCTTCCCAAATGGGCTCTCGCACTGCACTTTTCATCAGCACATCTGAAGCATTCAGGAAAAGAAGGCTCAACATCCCACCTACGCTGGGGACGTCATGCCATGCTCTGGGCTAGCCAGCAGGGCACTGTCAAAGCTGAGCATTGAAAGCTGCTCTTCCAGGCTGAAATCAAGAGTACTGAAGTGTTCTGTAAAGCCACAGCGCTCGGCTGGCAATGCTTTTAACTGTGGCTTTGTTGTGTTTTGTTTTGTTTATGTGCTCAAAGACCAGCTCTTGGGAACGGTGGGATAAATATTCAGAGAAATGTCACCACCTAGATTAAATATACAATAAAAATATGATGGAAAGAGGCTCATTTAAAAGGGGATGGTTTATTTTTCTGATTACACTGTGCTTCCAATGTACTCTGGCTGGTAACAACAAGAAACTTCTGTTTACCTTTCTCATCTCTGTTTGTATTGAGTTGGACTTTTTCACAGGCAGTGAAGAGAGTAGGGTACCCAAACAGAAAGGGAAAAGACGTGCCTATGTAACAACCTGAACTTCATCCTCCATTTTATAAACTCCATCACCTTTAAGCTGTTAGATCTAAGAATCAGTCATTGGGAAGAGGAGGGAAGGGAAGCCTAATCTGTTGATCTGTTAAAACATTTTATCACTTGATATTGTAAACCTTGAACAGGATGTGTGTAGGCAGTTGTTTGCATCTGCACAATGCCCTGTTCATGGCTGAAAGGAGAGAGAAGTTCAGCACTGGCAGGGGAAGTGGGGATTGCTTTCACCCAACTGATGTGCAAAAAACATCTTGTACTTGCAGAAAATTATGTGTTCTTGTTCTTCTGGCCCCTCCTGGCACATTTACACTGTCAGACAGCTTAGTATCACAGCTCATACCCAGGTGACCACTGCCTGGAACAGCAGTGTAGATGTAGCCCTACAGGTTGGCTCAGCTGTGGTCTCTGATGAGCCTTTTGGGCACTGCTTCTCCAAAGCAGGATTTCAACATCCTGTCTGTGGGCTCCTTCAGCACTCAGGAAAAAAAAAAAAAAATCAGCACTGCTTTCTCAGCTGCAGTCAGTTGAGGATGCCAAAATGAGATATTAAATGCTGTATATTATGTCTGTTGAAATCAGCAATCGATATGACAGTGTATGTGAGTAAAGACCCACAAACATAAGTACAGTGATTCCACCTTACACATTTCCATCAGTCTCTCTTAAGCCACATAGAAACAGTACATCAGGCTACTGGTTCACATTGGGAAGGTTTCCCTCCTGTCAGCAAATCACAGAAAATAGCTGAAACTCACAGAAAATAGCTGAAATGTTGATGTGTTTCAGCTATTTTCTGTGATTTGCTTTTTCAGCCCAAGATCAGATTTTACAGCTCTTGACTGTAGCTTGAAATCCAATAACCTTGGTGATGTATCAGATGGCATCTTTAGCTTCAGCTGTGGTTTGGTTAACTTTGGAACATCTCAGCTGGGTACTGGTGGGACTCTGAATGACCTCTTTTGAATATCTTAAGAGGAAATTTAAGACACAACCTTTGGGAACACTGACACAAATGAAGATTGATATGGTAGTAGTTTATTCTTCCCTCAAATGGTCCTTCCTTTAAGTTATCCAAAGAAATTTTAATTCAGGAATGTCAGTTTTGACTAAAAGTCATTTTCAAAGAAGTATCTGAAATTCTCAATGATGAGTCAACAATCCTTTTCAGTTTGGTCATAGAACTTGATACTTCTTGTTTTGCTGCTTCCAAGTAGAAAATATTCCTGAATACTTTCTAAAATTAAAAATTAGTAATTTTAACTTTAATTTCCAGTTACAGATAAGTATCTGAAAACATTGAAATTTGTCATAGTGAAGAAGCTTTGTTTTCCTTTCAGCTCAGCTGCTGGTGTAAGAACAGCGAGGACTATGCAGTTTTCTTGCTCAGGTAAATGAACTTTATTTATTGATTGAGGAACACTTAACAAGACTAGGAAAAAATAGCAAAGAAACTATTAGCAAAGAAGAGGATGATGATGAACATCAGAACATACAAAACCATTTGTACTTTCATTTTTTTTTCTCATAATGTTACCGCTGACACTCAGTTGTGATTAAGGATAAATTTACCCTCTTTCCCAGCAAGTGTCACCAAGAAAAGATTCATATCCCAGTCTCTGATGAGAAACTTTCAAACAGAGAAGAGGAAATGGGACAGATGTTACAGTAAGTCTGTTTTATTCCTACAAGGAACACTTCTGTGCAACCAACTTGCAGAAGCTGCTGTTTTCACCTACAGCTGGGAAAGGTTCAAAATAGATCTGATTCCTAGAATGATGTCAGGCTTGAATATTGAGTTCTGGACTCTTTGAGATGAAACGCTCTGTGAAACATTCCTTTTGCTGCATGAAATTGCTCATTTCAGAAATATCCCCACTAGGTCTATCAGTGTCAGAAAACTTCAACAGAGAATAGTCAGGGTCAACCTACAAATGCAATACACATCCAAAATGGAAAAACATCTCTGTGACTTAGAACTGTAATTGAAGTGCCTGATCCTGCAGCACAGGCATTTTCTTACTTGTGCCAAAGAGGTGACATTGGGACCTTTCATTACATTTCTGATTGCAAGGAAAACATGTGGGGATAAACTTTGTCCTCAGATTTGCACTGTGCTGCTTATGTCACAGTTTCTGGAAAACAGAAAGCCAATGCAGCCTAACAGCTCAAAGACTGGTAGGTTCCTGACTTTTAGAAGTCTTGTGATGTTTGTTCATTTGGGTCTTGACTTTTCAAAGCCTGAGAGTTTCCTTCTGAGGCCTCATGATGGCCCTGACATATCTCACTGTGCTGGGACTTTGTTTTGAGTGGCAGGAACCTACCTGAAGCCCTTTTTGTTGAAACAAAAGCCAGAGTAATCAGAGGTAATCAATGTCTTTTCCAACTGCAGTCTTTTATCTTGATGACCCCCAGCTGAAAGGGATCCCACAAGTTTCCGGGCTCCACCACCCTCTCCGCACTGGACCTATCAACCCCATATGCCCGTCCACCTACATCAATATGAATGATGCAGATCCATGAATCATATATCATATAGTCACATAGAGAAGCACAGCCTCAGGCTGAGCAGACTCACCCTCTCTCCTTTTTCAGGGTCAGTAGGTTTCTGCTGTGGGGTCAGCTGAGTCACTGGAATTCCTTGGTTGTGCTGTGTTCACACCGAAATTGTTCAGTGCCCTTTGAGCTGTCCCCTTGGCATCCCACCTGGCCTCTAGCTGACCAGTTCAGAAAGCTTTGGGTTTTCTGCAGGTCCCATATCAATCTCAAAGCCTGCAGCTGCCCACTCCATGGTGATGTCTCTTATGCTCAGATGCCTACATACAGGCATCTGAACCAAGCCCCAGGTCAACACTGACTAAAATGCAAGCTGGGACTACAAAGCATCTCCCTGTAGGTGTTTTAAATTTCAACTGAATGCCATCATAATTTTGACTCTTAATATTTGTGCATCTGTTTTGAAAAGGGGAGAAAAAACAACTTAAATAGTCAAAAACAAGGGTACCATGCAAGTTGTTCTTTTTCTCATATAGCGTTGTTTTTTGAGTGGTTGAAGTAGATATACTATAGTCAAAAAATGTGTTATTCATTCATAAAAACAGAAAGGGAAAAAGAGGGAAATTTCTGTTTCCACAGATGTTCTCCTGAGGGCATAAGTGAAAAGTCCTGGTAGCCTTCCTTACTCTGTTATACCGCATGTTTTGGGAGAAACAGTATCTTATTTTAGATATGTGGATCTTTTAAGCTTTGAGTTCATGTAGGGTATTCTTGACCTCCTGCATCACACAGGCCACAGTTCCTCTCGAAAGACCTTCCCTCAAACACAATTCCATTTGATAACTCTTGCTACATTTCTTGGAAACCTTTTGACAATTTTTCAACAACCTCTATTAAGCTTCGGCAGCTTAATAGACGGTTAACTCTATGTACCAAATTAAGCAGCCTCCTTGATATTCTTCTCCTCCCACAGTAAGGGTCCCATTCTCCATGTATCTAAGGTTCCCCAGCAAATTATTTTGAAAATAATTCACTAGAGGATGTTCTATAAGTATTTTACTACATTCTTCACATATAGCTACCATCTTTATATTACCAAGAAGGGAAAGAGTTGTTTCATGAATTCAACAGCATTTATCATCCGTATTTGCCAAATTAAAAGTAAATGAGACAACACTACATCTAAAATATTCTTTGCGCCTCTTTTTTTTTTTTTTTCTTTTTTTTTTTTTTTTCTCTATGCTTTACGCCTTTTGCCACAAAACAGAAATGGGTCTGAAAGCAAACCAGCAGACATTCAGGGCTGCATTAATTGGGCTCCCTGTCTCTTTGCCACAGCAAAACATAGCTCTGTTTACAGCCAGATGCTAAGAATTAATTACATCCGTGGCTGAATGGAAACCTGCAAGCAGCTTCTAGTGCAAACAGAAGAACAGAGATACAGAGGTTATTGTTTTCACATGTCAAGTGACAACAGACTGGGAAGCCTTATGCAGTTCCCACCAACAAACTAATTAGAATAGAGGACGTTTCTCAGAATATGGTGGTGGAGTTTGTGGTGGTTTTACCCAGTTGGGCAGCTGAGCTCCACCACACCACTCACTCACTCCCCCTCCTCAAAGGGAAAGGGGGAGAAAATACAATGGAAAGGGCTCAAGGGTTCAGACAAGAACAAGGAATTCACCCTACAATTATCATAGGCAAAACAGACTCAGTATAGGGAGATTAATGTGATTGATTACTTATCACTAACAAGCTAGAGGAGTGAGATACTTAAAAACAAACAAACAAACCAACAAAAAACTAAAAGCACCTCCACAGGCTGCAGGCCCAAATCACTTCAAACTTTACACCCAGTTTAACCAAGCTTCATATCATTGATTGTAATGGTGTCACTCCAAGTGGAGAGGCAAATTCTCCATGCCTGATTACCACATATTTCACAGGTCCCTGATCCACATGTAGGAAATGCTCATTACTAAGTGAGCAGTGTTCCCTGGGGTATTACAGAATGGAGTTGCCCTGTGGTCCTTTACCATACCCTCCACCATCCTCTGGTTTGGTTATCAGGACTTTTTGTTCCTGCTTGTGATACAGTGACAAGACAACTCTCACTATCCAGACTGCAGTCTGCAGTAAAACAGCTCTTCAGCGAACTGTTATAAAATTGACTGGGAAAATAGAAAAAAGTCAGCTGGCTAACTGATTGCATAAAATAATGATTAATGACAATATTTGAGCTATTTTCTTGCAAATGAGGTTATTGTGAAGGACACACTGAAATCAACTTTCTTCATTTACTTACTCCATTTTTAGGAATTAATTTTGGGTCTAGAAAGCAAGACATAAAAGCCTGTTAAAACTACAGAAGATCTTAACAAAATGGCCACAAGCCAAAGCCATGTACTCTGATAGAAGCTGTCAAGTTGCATGATAGGGTGAAAAAACAAGGTGAAAGATTAGCTAAAGAAATGGCAAAGCTAGAAAGATTGTTGTACCATTGCTCCTGAGCCAATATCTTGGGGGATATGCTGAGTAGTAGAATCATCCAAGCTAGCAAGGGTATTTGGGAACTGTCACTGGCAACAGGAGCAGCAGATCTAGCAACAGCAATTGAACTCCAGTAGAAATCCCATCTAAGACTTGCATTTATAAGGCTCAGGTGCTCAAACTGAGCTGAAAATTCTGGTATGTGCACCAGCAGGTCATTACCATGCTGCAGCAGGTCTCATTGCATCATTTGTTCTATGCCTCTGGAGCCAAGGAGAAAAAGAAAATGGTGGTGATGCACGGCATCTACACTAGACTACTTTCCAGTCAATGGCTGTGTCTTGCATACATGGAAGTGCAGTTATGACTGATCTTTTGTCCCCAGATACCACAGAATAAACCAAACTGCTTTGCCAATTGTATGCCACCTGTCCCCAACATGTAAGGGAAAAGACCTCAGTACAAGTGGTGCTTGTTGCAGGAGAGGAGCATGGCATGCTCAGAAGATCCATCATAAACGGATCATTTCCCCCACTTCAATCTCACCTCCCAGTGACAGCTTAGTGCTGCAGCCACTCTCCCATCATCCAGCTAGACATGGGTCCCGCACAGTGCAGTCCCATCCCCTGAAGAAGAAAATCACTCAGAGGTCAGACATCCAAATGCAGAGGGAGAGAAAAATTTGGACATAATATGCATCACCTGAAAGGGAAGAGTTAGAACCAGATGGAGTGAGATAAAGGGGCTCCAGCTACGATCATCAATGAGTACAGATATTATCAATGCACAGCAGGTCTGAGACTATTCGTGAATGCAGGAATGACTCAGCCAGTCCTGCCGCAGAGACCATGCAGCTGATACATCCTTTACATAGAAGATAAAAGATTAACAAAAAAGCCAACAGACCCAATAACAAAGGCAAAATCTGATGTAGGCACTGACTGCAAGAGCAGAAAACATCCAGAGGAAATTTTGTAACTTGATGGAAGAGGGAAAAAATAAAATAAAATAAAAAAATAAATAAAAAAAGATTTACCCATTTTAGATCAATTTCCAGGGAGATTTAAAAGCTTTGGAAACAGGGAGTAGCCAAAATGCATATCCAGGACTGACAAACTGAAAAGATGAATAAGCTGGACCTACAGTTTTGAAAAGAGACTGACACTGATTACTTTGTTCTGAGAAGGGGACTTTCTGATGCAGACAGTCATTTTTCTTGCATGCCTGAGACAGGTATCTCAGACCATCTGAATTATAAAGTCATGATGAATCAAATCTCAGAATTATGAAACTATATCCTTCCGTGGACAAAGGAGCATCAGGACGTGTTAGGACAGGATAAAACTTTAAGGAGATGGACACTTCTTACTTTCATTGGCAAATGAAACTGGAAAAGAAGAGGTACCAACAGAAGCACTAACAAGAGCTGTACCAATACAAAAGGTCACAATTTGAAACAGCATCAGAACTTAAAATCCCCCATGGACCTCCTTCTGATGCCTGTCCAAATGTGTTTGACCCAATCCCAGCTTAGCAGGTGTTTAAAACAGGCTTAAAATTAGAGCATTAAATATCAGATGTCTAAAATCATCTCTAACTAAGAGCATGTCTGACTGTTTGTGTTATTTGGATATCGTGTCCCTTTTAGGCAATTTTTGGGAAGCCACCCAAGGTCAGCATGACTTAAAGATATTCTCATTTTCTTTGTGTGATGGATCTATGCACATGTTGTAAGCATTTAAGAGTTTTGCTATCATAAAGCTTTAATCTCCTTGTAAATCACACCCCACCTCCAGACTGGAGACAATAATGTTTTCCTTCCTTCCATCATTTGTCTATCTTTTTAATTGCAATTTCTTTGGCTGTAAAGTCTTTGGTTGCAAGGGCTGAAAATTCCCTAGAGCAAGAATTGTATCTCATTATCTATTTTAATAATGCATAACAAGGGATTGGCAATATCCTAAGACAAAAAGCAAGACCAACCAAACAAAAATTTTCTTTAACAAAATTAAAACCTTCTCAGATATACATTCCCTGTTCCTCAAAAGATCAAAAACAGATGTTTGTGGGTTTTTTTGTTTGTTTGTTTGTTTGATTGATTGTTTGTTTTATTTTTTAATATATATAAAATATTTCCAGAAAGTATTTCATCTTTTGTTCTAAATAGCAAGAGCTGGCATATGTGTTTTGCTATTGAACGGGGACAGAAATTCTAAGATACTAGCCATAAACGGTTTATCTTCCCAATAATTTAAAATTCTTAAATTTATTCCTCTTCCTTTCCTCTGTGAACAGTCAGGAAATGTATTTCACCACAATGTGCTTCTTGAGGAAGAAGCAACAGCTCTTACAAAACCAGAGACTCACTCCATATGAATTCTGCAACATATATCTGCTGGTAATGCTGACTCATGATGTATACACAAGCCACATTCACAGCATTTAATATGCAACATTTAAAGTACCAATATGTGGATTGAATAAAAGGGAAAAATAGAAAGTCTGTCAGAGAGCTGAATTCAGATGTTCTTTTCAAAATGTACCCATCATAAAATTCCCTGAAAAGAAAATAAATAAATAAATAAAATCTGTACCTCAGCTCAAGCATGGGGAATTCAGTCTTGTTTCTTTACAGCAATACATTTCACCAAGAGACTAAACTTCTTTATTCCTATTCATGTCCAGAAGTTCCCAATTGCCCTCCAGAGAGTCATCAGCTCAGGGATCCCTTCTTTGGGCCAAACACTAGGGCATCATAGCTGTCTGTGTCAGGTGTGGGTCCAAGTCTTGGGCTTGCCTTTATGTCCCACCTCTTCTCATGCCTGCTGCCACTCTTCTCACCCACAGAGATCCTTCTTTTCCAGTAATCCACACCTATCCCTGTTGGCTAATAATGAATGAAAAAACACCATCTCTACTGATCAGATTGACAATTTCTCACTTTTTAAAATTTAAGGGAGAGGGCACTTTGGCAGCTCACAGTTGAGCATCCAAGCCCTTGAAAGGGGGCATAGTGCAGAGAACTTTGCCACCTCCCTTCAAGGCTCCCAACAGTTTTTTGCGAAGTCCCTTTTTGGACCTAAAGGAACGGAGTCCTTCCACTGGTGGTCTCTGCTTTGATTATACATTACTATGGGATAATCCTTGTATCCCTGTGATGAGGATTAGGCCTGATCCTATCTCTGATATTCATTTATTCTGTCATTATTCCTGAAAAGTGCTGGCCTGTTCACTCCTGGAATACTGGTAGGCTGAGCCCTCTGCCTGTTTTTCACTGAGTTGTACTGATGTGGCACAGTCTCATACTTAATCCCACTGAAGACTAACTTTGACTGAGAATATATCATTTCCCAATGTAAATACATAATTTCCTGACACTCAGCATCAAACTGAGTCAGGCACCAGAGTAATATTGCCCTGCTTCATACCTCCCACCCAGGATGCTAATGAGTCAAGCTATGGAAGTGCCTATGCAAGAAGGAAGGGCACCGGGGCATGGAATAGAAGCAAAAAACATTCAGGATGGAAAAGACCTCTAAGATCATCTAGTCCAACCTAATACTGACAAGCCAACCATTATATAATGCCACTTAGGTCTACACCTATACATTTCTTGAAAACCTCCAGGGATGGTGACTCAAGCACTTTCCTGGGCTGCCTGTTCCAGTGCTGCACAACCCTTTCAGTGAAGCAACTTCTCCTAATATCCAACCTAAAATGGAGAGGCCGAGATGTACGAAGAGACCTAAGGAAGTCTGTTGCCCTGTTCCCAAAAGTCTCATTTGGTGCAGGTGAGACATCTATAACCACTTTCCCCTCTCAAAAGTGTAGCCTACACAAACTACCCAAACCATCTGTACAAGCGGTCCAGACACCTAGTCTCAATTTCTGGAGCTGACCTGCATTAGCTGGTATCCCGAGAGCTGCTGCCTGCCAGGATTAAAAATAAATTAATTAATTAAATTAAAAAAAAAAAAAAAGAATTGCTTCTACACCTACCTGCATCGCATGAATTTAGAGGGAGACAGGGAAAATCATTTTCTCTTTTTCTTACACATCAACCTCCTTTGGAAAGCACTCTGGGAAGTCTTGCAAAGAAGGGTTATATAACAACTATAAATTATTATTATTACTGTTACTATTATTGTTATTATTATTGGTGGTGGTTTTGCAGTTGCTAGAAATTCTCCAGATAGTCTTAATAGCACAGCACAATGCAACACTGAGCAGTCAAAAAAAGAGGTTTTACCCCAAGAACAAGCTTTTAGACAAGCTTAGTGATGAAACACCTAAGTGTCACATTTTGTTGTACCATTCTATGCAGCACAAAAAAAAAATATGAATTAATCCTCACACCAGCAGAAGGGGAAGAAATGTCAGTTCAGATCAGCCTTTAGGTCTCCCCAGTTACACCTCACCTCCCTCAACAAAGATGTTGAGAGGACAGCGTAAGAAGCCACACAGCCACCCAGAACAGAGGAATCTAACCCCAAGGCAATTCTCTTTGTAACTTCATGTCATTTGGAAGCTACAGCTGAATGGAAGAGGCATTGTTCCTTGTGCAAGGCAGGCAGGTAGCACCTTGTCAGTCTGACAGCTAAAGGAGACAGGGATGCTAAATGATTTGCTGAAGGCATTTGGGCCATGTTTGTATGGAGGAAACTCCCTACAATACGACTGCATCAGTGGAAATTCTGTAATGCAGTCGTCTGCACTGGCTCAGGGCTTAGAGTGCTCCAAGCCTCGCTGAACTCTGCTTTCAGATTAAAACATGCCACCTGCATGTACAAACTGCCCTTAACGACCTCTCCCAGCACCATCCCCTCTAGCTCAGACCCACACTAAACCTCAGTCCTGCACTCAATCAACAGAACTTGAGCAAAATCCCAGTCCAATACTGTGAGATTTTGATCCAGCTGAATCTTGTGGAGTGATTTATTCGACCTGCAGCAGAATGATCAAAAGCAAATCACTTGGATGGGGAGAGCCTTCCCTTTCTCATGGCTCCCCTAACTCACGCTGTGCAGCACTGCAGCAGTCAGCAACAGGCTGAGCTGTGTCACAGGGAAACCCCTCTGCTCTCGTCACAGATTTATGGCTGCCCGTGACAAGCAGATGTATCTTTAGCTCTGGCTAGAAGACGCTTGTGAGGTTGTCTAAATAATTCATCTTTCAGAGCTGATGTCAGCCTTTCCAAAGCCACGCTCCAGCGAGAGCTGCTTCCTGCAGCTAACAGCCCAAAGTCCCCACCGTGCATAAAGCAGCCTTCGGCTCATATGGAAAACATGCAATGAGACAAAGGCAGCTCATCGTACTGCATTGCAAAAGCCAGGCATAATGAATAAATTCACATGCCTGAGACCGACCGCTGTCTTATTTTGCTCCCACTGTCTGCAGTACTGCTGCTGTTTTGCTATTTGCACAACAAACACAGCCCTGATCTGCTCGATACGCTGGAATCAATATTGCTGTTTGGCAGGCTATGCAATTATGTGCAGCAATGAAAGCTAAAAGAAGATAATTGGGGCTTCCCAGGTAAACAGAAAGCTATTTTATCACCACTAGGACCCCACTGGTAAAGGGTTGTTAACAATATTCTAATAATTTCTTCATCCAGTCCACAAATGCAGCTACAGCACATCTTTCAAGAAGATGCTAGTCTGGATGTAAAGGTTTCAAATGACTGCAAATCTTCTGTTCTCTTACTAAGCCCTGGCACTTTCAGCCAGACCAGCTGCATTGCACCCATTTCACAAAGGACTAAGTTCAGAGCCAATGCTGAAGTGACTTCTGAAGGTCACACAGAACACGTGGTAGCAGAAGGAAGATATTCTCCACCTTGATCCTGTTTCTAACCAAGACCCAAGATTGAGTCAAATGTGTCCCACGATTCTGCTTGTGACACTCCAGCCTCAGCCCTCTTAAAAACCATCTAGATCTCTTCAGTGTTTTAGTAATGCAGATGAGGGAATGTTAAGCACCAGCTGGTTAATAAAATCCCGGGCAGTGTCCTCAGCTCACATGGTGTGTCCCAAAGCCATCAACAGTATATCCCAGAAGGAAATACACTTTATTGAATGGAGATAAACATTCAAAGTGAACAAAATAAACAAGCAAGTTGAATAAAGTGAGGAAGACACTGCCTCCTGGCTAACTGAGATTTAGACTAGACTCGGAACAGGTCCCCACCAATAAACTGAGGGGGTTGATTTTGAAAAAAACTAGCTGCAGCTCCTTTTTTTCCTTTGTGAAGGCTTCGCCTGCCTTATCCCAGACAGTCCATTTTCAGGCACACAGCTCCTGCACAGCTACGAGGCAGGGAAACCCCCATCTGCTCCCCTTGGATTTACGCTCAGCCATGACAAATGACTCCAGCTTCAACTTTCTGCGAGGAGACGCATATAGAAAATGAGGTCAAAAAAGGCTCGCTTTAAATTATTCATCGTGAAAAATGTGCCCTGGCTTTTTCGAAGACTGCGCAGCCAGAGAGGAACCACCAGCTCCCTAGAGCCAGAAGAGCTGAGCTGTGCATCTGCTCTGCCGCCTCTCGCTCGGCTCTGCAGGAGGGACAGCGAGCGCAGCACCACAGCAGGGCTGTGGGAGTCGGGGATCTGGATGACTCTGTTCCAAGAGCTGCCAACTGTCTCCGTGTGTCAGCCCGGGAGAGTCGGAGGCATCAATTCGGAGAGCAGAAGGGACTGAGTTGATGCTAGAAAAATCTCTCCACAGTGAAATCTCCCTGGTCTGCGCTAGGCGAGAGGTCAGACTGATTGATTGGGGTGGGGGGAGTGCAGGAAAAGCTCTGGGAGACTACTAGGATCATCTGGACTGTTTTTTGTAGGGTAATACAGACCAGGAATTAACACACAAATTTTCTGGAATTCAATTCAGTTATTTTTAGTTAGACAAAATAGAAAGAGAGCTATCCTCAGTGAAAAAACTGCTGGCAGACAGCGTTTGCAGTGAATCACTCACACTTTCAACACATAGACCCTTCTTTCTTCATACACAGACCTTAATTTTTCACCACTCAAATGTCATTGACTTGACTTTGCCCGTCCTTGTGTACAGGGGCCTCTCTCCTCACAGTTATTTCAGTTTGACTGAAGCACAGTATTCACTGGTGGAGACGGCCTGCCAGGTGTTGAAAGGCAGAGAAAAAAAAAATAAAGCAAATAAAACAGGAAAACAAGATTTGAGCACTGATGGAAGCCAAAAAGTTTGAAGTCAGTACCAGTGCAACGTGGCAAAAGGCAGAGGGAATCCTCATCACAAGATGTGCTAGGCTGGGAAACTCTGTTGCCATAAAATCAATTGTATGTAATCTGCAGCAGAGATGATATTCGTGCTGTAATGTATTTGCGTGGTTTGTTGGCTATTTGTGTAGGCTCGCTCTCCTTCCAGATGACTTCCTCTTTCCAGAGGGATTAATAAATTCTCTCATTTTTCCTCAGGCCCCACATACTCTTTCACAAGCACCTTACGTGACACAACATCCTAATTTCAGTTTATTTTTCTGAGCAAAGTGTGGCATGTCTGCAGTCTGGTGCTCGGTGAATCTAAACCAAGCAACTGCTTTGGTATAAGCCAGTGTGTTATTGATCCCCACTGGGAAATTGCAAAGGGTTATTGCAAAGTGTAAGCAACTGCCAGGGTCCCATCAGCTCTGCAAACCCTCTATGTCTCAGGGTTGGGCTCTTATAATTACTTTATTGTGCGGTGTTACTGATCTTTTAAATTAATTAATTTAATTAATTAATTTTAATTAATTTTAGTTTATGCATATGCTTTCATATGCATATATGCATATATATATATGCTTCATAAAGCATATGCATATGCTTTCATCTCTGCCTATATCATTTTATTTTGAGCATTAAGACAAACAAAATTCTAAATGATGAAAGCTTTCTTTCTAAAGTGATACAAAGACTGTGTTTTCTCAGGAACCACGTGCACCACTATGTGCACCACCACGTGCACACTTTTTGCCTGGGACCACTTTTCAGAGACCAAACCCTAGAAGATACTTTTTGCAGGGATGTGTAAACACTAATATCAGCAAACATGTAATCTTGTTCTATGGGTTACAGCAGTGTGCAGCTGCCTTTTTTAATGACTTCCAAACAAGCATTCCTTGCAGACAGCTATTTTGTAAATGTACAAGGGAAAAAAATAAATAAATAAAAAACTATTCCAAGCATAAAGGTTAGAAGAAAAAAACGTGAAATCTTGACTTTGCCCAGCATACCAAAATGCTCCCCTACGTGGTGTGTACATTAGTTTGTTAATCAGATAATGAGTCTCATCAATGCAGTTCACAAAAGGGGCTGCAAAGGCAGTATCAGTTCTGCACTGAACACCATCAGCTGCGATGGGAATGAATATTAGAAACAGCCTCTCAGTCTTACACTTTGGGAACTGGAGCCCAGTCTTGGAGGGCAGGGAAGGTCCCCAGTGCCGTTCATTTCAGTAGCAGCTGAAGAAATTTAATACTCTCTGGGAGTCACGACTCTGTGCACGAGGTTGGGTCTTTGTATCAAATAGAGAGCAAAGGAAGGAGGGAGAGAAAATAATGCTATAATGACAAACGCCGAACAGGCTTTATTTACTCTCCTGGAACTACATAAATACCAGTCTGCAGCCAGCTAAATGCATCGCCTGCTCAAACGTTTTTATAAGCATGAAATTTACTCAGCTGTACCCGTAACTTAATAGGCCAATTATTGATAAGAACACACCATCTACACCAGGATTAAGAGCTAAACACAGGATTTCTTAAAAATGCATTGAGAAATTAAAAAGCTATGTGGTTGTTACAGTTAATAATACCAGCATGAAGGCAATGCCTGGAGACATAGCTGGGATCAGGAACAAGTGCACCAGGAACCGTGTAAGAAAAAGGCAGCACAACATCAGCCCAGATGGGCTGAGAAGAACGGAAGAGGCAGAGAAAAGGCTGGAGAAGGGCAGCATGCAAGCAGCAGAAGATCTGCAAGGGTAATGCAAGTGCCACGAGTTGTCTAACCCCAGCTTTCTCTATGTGGTAGGTAAAATGCAGAGGTGAGGAGAGCAGTGTGGACATTGCTGGGAAGGTGAAGGGGAGACCAAAGGGTAGCGGGGCAATGCTGGAAAGGCCATGATGAAGGAGGTAGGATTTCTGGTGAAGTGATAAATGGATGGTCAGTCAAACAGTACGCAGCCAAGATAAGTATGGCCCACCTTACAGGAGCACACAGAGAGCAGAACATGTTGGCACCTTCTCACCAGCCCACAGGCTGAGTGTCCTGGGAGCCTGTGGGGGGTCCAGCATGGATTCACTTCTGTTAGGATCCCACAGGCTCTCACAGGCTCCCAGCTGCTTTGTTCCCATTGCCTTTTTTAAGATCTGCAAGTCTCTGAGCCTGGTAACGCTTCTGCTTACTTAGCAGTCGCTTTTCCTCCCTCAGCTGTTGCACTCCTTTCGTGCCCTCCCAAGGGTGCTTTCCTCAGCTTTCTTTATGTCCTTGCTGATCTGTTCAGCGAGTCCTAAATCTCACAGCGCTGCTTCTCTTCTCATCACTGGGAGGTGAGAAGTGCACCACAAGTCACACGCATTGCCTTCTGCTCCCAGCAGCAGGACGATGTTTGAACTACACAAGTAGAGCTGTCTACCTGCTCTTGTCTATGATGCAAGTCCCACCCTGTCAACAGCATCTGAAGCCCCATGTAGACAACAGTTTGGAGTGAAAATCAGGAACCCACCTGAAAGAGCCTGTGTGTTTAAGTGCCAGCCCCTGAGCAGGCCACCTATTTTTTCTTTCTTGCAAACGCTTCTCCACAGGAGCAACCTGAATCTGGATTTGCTGCCTGTCCACACTTTGCACATGCTCCAGGGTGATCACCTGGTGTTGGGGGATGAAATAGAAGAGCACTCTCTTCAAACAAACCATGGGAGCACAGTTCCTTGGTGGGGGCACAAGACCAGTGCTCACCTCTTGCTCCAGCAGAACCATCTGTCCCGGATGTCTTCATTGTAATAGTCCCAACTGATGTTTGGCAGAGACAAGGGCTCCTTAAAATTACTCTGAGATTGTCTGCCACAAGATTGCTAGGATTTGGACACAGGCTCATATAAGGGTTAGCTCCAGCTACCTATAGAAATAGGAGCACAAGGCGTGGGTGATAGGAGCTTGGGTACAGCACAATAACTGAGCTACTGCATCTCTGGTCCGCCACCAATAAAAGAAGGCTGGGCTTTTTACTGATCTTCTCCCTTTGTGTTAATTGGGACTGTTTGTGTAATTTTTGTTGTTATTTTGTTATTTTCAGTGTAAGAATATATATAACTATGTGCACCACTAGATTCAGACAGTCCAAGCTTGTTCCTCCACAACATTAGTATTCATCTTGGAACCTACCTTGGACCAGCTCTCCGGAGGCTCATGACTTCATTCCTCATCTCCCATTTGGGGACAAATAATCTCAAAAGACTTTCAGGGAGCACAGGGAAAGATAATAGACTGTCATTTTAAGGAGTCCTAAGGTATAAGGCACTGGGCACATAATTATGCATGCTGTTCACCATGCATTGTATGACTGCAGCTATTTTAATTATTCATTTGCATATGTATTAATCCACATTATGTACGAACAAGTGGTACTCGCAGAGACAAATTAGGCATGCAATACAATGGCTAAATTGTTTAAATAACATGAATGTTTATCATTCAGTTCCCTGTGTGCAAGACAGGGCTGTTAATAATTAGTTTCCTACCTCCAAAAGAGCACACATGTTAATTAATTAATAGTTGCAAAGCACTTTGAAGTTGCAAAGCACCATAAGAAAGCTATCCATTATTATGTACAGTAAATGTATTTCTAAATGAAATAATTTGGCTATTTAAAATCATTTCCCTTCCCAAAATCCCCTAGAATCTCTTATCCATAATATTAATTAGCATCTAATAAAAATATGTGGGTTTAAATATTCATTTGGAGTTTCAGGAGCAGAACTAGTTTTCCATCCCCAAAGTGTACAGATAAGACAGAGTAGCATATTCAAGTACATGTACAAATACAGCTGTACAAGCCAGGTACCACAGACAGAGTGAAGTAAAAGATCTAGTTGAGAAGAGGCCCTCCAGACTTATGCTAGCCAGGACCAGTAGCCTTGGGTTTAAATAGCAGCTCTGAGGTGACCTTCTGTACCACCTTCATATTGTCTCATGACCTTCAGGTTGGGATGTATCAGTCACCTCACCAAATTGCAGCCCCCTCCTCAGACACAGTCTCAGGATGTATCAGAAAAGAGTTCTGGAGCTTTTTCACAAGTCCTGTATCAGCTTTTATCATGGCTATACTGTCTCTTGTCTGTGGACTTCAGGCCTCAGAAACTCATGGTGTACAGTACTTTGGTGATTTCCTGTTGCCTCACAAGGAAAAGTGTGTTCTCCTAACTCATATCCTAGGTGAATACTTATTGAACACCTGAAAAATTGCATAAAATGTGAAGAGGCAACCAGGCTAAGAATGAAATATCTCAGCAGGCCCTCAAGAGCTTGCAGGTGGTTTTAATTTGCTGCTGCAGGAGCACTCTGAAAGGAAAACAATCACCACCACAATGCCTCCGTGCTCCCTGAAAGAGGCATTTGATATTCAGAAGGCTGAAAAGAGGACTTCCAGCATGGAAGCTTATGGGGTTCACCTTAGGATTTTCCATGACTTCCAGGTGCCAAGAAATTTCTAAAGGGCTTTGTGCTGCAATAAGGAGTGGGCCCTTAAAGTCTGATGAAATCTGTCAGCCGGGTAAGCCCTCCTCAGGGACAGGGATGATGGTTTGATGGTTACCTGTCTGAAAAAAAAGAAATCTTACACTTTCCACATCCTCAGTCTTCAGTGTTTTGATATTTCTTAGCTGTAGCATGGTTAAAGGATAGGAATAAGCTCTCCTCCTATACCTGCTATCAACTCACTGAATGTCAGCAAACAAGACATTTCATTTCTTTGGTTCATACCAAAGAAGAAGAATGAAGAAGGAAGACTGGATATCTGTTATCAATTCTTAAATCTCATTGGAGAAGTTAGTGATTTTATCCATAGGCATTAGCCTGTAAAGTACAGAAAAATTCATTATAAGTACCTCACTTGAGAGCACACTTTGATGAGTGCAATCAGTAATAAAACTCCCTAGATATTCTAAAAATAATAGTTAATTTCTTGAAAAATGAAATCTTCCATGCAGCACAGTGTAACTTAATACTGGACCTCACTTTGTTGGCAAAGAAAAGTCAACTGATAACCTAAAAATGAGTGGTTGCTTAGATACTGATGGTTATTAGAATGACCTGATTACTTTTGTTGTGTGCAAATAGAACATGCCAGTGACCAGTCATCTAAGAATTTCTAAAAGGGCTAGTTTTTGCCGATCTACTGAAATTGTCAACATGACTGGCAGGAACTCAAATTTAAAGTGAGAAATTCTAATAGGGGACAGTAGTGGAATTTGTCCTCAAATTTCCTGCTTAAGGCTCCAAAAGCCAGAATCCTCGTGCTCTGCTGGAAATATATATAGAGTAAATGTTAAAAGGGGATATGGAAGTGACAGGAAGGCATTTATTTTTATATATTTTATTTTTTTTTTTTTATAAAATACATTTATAGAATCAGTCAGAAAGCAAAAAGGAAGTAGCAATTGATATAAATTTAAAAACACATGATTGATAATGGGGAAGTGAAGGGAGAAAAGAAATGACCAATACAGCTGGAAATAATTACAACACATTTTCCAGTGTGGATATTGCTAGATGCATACAGCAAAACTGTTCTTAGGCAAGTAGAAAAAGCAGATTTTTGCAAAGGATAGATATTTCTGTCTGTATTTCAAACTGAGCAGGAATTTTATACCGAGGGTGGAACAGAAAGTTTGCCATCTGTGATGAAAAGAGGATGTGAGGTAGCATTTGCTAAAATTAAACATTTTTTAAAAAACAACAGACACATCTTGCACCAAGAGACTTTAAGGGATGGAAAAGTCTCAGTAAAGCTAATGTTAGTTTCAACAAGTCTTGAGAAACAAGGAAAATTTCAAATGGCTGCAGGACTGCCAACATCGTTTGAATATTTAAAAAGTGCAAAAGATGAGAACCTAAGCAATTACAAACCAACCAAGCTGATGTTGATCCTGAATAAAGATTTTGATGCTGAATTCTAGACAATATCAACAAAAATTATGAAGCAAAATTGTAATTAAACCCTTCAGCATGATCTCATGGCAAGTGGGTTTTGCCAAACCATCCCTTTTTGGGATTAAAGAACAATTGATCAATTAATTATAGTGTTTGGATTTAAAAGCATGTGACTTAGTAGTACCACACAGCATTCTGAATTTAAAATTGCAGTAACATACAATAAATGGATTACAACTGGCTTACTGACAGATCTCAAAAGACACATACTAATGGTAGATAGTTTTTAGTATAAGATCTCAAGAACTGGTCTGTGATCCAGCACTGTTTTCATTTTTATCCCAACGGCCACTGACAGAATGCCTTTACCAGTAACGTTTGCAGTCAGTAGGCAGTAAGCAAGAACATTACAATGAAACGACAATGAAAGAACTATTACAAAACATATCAACTGCCTTATCTAGAAAGCTAACCATGATCCCAAATAAGGTGATTCAGATGGAAATTCTTCCTAGATTATGGTCACACTATGAACTCCTGCTGCAATAATAAAAAGGAGCGGGGGAATCTTATTTATGAAAGTAATGTCAAACAAAAGTGATGGTATATAGAGAAAAACAAAAGAAGAAATGGGTTTAATTTATGGCAAATTTAAATAGACATAGATGGATACTGTCCCACAGGAGAGGTAAGGAAATGGAAGTAGATTGTCTAAGATATTTTTTGCTCACCATCATTTAAGATTTTTAAGAACAGGTCAGGCAAACACTTTTCAGAAATGACACAAGTAATATGACCTCCTTTCACTTTTGATCTAAGGATGGACAACATGACCAGCTCAAGTGCTATCCAGTCTTACCTACACTCGCTATAACCTCAAAATGTAAGACTTTGTATTCTCTAGAATACCTTTAGTCTGGGTGTTTGGAAGAACATCAAAAGATTGGGGGGAGCTCAAGGAAGTGTTATAGAAAGATAATGTACTTGGGGGTTTCACACAGTCTTACTCTCAAATTCCATTTCCCTCTAAATTGGAGAAAATGTCCTCCAAGCTCATTTAATGAAACTGGACTCCAGAGGCAAGAAAAGGTTACGTTTCATGTTGTTTTTCTTTTTTTTTTTTTTTTTTTTTTTCAGCCCTACACCACTACAGTGATTTTTTAATGTTCCTAAACTCCACATGACGTCTAGTGAAGCTTGTTAATAACACAGGATAATCATCCACTGGATTCTAATGAAATTTTAGAAGCTATTAAAAAAATAGATTAAAATATCCTGGATGTCTATTAGTTACTTGGAGTTTCTTCCTCCTCCTTCTCCATCAAATCATTGGCCCCAAACTTAACACAAAGGGGCTAGTCAATCACAGTCATTTTTATCCGATCTCTTTGTCATCATTTATCTGCACGGCTTTAAAAACAAAAGCTGTACGTGGCAGCGTCAGATGCTTCCCCTTTGTGCATGCTCTCATCACCTGTCCCACTTTTCTTGTTAAATCTCTTTGATAGGAGTCTTCAGCACTCCTGCAAAATAATTTATGCATTCTTCCCACCTCTGCAACTACCTTGTGACAAGAACAAGAAGAAATCAAGGAGGAGGCTGTAATTAATGCATTTCCACCGTCTGAAATTAATGCCACAAAATCAGTGCCCAGCCTTGTCACAAACATACAGTGATTTTGTCTCTACTGACAGAGCAGTACAGGTACAAACATGGATTGCTCCGGCCGTGACTCATCACTGAATCCCAGTCACACCTTAGTCCATGTCTGGGATTAATTCCGCAGTTTATCGTAAAGGAAGACTATAAATCTGATATCTGTGCAAAGATAATCTGTTTGACTGATCCCTTCCCAGAGCTGGAGCTTAACGTCACTGAACAACTCCACACATTTAATCCTCAAGATGTGATATTATATATCAGAGCAAACCCTTTCACCACCACCACCACCCCCCCCAGAAAAAAAGAAAAAAAAAAAAAGAAAAATAATTGTTCCATTAAGGTTGTTAAGGTTATCACTTAGAGGAAATACTGATCTGTTCTCAATAATACAGAGAAGTGGAAATTAGGGTTAGAGGTGTCCAAAGAGGAGATATAAGAAGAAATGTATTAAGTGAAGAGCAAAACAGCAATAGAATTATACCCAGAACATCTTCAAGCAGTTTGGAAGAGTTCATAAGGGAAATTATGGGAATTCATAAGGAGATCATGTGGGAACTGCTAATCAGAGAGGCAAAATCTCCTTGGCACCATCTCAAGGAGCAGGGCTGTAACAAATGTTGTAGCCTGCTTTTGTAAAGCAGGTGAGCTAAAACTTGTAGGCTTCATTGGAGACATAGGTAAGGTGCCAGTGAAACACAGGCTGCTGTGTTTCACACTCCCTTGGTGCCGCTGTCTCTGCTTCCCAGTACTCACACCACAGAACTGGATGGAGACCTCAAGAGTTTCCAGTGGTCAGGATCCAACTCATGCCAGAGTATCCACGTTTTTACATTTCCAGTATTCTAAGGTATAAAGTAAGATTAAAAAAAAAAAAAAAAAAAAAAGCAATTTGTATATTTTTAGGCACTCTTCCTGCCTATATTACTCTTCCTATAATAAATCATGAGGGAATAAAAAGAAGACAAGTTCAAATTTAACTAGCTATTTTCAAGAAACCTTTAGGAGGATAAAGTACATCCATTAAGAAGGTCTCTCATGCCCCATATTTCTGGAATCTCTCTCATTTGTTATAATCATAAAGTGGGCAGGTGGGAGGAGTGTTCTTATCCTGTGTGCTTATGCAGTGTCTTGGAAAATTAGAAGTTTGATCTTGACTGGGGACTTAAATACATTAATGCTAATAAATCACAAGACAGTAAGGGTTTGTCTTAGTTAACTTCTCGTTCATATGTTACAGAAGAAGACAGTAAAAATTGTGAAAGAGGTCCCCCCAAAAAGTCACAAGGTTGGCTTTTGGTCTTTTCCTCTTAGATCCGCAAATGTTATCTGTTCAGTAAGCTGAACAGTTAAAATAGAATATGACTGCTTCCTTTAATTATGCTGGGAAAGTGAGGAATGGGGGAAGCAGAAGAGCTGTTTGAACTGAAAACCAGTACTGGCAAAAGACAGAAATGAATATACACAGGCTGTGCATAAATATAGATATGGAATTGAAAGGTTCTGAGCCACTAAAATAGCGAAAGCCTTGAAGAGCCTTCAAATAGCAGCTGTGGGAGCAAACCAGCGGGATCCACGTACCCGGCAGAGATGTGCGGATGTGCCCAGGCTCTCGGCACACTCTTCACTCTTGGGAACTGCCTGGCTACAGAAGTGTGGACCTCAGTTCAGGTTAATTTACAGAGTATTGCAGCCTTTTTGCCTCCTTCTCAGCCTCCTTCATGACCCCTGTAGAGCTCCATTCTGTAGCTGCTACAGACACCTGTGCTAATCATTCAAAGCTAGTGTCAGCCCAGTACTGCACTGCAGTCCTCTTCCGAGTCCAGTATGGACAGCCTCTAATTAGCTTTCACAAAGACTTTATTCATTTAAGGAAAAGATCACATTATGTGATTGCCTTGGATGGAAGAGGACAGAGCTCAGTCACTGCAAAATTTCCTTCCCATCCTGGATTCTCACTTCGCCAGCTACTTCTTTTCAGAGAAACAAATTAAACTCTCCTCATCTCTATAGTTCAGTCATGAGCTTGCCAAGGGAGTCTGAGAGTTACAAAGTCCTCCTGATGTCCAAATGAAAGCAGAGCTTCCTGAGCACATCAAGGGAGGATCCAATTTTACCCTGTGGCTGTACATCATGGAGACCAATGCAGTCCTCAGTCACCAGGACACTCGCCAGGTGCTTTTGTAATATCAGAGAAGTAAATGGGATATTGTCTCACACAATATCTACTGAACAGACTTGTCATTTTTTCCTCTTAACTACATCAGCTATTTCTCCTTCTGTCCTCAAAATCTCACCCACACCATTTTTTTTAGACGATGAACCTGTTATGTTTCAAAAAACTTCTTCTGCATTTTTGCTTTTCTGGAAAGACACAATAGCAGCAGCCCTTTGCAGGCAAAATCTGAACCAAGTCCCTGGGAGACATGAGAAGATTATGATTCCTTTTTTATCAAAGTAATAATAATAATAATAAAAAGAAAATGCATATTTGAGAGAGCTAGAAGTAAAAGTATTTACTTTCCAGTTTTGTATCTTGGAGGGCTTATGCACTCATCTCTGTGACTGCTTGGAAACGTAAACCTTCAAAAGGCAAAAAGAATAAATAAAGAAGATTAACATATATGTAAAAAGCTGCTATAATTAGCACAAAAAGAGTCTTGTGGTTAGAACTGCAAGAAACACTGCGAGTATCTTGGGATCTGTACTGAAACTGAGATTCAGGACCACTTTTCGAAAAGATAGATGGGTCATCTCTAACTGAAAATTCAACAAAGGAATGTGTTCAAATTTATTTCAAATGGTGTTTCCCTAACAGTGATACAATAATGACACTGTAGGTTTAAAAGTATTTTGTTGTTGTTGTTGTTGTTGTTGTTGTTGTTGTTTTCCTGTTTATGAGCACATAGAAAAGAGGTATTTATTTGGAAATGGCTTTGCAACTTTTAACTCTTGAATAGGTGTTAGTGACAACCACCATGTATCTAATTCTTTTAGAATGATGAACGTGCTTCCTGCAAACACCTAGGTACAGACAATGCTAGCAAATAATAGATATATGTTAAACACTGTGCCTTTCTGCTTAAAAAAATAAATAAATAAAAAATAAATGCTGTTTTATAACCTAGAGGAAAATAGGAAGATTTGACTGATCTTTATAATCTGCTCATTTTCCGTACCTACCTTTTCATTTTTTCCGGCTATAAATAATCCTCCCTCACGTGACCCAGTGCACCCACAGATCCCTTGTGCCTTCACTCACATAGACACCCCAAGTGTGCAAGGGGCCCTGATTGCTTTTTTAGAAGCTTCTTGAGCTGGCCATATTTCAAGAAGAACATGGACACGGGCATGGGCATGAATCAGGAGAAGCCACAGAGGAGCCGTGTGCTCCAAAGGGCAGTTATCCCACAGGCACAATCTCCTCTGCTGTAGGATCTGGTCCTGACTGCAGAGCATGCCACACCAGTATCACGTGTTGCAAAACCGTAATTAACGTTTAAAACAGCAGCTACAGTTAAGTCCCTGCTTGTAAAAGATGCCCAAACCTGTTTTCAATAAAAGCATTTTAATTGCTTTAAAGGTTTTATTAAAATCCCAGCAGACCCATTATAGTCAATTGTTTCCAGCCTCTACCTACCTAGTAATCACTCAGTTCACAATAGTGAAAGATATGTGCTCCATTACGTGCTCTCCTCTCCCTCTCTCTGGTAACCACAATTTTTTATTGACTGCTGTTCCCCAGGTAGTTTAGCAAATTTGGATCATCAACCTCTTTTGCTAACAATAGTCTACTTTACATTGAATTTAGGGGCTCAGATATCAAAGGATTTAGGGCATCTAAAAACAAGGAAAGATCATTTTGAAACAAAGCAGCTTAAGCATTATACCCAGAAAAAAAAGGCAATTTGTAGAAAATATTATCTTTGAAACACCAATGACAACTTTAAGCAGACAACAGAAATTCTGGGTGAAATATTCTTTGCTATGGAAGCTTTAAGTCTCCTACGATGAAAAAAGCTAGCAAATCCTCACCATTCACATAATCACCCATTCAGCTCTTCATGCCATGGCAACAATGTCATTAAATTAAGCATCCTGTCAAACAGAAGAAGGCTGGTGAGGAAGCACTGCCCTGGGTTGCATCAGAAGCCCACAGCAGGCAGGTAGGGTGGTATGGCACGGGGAACTGCAACAAGGACATGCCCTGCTCAGGGGGACCATGCCCCTGCACCCAACAGCCATAAAGGGCCCTGAGAGGTGATTAAACGTGTGTAAAAGGAGATGGCAACTTGGAAATGCTTCTTCAGTCTGAGATGTAAGGGGCTGAGTCTGTGCTGTGCAGGGCTGCGAGGTTACCTGAGTGTTCCTGGCAGTGACAGTGCTTGCACAAATACCGTACACACCAGGGAATAGGACTCATAGATAATATCCGTGGTGAGATGGTGGCATTTCAGTCTTGGAAACATTTCCTTACATCACATTTAGTAGTGGAGGCTAGCAGCTGTTTTAATGACATTAACATACCCAAAATGGGGAAAAATATCAGTGCAAGATGACTTGGAGATTTTTCTTGCCTACAATATGTGTAGCCACACTGTTTGACACCAATAGAGTCATTTGTACAATGTGGTGGCATTTAAAATACTTACACTTCAAGCTAAGCTGCATGCAGGTACACTGAGCAGATTCTCCTGCTGCCTTCTCAGCTTGCCAAGGCTCAAGTGTAGCATCAAAACTTTCAATGTCTTGGAAGATGTTGTTTTTTTTGGAGGAGGTCATTTGCTGATTTATTTTATTTTATTCTATTTTTTAAATGATTATTACAAGAACTCATGGAAATCTGAAAGAAGCTTTATTCTGCTTCCTTTTGATGTTTTCAACTGTTGTCACCAGAATGAACCCTCTCTATTAATTCCTGCACGACCACTACTTTTCTAGCCAGAGATTTAAATAAAGCAGTGAGCAGCGATGTGCCATATTGGCATTTCTAAAATTAGCTGCACACTGATAATTCTGATTTCCAACCTCTGCTCCTTGCTGCAACAGAGCCAAAGGACACGACACTGAAAGCTGCTGATAGGCAGAATGTCTCATGGCTTTGCCAGAAGTATTTTTTTTGGGGGGGAGGTATTTTTGCATTATAGGCCTCTGCACAGCAAGTTCTTAGTTCACTTGATCTTCACCAGAAGATGCAGTCAGCTTCCAGCTCAGCTCATGATACATGGAGATGCCACTGTTTCTTCTGAGGGCAAGCCCCTCAATGTGCTGCTCGGAGCTGCTAACTCAGTTTTCCTTCCATTCATGTTGTCAGTGATAACTTCCAATTCACTAACAGGTTAGACAAGGATCCTTCTAGAAAAAAACATCTGCAGATGAATTGAGAGAGGTACTGGGGCTCATTTTTGTTTTGTTTTGTTTTGTTTTTTGTTTGTTTTGTTTGTTTTGTTTTTTTGTTTGTTTGTTTTGTTTTTTTGTTTTTTTACTGAGACACAACAAGCATCTTGCAGCAGAAAGTGCTAATTTGTACAATGCTGAAGTGAGCTCTTCAGAGTCCTGCAAGGTACCCCCTAGGATCTCTCAATATTTGCCAGCTGAGACTGAGGAGCAGACACCGAGCAGAGGTGCCCTTTTTGGAGCGTTTCATTACCTTTTGCAAAGCACAGCACGATGTTGTTGTTAGGAAAGCTTTGCCATTGAGGGCTGGGCTTCAGCACAGCTCTGAAAGCGGAGCACAGCCCAGACACTAGGAGACCATCTTGACTCAGAAATGTACCTCTGAGTCACGGTTCCTCCTGCGCTTTCTTTTGCTTCTGGCTGGGAATATCAGTTTGTCCCAGATCTGTGTCAGCCCCAGTTGATCACGTGTCAAATCTTTACTGTGCATCAGTGGCACTGGCATGAGCTGGAAGATGCAAAGGTGGATGAAGCTACCTCAGTGACTACTATCTTTCTTCAAACTTTCCTCTCCTGTGGCATGTGCAACATTAATAACAGTATATACTGACAGCAAACTGGGAGCACTGGCAATGATTTTTGTGTTTCACCCCTCTTCCCCTGGATCTGACCCTTAATTCCTCTCTCACACTGAAATTGTAAGGTTTTGGGGGCAAAGATCAGTTATTCTGAGTTCATACAGATTTTTGCCTGTTGAGATCATAGATTGAAACTGTGTCCTTGCTGCTACTGCCACAAAAACATCTTTAATTAAAGTTCTACTTCTGAGGAACTGGTCTTCCATTTTCTTTGCTTTCTCCTCTCTCCCCTAATTATTGAAAAAAAATAGCAAAGTTCAGAAATTGGCCCTTTGTCTTCCAGTTATCACTATCATCCCACTGTGACAAGTTTCGGACACTGAAATTACAAAATCAACCCCCTGCACTATCTTGCCAGCCCTTCTGGCCCATCGCTCCTCACTGTAACTTTCCTCCCCAGTCGAAGCAGACACCTCACACCCCAAGCCCCTTGCTGAGAAGACAGATTGCTGCTTGTGAGAGCTAGACGGGCAGGTGTAACCCAGCACCTGCACGAACACTGCCCACGTCGCCTGCACGCAGCGGCACCACATAAGGGATCCAGACATATGCAAAACTGGCTTTGCTTTCCAGAGATGCTAGAAACAAAGCCAACCTCAACCTATCTGCGCAAATCAACAACATAAACAACACACATGAGCTGAGCACTTGCCAGCTGGAGGATCACAAACCCACCTTGAGATCTGTGCATAGGATTCAGCCCATATATCTCCCAAAATGCAGCAGCAGCTGCTATTTTTCACCAGCTCATGGTGTCCCAGAAGAGGGTGAAACTCTCTATGTTGCACAATTCTGTGTTCGCAGCCACCTCCCTAGATCCTCTGCATTTCCATCAAAAACGGAAACTCAGCAGTCCGGGAAGGGCAGAGATGAGACAGATCACAGAGAGGGAACAGACTAAGCACACAGCATTTATCTCCTACCTTTTTCAGTCCCCAAGTGTCTGTAGGCCCACAGAAACATGAGGGGACACCTTTTGCTATCCATGAGTCCCACCTAGGCTTGGAGTCCACTCTCTAAAGAGGAGTGACAAAGCAGAGGTGCCTAAGAAAGTCTCCTAATCTGTGGCCTAACTGAAGACACTGCCAGCGTAGTTGTTATAGGGGTGGCTTTTGAGTGTTGTTTCTAGGCCAGTTAGAGGGAACAGACTTCCCATTAGTACCTGACTTTTCGTTCTCAGTGTCTTCCCAGATTACCCCTCAAATGGCTGAAACCCCAGTACTCAAAGAATATTTACTAATGTTGAACCCATTGCTATGCCTAGAGTGGCAGCACTCTCTTTTCCACCAGTGATGCCGACTTCCCCTACTTACTAATACACATTTTTCACACTCTTCTTTTCTATCCAGGGCTGTCTGTCCCTCAAGCCAGGAAGGAGCAGTCTGTGAGAATCAGCACCATGCTCCTTCCAGTCTTCCCTTGCAAGAAGCTTGTCTCTGTGCCACGCATGCAAAACACTAATCATACTGAGACCAATGTTTATTACTGTAATGATAACTATTTTCTTGTTAAATTATGCCTGCCTCAGCTGGCAATGTCTCTGAGGAGGTCAGGTACGTCTGAGTCTCACCAGGAAGAAGGTTGGAAGATTTATGGAAGCAACAGAAAGGAACCTAAAATGTTGGCAGGAGCCTGGGGCTCTCTGGGTGGTACGAGGATGTCTCCTGGTGGTTCTGCATAGCCCAAAAAGCCTTCATCTCTGCTTGGCCCTGAAAGTACTTCCATAGAGTGTATAAATACATTATAAATAATAATTTCTGAATTCATAAAAAGGAACTTCCTTAATCCAAATAGAATATGAGCTGCAGTGACTGTGGTCCTCTGCTATTTCAAACACACATTCACAGGTATGTCAAATGTAACCTTTGCCATCCTATTCATTTTGGCTTATCACATGACTGCACACTGCTAATAATTTTCTTATCTCCACTAAAAATGATTCTGGGGCTGAAAAAGGGTGCCATGACATCAAAATTAATCTCCAACTAAAAGCCTGATTTTAAACTAGATTTGCTGAACCAGGACAAGGCCAGTGACTTTCCTCTACCTAATCTTTAAATAATAATAAAAAGAAAAAACTGCAAGGAATGTCCTGTACATGATATACAAACCAGAAAGAAGGAATTATAATTTGTCTTGTACCTCACTACCATGTTTCAGAGCAGTGCATTACATGAGTTGTAGAAGTGAATAAACTTATTGAAAAACGCACTATCAGGCCATGTGAACAGAGAGATCTGCTCTTACTAAAATCATCACCCCTCTTTTGTTCCTTTCCCAGTCCTACAAACCCTCAGGCTTACCATTGTTTCCCTTAGTCCCCCAGCTTGTGAATAACCCACCGCAGTCACACCTTTCCTTAAAGAAAGGAAGAAGTAGAAGTCTCACTTCATTGTTGCAAAGAAAAGCTGGAAAACCTGACCAGGTGGTACCATCCTGAAGAACCACAACCCAGTCATTAGAAAAAATCCACACCAAGATAGTCGTTTCAACAAGCAGTGTTTAAGACAGATATAGTTTTAGGTCTGATGTGGCATGGGGCTGCTTTCCCCTTTTAAAGGTGCAGGGACCATGGAAGATGTTTGTCCAGGACCATGCCTCCAAAGCCACTAAAGCTCCAGCATCAGGGAGAAGGAAGAGGAACAAGGAATCACTTGTGAACCTTTTCTGAGCCATCACACTGCTGCACAGCAAGGACTAAATGGGATGCCATCATTGGCTTCTTTCTGGGTCAAGGGGTCAAAGCTCTAACCTTGTTTTCTCTTTCTAGATAAGCATTTGTGGTTGTTATTTGAGGTAACAGGCAGACTACTCCTGAGAGCATTTAAGAACAAGTGCAATCTGACTTCTATCTCATTGACATCCCTTTTTATAGCTCAAGAGCAGATGAAGCTATTCCTCTCATTTCCCCCTGAAGTTACATTCAATATGCCTTGAATATGGTGTTCCTTTAGTCTTCCTCTTTATTCTTTAGACCTTCTTCAGGATTTGTAGCTAAACCATGTGTCTAGGAGAGAGAGGAAGGTTCACTGTCCCAAACAAATTGCCACAAAGCACACTGCCCTCTGATTTCAATTCTGGCCAAGATGTCCCACTGCTGACCGGGTCTTAGGGTTGTTCTCAGTCCACCCAGAGTGCACAAAGTCCACCATGTAGGCCAACAGGAACAGTAAGTTTTAGACTAAAGATGCTTCACATTTACAATTGTGCAACTCATCTGACACAGGCACCAAAGTGCCTGTAGGGCAATGAAGCAGCATCTTCGTTACATAGCTCCTAACTTGTTCACCTACAAGAACAACCTTAATTCCCCTCCTCTTTGCATTTCACCTCTTGCAACCCCGTTACTCTTCATCCTCCTCCGTTTTGCAGCTTTATTTCCAACAGTCCCCTCACCTCCTCCTCCAGCTAGGCTGCTGTTTTGTCATCATCACTGAAGCTGCCTTCACAGCTGCCAGCTTCTTCCCTGTAACACTGCTGCTCTTACCTCACTCTAATAAAGCTCTGACTTTATGGTTTTGGTTAGGTGTGTGTGTGTGTGTTTTTTAAACGGAGTGGGTTGAAAACCATTCTTTTTTTCCCTCCGGACAAAGCAGAAAACAGACAGGTCCATCTGTTCTCCTTGCAGGATCAGTGGCAAAGAACTGCATGGACACCCAAAAATTACATCCCACTCTTCAACAGAGCTGACAGCTCTGAAAGACTGACCATATTGTAATTACTTTTTACATAACTCAGAGATATAGCTAGATATTTGTGCTCTGGGGAGGATAACATTGAGTTGGGACCCTTTCCAGGCAGAAGAAAAAAAAGAAGAAAAAGTAAAAATAAACATTTTTACAATTATTTTCTAACTATCAGTAAGGCCTAAAGCAACAATTTCTAACCCCTGTCCTGCAAAGCTGTGTGACATGATCTTTGATTTCTGCATGCACATGGAGCTTGGGAGACATCATCAGAGTCCCACAGGAACACAAGCTCAACCTACTAGATTTAGGTACAAGACTGAATCAGGATCCAAAGCTGCAAAAATTTGGAGATGTTGGTTCCTCTATTTACCTTCTCTGGAGGGAGAAAGGTGTCCCAAACTCAAGACAGTTAGAGATTTTAATATTTGGCAGCCATCTTAACGGCAAAAAGGATGGATTCTTTTCACCTATTGTCCAGAGAACTTTGTGAAGTTATTATCTCCACAAGACCTTCAGCAATGTGATTAGGATGAAGTTGATTCATTTAAATTTACTATTGATAATGCAGTCTAAGCCATGTTTTAATGCTCCTATTATAGACAAAGGAGATCTATTTATTTGGTATCATCTTTAGATATCAGGGTGTGATTTATCGATGTCATTATTTGCTTCAGGAGAAGTTGAGCAATCACCAATATGCCCATATCCGTTATCTATACCAACAGCTGAGGAGATAGAAATGAGCTGGTATAGACACCCACAGGGAAGAAGCCCACATTTACTTCTAGGAATCCCAGCCCTATTCTACTTCTGTTTCTATTACAGTTATTACTTATTACTTATGCTATGTTACATTTTAATATTAACAATTTGGTTAGGAAACAAGTGAATCTCTTCTTCCTGAGTTACTTCATCACTCATTTGTTTGTTTATCTGTTGATAAATTAAAATGCACACACACACATATTCCTAGTTATAACTGAGTCCTGCTTAATGGCAGCCAAGGATACCCAGAATTATTGATTTATGCCCATCTTTTGCAGCTATGCTACAGCCTACAGCTTTTGTTTGAGGAATTCGCCAAGGTTGGTTTAAAAATGATAAGTGGAAAATTGGTAATTTGCAAATTCTTCCAGCAGCAATCTTTCCTGCTGTTAAATCTTATCTCTAGACTGAATCTATCTTGCACCATCTTCCAAACATTACTGTGTCATCGTTTATGCAGTTAAAAAGTCTTCTAATAACAAAAACTATTAGTCTTCATAGCCTCAAACAAATACTGATGCAGCACTCAGATTAATGCTTATAAGTACATTATCTATTTCAAGTTGCTTGGAAATTAACTCATGGTAGAATATGTGAAAACAAGTCCTGCCAATGAAGATGAGCACTGACACATTTCCATCTGCCCCAAATCTCTTTTCATCATTCATCCTAATAATGTTTCCTTTAGAGCTGCTGTTTCCAGAAAACTATAAGACATAACTCTATAACAGAAAAACTGTTTTATGGTCTCCAGCAAAATGTTGCTTACGAGGTGATAATGCCCTGCTTTGGTCCCTGGGAGCAATGATGTGTTCTCATCCCACTTGCTGGGGAATGTGATAATTTGCGCAGCAAGACACGACCTTCAGTCCTGGGTATATGCTCGTTCACTAGAGAATGTTGTTGTCCAGGTATTGTTGCAGCAGGAGCTGCTATTCTTTATGTTTTGGGACATACCAGCTCTGGCAACAAATGGCTCTGCAAACCAAGACTTTGCATTGTTATTGTGTCTCTGGGAGCAATGGATGCAGGTGTGGTTCAAGCTGGGTATGAAATGTCATGCAGATCTTGGGTTAGTCTGTAAGTGGTGCTCCTAAAAATCTTCCTCTGTGCCTGGATACACTCAAGGGACAGGTATTGGCTCAGACACCAATAAATCGCTCATTCCCTAACACCGCCATCACCCCTAGAGCAAAAAGTGATCACGAACAGTGACTCAGAAGTGTGTGGGTCTGAATCACAGCTCTAAGAGCTCCTCCTACAGTGATGTTGCTTGTACGGTGACGCTAACTTAGGGCTGTGCCCAGCCACACGCTGGTCCAGAGGGAGTACCTCACCACCAGATGCTGAATTCTGCATCAGGGAGCTGTGCAACCAAAAAAGAAGCACTAATGATGATGAAACACAAGGTGACTCAGAGAGAATTCCAGCACCTAGACTGCCTTGCATGATATGGACAAAGTAATTCCTATTTAGTCCCTATTCTGAGGGAATGAGAGGCCTGCTCTTAATGCTGACATAAGTCTCTTGGGTGTGTTGGCACTACCAAAGCAAGTAGCAGAATCAAGTGTTTGCTATCTAAAGTGAGCTCAAAGCCAAAGTCCAGTATTAAAAAGACCAAAAAGTAAATACAACTATTTATGCAAGTCTGGATAGGAGACAAAATTGTCATGTCAGCCCTGCCGACCTGCTATCAGAGCACTTAGTCCACCTGAATTTGAGTCAGACAGTTATGGCTGGACTCTACTCTTGTAGTGGCATAGAGCATGACAGGCTGAGGTTTCCCTCAAAAAGCACAGATGGATGGCTTCCTCGAGTGATAATCCAGCAAACGATTCTCGGTGCTGCTCTTCAGCAGGCATTAAGTGCCACCAAAGGAAGAAGATCGGAGCAGGTGAGGAAGGGACAAGGACAAGGAGATGAGAAAGTCAGGAGGAGCTGTAGAGTGGGGATAAATTACTGAAGACTGAACGATTCTGCCTCCTGTACTTGGAGAATTTGATGAAGAATTGGTGGAAATGTCAAATTACAACAGCATCAGTAAAAAAAAAAAAAAAAAAAAAAAAAAAAGAGAAGTCCTTGAGAAAGGACTATTTTCAATGAACTTAGTTGATTACCCTAAAGATCATCCCTAGCATTTCCCAGTGTCAGCACTCCAAACATAGACGACATTGGTGCTAGTTAGCCTAGCAGCAAGCAGCTTTGTTTGTGGTTAATATGAGGGTTGTTGCCTCCATGGTGGGCTGACCTGCCCAGCATCTCTGGCCAGATGTTACAGTTCATTTCTGTCTATGCATATTCAGGATTGAACAGAGTGGAAGACATCCCGTAATTCTGGCCCAGAAGACTTTCTGTTTTAAGAAATACATAAACTGACATACTGTGGGAAAACCAAATAAATAAATAAAAATAAAATCTATCAGCCCTCACAATATAAAATCTTTCAAATCTTCGAGATGCACATAATTTAACACAACACAACCCTGTGGAGCAATTTGGTTTGACTTTGAAGTGAGCCCTACTCTGCAGATTGGACTGGAGACCTCTGAAGATCCTTGATATACTAAATGGTTTTATGGCTGCTCCTTCCGACAGCCCCATCAGGATCTACACCAAAAAAACAAGCAGAGAGATGATGCTTTGCTTGCTCAACTTCCCCGGGCTCTATCTGGGGAATATCTTCTCTCAACACTGGGGAGCAGGGAGAGAAGGAACACTCCATGTCTGCATAAGCCAACTCCTGAGGCAAAGGAAAGAAGCCACAAACAGCACTGTGTGAGTACATCTGAGTCTCTGGCAAGTCCCTGGGACAAGTCAGTGCTCCCTCACTACCCTGCATCTCTACCTCTCCTGTTTCCCCTCAAGCTCTCTTGCCTTACAGGGAGTTTGTTTTGAGCAGAGAAGCTGAAGCTCCTCACCAGAGGTGCAGGCCCTTAACCTTGGCATCTGTCACTAACAGAAAAATCAGTAAAAAAACAAACAAACAAAAAAAACTTTTGTAGCGGATCCAGAACATGCTCACGTTGCAGCAGCCAAATCCAATTGTTCTTCTAGCTTTAATAGATTTACTCTACATTTGTACTGACATGACTAAAAGAGGTTGCTGGCTCAGTATTTCTGTGAAAACAAGCAAAATACAAACTAGCAGCTGTTAAAGGAATACACCACCACCTAAAAACTGTTCCTTATGTCAGAGGCATTTTCATGCATTCAAATACGGAGTAGCTCTCTGATGATTTCAATGTTACATTCAATTCTTACTACTGATTCATCCGGTGTATGAAGGTGAGTATGCCCTCTAAAACTACTGAGTGGTGCTTGCATACCTACAGAGTTTCCAGCTTCACGGAGAAAACTATAGCACATAAAAATTGGCGTTGCTAAAAAGACACCTTCTAGAAAGCAGTGCTATCTGTTCATTGGTATGAGGGGCTGAGTGGCAGAGCAGAAGGAGAGGAGCAGAAGTAGATAGAAGCAATGCCAGTGGACAAAAATTCAGGAACAGGAAGAATTAGGACTGCTGCTTGCAAACTCCCACCCCAGTAACTCCTGTGCCCAAATAGCCACAAGAAGGTCCCAGGAAAACCAAGTCGATCACAGCCCTCGGTTTTAAAGCTTAGTTCAAAAGGTAGTTAAGTGTGGGTTTGAGCATGATCTCAACTGCAATTGTGATTATAACATAAACTCCAAGCAGCATCAAGAGCAATGTATGGGAGAGCTCAGGGAGATAGACACCATAGCAAAACAGAGACCAGAGGGAACATGAAGGGGTAAACTCAAGATTCCCAACTAGGGAAAGATCTTAAAGCTACTGAAATGAGCAGCGTAAGTGGGATACCAGAACTAAGAACAGCTACACCATCATTTTTTTCTTTGGCATAATGTCAGGGATGACTGTGGGCCCCTCATGGCCTGCAATAATAAGCAGCAACATATACATGTATACAGCCCTTCAGGAAAGGGAATCAGAATTTTATGTAGAGCCTAATATTAATAAAAGCCCATCTAATAAGACTAAAATTTCTCCTGCATTTATAGACAAGACTCATCTGTCTGAAAATGGCTTTTACTGCAGACTTTTGCTAGATATCGAGTCACCTTGGCTCATACTATAGACAACGGAATGGAGCTGAAGCTGTGATTTATCCCCATGTAAAGCAGACCCCTACAACTGGTTGGATGAATTGCACCATAAAATGTATTGACTGTATTGACTAGAGCTCCAGTGACTATAAAGAGAACTGAAATACCTATTGCAGGCACAGAACATTACATGTACATATCTAAATTTAGTTATCTTAATGTGGCTCTGAGTCCCATCTCTCAGGTCAGGTGAAAAGTTTCTCGTCCTTCAAGTGTTTTCATCATAGACACCTAAATTCATGTTCATCACCCAATGCATCTTCTGTAGTCAGTGAGAAGTTTCAGGCACTGCAAGAAGTGATTAATCTCACTTATTTTAAGAACCATCTTCAGGATTAGATTAACTGCACTCCAGAAACTTCTATTTCCTATTTTTCTTCTGCAAATACAAAAAGAGTCCAGACAGCTACCTCAGATAAAGCACTAGATGGATGGATCCCATTGTGAATGTTGATAAACAGCCTCTCAAGCCCTGAGGGAAAGCAGGGAAAACAAGTTGTTTTAAGTAATTTAGCACTAAATAGAGTAGCATGTTTGTGAATGTGCGGTGTGATAATGCTATATTCTGGGAGCAGAAACTGCCATGAGCTTCAGCTGGCAGACCTCTGCACAGTGTCACTGCACGCAGGACCTGACAAGATAATGGAGCAACATCTCCTACAGTGAGTTAGACAAAACTGGGAGAAATGTCCAAATAGCAGCAACAATGCAACTAGCAATATCTTCTGTGTTGTACAGAAATCATAAGTTTGGTACTGAATGATCAGTGGTCTCCATCTCCTGGATTAATACCACAAAAAACTATTGGGCTTTGTTGACATACCAAGATGTGGAGCTTGAAGTATCCGAACCTCCATGGGAGTTTGATCAGCACAAGAAGGGTTGAAACAGAAAAGGTAAAAGCCTTAACAAAGTTTCATGAGTAGGAAAATGAAAAGCTATAGAAAATAGAAAGTGTCATTAGACATACACAGAGGGCAAAACCCAAATTATTTCATTGGGGTAGGATTTCCTGAATCTTATCCCAAAGAAAAGCAGCCATTTGCATAGACCCAGGAGGGTACCCTCAAGGTGTCCATTTAGTTGTCTAAGACTACAGCCATGGCACAGGTCATCTAGCCATGCTGTTACTGGCCTGTGTGTGCCACTGCTTGGGAAAATCCCCAGCATGGCTTTGCCAATTAGTCTAGACGTACTTAATGGCTGTGGTAGGCATGGGTGAAGATGCTGCCACAGTGCAAGGCTGGTCCAGAGCCATGGTCCTACACATCTGATGCTACTGTGTAAACAATATCTGATCAAGGAGCCTTGCCAGTTGTGTGCATTGAAATTCTCCCAGCAGCAACTCACAAGCAGCAGTATTAGCAAAGGTAGAAGAGCAAATTCCAGTTCTTGTAATTACCTTCATAAATTAATTCCCCTGTAATTTCAATCAGCTGCTCTTGACATTCCCTCCTCAGGGTGTAATCCCTCCTTGTAAATGCTCTGAGAACTGCATGGAGAGGCATGAGTGGAGCAAAGATAAGCAGAGCTGATGCTGCACTGCTGAGCACCTGGTGGGCAGCTCCCCACCATGCACTTTGGGGATTTTACTATCAGACCCTCAACAGCTGTACCTACTCCTCCTTCATCCCCATTGAAAACAGAAATTTTTTGATTTTTTGCATTTTCAGTCAGTGGAAAATGCCCTGTAAAGAGTCTTATGTTTTAGGATGAACATCTCTGTCCTTCATTTGAAGTAAGGTATAGCCTAAACCGAATGGTTCCTATAAAATGTATAAGAACTGTGACTTGGATGGATTGGGGCATTTAAGCTTTCAGCGTTGCTTTAGCTCTGCTTTGGTGGAGGACAGCACTAGAAACACTGAATTGTTATATGAGTTGCAAACTTAATATATCAAAAGGTTGGAAATCTGAGATGGGAAGGTAAACAAATTCATACATTGAACTGAACAGATAAAAGTAGCCCAACAATCAGGTCTAAACAAAAGGAAATGAGGAAATAATTGCTGTTTAAACATAGGTGCAGTGTCTCATGAAGTCCTAGTTCTTGTATTAATTCAGTTGACTAGCAGAAACTAGATGCAATTAAAAACTGGCTTCAGAGATATAAATAAAGCCATAACAAATGATATCATATTAACCAGGAGGGGGAGAAGTTGTTATTTAGTGAAATGCTGAATGGATTTTCTTAGTTCTGGTTTTATTAAATGCTTCCTTAATGATCTATAAAAATAATTAAATTGAACGTTAACAAAATTACCAGATACTAATCTGGAAGGTGATCAAAACACCAGTGAGGAAAGAAGAAAGTAAATATGAAAAACATCTTAGATTAGAAAACAATACTGGAGAGTCAACACAACCAAATACAGCTTGGCAAGGGAATGCAAAACACAACCATACAGCCCTCAGCAGCAACTCTGAAAACAAGGAGGACAAATGAAATGCAAATATCCAGAAAATGACATAAGGTCTAGAAAGTCTAGAAAGTCAAAGGAAGCAAAAGATAACACCTAACATGGACAGGATTAGGGTTCCTGCACTGTTGCTGCCATAAAATGGACTACCGTGTACCAGCAACCTAGAAAAAGGAAATTAGGAAAGATTTTGGCAAGACTGATGTATGCAGAAGGATGTGCACGCCACCTCAAGAGATATAGGATGCTTCTGAAATCAGGGTCTCAGCATCTCCCAAACTGAGACTCAGCAGGGCTGGAGAAACGCATCTCCACTTCTGCATGGTTTTTAAGACCCACCCACGAACCAGAAAAAGTCAGCACCAGGTTGGTTGTGCAGAGGAAGATGATGACACCTAGCACTGCCTTCCACCACACCTCAATCATACTCCTTCACTGAGGCTGACCTCAGTGTCACCTTGGGTAGGTTTCTCCTGACTTCAGTGGCACCTTTCACTGGTTCCAAGTTAAACAGGCTCTTAAGTAGTTTGCATGCTTGAGGCTGGGGAAGGCAATTTACTTATTTCCAGCCTGAAAATTCTCCCAATGCGCCTTTTTCTAAGTAGGTTGCCATGAACCTAACTATCCCTGGGCATGTCCCTTTCTCCACAGAAAATGCTAGGTTTCCCAGCTATCACCCTAAGACAGGAGGAGGCATACACGTAACAGCTCTTGTGGCCCATATTCCTTGTAATGCTATTAATATTTAAGTTATCTCTTTTAATACAGGATCTGCCTGAAGCAGTAGAGGAAGCACCGGCTCCATGGCTCCATTCCTTCTGTAAAGCTTCACACACAAGAAGGGAATCTTGCATTATTAAATACAAAAATAAACATAATTATTTTTTTATACCATACAAGACTGATCACAATAGTGTCCTACCACCCAGCTGCCTGGATATATCTAAGGTTACCACTCTATTGTGCTTCCAAACAACATATAAATAATCTGTAACACTCATGTTACTGATTTTGATTGGAAAGTTTATTTGAGCTGTTAAATTATGACCAAATCACTTAAGTCCAGACCTTGACCTTGAATGTGCATTGTCATCACCTGACCTTGCACACACATCAGTGCTGGAAAGGACTTCTTACTATCCATGTATGCACATGCACAGGTTTGTATCTTGGCTAAACTGTGAATAAAGATGAATAAAGAGGATTTAGTCAAGTAATGTTTGAAGATGGGGAACCCCAAAGAAAGAACAGGAAGATGTCAGGTGAGTAGCCTTTGGTGGGATGTTTGGGAGCAGCAGGCACTGCCAAGGCACCTTCATGTTCACTTACACACTGAAGCACGGTGGTATATAACAAGGTAGATATGTGAGTTGTTTTTTTTATCCAGCTGTTAATATACATCAGCTTCAGTTACTATTTTTTCCATTGGATTTGTCTACCAAATGAAGCAAAACATATGTGGGGAGGTTCTCCCAGCTCAGTTTTAAAACATCTCAGATTAAATTAAGAAATAAAACCCGTGTGACCTCTCCACCAGGCAGCCGACCCACAGGTGCCCAGACCTGCGAGGTGCAAGGAGCGAAGCGAGGCACGAGAAGGGACTGAACTGTGCGCTGCCTCCAACCTGAGCCCATCTGTTGTGCTGGGGACACCGCAACATGTCTGTCACAGGGTTTTTCTGGAAATGGTGCCTCCAGGACTGGCAGGGCAGCACTGCGACAGTGCTACTCCTCACTTCTGAGTTTCTCAGAAGAGGAGAAAAGCCCAGGTTGGTGGCTGCTGGAGGGGTTCTGCTGCACCCCCTCTGGACAGGATGATGAAATTTGGGACAGTTTGGTTTTATAGAAATGACAGTAGGGACTCTGGCATCTTTCTGAGGGGCTCATTGCTGGTGGAGTTGATGGCATGAGGAGCTGCTGAGGGTTTGCTGTCACTGGTGGTGCTGATGCTCCCCAGCACTGAGCTCTCTGCCCACCCGAACGAGCCCAGCCACTGCTTCACCTGGCCATGACCCACACCCCTGGGGATTTAGGGCCCACAGAGGAGCACATCTGCACTACAGACATCTGTGTGCCCGCAGCTCCTGCCAGCCCTCCCAGGCAGGCGTTCGCAGCACCAAAATTCGGCAAGTTAGCGGCGTAGCCATGGAAACACTGAGCACTGCAGGCTGACCGACCCGGCACCGATCCCCGAGCAGGTCTCGCTGTCAACACCAAAGCCCTGGTGAGGAGTTCTGGGGCTGTAGGTGATGGCAAGCTGAAAACACACATCTCCACCCAGACCCCTGCCCACCAGAGGGCCAGGTCTGTAGTCTCAGAGCCAGTTTGGGCTCTTAAGGAAGCGCTGGGAACCCATGAGTTTTGTTGCACCTGCCAAAGTGACTCCAAAGCAGGACCGTAACCCTCTGGTGCTCCACAGACAGCCAAGATTTCCCCAGGCTCTGCCTCCCCTTCCCCACCACCACAAGCAAACACCAGCTCACTGCTGATCCCAGCAAACACCAGCTCACAGCACTGCTGATCCTGGTGGAGGAAACAGTCACATCCTCATGCCAGCCCTGGACAGCCCCTGCAAGCCTTGGCAGCAGAGGTGTGCGGTAAGGTCTCCAATGAGTAAGACTCCGTTATTTTTTACAAAGTACAGAGCAGAATATTTATCCGTGCATTATGATGGATTAGGATAAATAATTAAAACAGGGCTTGCACTGGCGAACGCATTCACAAAGGGAGCTTGCTAATGGACCAGGCTTGCTCTCCTGCTCCAGGGATTCAGAGACCAGTCCATGCCAGACAGGCAAAGGAAGGGATCTGATTTATCCTCCTTCTTCCCCCAGCCTGTTCCCAGATCACCTTAGGGTGATGGCTCGGTGCATCTTATGGAGCATCTCCCGAAGGGCCAAGAGGAAAATAATGGAAAGTCCCCAGACACCCAACCTGTTCCTCAAGTCCCTCAACACCCTTTCCCACAAACAGCCCACCCAGGATCAGTCATCCAAGAGGTTCCCAGAAACACCAATGATCATATCCCTCTGCCTCCTCTGTTTGTTCCAGGTGGTATTGAAATATGATTAGATGGGAAATAGGGAAGGGCGTTCATGTGTTCCCCGTGGTTTCCCCTTTCCCATCAGGAGGTATTCTGTGGTGATCCACAGCAGCAGAGATCAGCCAATATCGCACACTCTTCAAAAAATAAAAATAAAAAAGAAAAATCCAGTCCTGAGCCTTTTCCTAGTCTTATTTTTCTGTGAAAGTAATGGCTGCAGTTGTCTCGGGGGATGGTATGAAAATAAGAATATCTCCTAGCTACCTCTCCTTCAGCCTCTCTTTTCATTAAGTCAGGCTGAAAATTTTCCACAAATTGCCATTGCAAAGTTGATCTGAATTCTGTTACCTTTCTGGAGTCTGTCCATCATCCACCAAATTCTTTCTGTTTATAATTAAAAATAAACAGAAAAATCAAAATCTTTATTTCTTTTTTTTTTTTTCCCATTAAATTAATTTGTGTTTTTGTGCATAAATAAAGCATTTGGACATTTCATGGAGGTGAGCAGGGCTCAAGTCAGCCATCCTGGCCAAACCACTCATCCCACGAGGCTCAGCATCAGGGGATTCCTGCTATACAGCGTGATGCTCGGCACAAAGGAAAGCTCAGTGCACCACGGGAGCTGTAGTTACACCTACAGGGAGAAAAGAGCAGGGATAACTTGTAGCCTGACCTGCCACCCCCACGAACCATTTCCAAATGAAAAATCTCAAAGATTTCAACAGTTGTGTGTTTTGTTTTTATATTATATATATATTAATATATATACACACACATATACATATACATATACATATATATATATATATATATATATATTCCTGCAAATGTGCAGTAGGTGTTCAGCTTTGAGTAGGTGAATTTTTTCATGGGGAAAGTCAATATTTTCTCTTACCAACCACCCCAACAAGATATTGCCACCAGGTCTGAGACCACTGGTGTTCTGGCAGAGCAAACTTTAAAGGTAAATCTGCCCAGCAGTACGTACAGGGAATAGACGTTTTCAGGAGAAGGAAATGGAGTCAGCTTCTTTGGGACCAAATCACCTTTCTCTGTGCTATAAGCACAGAGCAAACTCAGGGCAAACTCAGATGTGCAGGACGAGGGAGGGGGAAGAATCACAAGAAATCTCTCTCCTATCTCTTTCTGCAAATCACTGACACTGAAGGCTGAATGCCAAAACTGACACCAGAAATTCCCCTGCATCTTGTCCCTATGGCCTGGATGGGCCTGATCATATTTTTGCATTCTCATTCGATTATTTCAAGGGATTGAATCATTTCAGTAGATCCAACTGCACCTAAAACAAAGGAACTGTTTACACCAGGAACCGTGTCAAGCCTTATTTATGTGCACATTAGAACAGGGAGATGCACGAAAGATCATGATCCCTTTGCAGCCATATGGGCATCACTGTACAATTTAATGAGTTCCCATCTGCACTACCCTTTTAAAAGGTAGGTTGTTTTTTTCTGGCATCCAAATTTTGCAAAAACCTTTGCAAAGCCCCTTCCTGCCCTCACACAACATCCTCAGAGTGTCTGAAAAATGCAAGCCTCTTCCATTGGCAGCTTCCCACCTCTGAAATCCTGGGATAGACAGCACCAAAGCCCCTTGCATCAGCCCTTCCTTAAGCACCTTATGAGGAATCCATCACATCCACCCATGCTGCAACCCCTTTTGTTCCTCAGCTGTTTATTCTCTCAGTCCTACAGACATGAGAGCAACTGTCTTACTCTTAATTTGGTTGTATTGCAAAAATATTGATATCTGCTGAAAGGTGACTCTGAATGAGATGAAGTATGATGTTTTATTAGGATAAATGGGACTTTCCTTTCTAAGTAAAATGGCAAATTTGTAGACTTTATGGAAAGGTTGGCGATCAATCTCTCAGCAACCCAAAAGAAAGTGTAAAGCATTCTCGTGTGAAAAGCAGCAATGGGGAGCTGCTGGGACAGCACTGCACGGCGTCACAGCAGCACCTCCAGCCTGAGAGGGACTCCTTTTCAGAAAGAAAAAGGCTAAAAGGCATTTCATCTGAAAGCAAGAACAAAGACTTCAGACATCAACTCAGAGTGCTGCTTCCCTGCTGCACTGCTCCTGCTCTCGAGCAGGTCATTGCTCTCCAGACACAGGAACAAGCTCAGAAAGCTGGCAGCAAGATCTCAGCATGCTGCTCCATCACTTTCAGAGGGTTTCTTTTGTAGGGCCTGATTGTGTAGCGAGGTAGGAGCCCACAGCTTCTGCTGAGTTCAAAAAGATGCTGAGACTGAGCAGAAACTTGGACTGCAGAGCACCGCTGGGTGACTCAGGAGGGGATGGGCTGGCAGAGCCCAGGCAGAGCACTGGGTGGCTGCTCAAGGTGTTCCGTGCTCATACCTCCTGAGGGAACAGGACACGTACTCCAACTGGAAGCACTGCCATGCTCTCTGCTGAGCCAGCATTGCTCATCTGGAAGCCTGTTCTCCTCAATCTTAATGCCATAAAAACCCCACAGAGCAGCATTCCCTCATCTCCCCATCAAGTTTGATAAAGTTTGGGGAGGATCTGGCCGAGAAAGCACTTTTGGGTTCCTGCCTAGGGGACAGTGTCTTCCCCGCTGATGTTCAAAGGGGCACAGCAGAACCTTCACCAAAAGAAGTGGAACCATGGTAGGAGTTGTGTGTTTTACTTCCCTTAAGGATAAAGACTCCTAGAGGTGTTTTTTCATTAATGTTCATTGACTGGCCAATACTCTTACTGATTTGTGTGGGAGCACATCAGGATCACATCTCAGCATTTTGCAGGACTGCAGTCACCAAGGAGCTGTTGGCCACACAGAACATTGGGGCCACTCCTAAGAAGGATCAAACCCTACAAAATTACATTTTTGCCCATTCTATGATCCAGGTTACACAGGGATTTGAAGGGTAGCCACACACCTAGGCAGCTAGTTAAAATGAATGTTGTAATGTGGAAATTTTTATACCCACTGCACACAAATGTGACTTAGCCCACTTTAGCCTCTCTAGCCCCATTCACCACCCCATTGCTTGTTCCCAGGCAGGAGCCTGGGCATGGATTTGACCCAGCTGCCATGGCTGTCCACAGAGAGATGCCACACTCTTGTAAGGTTCTGTCGTGTGCCAAAGCTTCTTTTATGCAGCCTGCGTGGGCTGAGTGAGGCAGGAGGAGCGGGAGGTGCGCCTCCGTCCAGACACAGCTCTCCCCAGGCAGGAACCGTGTTATGCAACACCGAGCACAACCCAACAGCGAGCTCTGTACAAAAAGCCTCCCCCAGCACAGCATCTTCCCCCGGCCCCAAATGCTGTCTCTCTCTGCCTGCTACCACAATTTATTCCAAAGGAAAAAAAAAGAAAAAGAAAAAAAAAAACAACACATGATGGTAGCTGGTGTCCACATTGTCACAAAAACCAAGCTGGAAAACAGGAGCCTTTGTCCCAAGACACACTTCATGAAAATACTGAGCAGAGGGGGGTAGCGATAGGTGAATGGCACATAACGCTGCCTTCTACTTCTCGCCCAGGGCTAAATCCCTGCAAACATCCACGAGAAATTTGCCGGAAGGTAGAATCACAGCCCTACACTCAAGGTGTTTATCTGCAAGTGCAAGAACTACACTGGTGATCAGGGCTTCCCAAAATCCAGCTCCAGGCTCGCAGCCCATGCAGCCCAGAGCACTTTGTCTTTGGCAAATGAAGCAATTTCAGAAATCACTGCTTAAAGCCTCTATCATGCAGAGCTCTGTATACGTTACAGCTTTCAAGAGAAATAGTACACCACGATCACTGATAATCCCTGGGGTTTTCAAACACATTCATAACACTAAAAAAGCGCACATTTATTTTAACAGGACTCTGCCAACTTCATTGTATGCTGTAAGCAGCCTTATTTTTTTCTATTTTCTTACAAAAGCTTAAGGGATCTGAATTTTTAGGAATGCCAGTGGTCATTAATTTACCTTGGCACCTTTGGGCCAGAAAACGAGTTTGTTTCGTCTCTGCCTGTGGCTGGTTTAACTTTCTGGTGGAAAGGGCTGCAGTGCCTGGGCTTTATGCCCTGCAGGGTAACACTCAGTGGACTGAAACCTGATGGCTTTCGTTTGCCACCTTCAGCTACTGTAGGAGCCGGCTCACACGGGGTTTATAAAAGCTAGTTTAGCCACATGTAATGCTCTGTGCTGAACTGAAGCCGGCAGCGTCCCCTTAAACACTTCGAGCCTTAAACCCGCTCAGAGCTGGCTCCCGCTCCCCTATCCCGCTTCCAGGGGTTGAGGCGCGCAGGTTTGGGCACAGCGCCCTGAGGCGACGCGGGGGCACGGCCAGAGGGAGCCACGGGCTCGAAAGAAACCGTTTGTTTTGGGAAACCAGAGGGAAAAAAAATAATAAGAAAAAAAATAATAAGAAAAAAAGAATAAGAAAAAAAGAATAATAAGAAGATAATAGTAAGAAAAAAATGGTAAGAAGGAAATAATAAGAAAAAAAAAAAGAATAAGAATAAAATAATAAGAATAAGAACAAGAATTAAAAGAGTAAGAATAAGAAAAAAAGAATAAGAATAAGGAGTCAGAGTAATAATAAGAAAACCACTCAGCCAGCACATCCCTTAGTGAGGTCCCTGCCGTTCCCCCGGCGCTGGGAGCGAATCCCCCGGCCGGGGATGATGAAGCAAAAAGGGGCCCCCAGGCGCATCCTCCCGGGGATCCCCGGGGGCCGGGGGTCCCGCTCCCGCTGCCTGTACTCACACGAAGCCGTGGTAGAGCAGCGCCCAGCCTCGGGGTCGCTCCAGGGCGTCGTAGATCAAAGTTTGGACCCGTCGGTACTTGGCGTGGTTCCTCTTCACCGGGCGGCTCAGGGGGGTCTTGGCCAGCAGCCCCAAGCCCGGCGGGCTCCGCTTGCCCCCCTCTTCTTTCCCGCCGCCCTCCAGCAGCAGAGTCCCGTCGCGATCGGCTCCGGACCCCAGGGCCAGCGAGCCCTGCTCGGGGTCTCCACCGCCGCCACCTCCGCCGCCACCGCCGCCACCTCCAGTCGCCGCCCGGCCGCCCGATGTCGCCGCCGCCCCGCTAGCGCCGCGCCGAGCCTTCAGCCCCATGGCCGGGCCCCGGAGGCGAGCTGCGGCTCGGCGGCAGCCCCGGGAGCCCCAAGGCCATGATCCGAGCTCCCCGCCCTCCCCCCCACCCCCCCCAGCTCCCCCCCCGGATGGTTGGGTGGTGTGTTTGTATATATATATATATATATGTATATATATATATACGTGGATGGGGGTATATATATATGTATATATATATAATAAGGGGAAGGGGGGATGGAGGGGGGGGGAGGCGGTCACATCCCCCTCAGGTCATCCCCGGCGGCGGGCGGAGGGGAGGCTGGAGCAGCGCGGTAGGCACCTGGGAGGGGAAGCATCGCGGAGTTTATTTACCAGCCCGATGCCCGAGCCCCTTCCTCCCCCCTTCTACCCCTCCTCCTCTTCCTCCTCCTCCTCCCAGCTCCTGCCTGCCTCCCCCCTTCCCCCCCCCACCCCCCCCAGCCTTCACGTTAGGGAGTGGCCCATTGTATGCACCAGCAAATAGCCGCCTGCCCCCCCCTCTCTCCCAGCCCTGGGGGGGGGAGCTGCTCAGCCCCCTGTCCCCCCAAACCCGTCCATCACCCCTCCCAAATGAAAAAAAACACCGGCTGTCATCCCCCCCCTCCCCTCCTGCATCCCCCCATCAGCCGCCGGAGGATCCGAGCGGGGAGATCCCGGCAGGCGGCGGGAGGGGGAGACCCCTCTCGACACCGGGGGATCCCCCCGCAGCATCACAGCCCACCCACACCCCCCCCATCCGCACACACACCACCCCCCCGAGGGGAGGGGAGGGAGGGGGAGGGCATCCCCGGCCCCCCGCGGAGCAGGAAGGAGGAGGAGGAGGAGGATGAAGGATGCCGGGAGAGGCGGCTGGAGGCGCTGCCCGCCGAGCAGGGCTCGCTCGGAGCCGAGCCGAGCCGAGCCGATCCCCTAAGCACGGAGGTGGGGTGGGGGCAGCACGCCCGGGCAGCCCCTAACCACCCAGGGCTCAGGTTTGGGCACGGTTCTCTCGGGGAGGGGATGCTGCTTCTGCCCCGGGGCTCCAGGGCTGGGATCCAGCAGCTCCACAACACCCCACAACCTGCCCCACAACACCCCACAACCTTCCCCCAAATGTGTATCAGCCCCCGGGTCCTGCCCCGACCCTAAATCCAGAGGGGCTGTGATGGTCACTCTCCTTCCCCATTCAGTTTGGTGGCTGAGAAGCCGGGAGGAGACAGCTTTTGTGTGCTCTGCAGCCCTCATGCCCTGGGATTTCCGCCACAGCGCAGCAGGAGGATCCCCTTTCCTCCTAGAGGTGATTTTCCGTGAAAAACCTCTCTGCGGGGCTGAGCATTCACATAGCTTGGGAGGATACCAAGGGTCTGATCGAATCTTCCTTGTCAGATAATACCTAAAAAAAAAAAAAAAAAAGAAAGAATAGAGAGAGGGAGAAAAAAAGAAAAAAAAAAGACAAAGCCCTACAGATTGCTGGTTGTTTTCCTGAGAAGTCCCCCTCCTCCAGATGGGGGAGTTTTCCTGGTATCTCCTGAAGAGATGCCAAGACACCCAAAAGCCCTTCCAGATTTATAAGGGAAGCAGATTTGCCACCTACTCGAGCAGCTCCTGCTCCCCCAAAGGATTTATGATCTGAGTGGTCCCTTCTCTTTCGCATACCAGGAAAGGAAAAAAAAATGGAAAGGGAGCTCCTGGAGGTGGACCCACCAGAGGCTTGCAGGGGCCACTTCACAGCACCCTGTAGGAGATGTCACAGGCATGTCTGTCACTGCAAGAAGATGCTGGGGGAAAAGGACTTTATTCCCTCGGGTATTTGGACCTTCTGAAAAATCGAGCAGCTTCTGTGTCAAAGAAAAAAGGCTCTGAGAGCCCGCAGCTCCCCTTTGCTACCATTCCCCTCCCCAGCCTGCGGCCACCACCTCTGCCCTCCACTCACCAGTGAGCTCCAGTGTTAACACCACCTCGGTCACCAGCCTTTTTCCAGCCTTCACATCCCTGAGGGGTTTGTCCAAGGGCAGATGTGAACAGGCACCACGGGGTCTCACCTGCACACCTGTGGCATCAGCAGCCAGGGGTAGGCTTCCTAAAATCCCCATGGCCCCAAGGCCATTCCCGAAATCGCCACTCCGGCGTGGCACCAGGAACATGCAAGTTCTGCTCCCTGCTCTGCTGACATCTATCAGCATCATCCGAATGGCATTTGTAGGCTGTATTCCCAACGAGGGCTGTGGGAGGCTAGGAAGTTTGGATAACTAGGCCATTTATCTCTCTCCAGCTCCTGTTCTACCTCAGTACAATAGCGATGATGCTTCCCAATACCACAGGGGAGCCGTAAGCATTAGCGAGGATGTATGGGGCGCTGAGAACAGAGCGCTTATCCAGATAACCCCCTGTGCCTTAACCTTCATCCCAGAACTGCATGGGAAGAGGCGGGAGGAGAAGGGGGAAGGAGAGAAAATTTATAGCTAACCAATTCATCACAGTTTTGAACCACAACAGTGAATGTTCAACAAGAAATGGGAATGGTAAAATTATATTTATTTTTTTTTTTGGGGGGGGGGAAGATGTAAATTATTTCCATTAACCAAGGGTTGTACAGATGTCAAATAGCAATCAGTGATTGATAGGCTGGCACACGAGCTTGTTTGGCCTTTACACAACACTTTTCAGTATCAATTACAAGCTGTTTTTTTTTGTTGTTGTTGCTGTTGTCGTTTTTTTCAGTTGCATCCTCCAAAAGGCAGTCCCTCAGACAATTTCAAGTTCCAAATTACTCCCGTACAAACTAGCCATTAGGACCTAAGAGGATATGAGTTTCCATCTCCTCTCCAAGTTTAAAATCCCATTGCTCAGTGTCAGGAATTCTCCTCCTCCATGCTCCATCTGGGATAACTATTGTGAAAGATGTATCTGCACTGGCTGGGAAGCAGTTTAACACAGGGGGAGTTAGGTAAAACCTTATAAATCAGTGCACAGACAGCCAGTAGTTTTGCGGGCCTCTGAATCAGCCCCTATTGCTGCCCCAGATAACCTCGCTGCTCCTTGGGTCCCCAGCCCTATTGCACACCTGCTGGCAAAAAGCTCCCAGCAACTTCCAAGGGAGCTTGGACAGATGGAGCACTCCAGGCTATGATTTGGCTTGATGAGCAATTATGCTCCATTACTATTATTTATGATGTGTTGCTGGCAGCACCCAACGCGCACAAGTTTGATATCCACCTCCTTGGCTGACACTGGAGGTCTTGGTAATCAAAAGCAAGTGCTTCTTGCCCAGCTGGAGTTTGCAGCCAGGAGGCTGCAACAGGCTCTGCTCAGAGAGTGCAGAGGGACTGGTGGTAAACATCTCCAGTGGGTTATGCTGGCCTTTGCCAAAAAGAAACCTGTTTCAGTCAGACAAGTTACACTCTAAAATCATAGGAAAACAGGAAGGGATTGTATCTGCTGGTCAAGACAGCATGGTTTGTTTTGGCTTATTAACAGATCTGATTGATTCAACTGGAGCATCTGAATCACGCTTACAAGAAGGAAAAATGCAAATGGAAATTCAGGAAGATTCAGTTACGCTGAAAAAAAAAAAATATATATATATAAATGGGAGTGGAATGGACAACCAGCAAACAAAATTTGAGAGTGGAATGGACAACCAGCTGCTCATGAGCTTCAGTGGCAGGGGGCAGAGATCTGGTACCTGAAAAAAGTGCAGAGGAATATCTAGGAGTCAGGAAGAGAAAGCAACGCTATCTATATCATGAGTGAAACAGTCCTTAAAATTCCATGTCCTATTTTAGTAGGACATGCTTTGAGAAAGGTGCTGGAGAGCAGAACCATAGCGATCATCTCCTGGAATGAAATATCTGGAGCTCGAGGACCTCTTGACCTAGATGTTCTAGATACAGCAAGACCCAGCGCGGAGGATGAAGCTGGACCTCTATCTATAACTAGACCTCTATCTATCTATAGAGGTAAGTGGGATCTCAGTGTCAGTGCTGTGTAGAAGGTGTTGAATATTTTTGCCCTTCTCTTTCTGTCCTTCTGCTGGCTCCCCTATCTTATCAAACAAAATGTTTGCAGTGCTTCATGGTCTCTTTTTTTCTCATTTCCCAATTAATTTCATTTCTGTCTGGTCTCTAGCACCAACCTCCACTCAACCTTGATAGAAGCTACATCAAGCACCCTCATGCTCTCATCTCCAACTGCTTCAAGGAGGTCTCCAGTCACATACAAACCTACCTCATGATCCATTTAATTTTTTTGTGTTTTTTTTTTTAAACTTCAATACTGGGATGTCCACGAAATCAATCGAAGTGCTTGCCCACAGTCTGGAAGCACCCACTCCTCATGAATGAGACAAAATACAGAGCACAGCACCAATACCCCAGCTAATTCCAGCAGTAGGAGCAGTCCACTCATAAAAGAGATTGAAGCTCCACGGGACTGATTTCCAGGATTGCTGTCCCAGTCACAGCACTGTGCTGCAGCAGCTACACTATTCAAACACCCACCTAGCTTCATACTGCAATTTCAGCGTTCAGCAACAGAGAGATGTTCAGGTATTTTCTCTCTCATCTCTACACATCCATCTCCTCATCCTTTCCTTCAGTTATATGTGAAACTTATTTTCAGGGCTTGCGTTTTAAGGCTTAGCATTGGGGGAATCTAAGCTATGGCTATGGCTACTGCCTGCTAAACTAACACAAAATGAAGCTTAGCAGATACCAGTGCAACAAACTACAGTCATGCACAAAACACTCTCAGACTTGGTCTTAAGTCAGTGTTGCAGGTTTGATCTTTATTTTTAAAAGCTGTGACCTAGTTTAACCCAAAGTTACAGTCTGTGATCTGCAGATGGTCCAAGTGATCAAAATGTCACCTTCTGGCTTCCAGATCATTGCATGACCTCCATGAAATCAGGCCAAGGAAAAGGGCACAAAAAAGTGTTACTGGGGAGAGTGACATCAGTGTCTGCTCCTTGAAACTGCCAGTGGAAAAAGGGGGGGGAGAAGCTTAGAAAATCTCAAAGCTGTGCAGAAAAATAAAAGGTAGTTATGACAGCCAGCTTTTCCTTCCCTAGACTACAGATAAGCCTGATGAAAAGTAGCTGCTGCCTCAAGCTGTTTTCCTTTCCTCTGCAGCAACAAGGTGCAGCTGAAAACCAGAGCCTATATTAGCACCTTAGTGGCTGAGGAACTGTGACTGGGGTCCCAAAACATCAGTGCCTGTAGACCTATCCTTTTCTCCTTCTTTGTGAATTTTGTTGGGTGGTTTCACTGTCTTGGAAATTGCTGAGGCTCTATAGCTGGCAAGAGTTCAGCCTTTGGGCATGACATTTACCTTGGTGAAACTGCAGGGAATAGAAAAAACACATTAAAAAAAAAAAATATATATATATATATACATATATATATATACATACATATATATATATATATATATTTGCTTTCTCCATAGGAAAGACGCTCACTTGAGGGCCAGATTCCTTGGTCTGGGAGAAAGCAGGACAAATGTTTCCTGTACTTCAATTGCACAACAACACATAAATCACATGTCACATGTTTCTGTGGCACCCTTAGCAATGGTAGGCCACAACTGCTAGATGTCATTGGCCTCACTGCCTACAAGCTTCATGGAAAAAAAAAAAAAAAAAAAGAAAAGAGAAGAAAAATAAATCTTCACCTCTATAAATTATGGCACAGACAAAAGAAAATCAATAAACTGTATCTTCACACTGTCTCAATGCCATTAAAAGAGCATCTTAAACCAATCAAAAGAGCATTCATAATTCACTCATGCACACCTTTCTGAGCCCATGGCACAGTGCAGAAAGCACGTGTGCACCTGTAATCTTGTCCAATCATTTCACATAGTGAGGCAGGAGGAAGGATTTCCTCCAGCAATGTTAATGCATTGTAGAGGTCTTGTCCATCAGCAGCTCCAAACCTTGGACTACTGGGGTCCTTCTGAGCTCTGACTATCTCAGTCCTTGGATTTCCTGGGGGAAAAAAAAAAAAAAAAAGTCTCAAACTTCTTTATTTCTCAACCCACTGAGCAGAGCAGGTTTGAACTTTCCAGGCTGTTGGATTGCCTTACCACAGTTCAATTTCAGGCATGCCCCTTGAGCACAGGTGGCAGGGCAGAACTGTGACATTAAAAGTCAAAAGGCTGACTTGAAAAAATGACAAAGTTCTTCAGAGAGGGAAAGGAAACAAATAAAGATGGTTCTTCGTGGCTTTTTCTCTCATCTAGTCTCGTGTTTTATGACTTTCCATCAGCTGCTTGGAATTTCTCACTCCCCCTGCTGACTGTAAGTGAAGGAAAGTAAGGTGAGAATCTCACTTCCACGTGTGGGGACATCACAGGATCAACCTGAAATCCTGACGTCTGAACTCTCACTGCTACAGCTGACAACTCTGAAGAATATGTAGTGGACTCATTACTGGCTGAAATGACTTTTCTATTTCTTTTCAGATAATTGTTAGGCTTGCAGATTGTGCCTAATATAATGCAGTGTCTGTTAAAGCAAGTCTACCAATCTGACACTTCCTCCTACCATCAAAATAATGATTTGAAATGCCAGTACTGGAAGTCTGATCATGTTGGGGATTCAACAACAGATGAGGACACTCTAGATTCAGGCCTTTAGACCTGAAGAAATTTTGTTTTCTAAGATGTGCCTCGCAGGGAACCTACCCAGCGATTTCTTTTACACTTCCTACTTTCAAACAAGGGAGTAGCCTGACTTAGCCAAGAAGTAACTCTTCTGGGTGTTTTCTGGGGGAAAAACAAATATCCAATGCTTCTAAACTTATACAGAATAGAAATATTCACATGACATAATTGAAAAAAATAAAAGAGGTGGAAAGGGTGGCCACATATGGGAAGAAACATTGAATATCAGTTAATATTTGATATAAACTGACCCATCGCAGTTCCTTCTAGTAGAGAGCTTTGAGTGTCTTGAATGCCAGAAGCATGCTTCTCTGTGACATGGGCTTCATCAGTGTTGGTAAAATGAAATGTTTGAATACTGGTACAAAATTAGTACCAGCTTTGGGTAGGATCATAACATAACTTGGTTGTATGAAGCACCACACAAGATGATGGCTGCCAAGCCATCATGGTACAGTCTGCTTTGCAATACTCAATAGCCTTATGCCAGTAGACTCCTAATAGTTTCAGTGAGAGCTCTGATGAGTAGGAAGGGGTCTTCAGACATTATCTCAGTGCTGTGTCTGACTTCTGAACACCCAGATGGACACGACTGATGGAAGGACCTGGCATATATTTTAATTTCAAGGAACTTTACCCAGAAGTGCACTATAATTCACAGATGTCAGCCTTTTATATCCAACTCTGATTTGCAAGGCTATCCCACTCCTACTTTACATTCAGCCCTTGAGAGAAGAACATTCTTTGAAAGAGGCTGTGGGCTGGCAATGATCCTATGGGCAAAGTTTGTATTCAGCATCTTTGGTAAATTCTAGTCCTCCAAAGATGCCACTTACCACCTTCCCCAAGCACAGGAAGAAGATGCCCTGTGTTAAGACACCCTCTGATTTCACAAGTGTAAAAGTAAAAATCTATTTCCAGCCTCCCTTTCCCTGCCCAGTTATCTATAAGATGACACAAAACCACAGCCAAATTCCCCTTCTCATCAGCAGCCATCTCTGACAAACAGCTTCATGAGGGCTTCCAAAACACTGCAGCTGTGAAGGCTCAGCAAAAGCCTTGAAGGCACCACCACACACATATACTAGTTTTCAGATGGTTTCTCTTAGGGCAAGCGCAGCCCTCATACCTATGCAGTCTCTTCATGCTGAAAACAACAGAGAGCTGCACAATGCCACGACAACACTTTTTTTTTTTTTTTTTTTCTACTTGGTTTCCAGCTGGACACCCTCCTCAGAAGTGATATCCCCTTTGAATTATAGCCTAAAATATATGGTTTCTGTTATTCTAAAATGTCCCCTTTCCACTTCATAATTTGCATCTTCTGACTGTTTTCAGTAGAACAGATTGTCATTGTTTGTAGAAACCTGTATTTTGGTGCATAGAGATAAAAATTGATCAGCCTGCACATCACTAAAGCCAGCTTTAGGTAAGGAAGCACAGCGTGGCTTTGTTCTTCTTGCAGGCCCAGCCATAGCACAAGGCTTGTTGTTGTGCAAGGGATGGCTGCACTGTGAGTCTGCCACACTGAATGACTACCCAACTTTTCTGGAGAGGAAATGTCTACACCCGGTAAAGAGGGGCCTGGGTGAGTTCACAGCTTTCCAGTGACAATATGCGCATACTCCTTAAATCATATTATTGCTAAGTTTGATTGCAGAATGGAATATCAATAAATAAATAAATAAATAAATACTGTGATAAATGACAGTGTGTCTAGTGGATACAGGAGGAAGGAATAAGATTTGCTCTCATCAGTTCAGAAGGAGAGTTGATTTGGCATTTGAGGAGATGTAGCACTTTAAAGATCTTGTTGTTTCTTCCTTCTATTACCTTTTCTCCATGTGGTTGTGTTCAACACAACCCCATGCCCCACCAAGGCAGCAGCTGTTTGTCTCAGTTCCTTGGGACTCAGTCTTGTGCTTGACTTCCTTCCAAGGCCAGAGCACAAAGTTCTTGGGAACACCAGGACCTTAGTGCTTTGAGACTGCAATGTCTGGCACTGCACAAGGCCTAGAATGAGGAATGGGATCCCTCAGTGCTGCAAGAACAGAAGTGCTACATTATTAATAAGCAGGTGAACAAGAACTTATATCACTGTGCAGTTCTTAAGTATGTGTATTGAGGCTCTGGCAGTGAAAGCACATCTGTTAGTCTCATCTCCACCAGATGGTTCCTTTCAGCGCCCGAAGTTGCTGTCATTTATTTCATCACTAATTTTGTTCAGGGGCTGCTGAGGAGTGGGCAGTGGTCTGATACCTGAAAAATTTGCCAGGAGCACAAATCTGTAGGAATTCTTCAGCAATAAGTTTAAGCCTCTGTCAGGGTTTTCTTCCCTTTGAATGGTTTTGAACAGATTAAAGAAGCGAAATATCTCTTTTTAATAAATACATAAATTTTGAGTTAAACCCTTATTTGTTTATTTATTTACTTTATTGGAAACAAGTTCTAGAAGAAGGCAAATCACTTTTCTCACTAAAAAAAAAATAGTTTGTAAAGCTGGTTCTTTTTCAGTTTTAAATAAATAAATAAATAAATAAAGGTACATTTCATAGTAAGTTGTTAAAACTAAGGCTAAGCAAACAATAATTCAAAGTTTAAGTGTCTGAGCAGTTCTTAATGCCCAGGATTTTGGGGAGGTTTATACCAGGGTACTGTTTTTTCCTTGGGGAGGACTCTGAGGACATACATGGCTGGCCATGGCAGCACCACTGAGCAGCAGGGACCGAATAGGATGTTCTCAGTCAGTTTTGTCTGTTTGTTGATCTGTGGGCCCTGTGAACTGGGAAGACTTGCTGCAATTTTAGCTGAGGTTCAGTAGCAAGGCCACATATCCATATGCCTGCTTGAATCTTTAGACAGCCTGAAATCACATTCCATCTTGTAAAGTTTCACCTTTTAAAGATGATGTTATAAAATTCTGGACCCCCAAGCTAAACATCAGTTTTATTCTCTGGTTTTCTGATTAAAAAAATAAATAAAATCTTCCTTGCACGTATATCTGTTCATCTATCTGCCCTATTTCATTTTCACAGCAGCATACCCGAGCTTTGAATGAGTCTGGAAATTAGTTTGTAAAAGGAGTTTGAAACCAAACTGAGGAGCACTCAAAGTTAATTCCAGCTTGATCCTCTGTGATATGCAGAAGATCATTTGTGATATCTAGATTCATTGCAAATCCTTTTGCTGAAGACTTTGATAGTTGCTCCTAGAAGGTTAAAAGAACAAAATCATAATCAGATGAATATATTGAGTCTCTTGAGTTCATGATAGGACTTAAAGCAGAACTGAGGGATTTTTTTTTTTTAATTATTTTTATTTTTTAGTCAAACTCAAAACATATTACTGGGAAAACTACTATATAGATAGAATTGTGTGGAATTCTTATTCTACCTATTTCTCCAAAAGTTTAGACAGAGTCAAATTTTCTCATTTTAAGGTTCACTTGAGGAGCATATTTGTATGTTTTACCATTGCAAAGTTCTCTTTTAGAGGTTCAAACCAGAAGTAGTATAATTAGAAAGTTGGCAAAAATAAGTAAGTAAGTAAATAAATAAATAAATATTTTCAAACAGACAGAAAAAAATGACTCCCACTGCCCTTTCTAACATCTCCTTCCATGCCTTGAGATTGCTTGTTCTTGCATTGAAGTTGCACAATGTTCTTTAATGGTGTCGTTCTGCATCTAGCAACCAACAGCAGCCAGAAACCATTTTTTTTCCCTTTCTGGTGTGGTAGTTCTTTCTCCTGGCTTATAACATAATCCATCAGTGTGACTCTAACATCTTAATAGGCTCAGATACCAAAAACACCACCCACCTAAGCTGATAACCTTGAGGCATTCCTGGAGAAGCTGGAGTTCAGGATGTTGTTGATTCTTCACTAGTGCACAAGGAAACTTAATTCTGCCCACAGAGAAATGACTTTTGACTCTGCTGTAGCAATAGTTTTTGGCTACCTAATCTGGTCATTGCTCTAGGTTAAAATGTCATTTGTTAGTAAAAATGTCATTTGTGGGTAAAAAAAGTAATTTGTTAAGGTAAAGATGTCCTTTTTTGGTAGTAAAATATTTAAGAGAAATTAGAGCTTGGGGGATCTGATGGCCTCTCTTTTCTGTCATGGGGATTTACAATTCCAGAAGGGTAATCCCCATGATGTGGGGACATTTCCTGGGAACAAGGGCTGATAACTTTTCTGTAGCTTCAAGTGATCACTTAAATACACTCTTCTGATTTCATGGGCCAGTGGGGGGGAAGCAAATTAAAAAATAATAATTATAGGTTTGGTGCATGTAGAGGGATATTCCTTAAGTTTGTTTCAGAAAGGATTGCTTTCTCTTAATGCCACAGTGTGAAGATTTGAAAATTGCAGTCCCCTGCGGGACTGAAGCCTTGGACATTTCAAGGGCCAGAGCACATCCCAGACTTTGCTATCACTTGTAGAGGATCATTCTGCAGCCTCTATTTCAGCAGACTCTTGCATCCCATGGTTGAATCTCACCAAGAGCTCTTCATGTGTTAAAATGTCTTCTCAGGCATTATCTTGTTCAGCATAGGTGCCAGTTAGTGAATGGGGACAGATTTACTATAGGAAAAAGAGATAAAGGGAAGAGCTGTACATGAGGAGCTGTTTTGCCAGATCACCACCTACTTTCAGGCCATATTATATCTGTTTTGCTCCTACCTTGGACCAATCATTCTGTCATTAAAGAATGTTCTATGAAAGAAAATCTAAATGTATCTAACCCTGGAAAAATTGCTCCCAGCAATTTGTCATAGAGGTAAGTGACAGAGCAGTTTAAAGGTGTTCTTGGTGTAGATCCTTCGCCTGTAGCTGACCTTTCTGCTTGAAAAGAGACTTAATTCTTTCTGACTGTCAGGACTCCATTCTTCAGAAGCATCACTCTTCACTAAAAGGGAAAGTGCTCGCACCACAAGATATTTTTGTTCATACCAGGAAACTACAAGAGCATTAATTTAAATGCATTAGCAAGGCATTACACACTTGTGCACATCAGAGAGAAGGCTGTATTCCTCCTAATGACCTCAGCTGCTTTTTGGTGTTTCTGTCTGTGGCATAGCTCTGCTGGACCAGAAGTGTCACTTGCTCCTACCAAAGAATGAAAGCTGGAGGGGCAGGAGACCTGGGAGGTTGAATCTAGAATTCCCAGGTCTCATCTCACCAGCTCAAAGCACAGCAAGGGACAAGCCACTTGGCAGATGGTTTCCAACACTTGCACATAAATCACCTGGGTATAAGGTGCATTAACCACCAGAAGTTCTGCACTAATGCAAGTTATCAAAAGCTAAGGGTAAGGATGACTTAGCCAAACCAAAAGGCCTCAGTCAGGTCTTTTGAATACCTCTATATTTCCCTGACAGATTTCCAGCAAGCTTGGAAAGACCAGAACACTGCAATCAGTTGGACATTTTCCATACAGGCTTTAGTGTCCAGGCTGGGAGTTACTGTTTGAAAGCCCCAGTGCTTACTGATCCATGCCTTCATTTCCCTACTTTCTAATAGGAATAATAGTCCTGTGGCAATAATTACTATGTGCAAAGCACTTCAGAAGCTTGTACAGAGCATTCCCTAGAGCCAGCTACCTACAATCAATGGGATATAATGGCCTCATACTATCACAATAATTAAATACTTCCAACTCTTCACTTAACCAATGTTTACAGTGCACCAGTGAGACACAGGAAATCTTAACTTTATCTGGTTGACAGAGAACAAATGTAAAGGAAAAATTTGTACAATGTTCAGAACATCTCTATAATGTGAGTAAAACCTCGGGCTTCTGAGCAATTACATTCAAAAGGGCTGTTAGGCAGCTCAGACTACTTAATTTTAAGACTGCAGGAGTCCCCCTTGCAGCTCAGAGAAGCGCATCCATGCACTGTATGTCCTATGCTTGGATCCTGGCAATCAAAATTTTACAGAATATGTCTGGAGCAGTCATATTTCTCTGGACCTCTTCAAGATGTTCACTATCTGTTTCTAAAGGGAGACCTTCAATAACTTATTTCTGGGACAGGAGAAATGTTCTCTAAAGTATGTCTTAATAGCCATTTGCAAGGGACAGTATTATATGTTTCTTAACAAGAGATTTTGAATTCACACAACAATTTCAAGATTATTTTGGCCTTTATCATATGTATACGGTATCAAAAGTGGAAGTCTATACTGATGGAATTAAGAATAGATGATAGAGGCATTTTGTAGGTAAAGGTATGTAGGGCCACATGAAAAATAAATAAATAAATAAATAAATAAATAAATAAATAGTTTTAGCATTCCGTATCTGAATATCTGCATTAAGTTCTGCCTCCCCTTTCCATCCTCCAACAACCTGGAAGAGAAAGGATAATTCTGGAGTTTCTGAGCTTGTAGTGTAGCTACATATGTTTCCATTTCTTTTACTATAAACAAACACACAGGCTAGACCCATAATCACAAATGCTGTCTCACCAAAACCTGAACTTCTGTTGACCTGCCCCCGTGTTTTGCGTCTTTGAAAGAAAGCAGAGACTAAAAAGATGGATCTGAATGAGGAGTGTTCTGTGCATAGCATGGTGCAAAGTGCATCTCCAATGTGATTACCAGGAACCAAGTGGGACTGTGCTATTTCAAAGTGATTCTGAGTCATATAATGTATCCCCCGGAGAATTTACTGCAACATAACAGCAGACAGACCATCCTGTGTTTGGAAAACACTCCATTTGATGCATCTTCAGAGTAATGCTGAATAATAGAAGATATTGTGTATCATCTTAATTTTTTATGATACAGCACCACAATACAGGTCAAACAGAAACATTCACTCTTAAAACACCATGGACAACTCTAGGAAGTCAGAGTGGGGATTTTTGCTTTGACTTCTGTGCACTTTGCTAAATCAGGTTGTTTATAACATCAAAATTTGCACAAAATGCTTTGAAAATGGCATCTGCTGCCATTTTTTAACTTTAAGATGAAGAACTTTTCTGGCAGTTTCTGAATGAAAAAATTAAAGGAACATCTTATGGCCATTTGTTTCTACTTCCTCTCGTTACACTCATATATTAAACTGCTCATAATCATTCACAGAAAAATTACTATTTGACCTCAAGTAACAAGAAAGATCTTTTCCTTATGCCTGACCAAAGTCTACCTAATAATTCCACCATACCAAATGGACTTTTCTATCAGATACTTCCACAAGTTTTGCTGAAACCCACGGCAAGCTCAGTGCAGTTTCAAGTGGAGAAAATTTTATCAGTGTGTAGTGAAGACCCCTGGACTTTTGACAGACACCCTTTCCCCAACATTATGTCCCTCATGCCTTCAAATCCAAAACTCACTCTGCTCATTTAATTCCTACTTTGGGTTAAGTCATTTTATGTCAGTGTCATTAAGCATGAGCCAAACTCTGCTTTACGTGAATAAACAATAGAAGATAAATTCTGTTGTCTTAGAAGGACACTAAAAGCAAGGGGGAAGATATAAGGAACTCAACTTTAACAACATCTATGTCTGTGCACTATATGTGATTTGAGAAGCATTAGCATTTTGTTTTGTTTCAGTCTTGTAATTATAAGGATTGTGTTTCATTATCCTACTGTAGCTCTCGCTGTGACATGGTCCCAGTTATCTTTCTGAAAGAAATATTTCATATACAGTATCCAATTCTGTTGGTTGATCACAAAGCTTTGGAAGTTTCTCCATTTCTTATATCAAGACAGAAAGAAATAAAAAAAAAACAACCATTTATTCTTAAGGAGTTATTATATTCTTGAGGATGATATAGGGACACATTTCGAACAAGACAGTTCATATCCATAGAACTGAATACTTGGCATATTCACAGAAGAGATATATTTTGGTGGCTTATTTTTCCCCTTTTCTTTGCAGGATATCTCATTAAAATGGGGGTGGGGAGGAACAGTCTGCATTAATTGTCTGACATAAATGTATGGGGAAAGGGTTTGGGTTTGTTTGTTTTTTATTTATTTTTATTTTATTTTTTTTTCCAAAAGATCCTGAAGACATTTTTCCCCATACTGTATAGAACCAGTTTTCTATCTCAGAAGCCTCCCAGGTTGCCTCTATAAACAGTACCCAAAGAGTTCTGTCTTCTGCTTTTCTCCTCACCTCATATGCCAGTATTCTGCCCTTCCTTTAACAAAGTCCTTCCTCATGCAAACCATATGTTCATAGCTAATAAGATGATGTTGCCAGTGATACATATAATCTTATGTTCCTGTGTGCATATGCTAACTACAGTATTCATTTTGAATATTCTCATATTCAGAAGGGAAAAGGTCTTTCCTATATTTATGCTAATTAGCATAACATACTCTACCCAGAATTCATCATATTCTGCTAAGCTCTGCCAAAGAAAATGTATTAATAGCTGAACTGTTGCAACCCTTTATTAATATCGACTTTGCAAGCTCCGTACCAGTTTTAAGGCACACCACGAAGACAGGATTTTTGTCCTCATTCCTTAAATCTTTCTGACTAACTAATCAGAGACAATGAAAAAATGCTCCAGGCAAAACAGCTTGGGTGTAAAGACAAGCAGTGTTTAACTCTGCACTGGGTCGTTCTGTCTTATAGCTGATGATCAGTGACATGACTCTGTGTCTTCCCTTAAAAAAATTATCTAATTATGCTTTATCAGCGCCTGACATTCATGAAAGAAGGATTCCTAAAGACAATGACTGCTTCCAAGAACTGCTTGATATGAGTGGAATCTATATGTACAAATACATATATTTGTGTGATGATGGTATTGTCCAATATGCGATACACTCTCTCTGCCTGGGGGATCACTCTTCTACTGAAGATTTTTAGCAAAGGACCTGTTTTGCCTGCATGTTGAAAGGGCTCATTCTTCTTGGGTTTCTGGGTACAAACTGACACAACCATAATTAATAGAAACCTCCCCAGATTATTATTGTTTCAAAAAAGAACATTCATTAAGATACACAGGGAGAATGTGAAAATATGGACAGAAAGATTAAGAAAAAGGAGGTGCATTATAATTTGTACAAAAACAGATGCATGACTATAAAGCAGAAAAACAAACAACATGAAAGAACCACAAAACATCCTTGCATTTGAGCTACTTTCCATTGTCTCAGTATTGGAAGAAGAAAAAATTGTGGCAAGACTTGTAGGTGAGCACCATAGCAAGGCAACAAGTTCATCAAGGTAGAAGTTTTACCAGCTATCTTGGCCAAGAACAGGAAAAAAATATATAGTAATAGCTACATAGTTCTATTTGGCATATTTTTTAAGACAGTCCCTGGTTCTGAAGTAGCTCCCCTAGCAAAACAAAAACTCTACAACTTCTGCTGGTAAACACCACAGCCGCTTTTGGTTCCCAAGTCAAAGCATGAGGGCTGTCTCCTGAGGTGCTAACAACCTTCCTCTGCCTTTGTTTTCTACTATACTTTTTATTCTGATTTGACAGGGCTTTTGAGATCCCACTGGGTTTAATGAGGTCTAATTTTAGACTACAGTCTTTCCCATTCTGTTAATACTTTATTGAAGACTATTGGTTTTATAAGATACTGTCTCTCCATCTTCCCCACATTGTTCTATTTTTATCAATATAGCTCTTTTTTTTTTTTTTTAGGTGTTATTTTTTATTTTTTTTATTTTTTTATTTTTTAGGTTTATTCATTAAGCACTGATATGAACAGGGAGATATATATTTGAAGGCTGCTAACCCTGACCATTTTACTTTAATGCAACAAATATACTTGGTTTTTAGTAGAAAACTTGTCAGACAATACCATTGGGATCACAGAGCTGTGATGGGATAGTTTAAGTGACTGAAGTGATGCAGATGGACAGAAGCTCTTCGGGAAGGACAGGCTGGAAAGGCAAGCAAGTTGCCCTGTATGTGGGAGCAGCAGAAAGTCATAAAGCTCTGCCTAGGGATGGATGATGAATTTACAGGTTAGGATTAGTGGTCAGAGAAACGTGGGTTCACTGACTCTGGTCTTTACAGGGGATTTGAGTCACCCTGGTATTGTCTGGAGGTCCAACACAGCAGGTCACAAGCAATCCACTGCCAGACGCAAAGGTTTGTTATCAGTGGCACAATGTCACTGCTGGTGTACCTCTGTGGTTGAAACTGGGACAAATATTGTTTAATATTTGCTCTGCTGACCTAGATGAAGAGAGTGAAGCCTCAAAAGCTTCCCAAGTGATAAAAAACTCAGAGGAGTGGCAGTACCAGGATGTGTTAAAGGATGTGCTGCCTTTCAAAGGATCATCAACAGAAAGTAACCTGAAATTGAACAAATGGAAATGAAGAGTCCTGCATATAAGATAAAACACCATCCTGACCATATGAAAAGCAGCTTTGCAGAGAAAGACCTGGGGGTCCTCCTGGTGGACACCAAAGTGACAACGAAACAGAAGTGTATTCTTGCAGCAAAAAAAAACAACAGACTCCTGGGTTACATTAGGCAGAACATTGCTGGCCGGTCAAGGGAGGTGATCCCTCTCCTCCATTCAGCACTGCTGGGATATCTGTCCAGTGCTGGGGACATGTACAAGAGAAACATGGACATACAGGAGCAAGTCCAATGAAAGGCCACAAAGATGATGAAGAGACTTGAGCATCTGTCTTATAAGGAGATATTAAGAGAGTTGGCAATGTTCAGCCTGGAGCAGAAAAGAATCAAGGGGATCTTCTCCATGTGTGTAAATACCTGATGGAAAGAGGAAAGACTCAGATTCTCCTCAGTGGTGCCCTGTGACAGGACAAAGGCAATAGACACAGTTGAAATAAAATATTTTTAAAAAGCTTTTGTACTGTATGGGCACTTGAACATTGAGTATGTTTCACAGACAGGCTGTGGAGTCTCCATCCTTGGAGGTATTCAAAACCAAGCTTGAGATTGCCTTGGGCAACCTGCTCTAGACCACTCTGTTTTGAGCAGGGGATTGGACTTGGTGAGCTGCAGAGCTGCCTCCCAACCCCAACTGCTAAGTGATTCTGTGAAATACAGACAGCTCAACCCACCCGGTGACTGGATGCAAAAAGGCATTAACATATTCTTTGGTTGAGTAAATAAATGTGTAACTTACATTCTAAAGATACATAAAAGTGTGACAGGAGGTTTTTGTTCGGTGCTTCAATAAAATGAATGTAATAGAACAAATTCTCTTAAGTCATACTTAAAGATCACTGCCTCCAGCCCAGCTAAGTTCTGAGGACTTGTACTACAGATCTGACATGCTCAAATCTTTAGCACCCTTAATAGTGTTACTTAATTCTTTAACACAAAACTTTTAATCTATTTTACTCAGGTAGTGGGCAAGACAAGAGAGACAGTGTGCCAATAGCTGACCTAGAAATTAAAGCCAGCCTTTAAGTTTATGTTCAGAACTCCAGCTATGAGATGGGACCAATGCATTTGACACTGAAATACGTTTGTGCAATTAGTCTGTTATCCATCAAACAAAATTAAAACCCCATTGCTCAGAGATCTTCAGGTGCCATTGTTTGGCTTTGAGCAAGATTTGTTCTCTTGCAGAACAGTAGTCCCACTGGATGTTCTGAGTTTACAGTTTTAATTAGCCAAGGATAAATTGCTGGGGGAAAGCAGACACTGTTCGTTTGCCATCTCAACATGGTAACTCTTTATATGTCAGCATGGAAGAAACACAGATCAAAATGAAATGGCAAATATACCCTCAGACATTGCCATGCTTCTGTTTCTTTTTCCATCAAAAGCTCCTGGGGAAGAATTTCCTCTGGTATCCAGGGCCCTCCTTTTGCATGAATCTCCATATTTTTCTGCATACTTATGGTACAGTTAAAGAGAACAGTATCCTCTAGAATTTAATTTTATTCTACTTCAGCCTAATGATTTCCTGATCAGCCCCAGCAGGGGGGCTGATCTCCTGAAGGAGAGGGATTAGGAAACAAGAAGCAAAGTTCTGAGAGCCCTGTGGCTTAGCAAAGGCAAAACTTTTTTTTCAATCAGTATGACTGATGAAAATGAATATCTCAGAGATGCTGGAAATGGTTTAGTGCATAGCCTTCCCCATGTGAGAACCATAACTACAGCCTGGGAAAGACATGCTGGAGGTTGCCCAGAGTCCCAAGTCATCTTGTTGTAACTTAAACTGGGATAACAAGTCTCCTGGCAAGCCGTGAGATATGTGGCAGGTCCCTGAAGTCTTGGCAGCATTATCTGCATTGGCAGGGAGCAGACCTGGGACCACCCAAAAGCCCTTCCAGCATGAGCTGAGAAGGAGGCTGAGTCCATTAGGAGAATTACAGTCATTGAGCAGGAAGACTTGGTTCAAATGATGTAGGAGTTGATCCCTGGACAGAAAACCTTGGCCAGACTTCAGCAGAAAATCTAAGAGGATATTTGTTGCAATACAAAAGAGACACAGGCCAAATGAGGAGAACCATATACTGTAATTAATTAATGAGGAAGGACATAGAGCTATTGCTGCATTGTGAAATCCAGCTACTAATTATGAAGAGGAAGATACAAAAGCATTGCTTTTCTGCCCACTAGTTCAGCCTTATGACTCACTGGGTCAAACGCATCTTTGGTTTAGCACGGTTGATGTCAGCATAGTCAAAAGTAGAGAGAAATTTAGTTTTTCCCTTTCTAGAAGCAAGCAGTGATCCCCAGGTTCAAGCAACTACTTTATATCAGAGAGAAGCTGCAGATCACAGAGGTTGACTGCTGTGTTATTAAAGCAGGTGAGTTAATTAAAGCTTTCTGGTTTACAACAAGGATTGTGTCTCATTCCTAACAGTTGATGTATCTGAGCTCTCCTCAAAGGTCAAGCATCCTTTTTCCTTTCTGTCACACAAGTACTTTTTCAGCTGGGTTTGTGGAGCAAAGATGACACTCAGTGGCTGGTTAGGTTATCACAGGTATGTGTTTCCAGCACTTTTCTGAAAAGTTTGTTCTTAGATGCTGTTGGCAGAGGCTGTTCACAACAGACTGCTTTGCCATTTGGGGTACAAGATCATCTTCACATTTCCAGCAACAGTAAAGCACTCCTGCCCTCCAGTCACATTCATACTAACCAAAGTTTTATTTTTCATGCACATTTTTGATGTAGAATTTTTATCCTTTATATTCTTTGTAGAAAACAGGATCAGGTCCTTTTTGAATTCATGGTCACAGCTCCCTCTATGCTGTTAGGAAGAGCCTTTGTGTACACCCTCCACTGCGGAAACCCAAAGACCTTTGAAGGAACTGTAGGCTTTGGATTTCCCTGAATGCAGCAGAGATGGAGACTTGCATCAGGAGCACAGTGATGAAGCAAGGCAAAAGAAATGTTAATGGGGTAAAATAGGGATCCAGGTAAGGATTTACCATGTAAGGGGGAGAATTGGGATTCAGGGGGGTTAGGTTTCTCTCCCCTGTTCTTTCCCACTAGCATGGCTGATGGAACCCACTGGTGTGGAATGGCAACCCATCTAACCTGGCCATTGTCACTCAAAGACCTAGATAAAAGACCACTGACTGCACGGTATGTACTACATACACTGTATTGTGGTGACCTCCGCAGTGCATGCTCATCTGTCTCAACACCTTCTGATTATGCCTGACCCCCTTACCAGAGATGAAGTTATGCTCAGGCTCCTGCATTCATTACTGTTATCACAGTTTTACCCCTCCCTCCCAACACATCTCCCAGAGTAAGGCTGCATGCAAGCTGGAGGTTTGATCACAAGTATCATTGTCTTCACTGATGAGCTACCCAGATGAAAAGACCTCTGCCAACAGTCCCATTTCTCAGAAATAGGTGTCTGTATCCCAGATATGATGTGTTCATAAGCCTCTTTCATTAGCAACATAAATGTAGAGAAGGCAGAAATTCAGTTCCTTCTATGTCTATGGCATTGTCATATGGCAGTTCCTTCAATGTCTATGGCATTGGGGAATAAGGATTTTTTTTTTTTTTTTGCATTAGAGCAAAGACAATCTTCCCTGCTGCTGCCCACGGTCTTTCTGGGTTAAAAGAGAAGAGTTGGAGCCTACAAGGCGTGTCTGTCAACTTTTGCTATCTGTAAGATAATGTATCAAAAAGGAGGAAAATGAGGATGGATAAGATTTCACTTTCTAAATAGAGTGGTGCTGGTTTGGCTAGTGACTGATGCTAGGAGATGATTGGCAAAGTCCTTTTTGCTGATGGTTCTCAAGTTGAAAAATGCAGAGGGCAGAATACAGCATTCCTGTAGTGAGTAAACTCTGGAAATATCTGTGATTCCTAGCATGCTCCACTTGCAGCAAAGGAGAATATCTCTTGCAGTATATCATCCGAATTTTTCCTCCTTTGTAATCTGACCTGGACTTCCTCACCTCTGCCCCACTTTCACAGACTGTCCCTGCCTGCTTCACCTGGTAATGCAGCAAATAGCAGAGCATTTATTAATATTATATTCTAGTTATACAGTTAGGCATTATAATTATTGGTTAGCTTCAGGACTCAAATGGGAATCATTTATGATTACTCATTTGATTCTTTTTAGGGCAGGGATCACCATTTTTCTGTGTGTGTACAAGGCACAGTGAATGGCAGTAGGTCATATCATAGTGAGTCTAATGGAGAAAAATGCTGCTGCTTCTGTCAACAAGGATAATGATGAATAGCAGGTAGAGACATCATTCAGAGAAAGTGTTTTGTGGTGCCTGAAGAAGAAAGAGAATGCTGCAATAGTGTTTGGATTTGGGAAGCTACATTGGCAGACATGTTGGTGTTTTAAAATGCATGTTTATGCTTAGAGTACATTTATATGCTTATATAAGTATGTACTTGGTTGTTCATACTCTGCAGAACAATTGTCGAACATACAGGTAGCATGAAGATGGCAGTTGGATAAATTCTGATTGCAGGCTTAAATATTCTTTCTTTTTTTTTTTTTTTTTTTTTTTGTACCACTTTATTATTATTATAATTATTATTTGTTTTTACCACTCAGCCTTGGATCAAAACAACAGTTAAGGTGTCTGATGGTACCAAAATCAAAGCAAACTAAGTTTCTGAATGCTTTTAATGTCCACTGAAATAACAGCTGCCTAGAAAATCACTGAACGTTTTTCTGTCATGCTAAGGACTGACTAGACTCACTTAGCATTTGCCTCACTGTTTCACAGTTTTTGTCTTTAAGTCACCAACTTCAATCTATTCACACTTTGATTGCTTTCTCCTCCAAAACTCACTTCTCTCTGCCAAAATCTTTCTAGCATTATATTATTACTTGTTTCCAACATGACTAAAAGTTTTTAAGTTTATCTGGATGCAGCTCAGTTTGTGAATTAAAGCTATACAAGTGCATAACCAATAAGCCAGACAAAACAATACTATCCATCACTCAATGTATTGCCTGCTGCAGAAGTCAGACTAGATAAAGCTCAGTTCACAATTGCAGATGTTCCTGTTAGTACACCCATGAGAACTACATTAGGGTTAGCACCAAAGAAAATCACCTTTCTCAAAATAGTTTGCGAACATGAAAATCTTTCAGATTTCAGCTAAAGTTTCTAAATATGAACTATATTGACTGTATAAGAATATGGTTTGCATACAAAAAAAAACATTGAAAAAAAAAAAAACATTATACGCAAATGATTTGAATACAAATGCCCAAAAAAACGAGAAATTAAAGTGCAATCAATGTATTGCTAGCTTTAAATGGAGGAGTGTAAACTTAAAGCTGATGGTGTAAATAGGGTCATGAGCTCAGAAGAGGGTGAGCAGCAGGAGGACTACATTACAGACAGCAAATTGTGCAAACACTAAAAGTCAGGAGCTGCTGTTTAGCGACTGCATCCCGTGCAGTCTGGAGTGGGACAAACCTGAGTATCCAGTCCAAAATTATACTGGCTTCTTTTAAAAAGTTCCCTACAGCTTTGCAAGCTCATATCTAATTCACTGCTTGCAGTTCCCTTATGCCTTCTTCATCATTATTGCTTTCTCAGTGTCTTTCTCCTATTGAGTGTTTCAGCTGATTTCTCTCTCCCCAGATATAGGCACTTACATTATCCCTGAGTCTCATTTTGCTATTTTCTGCTCTTACTTTTAACCTCTAAGAGGGCTTTAACCAGTAAAGGTCTTGTCCTTTTGTCTGCCTATCAGCTGTCATTACTGGGATCAACAAGGCCCTAAGTCACCAGTCACCAGCTCTCTGTAATCTCATCAGGACTTGCAATTGCCATCAGTGCATTTTCCAAACTGAGTGTAATGAAAATAGAGCACCCTAATTGAAATTCTTTTCCTTGCATTCCTTCTGTGTACTAAAAAGTCATTTCTGAAGTAGGACACTTCTCTTCAGTCTGGACCTGTATCCTTGGTAAGGTTGACTTTTAAAACACCACTGCCCTATTCACATGCTGCCCTTTTCTCTGTACAGGCTGTCAAACAGTTAGGATGTCTACAGAGTCTTCCTTAGTTCTGTGGTTTTGCAAGTCTCTGTTTCCTACATAGTTACTGAATACCAGCAGCGATAATAAACCACCCTACTCTTTGTTTTCATCTTCTTCAATAGGACAAACCTTTACTCATCTTCCTGGCACCATTTCAAATGAAGACGTAGTACCAGGCAGGACAAAATCGCAGGTAGGTTCACATTTGGCTGCTGAGGTGAGATTACCTTCCACAAACATTTGCATAGGCTTTAGGGAAAATAATATCTCAGATTAAATTCTGACTTAATTCTGCTACCAGCTTTTGGAAAGAGAGTAGATACATGAAGATGTCTGAAGGAGTAGAGTGTTTTGGAGACAGCATCAGCTGAGAAGCAGTAGGAGAGGGTGGTGCAGCCTTTTAGGATTTGTGGAAAACAAGTGAGGTTGCTGTGCAAGGAAAAATCAGTACTCAGCTCACTAAGGACAGAATAAATGGTGATGCTTTAACCTACAGTAAAGAAAAGCAGGCAGCAATATATACCAGTTTTAAAGGCAGGTTGGGCAAGGATCTGGGAAATGTTTGGTCTATCTGTTCCGACCTTGAGAAACCAAGATGGTCTCTGCATGCTCTTGGTGCTCTAATTCCCAAGGCCCTGCAACAGTTCAGGGAACCAGAAGCTCGGCTGGTTCCACAGTGAGTGGGTGGCCACAGAAAGTACTTGACAGTGGGGACACACTGAGGTGGGACAAGAAATACATCAGCAATGAGGGGCAGAGGACTAAGGGCTGCCTGAGCAATTATAACCACAGGCTGCTCACCTCTCATTCTCTAGGGAGTAGAGAAGTGCTCCACAAGAGAAGTGGAAAGGGGGCCTCAGAGTCAGCTGCAGCTTTGCTGAGGTTTATTCTGCTGGCATAGTCTCTCAGAGTCATCAGCAATGCTGGTTTAATTGCATTTACATACTGTGCTATTTCCGAACGCCATGCACAACAACCCTAATTTCGCTCCTGAGGTGAGATGCCTTTGCGCTTCGCTGACAGTCTTAAGCTTTAACTCGTAAGTGACACAAAGCCCTGGTCTGTGATCATGTCTCTGGGCATTGGTCCTGTTTCTTTCTCCCATTAGATCTCCCCCACCCCTGTCCTGAAATTAAATAATCCAAGAAGGTTCGGGTAGGAAGACTCAGCTCTCAGAGAATCATAATGTGAATGACCTGACCTCCACTCACTGACCCAATTCTCCCTGTTTAAAAACAGAACTGATTTCTTCCCCGGCTCTTCTCAAGGAAGGGACTTCTGCAATAGACAGATAGTGTCATATCATGAGGCACAACATGTTTTATAACATATTTTTGAGTTGGCCTGTAATTTTTATAATGGAAGGCATTCAGCGATGTTTTAAAGGCCTGAAATGATGAAGAATTTATCTGATTCATCATGAAGATAGGATAGTAAATTGCCCTTTTGGTTAAATATCAGCTCAATTTTTCCATTCCTGGCAGTGTAGTTTCAGTTTATAGTCGCTGGGTCTCAATGTATTTTTACCTGCTGGATTAGAGGGCCTGTGGTTCTGTGTCAGCTTTACAAGGAGGTGCTCACAGACTGTCAGCAATGTTCCAGCAGTGCCTGTGGGCTCCCCGTGTGGAGGCTGGGGCTGGGGCTCTCACTGCAGTGTGCGATTTTCAGACCTTGAGCCACTCTCAGTCTGTGCTGCCAGCTCTCACTGGAGCATTGCTGGCGGCCCTTCTTGTCCCTGAGTGGCCATGTGCAGATCTCATTAAAAAACCAACTCATTCACTTATTTGTGAATATAGCTTATGCTTTTCATTTTCTGACTTTGATGGGTGTCTTTTTATCTGCTACTTGAAAATAAGGGAGAAAGCACTAGGTATCTATGAAATGTTCACAACACTCATCATTTTCATTCATTGTGTTACTGAAAAACTATTTTTATTAAGTTTTACCTTATTCTTTTTTATTACTGTTTAATACTAGAATTTAGAAAAATGTTTAACAACACTCAATTGCTTTCTAGATCTATTAACAGACCAAAATGTTCCTGTTGCTGAGGAAGATTAGTACAAACTTGTTTGCTGAATGAAAAGCAAAATTAAAAGAAAACATTTGTACAAATGAGACTATTTGTCACAAGTGTCCTTGGTAATGAAATACAAGGTGAAGTTGTAGAAATACTATGATCTTGATAAAATTCTAGTAAACTTGAATAACCTGTGTGTGTGTGTGTGTGTGTAGTCAGTTCAAGGAACTAATTTCTTGCTGTTTTCCCTGGGGCAGGGTTCCTAGACATCATGCCATCCTCATTAATGCAGGAATTGTTAAGCTAAATGAGATACACACCTCCTTAATTTTAAGCTTAACAGGTATGACTCTCTCTCTTCATTTTAGGCTAAATGAATCCAGTACCTTATGCTATAATTCTGTGTAATAGAAACATGAACCAGCAAAGGTAGCAAGGATTAACAGAGCCTCATTTAATTCCCAAGAGCACAGTCAATAATAGTTTCTTGAATGTACATTTTGTTTTGCTTCAAAATGAAAAGCAACATACTGGTATTATAAACTTCCATTATACGTCATGAAATTAGTTTAAAGATGCAAGAATATCTTTCCCAGTTTTCTCCTGGTGAAAACTGACATAGGTAGAAAATCTCAACATGATTAAAATTCTTAAATGGTCCCAGTGATTTGAAGTCCTGTTATTTTTAATTTCAGTGACAATGAGTTTACAATTTCTTGGCTGATTCTGAAAATACCTCCAATAAAATTGTGTTTGGATGGTCAAGATATTCACCTTATCTTTTATATAGTGAATCTACTCAGATTTTAGAAAAATCACACTCTCTTAAACTGACCTGGGATTAGAATAACTGAAGCTGACTTTTTTCAATGGCCTTAGGTAAACTGATATATGTCTACTGTACCTCAAAGTGAACTTCACAAACACATGCCTAAAGATTAGCTTTCTTCTGTGTGGAATTTGGAATAAAAATATATTTAAAATAAAAGGCACAAAGTGTATGAGATTTGAGAAATGTTCAGGAATGCACTGTCACCTCCCCCTCCTCAGAAGAAGAGGGGAGAAGAAAGTATGATGGAAAGAAAAAAAAAAGGCTCATGTGTTGATATAACAATAATTTAATTGAAGGGAAAATGAAGAGGGAAAACCAACAAACAAACGAACACAGAAAAGACCACACAGAAACACAGAGAGAGAAAAAAGATACATACTCTACTTCCCATCAATTCATGATGTTTGGCAACTTCCTGGGATGCAGGGCTTCAATAAGCATACTGGTTGTTTGAGAGGACTGACATCTTCATAATGAGACCCCTTTCCTTTCCCTTTCCCACATTTTATTGCTGCGTGTGACACCACATGGCATGGAATATCCCTTTGGTCGATTTAGGTCAGCTGCCCTGGTGATGTCCCCTCCCCACCTCTTGCCTACCCGCAGCCTGCTGGCTCTTGGCGGGGTGGATTGGAGGGAGTCCTGATGCTGTGCCAGCACTGCTCAGCAGTAGACACAACACTGGTGTGATACCACTGCTGTTCTAGCTACAAGTCCAGAGCACAGTGCTGTATGGGCTGCTGCGGGGAAAGTTAATTCCATCCCAGCCAAACCCAGTACACTGGAGCAAGTTTCTTAGGTTATGAGATGCCTGCTATCTAACACAAAGCAAAACTGTCCATGCCTCTAAGAACAAGTTGTTTTCCTTGTGAAATAAAACAGCTGCATCCATACTGCCCATGGGGAATGTCCCTGGGTTGCATTTGGAACTACCTGGGAAAGTTAGCTGGCCCCAGGAAAAAATGCACCAGAAACAGCTTCTGCAACCTGGCTATGGAAAATCAATACCATTTTTGCACAGATGCATCAGATGTAGCCTGAAAATACACTTTCAGCTAGTCTGGAGGATTAGGCACCTTGTCATAAACACTAAAAATAGATAACTCACATCTTCAGAGTGCTTATTTCTCTCCATGACTAAAAAAGTGTGAAAAGTGACTAGGAGAGAAACATCTACGTGGTAGACATCTAAGGGTAGATGAGATGACTCTCCCTGAAGTGTCTTACAGTTACATTTGCAATATGATGTCCCAAATTAGATTCAACAGAACTTAATTAATAGCTTAGTTCTAAGTATATACTTCAAATGTCCTTCTTACTTATGGGTGATTTCTGAAATCAAGGCCAACTCTTTTAATTCTGGTTTCACTGAAGTTGATGGCAAACTCCCACCTCTTTCATTGGAGCTTGGACTCCATTGTTAGGATTCAAACCTCCAAATAAGAGATGCCTGTTTTATTTGGATTACTTGCCAGTGGTTCTGGTGATGGGCAGCAGAGACTGACAAAAACAATTATAATTCTGATATTCTGGACAGCTTTTCTGGTGTAGCTCTCCTCCAGCATCTGAAGACTTGGCAATTCTTAGAAGAAAGTCCTAAGACTAAATTAGGAAACGTTCCTCACTGCTCTATATTAACAGCTTGCAAGCAGCAGGAGACCAAGGAGATTTGCTCTATGAATTACTTTTATTTATTTATTTTTTAAATGGAGTGAATTAGTTCTTTTCTTGTCCTCTATTTTTATTGCAACAGTTTTGCCAGGACTCCATATGCCAAGATGTAATTAGTTTTCAGAGTAGACATTTGGAGCTCTGGCATAGACCATGGATAGTTTTAACAGCTTCTTTTCTCTTTCTTCTGAATATTAAGGAGGGGTATATAGTTCTCTTATACTTTTTTCAAGCATCTCCAGAGTTTAAATAATTTTTCAGAATTAAATAAATCAAAAATAAAAATAAGATTAACACAAGTCTTAGTTCAAAGAAGATATTTTAGGCACATAAAAATCAGGAATTCCTATAGTTGTGATGGTTCATTTCAGCACAAATTCAGCCCTGCCTTTTAATTATACATATATTCATTCTGTCTCTCTCTTTCTATATAAGAGAAGAGAGACTGAATAAATATTGCCAGGTGAGTGCACTAGAGGAGAGCTGATTTTCTGAGAAGAGCCATGTCTTCCGTTACTCTTTGTCTCTGGAATGCTTGATATTTCAAGCTTAATGTTCCATTCATTTCTCTTTATGTTTCATGTTTTTTTATTTGCTGAGCCATTTGGAGCTAACCAGACATCTGGAGGTACCATAATATTTGTAGTGAGTTGGAGTCAATGAAACTGAACTGAAGTTATTGAAAATTTTTACTGATTTCAGTAGCTGGGATGTCACTGTTACACTACTCAAACCTGTGCCTGCTCTACATGGCATCAGCCATAACCACACTGTTCCTGAGCTCCTTCAGGTTTGCCTTTTCTTTTTTTTTTTCTTTTTTTTTTTTTTTTCCTTTTCTTTTTTTCCTGCTCTTTTACTTCCTACAATATTGTGAGCCTGATCGAAAGGAAGCAAAACCTAGGCCTCACCTTGGCTCTGCACTCGGACGGCAAAAGAAATTGGGACCTCAGTTTACTCAGCAACTAAATACGCAGAGCTATCAAAGAAAAAGGATGTCACTGTTCACTGAGCTGGTAACAGAGACTAATCCTTTGTAAGGCTGGAAGAAATGTCTCTTGGGTCTTACATAATCCAGAGAGCTCAGTTTCAAAGGGATGTATTTTCGTACGTCAGAAAGCCAGGCTCTGGCTAATAAGGTGTTTAACATATATGACACAGTTTTGACAAAGAAAAAATGACAAACATGCAGAATGTGATGTTTCTCCTACCCACTGGCTCCCCCTGGACATATCCTGAAATCCCACGCTAACTAAATGCTTGTGCAAGCAGAGATGTGGCATGTATTTTATAATCAGAGGCTTGTTTTCTATGAGTTAATTTCACCAAGAAGCCCTGCAGAACCTCCCTTTTCATCAAAGAGCAATGAATACTAAGAACAGCTGCATACTGCATGCTGTGCATGCCCTGCCTTCAGCCTTCTAGTATCACTCACCAGCCAACTCCCCCTGCCCAAGGAGCTCAGAACAAGCCACCTGCTGGCCAGGACTCCCCCCATTACTACCTGCCAGCAGGCTTCGAACAAGTGCCTGGGATGCCGCAGACTTTCCTCACCTCTCCTGTAGAAAATCTCATTCCAGGCCCAAACCAGAGGGCTGGGTGTCATCATCAGAGTGTGATGCTGTGGACATTGCAGTAGGAGGCTTGTGACCAGCCATGAATGATCAAAGCTGCTTATAAATGCCAACATGCACTACGTGGAGAATGTTCACACACACAACTGCCCACAAGTCCCTCCCACCTCCTTTTCTTCAATGTTGCCATACATCTTCATCCTCTCCATCTCTAAAAGAGTGTCCTTATGGCTGTTCAGTTGTCCTTCAGTCTGCCAGGATCACTGTTAGCAAGATTCTCCATTTTTCCTCAATTGTGTTCACTCCACTGTTGAAGAAGATGCTAATTTTTCCCTCCACTGATGACCAAATCCAGTCCTTCCACTGAGGTGCAGTCTGTCCTTCAAACTCACAAGCTAACATCAAAACAAGGTAATATAAGAACAATGGAGGTCTTTCTTTTTATGTTTTTCCATGAATCACTTTCCCATGTCTCAAACAACAAAGATTCCATCTTTTTTCTCCTGGTACGAGGTTGTAAGATTGGAGATGGAGAATAACAATCAGCATTTTTCCATACTAGAACTCACCTTGCTAACATGGAAAAGTCAAAAGGTGATGCAGAATGTTAATGAGTTTCAGCTCATTTTGGAGTTGTAATAAAGTCTTCGATTTTTATTTTTATTTTTAATATTAATTTTTAATTCTCTCGTCCTTGGCCACAGGGTGCAGCATGCACATCTCCAGACATTTTCATAGCAAACTTGGGAAAATGATGTGAAAAAAGATGGGAAAAATTATGTGAAGATACTGGAAATGATGTGAAGATACTGGAAAAAAAAATCATTACTCGATATTAGAGTTTGCTGGCATAAATCTTTAGGCATATAATCACTTGAGAGTGTCTAGGTTAGGAGCATGTTCAGCCCACAGAACAACTTTCTGGAAGTTCCTTTCTTTTTCCTTTGATAGAAGAACCTAGATTTGTCACTTAAATTTAGGTGAGATAAGCCACACTCATTTGTTTTCTGAAAAAAAGCCCTTATTTGTTCCAAAGCCAGACTTGTTACAGGAATTGAAGGTGACCCGTTTTAGAAAGTGACATTCTCACCATATTTTATTTTTTCATCTACATTTACCTGCCTTGCTTATTAATAAATAAATAAATAAATGATTAAAAAAAAATCACAAAAAAAAAAAACTTCCCAGTAATTTATGCATCTAGTTCTGTAACTACTCTGTGCTGGTTTTTGTGCAATGCATCTCAGACATAGCCTGAGTTCAACTCCCTAGATGACATTTAGCTTGAGTAACCAGGAAGACATCAATTCACAGATTATGTGCAGTCATTTTTCCCACCTAGCCAAGTCTTCAGATTGCAAGATATCCAGGGCAGGAACCAGAGCTTCCTGGACCTTTACTTTTATGTTCTTTGGCACATTGCTGACACATTTGGTGTCATTTTTTTCTCTTATTCTCTTAGCACATAAAACACCCTGTCTTGATCGCAGAATGACCACTATCTGTAAAGAACACAAGCTTAATCCCAGAAAGAGAATGGGAAAAAATAATAAAAATAATAAATAATACAAAAATAAAAATAAAGAGAGAGAGAGAGAAAGAGAAAACAAATGTACAAAACAGGTCCTTCTGCCAATGAAACAAAATCCTATGACTAGGAAAAAGCGGAGCAAGATCATAGTCACAAGAGAGCTGTGTTTTTACAAGAAACACAGAATTAGCAAATAAATGAGCCACATTTTCAAAATTAGCCTATTAAACTGTTGAGACAATTTTCATTCTATGCAAACCCTTTTGCTTTGTTGTAATTTTGCAAATTCAGTTTCAGGGACCAAATTTAATTTAAAAACAAACTGGGGAAACCTTCCAGTGGAAATGGTGAATTTGTCAGACACTATGAGTACTACAGTGCTCCCTACTACCACCAGGTGATTTTGCTGCCTGACAACCCACATGTCCCTGTTTTGAAATGGGAATCAGAGAGAGTGAGGATTGTGATCAGGTAAGCCCATCAATCCTAGGAGGATTGTATAAATCCTTGTGGAGAAACAGGCAGGTGTAAGTGAACTCTGGAAGCTGCAGTGTACAGGTCAAGCTAAATACATGTAAAATAAAATAAAATAAAATAAAATAAAATAAGGAAAAATGAAACAGTGGTAGTGAGGACAACCCTTTCAGCAAGGCCACATTTTCGGAGTCTGAAAACAATGCCAGAAATCAGATTGGAGCAAGGGCAAGGCAGAGAGCTGAGACCCTATCGTGCAGTCACAGAATCACAGAAGTAGCAAAGCTTGTGATGGAGAAGAGAGGGCTCTGACAATTTTTTAAAAGGCATGCATTTTCACATGAGACTGCTTAAGTACATGATAACACTTCACATTTTCACCTGTCTAGTTCTTTGAAAAAGAAAGCACTTACTGTCTTGCACAGGGAGAGTGGTTCGGGCAATAAGTCAATTCTGAAATCATGCAGGAAGGTCCAAATTTGGTGCTTTGCACAACAAAGCTTTGCCAGCTTTGCCATGGCTAAGGGCTGTGAATGGGAGCCAGGCTGCAGGAATTCAGGTTTCCTGGCAGCAGGTTGGTAACTCCTAAGCCACTGTGTCCTTACTACTGCTTTTGGTGCACAGCTCCAAAACATCACCAGCCTTCCAGCAAGCCATTTTGGTGAGGTTGTGCACACCCCCCTCAGTTTTGAAGTGAAACCCATAATTTTCAGCAAGTGAAATCTCCCAAGACCAGAAAAGTTTGAGATAAAACCATACAATTAGAGTTTTACTTTGACTTGTGGACAAGGCAAAGGCTATGCTACCAGAACAAAGAGCAGATTGAAGATGTTACAGAATCAGTCAGCTCTGCATGGGTGCCTTCCTCTGCAATGCCTAGGGTTCTGCAAGCAGCACCATTCTGCACAGGCCTGAGGGATGCTGATGAGATTTGAGATGCAGGTGACAGACACAGGGCCTCAAGCAGCTCTGCTGGTTGGGTAGACAAGTCAGGAGAAGGGAAGAGTGTCCTGTTGGAGAAAGTCAGCAGTCCTCTCCTTTCCAGGCCTCATTAAGGGTCAAATTAATCACTTGATGGACAGTGTGAGGAATAAGGCAATAAATCTGAGACAGCAACAGCAATACTTGTTATTAAGATGTTGTTTGTCTCAAGCATGATGAAAAAAAAAAAAAAAAAAAAGCATTTGTCACCAAGTCATGGCTAGGAAGGACTGCAGCTGCAGACTGGAGGAGGAAGCTTGCTGGCGTTGCCTCTCTTGGCTTGCTCAACTTTTGAGATATGAGAGCAAAAGCAGGCCAAGATGGCAGGGCCCCATCTATCACAGAAAGATTGAATTCACTTCTGCAGGCTGGATTTTATTTCTTTAATCTGGCACAGGGTAAAGCTGCTGTCCTCAGTTAAACTCAAAATGAATCTATGAGAAGGAATGAAAGTACTCTTCAGATGAGGAAGGTTGTTTTGTTTTTCCTCATCTGCTCCTGCTATGGCTTCACCTCCCATTCCATCTGGGCCTCTTGTTTTCCTCAGATTGATTTAAATGGGTGAGCTCTCAACTAAGATGCCATCAAGAGCCAAGTCTGACTGCAACACTGTGGATGGGGTGTGCCTTGAAACATAGACAGGAGAGTTTCCTACCTTCATGGTCCATAGCCAAGCAGAGAGGACAGACAGATAATTTGTTTTGCCAGGGTTACAAGTTCTAGTCTTCTCAATACTTTTTGCAGAATTCTGAATCACCAGCTGAGAAATTCTGCTTTATGTCATGGGACAGGATTAAGGCCCAATGTCCTATTAATGATGGGTTAAACACATGCACACTTAGCACTAGTTTGTGGTGCATCAGTGGCATGCGTAAGCACTGCACGTATTTGTATCTTATTTCCAAGGATGCAAAACCTATGCATGATGATACAGTTGGATTTTTGAATGCACAGACTTTCTTAATTTGAAATGACAGAATGGAGAAAGAGACAAATGAAAACTGCCCAAGCTCATAGTGAAAGAAGGGTTGGCAACTGTTTGCAGATCCTGTATGCAGACCACAACTCTTTCTCCTGACTGATGTTCTCACTGATGTATTCACTACTGCCACTTGAAAGATTATGTTTAGACTCCAGAGACAGACTTCACTCCAGAATTATTTACAATGAAATTCACAGTGAGTTTCTTAACTAACATTTAAAAAACTTTTGCATTTTTATAGTCTACCATATCTCTATATTAAACTATCAGAGTATCCAAGGGGAAATTGTCAAATTCTGCACACCCGACAGAATGCAGCAATAAATTTAGTGGAGCTACTGTAATTGCTTCTCTCTGAAATGGCAATGAATATGATGAATAAAACTTCTCACCGACGTCTTATCATTTCCAAGAAAGATACGTCATATGCAGATATTCATTTGTTAATTGTCATGCAGTCAAATGCATGCAAATGATGTACAAAGTGGATCAACTAAAGACTATTGACATGCAAATCATATGTTCTTTCAAGTCGAAAAGGATTAAGAGAACATTCAGTTATTTCCAGCTCCAGTGCAGAATGAGTTCATTAAGTTTGGGGAAAAAAAGGGTGTGGAGGGAGGGCAGCAGGAGGAGGGGGGAACAACTTGAAAATGGGTTCCTAAAAGTAAAATTAAAAATTTGCACTACCATCTGTTGGAGAACTTTTTTTCTGGAATGACTTTCCAGTTGAAAATGTCAATTTTGAAAAACATATTACTGCCAGTTCTTATTGAAAACAAAGATGGCAGTTGTATGGTACCTACTGGCAAAGGTCCCAGGAATTTACTGTCAGGCAGTGACATGGACAAAAGTGCTAGAAGGTTTTTTGCACTTTGTTGCTTCAGGGTATCTCATTATGTTTCAGTATGTTCTGCCTCCCCCTCATCTCCCCTCCAAAACATGAGAGTACCCTAGCTCTTGTACCTGCTTTCTGTGGAACTGGTAGCACCTTTCCGCATCCTACCTGCCAGCATGAGGAAGAAAAAAAAAAAAAACTCACTTGTTCATTTATTTTTTGTTAAACCAATAAAATCATATGGGAAGAAAGTGTCAGTTTTTAGATGACACCTTTTTTAAAAATTCCTTGCTGTTGTGTCTTGTGACCATCTTATGTCCTTAGCATAATCCGAAATGCTGCTATATTCCATTTTTTCATGTATTTCCACATAGCCAAATAAAGTTTTTAAGCAGGAACTGATCATCCCATATGTTAAACTCAGTGCTTTTCAAAAAAGAGGAAAATTACTGCCCACTTACGGCATCTCAGATTAGATATTAACAATGGAAATAACTGAAATCACTAGTCACTTGAAAATTTTAGTGTCAACATTTCAATTTAAATTAAAATATTTTAGTGAGCATGTGGAAGAGGATGTTCTAGTTGATATAATGCACTCAAAGAATGTTTTGTGTTTTTTTTTTTTTTTTCAAAAAGCTTTTGACAAGGTTGAAAGATTATAAAGGGAGCTCAGCTGTCATAGGATAAGAAGGAAGGTCATTTCAAGGTTTAAGAATTGCTTAATGACAGCAAATAGAGTAGGATAAATGGTCAGTTTTCACAATGTAATGGGATTATCTGTAGATCCCCAGAGAGACCTGTGCTCAAAGTTGAGCTGCTCAACATCGTCCAAAATGGTAAAGGAAAAGAGATGGATAGTGAGATGATAGCATTTGCTGAGATAAATTTTGAGGTGATAAAATGACTTGGAGTAGTCACATCTCAAACTGACTGAGAAGAGTACAAAAAAAAAAAGTGAAAATCCTAAGTGGACAGGTGATTGAATGAAACCATATTTCGATGTTTCTAAATGCAAAAGGAAAAATAACTCTTCCTAAAACAGCTCGATCTATCAGTACATAGTGGCAGGTGCTTGTCTAGCTATCAAAAATCAGGAAACAAAATTTGAGATCCCTGTAGAGAGTTTTACAAATATGTGGAATCAGTGTTTGACAGTGTTCACAAGATAAAATACCATTAAGAACCTATAGAAAAGCAAGATATAAGTTTTCCCTTTGGAAAACCACAGAACACTTGTTTCTTGTATATTGTCCTAGTCATTCCTGGATGTAAAGTAGAAAAAGTTCAGAGAAAGATGGCAGTGAAGATCAGAGGAACTAGAAATCCCCAGAGATATGTTGATAGGCTTAAAATAAACAAAGCCCAATATTTACAAAACACATAATTAAAGCACAAATCTTGTAGCCACAGGATACAGAATAGAGGGTTATAAGAACAGCTAATATGAAAAAAAATGACTACATGGATGCATGGAGCAGTGTGCCATTGAAGATAATTGCCTGTTAGCCCTTAGGTCAGAATATCCTACAATTGCTGACTATCTGGGATTTTATCAGGCAAGGATCACTATTCTCAATATTCAGTGCTTCCCAGCAGGGTATGTAAAATTGAATTTTGCTTCCCGCAAAAGGAGTGAGAAGAGACTAGGCTGGGCTAGAGTGTCCAAAATAGCTTCTGTATCTGTCCTACCAACCTGGAGGGCTACGATGTGTGGAGGGGTAGTCACACAACCCATCAGATCTGTGCGTATGGTGCCATTCCCTACATTTTGCTGGCCTTCAACACGTCCTCTTTGGTATTGAGTCACATCTTGGGCTAAGAAATTTATCAGTGAGTTTGTTCTTCTTGTGCTCAAATAATAGGCTTCTGAGCTATATCCTCAGCTCTGCCACTGCTGAACTGAGTGGCTAAGATACATTACTTTATATCAGATCCTTTATGTGTTCACCTGTGAGATGAGGATAAAGATCTTTTCCCACCTTTTACTCTTGGTTCACCATTAATTTCAAAGTCAGTGAAGCTCAGCTACATGTGGGAAGCTTCTAGGACTCCTCAGGAAGCTAGCAGGGGCTAGATAAAACAGTAAAGCTCAGGTCTTTCTGGGAATATCTCAAATTTGACATATTGGAGCAAAAGACCTGTGCATCTGATGAGGATTTATTATTGCAAAGGAATTTTACCTTAAGTGAGTCTGATCTTGACTTTATGCCATACTATCTGCAGAATTTTAGAGTTACTTTACACGAGGCTGTTTATTCAAATTCCTTTTGCAAAAGCAAATGGCAAGCTCCTGTGAGCATAAAACAAGAACTCCAAAATCAGCATGAAAGTTATAAAATGTCACCACATACACAAGCAACAGACAATTGGAAATGAACTGGTCAAATCTGTTTACATCAGAGTTTTAGTCCAGAAAAAAATGGTAATTTTGAAGTGGTTCTCCTGTTGGTTTCCATTTGCTGTACCCTTGCTTGTATTGCCAGCAACCTTGGGGTACGCAAAATGACTCCTCTGGAATGAAAACAAGACTGTGGAGCGGATCTAATGCCATTTACTGCTAGTGGTGAAAAAAGGGTTTGAATCAGTGAACCAGACATCACCAAGCATCATCATAGTCCGTGCACAGGGTGAGGTGGGATGCGGGTCATTAATGACTCTGTATGAGACAGAAATCAAATGGTGATGAAGCATCTGGGTGTGACTGCAGGTCTACTTGAGCCCTGCTCCGTCTAAGGAACATGGTGAAAATAGCTACAAGCATCATCTCTAAAAAAGCAAGGTAGAGCAGCAGTCTGCTAGCAGTCTTCCTGGGTGATCTAGGTTTGATGTGTTTTGCATCTTATTCATGTTTTTAATATTCTCAAAGCCTAAGCTGTATTTAGCTCAGCAGGAACCACCTGCTTTGAAGTGAAATTAGAGGTATCATTACGAATTTTTGTCACTTTCTCTTTAAAATCAAAATAGACGGCAAGGATTTGTTTATTTTTATTTATTTATTTTTATTTATTTAATGCAACAGATTCATAGAACCATCTGAACAGACTAAACAAAGTCTTGGGTTCTTTCTTCCATTCTGAGAAAAGCTCCAGGTCAAAGAACACTACATAAAATCTTTAGAGCCAAGTAGGGAAATCTGGAATCTCAGTCTATCCGGTCAAAGTATTTCTTCTTTCTTGATTCAAGGGACAAGTGACAAATTTAAGGTCTGGTAATTCGGGCGTTAACAGGTGCTGAAATTAATTCAGTGCCTTATATAAAAGGCAGACTTTTCTGTCTCTAATAGTATGTAGTAATTTGCTTCAATGTTGAGTATCAGATATTATAGCCAGCTAATTCTTAACGGTAATGTCCCTGATTTAAACGATCATTTTTGCCACCTGATTTTGAATCCTGAACTTACACAATGGGTAAGAAGAAAGAGTATTTTTATCTATCAAAAGAATGTGAAGTAGATCTAAGATTTCAATGATGAGATATCAGAGTTTAGTTGACCCAGGGAAAATAATTTGACAGAACAAGTACAACTTCCATGCCAAATATTTCTCTACTACTTGGAAGAAAATATTAAGCTAAGTAATCTCTTTGGAACAAGCTTTAAAAAGCTTCCATTAGTCATTAAACCCTTTCACTGCCTCATTAATTCTAACAGTATAATCTGGTTTTGATTAGCCAGGTTGTTAAACGTCCACTGTCAAACAGTGATAAGGGGAGAAAATTTGCTTTAGGGATCACAGACATGTAATTATGTGTCTCATCACAGCTGATAAAGAGTGAAAAATTACCTTCAGCCCCACAGAAATCACCGCAACACAGTTAGCACAGAGTAATCTGCCTATATATTCATATCTAAAAGGGACACACTAACACATCTCAGGAGCCTTTGACACTTCACTACCACTTTGAGAATGTTCAAACCAAATCTCAAGATTTGTGGGAAGGAAATTGAAGAAGTTTAATTGATTGACCTAAAATATTATAGACCTGTACTGGAGACAGATTTGAAGAAAATTTTAATAATGTTTGAAAATGACATAGTTTTATACGTGAATTGCCAGATTGAGCAAAACTGTAAGCATAAATTGAAACAAACGTGTTTATTTAGAATAATTTTAGTGGAATAAATGCATCTTTTCCTATAGACATAAGGGAGGGTACTCATACATCTGAAGATGTAACTCAGTGCTGAGGATAAACACATAGGAAGTTCTGAGAATTCTGTAGGATATCAGTATATTTAAGTGTTCAAAAGACTAATAGAAAGTCTCAGGTTCATGGAAATTAAAATAGAATGAGATAATAATAATAATAATAATAATAATAATAATAATAATAATAATAATAATAATAATAATAATAATAAAAGATTCCCTTAGATGATTTCCACTGCAGAATGAAGTTCTGTGCAGATCCGGTAAGCCTGGATTTCTTTCAGAGCTGATGGCTTGCTTCACTTTAGCTATACTTCACAGGTGACTGAAAAATCTCTGTGGATGTTTTTCCCTTTGAATTTTTTTTATAGTGCTGGTGCACTTTCATTTAAATCTGGAAGCATATTGGAAATTTATTATCAATCTCAGTGAAATCTTTAATTAAAAAGTCAGATGGCTGCCTGCCTGGTTGCAACACCAGAGGAGCCAACACTAATTTATGTACACTGTAAAACAGGCATAATTATGCTGCCAGTAGACTTACAGATGGTTAGCATTGGAGCACAAAAGCAGGGGTCAAAGCATAGCCACAGCTCACATCTTTCTAACCAAATGTTCACCAGTCTCGTCTTCTATACACATATTTTCTGTGAAGTTTCTGGGGAGAATGATGCTTACAGTTTAGAACCATGGAGCTTTTAAGTGTTTCTGCTTTGTAATGCATTCTGTAACTTCAGAGATTTTTTTTTTTTTTTCCCTAGATGCTAAGGCAGTACTGCACCAAACGTTGTATTCCCAGTAACAGTAGTAAAAGTACAGTGTAACTTGCTTATTACAGTATTCCTGTGCTTCATGCTAGAAAAGGTGTTGTCAAATAGTAAAAAAAGTCTCTTACACGTTGAGATACCTCCATGCATGCAAAAAAACTGCTACTATGTGCAGATCTGAGCTCATCCAAAGGCAAGTTATTGTACCAACATCTAGACAAAGTACGGCTCGTCCTGTACTATATCACCTCTTTGAATGAGCAGATTTTTGATTCTTGATCCCTGGCCAATTCCCACCTAGTCAGTACTATTTTATACAGGATTAGCAGGGGTAAAGTCTTTGTAACTGACTGTGTGGCTCATATTGAAGGCTTCTGATGAGACATTCTTCTGTGTGGAATTATGTGATTGCTGCTGTCTACAAGAAAGGACTTGTAAGGCAAAAAAGCAGAAGAGATGAAGTCCAATCTGTCTACTTGACTTCATGTTAAAAGAAACAAGGAACAGAAGTAGCACGTCCAATGGTTGCATCATCATCTAATTTTAATAAATTTTAAAACCAGCTCAGCTAATTCATGGCAATTCTGAAACCAATACAGTAAGAGTTTTGAGGCCGTATGTACTACATGGTTCTAATAATTCTCTGACTGTAAGATGTTTGGTGCAAGAATGGGTTGTACAAAACCCATCCCAGAGAGATCCCAGCTAGATAGTTCCCAAAGTCCTAGCTATTGGATAGTTTCAGCACATTACTGTCAACTAATAGCAGCGCTACAGCTATTTATAGTCATTTCTGCTTTTTAAAATGCAAAACAAACTGTCGTTCTCACAGCAGGCTCTGTTTTCTAAAATGGTGTCTTACTTTTCATCTACAAGCATTTTAAGATGCTTTCTTGTCTTTCAGTTTTCCCAGTTTTTTAATGATATTTTATTGATATTATGAGTGTATCAGAAGTGGAAGGAACAGCAGTATACCAAGTCAGCAACATGTTGTGAATGAGAACAATAAGTTTCAACCTGCTGCTAATGATTTTATACCAGAAGAAATACATCTATTACCAAATCATTTATGGCTAAATGACGACTAACAGGACCTAAGTGCTGTAGGGTAAGGGAAAGGATTGTACCACTCCAGACATTTACTGCTATTCATCTACCTTGTCTTTTGGGCCCAGAGATTTGGCATTCAGGCTCTACTCTCCATCTAGCCCACTAACACAAGCAGCTTTTGGAAATGAGACTCTTCTAAATCCAAGTCAATGGATGGTCAGCACTCATGCCAAAGCTCCATGCCTTACAAAGGGAGTACATATAATTAGATTGGTGGCAAGATATCAGCCGCTATGATTAGTTTTCAACCACAAAAGCAGAATTACATCTCTGTGTGAGAAGCTGCTTTTCAACAAGTTCAAAGCAGTACATGGATGTTATGTCTGCATTAGCCCTGCAGGCAAAATACTTCTGATCCTTATTGCACAGGTGTTTTTATTTCCATTTTCTATGTTTCCTTTTAGCCTCTCCTGCCCTCCTCCTCCTGGGGTCTGGGCCCTCTGACGCTTCTCCCTCACCCTGGGCCTCCTCCTTGGCCTGTGCCCGCTCTGCCCTTTAGGAAATCTGGTTTCCCTGAGGTGCCGCCATCTTGGGGCTGAGCTCAGCTGGGCCCTGCCATGGGGCCATTGGAGCCACCACAGAGGCCCTGCAGCCCCCGGCCAGCACCTGGGCATGGGCACCCTGTACAGTCCCAAGTGTAGCTGGTTTTATGTGCAAACCAGGAAGTGATCCATACTCATCTGTATGGACTTATCAATTCTGTGACACCAAGAAGTAAAACATAATTCTTTTTCATAGTTCAGTCAGTAGGCATGATTTGGAATTCATAGACAATGAGGATATATTGCAAAACAAGTTGATGTTTTTATATATCCCAGCTACCAGGGTAGAGCTGATTAAGTAGATTTCAGGGATGAGAGGCTTGGATCATGGAATAATTTACTCAGGAACTAGAAAAATCAAGTCAGTATACAAGACGGGAAAAGAACTATCCAAGATGATACTATAATAGATAAATATGTGCAAATTCAACCTTAGCTAATGCCTTTGTGATTACATACATTTTCTTTTCATCTCTCTGTGTATGTAGCATTAGTATGGAACTCCACTTTTTTATTTTATTTTATATCCATCTTAGATTGCAACTGAACAAAAAGCATCAATTCAACCCATCAGCCTAAACTGATGGATTTATTCTGCTTCTTTCCAGAACTCTTTAAAAAAAGACTATTTATCCTTATCTTACATTAAACATCTATGGAGAACCATAAAGCACTTTAGAGAGGCTAAAAAAGGTGGAATTCAATAGCAATGTTTTCTTTTTAATCACTTATTTATTTTATTTTATTTTATTTTATTTTATTTTATTTTATTTTATTTTATTTTATTTTATTATTTTATTTTATTTTATTTTATTTTATTTTATTTTATTTTTACATTCTGTTTTTCACAATTAGGGATGTAGCACTTTCAAAGAACGTATCGAGAAGTTTACGATGTACTGACCAATATCATAGATAGGCATTATCTGAACCTAGATTGCTACCTAAATAACACATTTTAAGTGCAGTTTTAATATTTCAGTTATAAGTGCAGCTTATTAATTTTCTATCTTAAAAATGAAAACAAGATCCAACCACAAAATACCCTCTGATACTTTCAGAGTTGCTTTTGCTCCTTATATCCAATTTGTCTGGAAGAAAAAGCTGTTTTGAAACACAAGCATTTTCTTTTTGCAGGGCCAAATGAAGCGTTCCTTTACAAAGGAAGTTTCAAATTCATTAGCAAGGTAATCTTCTAGATCACTGGGTTTTTATTTATTTATTTATTTATTTGGCTGGAGCTTCCCTTTTTTGTTTGTTTTTTCATTTGTTTTAATAAAAATGTCTTTAAAATCAGTGTACAAAAAAAAAAAAAAATATTAATTTTCAGTATAGAATCAAATGCTAATTCCCGAACTAAAAGATAATAGAGGCATTCAGGCACATACATTCTTAAATCATTTGGTAGACAATGGAGCTAACGAGGCTTGGTTTCCTGTGATTTTGTCAAATGTCCCCTGTGTATTCCTCACTTCAGCAATCCCCGAACCTAAAAATATTTTCTGTGATCTTCCCTCTACAAAATTTCATTGCCTTCTCAATACTATCTCTTTCCATAGTTACTCAAGGTCTAAGCATATTTCCTAAATACTTCCCACACTTACCTTGGCTTTCCCCCAGGTTCCCAGAGCCCCACCATCATGACTCCTACTTTAACTACTGCCTAAGCAAGAATGATAACATGCACACAGAGCTACTGACATATTGATTAACTGAGTAGCTACTGTCCAAATAAGTAGTGGCTGAGTTGTCTTCCCAGCAGTGGAGGTGTCCAGAGAATCCCTTTTTACAAGTCAGTGATGATTTTTACTAAATTTAGAGGATCTGAATATTTCTGGGACCTTTTTCTGCTGTCAAATAGGGTAATAATAACCAAAATGATTTTTGAAAGCAGAACTGAGATAACAATAACATGAGCCTTGTTTTCCTAGGAAACCAGGGGGGGAAAAGCAAATTTGGTCTTACCAAATTGCAATAATTTTCAATAATGGAATGGTAACCTAGCATGCATTTGTTCTTCGATGCTGCCTGTTGCACTTCTAGGGCAGTTGAAAAGCTGAGGGAAAATAAGATAATGGAGTCTCTGGTCGCTAAAAATGGGCTAAAATATAGGGAAGGAATAGCTCGTCCTATTCCTCCTGTCCACCCTTCTTTGATCCCAAGGCTAATCACAGCTAAAAATTAACCTTGGTATTTGTAAGGGACTCTGAAAAACTTGGAACTGCCTAGAGCAGCTGCATTTAGAGGACCAAGAATGGTCTTAGTGATTTCTCTCAGCTGCCCCACAGTGCCACATGTCTGAGATAACTTGTTCAGTGATATCCTCTCACAACATTTTCAAGGAGTGGTATTACTATACCAGCTCCAGAATCCTGGAGCTCTGCCTTATGCTTAAAAATTCAGTCACTTATGGTAGATTACAGCAATGGCTCTCATCTCCAGAATGCATTGCTTTCTTTTACTGTTGTCCTTCATGAAAAAGAAAACATTGGAATAATACATAGAGATTTCTGTTATCTTTAGGTCAGTTAGAATAATCACAAATCTTGTACAAATGCTTTTTCTCCTTCCTTCTCTTTTCTTTTTTTTTTCAGTAATACGACATCTTTTAAGCTAAACAATACATCATTTGAAGAAATGACAATATTTCACTTATATGGCTCCCATTCTGATTTGGGATTTACTGCATAAAAAATCCAGAAAAAGAAAGAATTTCTAGAAGCAATATTCTAACAGAAAACACAGAAGAAAACAGAGGCATAACAAAGTTTATGATAACAACTGTAAATAATATTTCCAACTTCAGCTATATTATATTTACTTTACACATAGGTTCATGAAAACAACTCAGATATACAAGCCACATATAGAGGGACTACTTAAGAACATTTCAAATTAAGGGAGGAACATCTTCATTATCTTCAAAATCAATATAATTCTTCTTAGTCTCTGAAATCTTCTCTGCTTGTAGCCTAATAGGTCCCTGTCCAATTCGTTCCTTTTCTTGGATTATTTTTGTCACATCAGGGAATGAATATTTACTAGGATCAACTTCTAATTTCTCAACTTGTCCACTCCTGAAAGAAGAAGAAAGCAAATGAAAAAAAAAAAAAATCATTTCAGTGTCAAATACCACAATTCAGGGACACTGTTTATAAACCTGTTGACTTCTAAGTGAGACTTGGTACTAAATTTATTTATTTATTTCACTTTTTTTTTTTTTAAATTCATTTACAATTTACAATTAAATGAAGATTGAGTTCTTGTTATTTGTAATAACATATTTGCTTATATCAGCTTATATCACCTAACTCATGTTTTGTCAATATGAATCCTAACCATGTTTGTATTATGAAAAGGAAAAAAAAAAAAAAAAAAAAAAGATATATAAGAAATGTCTGGGGTATAACAGAATTTCCAGATTCATTCACTATTAAAGTAATTCTTTTAGATCACATTTAGAAATGTGTACAATCCATGCATTAAGGCAACCAAGCAATGACATGATGATCAAAGATTTGAAATACTCCTATAATTTCTGTCTTGCAGCATTGGAAGGCTGGTTTTTGTTTGTTTATTTTTTTTTATACTAAAGGAACTAAATACTTAACTGGAAAAAATCTAGCCTGTTTTCAAGTAATTTGTAACAGTTTACAGCAAAAAAAAAAAGGCAAAATGGAAATGTAATTGTTCAATGATGTTCTAATTTCTGCATATTCCAACATGATTTTTACATTTTTGAACAAATTTTCCTTTTATACTGAATGGTACTTTGGGTCTAAGTTCCAAGCTCAGCATTACAGATGACAGTACATCAGTCTTCAAAGATGTGAGAAAACTGCCTGCTTACCCAGGAGATCAGAAAGACTTATTAGGACTAGAACAAAGGAAAAAGTAATAAAGCCACTGGATGAAAGAATGCATTGTTTTGATGACAATGTAGGTAATGAAAATATGTAAATAATATGTAAATAATACATTAGATGATTTTAAACTGAAAATACACCATTTTTACTTGTTAAAAGTACAGCTCATTTTGCCAATGAGCTGCCAAAGCCTGTTTCACCATCAAGGCTCCTGAGGGGCCTGAGCAGACATCCCAGTTCACTTTGTGTAAGATGTCTGTACGTGTAGAGGAGAGGTGCAGAGGGATTCATGGCAGGTTTCTTCCTCTCCTCTGCCGAGGAAAGCAATAACAGAAGAGGTGTTAGTCAGCTTACCCACTTCTTTCAGCCTTATGCCTCTAGGTTTTTCTTGGGAGTTTCTTAGGAATTATTTGCTCATTTTCCTGAGCTCATTTTCTGCTGCCTTAAGAATCCAAAAAAAAATTTCCCTGCAAGTGGCACAATCAAAAACTACTCAGAAGATAATTTTATGGATAATGAGGGATCATACAAGAAAACTTTTATTTCTTCACCTGGAATGTTCTTCACTTTATAAGCCTAGATCTTTAATGATATTACACATTTTTTTTGAAACAAAAGTGAATGTGCTGTGTGGCAACACTTCAGAAAATGTTCATCCCCAAGAGGTAAGAAACATTTTTATCTCCTTTGTGATTTGTGAAATGTGCTGTGACCTTGAGTGATTCTATTTGTAGCCACTGGGGAGATTCCAAAAAGAGCACCACCTGTCCAGAATCCTAATCTAATTGCTAATGACTAATCACTGATTCGAAGTACCTCAGAAAAAGCTAAAAATCATAAGTATGAAAATTAATTAACCTCAGCATGTGCTTTGTTCAAATAGTAGAAAAGGTTTTCCTTGATTTGATGTATTTTAATTAGTAGTGGTAATTTACATTTGTTCAACAGCTCTAAAATTGTACAAATTGCTAGTCATGAAAATATAGTAAATTCTACAGAGTTTGAATAATTTATTGCTTAGTAGCAGAATAAACTTCAATACACTAACTAATTAACAGTGAGTGTCATAATTAACTGTCCACATCAGCAAGCTATGAAGGGATTATAAACATCAGTCATTCTCAAAAATTAATCAGCACATGCTATCTACAAGTATCTATTAGCAATGAACAATAGGGAAAATAGAATCAAGTACAGATGATTTTTTTCTTTCCAAAAACGAAGTAGATTTTTACGTACTTAAATATGCATGGTGCAATATTCTATATTTATTCAGTAAACCTCATGGTACTATCTCAACTACTATGATACATGTATTTGGCAGGTGACAAGACAGTTGTGATAGTCAGTGCAGCTAGCATGCATTAATCTCCTGTGAATATGCTCTTCTGATCATGTAATCTGTGCAAAAAGAGCTGAGTATTGATGATGTCAAGACTAACTACCTAAAATTGTTGGAAGAAAAATTAGTTTTGGAAGAAAATTAGAAAATTAGAGAAGAAATAATAAGAAGAAAATTAGAGTTTTAGGTCACCTAAAGATTTTTTTCCCTGTAAATCTACTTAGAGGAATAAAAATAATCTTGTTGCTAATGTGGTTCCATGAGCAATAGTAAAACAATAGTGATGAAGACAATAATATTGCTTGCAGGACCAACTACAGCACATCTGGAAACCCCAATAATTGCAAATTATTTCAAATTCAGGTAAAATAAATAAATAAATAAGTTCACTGTGTTGGGCATTGCTACCTGCTGCTGAGCAGTCTCTACTCAGGCGAAAATTATGATGTAAAGATTAAATGACTATACAAAATAGATAATATTGAATTAAATGTTGTTTTGTTTTGTTTTTAAAAAAAAAAAACTATTATTTTTTTCTGACATTCCTTTCCCTTAGAAAGGCTATTCCTATCTCTACATAGTTCAACAATGTTTTAAAAAAAGAAAATAATAAAGAGTTCACTATAAAAAAAATGATAGTCAGTCCTTCAATTTTGCATAACTATAGCAGCCTGCTGAACAATCTGGTGTGTGACAGAACACTTATCTGATAATTTGATATTTTTTTATAATTTACACTTTTGTTCACACAGTTCTTAATCCCCATATTTGATATTTTAATGGTTTGACAGTTACATTTCCTTGTTTCAACTTCTGAATTTCGATAAAAGTTTAGATTGCCAAACATTTCTCATACTTCTTATCCAGAAAATGCACTTTCTAACATTCTGACATGATTGAGTTTCCTTTTTGGCATCAGCATGTCCAAAGATATTTACAAGGTATGAGCAACAGCTTTGAAGAGCCACTTTTTCCAGTCTTCTAGCTCCAGGTCTTCATGAGAATGCAATTCAATCCATACTATAACCTTAACTGGGATAAAAAGTGTTTTATTTTGTTTGTATTTTGTTTGTTTGTTTGTTTGTTTGTTTGTTTGTTTTGTCTGTTTGTGTTGTTTTTTGTTTTTGTTTTTGTTTTTGTTTTTAAATATTGCTTTGTCATACCTGATCTATATTCTGTTTAAAAAGTCAATTGAACTCCTGTAATTCTTCCTATTCCAGACAACATAACTTGAAGTGAGAGCAAGAATTCTCAATATCTACATAAAAGCTATCAAACTATGTAGCCTGAAAAGATTATATCTGCAAATCTATTCAACTCTAAATTTGTGATCTACTCCTAGGTCTCTGTAGATGGCACACATGACATCTTGGTAGAACTGATACCTGATTTGCTATGTGTGATCTTTTCATACATATATTCATCTCTTATGCAAGCCAGACCAGAGCTGCACTTACCTATCTCTTAGCTAAAATATTTGTTCTTGGTTTAGGAGCAGAAATGATAGTGAATTTGGGTTTTGAAAAAACACATAAATCCTCTTGCAATTCCTTCAGGTTAGTTTGTCTATAGATCCATTCAACTTCAGGCCTCATCTTACCTCACATTCCCAGACTGGAAATTAATTTTGTTTTACTGTATTTCTCTTTGCAACATGAATTTCTTTCCTTTCCAAGTTGTCACACCTTTATGTCTCTCTGTGAACTTTAGAAATTTATTGTGAGAGATCTTCAGCCATTAAGTCTGTGGAAAGGAGAGGGGTATTCCCACATGGTGCAAGGATTCTTTCAAGGATTCAAATTAAGACTCCTTACTTATGATAACGTTTGCTAGAAAAAGGGTGGAATTAAAATACAATGCAGTGATTTAAAATATCCAAGATCTCTTGGCCTATAGTTCAACAAAACTTAGAAACATTTTATGTATCTGATGTATCTGCCAACAAGTCAAATTTGTCTGGCATTAGATAACCTGTTCAAAAGCATTTATGAGTGCACTAGCAAATAGTGATGGATACTCCAGCAGCATATGTTTTTCTTTTGTTTTTCCTCTCAAGAATCCAGATGAGAAAAAAAAATAATACTTAGTTAACCAGTGCAATAGTGCAATTGTACTTAGCTAAAAGGTACTAGGATTTGCAATGTTTGAACTAGTTAGGTAGAAAAGGTAACCTTTACTTTACATTCCTTATTTCATTGTGAACAATATATTTGATATTTTAATGTTTGAATTTGTTGATTTGTTTTTAATTCTATGTTGTGAAGTATTATAGAATTTGATGCTCCATTCCTTCGCCTCTTTAAATGGACCTATTCTCTAGCTGTATTTCTCTACTTCTGTACATAAAGAACTACAGTACAAATCAAAGAATAGGGAATCTTCCATGTATTCCTCCATCCTTTACTGGAAGATTTCAGGTATGTGTATATTAACATTTAGAGACATTTTGAGTTTTCTTTTCTTTCATTTTATTTTATTTTTTTCTTTTACAATGACATAGGAGGAACAGTCTCAAGCTGAAGGTATGTTACTTTTGTAACTGTTACTCTTAAAAATTATAGTATGACTTTATTTCTACCTATATATATACTTCATTTATTCAATTGCGAAAAACGCAACTTCTGTACCTCATAGATGAATGAGGTCAATTACAGTAAAGACTGACATACTCAGCTACTATATTAATAAATATTTTGGATGCATAATAAATAAATATGTCAAATTCCTGCTATGGAAACTTATCTCTTTGAAGGTTTGAAGTATAGTTTTGTATACAATCACAGAAGAAATTTCTCCTATGTGGCAGAAGTAATAATAGTATCATCATGCTATCTAGCTAACAAGTTAAGAGATTTAAAGCACTATACTGCAGTGTAGAAGATTGTCTGACAGAATTTAGCTAAGACATCTGTAGCTGTCAAGTGTAATCACTGTAATGAATGTTCTTCTGTAATCTAAGAGAACTATTCAGCAAATTTTTAACATCTGGCTAGTCAGCAATTTTTCAACCAGAGGTCAAAACTTACTATTTGTAGTAAGAGCTGTAATTCAGAATGCTTCTTTCCTACTTCTGTTTTTGCAATACATATTCCGGTAATATATTAACAGTAAAATTTGTATTTTTCCTTCAAAATCTTCAGTAAGCATTTTCATAATTACTCAAAGCTGTACAAAATCAAACACAACTTCTTAAACTTTTATTATGCCATGGGGTACCTTTAGTTCATCAATTGGCAGGGAAGGGGCAACTCCCCATTATGGCTATTTAATCACCTACTGTGTAGCCAAAACTAAATACACTCAGAGAGCTCTAAGTACATATGTATTCTTAACCCTGTAGTTGCTAGCTCTTTTGCTGTTTGGCAGAATCTGGAAGAGAGATAACATCAGGTTACAGAAGGAAGATCTAGTTTTATCCCGCAGAAAAGTTCAGACATTTCTTTTAACTGATTTCTTTTAATGTTTCTAAGGCTTTAGCTGTGCTTCTGCTGGAAAGAACCATCACTTTTGCGCCATTTGGCTTGGACCTTTTAAAGAAAAATTATGGAAATATTCAGTAATTAAGAAGATGCACTGCTGCCTAAAGTAAGGGTGCAGTGGTTGTGGCTCATTAGGAATCTTAACAAAGTTTTGCAGTCACCCTATTGTCTTCTCATTAGTCAGGCCACTCAAGAAAAGACACAACTGATCCTTATTAAAATTACAAAATAAAAAGCAGAAATAATGACATCAGTAACTCTTGTGGTGCCATTTGAACAATGTCCCAAATATTGAGAGCAAGAAGAACAGTTGTGATCAATAATGCTAATTTTTACTAACTACTTAGCCTTTCCATCAACATGTTATCACAATGAAAACACACAAGGAAACAAATATAACAATTAAAATACAAACAGGTAAGATGCTTAACAAACTTTGCTGTTACCATATCTCATAATGGTGTGAACATTGCTGCCTATAACAAGAGGAAAGGCAAAATAATTTAACACATATTGTGGCATCACTTAGTAAGTCCAAGTGGCTATGAGCCTGTCTGACTACCATAATGGCTAGCAACACTCGGTAAGAGGAAAAACAAAAAACAGTGCAGCCCTGATATTTACTTCTTACTGGCAGTCACTAACTGAAAGAGTTTAAGAGCTGGAGTTTACATCACATGTAACAGGATGGAGCTATGTTATAAAACCTTGAAGAACTGCTTTTTGAAACTACTTATTGGTGCAGTAGCTCAATATGTATACTGTATCACTGTGCAAATACATTCATGAGGTGTTCAAAATCATTGCTTTCTAAATGGTTTTGGGACCTAAACTATGTAGCAAGGAGCTCTGCAGAGGCAATTCTCAGTAGGTGGTTTGGTTTTAGTGTATACTAGATCAATATCTGAATGAGCTGATGAAACAGAACCGATCTGCGGAAATAAGTGCTTTTTTGGCTCTGCCATTGGAGCAGATCACTTTATAAACAGCACCAGACAGGCCATTAGTCTAAAGCTTTCATACATAGTTTTACTCTATACAAATCAATATTTTCATACTTTCCACAATAAGATACTCAATAAAAAACATATATTCTGACAAGTGAATAACTAATGTATCAAATAATTAAATAAATAAATAATGCTAATGTGAAATAAAAAAGGAATTACCTTCTTGCATTTTTTTGCATTGTGTCAGAAGGTTTGATTGAAGTTGATAATTTTTGCTTAGCCAGGATTATTTCTTTAGCCTAAAATACAAATATACAGAAAAATAAGTCCCACAAAAGTTATTTATGCTAAAAAGCATCTAAATAATCTATCCAAAAAAAATTAAGAAGGTGTAAATAATTTTTTTCATGTGACTTTTATGTGATTTTAACACTCTTCACTCAGTGTGAAACATGCATAAAGCCCTTTTAACCAAATGATCTGAATGGAATTATATTCAATTATATATATGAGTTTATATATCTTTAAATATTTAAATATATACATATATATATGTATGTGCTGTATTTTTTTAGTACAATGCTAATAATGCACATTACTGATTTTCTCTGTAGCTAATGAACTTGTTCATGATGTGTCTCCTTGTATTTCCGTCTGTGTCCATGTGCTAGTTCAGATATTTTTATTAAAGAATCTGCTGCCCTCTGGACTTCTCATTCTTTTTAAAAGGGACAAATGTCCACAAACTCCCTCAGCAACTTTGCTGAAAACAGAATCTCAAGATTGAAGACAAGGTAAATTCCCTTTCTCAAGGAAAATACCATTTTTTGGAGGACATATATGTTATTTCTTATGGCAAAAGAAATTCCTCATTCCCTATTTAGCGACATCAAGGGAGAGGGACCCCTTAATGTTTGAAAGGAAGGAGATGAACAGGAACTATGACAAAGAGTATCAAGTATTTTCTAGTGACATTGGTTTGAAAACATGCTGTTCCAAACCTGCTCTAAAATGTTCAAGAAATAAGACAGATCTCATGGCTTTTATCATTCATTTCTGAAATGCATTGTCAAAGGGCTGATCCTTTCTGACTCTATGTATCCTTTAGTGAAGAAAAGTCTTTTTCTTTGAACTTTCCCTCTTCTCAGTAGGCTGTACAGTGTTCTGTTCTTCAGTAACTCATTTTGTTGATCCATCTGAAGCTAAGGTTCCTTGCTTTGCCCTCAGAGCACATCATCAAGGATGGTGAGGAAAATTGCTGATTCTGCAATCAACAGAAATGTCTCCTTGATGGGTTGTGATTCTGTCAAGGGGCTTTCAAATTAGGGAAGGGTTAGGAATTGTGTACTGGAGCATCTATTATTGTCAAATATCATTTGACTCAAAAGCTCCTTTGCTCAAAAGACATCCTCCTACCTCTGTTCAAGAAAAATCTTAAGTGATATTCTCTTTTTTCTTGTTTTTGAAACAATGTGTAACAATGACACATGAGCTTCACCAGGACAGTGATTGCATATTGATCTCTCAGAGATGCCAATCAAGTTAGGACAAATGATCTGGAAAATGGAACAGCCACTGCTTCAGCTGTGGACAAATATAAGACTTTGGGCTCAGTAGCAAGTTCATTGAATGAAATTTAAACTCTATAATATACAGGAAGAGGCACTAATTGAATATAACAAAGCTTTCTGCTAGTAATTCTATGAACCTATTGCTAGTATTTAGTGTAATCAGAAATCAGAAAAGAAAGGAACAGAGAAGCACAGACAGCAGAGAAGTCTAGAAAATGATGTGTTAAATAGAATCTGGAATATATTTGAGAAAACAGATGGAATTTGTGAAAACAATATTTTTAAGCTGAGTCATCTTTTCAGCCTACAATTTATTCCTGCCATGGCTTTCTTCTTCTGCACCATGAATTCCACTGAGTAACAGAGTTTCCCTGAAACACATTTATTTTGAAGGAAAAAAAGATTTCTGGGGTTTCACAGCTGTATGTCTCCATATGCCTTTGACAGTAATGAAATATTACTGCATTTGCCACACCTAGAAAAGTGAGAATTTTATAATGAAATTCCATCAAATAACCCTTACACTGACATGCATAATGTATACCCCTCTATTTTTAAATTAATTAAGGAATCTAACTCTCATTGATCTTTAAGTTTCTAAATGATTTCGAAGACCCAGGCTATAAAAAGCTGTCAGAATTAATTTTTTACTGCTTATATAATAAAGGATTAATCAAAAAGTCAAAATTTTCTTCTCTGATTCACTAAAATAAGGAAAGTCAACTATTAAAACATGACACAGAATGTCTCAGAACCCTAAATAAAAACTGTTTGGTAATAACACTGGTTTTGATGCTGTTTCTCAGACAGTAATTAACATGCTACTGGTGTAATCTATGGATGGCGTTTTGCAAAATCACTGATTTAATATGCCAATTTTGGTCAAAGCCAATAAAGAAACATTCAGTTTTTTACTTTCCTGCATCATCTGCAAAGATGACACTGCCAGAGCATAGAGGCTGAAAGGTTGAAAAGCTTCATGTCACAAATATTTTTCCCAGAAAATGAAGCATTACAATGTACTTGCTATCAACCCCTTACTCATACAAAATCTCTGTACAGACGATTAAGGTTATTACAGTATAAGCACCACACTTGAAAAGTGTCACAATTCACTGAATGTTGTGTCCTTCAAATTTGTTTTGATGACCTTCCAAATCTGTTGGTAGACAGTGCCTTAGAAAGACACCCTTTTTACAATGATTTGCTGTGCAATAAAAAGTACATTAAAAAAAAAAAAAATCTGAAAAGATGGTGAAAATGATTTACTTTCTTTCCTTTATGTGGAATTTACTATCTCTAACATCTGTGGTATGGCAAGGCCATCAGAGAAGCAAATGAAGAGGTTTTACTTTTCATTTTAAAGGCTAGGGAACTATGAACAGGCTGGAAGATATATGCTGAAAAGTTTAGCAACCTGATCAGAAACTCCCTAAAGCAAACGAAAAATACTGAATTCAGTTCGTTTTCTGTTTCCTTCCTGAGAAGACAGAGGTATTTTCAGGACACTATTGCAGGAACCCTACTGCAGAAGTTTACTTTTTTGGTTAGTAGTATTCTTAGAACGTCAGTTACTTAAAGAATGTGCTAAGTCATTTATCTTGTTGCAAATAATTTTATTTTGAGAATAATTATTTATCAGGAACACAAAGGTTAAACAGCACGATATAGTCATTAGGTTTGTCTCATCACTGATATAAACTGAAAAGAAGTTGCATGAATTCTGTTCTTCCTAGCATCTTATAAAAAGGAATTTATATTAAGTTGATGATATAAAATTAATATTCTCAAATATTGTTGATAACTTCAGCCATAATGTTCTCAAGGAAAAATAACTATTGGCATTTCACTTACTGCTAACCTTTATTCATTATACTTAGCTTCCTAGAATACATCCTGTTAATATCAATACAATATGTATGGATAGAGAACATCTGAAAATGATATGTATCCCTCAAAATATAGCTTGTGCATTCCAATTTAGTTCTGAAGGAAGGGAAGAGATTGCATGACTGTAACACAGAACAATTCTTTTGTACCTGCCAAGCGGAATTGCTGCAAAGTAACACAGATCCATCTTTGCTCAACAAATCCACAAAACTTGATGTATCTCAAAATCATAAAACAGTTGAGGTTGGAATGGACCTCTGGAGGTTATTTAGTCCAAACCCCTGCTCAGGCACTGCCACCTGGAGCCAATTGCCCAGGACCACATCCAGGTGGCTTTTGAAGATCGTCAAGGGTGAAGAATCCATGACCTCTTTGAGCAACCTGTGCCAGTGTTTGATCACTCTCACCATTAAAATATGTTTCCTTATGTTAGACAGAGCATTCTGGTGTTTCTCTTTGTACTTATTGCCTCTTGCCCTGTCATTACCCACCTATGGAAAGAGCTTGGCTCCATCATTACTCCCCCTACACCACCACCACCCCACCCCAGTCAATTAAGACCCTTTTGAGCTTTCTCTTCTCTAGGCTGAACAACATGACCTTGGTTATTCTGTAGAAACCTCCTCAGGTCTCACAAGTGTCTCTGAACCATGACATTCTGAGATGAGGCAGGCTCAAGACCTTCAGTCTAGGTAAAATATATAGGTGTAGGTAAAATATCAAGATAGGTGAAACATGGGTAAAAAATAAATTTAATCATGGAATAAAGGCAATTCTTAATCACAATAGAAAGAGGAAATATTCACGTTGCTCATGTAGGTACTGCTTTCTTGGAAGATAGCAGATTTGAATGTACACAGAGGCTTCTTGAAATATTTATGTTTTCTAGGGCACTGCTCATCCACAAAAATGCTATTGAAGTCTAATAGAAACTCTGTTCAAAAGCATTTGAAAATAACATTATCCAAAATGGCAAATGTCAAGGCCTCAGTTTCAAATAAATAAGTGTAGGAAAGTGTAAATTCTCGTATCAGTAAATTTTGAATATTAATTAAATATGAACCTTAATCAAATGAGTACAGTTTTCAGCATTCCTCAAACTCCTGGTGAAACTGTATGCTTGATGCTAAAATTACAGCTTGTGATTTAATCAGAGGTTGTCCCTGCGGGGTCCTACTGAGTCCCGCCACTAAACCACCACATCCCTTAGTGCCACAAAGGACAGCATGACTCCATGCAGGCAATCAGAGCACAAGTGAGACAGAACACAGAGTTAGGAATATTAGGGGAATATGACTTCTGCCCAGGCTTCTTTAAGTACTGAGGCCTGCTGTGTAGCATTTCTCAGTTGAAGCACCATGTTGCCACAACCCTCTTACTCTGTGAATACACATACTTGGTAGAGCTGATCAGTATATCATTTCCATCTAGGGAAAGCATGAAGGGAAAGTGAATTAAGCAACTCTTGTTCTGATCACCTGAGATGTGAGAGTAGTAGTACATAATGCCTATCCTTGAACCACAATGTAATTTTCATACAGGTGTGTGCCACACCAATTTTGAAAAACTGATTTGTTTCTGTTATAGGTAGAAAAACTGCTTATTTTCAGTTCTTTTAAAAATACATCTTACATTGTTGCACAATATGGCAGGTTTTGCAGAGGATATTTTCATATATAAAAAGCTGTTTCTATTGAAAATATAGGAAATAGAAATAGTTCCATTAATATTGTTTTCCATAGTGTTCCTTTAAAGGAATCCTAAATCCAATGGTTTGGCTCTATAATTAAATTGTCATTCTGGAATGTTCCTTCTTTCTTTGAGAAATACATCCTGATGGGAAAGGCTAGCCTGAATAACTAGCTAGTCAGGTGTTACCTGTAACTCAGAAATATTCTCACAGTACTCACAATATTTTAAATACCTTTCTATAATGCCTCCTCAGATTATTTAACATACCTTCGGCATGCTGACAACTAAATGACCGGTTGTTTGTGATCTTATAGCAGAGCTGCTATCTGGCTTCACTTCCTCAGGGAGCACAAGCTGGAATGGCTATGACAAAATATGGAGTTGAAGTATATCATGATAAAATATTTATTTATTTATTTATTTGACCTAGACAGAACACATGCAGAAATATAACTATCAATTCCTTTGATCTATAGAACAGTATGCGTCTAAATCCTATCACTATAAATATAGTATTACTAATCCTAATAAATGATTAACATGCTAAACAGCTTTTACTTAGAAGTATGGTTATATGTATATTCCTGAATTGCTGTCATTTCTGAAGTGACATTTCTAAAGAAGGTTATAAAATGATGCTTGACTTATATTAGCAATTAAATGAGAAAGATTATCTAGTCTATTTTAAACATAAAGTAATTTTGAAGTTTTATTTATGCAGTTGTTACAGTCATAAATGCAGATTTTGGTTTACCATTTAAATACTAAGAATTTTTCAAAAATTTGATGATAAAATTATAACCACTGAGAAAGAAGTAAACTTGAATTTTAAACACCCTTCCAAAAGAGTATACTGTAGTGGGTTTACGTGGCAAGGTTTTGGTAGCAGGGAGCCATAGGGGTGGTTTCTGTGAGAAAGATCTAGAAGCTGCCCCATGTTTGGGAAGGGCCCCATTGTTTTCCAGATCCGAGCCAATAAGCGATGTTGTTTTTCGCCTCTGTGAGAGCATATTTAAGACAGGGAAAAAACGCTGCGCCACACAGCAGCCGGGAGAGTGAGAGGAGCGAGGAACAGCCTTGCGCCAAGGTCAGTGTAGAAGGAGGGGGAGAGGTGCTCCAGGCGCCGGAGCAGAAGTCCCCTGCGGCCTGTGGTGAGGACCATGGTGAAGCAGGATGTCCCCCTGCAGCCCATGGAGTACCACGGTGGAGCAGGGTTCCACGCTGCAGCCCGTGGAGGAGACCACGGTGGAGCAGGTGGCCCTGCACCGATGGAGGCTGCCGCCTGTGGAAGACCCCTGCCGGAGCAGATTCTGGGCCGGACCTGTAGCCCGTGGAGAGGAGCCCACGCAGGAGCAGGTGATCTGGCAGGAGCTGCTGCCCGTAGGGGAGCCAGGTTGGAGCAGTTTTCTCCTGAGGGATGGACCCCGTGGTACGGACCCATATCTGGAGCAGTTCTGGCAGGAGCTGCTGCCTGTGGGAAGCCCACGCCGGATCAGTTCATCAAGGACTGCATCCCGTGGGTGGGACCCCACAGCACAGGGGACGAGAGTGACCGAGAAGGAGCGGCAGAGAAGAAGTGCTGTAGACTGACCATAACCCCCATTCCCCGTTCCCCTGCGCCGCTCGGGGGGAGGAGGTGGAAGAGGGTGGATGGGGGGAAGGTGCTTTTGTTTTTTTTCCTTTGTTTTCTCACTTCTCTTGCTTGTTAGTTGTAGGCAATAAATCTTACTATCTCCTTATGCCGAGTCTGTTTTGCCCGTTACAATAATTATTGCGTGATTTTCTCGTCCTTATCTTAATCCTTGAGCCCTTTTCACATATTTTCTCCCCATTCCTCTTTGAGGAGGGGGAGTGAGAGAGCGGCTGTGGTGGAGCTCGGCTGCCCACTCGAGCGGAACCACGACATATACATCCACTTGTTTCTGTCTACTATGAATTCCTGATTGTGAAATTACTAAATACTAGCATAGGGTAATTAACAAGTTCCTTTCCTCAGTGATTTATTGTACATTGTTTTGAGGGAATAAGAAGAAATAAGGAGTGAAACAGAGAATGGAATTTCATTCCAGGCTTTACACCTCTTTGGGTTAGGACTTCAACAGCATATATATGGTTCAGAATAATGCAAGTATGAAATAATGGTTCTTCTGCATAGGTGCATGGAATTTCATAATCTGTGAAAGCTCCAGTGTTCACTGAATAACCATTGTAAACTTTTAGTCTTGATTTGAAATTAATGTAGTAGGAAAATACTAACCTTTCCTTTCACCAGTACTCGTATGTAAGTTGTCTGAACATCAACATCAAGCAGAGATGTGTCCAGATGTCTTTGAAACAAAATATGAATAAATGAATCAATCTATTATACAGTCCAGTATATAAACATTTAAGACTACTCAATTATTTTATTACTACTTCACAGTTTGTAAAATACGGCTTCAATTTCAGGTATTAAGTTAAATGAAATATTATTAGCATTTAATATTTTTGGAAGAAAAATATGATCTTCCTATATGTGTAGGGAATGTGTAATAAAATAATGTCTAAGTTCTGTCATGTCCACCATCAGTCCTTCACTACAACTATTGTATATGTTTCAAAATCCTTGTAGAAAGTGAAAAGTTTTTTTTTTTTTTCTATTAGTTTAGTGCTTTGACTTATGAAAATTCATCTATTAGCTATTAAAATTGTGAAAGTATTTTTCTACTTTTCTTTCTAAAGGCTTAAACAGTACCTTTGTAATAAAACTTCCTTTTTTTTACAGTGAATTAAAAATAAAATAAAATAAAATAAAATGAAATGAAATAAAATAAAATAAAATAAAATAAAATAAAATAAAATAAAATAAAATAAAATAAAATAAAATACATTGTATTCCCAGAAAACACAGTCTTTTTACATTTCAGTACTGACAGACTTGTCACTGTGACCTGCAAAAGCTCCACTCTAACATCTGCTCTTCTTCTTGTGATACATACGCTCTTGTTCTTGTGACCTGCTAGTGAAAGCGCAAATGCATATTCCCTATATCCCTGCCTTTATAACATTAATTCTCAGGTGAATTTTTAAAACTTTCTAGTTTACATTTCTTATAAATGAACACAGACTACAACACTATATCCAGTATTTTATTACACCTGAACAGATTTTCTGAGCTTCCAAAAAACCTAATTCTTATAATTCAGAAACAATGGAGCAGGCCTGTTTTGTGCAAAATTAATAAGTTTGAAGGGAAGAACACCTGCCATGAATACTATTTCTGTGCTATGAAACTAGTTCCAACTTTAACTAGTTCCTATCAGAGCTGAAAAAGCTTGTGGATTTCTAACCCCTTTTCGAACCATGAGCAAGGGAACTGTTGTGCTTAGTAGTTACAAATTAAGTTATAATTTAACTTATAAGAGTTATAAAGTCTTCTTGTCATTTTTTGGCATGTTTCATCCACATTTCTTCCAGGTAATGCTCTGTTGTAGTTTAGGAAATAGGACAGACCATAGACTCCTTCCATTAAGCAATATGGACAAGGTTGCCCTACTCTGTTTCAAGAAGAATTTAACTATACAAGGACACGAATTGTACTGGAGCACTTCTAGGGACAGAGAATAGACATAAAACCCCACTCCCTACAATCCTAACCAACTAATGAAGAATGGAAAATATTTTATGTAAATATAAGGGGACAGCACTGGAAGAAACCTGCCTGTGGACTGCAGAAATCATCAATTCAAAAAAGGACTACTGAGACACACTGCTCATTTAGGAGTAACAGAACAACCCCAAAGGATCTTTATTTTATACATTTCTGTTTCTTTGGCAGAGGTTTCAAGATTTATTCTATCAATCCCTACATTATTTTTCTTCCACTTGAAAACTCCCCATTTACAAGGAGGAAAACAATTGAAATTCTGCATATTAGAACTTCTGAATGGCAAAATGAAGTGGAAAAATAAATAATATTTCTGACCTGTAAACAGAAAGATCCAAAATGAACTGGTTGTTTTCTTCATCGTCTTTCAAGGAGAAATGAAGCCTAATAATAAGGACAAAAAACATCTCCAGGATCAACATAATTGGGGTGAAAAAAACAAACATTATGGCATATTTAAAATTCAACTGCTAGCAATTTTAGATTTAACACAAATACCCTTTAGACAAAATCACATGATCATTTTAGAAACAGTTGCACTTTTCCTCATGAACAGGAAAAATTACTAACATCTGAGCTAGAGTCATTCAACATTTGTTTTCTATTCTCTCCACCCAACACTCAAGAAACAGAAATAAAAATAGTGCTGAAGGTCAGTTAAAATTAAGATCAGTCTGTCAGTGCAGAGAGAGAGACATCTGCTGGCAAAGTGTCTGATCTGTTGATGTCTTCATAGTTAAGAAAAACAGTACATGAAAAGCACAGACGGCCTGAAAAACAGTGATTCTAACTTCCTCTTTAAAAAAAAAAAAAAAAAAAAAAAAAAGCATGCTTGTTAACAGCAATTAAGTTGCCTGTAGCATAAATATCTACATGTGCTTTTCCAAAATAAAAAAGAAAAAAAAAAAAAAGATAAAGATTTGCTTAATTTCCTTGATTCAAGGCTGTAGTGAGGTGGGGGTTGGTCTATTCTCCCGCGTGCCTGGTGACAGGAAGAAGGGGAATGGGCTAAAGTTGCGCCAGGGGAGTTTTAGGTTGGATGTTAGGAAGAACTTCTTTACTGAAAGGGTTGTTAGACATTGGAATGGGCTGCCCAGGGAAGTGGTGGAGTCACCATCCCTGGAGGTCTTTAAAAGACATTTAGATGTAGAGCTTAGTGATATGGTTTAGTGGAGGGCTTGTTAGTGTTAGGTCTGAGGTTGGACTCAGTGATCTTGGAGGACTCTTCCAGCCTAGATGATTCTGTGATTCTGTAATATTTATTAAAAATGAGAGTGCATTAGCTGTGTGTTTGTGATCTGGTGGCTGAGTTCTAAAATTTTTGAACAAATCTTGAATAAGGAGATCTATTCTAGTCTTACTAGCCCTACTCACACTCTCATATATTCCCAAGTATTAAAGTAGAGAAAAGATAAAATAAAACCCACTTATAAATGAGATGATTTTATAAATTAGGTATAAGTTTAAAATGAGAGGGTTTGGCTTAATTTAATCTATCTGATACATTAAAACACCTAGATGTCACCTTTCAGTGACATTAAAACACCTAGATATTTTATATTACAGAAAGAATAGAATAGAATATTTTATATAATAGAAAGAAGCTCAAATTTGTATACATTCTTTCAGCAATAAAAACATCTGTCAGATATATTTTATAACTCCTTGCTCTCTTGTATTCTGATAGCATCAACTTGGAAGAAAGCTTAGAGAACTTTAGGTTAATGGATATTTTTGAATGGTAAACTGCAAATGATACAAAACAGCTTTCTTTCCCGTACACGCTTCTTTATTTTACTACACCACAAAATTAGAGAATTCACTAAAACATTAACAGTAAAAAAGAGAAGAGAATTGTAAAATTTTCTAGGTGAAAGCTTGAACAGAATCAAGGAGCAGAAATAGTCTTTTCTCAGCAGCATGTTGCTATTCCTCTCAATAACCAATGTTCAAAAAGAACCTTAGATAAATTTGGACATTGCATTGGATACTAGACTTTTGCAATAAAAGAGTAACTTTGGGGAGCACCACCTGTCTATTAGCAACGCTTTCAGTGAAGAGCAACTCTTTTCAGTGAAGAGCTATGATATTCTTGCTGAAGCCATAATGACAAAAACTGCTCAGTGATCTGACTTTACTTGAGCACATCCACACAGTAAATTCTAATCCAGAAAACTCAGGTGATATGAACAGGACTGCTACAAACAGTGAACTCAAGGTGACTGTATTGCTTAAACAAAGATAGCTAGAGCTTTGTTCTGAATGTCTCTGCTTTTTAGAGGCATAATTACATTCTATTAATGTAAGATTTAAACTATTTAAGGCTTGTCTTCTTTGAACTAAAAAAATCATTCTTTTGCTTTTCTGTCACTTTCTCAGTTCTGCCAGGTTTACATCTGTTATGAGAGGACAGGATGATTTTGACTAGAAATATTACTTGGACATATTTTCCCACATTTAAAGTAGCTACTTGTACACATTTATCTTCAGCAGTCAAGCTTTCACTATTTTTTTTCCACTATTAGCAAGATGCTCTAAGAAAGAGTCTTACCATGGAAGGTAATAAGAGTAAAGTATCTTATGTCATTTACAGAAAAACAAATTCTTCTGTCGTCAAACACCAAGATATTAAGTTAGACAACCTTCAACACTTAACTTACTGAAAAGTAATTAATTATTTTTCCAGCATCAGAATATAATTTCAGGAGTCAGTTTCACCATCAGGAATATAATACTACACATGAGAACTTGTCAGTTCTCTTATTATCATCCTGTATATCCAAATAGTGGCTCAAATCAACTATAAAGAAGTTAACCACAGCATTGCTTCCTTACGTACTTTGGCATGTTGACATTTAGAACTTTTCCTTCTGCAGTCACCAGTGTTGGAAGAAGCTTCTCTCTCTTTTTTGGCTCCCTTAACAAGACAGAAAGAAAAATGTTTTATAATTTGTCATTCTCATATTTTCTGTTGTATAGCTAAAATAAAAAAGAAAGAAGATGGCAAGAAGTTAAGTATACCTTATATTGTCTTTTGCTTTCCGTTTTTCTTCAATATATCTGTGAGTTTCTAATCTAGATTCTGGAGTATAAGGTGTAGGCTCCTCCCAAAATCTTCTGTCTTCTTCATCATCTTCAACTGTCCTCCATGTTTCTTTTTCTGTTTCTCCTTCTGATTGATGGTTTTCTTTGTCCCGTAGGGAGCCTGGGCTACACAAGATCACAAGAAATGTTATTTTAATTAAATGAATGAAGAGTAACGGTATTGAAAATGTATTCTTGCAATAATTTATTTTTTTTACTTCAATACCAATAGTTGCGTAATTCCTACAGAGAATAATAGTTTAGAGATTTGAATAATTTAGTCTGTTCTGCAACTTTCATCAATCATTAAAACATTTTTCAACAGAATAGTTTTCATTGATTTAACTAAGAAGTGATACTATGGTTTTGCTTAGCTGTCTGAAAACCCTGACAGATTTAGTTTCAGGAGCAGAATTTTCAAATGCCTTTACAACCTTCAGGTGCAAAAAAACCTTCAGTCCCTGTTAAGTTTAAGTAGTCTCAAAGTCAGAGAGCAGCAGGTTAGAAATTTTAAGATAGCAACTTTTTACTTACGCATCTCCTCGAGTGCCATTTTAGAACCCAAATACATTTTCCCCTAGACCTAAACTTCTGTAATGTTCAGAAAGTCTCTAGCTATATAAAATGAAAACTAGATTTGTTATACAGCTGTGATCTGTGTGGAAAAAAGTTCCATAACCATGTTCTCCATGGAATTTGGACTCTATTGATCTAAAAAAAATGTTAAATGACATGTACAGTATAAGATGACACAAGGGAAAAATCCTTCTGCTAACTAAATGATCTTAGTAGTATTAGGTAGAAGAAGTGTAGGAGTTAACATTCCTTAGCTATTTACATGTCAAAAGATCTGCAAATACTATGTCTTTCTTAATATATATTGCGTCTGAAACAAAAGAAATTATATATGAACATCTGCTGTCTCTGAAACCACTGTACTACCTTAAATAACAATTTCCAGCTGTCCTGAAAGAAGCTATCAATCACACCACTTTGGAACCTAGAAAATTTAGTTTGGAGTTCTTGGACAGAACTTCAGTTGTACTGACTACAGGTTAGTAGTTAATAATGTTTATAATTATGTTTTTCATTAGAGACCATAGCTGAAATGCTAGAATCCTGCTAGAATCAGCAATGAAGACAAACATAAGACTTTAAGTGGAATTATATTAACAACATTGAACAAGGAAAACCAAAATTCTTAGTGAAGAAAGAGACGAGTGATATTTACTTACAAACTGCTGCTGCTTACTCTTACCTATCAAATCCAAGCTTAGCTTCCACTTGTTTCTCTTTCCTATCCTTTCTTTCATGCATCCTTCTTTGAGCCTCTTCTTTTTCTTTGGCTCTTTTGAGAAGGTAAGATTGTTCCTGTTCTTTAATTTTCTGTTTCACTTCTGGATAGTTTTGAAGAGCTTGAATCCTCTCTGAACGTTCTATTTCTTTACTATCCAAATACTTCCCAAAGGAAAAAAAAAAAAAAAAAAAAGCAATTTAAATATATGAGAAATGTAAAACATATTCAAATCAATACATCAATTAAATGGCAGGTTAATTTAATATTTCTTTCAAACCTCTAAAGCACAACATAAGTTGTACTGCATTAAAATAATTAACAGTAAGTTGCTATTCAGATCTGAAAATGTTTGTGTGTCTGAGAGCTGCCTTTTGCATTTTCCTGGAATTTTAGTTAGTCATATTGCTATGTAGTAGAAAGAGTCCCTTCAGCCATTTCTGATATTTGTCTGCCTTTTATTAAGCTCATAAAGCTATTACAAAAATATTTCTTTAGATATGTTCATTTAACTCAGAAATGAGTTGAATCTACTCTTAAGAAGTTAAGCAAGTGTCTGTGCTTCTCCAAGGGAAATTGGAAGAGCATATTTCAGGATTCTGACTGCCTCTTTCAATGACAGAAAATCATTAGATCAGTCACTGTACAAAACCTCCATCTCAGAATATCTATTTACAATATAGAGCATTTTCACATCAATTTCTACTGTTTTCCTGCCTTGTGTTGTTGGTATGGTACATATTGTTGGTACATTACCAATGACCTGGTAACTTTCTAAAATCATAGTAATAACTTAAAAATACACTGTGCGTATATATGTACACACACATATATAAAGCTAAAAGCCAGAACTGTACCATGTATTTATCTTTTCAGAACTTTGTTTAAGGATCTCCAATGAAAATGACAGAAAAGTTAACAAATGCATGTGGCTTACTATAATTATTTATTATCACGTTACTTAATACGGTCACCTATTCAGAACAGAATTTAATTTTCTGTGGACAGTAAGAAAAATATTCCTAATTTTCCTACCACAAGCACTTAATTGTTTTGAATTACTATGTTCAGTCAACAAAGCTGGTTATTGATTTGGACATTAATTTAACATTAAAAATCTTACTTTCAACTGATGAAGTGTTGCCACTACAAATTGTCTATAACCTTGAAATTCAGTACATGGGTTACCCACTAGAAACAGTTCCTTCAGATGTATATTATATTTTAGGGTTTCAATACTGGAAAGTTCACCAATGAAATTTGCTGTCAGGTCAAGTTTCTTCAGATCTTCACAGCCTGTTTGAATAAATAAATAAATAAATAAATAAAATAAAACAAACAAACAAACAAACAAACATCATTCAATGTGGCTACTCTATGTGGCTAAAGAGTGTCTAATTGCTTCAGGAGAGCAGAATCCTGATGGATTTCATTTCTTTGTAACTTAAATCTTCACTAACATTGATTTTATTACTGGTTAAATTGTTAATATTGGTGAGAAAATTGTACGTTAACCAGAAGAATTCATTATAAACAGAAACACTAAATTTGCTAACAAAATGCTCTGGGAAATTTGGATCCAGAATTCATTAGCCACTCTTTTTATCATAATATGTCCATGAGTCATAACCTTGATTCTAAGAGTAAAAAAGTTCAGCTAAGAGCAAGCTCAACTTCTGTGCTCATCATTTTAATCACTTATTTTCCTTTGCAGGTCTATTTGGCAAGTATTTTATTCATAATGGAACTGAAAGAGCATAAACAACGCAAAATGATTTATTAGGGGATTTAAATAACCTCAATTTTTGCACAGCTAATTCCCAAAGGTTCTGACTTCTAAGTAAATGACAAATCACAGTAATAAATAATGCAGCCTGATAGAGGAACTTAAAATTTACTGGCATGAAAACAGATGTAAGTTTCTTAGCAAATTGCCAAATAGGTAATGTACTACATATTTCTTCAACTTTTACAAATTTCTGTGTAGCCTATTTGTTTATTTTTCTGTTTGATTTAAACCATCCTCCTGAAACAGCTTGCACACTGTTTAAACAAAACAAAACAAATCAGCTTTTTTTTATTGTTCTGTTGCCAAGGTGGACATTTTATATATTCAGCAACTTGCCTACGCGAGAAAAATAATGAAATAAGTCAAAAGTCAGATTTTATTCAGAAAATATGGAATGTGTTTATGCATGGCTTTAAGTCTTAGGATTTGATCTTTGCACATGCAATTATCATGTCAAGATAAATGGTTAAACATAGATAAGATAGACAAGACTTCGTGTAATGACAGAAAAAAGAATCACCTGAAAAACTGTAGAAATACTCCAGACTGACAATGCAACTTGTGCACAGTGTAGAACCTTCTTTGTGAGACTTTTGATTGCTGAAGATGACTGCTGAACCATTACAAGAGACACTCTTTATATTCCGCATAGCATCAAAAAATATTGCATTGCTCTAGCTAACCTACCTAGCAGATCATCTTAACTTTACAGTGAGGAAATACCAATTCTCTATGGGTTTCCTGAAAATTTTGATCTCCTATTTTGCAAAATATTAAAGAATAGAGCTGTCATAGATGACAACACTGGTAAGAGAATATGTAAAAATCAAGTTAAAATGCACTTAAGAAACTGCAGTGACAGAACGTCAGCAGTAGGAACCACTTGAAACACTGCACAGAAGCTGGCTCCTTCTTCTGACAATCAATAAAGTACAGAATCACAGAATCACAGAATTTCTAGGTTGGAAGAGACCTCATCGAGTCCAACCTCTGACCTAACACTAGCAGTCCCCACTAAACCATATCCCTAAGCTCTACATCTAAACATCTTTTAAAGACCTCCAGGGATGGTGACTCCACCACTTCCCTGGGCAGCCTGTTCCAATGTCTAACAACCCTTTCGGTAAAGAAGTTCTTCCTAACACCTAACCTAAAACTCCCCTGGCTCAACTTAAGCCCATTCCCCCTCGTCCTGTCACCAGGCACGTGGGAGAACAGACCAACCCCCACCTCGCTACAGCCTCCTTTAAGGTACCTGTAGAGAGCAATAAGGTCACCCCTGAGCCTCCTCTTCTCCAGGCTGAACAAGCCCAGCTCCCTCAGCCGCTCCTCGTAAGACTTGTTCTCCAGGCCCCTCACCAGCTTCATCGCCCTTCTCTGCACCCGCTCAAGCACCTCCATGTCCTTCTTGTAGCGAGGGGCCCAAAACTGAACACAGTACTCAAGGTGCAGCCTCATGAGAGCCGAATACAGGGGGACGATCACCTCCCTAGCCCTGCTGGTCACACTGCTTCTTATGCAAGCCAGGATGCTGTTGGCCTTCTTGGCCACCTGAGCACACTGCTGGCTCATATTCAGCCGACTATCAACCAATACTCCCAGGTCCTTCTCCGTCAGGCAGCTCTCCAACCATTCCTCTCCCAGCCTGTAGCTCTGCTTGGGATTATTGCACCCCAGGTGCAGGAGTCGGCACTTGGCCTTGTTGAACTTCACGCAGTTGACCTCAGCCCATCAGTCCAGCCTATCCAGATCCTCCTGCAGAGCCTTCCTACCCTCGAGCAGATCGACATTTATTGGTGGGCATAATCAATAGCTTCCACCCTTATACTTAATCTAAATTCATTTACAACTCAACTGTTTCAATAAGAAAAGGCAAAATCGTTTATTTAAAAACCTTACCTTCCAGATTTTCGATTTTTTCAATGTTGTTCAAAGCTAAATTTAAATATTCCAGCTTCTTTAACTTACCCACATTCTCTGTAACAAAACACAGATCCATTATTTCAGTTTCCCTCATGGGAAGGGCATTATTATTTTACTTGCTCACTTGACTATGAACAAACAATAAAGCAGAAAAATTGGAAGGACAAACCTGAATATATAATAGACTATCAGACATTAATATTTTAATACTAATAAAAAGATTAAAACAGAAATTCTCTGCAAGGCATAAATTGAAATGAAAATAGTATAGTCAAATAGGGAAGGCTATAAACACATTTTATCAAAAGTTCTATAACACAGATATATAATGCAAGAGGACTGGCCAAAAAGCATGGTGAAATATTCCTTTCATCATGAAAGTCATGAATGCTCAGACCATACTTTGTCAAGCTTTATAAAATTTTAGTTTTACACTCACTTATATAGAAAAGCTCGTTGGTGGGTTTTGGGTATATATTTTTAGTATATTTTTAGTATATATTCAATTTTTAAAGATATTCTATCTACAGGGTTAATACAAGAAACTTAAATAATCAATAAATCCATACTGTATTACATTTGGCAGAATTTATGCTGTTTTGAAATAAAGCCTAGAACTATTCTTTTATGTAACACAGACTTGCTTACACAATGTAAGCAATGTACACAATGTATGCATTGTCTATAAAATGGTAAGGGGGTATTCTGGCACAAATGTGGTCTAGGAAACTTCCTTTTCTTCTGGAATTTTTGTGGTAACTGACTTTTTCTGAAAATTGTTTTAAAAAACAACAACAACAAAAACAAACCAACCTTATGATTTATTTACATTTCTAATATTAGGAAGTAAAGGGGAAATTAAGAAATTAGATGTGAAAATGTCATTTTCAACCAGAATTTTCAAATATACATGATCAGTTGAGAAAGCAGGAGTGGGATGGCCCACAGTTATGGGTTAGTTACTATCTTTTGTGTTTTTACTTTTTTACTAGTGTCATAGTGAATATATGAACACACAATTGTAACAAAAGTAATGGTGCAATAATAAGCAACTTCAAACTAATCTGTTTTTTTGCCATAAAAGTGAAAAACAACGTTGAGGCATGCACTAGCATTCTGGGATACAAAATTTATCTACCAGTTTAATTCCTCAGAGCTCATGTTTCTACACTAGAAAGTTTGGTAGTGCTGTGTTTGCACCCGTCACACTGTCCTTCACTGCAGCTCTTCCTCCCATAATACATTGTTCAAGGTTTGTGGTGCTATATGTCCGTGTACTGAGTGGAAGTGGCATAGTAGGTAACGTTAGTTCATATACTACAGAGGCACAATAGAGGTAAGTAAATAACAAAAAAGTCACACGATTGTATAGATGGCTAGTGGCTTGGGAGCTGGAAGGTAAAGCCATTTGCAGAGGAACACAAGATCTGCAACGCTGAAGGGTCAAGATCCTAAATGTTTGCCTACTTCTTCAGAGAGGCCTAGCTCACCCAGCTAAATGGTGCTGGCAAACCATGAGGACACAAGGGTCTCTGAGATGATCACGCTTTGTGTCAAAAGTATTCACAGTGCTGTTACTGTTGCTGTATGGGAGAATTTCTTTCCTGGTTTCTGAAATATTAGTTAGGTAAGAATCAATTTACATTAATTTCAGGCTTTCTTTTATATAATTTTGTACTAGTTTTGGGCTTTCTTTACAGGAAAGCATTATGTAAAATCTAAACATCACCTGATATTATCTAATGCACTTTTTTTTCAGAGTGTAAATCATGGAAGGAGTGCAATACTGCTTGATGTTTATTCTAAGAGGAGAACAGAATTAGAAAGTTGCTTTAATCATAGAAAATGTGCCAGAGAGAAGAATGGTTAAAATGGAGTAGTACACAGGGCACAAGGGGACGTACTACATTGTTTTGCTTCAAGGCAGGAACAAATTTAGTAGATAATATTTTCAGGAATAATCTCTGATCAATTAAGACCATTTGACAGAAATAAATGAGTGAGGATTCTCTTTTTTAAAATACAGTGACCCAAATTTACCCTTAATATCACCGTGATGTAACCAGAATACTTAAAATGACTTATCTAAATCTACTAGACTGTTCTAGGCCAAGAACACTACTAGACTGTACAGGCCAAACAAAAGATAGCAGGCAGCTCTCAGCCAAGGATAGGAGCATTCTATAATCTAGGATCTAAAATGTATTATTTTCACCATGATCTATTGAAATGTGCAGGTCCACAGTGACTGGGTTTGTTCTGTCAGAACGGCTAGCATTTCTTCCTTTGAATACACAAAGGAGATGAAGAGGGAATAGGGCAGTAAACAAACTTCAGCTGTCCCAAAAGCGACTGGAAAATGCAAATGTCATTTGAGAAGTGACTGAGACACAAATATGATACAAGATACACAGTGTAACTCATGATACAGTTCACCAAATTTTCCCCATTCACCACAGTTTTTGAAGATTTGACTGGGAAACCTATCTGATGAAGTCAAAAAGTTTACCTCACAGTCTAATTTACAAGCTGCACTGATTAACTGTTGTACATACTTTCCCTGCAGAGACAAACAAGAAAATTCAAGCATTCATCTAACACACACAGATCATGTCTACGGCTGAGCTACTTGTCTAGGCTCCTCTATAATCAATAAAGAGAAATAGGTTCTTCAAGGTGCAATTTGTCTTACCTTAAATTGGCTGTCTAAAACCAGTGAACTAAATCATGCTCAAATATTCTTTCTTCATAAGGGAGGCTACAGTGACTGGCTAAGATATGAATGTCTAAAAGTTAGGTGACATGAATTCTACCACTTAGCTTACTAAGACCTTGGAGAGAGAGTTTTGTAATTCACAAACAGATGATGAAATTAATTTCTCAGCAAGGACTCATGAAGTTTAGTTGTGGCTGTACATTTCTCCTAAGGTATTTCTTTAATGACAGCTGACAAAAAATGGGATGAAATCTTTTGCCTTAAGGACACAATAACAGTGAGAAAAACAACTTATTTTGGTACAATTTTGATGGAATAGATCAGCATAAAAAAGTTTTTGTTTTAAAAAAAAAAAAAAAAAAAAAAAGAAGTATTCTCTCTTAGAAAATATTTATCCTCTCTAAGAAATGCAGATTTTATTGATACAAATACTCCCTAGGAAATCCCTGACAAGACCCTTCAGGGTAGGACGGAGTTGAAAGGACTTAAAGCCATTGCCTACAGATCCTAAGCACATTATTTCATCCTAAAACCTTAGATTTTTTTCTACCTTTCAAGGAACTTCAAAGAATATGCTAATATCATTCCTGAGCATTTCTGATTTTCCAGCCTTTATAAAGCCCTTAATAATATGTTTTAACCTTTGGTTAGCTCTGAAGAGGTCAGGTAGTTGGACTAGATGATCTTTGAAGGAGTCCTATCCTATCCTATCCTATCCTATCCTATCCTATCCTATCCTATCCTATCCTATCCTATCCTATCCTATCCTATCCTATCCTATCCTATCCTATCCTACACAGTATCTGTAGCATCTAAGCTTTTCCAGCCCAAGGCCTGATGTCATGTCTTTCTGTGTACCTAGCAAACTTAAAGCTACACCGTAACACCACAAAACATAGATCATATGGAATTATATCTTCTCCTGTGGTACAAGAAGATCGTTGAGATTCCTCTGTAAAAACTTGTCTTTATGCACAAAAGCAATAATTGTGTATGAATGAAAATCATTTCAATGTTAAAAAAGCTACTGTTAAAAGCTACCTTATAAAAATTGAATTGAAAAGCAAGCATGAGGATAGCTAGTCTTCTCATGTCACAGTCCATGGTATGCATTAAACTATCTCTCCGTTTGAACTGTTAAACTGTCTTATACCATGAAAACATGATATATGAGTTGTATCTTGACACAGGAGATTTAAATCAATAAAAAGGTGTTCTGCACTCATATTCTAGTGAGTGTATCTCACATCTCGTATCTCAGCACTATCTATGTTTTTCATTTAAAATTTATCTTACAAATTTCTGAGCTTTTTAGAAATCTACTTCCATAACAGGGAAAGAAAAGCTTGTAGGATCAGATTCACAAAGAACTGTTCTGTGGTTACTTACTGCACATTCCCAAAAAGTATAATACAAAAGATTTATTTTGTTGGTTTGTTTATTTTTGTTTCTGATTATGCATGCAATTCCATGTAATAAGAAACATATCCAGAAAACACTTACCAATTTTGGGAATTAGATTATTCTGAAGATAGAGAATTTTCAAATCTCGACACCATTTGTCAAGATATTCGAGTTTTTCTATTTCTTGCTGATGTAAAGAGATTTCTTCCAGTGAAAAAATTTCACAGTTATTATGTTCTGCACGTCTTCGAACAAGATCTTCGGTGACTGAAAGAAATATTTGAAGTCATTGGAAAATATATCACAGAATCATAGAATCATTAAGGTTGGAAAAGACCTTCAAGATATTCTCCACCTGGTTTATGAACAACTTAGAGAATCGTTAAAATCTTTTGTTCCACCATACAAAATAGATATCTAGTATGAACAGCAACAAAAAGAGAATCTGCTACAAAAGACAACAAATGCCAAGTAACTTCAGCTCACTCTGCCACTGTAAACATGATTTGTAAAACACAGTCACATCACCTGTAACGTTTAGAAAAATACATACAAAAACTGCTGAGTCTTTTGTAAAAGTGTAATGCAAACCTTGCAAAAATGAATCCATCGTGCATTGTTTTTGGCATAGCTTAGATTGCAAAGTGATTCATGAAGACAAGCAATGGAGTGTTTTATACTCTTTTATTTCCTGGTGACACTTGTTCACATCAGAGGTACCAGGGGAAAAAAAAAAAAAAGTAAAATAGCTTCACTCTCATCATATTCTTCTGCCAGCACAGTGTGCTGAGAAATATGCAGGATCAATGTTGAAAGTGGACAGATATTTTCTACTTTTTTCATGCTTGAGGCAAATCCATAACTAATGCATGCTTATAAATGTTTATGGTGGGATGAAATTAATCCTGGATATTTATTAGGCACTAACAGTTCATCAAAAGCAAGCGAAAGAGTTTCAGTGGCTGAAACTCACCAGAATCTGGGGTTAAAGATTTTCATGTACTAATATTTAATGCCAGGCAATCTTTCAAACAGTGAAAAGGCTCTGTATAATGAAGGTAAAGAAATTCTATGAGAACCAGTACTCACTCTTGAGCTAGATGTTTTTATTTTGCACCAAAAAAGTACTGGCATTCTCATCTCCTTGATAAGCAGTGAACTACAGTGAAGTACTGATTAAAAAATTGCATTTTATCAAATAAGCATAGGTATTTTCATGGCTGCAAAAACCTAAAGAAGCCTAGCAAGCCTTTCAAAAGTTCTCCAAAGAAAAATAGTTTAAAAATAAATAAATAAAATAAATAAATGCAGAGATCTATGAAAACATCCCTGGAGGTGTTCAAGACCAGGTAGGATGGGGCCCTAAGCAACCTGATCTAGTGGGTGACAACTCTGCCCATGGCAGGGGGGTTTGGAACTAGGTGATCTTTAAGGTTCCTTCCAACCCAAGCCATTCTATGATGCTATGAAAAGAAGTTGGTCCTGACATGCATTAATGAAAGATATATTTAATTGCTTCTTTATATCAGGGAGATTTTCTCAAATCATCTGTTTTTGTTACTGGTCCTGGAATTGCTGCATGTACTTTTGTGGTCTGGGCTGGTAAAAGCTGGGTAATCCACACACCAATACAGTCTATACATGTGCATGTCGGTGTAGTTTGTCAATCCACAGCCTCTGGGAAAGGTGTGAAACAGGCTTTATATGTATGTTATATTATTTTCAGATGAACAGGAATAAATTTCCCATCTGTTCACCCAAGTTTTGTCTGATTAACCGAATTATGTAATAGTGGTACTGATACTGATGGAGTGTTGATCCTGTCTGCATACAAAGCATATTGGGAAAGGTGTCTTTTTATTTCTCAGTCATTGTGGGTTGGTTTCCTATATCTGAACAACCATCTTCTCTTCAACAGGCTACTGATTAAACCTGAATAAGTTATTAGAGAAAATAGAACTATGGCAATAACCACGACTAAATAATTTAGTCTTCACAGAAAATATGAAAAAAAAAAAATCACCATTTCTAATAAAGTACTTTGCAAATATGCTGGTATAACAGAAATAATGACTTAGTAATATGTTTAGTAAGTATTATTAAGTAAGAAGCATTCTTAAGTAAGAATACTTACAAATGTTTTTAGTAACAGATCTTTTAGTGACCGTATTTCCAGTGCAAACTGGTATTTCTGAGCAAGAGAACAATATTCCACAATCTGCAGACTTACACTTTGGAGACAGCATTATGCTCTATGCCCCTTCTTTATACAAAAGGAATTAATATGAACTATTCTTGACAGTTTTATTACAGTCAGATTTCCATTTGCTGATGAAAAGAAACTTGAACTGATTGTTGCAATGATTATGCAAAAATGCTAATTTTCATTACCAGATGGTTTGTAAGGTAGAGACAATAATTCCCAATAGAAGCTACAGTGGGGCTTTATTGACCTGTTTTGAGGCTGCTGTAGGGAAATGAGCGAACGTTTGACATTTTGTATGCTACCTACTGGGTTTAAGAGGAATGAGGGAAACAAACTTGCAAGAGAAAACAATTAATCTGATTTTTTTCCAGGCACTGACAAATCACATTGCAACAACAGTTTTTGATGAAAAGTATGTTAACTAGATTATCTGATGTTGCTGTGTGCTATAACAGAAGAGTGGACCAGAGACCTGAGAGATCACAGCTACTCTCACATTCCCATGAACACAGGAGGAATTAAGGGGAGGGCATCAGTAGACAGGAGATAAAACAGATCTTGAAGATCTTGCAGCTGGGCTTCTGGAAATTGTTTTATTCAAGATTTAGCAGATAAAAAGGAAAGCTTTAAATAAATTGATAGAATAAGCAGTTATATTAAGAAATAATGTGGGAAAATGGCATTTCAGAGAAGTGAAGTATTCAACCATTATTTTAAGACTCATTTCATCCCATGCTGCTGAGGAGATGAAGCCATTCTCCTTCAGGCAGTGCCTGCTCAAAACAGTCATCTGCCAACTTCATGCAGAGATAAGGATTTGCTTTCCAAAGCATTATTTTAGCCCAGCAAGGGACTGGCGGTCCTGTGATGGTATACAATCAAAATAGATCACAGGGAAAATCACAGAGGAACGGGATTCCTCAGTAGCTTTTTTCCTGAGTGATATGTATGAGCACACGGTCTTTTAGGTCACACTGCTTTACCTCTAAAAGATTACAGATTTGTAAGTAACGGTATGGTAGATATTAACCTTATTCAACACTTCTGTTTTGTTTTGTTTTGTTTTACAACTCTGATAAAGTACTTGCTTTGGCTACCTCTACCTAAAAAATTATTTAAAAAAATTATTTTAAAAAATTCAATGCAGAATGGAAAATTTGTAATTACAGGGTAAAAACTGGGCTTACAGCTCTAACTCCTAACACAAACCATCCCACCAAGCATCTCCCTTTACAGCAGGACATCCCTAACATGGAGGGGTCCCTGCCTGGGCTGTGCAGCTGCTGGGCTTCTCAGGGGAACAAGGCTGTGCTGTGCTTGGTAAAATAATATGGGTTGTTACTCCCAGGGAGCTAATTAATGCAGCTGGGTAAATAAGAGTGAGGGAAGTGTGGGGAGAGGCTGGCTGCCAGGACATGGAGAAGGTGGTGGGGAAGGGGTGGCAAGCATGGGGAGGGGAAATATGGGAGCTGGGGAGCGGGTCAAGTTGTGGAGAGGAGGGACGGGGTCCTGGGGAGGGAAGCGAAGGGAAGGAAAGCGAAGCGAAGCAGCTCTCAGTGACACTCACTCCGCACCATGGCTGCCCGCTGCTTCACGCCGCCGCCATTACAGGACGCCGCTGCCCTGCCATGGCAACGGGGCCTGGAGGGACATGGCTGCCGGGGTGCCCCCAAGCTCAGCTCCGGGCTGAGGGGCTCCGGGTCCCCGAGGGGTGGTCCCCGCACCCCAGGGTGTTGCCAGGTTCCTGCCCTGCTCCCCTCAGCACTGCCAGGGGCTGCCACCCACAGGGCTGGGGATTGCCCCCTTCCACCGAAGATGCTGGCTGCTGCCCTGTTCCACTGGGAAGCGTGCCATAAAGGGTTTGGGGATGTTGTTTGTGTGTTTCAAGGCTCAATCAAACCTAAAGGTCATCTACTATCAGAAAATTCACACGTGTTTTATAAGAATTAAAAAAGACCATGGGAATCTATTGGAAATGTTGATTTACTAAGTCGTTTACCTAGGATGTAATTCATTAAAATATGGAACACTGTGTAGCTTTCTAATGTTCTTTCTGTTTAGGGGATAGGAGTAAGAAGGTATCATTGAGTTAAAACTAATAAATTCTGTGCCAATAACGAGACACAAAATAGTTTATGCACTTTATAACCCCCCTGTATTTGTCCTAACTGCCTGTGGCAGTCACCAGCCCACGCTGAGGACAAAAATGCTGACAGAGCTGGTTGCACGGCACCACCTTGTGGCCCAAGCCCGCACTACAAAGCCACAGAGATGAGGCTGGGGGCGAGGCCTTTTGCTATCTACTCATTTATTTTGTATTAAATTGAAGGCCCCTTCAAATGATGACTTTTATAGCTGATCCTTTTACTAGGACTATTAATTTCTGACTTGAGAGTACAACTCACAATCAAGCTAATCAATGTCAAGAAGAGATAGCTCATTCTTGCTATGTTCAATATTTTAAGTACTGTGTCTTCATTGTACTGCCCAGAAATACCCATTATTTTGTTATGCTGAAATCCTGTTCTTTCATCCTTTTGCAGAGAGTCTATCTGATAGTTCTGAAGAAATGGAATTAAAATGTGCAATGGATTCAATTGCAATATAGTGAAGGGAAACATTTATTTCATGATCTCTGTGCAGAAAATTAAGATGGTTTGATCAATGCCAGGTCAAGTTCTACCCTAAAAGAAAAACAGGATTTGCAAAATTTCAATCCTTTTTTAACATGTAAACAAGTTTTTTTTTTTTTTTTTTTTTTTTTTTTTAAATAGTTGTTATCTCTTCACATACCAGCTGATATATTCGGAAAGCAGATTGGCTTCTGCACTCTCAGTACCTGGTTAAAGCTAGATCTGAAAGGAAGCAGCAAGATACAAGCTTCATCCAGAGCCTAAAGATTCAGAATAAATACCTTCGTGCCCTGGAGGAAGACCTCAAGTAGTCTTTTACAAGCTACATGGGTGTAGGAAGAAGAAATCATATCAGGACAGTTTAGTGTCTCCTGTGCCCCTTGTTCCATATGTCTAAGTAATTAATATTGCTTTGGATTAAAAGCTTTAAAGTTCATGTATTCATTTAAGGAAAAGAATATCCAAATTCAGTCATTCTTGGCAATGAAAATGTACTCATTTTATGCAAAATTAAATGGCTTCAGCAGAGATCAAAGGATGCTCACTGCTTAATAAGCCTAGGACCAGAAAGTCTGTCTTTGCAGAGGAGAGGAGAGTGAATTACATGCAGATGTGATTAAAACTCTGCCAAATCTGTGCTGAATTGCTAGGTTAGGTTTTGGGCTGTGTGGTGGTGACACACCTGGGAGGCCCCAACTGGTGACTGAGCAGGCCAGCACCTTTATTTCCACTGCTGAAATGGTGAGGCCTGTTTTACCTGAAGCTGATGTAGACAGTAATTTTTTTCACTTTTTCGGTGGTCTGATGGGTCCTTAAATTCCTTTCATTTTCAATATTTTAATTGTCTATATGAACGCTAGTTAAATACCCTATATCAGAGCAGATCTATGCAGCTCTAGAACTGGGCTCTACTATCTTCTTATGTTATCAATAAATGTTGAGCACTAGATGGGTGTGTGTCTTCCTGTAAATGAGAGTAATAACCGGAGATGACCATGCTCTGAAATGCTACCTATGGATTTTTTTTGTCATTGTTTCTTATACATGAATGAATTTCAATTGTCAAGAAATTCATTTTTGCCCAGTTTGAATCTATTTTGCCGCTGACAATAAATAGTAAGTGATCTCCCTGTCTTTATCTTACATAGGCTTTCTCATGTTATTTTATCCTCCTGTCCTGCTGGGGAGGAGGCATGAGAGATTGGCTGGGTGGGAGTCCAGCTGCTAGCCAGGGCACAGCAGCAAATAGAAATGGGGGATTGCGAAGAGGTGGTCTAGCAAGATCTTTGTGGAAGTAGAAGTGCTGAAGTGGATTTCTTGAGGGTATTTCAAATCCTGAAGTAACTCACCAGTAAATAAGGCAGAAATGGATCCAAAGAGGTGACTTTGTGAGTTAGGGTAAAATTACAGAAGATGCTTTCCTCTGTCTATACCACATTGTTTTTCATTTTGATTTTCTGTTACTGTTCCATTAATGCAGTTATCTTGTAATTTTTTGGGGGGTTGCCAACTTTGTCAGTTTTACAGAGGGGACACTGCAAGGCTGCTACAGCCCCCCTGTCCAACCAATAGTGAGGCTGAGCATATATTCCCAGCAGGCACAGAGGACCCAGCAGGTTACTCTGGGAGCCAACTCCTCCATGCACAAGTGAAGCTCTCACAGAATCTCGCTCTCAGAGAGAATCGCACATGCATGCCCAGCTCCTGGGAGACATTTCAATTTCTTGCTGGCTGGTCTTCCTTGAGACTCCTGCTGATGCTGGAGCACCCTCATTTGCTCCAGTTGTTGTGTGACCCCTGGTCTCACTCCAGTTGCTGCACTCGGACTCCCCGTACACACATATGCTTACCAATAGAGAAGCCTTCAACCAGAAGAAGTTAGAAATGGGATTTAATGAGAAGATTGCTCTGATGATGCACAGTCCCCAGGACCAAAGCTCTCCTGGGACAGCCCCGGCAGGGGTTGGGGCAAGGACTCATGTCTCTGTTAATGGGGCTCTGGCACTGTTCTTATGCCTCCTGCCTCCGAGCTTCTTTGTTGTGGAGGTCAACTTTGTATCCCATAACCTGAAAGGATTGCTTAACTGCACAGAACATTGGCTTTTTTGACTACTATGTTACTTAGCACACATGGGTTAATTCTAGATGCTGAACTAGGATAATCACACTGGGGACTTTCTTGTCTTCATTAAAACCGCAGGCTCTTCAGAACAAGGATTACTTCTTACTATATGCTTCATGCAACAAAATATTTGCCATCTGTAGGACATTAACACAATGTACATATTTTTAAAAATGTAATTTGGAGGTTACAGCACTTATTGTGTTCATTATTTTATGAGTTATTTTTTACTCTAATTATGTGCTAAGAGCTTCAAGTAATGCAAATCTGCATTCTTAGCATGAGACAATGTCCATGGCACAAATAATGTAATAAACCACATTACAAACAGGAGAATGGACTTGAGTAAGAACAAGAGTCCCATCTGGAATTCATTCCTTGGATAAACTCACTTTACTGCTTTAATACATTACATGTTTATTTGTTAAATGCATAAAACAGTACAATATAAAATATCATTCTGTGTCATAACAAAATAAGCTTTACAGCATTATCATCACAGTGCATCAGAAATATCTTGAATATGTGCTCACTTCATGAGAAGTGAGGTGCTCATGTAAGGTGCTATAGCCCTAGAGAATTGATGTCCATGGATAAATTTTAGCTGCTAAAATTCTGCAAATCAGAAGTTTAGATGGAAATCAACTGACTGATACGCACTCAGAATCTGGAACTATGTCTTTCTATTTATTTCTTGTTTAATTGAGGCCCTGGGCAACCTGCTCTAGTGGGTGGCACCCCTGTCCATGGTAGAGGGTTGGAATTAGATGATCTTTAAGGTCCTTTCTAACCCAACACATTCTGTGATTCTATGATTCTTTGATTCTATGGTTGTTGGTTTTGTTGTTACTATTATCATTATCATTATATTCTATGGTGTTAACAGTTACTTAGTAACTAACTGTAATGAAATTAGGCTTTCATTTTCATACCAAAGTACCAATAAATCCTGTCCAAAGAGCACATAACCTACAGGGCGAGACAGAAAAGGCAAATAACAAATTAATCATAATATATGCAATTCCTAATAAACAATTTCAGTACTGATGACACTCATAAATATAGGAAAAATGTAAACAAGAACAACTTAACTATAAAAGTAAATGATAAAGAGGACAAGCAAAAGGCAGCATAAGAAATTGTACAAAAAGAATAATATGAAATGAAATAGCAGTTTTACTCAGAATATATTAAAATATACAAAGATGTTTACAAAACTCTGCAGCTAATTCACAATAAAATACACAAAGAAACAACTAGGCTGAATGGCCATATCTATTTCCTGTATCAGCATGGTTTATTCAATACCATTTAAGTCAAAATGTTAATCTTAGTCCATATGGTTTGAGTTCTATTTGTAATACTTCCAGGAGAAAAAAAAGACTTGATCACACATTAGGAACATTATAAGCTAAGGGACTCCATAACTATTATAATTCTGCTTGCTGCTGTTCACTTCAACATGAACATCCACACTATTAAGCACTATGTGATATATAATCAAGAATGACCTTGAAATTCTGCTGAACACACCAAGAAATATAAGACAAGTCATAATGATAAAAAATAATTGCAAGGAAAGGTATCAGATAATATACAGGGAGTTATAAATCTCTATCTTGAATTTCTTCTTCGATTTCCTTTTTTTTATATATATATATATATATATAATGTGCTATATTAGAACTGAGTAAGAGTTTAATCACTTTAATCACTGAGGACAGAAAGAAAATTCTAGGAATCCTCACTCTTTGTAGATGTGTTGGTTAATCACTGCCCAACAAATGGTTTTACTTGATGAGAATTACTGTTCAAAATTATTCTAAGCTTTATTCCCTAGTTAACAGAAATTGCAAATACTAATTACATCTGACAGTCCAGATTTAATCATTTAGATTAGAAAATGTTGTCTTCAGTTTTTCATCAGATAGATTTTGACTTCAATTTTTCTTCTGATGGGATTGAACTTAGCACAGTATTGTGCTTCTTTTCAGGGAAACAATATAAGGTTTGCTTTCCTGTCCATTGGAATATACTGCAGGGAACTGTCAAAGGCAATCAGTCTGGTAACTGAAATGAACTTAGTTAATTCAACGTTAATGAATATCACAGAGGGCATCTCTTAGCAGATCCCACGCATCTTATTTTTAGCCTTGAACTCCTATTACAAAATTGTTCCAGAGCTTCGCCCTCTCCTGATAAGAACACTCGCAATTTACAGCTTTTATTTTTTCATAGACAGATTAAAGCAATTCATATTACACCAAACTTTTAGCAAGCTAAATCAGCTTCTTAACTTGCTGTTGTATGTTGACCAATTAGCTTACAGTGAATTTAAGCTTTCTTGCTTTTCAGTGTATCACTTCTGTAACTGCAGAGTAATTGCAGTCTTAGACTTTTGTCTCAGTACAGGATATTATTCTTCCAGATTATTCTTCCAGGAAATTATTTAAATACTAAAGATCTTTTAATCCTCTTTAAAAATAAAAATAAACAATTGTTTAGTAAAGGATCTGGTATAACTAGCAATAAAATAGATAACACAGCATATTTATAAATATTACACTATGACACTCTCAGTGCTCTCTATAGTTTAACAAAATAAAGCAGAATAATACTGACAAAAATACTCAAGTGCATTAACTACAACTAAACAAGTTTTATGAAAAAGAACATTCCCTTGTCACCTTTTATTGAAACTGCAAACCCAAGTCTTGTTACATCGGATAGTCTGCCTTCATGTAAGACCAATGTAATGATCTGAGCAAATGTAAATTACTATCATAAATTGCTAATTTGGGTGAAATTTCCCTGTTTGAGCTCTTAATGTTGAGCTATTGATGCTTCGCTTCAAAATATTACTACCATATATTTATTTACCCTTTGAAAGAGAAACATACATATTAAATTGCTGTAAGTACACTTTACGTCATTGCCTCATTTCTTTATATTTTTGATGCTAGAAATATGGCTATAATGTGCTTGATCTTGGCTTGGACATAGAATTGGACAGACAGTGGTGTTTCAGTTTTGTAGATCCTTTTTTCCACCAGAACCTTTAGTGTATGTGCTTTCGTTGCAGTTTTGAAATCCCAGTCATTATGCCTGCCAGCCTGTTTGTATCCCGTCAGCAGACCTAGCTCTCCCACAGCCAGTATTTCACATCTGATTTACCAGCTGGGGCTGTGCTAACATCACTTTTAGCACAACAGGGGACAAGTAGACTAGAAGGAGCACTAGTTATAGAATGATTTGGTGGTCAAGAGTGTGCTTGCTTACACATTATCATCATTTTGTTGCACAGGAAGATGAAATGAATTCTGTCCTAGCTAAACTGGCATATAGGGAGATATTTAAAGTAGCAGATTATTAAAAGCTTGGAGTCACAAGACAGCAGTTTTTGGTTACCCACAGGATCCATGTGTAATATAGTCTCTGTGGTAGCAAAGATACAAGTTGAAAAATAAGGCTCAATGTATCCAAATTACAGTTACTAGCTGCAGGGTGTTTTTTGTTTGTTTGTTTTTGTTTCTTTGTTTTGTTTTGTATCATAACCCAGGTAATTCAGAGCAATTATTGCTTTTCCACATACTGACTGCTGGTTTTCTGAAGAATCTCTTCCTTCTAATAATTGGGCACTGATTTGTCATCATTTACTTATACTTTTTGTGATGTTTCTTTCTTCCTTTTTTCTCTTTTTACAGTGCTAGGTATAACTGCCAAAAGACAATGCGCACACATGATACAATAATGCTTCTGAAATATTACCACATGTACTCATTATCCAAACCAATTATTGTTGACAGCATGTCATTACAAGAAATTAATACATATAAAGTATTTGAAGACATCAGCTATTTACCAAAAGCAAAATTAATGGGGATTGCTAAACACTTTCACCATTGGTTTACTATCAAAGTGCTTGTAAGACTCATGCTTACGCAGGACTTCCTTGACATGAGACTAGAGGTACCACAATCTTTTTGCATTACTGCTTGCAGAAGTTCACCAAGAAGTATGGCATCACCTGTAGTTTGACCAGAACAAAAATAAAGCTAAAATGAATTGTATTCTAAAGGAAGAATACCAATAATTCTGATTGTCTTGATTTTGTTGTTGTTGTTGTTGTTTGTTTGTTTTTGTTTGTTTGTTTCCTTGGGAAAATGTGTAACAGTGCCACAAGGAGGTATCTAGTAGTTTGATACTGAGGAAAACAAATTTCAGGAGGAAGAAAAATGAAAACTGGTAGTGAACTGAGAGTGAAATATATAGAAGTAAACACTCTGACTTTAAGTTCCTGTGGAAGGCAGGAGAAGAGCTTGTTTTGAAATGCTGGCATGCTGTCTCCAGTGTCCTGGACCAACCTGTATTTCACTTCTGCTAGGAAACAAGTCTCAAGTTCTCCATTCCATCCTGTAGTACCTGCTTTGGTTAATATTGATGCTGGCTTTCAAAATCAGTAAGCTTTAAACCTCTGGTGTTGTAGCCATGGATAAATAGTCCCACTGACTGTAGGAAGTGCCATATCTAGTGTCCACTGCTTGGCTGTGGATGAGCAGTATGCATTTTTCATCATAGGCTTTCATACTCTGCAAAGTGATCGAGTGCCTACACGCAGTTCTAAAATGCTTTGTTCTCAGGATGAACAACTTCTTTCTGAGGAATGACTCCAAGGTTGCACCTGCAGCTGTGCAGCTGCCCTTAGATCTCAGAAGCTGAGCTGCACTCATCCAAGAACTGATGAACAAGGCTGTTTTATCCAGTCTACAAGGAACACAGCTCCTGGGCACAGCTCCACTTAGGTTCTTCTTTTCATTTTTGTCTTTTCAACTTAGAGAGATGAAAGAAACAATGAACCAGGACTGGGATGGCCAACTTACAGTAGAAGGAAGTGAGTGCTCCTGTTTTAAGGGCTCAGAGCTATACCAAGACTTTGAAATGCTTGATAAACAAAAACTGGGGACTGAGAATAAAACTTGACTGAAAACTATTAAGGAAGAGAAGAAATTATACGGGTTTTTCAAATGTTTTGGACAGGTACAGGTTGATGCTGCTTCACTTGTTCAGTGGTACCAGACTAGAGCAGTACAGCACTTGGCCCTACTGTTCAGTTTAAACTGAAGAGGACTTACTTTGCCCACTACTGAAAATATATACTTTTTTTTTTTTTTTTTTTTTTTTTTTTCCCTGGGATAAAGCAAAGTGGCTGTTTAACAGCTTAACACCTATTGTCAAACAATAACAAATATTTCATCCACATAAAATCAAATAGGCGTTTTAGACAGCAAAGTGGAATAATTCACTGTGGAAACTGGCAAAAGTCCTACAGCTAAACCTGCTTTTAATGAAAAGCTCAGGGAACTCTTCTGTTGTGCTTGAACCCTGTTTCATAATGGGGCTCTCCCAGAAATGTGTGGAATTCTTTCAAACTTAAACATATACTCACCAATATTCCTGCTTTTCAATTGTTCCTGTGGGGGGGAGGAAATAAAAATAAAATGTGTATGTTTTTGTATGTCCTGATTCAAACAACAGTTCGTTATGTTCAATATATTGTGTAGGTTCTGGTTTGCCACATTTCCTTATGCTGTTGGATTACTTGCTTGAACATGTATCTTTTCTTTTGTGTTGAGGGTAAAAGAGGTATTCTTTGTACCCCAGTAAATGGAAAGCTCTCAGAGTGTGTTTGTTTGCCTCTTGTGAGAACAGCTTTGTTTATGACTCAGGACTAAACTATTCAGGAAGTCTGAAAGCTGTACTTTGCAATATGCTAGTCCTAACTTGGTGGCCTTGATTTTATTTGGTATAAGGATATAGTGACAAAGTGTAATATACTATCCTTGGGTACTTGAGGTGTTGTGCTAAGACCCTTGGTTGATCAAAATCTGAGTCTATCATTGCAATATCGCTCTCCAGGCTTTGCCTATTTCCTAGCTTCCCATTTACTCAATTCAAATGCTGCAAATCTGTCAGATTTGTCCTGTTGCCCTTGGGATACATTAAAATCTTGAACTCTGACACAGTATCAGAAACAAACAGTGTCCTTTTGAGCTTCACTTTCACCACATATTCAGATAAGCCCAAATGTTTTTAGTCTTAGCATTTTAGACACATGCAGAAGAATTTTCTGCTGCATAGAAAGTGAAAGAATAATAATTCATAAATCTAACACATGCTTGCAGCACAGAGGCCTATGCATGAGCTATTCTGAAGAAGTAATTCAGATCTATGATGCTGCAAGTATTTTTCTTCAGAAGGATTTAGAAGCTACAACTCTGTGCAAAACTTTTAAATAAAGCAGTCTGAAACAGAGCCACATTAGCACCATTCTTCAACTCATCAGATTTAATATTTCTAAAACATTTATCAGACTAAAGTATGAGCCAAAGGCAAAGCTCTGTGCTGAACCTAATGTTGCATTGGGTTAGTGGGGCATGTCTTATGTTCATGTCTCTGCATGTTCGTATTATAGCGTATTAGGTTCGTCTTCCTTTTCTGTGAACAGTTAACTGTTACAAAATTTATTGCACATTATTAAAAGTCAGTTTTTCAAAATAAATGGAAATTTTCTGTGAATACAAATCAGTAACAGGAGAAGCCAAATCCCTATCAAAAAATTCATATCATGCCTTCTATCTTTTGACATGAAAACAACAGAAGGAATCTCTCCTTCCTCTCAACATAAAATTCCTAAATTTTTCTATTTATCACATGACGTTATTGCTACTTACCAAAACTTAGCTGTTTTGAAAGATGTGACAAGACCGAAAAAAGATGACAGAGCAGCATCTTGGGACAAAAGAACTGTGAAGTTTAAATGCAAAATCCTGTAATTGATTGAAGGCTACATTCTGTCCCCATATGCCCACATATTGCTCTTATCAGCATCAATAAGAGCCACAGATTTACATCTAAGGACACTTTTTTGTCCTCATATGTGACTTAGTAAAAGATTATGTGTTAAGTAGAAAGAAAGTTTGTACTTACAAACTAAAATTATCAGCAACAAAGTGGCAGACAATCCTCCCAGAAAATACCTGAGAATATAATACCCATAAAGTTTAGAAAGAGGCAAGAAACGCATATTAACAGAGGTGAAGACTGGGTGCAAGGAGAACAGAAGGTTCTTGCAGATGAACCAACAAAACTATCCTAGGTGAACTGCAATTTGAAACTTTAAGTTACTTAAGCTATTGTGGATAATGTCCTAGAAATAAAGATCTCAACATTCTCTGACTGAGAGAAACACCCATGTTGGTCATTTGGAAAGACATGGATCCATTCTGATTCTTCTCAGGCTTCCATGACCCTTGTCCAAACACACTTGACAAAGTAGGTGCCTTATCTGCATACAGATTTCTTATTTTGTTGCATACCTACATAGCTGAGATGCTTGTCTGCATCAGCTATCATGTGAAAATACATTTTCACAGTAAGATATATTTAACTTTGAAAACTAGACCCTTATTTTATCTTTTATTAACCAGGTAAAATGGAGTAATCATTAACATAAGCAACACATAATAACAAAAAAAAAGAATTACCTTGTACATATTGAAATGATTAAACACAAGACCAGTGCAGCCATCTGAGCAAGAACATTTCGCACTGTGCTGTTTTGTTTTTCTAAAACAAAAGTATGGAAAATAATTCTCATCAGTTTTCAGGAAAATAAATACATGATAGGAGGTGTTTGCAAAGACTGTCTTCATCCCATAAGGTCAGTCTCTTCAGTTTCTCTCTGTTTTTAAGAGTTCACTTAGAGTGATTCAAAGCAGAAACCTAATTTTCATGCTCTGGGTGTCTCTCAGGAGTCTTTTTCCCCCACGACCATAGAGACACTGTGCCCTTCAATGCTTGCAGGAAGCAAGCGTTTCGGAATAATTGCCCTTTTCAGTTTTTATTCCCATGCCCTTTCCTCTATTTTCCTCTTCACTTTTTTCTTTTTACATTTGTCGCTGAAAATAGGAGGGGAAAAGATGTGAGCAGGGAGAAGTGAACAATACTGATTTTAAGATTTTATTAAGGAGTCATTTAAAATGCATGTTTTTGGAATAAATTTTGTTCTGCAAGGATCTATATCAACATTTTTAATGTGTGTATTTTTGGTTCACTCTAAAAATGCAGTATCTTAGGATAAGAGTGTAACATACCTGCCTTGATCAACGTCTCTTCATTCGCATTTATCATGAACTGAGAGCAGGACGCTGAAGCACAAAATGGTTTCCCAGGCTGAATAAACTCCTCATCTTTGGTGAGAGAAGCTCCAAGAGATGCTGGAGTTTGCCCTTGCGGAACATGGCTATCATATTCAGAGGAGAAGTCTGAATCGCCTGCCAAAAGTGCATATGTAAATGAGACCACACAAAAGATGAGCTTTGAGAATTTGTGGTAATAGATTTTATACACACACACACACAATACTTAATCATAGGGAGGTTTTCAGATTCTTAGGAGTAGGCAATTGGCAGGTTCAATGTATGCAAGAGAAAATATTCAGAGCAAAGACAAGGCTGCATAGAGCATTACACAATGATGTTATTAAAAGAGCCAGGTGAAAGCAGCCAGAGCCAGATATTAATTGCACTGGGATAAATGTCACTGGTGATGTCTTTGTATTCAAGCTCAGTCTAAAAATGTCCTTTTGACACAAAGGTCTTTGTGGACTCACATTCCATGAACTTTAATGCCAAGAGCTCAACTCACCACTTATAATTCCATTGTTCATCTAACCTTTACCTGCACATTTTGGGAGACAACCCAAACAAAACCTATAGGAGGAGCTAAGAAATTTCCAGAAAATACAGGCTATAATATTGTAGCTGGTCAGAGCTTACCAATATCAGCCTGACTGGCCTCTAGTTTACTGCATCCATCAGACCAGGGATCATCCCCATGGGAGGACTCTGTATTGCTGAGGACGGTGCTGCTGAGCCAGGAGCTGGAGGTACTGAGACTGAACAAGCTGGCAAGAGAGCGGCGGATTTTCTTCTTCCGCCTGAATATGCTAGAAAGAAAAGACACATTGTCAAGGGATAGAATTAATTAGTCTTAATGAACAGGGACAGAGCTCTGAAGCTTGCAGAGCTGAGATGCAAGAACCAGGTTTGGATATGGTTCCCAGCTCCGTTGTTGACCCTGGGCATGTCACCAAGGATGTATCAGCAGCATGGTAATGTATTGGGCTACTGTGATGTTGGGTATTGTGGTACCAAATGATACTACTGTTGACAGACTTCGATAGTACTCCCAGTGTTCTCATGCTCCCCATGAGTTTCATGTGGTATAGCCTGGATCCCCAGATCCACTGTACTTTTTACTTTTTTGGACTGCATTTTATATCCCATCCTAGATCAATGCTTCTTCTGAAATTGAGAGGGAGTTTTCCCAATGAGGAATGCTAGGACCAGACGTTTTTATTATTATTATTATTTTAATTATTTTATTCCTTATCATGATAACACCCCATTGGCAAAATCAGTTGTAACCCTTATTTTTCTTTATTTCACACAACTCCAATTATAGCAACTGTACACTGAACGGTTTTCGGGTAGTAAAATTAGTTATGACTGAAAATTAAAGGATTTTAATCACTGCACTCTGCAAACTAGATCAATTTAGATACTCCCATTAACAAACAACACTAATATACATAAATAAAGGAAAAAAATAAGAAATCTTAAACCAACCAAAATGTAGGCAGCCATGCAGGTATCTCCAGATAAGCGCAGAGATGTTGAGCCAACTGCCAGCCTGGAGTAAAACCTGCATGTAGTTCACTTACCGAACTAAGTTCTCTTTGTATGTAACACTTGTCTGGGATGGTGTCAGTGTTATGTTGCCCTCTTCATCAGACAGAAAACTGTCTTCTGTCAAAACGTAATAACCGTTAGAAAGCAGTCGGGGGCTGCGGCGACATGTGAAAAGGGAGCCTCTGAGAGGGTCGATGGAACAATACTCGCAGGCAGTGTCATCAGCCAGAAAGGCACAAGCATAACTGAAAAGGAGAGAAACCCAAACCTCCAATTAAGTGAATGTCTAGACAGTGCAAAAGCATGATTTAATAATAGCAAATTTACATATGCCATCAACTCTCAGTTAATGGGAGCTGGCAATGAGAGATGGATTTAAAATATGCAGATAATGCTTTTACTTCTGGACCTAGGAGGCTTCAGCCAACTGCAGCGTGACTGCCTCACGTTTTCCAGAGCTTCAGATTACTTTTTTTTTTTTTTTTTTTTTTTTTACTTATGGTGAGCCCTTTCTCCTCAACAACTTGACTTTCCAAGTGGCCATGCAGTGACATCCATGAAAGGAAAGGAAGACATTGTATTGACTGAGTAGTTGAAATGGGCTTCAGCAGCAGGTTTCAGTATCCCATACAGAATGTGACAGAGGGGGAGCATGATTTCAGTAGTGGGGGGAAGAAAGTGGACTGGAGGTGTTCTAAAACCTCATAATTGCAAAGCTATTGCTTCTAATGCTCCATTGCAGTACTTCTAATGTCTCTTTAAATTAGTAATTAAAATAGTATCAGCACTTTAATTCCGTGTGGCCAAGGGGAATTTTACAAAATCTCCAACAAAATAAAAACAAAATTAAACAAGTATAATTTTCCTCAATACCTCCGCAAAATATGTTCCGAGAGGCTGCGTCTGTGTTCTCCATCAAACGCTGTTGAACCTGCAGAGGCAAAGGCCAAGTAAGAAGGAGTTGTTATCGTATCCACTGACAGCTTAAACAGTTGACAGGTTGTCACTGACAGGTACTTTGTGTAAATCATAAAAGAAGTTAAACAAAATGAAAAATTAATTAAGAGAGTGGTTGAAAGAGGTAAAAAAAAAAAAACAACAACAAACTAGCATAGGAAAGATGAGGTGACTACAGGAATACTGTTTAATATCACGTCAACCAGGACAACATAGAATCAGAGACAACCATAATCAAAAACTTGTACAGGTTATTAGTAATTTTAATGTTATTTTCCCAGAAATCTGGTTCATGCTGAAAATAGTACACATTATAGAGTAGAAAGGAAGGGCCACCATTGCAACACATTTTTGGGGTAAAATTTGCAGACATGGCACAGCAGGCATGGGGAAAGAGACCATGGCCAAAAAAAATGACAATAATACTGTGGCAGAAAATTAAGGAAATAAATAGGATTTGTCTGGATTATTACGGCTGAAGTTTGCAAAGTACTGCCAGATGTTCAGCAGCTGCCAGAATCAATCTTATGAAATGCAAGCAATGGTTATCCATAGGGAGAATTTATATCCGTTGTTACATAGAATCATAAAAGATATGACCTTTCCCTATAGAACCTTACCTAAAAGTGTCATTAGAGCATCATTCTTACAACACTGTTATTAAATGCCTGTCACTCACCTATGAGAGAAGATAGGCCTAAGAGGATTTTTTTTTCCTTTTTTTAATGTTCAATTTTGAGCTGAAGCAAGGGAAAGACATTAAGGTCAGTGTTCCTACTTTGGTAGTGTTGTTTACCCTCATTTGGAGCTGGGTTGTCAGTCACAGCCTGGATACTGAGCCTTGGGAGCCAGCAGAGTTGCCAAAGAGGGAAGTAAAACTTTCTGGGGTATTTTTTGCAAATTAGTCCTATTATCCTACTCCCATAGATACTGTTTCTCTGACATTAAAAAACAAAACAAAACAAAACAAAACAAAAAAACAAAACACATTTCACTTTACTGTGAGGAAAATTATGCTCTAACCCTGGCAAAAACAACTTGCAGAGAGACAACTGGTAGAAACTTAGTACAAGATGTCAAGCAACATCAGTCAGATTGTCACACAGCAAAATGTCCCAAAATGAATGTTATGTGTGTTTTACTGACTTACATGACCTACTTTTTCACACACAACCAGCATCTGAAAGAACTTCTCTTACTTTATGCAAAATCATGCTTACAATCATGATACTCAATTATGCAAAAATATTATGCTAAAAAAAATAAAGAAATGTGTCTGAACACTAAAAGAAAAAAAAAAAAAAACAGGAAAAAAAATCAACAAGTGGTTAGTAGACCTGGATGTAGACTAAAAAAAGCTAAATCCCAAATTTTGTCAGTCTCCCAGGATTCCCTCCACACCAGGTTGTTTTTATTAAAAACACAGGCAAATATGCACAAACTTACTTGCTCTTGGTGTTGATGCAACATGTGATATTCCATACATCTTGGAAAAGTTCATACACCTTGGGATAACAGGTAATATAGATTATCTGTTAAAGAGTTTAAAAAGATAGAGAGGAATGTTTTGTTTTATTTTGTTTTAAAATCAGGAAGGATACCATCATGAACATATATCACAGTATTAGTTATAATACAGTCCACTGAATATTCTCACTAAGACAAAACTGATTGGTTGTAGGGCAAATGTGTTTGAAAAGGGATAGAAAGGAATAATTGCATCAACTAAATCTATTACAATTCTTTAATAATCTGACAGCAAAACTTCTTTCCAGCAACTGATAGCCATATCACGGTTGTATTGCACTTGATTTTCTCACTTATGCTAACACAGAGTAGCAGCCACTAACAAAGAACAACTGTAAGGATAGTAGCTTACATATGGATAGTGCTGTCATTAGAAAGCTTTGACACAAACTGAAGAAAGCAGCAGAGCAAACCACAGTTCTGCTGCTGCTAATTTGGATTACTTCATAAATTTGTGAGGTATGTGAGGTATGGCTCTGCAGGACTGAAAGCTTGTACTGAAGGCAAAACTCAGGTAAAATATAGTGTATACATATGCTTATAACACAGTGTAAGAGCTATACACATGTAAATACATTACTGGGGAGGCGATGACTTTCTCTCTTTTAAAGAACAGTTTCTGAGCAGTTGTAATTTGCTTTTAACCCATTTTAATTTATGATAATGTCAAGCTTCTATAAACAGTCATGGAAAAGGGAGTCCAACAAATTTTTTCTCCACTCACTATCATGAAAATCTGTGGCTTATGCATGGGTGAAGAGGGCTCTTGAATGTCATAATTAGCTCAATGCTGGAGAAAGCACGTAAGCATCATATTGTAGACAATGCTGCATAGAGTCCTAGCTGTATTTAATATTCAGTTCCATTTGTGGGCTATTAACAGTGTGAGCAGCTAGAGTAACAACACAAGCAAGCCGAAACAAAGCATTTGAACCACCACTGTACAATTAAGCAGCAGTATATGTAAATCACAAAATGAGCATCAATATAGAACCTTTAACAGCATGAGAAAAGGCCAACAGCTTTAAGAAAATTCACTAAAAGTGAATCTAAGATGAACATAGCAATAAACTATGGCAAGAATCCAAATTGAAGTTTAAGGCAACACCCCCTTGAATTTCAAAACACCTGCAAGCATGTGTCATAATATAAAGAAAAAGTCACTGTGCAAACCAAATCTTTCCCTCCCCAAATTAAATTAATCTTTAAACCAACTATGTCCTGAACTGATAGCCAGCAAGACCTTGTGCATGTTTACACTGTAAATATTTACATTAGAATGTACCAAAATATAGAGCTAACTAGTAGAATAGTTGAAGTCCAGGCAACCAGATTTATTCTATAGTACCTACCAAAGATAAGTGTCTACAAAAATATTTTTATTTGTTCACACAAATCAGTCATTACTGAAGATCATTTTAGTCTTCTCTCCCTGCAAGTAATGATAAAAACATTCAGAAAAATACAAAACTTCCCGAAGAGCAGCATATAAACGATTCTGAAGCTTAATTATTTCTCAGCTGACAAAAGTATTAAGACATAAATATTTGTAAAATCTTCCAAACCTGGAAAATCCATTTCACTATTAACAAATGCATGCAAAAAAGTTTCTCATCAACACCAGAGCCTCTGAGACATAAGTGTAGTGTGCTCTTTCTACAGCTTCCTGGCGCAGAATGGCACTGGGTCTTCGGAAAGGCAGGTCTATGAAGTCCCTTGTTTCCTTTTGAAAACAGCCCGTGCAATCAGCAGCACAGAGGCAGAATGAGGTCATGCTTCCTGTAAAGTAGCCTCACACCAGAAGCATTCATTTTGAAGAGCAAACTGAAGATTAAGATTAGCTGGGGGAACACACTTGCAGATCGTTGTGAAACACAGGCAGACGGATGATAAATAACATTTCTTTCCAGTTATGACATGGAGAAGAAAGACAAAACCTTTTCTCATACAGCAAAGTGGCACAGATTTTAATTTCAGCTTTACTTTTCTATCGTACTCAGAAAACTTTAGTGGTATAACCAAGTCAGACCAGTGAAAGAGCCAGTGAGCTCACTTGTGAGCCTGACGGGCTTTGTTTGATGTAGGAAAGTGAGACAACTACCACAAAATCCATGCACAGTAACAAGATACTTTGCAAAAGTGTTATTGTACAGAAGAAGCATTTAGTAAGAGTTCACAGTTGTTTAAGTTCCATGGTCAAAAACATTATTGCAAATATAGATCATGCGATGTTAAGATAAATTCCTCTGAAAAAGGGAATTTTCTAAGATGTCCTGGAAATCAAAATGATTGGCTGCAGAACTGTTACATGCAGAAGTAATTTAAACCAGACTACTCTACACCTATGAATTACACAGCTGTAGGGAAAAAAACTTCATCTGCAGAAAAACAGACAAAAGATGCAGGTATGCATCTCTCCTGATGTGTGCATGCATCACTGACAAAAAGAAAGCATAAATCTAGTCAAGTATGACTGATGTGCTTTAATGACTGCTTTCTCTTTGGAGAAGGAAAAATATTTCCACTGATAGCAAAGTAATGGAGAATTCTCAGTAGCTTTCATATCTGAAAGCCACTATCCCACAGGCTTTTGATGCATGTACATCGTGCACTGGTGAATATTTTACAGGTAGGTGCTAGCCTATGGGTTAAATAAACACATAAAAGTTTATATATAGCTTATTTATTGCCCTCCCTGTTGTTCCTCAAAATACCTACCCCACCCCAGCTGCATCTCAGCCTCGTAAGTATAAATTATAAGGAAATGAATATGCCAACAGTCCGCTGTGCAGTAGTTTCAGTGCAGTAGTTTCAGGTCAGTTGCATACATTGCAAGTTTAACCCACAAAAGGAAGGAAACGAGAAATTACAATACTAAGTACCACATACATTTCTTCTCTTCTCCTACCCTTACTGTACCTTTGACAACACTACAAATACAGTATGAAACATACTGCCAGCAGAAAACACATCACGCTGGGTCTGACAGCCTGTGGGAGGCCTCCACCTGCAGGGCTCAGGCCCTCTGTCTACTCAGTAGCTGCCCCTGGGTCCCAGTCTCCCCAGTTGCTGTTGCTATACTCATACCCCACATACCTGCACACAGAGTTGAGTCCCTTTTTGAGGAAAGAGTTTATTAAGGAGACAGAACAGACCGTGCTGATCAGATGCAGGGCATGGTCAGACCAGCATACTGACCAGCAGAGAGTTTACTATCAGACAGCCCTTCTAATATCTTTACCATTGCATTTTCCTACATTTCTTCCTCCCCAAATCACCTAAATCCGTACCTTTCCACACCTTTTTTCTCTCACCTAAAAATCACATAATAAATCTTGTGCCATCCCCAAATGATCTCCCCTTGCACCCCCTACTGTGTCCCATGCTGCCAGGCAGCAAGCCCCCTCAGTCCCAAAGTCGCTCTGGTGTTGACCTGTCTGGGTGGGTTTCATACCCGGACACTGGGGCTGAGGCTCTCCTGGGGCCCAGACAGGGTGTCCCTTCTTTTGAATCCTCACTTCATGTTCTCACCTGCCCTCCTCTCAGAAGGGGTATTTTAGCAGTGAAGCGCCCAGTAGAGTGAATTAAGTAAATGTGGTGGAGGGTGGAGGGTGCTTATTGATTTAATGTGAAGTTCACAGTGTTCAGATTTTGCAGCTTCAGTGACCATGGTATCAAACCATTTGTCCCAAATCACAGCTCTTCTATAATGCCTTTTATAGAGTATTCAACAAGCAAAAAAGATTCTGAGATATCTAAGAACTAATTGAAACATTCAGAAAACTAGGAGAGGTAAAGGTGGTAAAGAAAATCACAGAGCAGTTACATGGGGTCCAACTGAAGACCAATCTTGCCTACTATTCTGTCACCCACAGGCACCAAAAGCAGACACGTAGTGTAAGGAGCAGGATGAGAATTTACACCTTTCCCTGAAACTCTTCCTGTCTGTATGCTTGCTGCAGAGAAAACTGAGACTCATTTTATTTCACCTTTGTAAATCATCACCTTTTAAGCTAAGTGTATTGCTTTATGCAGTAGAACCACTTAGCAACGTCTGAACTGTCCTGGTAATTGAAAAACCTAATTCTCACAAATCCAGCTATCTTATTTCAGTTTTAAGAGAAGGCTGTTCCTTCATATAACTAGAGTTTCACTGCAGTTTACAGAAATGTCACATTATATATGACTTTAGTAATTTGCTTGAAAAGAGGAACAAATTCATTTTTAGTTTTATCAGATGGAAATCCTTGCACCACCTAACTAAAAACCTTGCTTTCAGGCTTGATGTTTTTTTTTCTTCTTTTTTTTCCAGCTTAGTTCTTTTAGCTTAGTTGCTCCTGCTACACATGCAAAAAAGAGCATGCCTATTTTCATGGTGGAGTACAACGCATACATTTGCGAGCTTGCTGATACATCCACACTGATTGGATCTCAACATGTGCTTACCTGCCAGTTACCTTTGTATTATCCTACACAAAGAGTCCAGGTAGAAAAAAAAAAAAAAAAAAAGTGTTTACAAAGGATTCACATCTATCAAACCTTTAATAATGCACAATAATACTTCTCTGTGCAAAGCCATGACTAGTCCGTGCTGCATCTCCTTGCTCTTTGATTTTATGGTATCAGAAGCAAGTTTGGTTGATATGTAACTTGATGCAGATGCAGAAATACTATTGAGAACTTATTACAATATCACTTCAATATACAAGAGCAGTGGAAAAGCATACATGGGGAGAAGAGAAGCTCTTCCATAAGAATCTGCAACTCCCCTTGCAACCAAAAATACTGATTCTTTAACAACTATTTTAACAGAGAAAGGCTAATACTCAAATCCATCAGTCAAAGCAGAGTTTAGTCGACATCCCTAAAAGAAATTACAGTTCCTCATTAGACTTCTTTGTAAACTTCCTTATAAGAAGGGGTACCATCTACCAAGAGCAGTGACCATTGCTGAACAGGCAGGTAATGAACAAACAAATCTTTGCTAACATTTGGCTGATTTAATTTTATTAAGGATTATGAAAGTACATAAAGTAGGAAGAAACCTAGAGAGGTGGTGAAGGCTTGATTGCCTTCATTCTTTGTCTTCCACATCTCCTTGGGTAATGGTGGACAGACCAAATGTATAGTGGCATATTGGTGTCTGAAAGCTGAACAGGTTACCTAGATAAGCACATCTTTGGAGTACCACCTAGGTGCTCCATCTAGACAGATACAATCTGAACCTCTGGTAGGGAGTTTCCTTGCTGCATGACGAGTCCCACAGTGAAAACAAATGTTCCTCTGGAGGTGGTGATGTATTGCTGATCTGTGTACCTGAGCTCCTGGCTGTTTTTTGTGACAGTCTTGTCACAAAAATGTGATCAGAACGGAATAATAGGGGAAGGTCACTGCTGTGCAGTGAAGTCTTCTGGACATCATATAATTCGAAAGGATTTAGTAATCACAATGTATACTGAAAATATGTAGTTGAGAAGGTATCAGTACCACTGGTTCTTAAGGCATGGATACTGACAAATTACTCACATTACTGATGTCATGGTCCTTTCAATAATAAATTGTACTGGTGAATGCTCAAATGAAGACAGATAGCAACTGGCAGTGTTACTCTAATAATGTTCTTTAAAATGCCTGTCTTACATGGTGGCTTACACAGCACCCTTACCAGTTGTCTATTTATATGTAAATAACCACTGTAGAATGATGGTGACGGAGTCCCTTTTTGCCTGTATTTAAGCAAAATCTAAATTTGTGAAGCTTGTACAGGGAACATACAGGACTTTCTGGAACTGTCTGCAATCTTTCCAGCTGTGCCGTACTTACTTGTCACATCTCCAGAATTCAAAGTGCTGTCCTGGACTGCTAGGGAGAGGAAAAGGTACATGCAGGCCTGGTATGCCATGGAGAATTATAGTACACTAAAGGTGGAGTGGGTTTACAGCTTGCAAGCTTTCCACCACCGCATAAAGATCAAGAATTTGAATGTGACCTAGTAGGCAACTGAAGACAGAGAGCAGAACTTCCAGGAACATGTCCATGGGATGCCAGAATAGCCCTAATGGCCAAGTATCAAGAAAATTCTCCCATAAACAAATGTTTTACAAGAATTTACAGGCAGAGTTGGACACTCTGGGTTAGTCGTTGGGTTGGCAACCATCCTTCAGCCCCTACAGACACCCCAGGACTACAGAGGAGAGAGGAAAACATCACATCAGTGTTACAAAGCGACCAGTAGTGCATGCTGGCAGATGTGGCATATTTGTTTTCATTCTCAGTGCCAGCCTCCACCTGGTTGGACGGATGTGAGTTTTGGAGTTATACCTTCCTTTGCTCCAACTTGCAAATTCTCTCTACACGTTTGTATAGGCAACCTGACTGCAAAATTTTCATTGCTAGATGGCATGTTTTGCTGTGACTTAGCTGTCTCTCCTTTTCTCTTACAGCACTCCCCAATATCTTCATGACTGAGATAAAAATCCAGCTGCTGAGCCCTCAGTGACTCCAATACAGTCACTGTCCTGGCAGGACATTCCTTCTGTCTCTTTCCCTCACCCACCATGAGGTCAACTCTCAGAAATTGCAGACCATGACAAATTTACCACTGGGATATGCTTGTGAGTCAAGTGCTCTGCTCATCCACCACAAATTATACGCTGAATTTCAATTTCACAGCAAAATAAGCTAGGAAATCAATGTACAATCAGAGCAGGTATTAGCACAGTTTCCATTCAGTACAGTTCTTACCAAAGCTTTCACAAAGTTCAATACAATATTTATTGATGTGTTCCAATCTATAGACCCCGCCAAAACCATAACAGAGCCTCAAACATATGGCTGCAATATGTAAGGCAGAAGTAAGCAACACATTGCACAGCACTGCTTCCCAGGCACAAACACAATTAAATCTTGAGAGGTCTAACATTCATTGCAAAACAATATTCAGAGCACAGCAAATGTTGAGTGTGCCCACCAGAAACATCAAACGGATGCACAGAGAGTGCTTCAGCTGGGATGTAATGTGCCTCAGCAAAGCTGCCATCATCCAGAGCTGCTCCCTTCCACCCACACCTGCCTCCCAGGTTTTCCCTTATCCTCCATCAACAGCCAGTGTTTGCTCTTTCTTTTCTTTCTTTCTGTGGATTTGGGACTCTCACTCACGTTACTACTACTTGCATGACCTCAAATTTTGTTACTAACCTTGCCTTAGCAGTACTCGCTCCTGAGCATCCTCATCTTTACCATATTTCACATACAGTATTGCTACAAGGGAATATGACTCCTGGCTTATAGCTTCACTCCAACATGCACAAAAATACAGTGTTGTGGCTGCAATACTTGTACAGCAAATAGCCAGATCTCTGGGAGAAATAATTTATTGAATTACATATGTTCTGCAAAGAACAAGAGAGCAATTAAGGAGAAAAATAAATAAATAATTCCAGCTTCAATGTCTTGAAAAAATCGAAAAGACTGGGTTTGGTGTCCAGACTCATGGAGTTACTATTTTGTTTGGTGTCCATGGCAATGGCTGCTGGCAACTTTCTTTTCTCATACAAGGTCAGGTGCTCCAAAACAGCCACCTACTTCCTAGCATCTGGAAAATTTAGGGCTTTAAGAGGAAAAAAAGAAGATATGGTTGATGAGATAGTGGAAATCTTCACAAAATGAAGGAGGAATTTCTGGAGAGGGGGGCGCCTCTGGGATGAAATAAAAATGACAGAGAAATTGAAGACGACAGAGTAACTAATTACAGACAGTATTAAAATGGGCAAAAGAAGTGGCAGAAAAGGGACAGATGATGAGAGAGCAGAGCTAGGCTACAACTAAGCCACCTACACAAATGGATAGAGGGGGCAGCGGTATTGCTGCATGTTTGCTAGACTGGAGCCATGCAAGCACCATTAAAATAGAAGCACCAACAGTCACTTTAAACATGTCTTAGGTAAAATAATAAGGGTAAAAACAAAGATGAAGTTTTATTCCATTGTCAATCACCTTGCGATTGCAATATCTGATATTTAAGGCAACTCTTTTATGGACTAATCAATTGCCCACATGTAAAATAGATGGTAAAATAAATAACCTGATGTCTGAGTCTCTCACTGTAACATTTTTTTTTTTTCCAGATGTTTGCTCATTCTTCCACATCTTTTCTGTACCCTTCCAGTTTTAGGATGGCTTTTCTAAGCAGTAGGCTATTTTAATAACAATATACTGGTGACAAGTACATAGATAAAGTCACCTCTCTACTCCTACTTAGTATTTCCATGTGCATGTGCTTTGCAAAGGCTGCATTAGTCTTTTTAGCATCAACAGCACACCATGAGCTCATGCTCAGCTGATTATGAAATCCTCTCTTCCCCCTCCAAGTCTGTGAGTCACTGACTGGCAAGATAAAATTTCCTATCCAGTCTGGTTTCCAGTTCCTGTATAATATTCACCATGCTAGTGATTTGCCTTGTGAAAAGATCAAACACCAAATTTTGTCAGGAGCAGAAATAATGAAATCCACCATTGTGCGTCCCTCTGCCTTGTGATGTTCTGGTGTCTGAAGGAGTGTAGGCACCAAGCCTCTCTGTCACAGAGAGGTCAATACAGTTGTTCTTCCCTGCCCATTTCAACAAAACTAGTTGGGGTAGTATGATAAAATGAGGTCTCTGTCCCTCTGCTGAGCTTGAAGGTAGAAGTTTCAGAAGTAAAAGGAGAAAGGGAAAGCAGACTACATAGACATGTCAGCCCCGTTTTCCTAAGAGACGAGACTAAATATCTGAGACTTTTTTTGTGCTAAAATAAAAAAGGTCTTGGCCATACTCCACACTGGCCTTATGGAGGAACACACTAGTGGATTTTGTTGGCTTTATAAGCTGAGGAGCCTCCCCTGGGCGTGTCTGGGTGACACGCTGGCTCAGACGGGATGGAGAGTTGGGTCCCCTTTCCATCGTCCTCACCTCATTACAGGGAGACCCCACCAAAGGGACAGTGCTGGTCCCCGCAGGACATCTCTCTGACTGTTTGCAGACACTGTCAGGGCATAGCAATGGCTGGGAGCCATGGGGGGACCCTCTGGGGTGGTAGGGCAGGCCCAGGTTGCCCCCAGGGGCTGGATGCCCAAAGGCACAGCATAGAATCATAGCATCATAGAATTATTAAGGTCAGAAAAGCCCTCCAAGACCACCTGGTCCAAGCATCCCCTACCACCAATGTCACCCACTAAACCATGTCCCCAAGCACCACGTCCAACCTTTTCTTGAACACCCCCAGGGACGGGGACTCCACCACCTCCCTGGGCAACTCATCCCAGTGCCTGACTGCTCTTTCTGAGAAGAAATATCTCCTCATTTCCAACCTGAACCTCCCCTGGCACAACATGAGGCCATTCCCTCTGGTCCTATCACTAGTTACCTGTGAGAAGAGGCTGACCCCAGCTCCCCACACCTTCCTTTCAGGTGGATGCAGAGAGCAATAAGGTCTCCCCTGAGCCTCCTCTTCCCCAAACTAAACAACCCCAGTTCCCTCAGCTGCTCCTTACAGGACTTGTGTTCCAGGCTCTTCACCATCTTCATAGCCCTTCTCTGAACTCTTAAAATAGGAGGCAGCTTCACAAGGACTGAGCAAAGCTGGTGGTTGACCCCAGTCAGCAGCCAAGCACGCATGCAGCCTCTTATTCACTTCCCCCTGCAGCAGGACAGGGGAGATAATAGGACGAACAAAAGCAATAAAGTTTGTGGGTCAAGATGACCCACATTTAATAAAAGAAGGAAAAAGAATGAAAATCAATAGCAAGAAACGAGCACTGCAAAGGCAATCACTCATCACCTCCCACCAGCAGACCCAGCCAGTCTCCCTGTAGCAGCCACTCCAGAATACAAAAGCCCCAGCATTCTTCTTCCTCTGCCCCAGGTTTTATTTTTGAAGTTGAGGTTATATGGGGGATGATATCCCTTTGGCCAATTCAGATCAGCTCCCCTGCTTGGGTCCCCTCCCAGTCTCTTGCCCACCCAGAGCCCACATGCTTAGGGGAGAGTGGGGAAAAAAAATAATATACATATATATAAGAAAAAAATAAAATAAAATGGAAAGCCTTGGTGTTGTGTAAGCACTGTTTGGCAACAGCCAAAACACCGGTGTGTTATCAGCACTGCTTTAGCCACAAATCCAAAACACAGCACTGTGTTGTGTTTTACTGTGAAGGAAATGAGCTCCTTTCCAGCCAGACCCAGTACAATCTCCACCCCTTATTCCATACCATACTATTTGTACCATACTCAGGTCCCACGCTATCCAACACCTCCCCATCCATCACCGCCCCCCTTCTCATCCCTTGACATATACACAAATATAATCGCTTTAATGTATGGGCCATCTACAATTGTTCATAAAAGTTGTTTAAGTGCATTTAGTCCATGACTTGTGCTCCACCCAGAAGCTTTCCATTTCTGATGGTTTCACATAGCACAACAGGATCCACTGACAAACACAGCATATGGACTTCCACTTTCTGATTATTTATTATACAGTGGGGCCTCTTAGGCATGAGCCACCTCCTCAGGCAATGCTCTGGAATATTTGCCTTCTGAACAGACCACCACTTCTTCCAGGATGTGTGGGCAGCTGGGGTTCCCACTTGAGTCCATTTAACGACCAAGTAGTGTATGTTGCACTACATGGAGTGAGTATGATCCGTCCTATAAGCATCTACTGCACCACAGTTAATCACGGTGCCAAGAGGAGCTGGGCTTCTGTACCAACTATTTCTGAAGCAGCCTAAACCCCTCTATACTCCAGCTCAAAAATCCTAGAGGTAGACTTCACATATCTCCATGTGTTTTCTGCTGAAGCTCCAGGTGACCCATGCTTCCTGGCTGTGGTATAGAGATGTTTCTTACAGCTGGTCCCATCTTGATGGGCCCAAGGCCTGCTGCACAAACTATCTCCCATTTGATCCACTCAAAAGCCTGCTGTTTTTTAGGCCTCACTCAAACTAGTTTTTCTTTCAGGTTACTTGATAGATTGGGCTCACAAACTGACTAACTCAGATTACACATTCTCCAGAAACCCACTATACCTAGGAAAGCATGTGTTTCTTTTTTTTGTTAGCTTGTGGGAACACAGCTATTATATGAATGTTATACCAATGGGTACGCAGTGATGCTGATTTTGCCATTGCAACAAGCCCAGAAACAAAGTCCTGCACCTGGCGAGGAACAACCCCAGGCACCAGGACAGGCTGGGTGGAAAGCAGCTCTGCAGAGAAGGACCTGGGAGTCCTGGTGGACACCAAGTTGAACATGAATCAGCAGTGTGCCCTTGCCACAAAGAAGACTACGGTATTCTTGACTGCATTAGGTAAAGTATCGCCAGCAGGTCAGGAAAGGCGATCCTTCTGCTCTGCTCAGCACTGTAGAAGTTGCAGGTGGAGTGCTGTGTCCAGTTCTGGGCCTCCCAGTACAAGAAAAACATGGATGTATCAGAAGGAGTCCAAGAGAGGGCCACCAAAAGGATGAAGAGACTTGAGCACATCTCCTATGGGGAGAGGCTGTGAGAGCAGGGACTGCTCAGCTATGAGAAGAGAAGGCTTGGAGGGGAACTTATCAGTGTGTACAAATACCTGAAGGGAAGGTGCGAAGTAGATGGAACCAGGCTCTTTCCAGTGGTGCCCAGTGCCAGGACAGGAGGCAATGGGCACAAACTGGCACACAGGAGGCTCCCTGCAAACACCAGGCAGCACTTCTGAGCTGTGTGGGTGACAGAGCTCTGGCACAGGCTGCCCAGAGAGGTTGTAGAGTCTGCATCCTTGGAGATCTTAAAAACCATCCTGGATGTGGGCCTAAGTGACCTGCTGTAGGTAGCCCTGGTTGTGTAGGAGATTGGACCAGATGGACCCCAGAGGGCCCTGCCAGCCTCAGCCATTGTCATTCTGTGAGCCCAGAGCAGAAGAGGAAGGTGGAACTGCTGATTTGTCTCCCCAGGATGGTTCTAGGAGCACTGGGGCAGCACCAACACAGGACCCTAATGCCAGGCGTGCCTCAAGGCCGGGGCTTTTATCAGTGGCCTCCCAGGCAAAGCGAAACAAATTGATAAGCAGCACAGCACTGGCTGACAAGAGGCTCTGAGCAGCAGCCCTGTAGTTTAACACACACCATGAAAGCAAGAGACTAAGTCAGTGCTGCGACCAGCACTGGCAAGAAACAGCTTTATTGGGTACAAATCCAGCTTTACTGGATACAAATCCAGCTTTATTGGGTACAAATCCAGCCGGGCAGGCTCCCATGTACCATTGCCTCGAGCCTCCCCAGCCTCATGGCGGGCGTTGCGGTGGGTTGGTGCCATCAGCAGCCAAGCACCCACCGCAGTGGGACGGGGAGAGAAGAAAAAAGTTAAAAAGTCGAATGAAAAAAGGGAAAAAAAATGGGAAAAAAAAAAAAGGTGAATTAGGAGAGAACACCCCCAGCCTCAACCCCCAGCCTCCCCCCGCTGCCTCCCTTCGGGGGAGGGGCAGCAGCGAGCTGTCAATCACCCCACCACCACCTCCGCGCATGCGCGCGGCTCCTTCCCTTTGTCTCCCCTCCCTCGTCAGGCGGCGGTGGCTGCTCCTTGATCACGTGCCGGGGGTAGGGGCGGGGGGTGCAGATGGCGGCGCCCAGGCGAGCTTCGCGGTGCCGTCGCGGAGCGGTGACGCGGCGGCGGGGCGCGGGGAGGATGGGGCTGGGGCCGTGAGGGAGGCAGAGGAGGGCGGGAGGGCGAGGGTGAGGGCGGCTGCCGCCGCTGCTCCGGACACCTCGGCGGGGGGCGAGGCCTGAGGGGGACGGCGCCGGAGCCCCGCCGGCTGCCTCGGGGCTCGGAGGAGGCGGTAAGGAGGGAGGGGGGGGGCGCAGGGCTCCTGCGGGCCCCTCACGGCGGCCCTTCCCTTCCCTTCCCTTCCCTTCCCTTCCCTTCCCTTCCCTTCCCTTCCCTTCCCTTCCCTTCCCTTCCCTTCCCTTCCCTTCCCTCAGCTCTCTCCATCCCCGGCCCGCCCTGCCGAGCCCCCTTTGTGCTTGCAGCGCCAGAGATCTCCCCCCACCATGCCCCGGGTCCCCTTGCTGAGGGGGGAGCTCAGGGCTGCGGGCCCGGGGCTGTTCCTCTGCAGGGGGATCCGGCCCTGCAGGCTGGCAGCCCTCAGGAGGCTGCCTCCCTGTCGGCTGCTCCGTGGTAATAAGTAATGGGGTGGTGTGGGGTGGAAGGGGCCTTAAAGGTCTTCTAACCCCAGCCCCCTGTCATAGGCAGGGATGCCACACGCCAGAGCAGGTTGGTCAAGGCCCTGTCCAGCCTGGTCTTGAAAGCAGTGAGCTCGGGGAGTCGCGATAACAACGACAGCAGTCGGGCAGAAAAACATTTCCTAGTAGTGACAGAGCTGTCAGAAATACTAAAAGGCAGTTGTGAGGGAAACTTATGTAGCGGTAAGGACAACACTCAAGATTGCATAAAAAGGTTGAAGATAGCTTCTCTGCCCCGTCCCTTTTTTAATTATTTTTGGTGTTTTTTTTTTTTTTTTTTTTTTTTTTGCGACTTAACTCATCCGTTAGGTCGTGTTTTTCTTTCCATATGCATTCCCCGTAAACTTTGTCATTTTCCCTGCAGACTCTATGTAATTGATAAGCTCCAAAAAACACAGCAACAAATGTGCAGTACCACTTCAGAGATGGACAAAATTATTATTAATAATAATAATATTATTATTATTATTTTTAAGGTAGACTTAAAGTTGATGATTATTTTTAGGGGAGGGGAGAAATCTGAATAAAAGTGAATTTTTTAAATGCTTTCTGTCATACTTGATTGCACTTCTGAAAACCAAGTGAGTTAATGGAAACTCAGGATGCAAATTTCACATCTGTTTCCAACTTCTGCCATGTGTTTGTTGTCAGTGACATATTTTAAACAACAGTACGTACTTTAATATATATTTTTTTTCCCTCTGAAGGTAGTGAAAAAGAAAGTGTCAAGATGAGTAAAAAGCCTCCAAATCGTCCTGGAATCACATTTGAGATTGGTGCTCGTTTGGAGGCACTGGATTATTTACAAAAATGGTATGGAAGACCTTGCACAGTATTTGTTAAGAGGAAAATTATTTTGTTTACACTGTAATGCCTAACTAAATGATGCACCTAATAATTGCCTGTTTCACATATGAACTTTATGACTGTCTGAGTATTTTGTTTAGAACTACTAGGCTTTAGGAAAATATCCTCTCTTCAGAAATCAAACAAAACATCTCTGTTTTGTTTGTTGTTTTTTTTTTTCAGTTTGTTTGTTTTTAGTTGCTTATGTGGCTGTAGTAATCATAGAGCATTTCCAGCATAGCATGGAATGCCAGGGTTGTGTACAACGTGATCCTGTGTGTTAATGTGGCAAACTTCTGTCACTAAAGGCTTGCTTTGTTTTAAGTTTGAAGGCATACAAGTGAATTTTCATGTTCAGTTATTGTACTTCACATAGCCTAAAAAAAAAAAAAAAAAGAAAAAATCCTTAAACAGAGTTAATGGAACAGGTAAAGTATGATTGTATTTGTATTAGTCAGCCGGAGGAATAACGTGCTTAGAACTGAGCCTCTGCACCATCCAAGCATTTTGTAAAAGCCAAGAGTATAAAATGGAAATGTAGGACACACAATAGTGGGGCACGAGGACCCCACTACATGGCACATGTATTGTCAAAGGAGTCATTGTTTTGAAAGACAAATTCTTAGCCAAACTTTACTTAATGCAAGTTTCATGATGTGCTGGCCATTCTATTTCAGTCTGAAAAAAACTCTGGCTTGGTTAAAGTTAATGACACTGGGAGTTGATACAGAAGTTTTTTGTTAGCTGCTGTCAATGACTGATTAGTGCTAGGAGATGTGAGAGCTTGGCCCCACTTCTCTGATGAAAAGATTTTGGAGAATTCTCATGTTCATGTAAATATCTGATCCTGCTAACTCCAAAGTATGTGACAGAAATGTGTATTATTTACACATTTAACCCAACTTTTTTATACAGAGCATGTAACTACTGGAGTAAACGTTTATTTGTAGGCTTACAAATAAACAGCAGAAAAGCATTTGTTTTTACAGCAGAAGCATTTGTTTTACTAAGCAGTTTCTAAAGGAAAATATGATTTAAAGAACAGTTCTTGTTCTTATTTGTTGCTGGGGGGGTGCGGGGGGGCTCAATGACTGATTCTTTAACTGAATGCCAAGATCAGGAAACTGAATAGTGGTATAAAAACAATATAACTTTATTAGATCCTTTTTTAAAACCTCCTGTGACAAAAGTAACTGGCTAATATAACAAGGTAACAAATGTTAGTATGTAGAAATAGCTTCAGCTTAATTGTATCAAAGGTAGATGCAGAATATCCCCAGCATATAGTTTGTATTAGATCTGTCCAGCTCTTCCACAAGGAAGGGTCCCAAGTCAGTTCTGGAGTACTTTTGTGCGTGGTTTGTATGACCATGTGGCAGACCTGTGGCAAACAGCTGAGTGCTTGCTATTTTCAGGCAGAGTAGGATTTATTCTGAACTTTCTAGGAACCGATTTGCCATCTGGACCAGCAGGTAGGCAGGCCAAGTTTTACGTGTGTGTAAACATCTGTGATGCCATGGGAGCAGGAAGTTAATATTAATTTTTTGCAGTTACAGTAGCAATTAAAACAGGGCTCTTTGTCAACTGAAATAACATTCATGCACATAACCAAAGAGCTTGCTAGAGAAGGCTTACTGTCGCGTTGTTATTAGGGTGACACACTCTTAGCTGTTTAACTGTTGCATAAGGGGGTGGTGGATGTTTTTTAAATCCTTTCTATATATAAGCTGTATGCGGTCCCCTCATCTGCATGCAGAAATAGAACATACTCCAAAGAAAACAAAGTTGCTTGGCTTATATGAAATCATTGTGTTTTTTTTTAACAAAGCAGAAAATGAAGAGCAATAATATAGCTTAGCTCCTTCTTCTTTATACGAGCAGCAAAGTGAGATAAACACTTGCTCAAAAATAGCATATAAAAGGGGTTTCATTCTTTTCATTTTTCGTAAAGCCTTCTGTCGTGTAAAGACCTGATGTCCATAATAATAAATTTTAAACGTTAATCAAGAAATGCTTGTAGAGAAACAGAATTAGTAAAGTTTTGCTATATGAGTTTTGCCTTTTGAGACATTTTTGCAGGTGGTAAATTTTCAGCAGTTGCTTAAATTCACCTCATGAAATCTAGTGTTCTGCTTGAATTTCTTAAATTTTGGAGATGATCTTGTGTACCTGGACTATTTATTGCTTAAAAAAAAAAAAAAAGGCATGTTTACATGAAGAAGTGTTTGGGTCACTGATGTCATTTGGCACGTGCAAGTACCAAGCAGGAGAAAGCATGGGGAAAAAAATCAACAAAGGCAGCCTGTCAGTGAGCATGTTTTTGGTGGTGTTTTGCTTCATTTTGGAGGTAACTGCAGTTGCTTCCTTAGAAACCAAAAAACATGGTATGCTGTTTCAGGGGAGGTCACCTGAGATAATGAGTTTGTACCACTTGTTAAATTTGGATTTGGCAAAGCAAGCTCTGAAATGCAGCTCTAAACAAAATCCACGTGAGCATCTGTCAGCAAGTAGTGAGATGGAATTGGCTGTCAATAGAAAATTATTAGATAGATGAAAGGTAATCAGGAACCTGGAGGATAAGACCTGTGAGGATAAGGTGAAGAACATGGTCATGTTCAGGTTGGAGAACAGAATGCTTCAGGAGACCCACCGCCAGACTTTCTGGACATACACACATCATCAAGAAGACTTAGCCAAGCTCTCCACAGTAGGGGGTGGTGAGAAAGCAAGAGACAACTCTCACTTCAAGTTTCAGCCTGGGTACAAGGAGAATATTTTTCCCCCATTAGGGCATTCTGGCAGTGGAGCAGGTTGCCCAAAGCGCCTGTGTAGTCTTTAGGGTTGGAGGTTTTCAAGGCTGGATAAAGCTCTGGGCAACCTTTGGGATCCCATATCTCACCCTGCCTCGAGTGGGTGGTTGGACTGGAGAATTATGAGGTTGCTTACATCTTGAATTATCCTACAAACCTATATAAATAGTGACGTGGACAAGTGCTCTCCACCTCTCACAGCCAAGACAAAAGGAACAGCAGTAAAGCTGCTGCTCTGTATGTTCCCACCTGTGAGAATGGTTCTTAAGCTGTCACCTCCCGTGAGTAGGACACGGTATGTGTAAAGTTGATGTATTTAAAGATAGATCTATCTTTGTATTCTTGTGAATTCTGTTCCTCCAGCTCTTTACTGGTTGTCCTGTAAGTGCCAGGTATTGCTTTGAAAAAGTTATTTTTCTGAGACAGTAATTTCCATTAATTTTGTGTAAAAATCTAAGTTGTAAGCTAGGTGAAGAAGGTGGGATAGGCCCTTACAGCAGATCTGGAATGGAAACAGCTCACCAAGATAGGTTAGTTATCAGAATAACAGCAATCTGACTTGGTATGTTTCATTATTTCTTTTATTTTTACTTTCCTTCATTTACTTCCCCCAGTACGAAGGTCTTTGCCTGTAAGGCTTTGAGAAATCTTATTTTTCAGTCCTTGCTTTGGATTTCAGTTGACTGGGGTATTTGGGGTATTTGAAAGGACTGAAGGCTCTTCTTTGTATTGCCATAATGTAGGCTAGAAGCTGGGGAGGTAGAAATAGGCTTTGCAGACTTTTCAGATGCAGGAAGACTATTTGTGGAGAGGTCAGAATGGAGCACATTTGCTATTTTATCCTCGATGAGGCAGAAGGAAACACTTTTTATACCATTATTGTGAAGGCAGGAAGTATGTGTCTGTTTCTAGACTTACTTTAAGTAATTTAACTTAGGCAAATTACACAGTATTTTTACATCCATATTTATGGTATGGAATAACAGTTTTGTCGCTTCTCAGGGTAATTTGCTGCTTGTTGGTCACTTCTGAAGAGTCAAAAGGAAGATGATAGAAAAATGAAAAACACTGCCCTTGTGGCCACTGATGTGTTGTGTGGATTGGAAAAAATGGGAATTTTTATACCGTCAGGAAATGAAAACTGGGAGTTTTCCCATTACTTATTCATATTTGGATGTTGGAGCATTATTGTTTTCTCTCCTGTGCTTCATACTGTAAATTTTCTAAGTTTAACAGCTTTACAGAAATGTTAGGGAATTCCTACAAGGTGGAATCTCTGGAACCTGAGCCTGGAGAACATGCAATATATAAACTGTGCAGAGGTTGTTAGCTGGTAATGGTTTTCCTGCTCTGTCTTTAAAAAATGAGAACAAAAATATTTGGATGAAACTTTATTCGGGATTATGAAATGCTACTTCCAGCATGCCTGCACGCTATTTTAAAAAAAACAATCAACCAATAAGCCTTGCAGGTTATTCCTTACCACAGGAACAACACTTTCATTAATGAGCTGGAGTGTGGTAGTGGTTTTTCCGTAAAAATAAAGACCGCTTTCTCAATATTTTAGAGTGTATTTTGCAGGTCAGTTGTACTCTTACAGTTTGTTCTGGATGAATTTTGGCAAATCTGCCCTGTATATCAAATTCATTCTGATTCCTCGGTGTGGAGTACGTGCTTTAAAAACCTGGTATTGAAAACATTGCTGCCATTTTGTCTCTTATGGGCAGGAAACACATACTTGCCTCTGAAACACTCGTATTTGGGGGTTTATTTTTTCAGTAAAAGTACAAAAACTGTAATGCCAGAAGACTCTTCCTGTGCAACAAAAAACGTGCAATAGTAAATTCTGTAATTTGTATGCTCTTTCTTTTTTTTCCACTATGGGATCAGCATTGTGAAATATTCCTGTTTCTACACGTGTGGCACATTGTGTAGCTAAATTTAGTGAATATCAAGGATAGTGTCTTGTTGCTAAATCCATCCGAAGTTATTTTTGGTTTGCCTAATGACCAATCATACATAGCTTGAGTAGTTCAGAGATTTGCTAAATCATCCATCTCTGAGGGCTGGAGTTGAATGCAGGATTTGGATTTATTCAGCTTGAAACCACTAATTGTGGCCAGCAGGGTGAGGGGGGGATTCTCCTCCTGTACTCTGCTCTCGTGAGACCCCACCTGGAGCCCTGCATTTAGCTGTGGGGTTCCCAGCACCAGAAGGACACGGGCATACTAGAATGAGTCCAGAGCATAAGGATGCTCAGAGGGCTGGAGCACCTCGCCTGCGAAGACAGGCTGAGGGAGTTGGGGTTCTTCAGCCTGAAGAAGGCTCCGGGGAGACCTTATAACAACCTTCCAGTGCCTAAAGGGGGCCTACAGGAAAGCTGGAGAGGGACTCGTTGTCAGGGGGTATAGTGACAAGGGGCTTTAAACTAAAAATTGTGGAGATTTAGATTAGATATGAGGAGGAAATTCTTCACTGTGAGGGTGGTGAGGCATTGGAACAGGTTGCCCAGAGAAGCTGTGGATGCCCCACCCCTGGAGGTGTTCAGGGCAGGGCTGGATGGGGCTTTGGGCAACCTGGGCTGGTGGGAGGTGTCCCTGCCCATGGCAGGGGGTTGGAACAGAATGATCTTTAAGGTTCCTTCCAACCCAAGCCATTCTATGATCCTATGATCCTAGCATACATTGAAGAAGCATAAATTATTGGAATAAAGTCACCATATGGTAGTATGATTATTAGAAGTTTTAGGTATGTAAAACCAATATTGTGGACTTAAGTGCAAGGCTGTTTTTTAGAAGTCTTTGTTAGGAAAAATTATATTTCTTAAAGATGAACAGACCTGGTCCTGGATTTTCTCTGTTGAGTGTTCTCTAATGAGACTTTATATTTTGCATTCTTTTGTTTATTAAATGATGTTAGCTTTGCTGTCCTTTATTTTTATTTTACCTCCCTGTCTCTCCAATATATTAGTCTTTTGATGCTTGGCTTGCTAATTTTTCCTTAAAACTATCTTCAGTCTTATATATTTGTCTCTAAACTATATTCTGGGTTTTGCTTCCTCCCTCATAATCAGTTTTCTCTTTCCAGGACAGTATACAATATTATGCTGGTTTATCCTCTCAGTTTTTGTCTGCTCACAGTGCTTGGAGTGACAGTTTTACTGCTGATGACCATTTAAACTTAGTGGCCATACAAAAAATACAGCAATAGAACTGCTGTAGCACAGTGGCATAATGGCATTATTACTGTGCACATGCTTAGAAAAAGGAGAATTCTGACTTTCGGCTGATGTTTGCTGAATTTCATAACCATAGTTCTGCATCCCCTTCTTGCTGGCATTTGGTAAACATGAGATTTCGGACTGTGGAGTGAGAGTGCCAGTGTTGTGTCTGCTGTGTCACTGCTGCAGCTTCAGGGCTTGTGTGCTTCAGCTCTTATCCCTACAAAGGAATCTCCCTGTCCTCTTTTCAAGGGTTTTTCCTTCAGTCTATTAAATACTTCCTATATCATCTTTTACTTCTATGCTGAAATGTTTCAGGTAACATTGTCACTCATGCATTTCTTGTGTTAACTATAAATTGCCTTAGAAATTACAGAGCCAGGCTCTTTCCAGTGGTGCCCAGTGCCAGGACAGGAGGCAGTGGGCACGAAGTGAGACACAGCAGCTTCCACATGAACCTCAGGGAGTACTTCTGTGCTCTGCAGGTGACAGAGCACTGGCACAAGCTGCCCAGAGAGGTTGTGGGGTCTCTTCCTTGGAGATCTTTGGGAGATGGAAGTGTCATCAGTCAGGGCTCAGAGAAACTGTCTTGTGGCTGGCTTTGAACATGGCTTCAAGAAGAGAAAAGTTAAACCAGAATGCTAGTTTACCATAATGAAGTTCCTTAAACCCTAATGGCATCCTATTTTGACCTATGGGTTTTTCTTTCTGCTTTGATAAAATATGTTTCCAGTTTCACTGCTCTTTTTTGACTGTTGTCAACCTGCTTTATGTAGGTTGAAAGGAGGCTGATCACGTTGCTCCTCTGAAAGATATCCAATGGAATTCTTTTCTTATCAGTGAAAAGATTTTTGTTAGTGGGGTGGGAAATGAGTCTGAAGTTTAAAGCTAAGATCTTGGTGTTTTTTTAGCAAAACTATATTAGGAGCTTGGAGAGATGGCTCTGAAAATATTTTGCATTTCTGAAATGTGTGGATGAGACAGATGCAACAAGATGTTTGACAGTCCATGCATTCTGATCTGAGAGTAAGATGTAGCTGAAGTAGTTGCAGTGATAACCTAGAAAATCAAAGTTTTCTTCTTTCTGCACTTCTGAGAAGTTTAGATCTTGGGAAGCTGTATGTAGCAGTGCAGCTGAAAAACTAGGGCTGGAGAAATGAGTAAGCTGAAGGAGCAAATTGAGTTTGACACCCTTTAACTGCCCTTTCCCTTGTAGTTACCAGGAAAGAAGGAAAGTCTGGACTTTCTGAAAATGTCCATATTTAATTGGAACATAGTGTTAAACATTCCTTTATCAGCATCCTTAGTATTTAGGAGAGAAATATTTGAAATGGAAAATGTTGTCAGGGTTCCTGTATCTGTCAGATGCGTTTCTGGCTAATGGAATGTGCAGTAGCACTGGAAATTGGTTGCTCAAGCTCTGCCCTTTTATTATTGCTCAACAGCAGCATTTTGTTTGGAAAAACAGGTTGCATCTTAATGAAAGTGGAAGGCAGCTGTCCTTTTGCTGTGGCCTTTCTTTTCAATTCATTTTTTATTACCTTTATGCCATCCGTAACTTCCTCTATTTTACTATTATATTTGCTGTTTGAACACAAGAAATTGTTTCTTGTTTTGTTGTGGTACTCAGAATATAAACTCTGGAGAAAATTTGATAAATTCATTTTTTTCATCAGATTCTTTGCACTTTTGAATCTCTTTCAATATTCTTGTTAAGGGTAGGAGGATCTGAATTCTGCCTCATTCCAGTTTTCTCTGCATTTCACAGTGGAAGTAAGGGAATCTAATGATTTTTGGTGGGGAAAATGTAGTAAGTTTGTGACTTGCTGCCCTACTACAGCTTTATTAAATAAATCACTTCGGTGAAACAGAAACGGACAGAATAGTAGTTGATGAAGTTAGAGAAATTCACCATTTTTTCCTTAAAATGTAATCTCAAATTTTATGGTTCCCAAATTAGAATCCAGGTTGCATCTTTGCCATGCCCCAAGTTAGATGCCTCAGACTTGCAGCTCAGCCCTGGTAAGTTCTGCGGAGCACATACCATCTTTGCTGAGAGTAAGATCCATACCTCAACTGACATACTTATTTTAATGCATGCACAGTTGCAGAGAGATGACTACTAAAACATAGTTGATATGAATCAAATTTAATGGCAGCAATCACCGAAGCTGATCTACAAATTAATAAGTAGCTTACATTAGGTAGAAGTATTCTGTTGACCTCTGTGTTTGATCAGTTGCTCAGATTTGTCTGAAATCAATCAGATAGTTTAATGAAACACTTCATATGTTAAAAGCAATGGACGTACTCTTCAAACAATTTTATGTTCTACCTATCCCCAAGTTAACAAAAACTGCTACAGGCATTCGCTTCAAATAAACACAGGTTTTAGAATTGTTAAAACACAAACTGCTAATGCCTGCTTCAGTCAGTGTGGGTGTTTCAGGTTTACATCTGCGATGAAGCTGATAATATCACTAATGTGTATAGATTGCTCTTAAACTCATAGTAGGATGGCATATAGCTAAGTATCGTGACCTTTTCCAGGCTTGGGGATTTCCCAGTGCAAGGTGTTAATATAAATTCTTGAATGGTCATGTAAGTACTGATGTATGCATAAAGAAAAATAAACAGGGGAAAAAAAAAAAAGAAAAAAAAAAAAAGAAAAAAAATCTGAATTTACCATTGTGCGTTTGTTGTTCAAGGTATCCATCTCGTATAGAGAAGATAGATTATGAGGAGGGGAAGATGTTAGTCCATTTTGAACGTTGGAGTCATCGCTACGATGAGTGGATTTACTGGGACAGCAACAGGTTGCGACCCTTGGAGCGACCGGCATTAAGGAAAGAAGGGCTGAAAGATGATGAAGAATTTGTTGTAAGTGGCACATGTATTTTGTTTTTGACTCATTTTGGTAAGCTGTCCTACTTGATTTCCTGCGTTAAATCTGTCTAGCATGAAATGTTTAAGTCGTCTTTGGAAAAAAAATCTAAAGGTTCAAAGTATTAATACCATTTGTTTTAAATAGGATTTTAAACCTGGAGAAGAAGTCCTAGCTCGTTGGACAGACTGTCGATATTACCCAGCAAAGATAGAGGCAATTAATAAAGAGGGTATGTATTCATTTCTGGTCCACTGGTAAGGACTGTTTGCATGTGCTATACCATTGCTGTGGTCAACTTAAAAACAAAACAAACAAAAAAGCCAAACACAAAATCAACAATAAAAAGGTATGCATGTAAAGTTTTCCTCACTGCCTCAATATTCTGGTGAAAATGTTTCTATTCTGTCAAAGGTAATATGTTCATATTTTATCCATCTGAGATTAGAATATCAAAATTTATCCTGGAAGATTAAAATGCTCCATGCTTGTTCAGTGCTGGGCAAAACATCTTTTGCATAGTGCTATAGTTATAGTGTACTTGGTGCTGATTTGGGCTACTCTTGACAGATTTAAATTTTCTTAATTGTTTCAGGAAATGGTCTTTTTAAAGTTCAATTGATGAGGTAAAAATAATGAGAATTGGGAAGTAGAACAAATTAATTTATATGCAGTACTTCTTAATAGGGTAATATCTCTAGTGAACATAAGTAAAAGTCAGATGAGGATTTGATTGTGAATTGATTTTTTTTACCTCAGTGTGGCAGCTTAAATATTACCTGATTCTTTCAATGAATTATGAGCAGAAGTGTTGCGTTAGCATAAACGTGGTTGAAAGTGTCTAAGTGGACAAAGAGTGGCAATGTAAAAGCAGGGTTTCATTGGGCTTGGGTCTTATTTTTCTTAAAATTCTTGATTAAGCCTGTAGATAACATTTAGTTACCTTTTTCATATAGTCTGCAAAGTATTTTGATAAAGCTTTTATAGTAATGAGTTGTCTGTTTCTCAACTACTCATAGTGATTCCATCAATCCTCTTCTAGGAACGTTCACAGTACAGTTCTATGATGGTGTTATTCGGTGTCTTAAGAGGATGCATATCAAATCTATGCCAGAGGATGCAAAAGGGCAGGTAAGAATATTAGGCGTCTTTTTGTTAGGTTTCATAGTGATTTTTTACATCTTGAGATCGTAAGAACGTTGTCTAGCACAACAAGTTTTAGATTAATATTTATTGTAGGGCCTGTACTGTCTTGCTTCACCATTTTATGGATGATATATCAGAGTGTGCTGCTCACATAGTCATGCCTTTATCTGATACGTCTAGCTGCTGTACACTCTGTTGCTGACTAATCTGTTCTCAGAGTTTTGTCTTGCATGGTTCACAAAAGCAGGAACATCCAGAGACATTCTCCTTTGTCTTGTGGCCTTTCAGGAAAAAAAAGCTTTTACTTGTCAGTGGTTTGTGCTGGTGATTTATTTTTTAATTATTTTTTACCCTCTTGTTTGCTACAGTGGTAGACTTTTGCCCACGTGTTCTTATTAACGTGGCTGTTTAGTAATTTTTTTCCCCCGTATCAAAACGTTTAGGGGTTCTAACATAAATATTTCTTTATCTCTGAACAGTGCCCTGTCACTGTTGAAGGAGAAATGCTGAGCAGAAGCAGAAGAAGGCTGTGAAGCAGAGGATATGATTGAGTAACTAGGCATATCTTTACTCAAAAAAGAAAAACAGCATCAAAAACAGATGCATGCTTTCAGTGGAAATGATATTGGATTTATCTTGTGTTCTCATCTTTAATGAGAAATTAGTCCACTGAAATGATTTGAGATAAAAAAAAAAAAAAGTATATAGAAAGATTGTTCTTATTTGCTCCCAATTTTCTTCAGACTATAACTTTTAACTTGAGGAATACAATTCAATATTTCATAATTACTCTTGTAACTATCTGTGTTTTGCTTACGTGATAAAAGCAGATAGATAATATAATTGGCCTGAAAATGTTTCTGTATTTCTGGCCTACCTGTTGCAGGTGGATGTATACTTGAGTTGATCATCTCTACACAGAATATTGTAACATTGTGATGGCAACACTTGTACCATATAAAGTACTTTTCCTTAAAGAGATTAAACTGAAATCCATGGGCACGCTGCCACTGGTTTCTTGCTGTAGTGTTGCAATAACTACTGCAGCTCTATGTAAATATTAAAAATAATAATAATAATCAATATGATACTAAGTTAGGAAGCTAGAGTATTTCATTTTCCTTTATAAAAAGGCAAACATGGATAGTGTGGTTTTGACTGAACTAAAACAGTCCTTTGACAGTGATCAAGTCTTTTACTCGATCCTGCACTTTGTCCTAGGAGCCATGTGTAGTCCCAGGTTACTACCACTAGGCGTTTTCAGTTTAAAAAAACTTAAAATCAGTTTCTTACAGATGTTGATTAGCAACCGCTTTGGTGTCCAGACATGCTTAGTGTTAGTCCAGCTCATCTATTATCTCTAATTTTGCATAATGGTTGAAACTTACGGTGTCAGTCTCATGCATCTCAGTAGTAGATGGCTTCAGTGAAGACTTCAGACAGAATAAATGAGCTAAACTCATGCTTCTTAAGAAGGATTAAGAATTTTAAAAGCTATCTTGAAGTAAGAACAACACAAGGAAGCTTTCTGTACTGCTAGTTGATTGTAGTTCTAGTATTTTATTCTGCAAAATTCAAGGTAGGCATGAAGCTGTAGCTTTTGAAGGCAAAAGTAACTTTCCACAACGTCTATTTAATCATTGTGCTATGACAAAAATGTTTCTTTTGCGATATTTTTGTGGTATATAAGAAGATAAATGTGATCTAAGTTCTTTAAATTTAATAATCTGAAACCAAGTTTTGTCTAGGCTTAGAACTTTAATGAATGTTTTTGATTTTACGCATTACATATTTTTTAGATGACATTTACTGGAAATTATTTAGGTTTAAAAGAAAAAAATCAGGAATAGATTTTGATTTTGGAACATAGTGGAGTTGGCAGACTCAACACTTCATGCTTAATGTAAACCTATGTTTTTTGTCTTTTTCCAAAGAGAAGTTTCATTTCAGGAGGCAAGCAGATGCTTAAGATACTACTTTAAGATCTAGAACATTAACAAGTCTAACAAATATAAGATCCATTTGGAATGTGTATGCTAAGCACGCAGAATTTGGATTAGATGGAGGAAAAGAGATAAGGACTATCAAATTCTTTGCAAGTAAATATTCGTGGTAGAACGTACTTATAAGAAGATATTAAAGATCCATTTTTATGTGAATATTACTCTTAAATATTTCAGTTCTTTGTCTAACTAAAAGTGTGTGACTGAACAGAACCAGAACAGGAACAGTGGTTATCCTTTCAGAAGCAAATGCCTAAGCCAGCACACTTATTCTGTCAGTAATTTTAAGTGTGTTGGTGCCAGTAGTAGTATACTATTTTCAAAAGCAAGAAACCTAGTTTTATTTGAGCTTAGCATGTCTTAAAGTAAGAGTCTGTAAACACTAATGCTCATACGCCATTTTTAAGCTATAGTACATGTTTGTGTTTCATAAGACTTAGCTGTGAGGCTGGAAAGACAGTGTTTTCAAAGAAGAGTGGGAAGTATTTGCGTAGTTCCATGCAATGAGACTGTAGGTTGGTTTCTTCTGCAGAGAAGCTCAAATCTATTGAAATCACAGAATTGTGGATAAAGAAGCATAGAGAGGAAAATAAAATAAAAAAAAAAAAAGATGGGAATATTAAGACTGCCCTTGTTAGAGCACGTATAAAGTATTCAGATAACTTACTTTTTCTGTTTCATGTTTTTTGTTTTATCTTTGATGTAATTAGGCGCGCGAGAGGGAGCAGATAGCGCCGGAGCTGAGATTAGTGACGGAAATCGAACCAAAAGAAGTGAGTTTTGAGGAGGGGTTTGAAGGAGAGGGAGGGGACTTGGCACACAGGAAGAGGAAGCTGAGGAAAAAGCATGGATTTGCAATTGGGACAGAGGAAAAAAGAAGATATGACAGGAGACAATGTGAGCCAAGATCTAGGTGGGGCAGACCCTTTAGAATCTGAAAGGTGAGGGTAAGGAATCCAGTCTTGCTTTGGAATCAGCCAGTCAGTAGGTTGATGGTGTTTTATGTATGTGTATGTATGAATGTGTGGCAGCTGGAAATTGTGGCGTGTCAGGAGAGGGAAAACAGCTGAATTTGTGGGAGTACAGAGAAGGCTACACCTAGGCTGTAGGTAGGCGAAGAGAGAGTGATGTATGTGAGTTGTTACTGGCACAAAGGTTGGATTTTAGAAGTGATTCTGTTTTTGAATTCCCGCTTTTGCAGGTTTAAGATTATGCAAGGGAATACTTTAAAATGCAAGTGTCCTAGCTAATTAATGTGCAAGGCTGTTGGGAAACTTCTACTAACGTATTTCTTGATTGTGCAATTTCCTGTGCTTTGATTCAGTGAATCTAATTAGTATAATGACAGTTTTTCTCATTAGTGATAAAGTACTGATTTTTCTTCTAACTACAGTGTCCCATTACTTCTCTCCTGCAGTTGTCTCAGCTTGCTTGAAAGATGAATCTTAGAATAAAAAAAAAGAAAACATAAGTTTTTCAAAAATATATGTAAGTGAAAAACATTTACTTGAGTGAGATACCATGGGAAATGGGAAATCAGGCTGGATGGTGCAGTTCCAAAACCATAGCCAGTAAAATGACAAAATCAGGACACCAAGGACAAATAGAAAAAACTTTTTTTGGGAGGAGCTTATTTATTCATTTATAATATATATTCTTGTTTGGATCTTTGGCTTCGTGTATAACTGAAGGCTCCAGGAGCAAGTCCTGCTATTAAAATTTGGTGACTAGCGTGTGATATCTATTGTACGTCATGTTCTGCTCTTGTGATTGACAGTAGTTGCTTTACGACAGCCTTGAGACAGATTTCAGAATGCACTCTGCTTTAGGCTCTCGCTGTTTGTTTTCTCTTAAAAAGTCTGAAAAAGATCCTGCTTCAAGAAGATGTTTGTAATTACTGTGCTATTCAAAAGAAATGGTTACCTTAGCATCTCAGATGTTTAGGTAGTCCTAAAAGGTGCAGCTCAGATGGAGTTCAAGGTTAAAAAACAAAACAAAACAAAAAAAACAACAGAAATTACCTGTGTCACTTCAGTGCTTATGTGTACTGCAGAGCCAAAATAAAAAATGAACCCACTGAGCTTCAGCCAGCTCTGAATCACAAAATTGAGGTTGGAGGGGACCTCTTGCGATCACCTTTTCCACTCCCCCTTTCAAGGTTCTCTCCACTGAGTTTAATCTTTAAATACTAACCTGTAAAAATACGTATCACCACAACTAATGTCTGCTGTGGCTTCTGAATGTTTAAGCTTTGTTTGTTTCATAGTTGTGTTCTGCCATCCTTTGTAAGCTCTGTGTCTTACGGAAAGTAACTGAACAATGAAATAAAAAAACAAAATCCCTTCGTGTTGCACTAGAACAAAAGCAGGTTACTTAGCCAGTGTGGTCCTCGAAGCTTGAAATCTTCTTTGGAAAGTTTCTGATTTCAGGGTACGTTAGCTTGACTGGAAATGAAAGGACTGTTTAGAAGCTATTTTCATGCACTTTCATCGTAAGATCCAAGCTCCAACCATTTTACTGATCCTCTTCATCCCTTGGCCAGAGTACAGTGTAAGACTTCCACTCTCAGGTCTCCTAACTCCTCACCAGCACAAATAGCTCAATCGTTTTTTTGTCCTGCTGGATGGGCAAGGCTCTGGATGGACTGGAGCTAATGTGTGTGCTCTTTTTGCCTGGCCAAAAAAGAGGTATGTGTGTCTTTGATTGAGTACGCAGCTGGCAGTTACGAGACGCTCTTTGTGGCTGGCATGTCACCAAATGGCTTTGGTAGCTGCCTGTTTTTTGCAAGCATTGCTAAAGTGCTTCCAAACTATTCTGCTACTATCTAGATTGAGTGTATGCATCTTGCATTGGCAGTTCAGTTGTGGAAGACTTTATTTTTGGAGGCATCGAACCTCCTGGTGTTTAAGCTTGACACAATGCATAACATGCAATGACGTACATACGAAGTTATGGCAAAGGAAGAATGTAACACAAGCAAAATTAATGCTTTTAGTAATTTGTGTTGTGCTCTCGTACATCAAAGAAGACAAAGAGACCTCAGTAGAACAGAAAAGTTGTGTTGAAACGAGATTGATTTGCAAAAGTCAAGATGCTTTGGGTGCCTCATATGTTAACATAACAAGGAAACATTCCAGAGTAAAATGCGGTTAATTTAAAGTTGGAAGAAAAGTTCTACTATTTGTAAAACTCATGGGGAAAAAGACAAAAAATCCTTATCATTTTTTTATATTTGTCAGTGCAAATCTGAAAATGCTCTTGTAGCAATGTAGTAAATCATCAATGTTCAAGCTGCATTCATATGCATAATACTTACTGGTAGAGGATGAACATTGCTATTGATTTTCATTTCACGTCATTTCTCCATGGAAAAACTCTATACCTTGATGTTAAAATATTTCTACGAGTACTTTCGTAATGAAGATAAACACACAATTTTTGCAATCAGATTGATCCCTGACACTCAGGAGACACAGGACAGAAGTCTGATCACTTCAGACTCATGGAAAGAGCTGCCTGGGCCTTGGGGGTTCTCTCCATTGACTATAGGGTAACGACTTCATATACATGCTGGAAGGTAGATGAATTTGGACTGCAACTTCTGCTGTTCATTCGTTAGATGTTTGTGTATGGTCAGATAAGACATCATCCAAAATCATACTTTATTACCTTTAGAAATGGATTCTAAAATTCAGTTGTATTATAGCGCATTGAAATTACCGAATTAAACTTGTAATACAAAAAGAGCGCTGTCCACAGCTACTCTGCAAATGCAGATACAGTTAGTAAAGACTTGTCCTTGCTTTATCTGTGTAATTCAGGAAGAGCTCTGTCCAGTTCTGGAACTGGCTGGACTATGCTTTGAGTCAAGTTCAGTTTTGAATAACATAAATTAGAGCAACAATAGCAATGGTGTATTTCATACCTGGAGGTATCAGAAAAAGGGCAGTGTTTAGGGTGTGGGAGCTCCTGGGTTTCTAAAGCTATGATACACAAAATAGGTAGCAGAGAATGCCGGCAGCCAGTATTCCTATGCAACGTTCTTTTGAAGGTATTTTTCTTTTTGCTTTTTTATCTATGTGGCATATTGATATACTGATAAAACTTCAGGTTTATTTAGGCAATTTGGGAAGCTAATTTTTACCACTCCTTGAGTAGTAGCAATAATAAATTCAACTGTTCATGAACACTTCTAAATGAAGTTCCATGGGGTTTATAAGTATTTTCTATTGAAGTCTAAGACACTTTTTAATACTTATTAAACTATTTTTTCCTTTTTGGAGGATTGGATAGCTTTGGTCAAAGCTGCTGCTGCAGCAGCAGCCAAGAACAAAGCAGGAAGTAAACCTAGAACCAGCGCAAACAGCAATAAGGATAAAGAGGATCGAAAATGGCTAAAAGTTCCTTCAAAAAAGGAAGAAACCTCAACCTCTACAATCATGCAGGAAGTCCAAAAAAAGGAAGAGGAGCCTACATCTAGTGACACATTTGGTAAAAAGAGATTCTTTAAAAGATAAGGTTGATTTTTTTTTGGTACCATTGAGTTAGAGTTCACGTTCTTAACTTTGCAATAAAGTAATAACTAGTATTTCTAGAGGAGTATGTATCATTTATTAGTAGGATGCTAGGTATGATACCCAGTGTTAATCAGTTAAGAAATAATTTTTATCAGTTAACTCAAGTTAGGTCAGCACTTATCCCTCGCGCACAAATTCTGACTACCTCTAATGAGGACAACACAATCTTTTGAATGGCTTTGTGTGCTCTGGTTCACATACCTGGATCTTCTGTTGCTTGTGAGAGAACCCTCAACACTGTTAAAAATAAATAAATAAATAAAAATCCAGTGTTGATCATTTATCCATATTCAGGAAAGGCTGAAATGATTTCTGGTTTGATAAGAATCTGTTTATTTTAAGTCTTTAATTACTACGTTTCTTACAAAAATGAGTAAAAATGACAAATCCACCTCTAATGAATCAGTGTATAATACTAAATCTTTAGAATATGCCAGTTTCAATTTTCTAATAGCTGTAAGGGTTCTTAATTCCAATATTCTAATTCTAATACCAATACCAGTTCTGAAATATTAAACATTTTGTGTTTGGTTGCATGTTAATGAAATGTGTGTTTTAGATTTCTCTTTATGTTTAAAAGTAGGATTTCCTGTAGTGGATGTTCCAAAGATGGCCTTTGTACAGGCAGAGAGCACGTTATCACACAAGAGGAAAAGTAATCTAGGAAACTCGTTTCAGGCAAAGAGAGCTCGTCTTAACAAGATCACTGGTAAAATATTTTTTGTTGTTGATATTTTTTTTGTGTGTTTTAATGTAGTTAAATACAAATGCTTCCATATAAGGTATTAAAGTAGATCCACAAAAGCATATCCACCTGGCAGGTATTCATCAGTCTTTTTACTTGTTTAGAATTTTAAAGTAATTACATAAAGTAATAAAAATCTACCTTGTTCATAAATTGAGAGTATGGTCTCTGACTTGAGCTGGTGTGTGTGATTTTAGCTTTATGAAAAGGTAACCATTTTGAACTTCTGAATTTCTTTAGTATGTGTATTTGTTTTGATTCCAGCCACACAATTTTCTGTACTATCGGGTGAATTTGGTGTTTGTACAAGTTCTTAATGTTTTCTTGAGTTAACATAGCTCCACTGTAAATTAATTTTTTGGGGGGGTAGGGGGAGTGGGTGGAATAATCCATTTTGCCATAAAGTAAAACTATTGCTGATAAGTTTACGGTATGTTCTGTAAAAGTATGCAATGCTAACCTTCTAATTGAAGCAATGACGAGCTAAAAAGTTTTGGTTTTGTGGTTTTCTTCAACGTCTAAGGCAAGCACTTTATTACTGAAAGGAATTAAAGGAAAACATATAGTTATAAAAATATTTTATACAACAGGAAATCAAATACTAGGTAATCTTTAAAATTTGAAAAATGATCTTTTTTCTAAAGTTCAATGGAAATCAACTTAAATACAGAAAAATTATATCAGTTTGTGTGCCTCATTCCCTAGGCCTCTTCATACGCAAAGTGTGTTTCCAGTATTGATTATGTCAGTACTTAGAGTGAGGTAATATCTTTGTGCCTGGGCTGGGAAAGTATCATAATACATTCAAAAACTAGGTGAAAAATTTGTGAAGCCTGTCTTAAGAGTGCCTCTTGGACAGATGGCAAGAAATGCATTCCAGTTTTTTTGAGTAAACAGTATTTTGTGTGAAGTCTGACAAACTGTTCTACGCTTCAGGTGAGATTTAATTTTTTTGTTAGTTATGGCAAGCTCATTTATGTAAAAAGTTGTATTTAAAGAAATAAGGCAAAATTAACCTGGTTTACTAAACTAAGATGAGGGTGTTTTGTTTTTGTTTTTCTCAACTTGTTTTGGTTGATGCGACCTTTCACAGGTCAGCTGCTGAGGATATTTAGTCAGTTTCCTTATGAGTATGGTTCCATTTTAGTGTCTTTCAATCAATATTTTAAGCTGAAGGAGTAAATAAATTAAATGGCCCGATATGGAACGTGTAAAGGAAGTGGTCTTCAAAAAAACTCATATTCAGCCTCCAGAACTCCCTTTTCTGGAAGGCTTCTTATTTAGTACTGAGTTTAGTTAATGGATGCTTGATTGATCAGCCACATTTCTGTGCTCCTTTGCCCATATGGTGTAAATACTGAATCAAGTCCCAATTTAATTGCTGCCCTGAGCAGTAGAAGGCTATGTTATGTGCTAATGGTATATTACATTTTATCTCTCTCTCTTTTTTATCTCTAGAGAGAGAGGGATATACGGAATTACACAGCCCTGATAAATTTCCTTTCCATAGCCTTTGGAACATTAGTAGCAGAAGATACCAAAACTAGCTGAAACTTCTTTAGCTCTAGAAATGATATTTTTCTGTGCCAGTGGAAAGGTTTTCCTTTCCTAAGGAACATTGTGAGGAAAAATTGAAGTTTAATGGACTCATACAGACTGAAATTAATAATCAGAATATACCTTACTGCCGTGGACTTTATTAGTTCCAAAGCACTTCCTGTTTGTTGCCATGAAAGTGTACTCTTCCAGTTGATAATATTATTGTTGTATGAAAATGAACTAAATTCTTTAATTACAAGATCAAATTTGTCATGCTTGGTAGTTACTCTGTGTAACTGTTCTCTAGTTACCACACTTCTGCAGTAATAGTGGTGTGTTTTTTTTTTTGTTTTTTTTTTTTTACTGTTGCTTATAATGGAGCATATTGAAGATGTGACTGTTGGTGACTAAATTTTCTCTTGCCTACATGCTTATTTCCTGTGCTTGAATATCTGTACGTTGTCATTGATCTCTAGGATGAGCTTTAGTGTATGATTTGAAGGAAGGCTCTGGGTTATGCTGGCCTACCTATCAAAGTGGCTACAAAAGAATCATAAAACAGTAGCTGAAAGGAAAACATTCCTTACGCAGTGGCAATAACCCCAAGCAGAGCTATAGGCTGGGAGAAGAATGGTTGGAGAGCTGCCAGGCAGAGAAGGACCTGGGAGTGATGGTGGATAGTCGGCTGAATATGAGCCAGCAGTGTGCTCAGGTGGCCAAGAAGGCCAACGGCATCCTGGCTTGTATCAGGAACAGTGTGACCAGCAGGGCTAGGGAGGTGATCGTCCCCCTGTACTCAGCTCTGGTGAGGCCGCACCTCGAGTACTGTGTTCGGTTTTGGGCCCCTCGCTACAGGAAGGACATCGAGGTGCTTGAGCGGGTGCAGAGAAGGGCGACGAAGCTGGTGAGGGGCCTGGAGAACAAGTCCTACGAGGAGCGGCTGAGGGAGCTGGGCTTGTTCAGCCTGGAGAAGAGGAGGCTCAGGGGCGACCTTATCGCTCTCTATAGGTACCTCAAAGGAGGCTGTAGCGAGGTGGGGGTTGGCCTGTTCTCCCACGTGCCTGGTGACAGGACGAGGGGGAATGGGCTTAAGTTGAGCCAGGGGAGTTTTAGGTTAGATGTTAGGAAGAACTTCTTCACTGAAAGGGTTGTGAGGCATTGGAACAGGCTGCCCAGGGAAGTGGTGGAGTCACCATCCCTGGAAGTCTTTAAAAGACGTTTAGATGTAGAGCTTAGGGATATGGTTTAGTGGGGACTGTTAGCGTTAGGTCAGAGGTTGGACTCGATGATCTTGAGGTCTCTTCCAACCTAGAAATTCTGTGATTCTGTGATTATGTGACTGCACTGGGAACATAGAGCAAATGAGGTGGCTGTAAGCAGCTGCTTGAAAGGAACTCTTTTTCTGGATTTAAATTTAAATTCAGCAGTTAGTATTTGTTGCAGGAGGTTCTCTCTGTCTGCCCCAAGGGCTGCATCAGTTCCTGGTGTTCTCTGTTCACTGTTTAATAAAATAAAATCGTTCCCTATGCTTCTTTTTCTTTCACTACTGAGGGAAATTACATTTCCCTAAGGCGAAGGAAATCTTCTGCTAAGCATGTATTAATGTCTTCTCTAATTAGTTTTTGCCTCTGGAGTGCTTGCTTCCACCTCTCCTGCTACTGTACTGATACCTAGAAGAACATCTGCAGTGAGAACAAAACACTTCTACCACCTTGTACTTTTTTTTTTGTACATGTTGTTACTGACCAGAGATGGTGAACTTGCAGTTAGTTCTGCTGCTCCAGAAGCTTTGGAGTTAATTGTTTTGTCATTGCACAGGCTTGGTGACTGGTTAGAGAGATGCCTGATAGGATAGAGAAGAAGGAAATAAGGGAAATACATTAACAAGTCTGACAATTTAGGTTGGTTTCATGGGTTTACTTGCTGGGCACCGAGCATCTAGCTAGAAATAAAAATGATCGTGTAATGTATGTGAGTCATTCTTGCTTTTGACACGTTTAAGCACTGTCAGACAGGAAACCTTCTTCAGATACATTGATATGGACAGTATTTTGATTCATCTAAGAAAGCTTTTAAAAGAATTAAGCAATAGTAGTTTTCTTAAAAACACATTTTTTATACTTTGGGTGTTTCTGTTAAGGCAGGCATAGAAATCAAAAAAAAGACTGCATGAAAGGGAGCTAGTTACAAATGGTTTAGGATGTGTGTAGTACATCATGAAGGGTAATTATCTCTTTCTTTTTTTCTGGAAAGGTTATGAAATTTTTGTGAGGCCCAATGTTAAATCTTAACTGATAATGTTTGCATTAATATAATGGAGCTAAAAAGTTTCTACTTTGCAGTTAACTTACTTAGTGGTAAAGTCAATTGGTTTGCATCTCTTATTATACACATGGTGTTCTGAAAAGTTTACTTAAAACATAACTGCTTTTCAGCATGACTTCATGGAATGTAAAAAGTGAAGGAAAAAAAAGTGCCTTTTATTCTTGTGGAACACTAGGGAAAATAAGTCCATAGAAAACAACGTGGTATTTCAGCAGAGAGCTAACACATTTCAGTGTCACGCACATTTCCTGAGAACCCTGGCTTCACTAGTGTGTAATTTCTCGGCCATTGTATTTTGTAAATTAATTTTGAGCATATCCAATTTTTCACGGAATGCAACAGACTTTCTTCCTTATCTCCCTTAGTCTTTCAGCTCAAGTTTGAGGACTTAAACCCTCCACCCCCCAATACTGATGTTCCCAGGGATTATAATGGCAACTTCAATTTATATTCTTATTTTTCAGATGTTTAGCAGTTCTGCTTTGTCTTATGACATAGAATTTTCCACTTACAGTCAAATAATTGAAGTTAGTGTGTGAAGTAGAATTAGCTACCCCTATGCGTGTAGGGCTACAAAGATGGTGACGGGCCTAGAGAGGAAGACATGAGGAGTGGCTGAGGTCACTGGGCCTGTTGAGCCTGGAAAAGACGAGGCTGAGGGGAGGCCTCATCATGGCCTACAGTTTCCTCACAAGGGGGAGTGGAGTGGCAGGTGCCGATCCATTCTCTTTAGTCACCAGTGATAGGAACCATGGGAATGGTGTCAAGCTGAGGCAGGGGAGGTTTGGGCTGGGTCTCAGGAAGAGGTACTTCACTGAGAGGGTTCTTGTGCACTGGGACAGGCTCCCCAGGGACATAGTCACGGCACCAAGCCTGTCGGAGTTTAAGAAGCTTTTGGACACTGCTCTCAGACATATGGTCTGATTTTTTGGGTAGACCTGTGTGGTGTCAGGAGTTGTACTCAATGATCCTTCTGGGTCCCTTCCAGCTTGGGATATTCTATGATTCTAGCCAATGTAGCCAATTTTATTTTTAACCAGTTTTATTTCTAACAATTATTCTCATATTGATGTTAACTTCCCTTTTATCAGTAGTAGTGATACTGAATAGGAATTCATCAAGGAAATAATCGTATGCTGATATATTTGTTCCCAATATGGTTTTTGCTACTGAGGTAACTTCAGAGCTCCACTGCCAAGAATATTAATTTGGAAACTGAATCTCTTGTTCTGTTCTAAGCAAGGTTTGCATGCATTTAATAGAGTTAAGTAGACGTAGTACAAATTCTGATGGGAATTTCTTAAAGACTGGAAAAGAGAGTGGTAGAAGAGGATTATAAATTATTTTGGTCTTTCAAAGTTTAAGTAACATAGCCTTGGTTTTAAAACTCGAGCGCTTGGGCTTTAAGTGGATGGTGAGATGTTATTTTTACAATTGATTGCTTTTCATCTTGCTCGTGGAAGTGCCAGAGAAATACTTCATCATGTTAGCAACCTGTTTTCTTCTAATTAAAGCGTTTAGCCTTGTGTTGAGCTGTTTCGGGGAGAATTATGTTGTAGATACAAGCAGACCATATTTCTTGTCTCATAATTTTTCTCTGTTTTCCACAAATCCTTATTGCAAGTTTCTAACTAAACATTTCTGCAATTTTTCTTCGAAGGTTTATTGGCATCCAAAGCCGTTGTTGCAGATGGTGCTGAAAAAAAGGAAGGCAACAAAGAAACAGCTCCAGTCCTGGAGCAGGTATGAAATGGTAGAGTTTGATTCTTTTGCAAGGTTCCCACTGGAGTGTGCCATGGAGATATAGTACTTACAACATTGAAATTTTCCCCTTCAGATACAATAGGGAACTGAAAATTGACCTTATGTTTACAATTCTGGCAGAGCCAGAAGTATGGAAGTTAATTGTCTCAAAATGCAGTGTTAATCTTAATTTTAGCAATGAGGTTCTGTTAGTTTTCTGCAACAAAAATAAGTGGGGCCTCCATGCAGCAAATGCTAGGAGGCCAGCATCCCGAGGTCCAGATTTGTAGCTGGAACCGTGACTAGCTTAGGAGAAGGCCCTTACACAAATTCAATTTGTGTTTGAAACAGGGTTTTTGACATCAAGTAGAACTTCTTTTATAAGAAGCTTATTTTATATTGTAAGAATTTGGTGTTGTAGGCTTGTATGTGTTTTATGAACTGCTCAATGAGCCATACATTTTGCAAGGGTGTGTATTTTAATAAATACAAAAAAGAAACATTTTAAATAATGTTAAGGGTCTGATTTTTAAACCTGCATATTTGCAGGACCTGAAAGCTGCCATTTTATCTTTGGCTTATTCCATTTTGTTCAGGCATTGCTTGACTCTGAGTTGTGCATTATCTTGCACATTAAAAGGGCTGAATGCCTAAGCATGGTAAAACAAGCTAAGGATGAACGGTAGTATTGATTCAGGACATCTTTGCTTTCCAATGGTTTTAAATCAGAGCCTTAATGTAGTTTTAATACAGCTTTTTTGTATTCATTTTCATTTTTCTTTAGAAGTAGTATTTGAATAAAATAGCCTTGCTGCCCGCACTTCTTAAAAGAGCACTTCTTTTCTTAAGCCCCGGCACACTCTGAATAGTCCCTACCCCAAAATTTATTTGATATTTTGGTTGTACTGGTTCTTTAGAGCTGATAACATAATTGCATTGCTGTGGTTTTTCCATTGATGCTGCATTGGATGCGAGTTTTGTCAATGGAACATGATTTTCTGTTTTTAATGCTGTCACCGTAACGGCTGTACGAGCCACTACGGTGCCAATGCATTGACTGATACTTTGCAGAAAGGTTTACAGTGTATTGACATGACATTCCATTTCTCAAATTTTTGCATATTAAATATGCTATGGTTTTACTGCTACTGTGTGTGATATCTTCAATGTGCAAAAAACTGTGAAATGGCTTACAGCATGTTGTTTTTTGGAAGAATCATTACAATGTAAATCTTAACATGCAGAATCCCATTAAGATGAATGGGACTTTGTGGTTTACATAGACTGTGTATGCAACAGTATAAACTACAGTGCATATTTACTAAAAAAAAAAGAAAAAAAAAAAGAAAAAAAAAAGAAAAAAAATTGTTACTTCTTAGACATAGTAACTCGGCTGTTTCTGTTTTGTTGATTAGATATTAAAAAAAAGGATGTCTCTGTCATTGTTTACATGCTAATGGTCTGAAAAATAATAATTTTTTGAAATACTGGTTAAGCTCTTTTAAAGAGGCATCAAAATCCAAAATGTCATATGCCTTCACTTCTAAGTAAAAAGAGAAACCTCATAAGCTTTCAAACGATTGAGGGGAGGAAAATTTGAGCATAAAGCTATTTTTTACTACGTTCCTGCCCAAATCCAAATTAAAATGGCCGAGTTATAAACCTCCCCAAAAGATTTTCCAATAGCAAAGCTGGCACCCCTTAATGAGAGGTTTTGTCTGCTACTGCTATAAAATTGAATGGGTAAAATGTCTTTTAGGGTTTTTTAATAATGTAATACGGAACATGGTAGAAATATTCAGGCCAATAGCCGAAAACTTACTTTGTTGATGGAAGTATATTTTATTTATATTTATATATATATTTTTAGTTTACAATTGTCTTAAACCCAAAACCTCAAACAATTAGTTGCAGATACAGTAGTTTATTTAACTGTATTAGGGTATGTCATGTTATATTTTCTTTTGACCAAGATCTGCTTAGATGAATAACATTAATTCATTAAGGTTTTTAATGTTATTTTGTCCTGTTAAGAGGTTAAGCACCTTATCAAAATATTAATTTAATTTTTTTAATCTTGTTTAAATAACTTTGTAATTTGAAAGTAATGGATGCTGTAGTAATTAATGTCTTTCACATCTGTGAAGATGAACAATAAAATTGTTTATTTACAAGTTACGACTCTAATTAATTTCTGGTAATACCTCTCATAACCAGCATAGGTATACTCTTCAGTTCATGGAGTTTTTTATTTAAATGAATAAAACTGCACTTAATACATGTGTATTATGGAGTTATTCAAGGTAGAACTGATTTCTGCTGAATGGGACATTTTGCACTGGATCTTTACATGGTACTTGCAGCCAGCTATTGATACAGCATTCAGGGTTGCCCTTTTACATGCATCAAATGTGCACTTATGTTTGTTTCCGCTAGAACTCTCCATGTTCCAGTGGAAAGTAATTTTTTATTTAGAAAAACAAAACCAGACCAAAAGGCCTCAAATAATCAGAGATGTGACATTTCTTTTTAGCTTGGATAAACTGGTGTGCACATTCTAGAAATACCTTTCTACTTTGATAATTATGGCTTTATTAGATGATAATGTGCTGAGTGTTGTAACTGGGGTGAGAGAGGGGACAGGTTTAAGAAGTTAATGTACAGATACTTGCCTTTATTGGGCAAGTTGTATAACACATGCACAGTTTATTCAGTAATGCAGAAAGTACTTCCTACTAAAAATCTACAATGCTAATGTCTGTCAATGCATGTGAATTGCCTAAAAATAATACTTAAATACGTATGCTAAGGGTGAAAATTAATAATTTTGGAAAGCTGCATCATATATTGATTTTTCTTCAAAACTGTTTTAACTCTATCTGCTCGTTTTTTTTTTCCTCCTACAGTTAGCAATCTATTTAACCCTGTGGTGCTAGAAGTTGTGATTTCTTCATGTGTTTGCACAAGCATATAATGTGGTGAAATCCAGACTCCCAGCACTGAAAGGGGTTGTGTGAGAGTGTGTTCAGTATTTGGAAACTTTTTCTTGTTTTCAGACATTTCCTTAAGGGAGCATTGTCAACTTTTTTCAGATTCTTCTTTGTTTAAAATAGCTTTCATTTTGAAAGTTATCCCAAGGAACTGTTAAATTATTTGCTGTTACAATCATAGATTGGTGCATGTATTCCAGTTTATTATAGGTATTCTCCAAATTACACTGTGATAACGCATTTCATGGTCCCAGTATGCTGAAGATAAAAGGGACAAGCTAAAATGACTTTGAATTTTAAAATGAGAATTCACAGAAATAGTTTTATATTCAGTCTTTCTGCAGGTATTTCAAATAATAAGGAACGAGGGTGTTCTGAATACTGAAAAGAATTGATAATGCTCCTTTAAAAACAAAAGTTTAATGTGATGCATTTTAAATATTTTTTATTTGTACTGAAAATAACATTTCTTTAAAATGTATTTTGAATACTAAAGTTGCTTTAAAACGATCAAAATAGAATACAAGAACTACAGTGAAGAAACTGAAATAAAAGTATCAATTTTTTATTATTTATTCAGGAGATTTCACCTAAACCACAAAGTCAGAAAAAAAATGAAGCTGATATTAGCAGTTCTGCCAACATTCAGAAACCTGCACTGTTATCCTCAACTTTGTCTTCAGGAAAGGCTCGCAGCAAGAAATGCAAACAAGAATCTGGAGATTCTTCTGGGTGTATAAAGCCCCCTAAATCACCACTTTCCCCAGAATTAATACAAGTCGAGGATTTGACGCTGGTCTCTCAGCTTCCTTCTTCTGTGATAAATAAAACTAGTGAGCACAGACATTTTAAAAAACATACCGTAATTACTTTTAAGAGATATACATAAAATAACTTTTGGTTGTAAATGGATATTGCATTTAAAAATGAATCTGCTTTTAAAATAGGAAAAAAAAAAGTCAAAATGGGAGAGTTAGGGGTAGCTCACTATTTTTAAAAAGTCAAGTTAGATAATAAGGCATATGAATTTCTCTAAAAGAAATAATACATTTATGTATGAGTTACAGCTTTTAATGGTTGACTGACTTCCCCTCTAGCATAAATCTCCACATTAGTGTTAGGAGTGATACAGGGAAAAGTCGAACCTCTCTTCTGAAGGGCCTGATTCATTAAAAAGAAAAGACATACACTTGGGTTGTGGATCTTTCCTTCTCTGAGAAATGTTGCCTTCGGCAGACTGATGTGCTATACCTGTTGGCGGTGACATTCTTCACCTTTTGTGTTATTTCCCAGAAAATATAATATGAAAGCAATGATGTGCTCAATATCTGGGGTGGGAAAGTACGTAACTCAGTTTTCATTGCCTCAGAAATACGTATGCATCAGTTGCATCGATTTGCAAAGTACTAGAATACTGTTCATCAGAACAGGGAAAGATTTACGATGCCTCCTTCAATATGCTAATTTTTGTGGATGTTGAAATATTTCTCTAATTTCTTAGAGATGGTTTTACTGCTTAGGGTCAGACCTTGTTCTTCAGGCAACAAACAGCCTATTTTACACTAAATGATGAGTCAAGAGTTAAAATAAGTACGGGCTATAGGAATTCAAAATCTTCGTACCTCTTTTGCTTTAGGACAGTGATTTAAGAATGGAAGATTATACCTGCATCATATGTTTTCCTTAACATTCATTTGATGTTTTCCCTTATGAGAATAGTTTCTCCTAATCTTTTCTCACAGATAGCTTTAAGTGAATGGGAGAGAAAGGTGTACCAGTTCAGCCATCTATTTATTCAGGGAACATTTGTTTAAATTGTATCTCTAGTTGCCCCACACATTACTGTGACATGTCTTTCCCCTTCTCCTTCCCCTCTTTCCCTCAAGATGGTAAGTAGTTTTCTTTGAGGATGTTCTTAGCATTGTATTTGGATAAAGAACCAATTTAAAATTTGGTTACTTAAGTTTAGATCTTGTTAGTGTTGTCTTTCAATCTTTGGCTTCCAAGTCTTTACCACCTCTGAGAGAAATTTAAGTCTTGTCTTTTGTGTCTTTATTTTTAAAGTTGTGAACCTTTTACTTGAAAAAATGGTTAAAGAAAAAGAGAGAATAGTGATTTACGGTGTAATGACTTGAATGTGTCTTTTCCAAGGCAAATGTCTGTAAAGCTTTACTAAAGTGAAGAAGTTTAGGGGAGTGTGTTTTTTTTTGTTTTTAATGAATCAGGCCCATATTATCCTATATCAATCCCCCCATTCTTTTTTGTTTGTTTTTGTTTGTGTGAGATTTTTGAGCCTTCTTACTATGCCATGCATTGGCAATGAACATTTTAAAGATAGTTGGGGTATTGATATCAGGTCAGGAGAGGGGTTATAAAATGAACCACTGCTTTTGCTTTTTTATTTAAGCTTTATGTTACTAGTATCCGTGACTTTTAGATCTTTTAATTGTGGTCGTTTGTTCTGTTTACTGTAAAATCCTGTTGCTCAGTTCCTTTATAAGCCTACTCTCATGGTTTCTATGGGGGAGTTGCTTATGGTAAATACACCGTTTGCCTAAAACAATAGTCTTTATTAGTGGGGAAGTAGACGCCCTATTAATGATGAATAAGCAAAAAGCAGAATCATGTCTCAAGCATAACCTTTTTCTGGTAGTCACAGTTTTTAATTACTTTTAACAGTCCTGCTGTGATTACCAGTTCTGCAGATAAGAGCTATTTAAAGCACTTCCCATCTTTAGAACTCTAAAATACTGCGGTAAGATGATCGTATCTCTCTATGCTTCATGAACATTGAAAGATCTCTTTTTAGGTCCATCACAACCACTGAATTCCCCTAGATCCTACAAACATAGTCAACGGAGAAGAAGATCACAACGTTTAGCCACTTGCTCGTTGCCTGATGATTCTGTAGAAAAAGTTTCTTCTCCCTCTTCAGTTACTGATGGAAAAGTGTTCTCCATCAGTGCTCAAAACCAACAGTCATCAAAATTGGAGGGTAATGTATCTTAATCTAATAAAGAACTGCCCAAGAGAAATTGAATCATGAAAATTAGACCTTTCATGGTTTTCATCTAATGGGACGTTTTGACTTATTGTCGCTAAAGCTGAATGCTGTTCGTATGTTATGTTACACTGCAACCCAAACTGTTGTTTGTTGGGCCTTTGTACCTTTTTTAATATTACATTCTTTCTTTTGTGTAGTACCCGATGTTGCTCATATGTCACTTGAGAAGCGTGGACCCTGTCTCCCTCTTGATTTAAGCCGTAGTTCGGAAGTTTCAGCACCATTATCCACAGAATCCACTTTCCGTAATGAATACCCCAGTAAAGACAAGGAAGATATTCAGATGATTACATATCTTTCTTCCAAAGCAGTAACTGATGGAAGAGTAGCTACAACAGCGTCAGGTAAAAAGATCCAGTGTACAACCAGTTAGGCTTACAGTTGCAGGGTTAAAACATGCATGTGTTCAGTCACACAAAAAGAGGGGATAAACTTTCTTTCTGCAAGCTTGCAAACCTCTTGCAAGCTCTTCCTGGGGTCCATCCATCTGGATATTCTTTGTCTTCCACTATCTTTGAGCTGCTTTAGCACTTTTTCCTAACATGCCTTAAAGTAGATCTGATTTAACTCTACAGAGGAAGTATAGAATATAAGATGTAGTATTTCTTTCTAAAATATTTTCTATTGTTAAAACTTGTAAAAAAATATATATATAAAAATAAAATATTAATAATTATATATAATACAGTTGTTTACTAACATACTAATATATACTAAATATATACATACTCATTTATGTTGTGGCTTCAGCTTTAAATACAGTAGAGTTTTCAGAGGTAGTCTTTATTTTCTACTTTTGCTTCTCTTTGTAGTAGAAATTTTGTCATTTTCCTGCTAGGAGATATTAATTGAAAATATGTCTGGAAAATCCTCTAAAGTTTATATAAATTTGGCACACCTTTGTAGAGTCCAATGCTGTAACAAAGGGCTACATCTCTCTTTAGCAATTTAGTGGGCACTGTGGTTTATTCAAATCACTTAGATTAAGAGATTTGAGAAGGGATTGCATTGTGAGTTGCAGACCCTAAAAATGAGTCCTTTCATCCAGTGTGTTAGGTATCCATGTGTTTTTTTCATAAACAAGCCTCTTACATGGGTGAGTATGATACCATGTTCTAAACGACTTTACTGCGAAAACTAATCAATAAAGTAAGAGGAGGGAAATTAAATAAAAAGTAATAATTATGCACTTTTTGGGGAACTTCCTTAGTAAATGTGATCAACAAAGGAGGGGCATTGTGACCGTAAAGTATATAATTAAGCCATTCTGAAAATATAACTGTCTTCGTTTAAGGGGAAGAAATAAATCGTAACAACTTTGTGTTAAGCTACCAGTGTAGCTGCGGTACTCTAGGTCAGTGAAACATCTTGTTTAATGTACGCCCCTTCTTGGGTGTCTGCCCATTGACTCTGTGTAAGATGATTGCTTTCCTGAGTTCCAGCATAATTCCTTAACCCGATGCAGAAGAGGCTGAGTAGGATTCTTGGATCAATATTGGGTAGATTAAATTAGGTGGTTATAAATATCCCTTCTCTCTCTCTCGCTCTCTTTCAAACAACAAAATCTATTAATCTTTTAAACTAATTTGTCAAAATGAGTGCTATGGGAATTTCTAATGAACTGCTTTAAAAACTTTTTAAATCTTTAAAGCTTTAAAAAAAATACTAAATTTCTCAAATTAAACCCTCTGACAATCTTGGTGTGCCTTTGACGTATTGTATAGTGGTAGAATCATGAGTTGCTGCGAAAATTACTTCTGCAAAAGTCTTTTTAATCTCATGCCTTTGGCTAGTAGGAGAAATGCTTTTGGTGGATGACCACTCATACAAGATCATAAAAGAAACCAACCACTTCCAACTACTATCTTTGTTATTCATAAGAACTTGCTTCAGTTACTAGGAATTTAACTTCTGGGCATTTTTTTTTTTGCCTGACATGTTTCTTGGATCATTTAATGCATAGTTAGTAATACTGATTGGCATTTATTTTGTTGCCACCTTCATTTATGGCTCAAAACTTTTTGGCATGTCCATATATTTTTTGGCATGTTGTGTCAGGGAAAATCATGCCTGACACAACCTTCTGGTAGTACTAGTTGAGTCTAGAGTGGGAAAATGGAAGCGCTTACAACATGTGCTGGAGGGATACAGTTTGTCCTATTTCTACATAATTTTGAAAATTATAAGCTCTCAAGGAACTGATTTCCCAGCTACCTGTCTGTCTTCTAGACAGAGCTACATGTTTTTAAATTTTTGGTAGTTTTTCTCCATGCAGTAGTACTTTGTCTTGAGCTTTCACATGGACTTCTTATTCTGTCCAAATGTTTAAAAGCTTTGAAAAGTATACAACTGACAGCCACTTGAGCAGTATAATCTTTGTGGGCTGAAAGGTTTACATAAGCAATTAGTATCTTGAATTCAGAGTTTTTACAGGAAGTTTTGGAGATCAGTTACAAAAGGTAATTCTAGAGCTACTACTGACAGAAGCAGTTCATATTTATTTAGAGCTCATCTTGGGCTTCTAGCCTCAGTGAAACTCACTTCTCTAATATCCTTCTCTTTTCAGAGGAAGATAAAAAAAAAATATAGTTTTTATGTTCAGGTTTGAAACCTGTGAAATTAAACTTTGCACTGTTAAATGGTTCTCAATTCATGTTACTTAAGCACACAATTACACTAATTTCTTTCCTGCTCCAAGAGAATGGATAGAGTCTATCCTGCTTGCTGCTTCCTTTCCATTTCTAATGAACCTCTTTAAGCTATAGCACCTGTAGCCTTTAAGCAATCTGATATATAAAGGAGAATTTTCCCAAAGCTTTCATTTATCATTCCAGGCGATGCTTTAAAGTATTGAGCAAAGTTCATTTGAATAATGCAAGAACATCTGCCTGCATAAGTGTAATTTAATGTATCGCACTGTTTAGCCATATATATTGTGACTATACGGTTTGAGAACTCTGGTGTAAAATCCATTTTACTCTGCAATTATCTATTTTTTGGGGTTTTTAATATGAAAGAACTATTTTAAATCTGTCCTTTTATGATGTTTCTACTGTTTATATTATATTGAAGCAATCTGGACAGATTTGGTTTTCTAGATTTTGACAGTAGTGTGGAATTTGCAAACTGTGCTTAAGTGGGATCTACTGTTCTTTGTAATAACTGAGGTAAATAACAATAGTTTCAGAAATTATGGAGGTAAGTTTTTAGCCTGAAATAGCCTGTTATGGTAACTGACCCTTCTGAGTATAGTCGTAAGGAGGTACTGTTTAGACCCAGAGATGTGACTTCGGAATTTCAGAAATCTGATGAGGGCTATCAGTTGAGCAAACTGAAGAGAGAGAGAGAAAAACAAAACAAACAAACAGGAAAAAAAAAATAAAAATTACCAAAATAATAGGGAGGGATGAGATGAGATATGGTGAAATACAGAAACAGAAGTGGAAACTCATAGTATTAACATGTAAATTCCTTCACAAAGTCATTGCTCAAAATGAAGAGCTTGCCATTTCACAAAGGCAACACAAAAACACTGATCAATTCCTGCAGTCTTTAGGTTACGCGAAAGTGCTGTGTTCTTTAGTAGCTGATACGCTATTTAATTTTTGAACTGAGGTACTGCACTGGCTAAAATAGTATATGGATCCAGTTGTGATTGCCTACGAGTGTGCACACACAATTAAGAATCTTTTCTTTCATTTGTCAGTCTGCTAGTTAACTGTAGCTAACTCACTTTTTGTCTTAGTCTATAAAAGACTTTATATTCACAGTCAGTCTGTATAGAAGCAAAATACTGTGGTATTCCAGTTCTGACTACATGAAGTTCAGATCATTTTACAGTTGCCAGTTTTCTTTAAATTCATTGTGGTATCTTTTGTAGCTCTGTGCCTTTTCGTATTAGTTCACCTGTTACATACTGAGCAAACATATTTTAAAAAAGCAATCTGGATTTCAGTTCTTACACTGAAGAAAAATTGTTACACACATCAATACAACAGTTTTAATATAACAATGTTGTTGTCTGTTACTCCTTGTTGTAGCTAAGGCTAGGTGACTTTGCTCTCAGGGTAGCATTAGGTCCACTGTATCGGAAAAATCCACCACTCCACCCCAAAAAGAAATCACTATACTTCTGTATATTTTTATTAATATGTTCACTGCAATAGGAACAAGAAGGTACAAATATGTATAATTCTCAGAAAAAGATGTCACTTTTTAATTAAAACTCTTGCCAGAGTTCTTGGTTATGCTGCTTTTAAGAAGTACCTAGTGTTTGTTTTATTCCAAATATCCACTGTCAGTCAGTTTTGCTCCTTAGTGTGGACTTGTGCCATTCTCGCTGCCCTGGAGCTCCCAGCTGGTTCTGTGGGGTAGCTGTGTGAAGGCAAGAACACTTGCATCCTTATCCTTCCCAGAGGGATTGTTTTCTGCAGGGTTTTATATTATCTATTGTATTGTAAAGTGTAGTTTGATATCAGCTTCAGCATCCTATGCACTGGAAGTTCAAAACATGAAACTACCTGCAATAGAACCATGAATTATGTTGGCCATGATATGGTTTCAGTTGCATATCAATGCAGATGTTGGTATTTTTGTTGCTAGGAAAGATGAAACATCAGAAGCCACACATTGGAATATCACGTAACAAAATAAGTTGCTTCACGTAGGTCTAATTTATTTTAATTTGCTGGACAGACAAAAGCAGCACCGCTTAGCACTTGTGTGCTGCTGCGTTTGTACCACTGCATTCTGTTCTCTGCCTGCGCTCACTAGCGAGGCTTGTGCTGCTTTTACCATGCTAGCCTAGGAGAAGTAGCATCGGAGGCGTGTTGAAAAGCAATCTGGAAATAGCTGTGGTTTGCATTTCTTCTTCATCTGAAATCAGTCTTTTTGCAATCTTAGAGCAACGACATAATCATTAGTTTGGCGAGTCTCATCTCGAAGTATCTTTCTCTCTGCTGTTAATTGCAGGCCTCCCACGCTTCACTTGTGTGGGAGGTGCCTGACTAGACTCCTGAACAGGGATAAAATGGCAATTAAAAATAACAGTTAAAAAATATACCATAACATCTACTGAAGGGACATTTTTTTTTTATAAACACGTATTTGCCATGTTGTGTTTGTTACTTGCCCTTCAGACTATGATTGCCTTTGTCTAATTTTGTAGTTATTTGTAAGGCATAATAATGACATGGTTACAAATGAGTTTGCAAAACCCTTAACATTTTGTTAGGATTTGGAAATTAGGAATTCTCAATTCATGATTTCTGTAATATTAGTATAAGCAAAAGACCAGAATAATATACATATAGTATATGTATGCAGGCATAATAATAATTTCTCTTTTCAGACAACTATAGAAAGGCAGTTTAGAGAGCTGTGTCATCGAGGTGGATATTTGTGTGACTAGCAGATTTCTGCCCATTGTGAATGTTCCCTCAAACTGTTATTTAATTACTAGCTGACTACTTTCTTAGACATGTCTGAGCTGAAAGTCGAGATACTAAAATTTGTGGCTAGGAATATCAGAGCACGTTTGATTTTCTGAGATCAGGGTTTCTTCTTCAATAATGAAAATTAAATACTAAATTATTCAAAGCATACAATCTGGCACTAAATTTTCCCTTGAAATTGTTCAGAGGGAGCTGAGCTGAACTTTTCATCAAAATAACAGTGACCTAATCAAATTATGTGCATTTGGGCGATCCTTTTGTGTTCCATTTAGAAAGGAGACCAGACGGTGATAGCATCATGATGTGGGGAAGTGCCACTTCTGTCCTTTACTGAGGTGCTAAAATATATTCACTGGTGACAGGTGGCAAACCAGTTCAGTCCTGCAACAGAAAGAAATGCTTACTAGGAAACCAAAGGAAGGAATACTTGGTACAGTGTTGTGCATGTGCCACTGAGCTAAGTGCCTTGGAAATAGAGAAGGACAAAGCTTAGCTGGTAGACCAGACTAAAAAGGATTATGTGAGATGGTTGATGGAAGCTACTGGAAAGGCTCAGGTAGTAGTCGTGCAGCTCGTGTCTTGTGTTCAAAAACAGCAAGCAATTGAGCAGCTGCTTTTGGCTGCTTGCTAGAATACATAGCATAGTGAAGTCTTACCTCTTACAGCTGGCAACATCTGGCATTTAAAAATGCTGTGTGGTCTGATTTTGCTTGCTATTGCTTTTGCTCCTCCTGCAAGTTTCCCACTCCGTGGCATTTTGGCTGTTTTCCTGGGGAGGCTGTGTAGGAGCTGGAGAAAGTTTCATGTAAAGTGTAAGACCAATTGGGTTGGTTTGTCCAAACCTAGAAAGCAGCTTTTTGGAGCCACCACCAAGCTGTTAACTACCCACAGAATTATAACTGATGAAATTTACTAAGCTGTTTTAAAAAAAATGTTTGTTTAAATGCTTTTTTTTTTTTAACTGAATATTTTTTTCTGAAAAAAAAGGCAGTGCAGAAAACTCAGAGAACCTATCAGATCAGCTTTGTACTTTACCTGGCTTAACATCCTGACTACTAGCATGTCTCCTGCAGGACTTTTTTTGGAGGAGGAGGAGGGAGATTAAGCCCCTTAAGATTTTGAAGAGCTGTGTTTTTGTACAGCATTGTCCTCAAATATTCTCAGTGTCCTGATGAAGATTAGGCTTTCCTAATTATGGTTAGATGAAACTTAACACTCTCACAATGTTGATGAGTTACTTTGCAGTAATACAGAGGTTTTTGCAATACCAGTAATGTTCTTTACAACTAACATTTGTTTTCGACTTATCTGAAAATTACATTATCCTATTGGATTATAAATATCAGCAATGAAATTATAATTATAGAGTTTTTTTATTTATTTCCTCATTTGAATCTACAGAGGTAAAGAAACTGCCACCTAAATATCTGCCACTAATCAGTAAACTTTACAATAAGCTTACAGTAAGAATTGTCAGTATATAATTCTGATTTCCAGTGTAGTAACTTGCATGTAATTCAAACATGTATCAAAAGCATGAAAGACTAAATAATTTAAATATTGCTAGAATCAATGAAAAATGTAATAAAGCGTAAATACATAGTGCTAAAAATGTTTGAGAACATAGATTCTCTGTTCACATAATAGACCAGTAACTTAAATAATGTTGATGGTATCAGCACTTTTACCCTTAGTGTTGACATGGTTTTCTATTACAGTGGAATGAAAGGAAACAAAAAGGCTTAAAAATAGCAGCAAAATTTAAGCAATAAAAATAGTTGAAAAGTGAATGCAAGTTTCAAAATAGACAAAGCTGTGGCATGTATCATCTTGTATGTAAGACTATGGTCTAGGCATTCATATGCAGTAATTACGTGTTAAATGTGATGATATTATTACCAATACTTGATGTTTCAGTGATCTGACCCAGCCAGTGATCTGGCTGCAATCCTTACCGAATGCCTAGTAAATCTGTCTTCTTGTTTTCAGCACCCTCGTCCCATGTACATGCCTTACATCTGGAAATGCCTTTAACCAATAGTCTAAAGTTACCCAAAGGGAGTAGTAAAAAAAAGAGGTCTTCCACATCAGTGAGCTCTGAAGGGACAGAGATACAGTACTCTGTGCCCATAAAGGAGAAATGTTTTGAGAGTCTGAAGGAGAAAATATTAAAGAACGTGATTGAGAAGGACAAGCATTCAGAAGTTGGTAAACTACAATGCTTTTTGTTTCCAGTGCATTAGAGAATAAAAGTAACCGTAAAGTGACATTAAAATCATTGTATTGCTTGTATGTTTCTTATTTTATACTTGTAGAACTGTTTACAGTCTAATGACTTTTACAAGGTAGTGGGTCATCAGCCAAACACTGTGCTAATGTCTCATGTTTTTCTTAAACTTACAGGTGCGATGAGAATAGAAAGAAAAGGAAAACTGGAAGAGAAGAGTTCCACAACATATGGTATGTACAGAGCAGTAATATTTTTATGAAAAAAAGGAAAAGTCTTTGCTTGATGTCTCTGAAGTACAAATATAGCAGTGTAAAGCATTTCTAGGGCCCAGTTTATAGTAAAGATATAATTAAAAGAGAATTAAATTAAAGTTCCTGTAACAAGGATTTGGATAGTACCTGTGAGAAGCCCAAGCCAAAACTTTTATTTCAGTTGAATTAGCGATCCTGCATTTATTTCCTTGCATTGACTGCTGAGAAAGTGGGGGAAAAAAAACATAAGTGTTACTAACAAAACATTTGTTAATTCTTGAAAAAAAATCAGAAGGAAGGGGACTTTCATTTTTTCTGGTTTAAAAATTATGATTATAGACAGACAAGAATTCACATGTGAATTTGCCTTGTGTTCTCCATGAGGGGAAAAACTGTGCTTTTGTACTCCACAAGAAGATAAGATTCAATATATGTTTAGGAAATAATCCTTAAACACTGATTTAAATCGTAAGTTTTCCATAACAAGTCAACTTCCTCATTACTTACCTTGCTGTTGGTTGCTTATAAAATAATTACGGCATGACAGTGCTGTGGGATACATTTTCTCTGGGGGCAATTAATAGGATAAATAGAATTTTTCTAGAACAAAATACTTATCCTCATGCATATGTCAACAGTGCTTGTAAGTGAACTGCAGCATAAAAAACATACCATAAGCTTCAGTCAGAAACAGTTTTCTATGAGGGTGCCTCTGCAGTAGAAAGTGCTGACAGCATCAGCAGTTTTGAGTTTTGTGACACTGAAATTTACTTTAAACATGTTTCACCCTTATAGAAAGTGATTTAAGATGACATTATCTTTCTGTTTGGAATCTTGCGCTCCTGAAATCTTTCTCTCATGCCCATATCTTTTTGTCATAAACTAAGTTAAATAGCTGTTATAAATTGTTAGAATGACATCACCTATTTCATGTGCTTTGTTGTACCTTCTTCTGCTATGATATCTTATGTGAAAATACTTAAAACTGTAGAGAGAGACCCAGTTATTTGAACTGTTCTACCATCAGCTAATAAGAGACACACCCAACATATCAAGAAATTAATTGAATTGTGAATCTTGCTAGGCCACAGGAATAGCTTGGATTTAAATGTCATGTTCTACGGTAAGCCAAATGAAGCAAGTATTTTGGAGTGACACTGTTGTTTTGAGATGTTCAATTTGTACTTTAGGTAAAAAGAAAGAAAAGGAAAAGGAGAAAAAAGAGAAAAAGGAGAAAGATCATAAATCAAAACAGAAAAAGAAGAAGAAAAAAAAGAAGAAATCTAAACAGCACGGTGAGTTCAATCTGCATTTTTTGAAAGTGAGCCAAACCACTTGACATATTTTAGGGATAAGATATTAAAATTTGTTTCTCAACAATATAAATACAAAATTTATAAATTTCAATTAATAGATTTTGTCCTTAATGTTGAAAGGACAAGAGTCTGACTTCATTTCTGTATTTATGGCCATATATATATGGTCCATATGATGGACATTTCATAGACCTTTATTCTTGAAAGGATATGCAGATAATAATGCTTTTGCTTTTAGTCTCTTTAGACTCTTCATTTGAAGCTCTGTAAAATCCTTATCTTGTTTGGACATTACAGTTATTCTAGTATTCAGCCTGTTGCAGTCTCTTCTTAATAATGAATCCATAACAGTTTGTACATTTGTAAAGTACAATTTCTTTTTTTTGTGGTAAAAAACAAATCTTTTAGACATTTTTTTCTTGTTGGTTGAGAGGGAAAACCTCTCATGGGTGAGAGGAAAACACCTCTATGGGTACTTTCCTTGAAACACCCATAAGAATGAGGTTAAAAGTTTTGACACGATCCTTTCTGTAACTGTCCTTGGTGTGATTCTTGTGGAAAAACTGGACAGTTTATCTTATTTAAAAAAAAAAAAAAAGTGTCGAGTATTGGCTCTTTTATCACATTTCTTTTCCTTCTTGTATTTTATTCCTGTTTTCTTTCCCTCCTTTGGTTCTTTTCATCTCCCATAAAATCTTTTGCATTTCAGCGCAGCCTTGGCTGCAGAATTATGACAATGTGAATAACTGCATGGGCAAATACAGGCTCATTCTGTCTTCTAGCCGAAGACTAAACTTTATTTTTTGTGTTCTATACCTGTTTGCCTCAAAAAGTGTTTCAGGTCTTAAACTACTTGTTTTTCTCTGTGATGTTCTCTCTTTTGTTGTGTTTTTTTTTTTTTTCTTTTTTTTTTTTTTAACATCTTTATTCAAAAATGTACACTTACTGTGCTTATCCAATTGGCTCTACTTTTGCGTACCTTGAGAGGGTTTTACTAGGTATCAGTTGAAACTTTAATTTAAACTTCTTAAAATATGAGAAGGTGAAAATTGAAAACCTATTAAATGGATTTTTCTATAAACTATTCCTCAAAAGCCTGTAGAAGAATCTTAGGTGTTAACAGAAGCTTCTGACCTCAGACTATAAGATGCTTTACCTATCTCTAGAGTGATTAAAAGTTTTGTTTATCTAAAACCTGTACTGTAATGCAGTACTTGAACTGAGTAATCTAAGCTTCAAATACTTTACCATCTTGGTATTGGAGTAACATAATTTTCAACTATAAACTTTGGTTGCTTATTTTACCTGAATACTATTGGTAGTTCCTTTACCTATGCTGGAGAAGTACCTAAGTATTTTCAAAAAGACTCTAGGAAAATCTAGGTATGCAAAAGCCAAAGGAGGGGGGAGGGGAAATCCAACACATTATCAGTTCTGTCTGTTTCATCTGTGGCTATTACAACATGGCAAATTAAGTCGATGCTTTCCACAGGTTCCATCTTCTAGAAGATACTTAAAAGAAATGTGTCAGTACCTTGTGTAGGTCAATATCCTTAGGAGCACTCCTAATAAAGTTTAAGAGTAAGGAAAATGTTTTTATATGCTCTCCTGTTCTCTGAGTGTATGGCAGACTGTGTGTTGGTATAAAAGTCTTTGGAAAGTAAACAAAATAATTCTTGCAGCATTTGACAGGTGTTTAGAACAGAACTGATTTAATAGTCAGCTACCAAGTTAAGCTACAGATTTGAACTGCGTTTAAAACTATAAATATATTTTCTGTCGCTGAAGAACTTCCACATAGTATTTCCCTGAACCTTCTGTTTCAGATATTTCCAAAGAAAGTTAAGCAGAGAAGTTCTGACATTTTTGATGTTGAATACTAGAATTAAGGTGAATCAACAGAAAAGCTGATGTGGTGTACAATATAAAATGTTTGAGGAGTTGGTCAGACTGATTTTGCTCCTGTGAGCATGTGATACTTTGCAGCTTTGCAAAGGGCTGTGCTCGAGATATTCCTCAGCTTCTCACTGTTTGGGGGTATGCGTGTTTCTTTGGTTACATACAGTTCCAACGTGTAGTGGTTTCTGAAAACCTTATTGATTCAAACTGATTGAGATATAGTACCTCTTGCAAATTTAAATCAGAGCCATGTTCTTGTCCCCAGTATTCTTCTTTTGTTTTCCCATCTGGAGGTTGTAAGGTTTTTGTTCCTTTGTTTCTCTCTTTTTATTGCTTTGTCTGTTTGGTGGTTTGTTTTGTTTTTTTTTTTTTTTTTTGCTAATTTGTCATGATTCTTAACAAAGATAAGCTTAACAAAGATAGCACGATTAGGTTTCAGCTTTTAGGGGCCATATCCAATGCTTGTAAATATTAAAAGGAAACTATGTACCTCCCAGTGTCTCAACAAACAGATCTTAAAACCAGTTGCAGAAGGCAGTGTGAATAGAACTTGAGCATTTTCTTCCATGCAAATTTATGTCATGAAAAAATGTTGCAAGCAATCCAGAGGCATTCTGTCTGGATTTTTTCACTGAGAGGAAAGAAAAATGCTTTGGCAGGTTCTGACTCTAGTGTCTGACCCTGAAAAATGATCCATCACAAGAAGCAATACTCTCTTTCTCCAGGACTAGCTTACCCTGCTTGCATGGTATGGGCAGAAATGAAAGTGTGTGAGGCACGTTCTGTGCCTTTCAAGTCAAACTAAGGCATTTACGGGAAGATGTGGGTGGAGGCACACTATGTGCTTCAGATGAGTATTGTGCAGGTCTTCTTAAAAAAAAAAAAAAAAAAAAAAAGAACAAACCCATTTTTTTTTCACCTAGTATACACATGACTTACGTTGCTGTACAGAAAGTGATGGCACATTGAAAACTGCATATTAAATCTGTCATGTTTTAATAACTAGCTATAGCTGAAGTAGCCAGGACTGCTTATTTTTTATTTTCTTTTGTGTACTTAGCATTTCCTATTGTCTTTTTGCAAATACTTATATGCCTTTTTCAGTCACACTCATTCACATAAAGCCTGTCGAAAGTAGGTAATTTCTGCTTTTTGTCAGTGAAGTTGAAGTACAACGTAATCAACTCAACGAGTGGGCTAGAATACTGCATACTTTCACATTTCCTTAAGCATTGCGAAGTCAGGAACAGATATGATAGTGTGGTTTTGACAGAGAAAAGTATTAACGGTGGCTTAATGGAAAGTATTTAGGAGAGCAGTATATTGTGGAACTCATTGCTAGAACACAGGTGGTAGTAGTAGTGCTTCTACAAAACGATGAAGATGCAGAAATATGACCATTTATATTCAAAGTTTTAAGAGGAGGAAATGGATAGCTACTCTTACCATTGGGCTTACCTGGGTGCTTTCTTCAGTCACTGTGATTAAGAACATAAGAAACATTCCTTGAGACTGTTGCAAATAGGCTACATGTTAGAGAAAAATAGATCATGCTGCTTCTGGCCACCGGTGAGAGGCAAGATTGCTGCAGCTCCCTGTCCCCAAATTCAATCAGTAGCAAGGCTGAAAATGCATTACCACTGGGTATAAGCACACGGAGTGCTCACACGAACACACACAACCAACAGCCTCATCCAGCTCCCCTCTCTGGTTGAGCCAGGATGGAGGTCTGCAAATGGGAATATATAAATATACATTGTGGTTCATTATGGTTCTTACTGGAAATTTCTGGAAAAACTGTCTTGAAGAGCATTTGCTATTTCATGTTCAGTTTTATCATCCTAATGCCTCAGTGTTACGTAATACCTTAGTGTTCTTTACGTCTGAATGTAATGTTGTTTTCTTAAATTTTGTTGCATTTGTCACAAATTTTTGTAACATCAGCTAATCCTGTTGTTAACTTTTCAGATTATTCAGATTATGAAGATAGTTCTGTTGAGTTCTTGGACAGGTGCTCTTCTCCATTAACGCGGTCCTCAGGAAGCTCTCTGACTTTGCGCAGCATGTTCTCAGAGAAGAATACATCGTACCAGTATCCAAGAGCTATCTTGTCTGTTGACCTTAGTGGAGAAAGTAGGTTGACTGAGTGAGAACTTTCAGTTTGTAGGTTTTGTTTCTTAGGAAAGATAATAAATTGATTTTAGCTATAAAATCTTTGATTTTTTTAAAGCATCTTAAGTTTTTGATTGTAGCTATAAATATGGTGGCTAATTTATGCTTCATCTATTTAAATCAAAATGTTTGCACTCCTCAAGCTGTTCTGCATTGTGCTTGATTTGGTTAAAGATTGCTACTCTGCTTCTGATGCAATCGCATTGCATTTAAAGGCATTTCGCAGAGGTCATAAAGAAATTATAAAATACCAGTAGTACATTTGAGGGTGATTTTTTTGGTATATACAGGTTAAGACTTTTAATTGATAGAATAGTGTTTTTTTTTAAAAAAATTGTATGTTTTGCACTCACAATTTCACTTTTTTTTTTTTTTTTTTTACTAGATCTTTCAGATGTTGAGTTCCTGGATGATTCCTCTACAGAGAGTTTGTTACTTAGTGGTGATGAATACAATCAGGATTTTGATTCAACTAACTTTGAAGAGTCTCAAGATGAAGATGATGCTCTCAATGAAATTGTTAGATGCATTTGTGAACTGGATGAAGAAAATGGCTTTATGATTCAGGTAAAGAAATTGAGGGGGTATATTTTCCATGTGAATTTTGTGCGTGGGAAGATATTCTTCTAAGGTGTTGGAGACTGAAGTTAAGTAGAGAGTTGTAAATAGACATGACTAATAATAACAAAATATTTTTATGTTCTGCACTTCATGTGATTCTCTCCAGCGTATGCAGAACTTTTTCTCTGGGATGGGTTTCCGCTAACAATTTGCTATGTAGAACAGGTTTGTAAGGAAAAGTAACCTTTTTCGTTATAGACAGTTGATAAAATTGGGAAGATGTATGCTTTTCCACACACAAATCATTGTTTTCTGTCTACAGACCATCCCAATTATACAAGCACTTCTGGTATGGTCCTTGTGCTTCACAGTATATTATTTGTAGACACCACTCTACTTGCTGTAAATTTACCTCAACTCTATCCAAGGATGGTGCATCTTGATATAGTTCTCTGCCATACAGATGTTAATATTGTCAGTATCTTTGTGTTGTGATGCGCGTGCTTCATCTTTAGAAGAGCAGTTCTCAAACAAGAAATGATTAGCTCATTTTAGAAGCTGCTAAGAGTTTAAATATTATTTGGAATAGGGGAAAAAAGGAGAAAACTTGCCATTTGAAGAATACTTGGTGTCAGCTGCTGACAGACTACAGCTGCTGCTGCTTATGTATTTGTACTGCAGTGAAAGAAGCATCTTTCATCTAGTAATGAATAATTTAAAGTCATTGTCTCAAGGAATTTGTGCGATTAGATAAGATGCAAGCACAAGTGAGGAAGTCAGTTGTCAATAACTTAAAACAGATGATGAACTTCCTGTGGTTTTTGGACTCAAAGGACAGGTTTGTATTCAGCTATCAATGTGGTACAGTTTCTGTTGAAAATACGGAGCCATTTTAATTGAGATTTGAAGGAAGCAAGGGTCATCTGCCTTGTTAATGGACTTGTAGTCTTTTGGAAACGAAAGAAAGATCTGAAAAACAAGTACACAAACTGTCCCTGGGAATGCATTACTGAAATGCAGTGGTGTGTTGGAAGAATTCAGCAACGATAATAACATGGAAAAAATGGACTGGTGTAGAAATTTTTGGAGAGAGGAGAGGAAACTGTGGCTATAGTGGTATGACAAGAGGAAAGGCAGCTTCAGTGTTCTGAATATGTTGATGTTCAAAATGCATGTCAAAACAGAGGAAAGATTTTCAATAGGAAAACAGCAGATATTTAGAAAATAGGCAAACACTGAGCTGGGAAAAGAGGAAAATGTACTTAGAAGTTGTAGTTTCCTGCCCATTTCTAAAGTCCAATGACAGCTAAAGTTGAGCACTTATCTACTCTTCGTGCATCGTCTCACTGAGAGCAACCAGTTTACTGTTTCTAGGCCTTCATGTCTTACCACTTCTATTTTGCTCTCCTGTTCTCTTATTTCTCCTTTCATTTACTCTTCATTTTCTTTTTCTTTTAGATTTTCCATTGGTGCGATATTAAAAACACATCTTTCTAGCGCACTGGAGAGATGCTTTGTAAATATAAATAATTAAACTGAAGAGTTTTCTACTTTTCACTGTTATGCTGTAATGTATTACATTATCTTTCTACTTTACTGTGATATTATACTCCTGTCTTATGTTACACTACTAAATATTTAGGTGCTAAATTGTTATAATATTGTAATAAAATACTATTAAATATTGCGTCTTCATTTTTTTCTCCAGTCTGGAATTTGTGGTTGAGGTAACTTTCAGAACTAAAGCTACTTATTAGCTTGAGGTCTTTGCCTACACGAACATAAATCACCCAAATAAAATTGTTTTACTCTTGCCAGTTACTTAAGTTGAACTGCCCTTTGAGTTTTGATGATACAAGAGAGCTTCTGGTTTTTGAATATGATTATCTTAGTTTTAGTTTTCGCTTTTGTTTTTCTGATGTCAGTGTGAAGAGTGCTTGTGTTGGCAGCACAGTGTATGCATGGGATTGTTAGAGGACAGCATTCCAGAGCAGTACATCTGTTATATCTGCAGAGACCCACCAGGTATGAGTAAACCTCCTTTATCTGTGGCTGTCTGCTTGGGATTTTTAAGCAGAGATGTTATACGTTGCTTAAACTGTTAAAGTTCTGTCTGTTTTGTGTTTATATGTTACAGTTCTTTGGGGAAAGACTTGCCCTGAGCAGAGACTTACTTTCCTGTCAGTTATGTCTTGTTCAGCTATGCTAAATCTTCTACATTATTTAAATTACCATAACTTTAGTTGATGAAACTTAATGCCCTCAAACCTTTAATGTCATTATACTCTAAAAAGTCTTTGTAAACTAAACATTCTTGTTCAGTGATCTGTTTTCCATATACTTGGAATCACATCTGTTCATTTAAATATTCTTTTAGAGAAAAAGGACTTATCCACAGTATATTCCAGCGTAATGTGGTGTCATTTCACATTAATTGTGATTTCATAGTCTTTGTCTTTGCTAAGAATAGCATAAATAAAGGTGGATTGAATATGTAAAATCTTTGCCAAAACCTAGCACTTATGTTAAACAATAGTGTACAAACAGCACATTTTGAACTTAAGATTGTTAGGATAAGTTTGAAACAGAAAATAAATAAGAACTTTATTTACTTATGAACTGAATATATTTGATTAGAAAGCTGTTGATTTTAAATGTTTTTTTCCGTAAGCCCCTTTTTCCTACTGGTTATTTGAAGGAAAACTATGTGGTTTGGAAAGCTTTTAATATTTGTCAACAATTGATACAAATTCATGTATATGTCTTCTGATTATTTATCTAACGGTTAGCTGTTTCAAGAGAGCCATGAGACCACAACCCCAAATTTGCTTTCATTCTGAATTTAGGAAGTTAAATCTAAAGCCTGTATGTAGAGTTATAAAATAAGTTTTCTTTAATTATTTTGAGAGGCCAATTGAGAAATTAGAGCTGGACAGATGTGACTTCTTCCATTTGCCCCAATCTGAACCTAAATGATGGTAGAAAGTCATGTCTGATAATTCCTTGTGTGGTGTACTCTTTAAGTAGTCAAGCCTTTTCTTATTAAAAACAACTAATTTGTCTTGTGTTCTTTCCCTGCACTGTACTAGGTACTTCGTTATCCCCTGCTATACGGAGACTGTGTCCCTAATTTTTATCTTCTCTCCCTTCCTAACCATTACTTCTTTTCTTTCTATGTCAGGAGAAAAAGGTCATTCACAATGTCAGTATTTTAAAGTGTATTGGGATAATGGGCAGAAAGGAGATAGACAGGGTATTCTCCTGAAAGGTATGAAGGGCTTCCATCAACCCGTTCTTTGTTCTGTATATGATGATAGTCTGATATGAAATTGAGTGTAAGATATTGCGATCTTAGTCAGTTTGTTTGTCTGGGTACCTCATTGTAAACAGTAATATTGGAATAAGTAGTAAATGTCTCTTTTTTTCCATAATTAAGTTACTGTAGAAGCATTAGCTAAGTAGTTATTAACACCTCTTGGGTTAAAACTGTAGCTGTTACCATAGTGTGGGAGACCTAAGGCCCGCTTACTCTGATATCCTGTCTAGTAGTGTCTGGTGAAAGACCCCTCAAAGGAGAGGGTAAGAACTCTGCTGTCAGATAGCTTTGAGATGTTTACTTTTCATGAAGGCTTTGAGATATTTGCTTATCATGAAGCCTTCTCCTGGCTTCCAATAAATAGATACTGAATTCATTGTTAAAACAAAATATTTGTTGGCTTTTCAAAAACAAAGTAGGCCTTTTGGATATAGCCATATAAAATCCACTCTATAAGATTTCTATCAGTATTGTAGTTACTTTTTAACTCTCAGAGCTTACTTAAACTGGAAAACTAAAATGTCAATTTAAACTGATTTTTCTGCAGTTAGATTGACAACACTAAACTTTTTTTATATCCCATGCTCTAGTTGCAAAGGTAATATTTCATTTCAAATGCTATCTACATAGGTTATGAGATTTCAGCTTTACTTTTGTTTTCAAATGATGTGTTCCCTTTTAAATCCATGAAAACTAAGTTTTAAAATCTCAATAAAATAACAAGGTATTGAATCATTCTCTCATGGATATTAGGTGTTTAGGGGAGAGTAGAGCTTATAATTATAGCACTCTAGTTTTAAAAATACAATTGCACTATGGCTTCATATGGTCCTCAATTTGTTTATTGCTTACACCCAGGTCAGAGGTGGAGTGCCAAATATCTTTATGATAAAGACTGGCTAAACAACGGACATATGTGTGGATTATCATTTTTGAAAGAAAACTACTCTCATCTTAATGCCAAAAAGATTGTGTCAACCCATCACCTACTGGCTGATGTATATGGTGTAACAGAAATACTGCATGGACTACAGCTGAAGATTGGGATATTGAAGTAAGTATCGGTCCAGGGTCTGTTCTCAACCTTTGTATATTCAGGAAATAGAAACTGCCATTCCCGTATGAATTATGCTATCATATTAAAAATAATAATAATAATAATCGTATCAAATATTTCACATAGTTCCATTGCAACATGTAGATTACCCTCAGCTGCAGTAGCGTTAGGTGCTCAGCAGATCTGCTATTTATTATTGGTGGGTTTTGTTGTTTGTTTGTTTGTTTGTTTTTAATAGCTGACTTTGTGTTAAATGGGCATTCTAGATTTATACTGAATTGATAAGTAACCTAGGAATATTCACTTACATGTTGGATAATGGTTCTTCTCAAAAGTTACGGTCTAGCTGAAGTGGATGCTTGACAGTACAGTGCTGTAAGAGGTAGTTCTGTATAACATGTGCTTTTTTTTCTCCCCTTTATTGTAGAAATAAACATCACCCAGACCTTCATCTCTGGGCTTATTCAGGGATGCGGAAAGAACAGGAACAAATAACTCTTGGGGTAGAGAAAAAGATAGTGACTTTGCCAGATGCTGTTAATCTGACTGAAAGGACGTGTCACAGTCAAAACCATAAAGAGACACCTAGTTTACCCCAGAAGATGGAGGAAACATACATCACAAGTGAGCACAGTTACCAAAAACCACAGAGTTTTGGTCAAGACTGCAAAGCAGTCACTGACCCTATGAGCTCGGATGATGAAGATACGAGTAGTTTTGATGAAGACCAGGAATTTTGTTCAGAGAATAAAAACTGTTTACAGTATTCTTTTAAAGATGATGGCATGAATGAGCAGGTAAGTAGATTCTTCATCTGGGAAGTTTCTAAATTAGAAGAGTATGTTCAATCTTATAAAGTTCAAGTACATAAAAGTATTTTTCAAATACGTCAGTAGAAATCACTAAGAGCAAAGTTGGATCACTGAAATAGTTTCAGGTAAACAGTATGTATTTGGATTGGTGAAGGAAATGAAAAATATGGTTAAAGTACTGCCTATGCTAAAACTGTTTGTATTTGTTCCTTTCCAATGTTTCAAAGGAAAAAAAAAAAAAAGTCCTATGCTTAAAATGTGGTGTCTTGAAACAGAACTTCAGTGTTTTTTGAGATGTGAGGAAAACAGGACGAATTTCCTTTTTTCTCTCAATTCTGTTTCCTATTTGTGTTTTTTAATTGTTGTTAAACTGAGATTTGTAATAGTGTTTTTTATTTTACTCTACTCTTCTTTTAATATCAATACTAACTAGAATTCCACAAGTAATGGTTTACAGATTAACTAAGCTAAAAGTTGTGTGCAACTTCTTTTCAGTCTTATGTTTCATATTTCTTCTAATTATTTTTTTCCAAGACTTCTAGTCAGGATTATATTCAGCAATGTAAACATCTCTTTCTTAATTTTGCATTAAGTGTTTGAACCTATTACATCGTGGAAAGGGGCTGAAACTTTTTAGCTTTGTATTAGTTAGTTCTCTACAATATCAAACATGAGAATAAATCACCCAACTCATCCCCCTTTTGAGGTACAGTTTGTGGTGTGGAAGAAGTAAGATGTCTTTTTCTTCTAAGTCTAGTTCTAAATATTTCATGTAAACTATATATTCTGAATGGAAAATTTTGGCTCATTCTATTTAGAAATAACTGTGCTAAATCACATTATTCTGCTCAGCTTGTATAGTAAGGAGACATGCAACAGTGAAAGACACTTTCCTTCCAACCAAACCTTAAATTGTCACTTTAAATATAATAAATATATTTAGAATTAAGAAGAAAATATGTGAGCAGTGAAACGAAATCAATGTTTAGATATATGATTTAGTCTCTGAAGGAAAAAAAATAGGTGCTCTCTCTAAACCAGGAAGAAATCTGTTGAGACAGTGTCAGGGTCCTCTTTGCTTTGGGACACCTTAGTTTGTCATTGTCAGTAGTTACCTGTGGTTTCAGAGTAATATTAAGGCTTAGCATGTATTAAAAAGTGTTCTTTGGTTTCTCCATGAACTAGTTTGTACTTATCTTAAGACAGCAGCAGTATTCTTGCATGAACTGGTTTCTCTGTAAGGTGCCTTCTTTGCTGCTTCTTGTCAAACTCCTGGTTACGACTTTATATTTTCCCTTCTATCTTCCCACAGAGACTTGAATATTTTGGTCCTCCATATTGATTTGCCTTTTCCTAATCTACAATTCCATTGCAGATTTTCTTTACTCTTATAACCAATGTCCAGATTGACTATTATCAGGTTCCTTTTTGGACTGTACATTAACATTTTTCAGTTTCCTTGTTCCTGCTTCTGAAAGCATGAGCCTGCCCTGCCTGAGTGTCCTGTTTATTTCTTCTTCAGAAGCTCTGTCCTGTACTGTGCTTTTCTCACCACCTCTTCCAGCACTCCTTGATACAGTCTGTGTTGATCTGTCTTCCTGGTCTCAGCTCAGAGGAGAACCTGTTTGATCATGTTTTTAACTTATTTTTGAAAGAGGATAGACTATTTGAATAAATACAGAGGTCATAAAAAAACAAAAGAAGAATATATTTTATAATATGTTTAGGGGAAAAAAAAATTCTTAGAGCATCTATAATTTTCCCTTAGTTTTCTCTCACTGTCATAGGGGTGTGAAGAGTTCATGTAACAGATAATTTTGACTTCAGAATTGTGCACTTAGGTCCTCATACAGCAAGGGAAAAGCAACATTCTTGTAGGTGTACAAGAGTCTGAAAGTTGTCAGAAAGGGAGCATTTACATTGGAAATGTCCTATATAAAGATCAGTGATGTAACTTGAGTAGTGAAAGCACTAAAGAGGCAAACCTGATGTCTGACAAGGTGAAAAATTATATCTGTAAAGTGTTAGAGCTAAGAGGCTTTTATGACTTTCAAAAACTTATCATTGGTAAATAACTTCTCTAATGAATATTGTGAATATTAACAATACTTGTCCACCAGGACTTGCACACAAAGCTACCAGAAGGATGGTCTAAGTTTGATTTGATTATTTTTTTTTGGTTAAGTCTTCAAAAGAAACAGTTAATTTTTTGCTGAAGAAGTGACTTAAAGATCTGTCAGTGACAAGGAAAGAACTTCAACTGAACATTTCATCAAGCCAGTGTATTAAAATGATAAAATTCACTCCTTGATCTGACATTTGCCATGAGTGACATTTGTGACATGTGACATTTATGAGCACGTGTATCCAGAATTTTTCGTAAATTAAATCCCTAAAATAGAATTATCAGTAGTGAAATAACTTCATCAGATATGAATTCATAATGGGTATAAAATTGAAACTGCAAATCCTGTTAATTAATAAAGATACTGAACACTTCAGTTAACGTGTTCAATCTGATGTGCTTACTTTGGTCATTTCCATTAGCTGAAACATGAGATACAGGAAGATGAGGTACCTGTGTGCCATCTCTGACTTGCAATGAAAATACTCATTATTTCAAAGATTATCTTCTTCAGAGAGTATGTTGCATAACATGTTTGCACAACTCTGGATGTTACCCCCTGTAACCATCCCGAACACACTTAATTCTGGCCAGAACCCGTGGTGGTAAGTTACAGGGAATCACAGCAGTGGTAGGAAGCAGTCTTCTGTTTTAATCTGCAGTTGAATGACCAGGTGACTAATGCAAAAATTACTTTTGACATCTTGGGTATTAGTGTGTTTTAGGCAGTATTCCTTCATTCTCTGGCTAAATTTGAAACAAATCTTAGGGTTTTTCGTATTTTTGGTGATGGTACACTGACGCATTTCAGCACTTCATGAATTGACTCATGATTTGTATTAAGAGGGTGCAGAAATGCAGTCTATCTTACTGCATTAAACAAAGTGCTCGAGCTAGTAAACTTTACCTCCTCTCATTCCCCCAGTGCTATATGTGCTCATTTGTATGGAATTTGCATTTTGTTTGGTTTAGTCTATTGATGTGTCATGGTACGTGGCTTTTGAATATGCTTTTTGTCAAGTAGACAGAAGTACAGTTCTGAGACAGCGTAGTGTATCGTGATTCAAGTGTCAAAATCAACACCAGAAATTAAATAGACACTCTTAAATGGCAATTTTTTTCTTTCTGTTGCACCTATGAAGAAGAATTCTGCTGAAGGAAACACTGTGTTTCTTTGTAATGAAAGAAAAGGCTCAGAGGAACAAGTGGACACACATCTTCAATGGCAGCTAAATCTCCTTACCCATATAGAGAATGTACAGAACGAAGTCACCAGCAGAATGGACCTGATTGAAAAGGAAGTTGATGGTAACTGTATTTACAGATACTTGTTAATACTAGTAGCAGCTTCTTTCATAATATGTGTTGATGGTGATATGAGAGGCTGAGGATTGACACTTTTGAGTATTGTATTCAAATTTTGGCACCTAAAATTATAACGAGAGCTTGCACCCATGGTTTTTCAGGTCTCTTCCACAGGTTCTTACTGTCCATCAAAGTAGCTTAAGTGCTCAGGACCCCTGACAATTTAGCTCAAGTCTGTGATATTAGACTTTAGAAAGCTTTGATAATTTGCCTAGTCTTTGTCCAGATATGGATCATAAATTTGATGGATTTTTCTGCAGCTGGAAGGCTTTTGGCCTGATTGTTCTAGTACTTGACAGTATTAAGGAAAAGTGTGTTCGTTTTGCTTTCATCTTTGGTTTGCTGTATTAGCACGTAATTTGTTTCAGGAAGATAAATTGGTTTCATGGGAAAACATGCATGAGATTATAGTATGGGTGTAAATATTACAACACAAGAGTTTACTCACCAGTTGTAGAAACTTACAAATGAGAGGAGTTTGAGTGTAGCCACAGGAGTCCATAATTATCTTCTGACAAATAGTCATCTTACTCCTATCTGCAGTTTTACCTTCAGTATTTCTGCTCATACCAGGCAGTATTTCTAGAATTAGAGAGTTCATCTTTTCCCTTGTCTTTCTCTAGAAGCATAGAAATTATTTCAAAAACATTTGTTTGAAGACTGGAAAGCTGTTCTGTAGTCTGAACCTTGCAACTAGGAACCTGTAAAAGTGACAGAAGTGAGCCTAGAATTTCTCTGATCCTTGTGTCAAGGATTGCATTTACTGTTGCAGATCTGTCATAGCAAGAAGGCTTTGAATTTGATGTTTCTTTTGTGTGTGTGTGTAGACAGTAAGTTGTCAGCTAAGGGTATCATTTGCTCCTAGTCACATTTTTTATAATAATCAGATTAGAAGATATGTTTGGATTGTTTGAGTGAAACACTGAATTAGTGGTCGTTTCCCTGTTTTCTTCTGTTAAATAGAAATCACAGCCTCAGTATATTTTTCCCTTCTTATTAAAGATAAGATAGAAAGAAAAGTTTAACTTTTATGAGAATTATTTATCAGAGACTCATTCTAACCAATTTCTTCTCTATTTTACTTCTGTAGTTTTAGAAAGCTGGCTGGATTTCACTGGAGAACTGGAGCCACCAGATCCTCTGGCAAGATTGCCTCAGCTCAAGAGGCGTATCAAACAGCTCTTAATTGACATGGGGAAAGTACAGCAAATAGCAACGCTTTGCTCTGTATGACAAAAGGAAGAATAAAGGAATGAAAATAGGTTCTCTACGGTGAATTTTCTTACTAGCCACAAGACTGACAGGAAGACAGCATTTATATAGTTCTTTGCTGATTACATTAATAGCCTGAAGCTTTAGAGAAAGGAGAGGAAATCTAGAGTAAGAAATCTGTTGTACTGAAAATCTGAATATTCAATGTCCAAACCTCAAAATGTAATATATTACATACTAAAAATTTGATTTGATCTTAACATGATAAACAAGGAAACTTCTGTGTACAAGAAAGCTGAACAAACACTCTGCGAAGAACAATGCTACTATTTTGAAACCTTTGGCAGAAAATTCTAAATTCAGTATTCCACTGACTAAAAGTTATTGAGAACTGTATTTTCAATTAATTTCTCTTATCTTGCTAGTGAAAGATAGACACAGAGAGATCTGTATCCTCTCTACAAGAAAATTTATAGATTATTTCCTTCTCTCGTGAATGTTCAGGAAAATGAGCATACTAGCTTTGATTTTGAAAGAAACTACTTGTCATGGTCTCCTTTTTAAAGTATTTTTTTAAATAGAAATCCTTATTACAGCACCCTTAGGCTCCTTTAAAACATAAGTGGCAAATAGTGGTCAGATGTGCCAAATAATATTTACAACCACTGGGATGAGATTTTTATTATGGCTTACATGAAGGTTTTTTTTCCAAAGTCCTACTTGGTGCCAGCAATCCACCCCAAATTGTATGTAGGTGGGTTTTTGTTTTTATTTTTATTTTTTTTTTAATGATATATGGCAGTATTCAGAGTTCAAAGTACCCTTTTGGTCCTGGATAGCTCTATTCTGGTTTGTGCCCTCTAAAACTTTACCATCCTCAGCTGGGATGAGGAATGACAAGAGAAGCAAAACTGTCTGTGGCTGTGAATATACTAAACCACTAGGATAAATATTGCAAGATACATTACACATTTTTTTGTAAAAATTTCCAGCTTCAGTGAATGAAACATCATGAAACCAAAGGCAACCTAGTTGCTCTGTTAGCTCTTGCTGGTTTTTGAGCCCAGGACTTTCCCTGTGCTGTTAAGTTGCCGCTGTACCCAGTGCTACATACATACTTGTATGTGTATGTATATGTGTATAGATACACATGTACATATATACATACTATATACATTTATATCTACATGTCTAGTTTTATTACAATAGACTATAAGAACTGGTGGTTAACATGAAATGTTACCTTTTAACAAGCAGTTTCTAAAATTGAAAATAATGTATGTACAGGTTTTGAAATTTGTAAAATATGACTGTTAAAAGGAGGCTATTTAACTGATGACATTAAGATACTTGAACATTTTATGCCTCGCATCTGTTTATCAGTTCTAGTTATCTGTATAAATGCATTTTAGAACCGATAGACAGTAAACTTGAATTTACCTTTTGATAAGAGTACAAGCCACTGTACATTCAAAAATTATTTAAATTTGCAAACACACTGTTCTATATGTAAGGTACTGTATGTAAAACTGTTTATTAAAACTATTCTGCATACTCTACATTTTCCATTTTTCTTCCTGATCTACATATAAGTGTAAAATGTGATTACAATAATGTACAGACCATCAAAAATCAAAAATTCCTGGACTGCCTTTTGATTCTTTAAATTGAAAAAATGTGCCAAAGATGGATTATCTGGGAAAGACGTTGCAACCTGTGCATTGAACTTTCATGATAAAACCATAACTGAGAAGGTAGCATGGCTGGTTCATTGCTAAAACATACCTACCCTGACATCTCCTGTCTGTCTGTCATGTCTGAAGTAAGTTATCACTCTTGATGTCAAAAACAAAATGTAAGCCTGTGTTACAGAGTGGTTGCTATTTAAGAAGTCTTGCCATGTCAAGCTTATAGGAGATATTACAGAGCTGTATGATAACATGGAAGTCAATTACAGCACCATGATTGGTAACTTCCTAATACAGGAAGAATACAGCAGCTGAGGGGTTGTTGACATTTTTATAGCAACTGTTAATAAATAAAGTACTCTGTGTTATATAGTTGGATGCTTAAATTACCGCTTAAACCAATATGAACAGCTGAGTGACCTACTTGCTTTTTGATACGCGAGACTCTTATATATTATTCAATTGCTGCATATCTCTGAATGTGGTACTGTGTGTACTGTATAACAGAAGTGTAAATCCTGGTGAATTACTTTGAAACAAAGTGGAGTGTATTTACCTAATTTATACAGCATACACTGTAGCGATATTATGCAATGTGTGTGCATGTGTGTGATGTAATATAACTGTAAATGTTACTGAAGGTGGAGGTGTGCGGAGAGATTCCAGGTGGAAGAAAGGGAAATGCAGGGATGGAGGAATTTCCTGAAAAGGCCGTCATGAGGTCAGACTTGGAGTTGTCCTTGCAGCTCTTTGCAGCAGTCTCTAAATTTACATGAGTACATAACCTTATCCCTCAGGATCTTACCTTATTCAGCATGGACTGTGCTAACAAAAACAAATCTGTTTAATATTTATTTTTTATCTTCATTTCTTGTGTAGTCAATCGTTATAAATAGAGGAAAAAAATCTTACAAGCAATCATATCTTGTAAAAAATATAATAGTTTTCTTAAGGAGAGTGTTATGATACATTCAATGTGCGTTGCCCGAATGCTTCACAAACTTGTCTTGGTTTACTTTCTCAAATTGTGACGTTAGTCTGTGACACATGTATGTTAGTTTTGGCCCCAGTTTCAAAAGCATCCCATGCATCTGAGTACTTGAGAAGGTTTTTTTGAACACTTACAAGTCAAGTGCCATAAAAGGCCAAGTGTTTTGCACAGAGTGTAACCTACAGTTGAATGCTTTGCTCATGTGCCAGTCAAACCTGATGTGTTCTGGTTCATACTATTAAGTCTAGTTGACATCAAGGGAATCTTTTTTGTTATTCTGTAGGCATCATTTTCCATCTGTCTTCCTGCTTCCTCAATAAATAATCCAGGGATCTATACACGGTCTCTTAGCAACATCACTTACCTGGATATGAATTGCACTTTCTTGTGCTGTATGACAAAGGAGGCTGTCTTCGAGGAGGGAATAATAGTATGTGGTGCTGTAATGACTATTTTTGATGCTTGTGCTCAGGAAGGTAAAATATTTTTTTTTTTTTTTTAAGTTTGCAGCCGCCTTTTAACTTTTAAGTAATAAACAAAAGGGAAATGACGTTACACTTTTTGTGATTCCACAAGGCTAAATGAAAAACTTGTGGAGCCTTTAAATGCCTAGCTTTTTGTCTGGATTTCATCCACACTGTTTTTTCTTATGGAGAGTATCAGGAATGAGTTGCTTCAAACCTTTCTTCCAGTGCCCATAATATAGCCATCCACATCAGAAACTGTGTTTTCAGTTGCAGTGGTGGCAGCAGGACATCCTTATTACAGTCATAAGGGAAACAGTGGCGTTATCAGATAACGTGTATGAGGGGCCACCTATGTTTCAGTTCTAAAATGAGAGTTGAATGAAATTGTATGGCAGGGAATGGGTTGGCAGATACTTCCTACTAACTGTTCTTGGGTGGCTGTAGGGAGGTAATGCCCATATTTTGGATATTCTGGCCTTAGATGCATAGACCTTTGTTCAAGTATAGAGTAATTTGCAGCCACAGAAGTCCATAACCCTATTTAGAAGATGAGTTTCAGTTTTCTGATGGGTTTTCTTTGCTGGCTTGCAGAGAATTGGAGCTGTTCTTCCAGGGGTGCAGTCCTCTTGTAGAGCTGACATCCTCCTGTCTCTTCGTGTGATATCTAAGTTTCTACATGTGCTCCTTGTCTGTTTTCCACCTTGCATCTGTTTCTCATTTTGTTCTTCAGTTTTCTGCACTCTGTCTTTTTTCATGATGCCAGGAGGGTTTCAATCTTGCCCATTCTTTTTTTTTTTTTTTTTTTTTTTTCTGGTTGCTGGTGGAAGGGATTCTAGGGAAAGGGCTCCTCTGCTCTTCTCTTATGTCTTAAGTGTCCTACAAGCCGTGTACAGTCAGATTTTGTGTACCACAAAAAAATCTTTAGATGGTTTTGCTGCCTGCCTCTAGTACGCATCTTCTGATATCATGTGCAAATGTTGATCTCGTCCTGCTCCCATCTGGCTTCTAGCTTAGCTTGAAATAATTCTGCAAAAACAAAACAGCCAAACAAAAAACCTACACATTAGCTCTGTTGGGCTCCAGCTACTTACCAAGAAGGAGGTTTTCATGTACAGGAGTCACTTAGGCTTTGCTGTGAATTTATAGAGGTATTTTAATGCTTGCAAAACAGAATGTTTTTCCTCTGTATTTGAAGGAAAACTGCAAATATTTTTCACTGAGACTTTAAAAGACAGAAAACAGATCCTGCGCTGAGATAACCAGAGTGTGATGTTAAAATCAGCCACAAAATCAGAGGCAAGAAGCACTGCAAGCAGGAGCTTTGTAACAAGAAGTGGGCAGCTCATCCATCTTGAGATCCTCGCCTTATTACCGGCTCTCTGGAGGTGCTGATGTGTGAAGGGGGTCTTGCAATTATGCCACTCATTGTGAATGGGAATCACCTTTGCCATGTCAGCTTAAAAGACTGGAACCTTGTGTGTTCTCTCTACTGCTTACAAATGTTGCAGTCTGTCAGCCTTAATTTCACAGTGCTTATTAAAACCAGAGGCTCTAATCCATTGCTCTCTTTGCATTTGATTAGCTGCTACTAATTTTCCATTATACTGAGACTATGTGGCTATAGGTGATCACTTTACAAAGTTTTTGAAATACTTCAGTAATGATTTTTATTATACTGTTACATCCTGGGCGTCAGTTATAGGGATCTGTCTTTAGCAATAACTATTATACACTGTGTGTATGTCTGTTTATATATGGAAAATAAATACGGAGCATGCAACGACTGTGAAAATACACTGCGCAAAGAGCAGAGTGAGCGCTCGACGGCCACTCTGCACCAGCCTGAACAACCCAAATGAAAAATTGGAGAGCGTGTGGAGAAAACGAACGAGCATGAAAAATTATTTGGGAGTGGATTTCCCTTTATGCGCACACTGGGCTGTGTAAGCTGTAGACAAGCCAGCCGTAAATACCTGAAGCCAGTTCAATTGCTGATTGCTCAAACAGCAGCTTCCTCTTCTGTAAGACTGGTGAGAGCCACCGTGTTCAGCTGTAGCCCTGTGCGTCAGTGTATTGTCACTAACCACGCCGAGAGAGGCAGCAGTGCACTAGGATGACATCTACGAGAGACGCAAAGTACTTTCTTTGTGATTTTTTTTTTTTTTTTTTTTTTTTTTATAATAGCAATAATGTTGACTGCATTCTAATACAATAAAGGTCTGTTGAGATGATGTGCCTGGGCTTCCATTCAGTGGACTTTAGTTTTAGTGAGTTGGTGAGCATTTGCTTCTATATTTTTTATTTCGTTTTAAAGCAGTAGGGAATCTTCACTCGTGTTTAGCCTGTGGTCAATAAACTACATACAGTGATGGATAATCTTTATCTGTGTACATCTCAAAACCTTAGGGGATCTTCAGTTGTATTTTACCCTGTAGCTGAATTATATAATCAATAAATTATTTGCAGTAACAAATGCTCTCTTACTGCGCAATGAAGTAATCAGAAGACTTTCTGTTCCTGAGCTGCTTTGGTGTTTTAACAGTTTCAAGTGTTGAGTTTTGCAATGCACTTGGTTCTTGAAAGGGTGTTTTGACAACTTAGTTGCAGTGGTATCTCTTTGTGGGCTGATGTCTGCCTTCTAAGAGCATTTATCTAGTTTTGTGTCTGTGTGTGATGTCATTACAAAACAACTTAAGGTTATTTTAATGATTTCTTGTATTTTAATATTGCCTATACATGGCTGTTCAGGATTGTGCTGTAGTAGGAAATGAGCAAACAATGCTGAGAATATTCCTGTCCTAGCCCTCTTGTGGACTGGGGCAAAAATGAAATCAGGCAGTGTTTAAACAAGTCACTAATACACAGAAATAGTTTAGTTGTTCACATAGCAAAAATTGCTATGATCTTGAACATAAAAAAAAAAAAAAAAAAAAAAAAAAAAAAAAAGCGTTACTCTGATATAGATCTTTTCTTCGTTATTGAAGACACCATCTCAAAATGCTCTCTGAAATTGAAGAGAGAGGACCAAATTCAGATCTTGGAACAATATCTAAAACACTTTTTTTCTAGCCCTGAATCAGACCAAAGATCTAGCCATCCAGTACCTTATGTTAGGCAGAAGCATAATGTTGAGCATCCACAGAAATCTATTGACTATAAAGGCTCTGTGCAAGTTGGTCTTTCCTTTAATGTAGCTTTCAGTTCTGGAAAACAAATGTTACTTCAAACAAAATCTTTATGAAGATTTATCAGCTTTATCGGTTGCTGATAGATTTCTTCTCCATGAATTTGTTTAATCCATCATTTTTCATTAATTTCTGTCTTTTATACCTCCACCACCCTCAGGTGGCATAATGAATTCCACAGCTTTCTTGTGTGGCAGCAGGACTTAAAAAGCAAGTTCAAGGAGAAATCTGACTTCATGAACTATATATACACTGTTGCATTCATTTCCAAGAAGGCTACGTATTGCATTGTCAAAAAGACCACAGATAATTTTGTCCTACAAACACCAGACATTCAGCACTTTTTTGATGTCCTTGTGTGACTAGGGATGTCTCTTCTCACGTGCATTAGTTTGCAGTTGCCAGATACTGAATCTACGAAGCACGCAGATCCATCCATCACTCCACTGCTGACTGCAGAGCAGAATTCTGCTTGGGGGTTCAAAACTGTTTGTGTTCTGGATGCTATAATATTAAAATAAATGTTTTTGTACCTTCTATTGACAAGGTTAGACATCCTTAGAGGAAAATTGTGCTCTCTCTCCTGTTAGCTATGTAAGAAAATATGTAAGATTTGTTTCTTACATAAGAATATGAAAGAAAAAAAAAAAAAAAAGCCATTTCATCTATCCTAGGAATGGTTTGTTTCTGGAGAGGTAAAAATAAATTCAAGTTTTGTTAAGTGGACTTCTTTAGGTTCTTCTGTCACCAAAGGCACTTTGCCAACTGGTGAATGATAATACAAAAAATAATAATAATAATAATTTGAGAAGTCCTCTGCCTACTTTTCTGACTCAGCTAACTTTAGTGTTCTGCTACTTCCCCATCATTCTTTCAATCTGAAGAACACAAAGTGTGAAGTGACTGAAACTTGTATTATCTGGTGGGGCTATGCTTTTCATCTTTTAATTTTGTCACACTTTGACATTTTTGTCCTTTTCTGAGGATTAAATTATAGCTAACAAGTGCTTCACAAGATCCAGTCATTGTTGTCTACACCAAGATCATGTGAAGAAGCTGGGAAAGAGTCTCATGCTTGAGAAGAAATGTCCCAAACATGAAATATTTTGTGCTCACAAAGGAAAGCTAAGCCACTAAGAAATAGCATGAGTCTATGATTCTGCATGGTTTTCTTAAAATGTGGGAGAGGATGGGCCGGTATTTGTTTCCTATTTAAAACAGAAAAACAGTAATTTAAAAAGTAAATTAAATACATGGTATGGGCATAGGGTGACAAAGATTGCCATTCTTAAAATTTTTACTTCTAATTTGCTGCCATGTTCAGGAGATTTCTTTAAGATCTTTCATTAATATGAGGTTTCTCAGGCTCAAGCTTTATTTGTGTGAAAGCAACTTTTCTGTGGATATAGATGTTTATGTATACCTATACAGGTCGCACTTAGCCTTTCTGCTATGTAATCATGACACTTACACAAATCTGTGCAATTTTTCTGCTAAAAAAAGTAAATGCAAAACTGGAACACTGGATAAATCACTGCTTCTCCCTTAAGGTCTGGGATTTCAACAGCAGGTATCATCACGCTGACATTTTTTCTTTTTCCCAATCAACTATAATCTAGATTGAGTTGATTTTTGATACTGCATACAACAAATAAAACCTTCATTTACAGCACTAAAGCAATGATTTTGAAGACAAACTACTTTTAAGGCCATATTAGCTGCAGGGACCTTTTCCACTTGCTTCTTTGCTTACCATCAGTGATGAGCTAATTTGAGATATTTTTCCATCTTTTCCCAAGTGCTAAAAATAGAGCTCAATGCCGTTGTCCCTTTACTGAAGGACTGAAGGGAATGTTATGCACTGAGCTTGTTCTTAATTTGTCTCACCAGCCACAGATCATGTGTCTTTTTTTTTCTTTTTCCTCTAAAGAATGTGGATTGCATATATTGCTCTGTGAACTACTTTTTTTTTTTTTTTTTTTTTTTTTTTTACCTTTTTTTGGATCCATGGGCTATTGCATCCCACTGAACTTGCATGTACCAAAATGCCCATCGCGGTGTGATGCACATCTAGAAGTGGTTTAAGTGATACGGATTGCCAGCACTCTCTCACACTTGGCTTTTGAAGAGACTTTTAAGACTTGGCTGCTCTTTCCACTTGCATAGTTCAGAGGTTGATTTTTGAGTGTTTTTGAAGGAAATAAAAAGCAGTCTTGGGAATCAACAGTATGCAGATACTGTAGATTTGTGCTCCTTTCTCTTAATAACAGCCCTTTTAGACCGCCTTGGTTTCCTGTCTGCATTATTCCATTATAACTACTAATGACCTTTGGTAGTCAGCAAAGGAGGAGGAGGAAAGTGAACGTTTACCATAAAAAGCCTCTCTCTCCCCATTTGCTGTGCAAGGATTGCCTGAAAGCAATTGCCTGAATAACAGTTTCGGACTAACTTTAGAAAATGGATTAAATAAATGTATTGCTCCCCCTTTGCCCCATTGTTTTACATGTAAGCACAGAACCTGCTGCCCCTGGAGAGCCCATGGCATGGGGCTGTGCTGGCTCTTGTTGCTCCTCTGTAACTGCCCCACTGGAATGGGGGTCAAACACAAACCTGAGACTCTTGAAGCAAATATCCAGAAAAGTGTAGAATATATTTCATGGTCAGACTTAAAATCTTTTACAATTCAACCACCCTAGTACTAATTCTGTTCTTTGTTTGGTCTGGGGACTTTGATCTGCATGTGTATTTCCCTACATACGCTGCACTAATACAGAAATTCATTTTCTTTTTGTGTCTGCTTAATCCAGGCTGTTACAGAAATTTTCTTTATGCCTTTGAAGGTGCCTTTTTCAGCCTGCCCTCTACACTGGTCATGTTCTTCGTTGTTTCCCAGCTTGATCTGTCCGCTGACTACTGACTTAAAACCAGAATAGACTGCTTGAAAATGAAGTCCAAATATAGCCCCACTCATTTTAAAAAGACTAATCCTGGTAAAGCAAGCTTGTACAGCTGTTTGAGGTCACATTTGCCATATATATTAAATGCTGTAGCACTTAAGAGGTCTACAGCCCAGACAGAAAGATGCTTGAATAACTGTTAGCGCAGGCACAGTCATGGTCTGTAAGAGGGTATCGATGGAATTCTTTCTACACTCTCCAGTACCCATGGGTCACTAATAAGAGTGCTGCTGTCACTTTTTTTTCATGAAATCACCCTAATTCCAACCTCAAACGTATGCTTCTGTTATTATTTAGCTAATTCTTCTGGGCCTGGTTGCCCAGCTAGCTTTAGGTGAATGTGAGTTCTTATAATTTCTCTTGCAGGTAGATGCTACTAAGAGTCATAACAGGTGGACAAGTAAGAAATGATACTCTGGAACCAAGGAAATAATAGTTCTGAATTGTTTTAGGTTGAGGATCTTGCATGTAATAAGTTCCCAGAAGAACTGATTTGTGTTAACATGCTTAATTGTCATACACGTATAACACCTAGAAGATGAAGCCTCAGAAGCTAAGCTACTTCCAGCCAAGTATTTGGCAGCATAAAGCACTTGGTGCAAGTGGAAGCTGAAGGTTGAATGCATTTGACTCTGACCCTCAATTCCCTTCATAGTCAGTGGAGCTTCATCTATCCCGTTTCTCACTTAACAATTGAACCACAAGGTGTATTTGCTCATAGCGTTGCCCTGTTTGGAAGCCTCCATCTTGCCTGTCCCCATACTGGGCTAGGCTTTCTAGAAATCCCCCCAAAAATGTGCTTCTAATAAGGGGCACAAAGTCTTAACAAAGTCAAAATATCGTACTTAAAGCTTATATTTAAACACACCTTATGATATGTGATGTTTCTTCAGTGTTGGCAGCATTCTTCACAAACCTGCCCCATGCTAAGGCTGCCTAATATATTTCAGGTCTCTAACTTGCCATTGACTTCAGTGGGACATTAGGTTCTTGGGCAAGTGGCTGGATCTCTAACTCAGTGCAAATGGTTGCACGGGTGACAAGAAGATCTTTGGCCAGGGCAATGTCAATCTGCTCAATGTGCGTGGCAGTTTAACGAAGTCCCCCCAGGCACCCCCTTTGCCTGCTGCTGCTCGTTCTCCTTTCCAGTGACTGGGCTCAGGAGTGCTCCCTACAGAGGGGTGAGGGCTTGCTGATGGAAACCACGAGGGCAGCTCCAGGTGAAGGGGCCCCTTGTGGTTTTCTCAGAAGTATCACATGCGTCACTCGCTCAACTCCATGGCCAGTCTACCAGCACATAAGTGAACTTATTGGAACAGTGGTTGCTATAAAAAGGCAGGCAAGGGCTACGTGTGGTATGCAGGGCTGTCACAGTGACACCAGGGAATGGAGCCCTCCCATCGCAAGATGGGCTCCATCCCAGTTTGCGCCCTTCTTTGCTTTATTAACATAGCAGCAGCCAATATATTTGGTAAGTATGCTTGTCCTTTTCCTTTGCTCATGTCCAGTAGTGACAGCCCCTGTGATCTTTGTGATGCTCTTTGTGTTAATCCAACTAAGTAGGTAATGATCTTGAATCATTGGTAGATGTAGATAATAATCTTGAGTTGTTGGCATGTGATTATTGTGTGCTGTGCAGACTGAGTTTGAGCTCCAGGTTAAATCCTGAGCTGTGAGGATTTAACTGTGATTAGAGTAGTCAGAGTTCAAGTCCACCTGGACTTTGGGTGGAAAAACAAAGTTTTCTGGAAGAACAGGCTGGAGTAGAGAAGCTTGGACAGGAAAGGGTGCTGCTGCAGCAAAGCTAAGGTTCATCAGGTTATATCTTCTGCTCATGTGTCCCATCATCTAATTTAGGCTGTATCACCAATTTAAGATATTGAATAGTCTGAATGCTGTCACCAACTCTCTTCGTTCTGCTTAAAAAAAAAAAACAAGTTTGCTAGTCCTGCATGATAAGCAGTTTGAGCCACCCATTAACGTTTTAACTCAGGTGCCTCAGTCAGCTGCCTCTGGCACTGTACAAAGGGATCTCCACACACCCTACGGAAACTGCGTGAGTCGCGTTTGAGAATGGTGTGAGGTTTGTTGGCATACAGATATCTATAGGTGATCTAACCTAAAAAACCTTTAGAGTCTCATGGCAATTTTTACATGGGCTTAAGGGGACACAGAAAAAAAAATCACAGATAAAAGTGATTGAGAGTTCTGAAGTGCACAGAAAACACCTCTGGCTCAAGTCCCTGAGCTGCAAATCAGAGGCTGAAAGTATTCAGAAAACTTATGAAGTATTTACACTGCTATACATATGGTTGCACTTAAATCAAATATTGCACTTAGTGAATCCATGGTCTAAATCTGCATTTATGGCTTTGTTTACTGCATTTACTTATTTATTCATTTATTTATTTTAGAACTGTTCAACAGAATTAAAAGTATGATACTCCTCAGATTTTGAGGACAGGGAAACTGTCAGATCAACTAATCTGTTCTGTAAAATAATAATAATAATAATAATAATAATAATAATAATAAATTAATTTTAAAAAGTCACTACTGAATTTCATTGTTCTTCTAAAACTCCTTAAAAATTTGGTTTTGAATGCATTAAGAACTGAAGAGCAAACTGTTCTCTTGTTTGGTGGCTTCGATACCTAACTACTTGTACTGGTAAAAAAATTAAGAAGTAGTAAATTAAGACTCCAAGTCTGACACTACCTGCTAGGCATTGATTCCTTTAAAGAATTCATGAGATTAAGAAGGTATTTTAAGAAGAATTCTTTCATGAGATTAAGAGGAAATACCTTTCCTTTTTATAGAATAGTAATTATTTAGCTTTATTTTTTCACAGAAACAATATCAGTGATGTCCCTCCCTGTGAGAAATAGTTGTGGTTATGGTAAAACACTGTTTTGTGGAGGTAAACACAGCTAACTCTAAGAAAACTACTCAGATACCAGAAAATTATGCTGTATTAGTACAGAACAGAGCTGATATTAATTAAATACAGGCCTGGGAAAGACCTCCGTCACATGCTTATCCCACATCTGGCAGCCCAGCTTGTCTGTTCAGCACTGTCCTGTGTAGAAATGCATGGAGGGCTCATGAATCTGGGACTTTCACTGTACAGCACTGGCATTTAACAGGGTTTTGATACAAACAGGCTCACAGTGAAACTGCATTTAGCATTTACCTTCTTGATGCTTTCAGAATACCAGACAGATTCCCAGCCACTGCGTCCATGTGAGCTTCAGAGGGAAAAGGCTTTTGCAGGAGGAGACATCTATGTTCCTCAGTGCTCAGAAGACGGCCAGTTCAGGTAAATCATCCCTGCTCTGATTCTGCTGGTTTACTCCGTGACTTTTCCCTACTATTTAAATGTTTAGCTTCAGCTTTGAAGAGCCTTCCTATCAGTAGACTGGAGGATGAGTGGCACAGGGGACTGGACTGAATGGACTTCATTGAGCTATGTTTCAGATTCAGCCTCTCCTGAGTGAATTCATAGAATTTCCTTTTGAGTTGGAAGGGACCTTAAAGACCACCTAACTCCAACCCCCTGCCATGGGCAGGATACCTCTCACCAGACCGGGCTGCTGAAAACCCCATCCAGTCTGGCCTTGAACACCTCCAGGGATGGGGCATCCACAGCTTCTCTGGGTTACTTCCCTGTTACTGGAATTAATTTCTGTGTTTACAATTTAATCTAAGACTAATAGGATAATTGTGGTGGCATCATTTGCATATTGAATACTTGATAGAGGTTGTGTAATGTTGTATAATGCAAATGCTGTCTTCCTATGCACATCCATAGGCATGAGACCTTTGATCAGCACGCCAGCTGACATAGTTCATCCAAGCTGACTTGGAGGAGTTATTCACACTGCTTTAAGTAGCACAGTTGAGTTTTCTCCTAAATGCAGTAAAGGAAATAAAAAACACATGGACAACAGTGGTTTAGAAAACAGCACATTGCTTGAAGAGGCAAGAAGATAATAAGTTAAAGCTGAGAGGAAGCACAAATTGTAATGTTCACTAATATCTTGCTGTTGTTGCCTTGGATGGGGGACCTAGATCATGCTAGATTTGAGTTAGAAAAGATCTCAAAACGTAAGGTAAATCTCAGATACCAAGTATCAGTATTCTGTGCAAATTACTTGCCTCTTGAATGATTTCAAGTCAGTTATTGGCAACTTCTGAAGACTCCAGAGAATTACTAGAATTTAGATTTCTCATTGGGTAGACCCAAATGATTTAGAGCCACCCAAAACAAAGCCCTCTATGGTTCCATTATTTGCAGTAATAAAATACTTGAACCTGCTTGCTATAGTTTATGTCCCATGCTGACTGAGGATTCTGGAGCTAACAATAAAATGTCTTACTCGTGTTCTGCTTCAGGACAGTTCAGTGCAGTAGAAATGGTCTCTCATGTTGGTGTGTGGATGAGAATGGCATCGAGGTACCTGACAGCAAACAGGATGGATATCCCATATCTTGTAAGTTAAATGTTTCCACTGTTGTTCAGAGTGGACAAAAAGCCATTTAAATCTTCAGTTGAACTGTTGAAATCATGAATGTGTTTATCCCAGGATTAGGTGTACTCTATTTTGTTGTAATTTACTGTGTCTTTCTAGCTGAATTTCTGGAGTTTCTTTGAAGCTGATCATGGAAACATGATACACTTGAATGCTCTGTATTCATGAAGGTCACAATAATGTAAATCATGAATGTAAACTAAACTGATTGTATTCACCTTTAAGTTGGAGATCCTCAACCCCAGCTCTGGAGGGTTTCTATATACCAGTTTTACTGACCTCAAAACGATCAATGTTATGATGCCACCTGGGTGGCAGAATCAGAACTCCCCCATCTGAGAAAACTCAGCTGATGTCTTAAAAAAATAAACGATTTAGTGTCCAAAAAGTACTTTCCTCTAACACTGCCTGCTCTGGTACTACAGGCTTATCCTTCTGCCAGCTGCAAAAGCAGAGGATCTTGGTGAGTCGCTACATCAACAGCAGTAGCATCTCCTACATCCCTCAGTGCACAGATTCAGGGGCATTTGATGTGGTGCAGTGCGACATGGAGCTGGGTCAGTGCTGGTGTGTAGATTCAGAAGGAATGGAGATTTATGGCACCAGGCAGAGAGGAAAGCCAACACAGTGTAAGTAAGATTCAAGAAAATGGTAAGTTTTGTGGGGACAGAAGGTTTGGTATGAATGAAAGGTGGTAGATCAGGAGCTTGGACACTGCAGCCTACACTTATGCTATGGAAGTATAAGTGCTTAACTGAGAAATTTAAATTAAGTGGCTATTTCATTTGGTTATAAAGACAATATGAGGCACCTAGATTTGCACGTTCAACATAATGAGTCTAAGCCTCTTCATAGCCATGCCCTGGTTTGTGGGAAGTTAAGCACTAATAAATACTACTTATTTTTTTGTCAGGTCCGGGGACCTGTGAGATCCGAGACCGTCGCATTCTGCATGGGGTTGGGGAGAAGAGCCCACCTCAGTGCTCAGCAGATGGAGAGTTTCTGCCTGTCCAGTGCAAGTTTGTCAACACTACAGACATGATGTTTTTTGATCTCGTTCATAATTACAACAGGTAAGAGTGTAGGCTTCTGAAACTGGGAGATAGTGCTGGACACTGCTTCAAGTCAGGATCTTAATGCATTTTTTTCCACATTTTCTGTGACCCTGTCTGATATTATTTCTTGCTATGGACCAAGTAAAAACCAAACAAACAAATAACCCCCCCCCAAAAACTTTTTTTTTCCTAAATTAAATTTACTCTTCTAGAAAATCCCTGCACTCTAATCAGTGTGCCTTTGCTCAGTAGTGGTTACCAAATTGGAATCTGTATTTGGAAAAGTAGCAAGGGAAACCTTTCGGACACCAAACAGCAGATCAGTGTAAAAGGAAGAGAAATACAGATGTATATATACAGTAGGAAAGATGATTCCATTTGGAATATGAGAACAGAAGGACAGAGAGACAAGTGGCAACAGGAAGAGCAAGTTCTGTGTGACAGTAGGAAAACTTTTTTTCATCTACACAGTGTCAGAGTTGCTCACACAGGGGAGCCAGCAAGTGATGTGGGATGTGGTGTACAGGCCAGCTTCTGATGGGTTGGAGTAGGCTGGGGAAGATTTCAAAATGCTGGATCAAATGCTTGTCAGTGGGATCAGAAAGCCATTGTCCTTTGGAGGAATCAGGAATTAATGCTCACATGGAGAAATAAGGGCTGGAAAAGGAGAACTGCAGAAGAAAGGGTTCGTGTCTTGAGAAGTGCATTTGTTTTGGCATCTCAATCAGCACATTTCTCCAGAGGAGGGCAGTGGAGTAAATGTAATGTCTTGTTCTGACTTGGCTCTATAGCAGCAAAGGCATTTTATTGTAAGTGTCAATTTTGCTATTTTGAGGGTTTTCTTCTTTAATTTAAGCAAAACTGAAAGGCAGGCCCAGATGCTCAGTACAGATTTGTCAGAGCTTTGGGAGAGGTTATTTTGGCAAGAGCAAAATAGTCTGGCTATTTTGTTTGTTTGCCTGTGGAGTGTGGAAATTCTAAAAGAAAAATTACAGAGAAGAAAGCAATGCTTTAAATTACCATTTTTCCCCTCCCACTGAGAGGTTTGTCTGGAAAAGGTCTGCAAGATTGGCCTTTTCTTGTGTCTATGTCATGTAATTAATCACAGCAGGACCATTTCACTCCCAGCTGTCTACCTTTCTAATTATGGCATAGACTTAATCCATATCCATATGATTTGAGTATCTTAGATCATTAATGTATTTGTTTTTTACAGTATTACTGCCTGGTTTATCATTATCCTTTCCTATAAACATGAGGCCAGAATGCAGAGTCGAAGTGATGAGTTCCACAGTGAAGAACTGTGGCAAAATAGGGATTAAACCCCCTTTTTTAAAGGTTTGGGTCCATGTTCTTACCATTGGGAAAACATTTCTTGGCTCTGTGGACTGTTTTTTGAAATCTAAATGTGTCACTTAACTCCCTTCCCATATCATTTCCCCACACCTTTACAATGATTCCAAAATAAATATGTTAAAAAATAATGGAGAAAATAATAATAATAAATAAAATTTATTTACTTATTTATTTATTTATTAAAAATTAATAAAGCCTAAGACTTTACCAAGGGGAAGACTTTTGGAAAGAAAGCAAGCCCAAATTTCCTGCCTTACCCTAATACTTGACTGGACTACTGTTTGTTCTTTTATATAGACTGTGCCCAGGTCCTGCTTGGATAGGCAGCCATATAGAAAGCCCTGTATCAGATGGTGGAGGAGAGATCTAGAACTCAAAAATCAAGGAGATTTTTTAACTCTCTTGCTATAATATTCATCAGACTAAAGACCTTGGTCAGCTCACTGGAGGTTTTGCCCTATTAAGTGTTAGATTAGAACCAAAATATATCCTGAGTTGGAAGGGACCCATAAGGATCATCCAGTCCAACCCCTGGCTCCACACAGGACCACCCAAAAACCAGACCACGTGTCTGGGAGCATTGTCCAAACGCTTCTTAACTTCTGCAGGCTCAGTGCCATGACCACTTCCCTGGGGAGCCTGTCCCAGTGCCGGACCGCCTCTGGGTGCAGACCCTTTCCCTAACCCCCAGCCTGACCCTCCCCTGTCCCAGCTCCATGCTGTTCCCTCGGGTCCTGTCGCTGTCCCCAGAGAGCAGAGCTCAGCGCCTGCCCCTCCGCTCCCCTCGTGAGGGAGCTGCAGGCCACCATGAGCCTGCTCTGCTCTGGGCTGAACAAACCAAAGGACCTCAGATGCTTCTTGTATGTCTTCCCTTCCAAACCCTTCACCATCTTTGTAGCCCTCCTTTGGACGCTCTCTAACAGTTTTATGTCCCATGTGTTGTTTTTTTTGGTAGTGTAAAAAACATGTTTTGATATTCTCCCTCCACTTCTGAGTAGTCAGTGAGAAAGGCAGCTGTGAGTTCAGCTGCACAAACAGAGCACAGAAGGGTTATTTGCAAACCTGCTGTTGAAGATCGGTAATGAGTTACCTTTGCTGGATGCCAAGAGCAGGGACACAGCTGGAGGAAAAGGTCAGCAACCATGCATGTATCTACTTCTTTTTTTAAGTGCAAGCACTCTTCTTGAAACACCTGGATCCACAATAAATTTATCCACAACTTAAACAGTCATCCCTGCTTCAGCCACTTCTTTTTGGACGGGGCCTGATAGACGAGGACTTCTGAGTTATGACTTCTCACCTCTAGGGCTGTGATTATAAGGAGTCTGAGAAAAAGAAAAGGAGAAGTGGGGTGTGAGTTTTCCAAGCATGATGGATGAAGTTCTATCCTCTTGTTTGTGTGGGCCTAATTTATATCCTTTTGCACTTTATTTAGCTATACTCCCTACTTAGAACAAAAGTAACCAGGACGGCAGGGTATGACTGCACATCTGTCTCATACAAAAGTGGTATAATTATGCATATGGCATCTTAACATTAAGGGTAAAAGAAGGAAGTATGCAGATTTTTATTTTATTTTGTCATTTTATGTTGTTTATTTATTTATTTTGCATAGCAGCCTGTGTCACTAAGCTGGATGTCAAGATGCTGAGGGGATGAGCTTCAAGGACATGGGTGGTGTAAGATGCTACCTTTGAGTCTGTAGGGGCACTGCTCTGCTAAGAGACAAGATCGTATCCCTGATTGAGCAATGACCAGTGCATAATTCAGGGGTATCAGAAAGCTCTTGAAATCCACTAAGCCATTTATATCCACAGAGGACCATAGGAAGATGTTATTTAGTTGTTTATAGCTAAAATTGCATTGTTTTAATGCTGACATGAGTCTCTTTGTGTTCTGAAGTATGACCTTTTGATTGCTTTTAGCACACCAATGAAAACAGCGGAGCAGGATTTGGATTTGACCATCCAAAGTGGAGGGAGTCAGTAGGTGTTTAGTTTGCTGATGTGGGAAAGTACCAGAGAGGAGCAGCAGTATGCAGTGATGTGCAGGCTGTGGGACAGGAGTGCTGCTGAGACCCCAGAGGTTGCCAGTCCTTTCCTTTGCCAGGGCTTGCTGCGTGTCCCTGAGCTACCTTAGGGTGTACTTCCAAGTACTGAGGTAGCAGCAACCACTCCAGCTCTCCTGGCAGGGGATGGCACTTCCCTTTTACTAGATATTTCCAAATAAGCCGCATGCAGCTGGGACATCAGGCCTTTATCGTAATTCAGGGTTAAGGGTATGTATTTGTAAAATAGTACATGATTTTGCAACATGGTGAATGAGTGTGTCCCACTGGCCATATTGCCTCAATCCAGAAAACAAAATGTATTTGTTTGCAGAAGCCCTGGAATGTCTGTCAGTTAAGATCACATTTATTACGATTTTTATTTTTTCTTTTCAACTCTGACATTAATAAATTTCCTTCCTAAATGATAGCTTTGCTAGAATCTGGCTGTTGTTGCTCCCTAAAACATTACACTGGGAACTAGCAACTCTTTGATCTCCAGAAGTAGGAAGTTAGTCTTGGTTGTAATGTGTTTAAAAACCTTTTCTCTTTAATCCGTTGAGCCGTGCTCTCTGAACGAAAAAGATTAGTGAGGTTTCTATCAGCTTTTGTGCTTAATTCAGTGCAAAAAGTATACATAGCATGGCAGGGAGAGGAAGCAACCTGTTTGTTTAGGCACTCTGCCATCCTGTGCAGACTTGTGGCAGGAGTTAATGAACTGCTATTGTAATAACATTAGGCCAACGTGCCTCTATTTTACACTCTTTGGCTGGCTTTCAAGGGTAGGAACAGAACTGAAAATGAATGTTAGAGACGGGGTATGTGCATAGGAAGGATCCAAAATCTGTCTGAAGGGAGATATTGCCCTGTATAGTTAAAAGGAACTCATGAGACCTGTTATGCTATGGAATAGCTGATTTGGGTCATGTCAGAGTCTGGCTGACTCTAGCAGACCGAAGGATTGCACAATGGCTTTGTGCTGGACAGACATCCTTGCCATACAAATCTGGGAGAGAAGCTCAAATGCTTTGTTGTTGTTGTCAATAGGCCTCCCAGAGCCTTTCACAGGAGGTTGTTTTTCTTCCAGGCTCCCGGCAGCTTTCCAAACCTTCAGCTCCTTGCGGGAGATGTTCCCGGAGGTCTCTGGGTACTGCTACTGCTCGGACAGCCTGGGGAGAGAGCTAGCAGACACTGGTGAGTACCTGTCTGCACCTCACATGTCAACTTCAGCAGCTTTGAACTCCCAAGGAGAAGGACAGGTAAAAAGTGTCAGTGTTAAGCTTCCTTTGGGACTCCAGGTTTATTTCTGCAAGATGTAAGGGCACAGAGCAGCTGATGTGACCAGTGTATGGGAAAGGCTGGTGAGCTCTCATGACACTTGCTCACACAATGTGAACCCCACCCTTGGGAGCAGTGCTCCAACAGGAGCCGCTGCCTAGGAACTAACCCTGTCCTTTTTGGAATGGTCAATAAGATTTTGGAATGTCCACCTTCTGTCCACCTTTGAAAGCTGAATCCTATTCAATGTCCAGTCAGCAAATGCAGGGGAATATAAAGGACCTGGAGGCTGAGCTAGTTTCTTCTTGCTTAGGTGGTCATCCTATTCTGGTGGTCATCCTATTCTGTCGTAGCCTAAGGTTACCTTTCAAGCATGTTAATGGTTGATGGGACATTTTTGGGGGAAAAGAAAGGAAAGGGAAAGGGAAAGGGAAAGGGAAAGGGAAAGGGAAAGGGAAAGGGAAAGGGAAAGGGAAAGGGAAAGGGAAAGGGAAAGGGAAAGGGAAAGGAAAGGAAAGGAAAGGAAAGGAAAGGAAAGGAAAGGAAAGGAAAGGAAAGGAAAGGAAAGGAAAGGAAAGGAAAGGAAAGGAAAGGACTGTTTTTTGGTTCTTTTTTGTTGTTGCTCCCAAAAAAAGAGGAGGTAGAACACTTCCAGATCCTCTTTCTTAGATATTGCTGCTTAAAAAATAAAGCCAAAAATAAACAAAACAAAACAAACAAACAAACAAACAAAAAGCGTGGGAAAAATGCAGAGCATGATGGCTTAAAATTTACATGGTAGATGAGAACTTTCGTATTTAGTTCCTAAGAGAAATTCTCCAAAAATCTGTGTGCTCAGAGGAAAAACTGCACTTCTTTTCATTTACTTGTTGTACAAACAAAATGGTTAGGAATTGGTTTTTGGAAACACTAGGCAGTGATATAATTACACAGTATCAATGGCACTACTGCAAACTGAACCTAACGCAACCACAGCCCAGTGCTGGGTTACTGGATGCTCCTTCTTCTCATTTTGGTGCATGTCAAAGTGCAAAGCCAATGACAGGGGGCACTCAGCAGCAGGGTTTATGGTACAGGGCATTTGGGTTATGTGGTATAAGTTCACACTTGGGCCACTTTAGAGGACTGGGTTTTCTTTTTCAAGGTAGGTTTCCAATTCTACTCCTCTGGTGCAAAGAAGATGACTTCTGTCTTAAAATCAGACTCTGTGCTAAAAGTCCCTCTTTCTCAGGCCTGGAGCTGCTGCTTGATGAAGTTTATGACACAATTTTCTCAGCACTGGAGCCTGCCCGCACGTTCACAGAGACCAGCATTTATCGGATCCTGCAGAGGAGGTTTCTGGGTGTGCAGCTGGCTACCTCCGGCCGGTTCAGATGTAAGTAGCACCCAGGTGATTCCCTGCAAATGGAATGATAATTTCAGATCTTTATGACAGCTGCTATTGTGGAGAGTTGTTTTAATAGTCTCCTGTACTAAAAGCTTATAATATCACAGTTTTGGTGCAAGAATCAAGGTCCCTCCATTGCAGCTGACTTTTAGTCTTTGGGCTGTAGACTCTTAGCAGCAGAGTGTACCTATCCTCTTATGAAAACTTCCCATGCACTTGAGGTTTGTGTTAGTTGAAAGCCTGTGAATTCTCCCTATCTTTTGCTTTGAGATTCTGGAGATGGATCTGATGATTTATTGTATTAAAAGCCTGAGAAAATGCTCCCTAATTTCCGACAGTAGTCAGAAATAAGAAGGATCTTACATTGGCCACAGCCCATTCCATCCCCAGGAGACTATACAAGAGGTTGTAGTGCCTGAGCCAGCAAGGCTGAACTTCTGGATCTGCCCTTGGGTCTGTTCCCTCCCTTATGAGGGCAGGAAAATAGGATGTGTTTCTCAGCCTATGGGCAATGAACTCTGCAGGACAGTAGGTAAGGTGTTTCCTTCTCCTACACCAGAGCCTAGGAGAATTGCCTAGGGAAGTTTGTATCCCTTGCTGTGATACTTCATTCTCCTATCCAAACTCTGACGTTGGTATCTGACCCTTGCTGAGGAGCTACGTCACCAGAGATATTAAGCAGATACCAATGCAAGTCTTCCAGTCACACAGGTCACACAGTTTCTCTGTTTCTGGGAAGAGCTGATCGTTTTGGGGGGTCTGGAAAGCATCTTTCTCCTCCCACTGCACAGTGCTGTGAAACAGGCTCTGACTGCAGATAGAGGCGGTGGCTGTCAGCAGGGATGAAGCTGTAACAGCCACAAGATGGAGACACGATCACGCTCCTTAGCCACTGGCAGTGACTTGGGTGAGTTACCCATCACCTGAAGCCATGCATGCTAGGTGCTGGATGAAGGGTTTCTGATGCAATGCTCTTGCTGCCCCCGTCTCTTGGCTGAACGAAGCTGGAATGCTGTGGAAGGTGAGAAAAATTTAGGCTGTGGGACTGTAGGTTATATAAACAGGGAAAGCTTCTGTCACAAGGGTTGAGTCTAATATGGGAGAAGTCATAGCTCAGAAAATTTGCATTGTGGAGTTTTAGATTCTTCATCAGTTCTGGTCAGTTTGACAGGAATGGGGTCTTATGTTCCTCGTTGAAGGATGCCAAAGAAATTTGTGGTCCCAGACCAAATCTCTGCAGCCAGATGTGGAGCCTTTTGCAGGAGCAACACCTCTTCTCACCAGAAACACTGTATCACATTTCTCTGTTGGTCACTTTTGCATTTCCATTAAGGACCAGAGCTCACCTAGCCGCTGGAACAGCTCACTGAGTCAGAAACTCTGTGTATTGCTACCCATGGCTACAGCTGAAAAATGAGTTTATTTTTTTTTTTCTCTTCAGTTTTCAGAATCAAGTACCTACAGAAGAAAACCATGGGACCACTTCCCTTAGATGAAAGAGGATGGACAATTTTAACCTTGGGCTGGTGCTTGAAGTTTCAGGAAATTAAACCTTTCTTTTTCTTTTTTTTTTTTTTTTTTTTTTTTTCTTCCAGACTTCTCAAAAATAGGCAAATGATGGGATCAAGTGGAGATGGCTCTGAAACTTTGTTTTCCCTCCTGTTTTTTTTTCCAGGCCCTTCAAAATGTGAGGTTGAGCGATATGCAGCCGTGCGCTACCAGCACGCCTACGTGCCATCTTGTGACCCTGATGGGGGCTACACACCGGTGCAGTGTCAGCAGGGAGGGCAGTGCTGGTGTGTGGACACCAAAGGGAGAGAGGTCCAGGGCACCAAGAGACGAGGACAGCCTCCAGCCTGTGGTATGTGTTAAGTAAAAGGGAAAAATGCTAGCAAATACCACTGCCTTGTACATTCATGTACACTTCCAGTTCAAGCCAGGTCCTTTCACCTTCCCTCTCCAAACCCTTCATCTGCTGTGGGAATTTTGTCTTTAGTAAACAAACAAATCCTAAAAGACCAGGATCCAAAAGCCTCTGTGGCGTTAAAAACCACATTTGAATAAAATATTAAATATTAAAAAAAAAATAAATTATATTAATTTCCTTTATAATCTGCTTTTAGCCTTTCAGTTTTTCATGTGGTGAGGCTTTCCTTTGCAGCTATGATATTTATGTCTTGATTCCAGGAGCTGGGCATCAATTCACAATACCTGGGATAATGTAAGAAAGCTGGTGATGGAGTTTTGGGGTTTTTACCACCTTCTTCTGCTGAAATGCAGAAGAAGCCAAGCTTCAAAGATGTCCTCTCTCTCATCCTGAATGTTTTTTTCCCCTGCATTTCTTTCAGTGCATACTTGGTAGAAAACAATTCAGAGAAGGTGTCTGGGTTTGCACTTTGAGAGAGATTTCATTAAGTATACACCATCAGATCTGTGCCCCAAATGGAAATGACAGCAGAAATGTCAAAGGGCCAGAGGGGAGGAGGAAAGTTTAAAAACTTTGACTCCAAAATGCACTACCTAAATATTCAGGATTGTGCTGGAGGGCTGGGGAATGAGGTCTTAAGGAAAGATGCCTTCAGGGGAGTTCATTTTTCTGTCTACAAGACACAGTTGTACCATGCAGATAAAGAAGGGAGGAATCTACCCCAGGTGTCATGGTCCCAAGTCACTCAGTGTGCCCCAGGCACAGACAAGCTTACTGAATGAAAAAGTTTGCATGAGTCCAAGGCTGATCACCCTGTGTTGGGACTGATTGTTTTCTTGCGTGTGCTTTTCGGAGCCTTCCTGATAATTTTTTGGGAGGTGTGACATGAGGCTGCTTGCAGCTTTTATTGGCAGACTCAGGAAATTTAAGCAGGGAAAATTTCTGTGGGGGTTTTGCAGACTAACTCCCAAAAAGGTATTCCATGAGGATATAGCTGGAGCCTGTGGCCAGCCAGATACGTGCCATGTGCGTCTCCTGCTCTGCTGCTCTGTTTTAATTCTGTTTGATTTCTTTAGCTCTTACCCCCACCAATGTTCATGCTGGAGGAGGCAGAGGTGTAGGTGTGAGGGGTATCTTGGGTTTTCATGTGACTTGGAGCACCAGGCAGTTCAGATGGGGATGTGCTCCTTTACAAATACTAGAGTAAATTCACCCCAGCAGTGCTTTTCTGGTTTTTGATTATTTTTTTTTTCCTTCTCACTCTACTTTGATTTGATTCAACAATGAGTAGGAGGGGAGAGCATTCAACGTCTGTGATCCTACATTTGTTTTGGATTTGTATACTTGTGGATTGTGCTCTAGGGACCAATAAGTTAGTGTAAACCGATGTTCTTCATCTCTGTTACCAAGAGCCAACACTAAACACAGAAGGGGCCCATCCTACAGAAAATGCCTTCACGAAGGAACCACTGTGAGGGACCTGAGTGCATGCCAGGAAATGTGGAGTGGGAAAGGGTTCTAAAGGAGGAGTGAGCAAGATGCTGAGCACAGAGCCTCAGATTACTTGTTACCCTATTTGAGAAGCTTTTAGGATTTCCAGCTTTTATCCTCACTGTTAGCAGGGTTCAGGACTATTTTATTATATTGCCTGGAAGTAGAATGGATGGAGATGGGGGTCAGACCACTGGATGCTATGATGAAACAGATCAAAGCTAATCATCCACCATCCTGTCCCCATGAGGGATGACAGTGGTGCTTGAGGAGAAAGTGTGAAAAACATGGGAAATGCAGAGTGATTCTTTCATATGTCCTCCTGTTGCCTGCGGGCTATGCAATCCCCAAACTGGAGGTTGAAACCAGGTCATTGTGTTCAACATTTCTTAAGGAAGTCATTTATATCTATGTCTTTATATCTAAATCTTTATATCTATGAAGTCTTTCATTTTCTGATGTCTTTGTATGAATGTACAGAGACTGGACTGGAAACAGGCACACCTATGGCATAGCTTGCCCCAGGATGTGGGTGGCCTGCGTAGGACGCCTCCATAAATTTTCCATTAGAGAGCACTGGTGAAAATGACTATTTCTTTTTTTCTGTAATCTGTTTCCCTTTCTTGTGTTCACATATTGCGCCTGGATCATCTGGGCTTTTTATTAGAAGCAGGCATCGTACCAGAGAATGTGTTTGAAAAAGACTTTGTTCATACTTTCAACCATAGGAAGAGGAATGGGGATTTGCACTAGAAAACAATAGATTTAGAAAAAGGTCACAGAGCAGTAAATTCAGACATACTGGAGGAAGTATCCATTCAGTTTGTGTCTTGAATAGAGAAGTTTACTCTTACACTCAGCAACAAGAAGTTTATAGGTTACACTCAGCAACGGTTTAAGTTTCCTTATCAGTGTGCCTGATGCTTAGTTAGGGAACTAGAGGCAAATTAAAATACACTCAGTGGTTTCTGCTGAGACTGATTGAAAGGTATCCTTAAAATAGCAGGTTTTGGAGGTTCTGAAGTTTGTACTTTTTACTTTTTGTTTAGGTGAAGAACAAATATGCATCTCTGAGAGACAACAGGCATTGTCAAGGATCTTTTATGGCCCTGCCGGGTACTTCAGTCAGCCTGATTTATTTTCCACACCAGATGTGCAGTCAGAGAAAATAGCTGGCTACTCAAGACCCTGCCCTCCCTTCATCAAGGAGCTGTTTCAGGTCTCTGGACTGTCATCTCCAGTCATGCAAAGCCCATACGCCAGCCAGATTCCCGGGCTAGAATCCATCCTTAGTGAAGCCATCAGAGGAATATTCCCATCAAGGGAACTGGCTCAAGTGGCATTGCAATTTACTGCCAATCCAAAGCGCTTCCAAGAAAATCTCTTTGGAGGAAAGTTCTTGAAGAATATGATCCAGTTCAACTTCACAGGGGCACTTGGCACTAGTGGCAAATACAGCATTGGTCAGTTTTTCCAAGAGGAAGATGTGACAGGGAGGGATAATGGCCAAGGCCTTCTGGAATCAGCTGAAGCATTTGCATTGGAAGTATCAAGGGGGAGCTCCATTTTAATCCAACCTCTTGTAGGCAGCTTTGGCCGCACAGTAACTCTTCAGGACAATCAGAATATGATGAAATTCCTTTCCTCTGTCCTGGAACTACCAGCATTCTTTACCTTTCTTCAACAAGTGATTTCTGTCCCCAGAAGCATTGCTGAAGATTTAGGTGAAGTGGTGAAAATAGCATTGGGATCCAAAGTCTGTGGTGAGGAGGCAAAGGACCTGTTTGTTCCAACATGCACCACGGAGGGGAGGTATGAGGAAGTTCAGTGCTATGCAGGAGAGTGCTGGTGTTTGGACACTTCAGGTAAGGAAGTTCCAGGCTCAAGAGTTCGAGGTGAACGTCCAAGGTGTCCCACTGAGTGTGAGAAGCAAAGGAGAAACCTGCAGAACTTGAAACAAAGCCTGCCTGCAGGATCAGATCTTTTTATTCCCTCTTGTACCAAGGATGGAGACTTCCTGCCACTCCAGTGTTATGGGACAAATTGCTTCTGTGTTGACTTGAATGGCAAGACTATTCCAGGAATAAGAGGAAATACTGGAAAACCCATGCAATGTAAGTTCCAGAAACTGGGAATATAGAGATGCTTCCTTATTTTGTTGGAATTTCATGATTTAATTCTTCATATCTGGTTATTTCGGGAAATGTGTGGATGATGTATACAAACAATATTATCCCCTAACAGATAAGAATGTCAGCCCTACAGGTGCAGGGGAATAGTGGGAAATACAGTGTACATAAACCTTGGTATCCTAAGTCTTTTCTTTCAGTATGTGGGGTAGGTACACTCACAACAGAGGACCCTGAGGTCCTGCCTTGTTAATGACTACGTCATTGACAACTGTCTTACTTAAATGTGTAGTAAAGGATATATAACATCCCTGGTGCCCATGAGGCCTGGAGCATCTGTGTGCCCTTGCCAATTGAAAAAGCTCTTTTGCTTCCAGAACCAAGTAACCAGGGCAGTCCCTGGGTCATTCTTGTTCTGAGAACTGAAGAGCTTCAGTGTCTTACACCATGGACTTTTAGTCTTTTAGCTCAAGAATATATCCTCAACTTGGTAGGCCATCACAGGAGACTGAACATAGAAGATGGATTCAAAGACTGATGGGTTTCTCATAAAGGTCTTGTGAGTCACAAATGACTTGTCAGATGCAATTTGGCATTGCATTTTGCAGGAACTGGGATTATTTAGCCTAGAGAAAAGGAGGCTCAGGGGGGCCTTATCACTCTCTACAACCACCTCAAAGGAGGTTGTAGCAGGGTAGGGGGTCGGTCTCTTCTCCCAAGCAACAAGTGATAGGGCAAGAGCAAATGGCCTCAAGTTGCACCAGGGGAGGTTTAGGTTGGATATTAGAGAAAAATTTATTCACTGAAAGGGTTATGGAGTATTGGGACAGGCTGCCCAGTGGAATTAGTTGAGTCACCATCCCCAGAGGTGTTCAAAAGACTTGTGGATGTGGTACTTAGAGACATGGTGCAGTGGTAGACTTGGTAGCTCTAGGTTATAGGTTGGACTTGATGACCTTAGAGGTCTTTTCCAACCTAAGTAATTCAATGGTTCTATGGAATGCCTCTTCTGCTCTTCTATTAATGTTATACAAATGAAGAAGGAAGCACGCAGGCTGGGGATACTTTGGGGATTTATTCCTACCACGCAGGCTGGGGATACTTAAGGGATTTATTCCTACCAACCCATAAGGAGTGCAGTCAAAAACAAACATGTTCATAATGCTGTGGTGTGCAGAAGGAGGTGAGCTCCTATGTTTTGCTATGTTTGTAGAACTGCTTGGTGGCAAAATGAGATTTGGCTCTGAAGGTGTCAGAAAAAACTTCCAAAAGAAAACTCACTCCTACATCTTGTAGGATGGTATTTTTATATCCAGCTGCAATATTCATTACAGGGTAGGAAGAGAGGACAACATAAACTGAAAATTCTGGTGAAGTCCAATGGGAAATAAAAACGGTGTTGATAGTATAATAGCAAGAATGTTTAGGTTAGGGGTGTTGTATGTCTTCAGTGCCTTCATAAGATGTGCTATGCATGTTTTTCTTTTCCCCAGGCCCCAGTGCTTGCCAAGCAACAGCCGGTCAGGAATTTCTAAAGAGTGTGAAAGTCCTGTTGTCAGATCCAAGTGTCCTGTCTCAGCCCTCCAGCATTTACGTGCCCCAGTGCAATGATGACGGTGCCTGGAGGCAGGTGCAGTGCAGTGGTCCTCCTGAGCAAGCCTTTGAGTGGTATGAAAGGTGGCTGACAGAGAACAATGAAGGCAAACCTCTGCCTGTTTCTGATCTATTGAACATCATAACTGTTTATAAAAATGCCTCTTCCAAAGGCTTTTCAGGTTTTATTAAAGCTTTGTATGAGGCTGGGCACCAGAATGTGTTCCCAGCTTTCACCACCTATTCCTCCTTCGCTGATCTTCCACCTGAGGTGCTGGAAGGAAATGTGACCTATGCATCTGGGAACATTTTATTGGATCCGTATACATTCTGGCAGCTTCTGAATGAGCAGCTGACCTATTACCCAGGACCCTACACTGATTTCAGCACTCCATTAAGCAACTTTGAACTTCGTGATTGTTGGTGTGTTGATAGCAAAGGAGAAGAGCTGCAGGGAACAAGGGCAGAAGTGAACCAGGTTCCAAAATGTAAGTAGCAGAATTGCTGGCACAGGAAAAAAAGTACTTTTAAGTGCAATGAGATAGCAGATAATGGCTTGGGGAAAGATCATTGATAATGCCTGTTGTGTTAAAGGGTAAAGAAGTTTGGCAGGAAGTAAACCCCATCATGTTTCAGCTTGTCCTCAGATAGCAGAGGGGCTGGAGCATCTGGTCTTAGATTCAGAGTGATGCCTAATTTGTACTACAAGTCCAACCACATTCAATACATTGAACTACTACAATCATGGATGCACAAATAGCATGATACACCTTCAGTCTAGTAGATTAAAGACTGGTGTGAGAGGCTTTATAGGCTGAGAGAAATTCAGAGCGTGTACTCAGTGAGGAATGATCATACCTTGAAGACAGACAGCCTTCGGGATGGAGGAGTATTTTGGCAATATTATGAGGTTATAATGGGCAAAGTTCACCCAGAGGACATGATTTCAGCAGACAATGGAAAACTGCCAGCTCAGGGCTGGCTATGCAGTTTATCAGTTCAGCTCAGGGCTTGCTTAGGGTAATGGCGATGCAGTCTATCAGTTCCATAGTACCATCAAGTTCCCATCCCACAGAGCCTGGCCGTGGTGTTTCCACCCTGCTCCACCCTCTGTGCTATTTCGCTTGGAGTCAGCACACCAAGCTCCCCTGGTATTGCCAATATCTAAGGCTGTAGGTTATGTTACCAAGGGGACTATCATGGAACAGATTCCTTGCACATCTACTGCATTTCACCCTGGAATTTTCCTCAGTTTTCCTTCTCTTAAGATTTGGGCATACCTTTCATCTCAACATGTCACCTCCACCAATTATTCCATACTGCCATTGTCACCAGCCACCACAGGCAGGGAAACTCATTTTTGGAAAACAAGTAGTGTTTCAGCTTTGGAAGTATGGAAGAATAAAGTTCTATGACAAGGTTGTGTAGACTTTATGATTTGGACCATGGGCATATAATGTTTTTTCAGAAGGTATTTAGCCAGACACCAAAGGACACTTTAAAGCTAGAAGCAGTCTTGTAAAGATTTTTGTGGAAAATTCAGTTACAGTAACTGATGTAAATGACTTTCAAGAACACCTTAAAATGATGCAGGAGGAATTTGCTTTACTGTTTCTTATTATTCAGTCAAGAGTAACAAATATCCCCAACAGGTCACTAGGACAAGAGTGAGGCCAGCACAGGAGTTTGGTGGTAAGCCCTCTGTCTAGAGCATCTCCACTAAAGCTATTGGGTCTTCTTTGGGTTATTTCAGCAGATTAAATATTATAAATGTAGTCTCTAAAACCATTCTTGTCACATCATAATTTTCTAGCTGGAAGGAAAAGGCAGAACAATTAATTGCAAACTCCCAAATGGGTAAGGAGAACTGGAGAAGCCTGTTCTGTGAGCAAATGGGAAATAGAGAGGATAAAGCAGATTAACAGTTATTCTAGCAGAAAAGTTTTAGCTGGGTTGGTTCTGTGTGTTGAACTTCCATGTCCAATCCTGCAGATGTATGTAAGGACTGGCCAAGTGTCAGCTTTCCTCCGCCTTTTCTAGGTCCTGGTGTATGTGAAGGTGTTAAGCAAGAAGCCATGAAATTTATGGAGGAAGCAGAGCAACTCATCCGAGCATCAAACACTTCCCATTTCCCTTTTGGAGAGAGCTTCTTGATGGCAAAGGGAATACAGCTCACAGACAGCGACCTCCTACGTTCTGCTCAGATTTATGAGCCAGAGGTGATGGTCTCCGAAAAGTTGTTATCAAGCAGTGACTATTCCCTCCAACTGGCTGCACGATCAGGTAAGTGAAGGGGAGATGATTTTAATTAAAGAGATTAATGCACAGGATTTGTGCAAGGGTACTTTACAAGGAACTCAGCTTTCCTGAAAGATAGGTGCAACTCAGCACGTGTTACTTATTAGTGTAATTAACCTAAGCCAAGATCTGATTTCAGTTCATTTCAGATTTTCTTATCTGTATGAATCCCTGCATAGGTCAGATATACATCTGCAGTGTTTATTTTCCTTTCTAAGGTACAAGGAAAAATCAGATGTTTGTAAACATGTACTTTTAAAATATCTCTTCTGGTATTGGCCACCAATATCTTCTCTTACTTTTTTTTTTTACAGTCTTGCATTTCTACTGGCGGAGTCACTTTGCTGTGAAGGGTTCTGCTGGAGAAGCAACACAGCTGGGATTTCATCCCTACATCCCACAGTGTGATGGCCTGGGAAACTGGGAGCCAACTCAGTGCTATGAGAGCACAGGTGAGCAGTCACCAGAAAAATACTCCATGTTGTCTGAACACAGAAAATCTAATAGTTATTATTATTTATTTATTTATTTTTAAAAAAGAAAACCTATATTCTTGTAGTCAAACTGGAGAGAGATAGATAGGTGGGCTTCCATGATGGGTGAAATATTTATTGACTGGAGTGAGGGACTCAAGTGACAAGGTTTCAAGTGACAAGGTTATCAAGTGATAAGGGCTCAAAAATTGGTTGATGATGAGTTGCTTGCTGCTAGTAGTGGTCCTAAGAGGTCATTTTGGGGGGCTGGAAATTATTTCATGCTTCTGTTAATGACCAGGGGAATGAGACCAGAGCACACTCTCAGCAACTTTGTGGATTATACCAAATTGATGGGAATAGGTGATACACCACATAACAGAGCTTGCAACGGAGGACTCTCACCAGAGCTGCTACATTTCCATTTGCATCCCAGTTCCAAAGTATGGTCTACTTATCTCTGGAAACCAGAGTTAACTGTGTCTTAGACTTACTGACCACTTTCTATAGTGATGTAGGGGATCAAAATCCTCCAAGAATGCAACAAAGTTAACTAGGAATGCTGCAATATAACATCTAAAATAAGTCTGCTTTTCTTCCCTGGGCAGGTCATTGCTGGTGTGTGGATGAAAGAGGACATTATGTTATGGATTCCTTGGTCTCGCGTTCAGCAGAACTTCCTAAATGTCAGTTATTTTTTCTTCTTAAATGTCTGTATTTACTTGTTCTTAAAAAAATTAATTATTGAAAATTCTAGTAAGATACGCAAGAAACATAGAATCATAGAATCATAGAATATCCTGAGTTGGATATTCTATGATTCTATGATTCTATGTTTCTTGCGTATCTTACTAGAATTTTCAATAATGTCTTGTTTTGAACCATTGCAAGAAAATAGAAAGGAGCCTTTTATGCTTGTTTTGCTCGTGTGTTTCATTTCAGTTCTTACGAATTCAATTTACATGATTTGGGAACAAACTCTCTACTGTTGTTATCAAACACCAATTAGGTGTTCCCTGCCTGATGCTCTAGCATGTAGATGTGTGAAGGAGATAGAAAGACCCATCTTTCTCTAGGTTAGCTTTGAGAACTCAATTTTATTTTAATATACATGTATGTTTTTTTGTTTGTTTGTTTGTTTTATTTTCTGTTACAGGCCAGACATCATGTCAGAAATCTCGAGCCAATGCCTTAATTTCCAGCTGGAGACAGAGTGGCTCGAAGGTGGATGCTTCTGCAGCATATCTGTTTGTCCCCTACTGCCTTGAGGTAACTTAGCATGGATGAGGGAAGAAGAAACAAAACCTTCCTGGTTTTGCTAAAAGGACAATAGTATTTCAGTCTGTGCTCACTAAATATCCCCTGTGCATTCCTATTAACCTGAAAGAAAGGTGTTAGACAAAACATAAAGGGGGATATGCCCTCCATAAAGCAGAGTTTAAACAGTTCTGAGATGAAGACGAGGAACAGGAAGTTCTGTTCCTGCCTGCACTTCCCTCCTGCAGGGTGGAACTGCTTAGGCCTTACACAGGGCTGAGTTTAAAAGGCACAACTTAATTAACTGACTTTTGGGAGACTTTTGCTTTCTGAGCTATGAAATAATGTGAGGATGAGAGGGAGATGGATATGGGTATCCCAAAATGGGGTTCATGATGTTTGAAACATGGCATTGAGCAGGGTAGAGCCCTGACATGGGCAAGAAAAAGACACTTCAAATCAAGGTTATACCCATCTTTCAGTCTACATACTCTCTCTCAGGGTGTGGTTTCAGTCTTATACTAGGTAACCTATATTTTAATATTTCATTTTTCTCATTAACATGTATTATAATGGACAAATGTATATATAATAAATATTTTAACCACACTTTTGGGATATGGATTTCTGAGTGTCTCTGTTAATATCAATTGCTATGCAGTGATGTGTAATTGATTTTTCTTAGACAGGAGAATATGCTGTGCTACAGAGATCCTACACGGACATTTGGTGTGTAGATCCTGTGTCAGGAGAAGTATTTCAGCGTGGCAGCATAGATTCAGATGGCAATCCTGAATGTGAGTAATGCTTTACCTGCAGCCTGTTGTGGCAGTTGTACCATCTCATGGAATAATAGAATGGCTTGGGTTGGAAGGGACCTTAAAGATCATCTAACTCCAACCCCCTGCCATAGGCAGGGACATCTCCCCGTAGATCAGGTTGCTCAAGGCCCCATCCAGCCTGGCCTTGAACACCTCCAGGGATGGGGCATCCACAGCTTCTGTGGGCAACCTGTGCCAGTGCCTCACCACCCTCTGAGTGGAGAGTTTCCTCCTAACATCAGATCTAAATCTTCTCTCTTCTAGTTTAATACCACCTCACCTTGTCCTATCATTATCTACCTGAGTGAAAAAAAAAAAAAAAAAAAAAAAAGGAATAATGAACATGGAAACATGGGTTTAACTTTCCAGTGACAAGTGCAAGCACATACCTTTCACAACACCAGAAACAAAGTCTACCCAAAGTGCTAGCTTTGGGCTCATGGATGAGTTTTCAGGGTGATTTCTGAGCTGTAGCAACTGAGCCACTTGCAATAAGGGAGTCAGAGAAGCACAGTATCATCCAGGTTGGAAAAGACCTCTGAGATCATCTAGTCCAAACTCTAACCTAGCACTGACAAGCAGTGGTATGAATTAAGTTTTGGGACCTAAATTAATTAATTTTTAAGAACATGTCTCCCTTCAACTGACAGGGACAGACATAGCTAAAGAAAGCATTTAGGAAAACAAGCTCTCGTGCCTAAAGCTAGACTTTGAGGAGCTACTGAGTGAGACAGGTAACTGTTACAGGAAGCTGGGCAGAACTATGTGAAGCCTGAAACAGAATGTGGACATTTTACATAGTCCACAACTGTTCTATGGAGTGTGATTAAATCTATATTATCTTTATATTGCCTTCAAATAAAGACAGGGTACTGTTGAGGTCTCATCAGAGATGGTTCCTCCCAAAGGTTGAAGAATTCCTGCTTATAGAAAATTAAGTGCCAAATTGGAGCTAAGGCCCTGGCTCTGCTTTATTGAGTAGTACAGGCAGCTCAAGAGCCTGCAGTGCTCATTTCTTCACTTCTTCAGATAGGATAACAAGCTTGGTGCCTTGGTCTGACCCAGCAAGTCTGCTCTTCTCTTCTTGCTGATGGTCTAATGACACAAGTATGGCAAAGACGAGCAGCAGACCTAACCGGGGATAAGTAACTGCATGCTCAGTGAGGAATTGACAATTGTACATTGGTTCCCTAAATCACCATGCAGGTTTAAAAGTTTACTCCAGCACTTGTGGATGAACAAAATTAGTAAATACTAACTTCAGTGCAAGCTGGGGTTGAACTTTTTCAGATCTTCTTGTGTGTGAATAGTTCCTCAAGCAGATGTCCTTGTCTTTTTTTTTTTTTTTTTTTTTTTTTTTTAAACTATAAATACTGCTGGTTTGTGTGATTTTGCATATGTATAGAGTTGTGTTCCAAAGGTACTAAACTGGGACATTTGGACTATTTTAAAATGTTAAATAATCATAGTATTACTATATTTCAAATGACCTTGCTCAAAAATTCTTACTAAACAGAATGTTTATTTTATTTTGTTTTGTTTTGTTTAAATTTAAAATGTGAGCCTATAAGTGATGCACTGTCAAGTTTATGGCAAGAAAGGATGTTAACACAAAATAAATCAATATCGTATTTTGTAGTTTTTCCACCGTTTTCTTGGTGCAAACTCATATATCATGCACTTTAGTCTTTACAAAACAAAACAAACAAACAAAATGTTTCCTAGTGGAACTAAAATTTCACACATTTCTGTAATGATACACATTAATTGTGATTTTGTGTTCCCTTATATTTTTATTTTTAGTAGTACTAAAAGCACTATTGTTGAAGTGTCTAGGGCAATTCTGTACTTCAGTTTACCAGTTTGCTGTCTTCTGTTCTGCATCTTGCAATGATTTTCCTCTCTTTAAAGGTCCTAGTTACTGTAATATGTTGAAGTCCAAAACTAGTTTACGAGAAGCTGGTAAAGGCTACATCCCACAGTGTGAAGGAGACAAGGGGATGTTCTCACCCGTGCAGTGCACCCGGGATGGAGAAAGCTGCTGGTGTGTGTTTGACAATGGAGAAGAGGTGCCTGGGACACGAGTAAGAGGAGGAAGACCTGCATGTGAAAGTGAGTTGATGCTTGAGGCATTTTGCTTCCGTGCAAGTTCAGGTCTGGAACTAGACTCAGATCCTAACTTTTTCTGGTATTTAGTTGTATTTAAGCTTCTTTGATCGGACCATAATATTTTTGCTGTTAGTATGATTATTTTTGTATTATAGCAGATTTCAGACCTATCTGGGCATGATATCCCATTTTATTCAAGTACTTTGTCATGGAGAAGGAGGAGGGTCTAGATCTTTGACATTTCCTTGTTCATAAAATTGGGTAAATCAAAGGGCTGTTAAACTTTGTTAAAAGTCCACCTGAACAGTTTGATGCAAACTTGAACCTGTTCCAGTGTGAGCTGGCTCTGGGATTAAAAGCCATTCAACTGACTAAAATAAAATTTTAAAAATGTATGCTTCTGCCATTCCTACTCTTGGCTAGTGGTCAGAATTGTGAAAACGATGTGCCAAAACACTACATATTCACAGAGTATTTCCTGTGTTATGAGAGCTGCAGAGTACTGGATTTCACTCATGGTTTCCAGTGAGATGTCCAAATGGCAGATATTTGGATAACTTTTATTTCCAATGGTCTTTATATATCTCCCCATCACTGAAGTGAAGCAGAACAAATGAAATTTTCTACAAGGCCATGCTCCAAAGTGCAATGATTAATTGAAATTAAAGATGTAAAAAGAAAACCTTCAAGAGCCAGTGCCTGCAGGACACCACCGTTTCCATAGTTCTTACATTTTTTTAAATGAGAGCTGTTGGTAGATTTTAGAAAATGAGGCCACATAATAAGAAATTGCTTAGGTTTCCTTCTGTGATTATGCTATATAATGAGCAAAATGTGCTTCTCAAGCTGATGGTGTCAGCCTAACTCTCTGTAAAGCATTTTAATCAATTAGATAACTCCTCAGCCAATTTGGAAACAGCCTACAACATCATTTTCTTTGAACCCTCTTGTACGAATAGACAATTTTGAGGACATGATTATTTGAGAAGACACAGGGAGATCACAGGGTTATATCTGCCCCATACAGTGTGGTATTATATGGAGTTGCCCAACAAAGCTGTGAAGAAATGAACTCCAGAGCTAGGGCAGTGCAGTCACGTGCAGCTTTCTAGCTTTTCAGAGAAGCAGAGTTTATTAGTCTAACAAATGTAGTGCTGCAGCTGTCCTGACTTCAGATTAAGGGCTAGGGCTTCTGTGGCACACTGGACTGTGTAATAGCTATTTACCAATTTGTTTGGACCAGGTGGAGGAAATCACTTTGATGCATGACACTCTATAGAGCAGACTGACTTTCTGACAAACTCTGAAAATGAACAGAGAAAAGTGGAAGAGATTGTAGTATGCCAGAGAAAAGTCAGAATTAATTTTAAATGTGAGTCCTTCATATCTTCTCATTTTCACAAGAGCTCATTTTCTGGATTTCCTCCTAAATTCCAAGAGATTCTTATGAAATATGATTTAAGGAAGGTGTAGGCGTACAATAAGATAGGGCCCTCAGACGATTTTGCATTCTGCTTGGACATTTGCTGTTTCTTGAGACCCTGTAATGCTGTAATTTTCCTAGAGGAAGTAGTGACTGAATGATTAACTACCTTGAATGTTTAAAAGATTGAACTGAGAGAGAGAGATACCTGCTTCAAAAATTTAGTGGAAACTTGGCTTTACCATTTGTTATTTTGCACATAGATATACCGCTGAAATAATCTTTAATGATTTTTCTGGATTTTGAAAAAGCAGTGGAACTTTTTCATGCTAAACAGTTTACTTACAGGATAAGAATAAAGAAGAAAAAGTTATTTTTCCCCTCAGTCTGTCCAGCCTCATCCTGGAAACTACTAATAATTGTTCAGGAAAAAGAAAAGGGAGTATTATTTCACTATCTTGGATATCTTGTCTGTCAACAAAAGAAGCTGTTGTGGTGGGAGAGTACAATAAACTTCTCCTGCAACATCTGAAGAGACAGCTGTAAACAGAGTGCCCAGAGCTTGCAATGAGTTTTTCATTAGATTAATCATTTCCATCAGAGATAGAATCCAAGCTCTTCTAGTTGACAGACACCAGAGCTGATGCCAAGTATCCTAGCAGTTTCCACATGCACCTCCCATCCTCAGGCCCACTTTCCACTGCTCTGAGTGGAGATAGAGGAGGGGAGAGCATCTAGAGAAAGTACTTTCCTTCTGGAAATCTTTAGAAACACCTGTGAATGAAGTGCCAATATTCAACCTGACTCTGGTTCATTCCCACAGGACCAAGAAATTGAAGCAGAAATAGAAGAATGACAAAATGGCTTGATAATGATAATAAGGGAGGTGATAACTGTAGAGGGATAAATGAACAAACTACCAATTGTCTTGACTGGTTGATGAGGGATTTGAACTGAAACCCGTGAACTAAACCAGGAAATAATCCATCCCCTTTATGTGTTTGGTGGGCTCTCTTTTTCTTTGGTTTACAGACCAACTCTTACTGAGACAGACAGTACAAGACAGTAGCAGCTTACATCTGAGACTGGATCTGATTTTCTGGGTTAAGAAAAGAAAAGAAAAGAAAAGAAAAGAAAAGAAAAGAAAAGAAAAGAAAAGAAAAGAAAAGAAAAGAAAAGAAAAGAAAAGAAAAGAAAAGAAAAGAAAAGAAAAGAAAAGAAAAGAAAAGAAAAGAAAAGAAAAGAAAAGAAAAGAAAAGAAAAGAAAAGAAAAGAAAAGAAAAAAGGTGTTAGAATAACAAGGAGATCACAGAATGATTTTTAATACTTATTTATTATTAATTTTGAATAAAAAGATAATGTAATTTACAGGTAATGGATGTAGTTTGCATTGGTCAGGATAAGTATCCCTATTTCTTACAGTGATATCTTTTAGTCCTAAAATCTATGGAGAGTTATTAAAACTTCATATTCATAAAGGAAGGATGACAGGTTTCCATCTTTACTAAGAAAAAAAAAAAGATTGGATCGAGAGTCAAGGAGTGAAGAGGAAGAGCATAGAGTCCCCACTTACAGAGTTATTACAGAAATATTAGCCCTCCAGCAACTAGGGAGGTTGGGACAGCTCTGGGCATTGTTGTTTGGAAAATAGTCCATATGTACACCAAACCAATGAATTGTAGGATATGAGAACTTTATTTCTTTATTTTGAATTGAGGTAGTCTTTTTTTTTTATTTTTTTCTTTATGTTTTGTACTTCTGGAACTGAGAAGTGTGCTTAAGTATTACTAGATATATTCAGGAAGTAGGTTGGGATCTGGCTAATGTTGAACAAAGCAGTTGGTTTGTACTGGTTAGTAGAAGTTAACAATTATGTTAGTTAGCCTATAGTTTGTTATAGTGGGCTAGCAGGTTTGAAATGACTATGTTGATACAGAGTGAGTTGACAGGGTAGATTTTGCACTCTAATTCCAAAGCTAGGAATCAGCTAGGGATTTGCTGGGTCACCAGAAACATCCTGGTGCTATTGAAGGCACCATAATAATGAGTTCTTGATCTTGAAATTCCACTCTAAAGAAAACTCAGATTTTTTTTTGGCCCTGCCTGTTTCCACTGGCTATCTTTTGTGAAGGTTGATGGTAAGAACCCTTCTTCTCATTTTCTGCTTAAATCTATTCATGACTGTTTAAAATTTATTTGTTATTAAAAACCATGCACGTAGCTTTCTGTACCCAGTGTATTACCCATCAAAATGAGTACAAGTCTTTTCATCAGCATTAGTAAACTGGACCACGGTGATGTCAAACCAGATCTAAGTTGATATGCATGGAAAATGCACAGGGTGCTCTCTAGGTTATCTATGTTTATGTGGGGTTTATGAGGACATTTTACTAGAACTGTTTTGCAGTATGCTCCTAATATATCTCTTTCCTCCCCTACCTAAAGATCCCCAGTGTGCTCTACCATTTGGTGCCTCATCTATTCTCAATGGAGCTGTGATTTGCGAAAAGGTGTCTGAGCAAATGTCAGGCATTCAGCAGTGCCGTCTGGTATGTCGCCAAGGCTTCCGCAGCGCTTACTCCAGCACATCGTTTCAGTGTGATTTGCTGCAGCGCCGATGGGTCTCAGCTGCCCCGCTCTACCAGGCCTGCCAAAGTACGTCTGAACTGCCATGGGTTGGGAAGGGCACAGAGCAATGTAAATGGGTGTTCAAAAATCCTCCTTCATCATGAAGCTATATTATGAGTTACAATGATAGGACAGAGTTATATGGGAGTTTCTAAATTAAGGTGCAGTAGATTAGTCCTGTCTTCTGCCATCTTCATCGCTGTCTTTTGACTGGTTATGCCAGAAACAGTCCCATTTTTCTGTAACAGCATAGTTATAAATAGTTATTCAATCTATATGCAGATTTTCCTTTGCAAGTTAAAAGATGTTGGCACCATGAAGCGATTCTGATGGAAACACTTAGCCCTAGAGGAACAGATGAGCACCAGATGTTTGAATTTGGCAGAACCTGTATGTTTATTTGCATAATCAAGTCACTGTTACTTCTGCATCTTTCTGTAGCAATCTGTTCTTTAGGATTATTCTCTCAGTTAGATGGCTTGTAGTGTTTTTCAAACCATTTTTCTTTCAAGAAAAAAAACAAACAAACACACCCTTTAAATCTTGGAAGAATCAGTTGTCTATTCAGAATGCGTGTAATTGAGATTTAATGTCAGTCTTTTCAATTATTTCAAACAGAGATAAGTTCCAATCAATACAGCAACTTCATAGCACTGCCTAACTCTGAGAAATGCAGATCTTGATGTAAAGTCTGTCAATTCATTGTCTGTCTGCAACAGATCTTCATCTCCAGAATGGGCTACACGTATTTTCTAGAAACTCCTGTATTAACACATCTCTACTCATACCCAAAGCTTTCTATTCTCAATGTAAACAATTTGAAACTTGAATTTCAGATTGAGGCTTTTGTTTGCCCTTAAACACGTTTGGTACATATTTATACCATACTATGAGGTAATTTTCATGCTTGCCTGTTATGCTCAATTAACTGTTTATAAGGCCAGAGGGGAGTGTGTGGCAACCTAATACAAGCTTCTGTTTAACACAAGCTAAGAGACTATCCTCAGCAATTTGTTTTTGAAATAGAAGAGGGGGAAAAAATACATCTGATGGTCATTCAATGAATGTCACAATAATAGAGAATTCGCCACACCACTTAACAATTTGTTCCAATGGATAATTACCCTAACTCTTAAAAACCTTATTTCCTGTGCCTTATGTGTACACTTAGAGATTGTGGTTAAGTCAGCTCTTAATTACTCTATGATAAACTAAACAGATAAAGGGTTTTGTGCCTTTCAGGAAGAAGCAGGCTTTTATGTCTTTTGGTCCTTACAACCACTCTCCCTGGACTCTCTTCAGATTTTTCCACAGTCATTTTGGGAGCAAGGGACTGGGAATTGTGCTCCAGCAATGATGCTTGTGCGTGCTGCAGGGAGGGTCTGTAGAACTAGGGAGCAGGGGAGAGCTCTGCCACTTCTCCAGGCTGGTGGATAAGCTGTGCTGAATCTGAGAGAACAAACTCTTTGAGAAGCCTGTGATCAGTATAACTCAGACAAGAATTTTCACTTTGTTTGTTTTTGTTTTCCCCTCCTGTCTAACTACTGTTTTAATAGGTTTTCATTTTGAGATTGACTTCACAGGTCTCTCAGTGGTTTGTGTGATTTGAGTCGCTCTGGTTTGCTCTCAAAAAATCAGAAGGCCCTTCTCAGATATCCATGTCAAAGCTGTTATTCTGCAGTTAAATTTATTCTCTCCCAAAGCTTGATTCCAAGTTAATTTAACAGGCTAGGTTTCTGAAAGCCCGTTTGAATTAGTATTAATTGCTGTAACCATTCATTTTCTTTTTAAATAGAAGTCCTGTATCAGCTCTTTCCTGATTTTAGCTGAGAGAAATGAAGGTTGACAGACCAATAATTCCTGTTTTTCTGTTTCATTTCTGATTATTGACATAATGCCAGCTTTCATCTAGTTCTCTGTATGTTCGTATCTGCCAAGGCTTGTAAAAAATCATCATTAGTGGTCCAAATCTTTCCGTATCCTTCTGTGAGTGAGTGCTCCAATGTAAAATGTATCTGTATTATATATATTGTCTTTTTTTTTTTTTTTTTTTCTGTAGTGCACAAAATATATATTTATCAAGCACTCTTTCTGCTTATTATTCACTGTGGACAACTCCACTGTTTTCACCTAGTAATGGGGAGATGTTATTGATGAAAGATAAAAATGCAAATCAATGTCATCTTTTCCCCAAAATAACTTCAGAAGTTAGTTTTTATGTTAAATAGTGAGGCTAATAAATGCCCTTCTATTTATTTTTTAGAGCTGCAATTATTTCAGACAGTCCAAGCTCAAACACACTTTCAATTACTGCTACCTCCTCAGAAGACTTGTAGTTCTGACTATTCTGGATTACTCGAGGCATTCCAGATACTTATTTTAGATGAGTTGAAGGCTCGTGGTTTCTGTCACCTCCAGGTAATTTCAGTTCTTTATTATTTGTTATTCAATAAATAAATAAATGTTGAGACATAGAATAGAACTTTGCATCTTCAAAAGAGAAAGAAGAGCAGAAAATACTATGAAATCTCTTATATGGATGACTAGGAAAATACAATGTTCAGACTCACTGCCCCACATTGGTGGATCAGTTTAATTGTAGCCATAGAAGTCATATCACATCAGTCCAATATTTATTAAAATATGTTTTGATCGAAGTGAACATTTTGACTCTTCTTATAGTGAGTAAATAACCTGCTAAAGTTATATTCTCCTAATTCTATTTCTGTTCTTACTGGACCTTTTGAAAATGTTGCCTTGAGCATAGCACAGTGCAAATGAATATGGAAAGACAAGAACTAGAAGACTTTAAGTTTGACTAACCTTAATTTCATTTAATATTGAATTAAAGGTAGATGCATTTGGAAATACCATCTCAGTTCCTGTCTGTGACAATTCCTCTGTCTATGTTGAATGTCTGAGTATGGACCGCCTGGGAGTGAATGTCACGTGGAGGACTCAGCTGGAAAACATCCCAGCAGGTTCTCTCCCTGACTTACATTATATTGGTAAGTTTATCTCCGATGTTTCTGTGAAACAAGCCTGCTTTGCTTCCTAACAGTTTGGTTTCCCCCTGTCTGCTCTTGAGAGGCACTAAAAAGGCAGCGCAAATGCTCACTGACAGGGTCTTTCTTTATAACACTGGAGGTGTGTTTCTGAACCTTTGGTGTTATATTTTTCAGGCTGTGACTGCAGTGTGAAAAGCAGATAAAATTGAGTATTGCTTTCAGATAGCACTGGCTCTCCCAGCTTCTTTAACTGTCACTGAAAATTACTTTATCTGCCAGGAGCTGAACTGTCCTGGAGGTTAATTTCCAGTGGGCAGATTGTTTTCGTTATTGCGTTGTACTCAGAGAAACACAATTCACATATTGCCAAAAAGATAAGTAATTTCTTCAAAATGTGGTTTTCTTGGTTTTGTTCCTTTTCTTTTTCTTTTTATTACATTACCTTTGACACTAAAGAATTACCTTTACCTGGTAAGTCCTAGAGCAAAGATGCAGAGTCCATTGACTGGTAGATCTTCACTGTGGTTTAAAATGAGTTAGAGACAGTGTAAATAACTTTCAAAACACTTGGAATTTCCCGTTAAAATAAAAGAAGTAAAAGACATATCCCAAGTTGAAACATCCTTTATGCCAGCTTTTCTCTAGTTACAAAGCTTTGCAATGATGTTCCCAGCGCTAAATATAAATAACTCTGTTTGCACATGTTCTTCCCTCTGATTTTGAGGCATGGAGATTTGTGCCCTACAGCCTGATCAGAACCAAGTTCAAAAGTCTTCAGGACCTGAACAGAGTGTGCAGTGGTCATGTGGTTCCTGGCTATAGTGTCTGTTTGTGTTTACTTCCATTCAGTTGTACCAGATCATAAAGAAAACATGGATATTAAGTGGTTTGTAGAAGGTGGATCAAAGTGCAAGTTTTTCTGGGTTTATATAGCAGTTTACTTCTGAAACCATTCTGCATTGAGGACGCTGCATTTTTGACCCTCTCCACACTATAATTTTCCCACAGTATTTAAAATTGCTTTTCAGGGAATGACTGTGTGGTTTCAGAAGAGGTAGTATAAGTCTAGTCTGGGGAGATCAGACAACTGTAAACACTCTGTCTGTATACTCTTGGCACCATTAACTTCCATTACTTTTAAAACAGCTTTGGGTCTTTCTGTTTGAGTTATTGTCTGCATCATCACTTGTATGTACACAATGAGTGAGTAAATTTGCTCTCTCAATTGAAAATCTGCATTATTAAAATTGCTTAGATCTTTTCCTAGCTTCTCTATGGGTAAGGGATAGGTCAATAGGTCTCGTGTGTGTGAGTGTGTTTTCCCCAGTGAAGAAGCTGAGAAAAAAAAAATTGCTATTTGCTAAACAGAAGCACAGCATGCATACGTTTGCAATGAAGAACCTTAAATCTAAATAATTAATGACTTCTTTGTTACATTTTTTTTCTCACAGATATTTTCATGTATTAAATTCTGAGGTTATGGAAATCCCTTCCTGAGGGATCTTATGCTGTTTGGCTTGATAGCTTAGACCTCAGTTCTAAAAAATTTGAGGAGCACTTACAGCAATTTCTCTCTTTTCTGTTCAACAAACAAAAATACTAATGATTATAAAAGTGAACTTTTGCTGGATGAACATATAGTAAACAGTTCCTATCAGTGAGATTAGATGAATCCCTGTCCCTTATACAGCCAAAACTTTAAGCTTTTTTTTTTTTTTTTTTTTTTTTTTTCCTATGTATTCTTGCAATGAAGTATGAGACACTTAGTAGTTTAAATTGCCAAAATGGTGCAGCAAAGAAGGAACAAAGGAACAAAACCAGGGAAGCACTGCCATGCTTTACAGTATGCTGTGTCCCAGGAAGCTTTTCATTTACTGCCAGGTCCCACGTCAGCCAGTAAGCATGGCCCCAAGCTGGCCAGCCTTGCTGGAAGGGTTGAACCAAGGCAGCTGTGCTGCACCTGGGACCCAGCTCAGGACTTCTTTCCTGGCTCTGTTTGATATGTGTATGACATTACCAGCTAGTCTGTGGCTGGGATGTCTGCCACAGTGCTGGATTGCTCTCTCTTGAGAACAATTCCAAGATTTACCTGTCTGCTTGCTGTATATGAACATGTTTACTGTAACTAAACACTTGTTTTTATATGCTGCCTGCAATGGGCACCGTATAGACATAGACACATAACACAACCCTCACAGGAGAGTCATATTTAGTGACAGCGTTAAGAACATTTTAACACAGGGAAATATCCTTAACTAAAAGAACTTCAGTTCCTTCAGTGGGTTCTTGCTGGCTTGACTCTTTGCTTGTTTTCTACACGTGAATTCCCTCCAGCTGCCATTTCTAGGTTATTTTTGCTTTTACAGCTAGAAAATTCAGAAGGGTATTTGCTTGAATAAAAGGCTAATCTACTTATTCCTGCTTCCAGTTACAAGACAATTTCTGGTAAAACCTTTGCAAATAGTTATGGGTTATGTGGTAATCTCCAATTACTTCCTCAGGAGCTAAGTATCATTTTGGCCTGGGTTTGAACAAAATGGAATGCTATTTTGTTGATTGTATTATGTGCCAGTGCAGCAGAAGCGTAAATTGCTTAAAGCTGAAGGAAACAGAGAACTGAGAACACGAGGACACGGATGTCTGCTTATACACAAGGTCTGTTCACTTCTTTAGCCCATAAGTGTAAAAGCCTCAAGTTCCTCCTTTGCCAAGAGGGAAACAACATCTGCATGACAGCAAGCAGCTACAGACCAACAGACAGAGAGGGCACCTGCATTGTCTGTGCTAAAAGTTCGGAATAATCTTTCAGAAAAAGCACGGTAGGGCTGTGGTCTGTTCAGCCCAGGCTGGTGGGCAGCACTGCGTAGTCAGAGCCTGGTACCTAGCTGTGAAATTCTGTCCTTGCTCTGAGAAGTGAGAAACTGCCCATGGGCTTCAGAGCAAAGTTGGGAAACTTGCCACGTGACAGTGCAGCAGTATGCTCATCTATTTGCCTTGGACACATCAGTCATAGCATAAATAAGCTTTGTGCAGTGTGTGAGGTGTAACATTCCTCGCATTCTCTTTACGTATTTAACATCCTCCCTGTGAAAATTCAACATCCAAGGTCATCGGTGTGCTTGCAAAACCTGAAGTACATAGCACGCAGGGCTTCCCATTTGCTGGGCTGTACGTCATCTGTAGCTACCAGAGGTCCTCATAAACCATACCAACAGTTCTGTGCCATAAAGCCTGCAGGGATAAACAGAACATGATAACAAAAAATCCTCTGGGAATACTGTTTCTTGTAGCATTTCTGGTGCAGCCAAACTGAGGAATTTGTTCTTTCTCTAATGCTGAAAACTGTTCTGGAGCAAGTCATCAGAAGGAGAAGCTGTCTGGGCAACTAAGGGTATAGAAAGTAGCAAAGGTCCTCACTTATTTTCCAGCTTTAAACACCAGCTTCAGCAACTGCGGAGAGAGTGTCTGTTGGGTAGGTGGGTATGTTCAATATCATTAGTGTGACAGAAGCTGGTTATTATGTTGTTACAGATGCCTTCAAAACCAAATATATAAAATGCTAAACAAGAACTCAGTGATACCCACTGAAACAACAGGAGCAAAACTGAATGTCAGACAATCAATCTGCTAAATTTTTCTAACACAGATATCATATTTTATTCTTCAAGGCCTTAATTTTTGAATTTACTATTTTTTGTTTGCACACATCGCTGGGGAGCTGGGAGATGTTAAAGGTCCCTTCCAACCCAAACCATTCCATGATTCTATAAGCCTGTCGAAGTTCAAGAAGCATTTGGACAATGCTCTCAGACATATGGCTTGATTTTTGGGTCATGCTGTGTGGAGCTAGGAGTTGGACTTGATGATCCTCAGGGGTCCCATGAAACCATGAACTTGGGATACTCTGTGTTTTTATGATTGTTTCTTTAGCACCCTCCACATATGCTTAGTACTTTAATCTCATAGACACTGTACAGATTCATTCTCATCCATTGTTTGTTGACTTCCTTGTATTTTGTATTTGTATCCACCCATGTTTTTAATTTAAACTTCACCAGTCTTTATGTTGTTGTCCGTTTCCCTATTAGAAATCTCATATTATTTTGCTGTATTATTTCTCCCTTTAGAAAAAGCAATTGTTGGAGAAAATCTCATTGGAGCATTTATTAAAGAGATTGAGGATGGTGGATTTCTTCTGTATTTGGACTCCAAGCAGTTCATAGCAGATTCGCTCATTGATTTTCCTCGGGATGAAGAATTTGACCTGTCCCCGAGCGTGCAGCTAGGATGTAGAAGTGGTTTTCGAAGAACTTCATCTCCTGGGAAAACCATCCCAAATGCACAAGGATGTGGTATGCCCCACTTTATCTTTCCCTTCTTTGATGATGTTAGGAATTAATATAAAGTTAGAAAATCATTAGTGAACTTATGTTTAATAGGTGAAGGGCATAAAGCATTGATGTGAGTGGAAAAATCTGAGAGAGATGGAAATTACTGCTTTGCTTTCTGTTCAGTCCTTGCATTGCAGATAGAGTAGGCATCATGACACTGACATTAAATGGTAGGTTTCGTAAACATTTCTTGTGATTTTTTAGATCTGTCTGGTATTAGACAGTCTTTCAATATTATACATGATACTTGATAAGAAGATTCTGCAAAGATAATGTAGCCAGTACTTTGTATGATGTTACATCACCCGGGATAGAAACCTAGCTACAAAAATGTCAAAAGACCTGAGATTGTCAAGTCTTGGGCCAAGTCTGATCCAGCTCATGCGGAAGCTTTCTCCTTGCTGGCCAACACCCAGACCTGATTGAAATTCTGCCCTCTTTTCATAATCTTTCCTCCTGTTTAGTCTGCTTCCCTGGAATGGGCTGTCTTTCCGTCAACATCCTGCTCGGGGCTGCCAAGCCTGCCTCTTCACAGGATCCCTGAGGCTGTGCCTGGCACTGCTGTGTACAGGTCATGCTGCAAAAAAGCCTTTGCTTTGACCTCCCCACTCTTACTTCTATCTACATCAACCCCCTGATAGTGCAACCCTGGTTGTCCTTGTTGGCCCAATGAGCCAATGAGTGATTCTGTGCCTTTCTGATGTCATTTTGAGATTCTGGGGAATAGAAGAGCCAGTTCTACGTATCAGAGCAACAAGTATGGAGTAAGTTTTCCCCAAAAAGGGATATTTTCAGATAGGTAAACCTTCAACACTAATCGGTTAGAGAAATCCTAAGGAAAACTCAAAGCACCCGAAAAGAATTTAGCTCTTTGCTTGGTACAGTGGTTCTCTTCAAGTTAGGAGAGCATTCTGATGCTCAGCTGATTACAAGAGAAAAAATAGATGATTTTCAACTGCTTCCATCAAAGGATCTGAATAACAATGAAAAGAGGAAAGACCTATTCTTTGGCTTAAAAGTATTTCTGTAAACTTAAAACCAACGGGGTTAAGTGCTAGCAGCAATTTAGGGAAACTCAGCTTGAACTTATATATGTTTGTGGATCTTGCAACTACATTCATGTACATATCAATGCAGTTAACAGAAAGCGAGCATAAAAACAACTCATATGTTTTCAAACTCCAGTGCAATTATTGTGGCTGCAATGCTGATGTACCCAAAGTGAAATTACCACTTTGTGCATAAGCCATTGCATGCTGTCTGGTTTCCACCAAAAACTGTTTGAAGGCTCCTGTGTTGGAGGAAAAGGATTACAGAAGAGAACCATCATGTAGGAGATCTTATTTTCAAAGCTAAGTGGCACCTTTCTTCAGCTGTCATTTTTATTATTACCTCGTAGGAATGATCTCAGAGAGAACAGCATAAAAAAAAGTGACAGTGTTATTTTTTCCTAAAGAAAATACCACTGAGAATACCTTCCCTTGGTTTTACCATCATATTGTTCTGTTTAACATTATTAAAAATGAAATAATAGTACCTTATGACTCTAATTTGGTAGCTGGAATAAGAACAAGTTTTTTATTTTTTATTTTTTTTTAATTCCCAAACAAGTCATCACTCTTGATCCTTATACGTTAAAAAGGAGAAGAAAAGAAATACAAAAAGTAATAGTGCAGCGAAGCATTGAAGATCTTACCTTGCTAACAGCAGGGATATTGGCAAACTTGCTTCTTTGCTTTTTGAAATATTATGTGACTTGAATCCTGGTAAAAGATGCTGAGATGGAAGCCCCCTAGTCTAAGAACATGTCTGTGCTCAGCCTCTCTGCTTTTTCTCTTTCCCTCAGGAGAATGAGTATGATACCTGTTGTGGGTTTAGCTGTATGATTTCTGAGGTGCCTTCTAGGTCCATTGATAGGAGAATGAGTAATGCTGTGGAGTGGTTAAATCATCTTCCCATACATCCAGATGTCTGAATTTTGTGGATTTGCATTAAATGATGTAATGATGTAATTTCTAACTAATGTGAATTTGCTAGAAGAGAAAAACAGTAGCAGATATGAAGGTTGGTGTGTGCTGTGGTAACACCTGAATTTAGAGGCAGGAGTCTAACCAGGTTAAATGATGAGCTGCTTTGCCTTGTACCAGGTGTGTCTTTCTGGACAGGCAAAGATTGAAAACTGGACAGGAGATTTTGTTGGTATATCTTTTTTTCTTTCCTTCAGCTTTGAATGTATGCTTTTAAGGCAAGGGCTTCAAAGTCCTTGCCCATGAATCAGTTCTGAACTGCTGCTCTTTTCAAGTCAGACCTTTAAGTGTAAGTTGTCTGCAGTTTCAGCTCATCTCCATGGTCTGAAACACTTCAGATTTTGGTTATTTATACACACCAAGCAGAAAAAGATTAACTCCTACTGAGAACATGTAACAACTTTTAGTTACTTACCAAGATGTACTTTTGTACTAATTTAAGGCATCATTATTTTGTAAGCATAATCCATCACTCAGGGCAAAAGAACTTGCAGTGAACTGGATCTTTGTGCCAAATATTTCCTGCCAGGGATAGAGGCCTCTAGGAAGCAGTGCATTAATTTGCCTTGTTTGTTAGTTCATAGACATTTGCATCAGCTAGCTTTAGAGGAAGGCACTCAGTAAAACAGACATAGGAAAGTGGAAAAGAGGATGTTCCTGCTTCACGTTTTGGCAGAGATTTCCTATTCAAAGATGCCATGATGGACATACTGCTGAATGCTGTTTTATGTTGTAGGACCGTGGTTTTTAATCTAAACATGGCATTTAAGAATTCTGTTTCTGGTTCCTCTGTGATGCAGGTTTTTTGTTTGGTTTAGTTTTATTGTATGCATTCTGTATGTGTAAACGTGTACATAATCTGGTCTTCTATCCTGTCTTGGTCTATTTCTCTTCTTTTCCTCCCCTCTCCCTCTGTTTAGTTCACGAGGAAAACCTGAAGTCTGCTTGTGAGTTACCTTTGTTTTACTATATTTTTTATGTTTGTTTCTTTTATTATTTGGAAGTCTGGGTAAATTCTATCAGGAGTGCTTTGAACAGAGCATAACCCAAATGAAATACAATGCTAGAGTTATAGCCATGCTGGTAGCTCAAGACTTCATTAGTAATTATTTGAATCAATAATGTGATATTCCAAAAGTTTCCAGTATCTGATGGGAGGAGAGTAGTGCAAGCATTAGGTAATGACCAGTTGCAACACTTTCTAAGCATGCTTAGTGTGATGCTCACGTGCAGCATCCAGGGATTTATTTTTGGAGATTTTTATTTATATATATATATATATATAATTAAAATGTTATTAATTTTATTGTATTATTCTAATTTTATCCCTTTATTCCCCTGTTATATTAGAAAAATAAAGTATGGATCTGGTTGTTAGCTCTGAGATTTTGCCTAGGGGCTATCCTCCAGTTTCTTACCTAGTTAAAGCAAATGAAAGCCTGAAAGAGTTGAGCTTGATGGCTTGTCTGACTTCCAGAGCCAAACTTAATCTACCCATACTTGTGCTGAGTGTAATGTATAGCTGATGTGACACATGCCTTCAAGAGTTACAGATTCTAGAAAACATGGTTCCCTGCACCATATTTTTTGCTATTCTTTGTGTTCTTTTGTTAACTTAAGGTGTGAGACAAAAGGCAATTTTACTTCCTTAAGGAAAAGGACAGAGGATAGGAGATACAGCTATTATATTTGCATCATGATTGTAACTACAAAAAGAGTAAGGTGCTTTGAAACACTTGATTTCCTCCTTTTAAAATTTCAATTGCTTAATTAGTCTCTCTCATCCTCTGTAGTTTGCCTTCAATTTAGGCATGTATTACTCATTTCATTTTAATTTCTTGTACTGCTGTTCATTTGCAATGCTTATGATCTTTCTTCCATGGGTTGGAAAATGTCTTTAAAATGTATCAGACATGCTTGGGTATTAGGTAATATGCATGGGAATCCTGTCTCTGCTGTCTCTGTGTTTTTTTTGTTTGTTTGTTTGTTTGTTTGTTTGTTTGTTTTTGGTTTTGTAATGGATTTTAGATGTTTTATACCTAGAGCAATTGCCTTGATATCTATCTGGGAGGAAAATTTCAGTCTCTCTGTAGCCTCATTCTAGACTTTCCCATTGGACCATTTAGAGCAGGTGAAAGAAGATATGATCATTTATATACTAGATCTATTTTTAGTCCATTAAAATTAGGTGCTCCACTAAGTTATATTAATTTACATTCCAGTGTGCTGGCCAGAGCAGCAATTCATCATATGGGTTGTAGTGGAGACGGCCAATTTTCCATTATGGTTTCTCTCTAAGACAAGCTTAAACTGCTGTCAAGACGTAGGGCAAGAACAAACATGAAGTTTTGTACATTGTCAAAGTTCCAAAATATACATTTGATAGTGTTTTGAAGGAAATCTGTGTCTGGAAAGCAGCTGTGAAATAACAACTAATGGTATTGTCCTGCAACTGTGTCTGTGTCTTCTGCTTTAATGATCATCTGAATGATCTGGATAGAAAGACAGTATTGCATGACCTTCCAGAAGACGAAGAGGTTTTTTCTGCAATATGTAACAGGTCATCTGGAAATATTATTTCTGATTTGTTCTGAAAATTATATTTTCAGAATAATTGTATTTTCAGTCTAAGAATATCTTTTTGTTTTGTATTTGAGTTGTCATGTGCACAACTAGTGGCTTTTAATCCAGCCATTATTATTTAGCTTGGAAGCACTTACAAAAAATTTCATTTCCAGGCATTCTGAATGAAAGCGTTACCATGCAGTGAGTTTCTGTATGATGTTCTGGGAATTTATGCTCATTGGAGTCTTTTTGTTTCTGTCTGTAGTGTTTGTAGAAGTTACTCTATTTGTAGCTTGGGCTCCTTTGTTTTCTTTCACAACCCATCCACAAAGCGTATTATCTTATTACAAATGGATTTGACAGTATTCAGCCATATTCCAGTCATCAGTGAGTTTAATAAATGTTTAAGGAGTGTTTACCTGTACCACTTAGAAATACAGATATTGAAAGCTTGAAGTTTTGGCAAGACCAGCAGCCTGATATACACATGGTGTTTGCACACAGGGGTGTGCAAAAGCCTGAAGTGATTGAATTCCAAAAGAATAATGATGTTCTTCTCTTTGCAGTTGTTTGTCCTTCAGGCAGTCATTTCCAGAATGGTGAATGCATTCCCTGCCCTCTTGGTTACTACCAGTACCAGACAGGACGTTCCTCTTGTATCAAGTGTCCAATGGGTAAAACTACCAGCTCTTATGGGGCATTCAGCATTGATCACTGTAAGTTGAGCTAATTTTGTCCTTGTTCTTTGTATTCTGCCTTCAAACAAATAATGGATTTTTCATCTGTAAATTAAAAAAAAATAATAATAAAAATATATGAATATGATCCCTTCTGCATACATTTGAAGACATTTTTCAAGGACAGAACAAACTGTCTGGTGTTTTGACCCAAAATGCATGAGAAATGAGTGGTCAATCTCATCCAGGATGTTGTGGTTCCTTAAAATGTGTTCATTGTCCTGAAGAATGATATCTGAGTATTCAGTCAGTGAGAAACATCTCGTATAGTTCATTTATTGGCATTTTCATGAAGACTAAAGAAGTTCTGTCCAGCTTTTTCAAGACCCTGTTTTAGTATAAATACTTCTCGAAGCAACTATTGATATGTTCACTAAAGTTGGTGTATTTATTTTAAATTACTTATTTTTGGATGCAGTTCCATAAAGAATATTACTTGTTAAGCCCATGGATAAAAATAAAAAGTAAGTAGTAAGAATGAGTTTCATGGTTATATGGGTGACTACCGGAACTGCTTTGTTTTATTTCAATCCATGCATTCTCTTGGGTGACATAAAAATACAGATTTATGTTAATGCACCCTGACATGAATTAGTTTTTGCCTAAAGAAGACATTGGGCTGTGTAGTCAGTTTTCACTTGCATATCTGTGTTCCTAGTGTAGGTATTGGTCTCAGGTGTTTTATAGTTTAGTCTCTGGTGGTTGCTTTGTACACAGATAATCCACCCTTGCTCCAGTAGCATCTCCAAATAACATGCTGGGCATGAAACTGGTAAACTAAGCCTGCCAGGTTTAGTCCACCTGGGATTTTCTGCTGCTGCCTTTGATGTTGCTCAAATTTACAGGTTTCTTTACCTACAAAGACCAGATACCTGGTAACTAAAAGTTTCTAAATCATAAACTATGTTGAAAAGTGGTTGGAAAGATGCTGCTAATTAAAATCAAAGTGCTTAATTCTTTCTTTTTCTAAGAATAGAGAATGAGGACTATACTTTCCACTGAAAGAGAGATTTTTTTATTTTTATTTTTATTAGCAGATAAATGGATGTGATGGCTCTTGTGCTGTTCTTCATTACATTTCAGGAATCCTTTACAACAGGCACTAAACAAACCGATATGAAAATATGGTTTCTTCTGTGCATTACTTTGTTTTACTTTTTTTTTCTTTTTTCTTTTTTCTTTTTTCTTTTTTTTTTTTTCTGTTCTTAGAACAAGGCATATTGGTTCCATGGCAGAAAATCATAAAAATGTTTGGAATGCAAATTACAGTAACAACAAGGAAGTGAAATTAGCATGTTTCAAAGCATGAAATACTATGAAAATTAATTTTCAGTAAAGTCTCTGCTGTACTTAGAGCTTTTTGTCCTATTGGTACACTGAAATCCAGTGACAGCATCATCAGGCTTCCTTCTTTTTCCCTGTTTACTCATAACAGGTATCACTTACTGTCAAGGCAACAAGCAGGGTTTGCAGTGTGATGAAGAAGGCCAGTACAAACCTTCCCAGCAAGACCCTGACAGTAAGAAATCCTTCTGTGTCGATGACCTTGGAACAGCACTGGAATGGACTGAAACAGATGATCTCCTTACAGACTACCAGTGCCTATGTAAGTGCCAGAATACTTGGATATGTTGTCATCCATCATAAGCGAAATCTGCTTATGAAAAGACTCAATGCTCCACAGCTGGCTTGCCAGCTTACTTTCCCACAATTGTGGCCTCTGCCTTAAGCCACATTCCTCCTTACTTTTGTTTTTCTTGACTGCACTATGGAAGTTGTTTCCTGTAAGGGAAGAGAGACAGTTTTCTTGTGCTCTCAGATGGCTGGCAGCTTTTAGCATTTGCTGCTCTCCTGCTCTCTGCTTGGAAACCCAACAAGAATAATGAGTGGGCTAATGGGAAAGAAGCAGAATGATGAATTTCCTTGTAAAATTATCACTCTTCAGTGTGTTCCTGTGAAACAGACTGTTTTACAATGACCTCATAGCTGTGGAATAATGTCACCGTCTGGGCTCCTACTGTATGGTATCTGATTTGGTGAACATATCCTTGTAAACTGAGAAAACTTACTTCTGCTTGAAGACAATTGTGAAGTGCTAGTTCCCAAAGATAAATAATGTAGAAAACAGAACAACAACAGCAAAAAATCCCTCAAAGTAAATATATATATATATGTAAACAAAAACAATGACAACAAAACAAACACAACCAACCACAATATTCTTAGAAATTTCTTAAAAGCATTTCCTTACTACTTCAGTATTTTTGGGGGAGCCTTTGGAACAGTGGAACTGGGCTTCAGACAAAATGAAATAAAACAGTTGGCACAAAGTCAAGGTAGAGAACAATTTGTTGAAAGTCCAAAGAAAGAGTGATACAAAGTAAGTGCTTCAGCAAGCTGGGTATAGTACATGTAAGCATACATTAGCGATCTATCACAGAAGTCATCTATCAAATAATCCCCAGACTGCCTGCAGTAAGGTCTAATTATGCTTCTCAGCCCCAAAGCTTTTGCCTTGCCCAAAAATTACCCTTCCAGAAGGTTTTATTACTCATTATACAATTGGTATCAAATTTTATGAAATATTCATTTTAGAAACTGATGTCATGGTGTGCTCTGAATCAGACAAGTGTGATCAATGGAAGGAGTGTGAAATGAAAGCCCTTGTTTGTAAAGAGGTTGAAAAACTATTTTCAGTAAAACTAGCTATTTTTTCTCCAAGTATACTTGGAAACTGATTGTAGATATGAACATGAAGTGTTAGCCTGTAGTGCTTTGTCACTGGGTAATTGGGATGTTTCTCTGGGCAGAGGGCTCACCAACAGAAGAATTAAGCTGCTGTTACTTACCTTGAGCAATTCTGCATGAGCATTTCTGACTTGGTTCAGGAAGGAGTGGTTGCAGATTTCTGTGCTTATTTTGATGGATCATAATAGAAGAGATCATTAAAAATAGATAGATAATGTTGTAAGTCTTGACAATTTTAGAGTTAAAAAAAAATATAAAAAGACAACAAACTCCGAAGAAATCCTGTTTTATGGTAATTGAAAGGCTGATTTAATTTCATTTTTTTCCTTCTGCATTCCCAGAAAGCACTATTTAAATTGAAACCAATTATTTCTAAGTTTACTTTCCCCTGTCTCTTCTATTTCCCTTAAATGAATTCAGGATGCTGCAAGACAGAAGGGTCTGAAGGCTGATCTTGCTTTGACAAGAGGTTGGCAATTGGGATGGGTCAGTAAATAATCTGACTATTCTTTGTTTTTTCAAGGCTGTAGTGGGAGAAAGAATTTCCTTTTATCAATGCACAGTAATAGGCCTTAACAGCACGTGTTCATTCTTGTTCTCATTCTTGTTATATTTTAAGCCATACTTAACCTTTGTTGCAATAGCAGGGATGGGATCTAGAGCTTTACTCTCTAGTGATGTGTGAGATGAAGGAGAATTTCTGCCACACACTGAGCTTGTGAAATGAGTACTTATATGCCTGTTGGGAAGAGGGCAATGTCAAGTAACAAGTTTGTGAAAATGCAAGCTGGTAGAATATTTTTCATCAAACATAAAACTATTATATATATTATATTAAAACTATTATATATATATATTTTGATAAAATAGTTTTATGAGCACATTTCTTGTTTCCTCTTACTTCCTGTTAAGACAAAAAATTCAAGAATTAAAAAAAAAAAAAAGGAAACCGTTCAGTTTAGCAGTGTTTTCAGCTTAATGTTTACTTACACATTCTATCTCTTTTCTACTTTTCTCCCATATTATTGAAAGAGAGAAAATGGAGGGATAGGATGATGGAGTATTGGGATTTAAAAAACAAAACAAAACAAAACAAAAAGCAGAAGAAAAGAAAAGTATTTAAAATGTTTGCAATTTTTCATTAGAAATGAGGGCAGTGAAAAGCACAAAAATATGGCTTTTCAGTTTTATGAAAATATGTGAACTCTGTTCTCAACTGGACATCACTGAAGGTTGCAGAGGTAGAAGGAACTCAGTTTAATGCAAAATAATACTTTTACTTATATTTTGGTCTTTTGTATTCGTAGGAAGAAAAAAACTTCCATGTCTGTTTACACAATCATTCACCCCTCTCCCCAGCTAAGCTGGAGTGCAAGAACTTTTTGTGTTTGGCTTGCCCTCATGTTCTTTCTGAGCAGAAATGATGGTTTTATCAAAAGCACCTGCTGACTCAGCCCTGACAACTGTAGACATTTGCTTCTGATTTAGTCTGACTGTAGGAGTACAAATGATTGTTCTAAGAACTTATCCCTGACTTTTATTTTGTGGTTTATCTGGACACTTCAAGGCCTGGGATCCTATGGCTGAATCTCTGCACCCGTGTGTTCAGGAAAGTGAAGGTCTGAGCCTCCAGCTCTTCTAGCTGCAGACATCTCCAGTAGGCTGAGATCAGAAACTCCTGTTTCTTATCTCTTTAAGGTCTAGCCCAGGTGTTAATTGCAATGAGCCAGAGGTCTGCATTGATTTGATTAGTCTGGAGAAAAGGAGAGTGAAGGGAAGACACCATCCTTTTCTACAATTACCTGAAAGGAGTTTTCAGTAAGGAGGATGTTGGTCCCTTTTCTGAAGTGACGAGTGGTGGGATGTGAGCAAAATGTCTCAAGTTGCACCAGGGGACGTTTAGATTGGGCTGCCCAGGGAAGTGGTGGTGTCCCCACCCCCTGAAGGTATTTAAGAGACGTGAGGACGTGGCACTTAGGGAAATGGTTTCGTGGTAGGACTTGGTAGGTAGGGTTGATGGTTGGAGTTGATGATCTTGAAGATCTGTTCTGACTTAGATGATTCTATGACTTCATGATTTTGGGACATTTTGAACAGAAGCCTGGACAATACAGGGTTGAAGCTAAGTCACCACATTGTTCCCTTCTCCTTCGTATATTGTGCGCATTGGAAAGGTATTAATTTTTCAGCTGGAGGACATACTGTACCAAAAAACATTGCTAATACAGGCAATATAAATCTGAGCAGGATGGTGGTGATGCTACTCCGTGTCCCTTCACTAAGCTGTAATCTTCTCGAGGGCACAGACAAAGCCCTTCTGGAGCTTAAATTAGATACCTTGCCCCATTTGGTGACCTTTGGATTTCGCATCACTAGACCTCATGAGCTTTTCCCAGTTTGTGAACAGTGTTTCTTGTTGGACTTCTTTACACTCATGTGCAGTGGATCCAAGTCAGAGAGAGTAAAGCCAAGCGACAGTCCAGAGTTAAATGTTCAGTGAGGGAGTCAAAAAGGAGCATGCTGGCTATATTACCTGGGACACATCCCTGAGCTTAAAGTTAGGGGAGAACACTGATGTTGTGCTCCTCTACATGAATAATAAGCTCCTTGATTTCCTTTATAGGCAAGTTCTGTCAGATCTGGCTCTTATTTCAGTGACTGATTTGCAGAAAATTGGTTCCCCTGTTGACTCAGTAGTTGGTTCTGTGCCATGAACAAGTAATAGGAGATGGGAGATAACCAGTCTGCTGTTGGCAGAGAAGTCTCACTTGAATATAAACTCCCAGGCCACTTCTGGCTAACAGGTTTTGAAAGATCTTGTGATATTGTTTTTGCGGAATAGAAATTATATCCTCAGTCCTACTGCTTCCTGTGTTATCTTTGGAGTTTGGGTACATCATTTTATGAGCAAACACCTTTCCGTATAAAACACTTGAATTTTCATTTCTAGGTAAATTCTCTTTATATCTCTGCATGATGGATTTTTTTTTTTTCTTCTAGTGCTCAGAAAATTTGAGAGAGTTCCTGCCTCCAAACTTCTTTATGGGTCAGAAGATGTTCAAATTCTTCAGCCTCAGTCACTCAGGAGAGACCTGCCAGGTCTAGCTTTTCAATGCATTTCAGGTGAGGAAAATCGGTACAAAAAACAGAAACCCCCATAGAAAATTATAATCCTTTCATATGATGAACTTATAATTATGTTCCTAGATGAACTGTGTCTCTTGCAGTTCAGTGCAAATTCACTGCAGAGTATTTACAACTTTTGCTAACCTTGGTTCAGTGAAGAGGTTGCTCTTTCTTCTAAAAGAAGTCTTCTGACTTTATGTACCACTTTAGGCAAGTCATCTGAGTTTAAATCCAGTTTACGATATGGATGAGAGCCAAGATTCAGACCAGGAAACATTGATCAGATTTTCCAGATGTGCAGACAAAAAAGGATTAGGTGTTCAGCACATGTGAAAACCAAGATCTTTGCTTCTTTCCAAATTAACTGGTTGGCATATAAAAGAGGAATAATCATCCTTGCTTTCATCAGAAGGATATAGTAAGCAGTGCAAAAGTATTCCTCTGTCAATTCTTACAGTGTACGTACTGTATTGCCTTTGGACACATCATATTATTGGTTTATATTAATTCAAAATTTAGTCTTTCAAACTCTCATCTAAAACTACAGGGAATCAGTGCACTGCTGTCAGGGTGCCTTGCCTTGTGTCTCCTAGTGCTTCAGACCTGTCAAGAGAGGCAGAGGTGTTGCATTCGAAATAAAAACACCCTGGCTGTAATACTACAGGTGGCCTGGGCAAATACCACAGATATCTGATAGTCACTGGCTTTGTATAACATGCTTTGGTCTATTTCCAGCAGTCATCTTTCACACCAAGAGGTGAATTTGTAAAGCCTTGTGTGTGTTACTAGAATGATTTTCATCCACCAGATCATCTCCTAGCTAGTTAGTGTAAGCTTTTTTGCATCTTCCTTTGAAACTGGACACCCTTAAAAGCAAGCCAGTGAACAAGGTACTCCAGGCACGAACTTAGGGAGTTTATACTAAAGATAACATCTTTATTTCCTAAATAAAGGAAACAGTTTTGCCTCCTGTTTTAGGAGCAGAGCTTTGGGAGTGCATTAGTGGTGTTGGGGTGATAAGTGTATGGGCAGAAGAAGGATCTTCAACCATTCCTAACCATAGAAAGGGATGGCAGCTTGGTCCCTTACACTTGTCAGCATGATTTCAGAATTCAGTGTTTCCCTCCTTCCTATCACGCCAATATTGATCACAACCTCTTTGCCATGCGGTTACTGTCTTGAGCATATATGTTAAGTGTTTTGTATGAGTCTCCCCTGCCCCCCTCAGGCAAAGTTATCCAGCAGACATTAAGTGTTTGGATAGGTGGTTAGACCTGACTCAGCTGTTTGTATCAGCAGGTGAAGAATGCCCAAACAAGTTTTTGCAGCATATAACTTAAAAATCTAATCTATACTAAAATAATTAAAAGCTAAGGTTCATCTGGCTAATGATATTCACGTACTTGCCATCTGGTAGAGGTATGAAAAATTGGGTAAAATGCACTAAACAGAGGAATTCGGCACAGAAATTATACACATGAAATGCCAGGAAACTTAAGGTTTATTTCTTGCTTTTCAGACTGTGAGAAGGAAGAAGCATGCAGTTTCATCACTGTAACCCCTGCTGGTTCTGAAGCTGTGTGTGAATTATACAGTGCCTCTGAAGTCAACTTCAATTGTACCACCTCTGGATTGGTAAAAATGATGATATTTAAATATCTGTGTTTGTCACAGTACTATAGGTTCAATATAATTGGAAGACATCATAGAAGAAAGGCAGAGCATTACCTGACTACTAGTACATTGTTATTCATTGTAGCAGTAATAGATTTCTGAAAGTTTATAAATAAGCTACACCTATACGTTCCTTAAAGTGGCATCTGAATGCCTCAGTGTTTGCATGAAACACCAAACAGTTCTTAAAACCTGCTGAGCACCCACAGTCTGGAAGTCAGGGTAACTTAAAATGGGTTTTATCTGAATAGTCAAAACTAGAAGTATCCAGGTCAGTAATATCCAGGTCAGTAATCCAGGTCACCTGAGGCAGTCATCATTTCTCAGTCCTTTCCACTTGTCAAGGGTTTAAGTCATATGCTCTTCATCACTTTAACAGCTTCATACTCACTGCTGTCTAAACACAGGGAAGTGGTACTGAAGATGAGCTGAGGTTTTAGTTTAACAGACTGAAAAGCATCCACACTGGGCCACAGCAAGCTGTGGTGGTTATAAACTCCGTGTGCTAATTCCTCCTTCTGTTTACAACTAAGAAAAATGTGTTTTGGTAGAGGAAATGGGTCCTGTTGCATTTATTGTGCATGTCTGTTTTGTCCCAGGTGCAAGGTGTTTTGGGGAACCCTGCTGCCACTCGTGTTGGTCGTCTCAGCTGCATGCTTTATATCAGAAATCCAGAAGGAGATGCAGTGACAGTCTATTTGAAGAAAGGTACCAGATGCAAATCGGTGATCTGATGTTAGACTGCTGTGCCAAGGCTTGTAGTTCCGTGTAGAATCATGATGGAATAGAGGAACATCTTTGTTCAAGATGACATCATTCTGTTCAAAGCTTAACATTAAATGGTAGCCAGAAAAACCCAGTAAATCTTTCCTTCATGGCTTGGTCCCTAGAAATAAGGCATGTAGTTTTTGAAAGTTGCTTTGATGGCTTTTCAGCAGAGAGTCCCACAAAAAGCTGAATATCCAATATGTTATTCTATTATAAATCATTGTACTAATTATTTGTATTGTATAAATCATCTGCACTAATTATATATGTATTATTTACTGAACATTTTCTTTCTTAACTATCTAAGGCATTATTACTGACCAGCTTGTATATCAATAACAATTTACATTCATTTTTATTATAGATTTTCTTACTAATACACCAGCCTAATACACCCTGCTTTCCAGTAAAATCTCAGTGATTCATCTGAAATAATGAAAGTGACAATGAATGTTTTTTTCATGTATGTGTGATCGATATCTTTGCATATCCAATCTCATCTTTGTCCAGCTTTGAGCTTCATGCCAAATTTGAAACAAAACAACTGAATGCAGGATATGGTAGGGGTAGAGTCAGAACTCTCTGCTGTCACTGGTTTCTTCTTATTGCTATCCAGATCTCTGAGTTGTCATTTATTAATATGAGTAGAGAGCTAAGTGTCACCTGAAACAAGACAAGTCCTCTGAGCCTGTTATAATCAACATAATATATTGATACTAGGTCTTTATGTTTCTGTTGATATTGCTAGTTAAGTTCAGGATAAAATGAGTTGTCCTCTTATATATGTGACTTTTCAGCAGAAGCCTTAATTGCAGATTTAGGTCTACTGGTGAAACACCAGTCTACATTTTTATCCAGATAAGTCTGTATCATTTATACCTGGGAGTTATTAATATAATTCTTGAAATTGGAGTATTACCAACATTCTTTGATACATTGATTTAGGAGACCTTTTCCGGTACAATTCTTCAATGGCAATATATTCTGTCTAGCTTCACAACTGCAATTGCACCAAACTGTTTGGTAATGTTATCTTGCATTTGAAACTGAAAGTACAGAACAGGATTTTTAAGGCAGAGCTTTTATTATAAAACTTTCAACCAAATCAGCAGGCAATCTGAAACCATCAGCTCTTCCTGAGCTCTTTGGAACATTTCTTTCCTCTTCTGTCTATCCAGCACAAGAATTTAACTCATCGGGACTCAAAACCTTCGAAAGAACTAGTTTTCAGAATGTGCTTTCTGGTGTGTATCAGTCCATGGTGCTCTCAGCAGCCAGCACATCTCTGACGGACGCTCAGCTCTTCTGCCGGCAGACTTGCAGCTGGGACTCTTGCTGTGACGGCTTCATCTTGAGTCAGATTACACTTGAAGGAGGTATTGTCTAAACACTGCAAAATTAAAAATTCTGCAATAGAAAACCAACACAAACAAGTAGGTTAAAAAACAATCAACCAACACTGGGTAGAGCTCATTTTTGGATGCTCTACACATGCCTGTGCATCACGTTTTTGTTGCTGTTGGCAGATTTGAGTAATGCTCGGGACTTGGCCTGGAGCAGTACAGATAAAGTCCTGAAGTAGCAAGCTGCTCTTGGAGAGAAATGGACATTTTGAAAGGATAATTCTTTTGACCTGCTTTAGGCATCTGTATTCAGATGAGATAAATCATTTTGAAAATGCCTCTCTCCTTACTTCATACAGCTTTGTTGCTGAGAGTTAGTGCCTTTCAGCTAGTGGGAGAATTAATATGGTGCCTACAAGGTGCTTCTAGTGTAAATGTAAATCAGCTTCCCTTTTACAGCAGGAAAATGGGATGCTAAACAGAGCATTATGTCAAGTTATTGTATGCAGAAAAGCTATAATCTCCTAAGTCCATGTGTCTAGTCAAGATACAGAGCAAGGGGGGGGGGGGATTGGATAGACAGAGTCTGGCAGAGATGGGACCTAGGCAGAGCCCAGATTTCTGCCAGCAGATTTAAGCACTTAATTTCAGTGCCTACCTTTTGTAGCTTCTTTTCTAGATCATACAGCTTTCCTACTAGAGGGGCATTTGTTGTAGAAAAGGTGAAGTTCTAATTGTCTCAAGGTGACATTCTAATTTTCTCAAGTTTTTAGATGGGCTCTTACAAACCCAAACATCTGCTACTGGCTGCTATGTGGCAAGTACTTCTTTTAGTTCTGTGTGGCAGCTAATCATGGATTTATTTCCAGGAAAATGTTTTCCATTTTGACTTCTCATATTTGTTTATGTCAAAATATTCTATCTGATCTTGTAATGTTATGTTCTTCTATACAGTTACCATCAAATGCTTGTAGTCTCCCTTCTTGTGAGCATAGAATGAGATGTGGAAAGGTAAATGTTATAGAGTTGGATCAATAATACAGGTGAATGCATTAGTTGAAGTAGCATTCCATAAACAACGAACAGCAACAACAAAAAGCACAAAAATTCCATATCTCAAGCACACAGCTGATAAAAAATAAAACCCAACAACACTGCATTATAAGCTGTGTCAGGAAGAACAAAGCAAGGGTTGAGTATTGTCTAGATGTTATGGTGACAGACAGATCATAACCAGAAAACCTCATCTCTGAATGTGTTGGTCCTCCTGATTTGTGCTGCAATGCTGGGGGATACTCAGGCTGTACTGATTGAATTCAGGCACCAAACCAGGAAAACATCCCAGTAAAAAGATACTAATGAAGAACTTTCTTGGTTCAGAGCCCAAGATTGTAAGACTGCCAAAGGATTGAACATGTCTCTGTGGTGTCTCAGAGTGCTGACAACCCTGTTGGGTATTATCAGATAACAGTAATATTTTATAATATGATAATAGAAGTATGTGCTTAAACTATATGGAACACAGGTTATAAATGTTAGTTTTAGGTATGAATATCTAAACTTTGAACTCCAAATTGAAAGTATGGTTTTGATTTTCAGTTTTTAGTTGTCAATATTAATGAGTAGCTCTCTCAGTGATGCAGGTTCAACTGGCATTTAGAGAAAGTATCGGGATGCTTGGATGAAAATTTCTGTGTAGATGCACAGTGTTAAGACAGTGACACAATTCTCTCTTCCTCTGAACCTAGGTACCATTTTGTGTAGTTTGATGAGCTCCCCAGATGTGCTGATCTGCAATGAAAATAGCTGGAATCCAACACCTGTTGGAGAAAGGATGTGCAAAGGCATGAGCTATGACAAAAAAGAGACGATGTTTTCCTTCACCCTGGGAGGGCAAGTGTTTAGTGGAAGTATGTCAATGAATTTACTCAATTTACATTTCATTTAATTGTTTTACTGAGTCTTCCTGTTCCACCAGCCTGCTCTTGTACTTCAGTGCTTTTTTTCTCAAGTAAATCCATGCCTGTACAACCATAAGAGTATAAGACTTCCCTAATAAGGTGCATTGTTAGAAGGACCTCTTACACTTCTCTGTGGCAATACTAAGGAAAGTCAAGAACGTGTTGCTTCTACCCTGTAACACTTCCAGTATTTAACTTAGGCAGATTCAAGTACATTATCTTAGAGAAACATAAACCATGGAGCAAAGATGGAAAGAGATATGCCCAACGTTGCACACAAAAAGCAATGATAGAAAACAAGATAAAGCCTTGGTTCCCATGACTCAGATTAGCATGCAGACAACTGCATCTTTCTTAGGGTCTTGCACTGTAAATAAGGTGAAATGTAGTCTAGTGGTATGTTTTTAATGTAATTTCTGAGCAATTCAGTGCTACCTATTTAACAACTGTTCTAAGACACATTTTTTTTTCTTTATTAGCTTCTAAACTGGCAGAAGAGGAAGAGAGAAATTTTACCACTTTTCAACAAGTTTATCTGTGGAGAGGTGAGTTATCTCACAGGGCTTGTTACAAAAGCTTATAATGGCAGTAGTAACTGTCTGTTCTATGAATACCACTTGTTTAAACTGGAAGTGTTTTGCTTTATTTTGTACTGTCCAAAATGAAACACTACTTGGAAATCTTTTCCAGTAGGAGTGGGTGTAATCTAGAGTAATTCTACTACTGTAGCTTCCAAGAAATTTAGGTAAATTCCTCTGTCTGAGGATATGTTTTATTGCTTTTAATGCCTGTGAAAAATGACATTGTGGAAACACTCGCCTTTGACCTCCAAGTGTCCAAGGTACCACAATAATTTGGAACTTTACAAGTAACTGTACAGATTACCTTTGTTAACATGATTACTATGTATGTGTTTTTGTTTTTGTTTTTGTTTTTGTTTTTGTTTTTGTAAATTTACTCTATGAATGTCACAGCATACATAGCAGGACCTGCACAAATTATTTGGGCTAATGCTCTAGAAACACACACAGCATCTGAATGCTGATGCATAGTGATTGTGGGTATGGCATTTGCTTTTATCCTCCAAACAGGGTATTTTAGGTTAAGTTCTGCCTATATAGTTACAAGCAGCTGCTGTTATTCATTTATGATTCCTTGGTTGGAGAAACTATGTAAGGAGTTTACCTAAGTGGAACTCTTTACTCTAAAATGTTTGATAAAGTTAGGGAACCAAGGATGAGCTTGTCTTGTGGAAGAAAGGTGAACTGAATTATTGTGTTCTTTAATTCCTGTTGCATTTCAGGCTCCGATATGGTCACTCGGCCTAAAACCTCTGTGTGTGATGCTACTGCTTTGAAGACAGAGAATGATCTAACATTATCAGGTATTATAGTAAGGACAGATAGAGAAGATAGCAGATGGAGGTGCAGAATTTAACCAGAGAATATAATTTATTGTCATATATGTACTGTAATGATGTAGGTATTTAAGTACAAAGTACTTTTAGGTAGAAAATCTGATACATTTTTGGGGAATGATGTTTGAAAAGTGTGCCTCCTGCAAGGACCTCCTGTCTTTCTGGTTTTCTACTTTCACAGGCTAGAAATGAGAAAGAGTTAAAATCTTCTTAGGTTCATTAAACTGTAAAGACACGGGAAATACTATTTGGACAAGGAAAAAAAGGCATAAATCCAGGGATCAAATCCTTAGCCTGGGTACATGGGGATATCTACTGCTACTGGTGATATGACTGTAAATGTGACACTTAGAGGAAGTAAGGACAAAATTACAATCACAAGTCTTTCTTCAAAGCTAGAGACTCTGTTATTCCAGGGTCTGCTCATGGTAATACTAAGTGATTTGTACGTACAAAATAACTTGTATTACTTTAATAGCATTCCTCTGGGCCTTCAGCCTTGACGGATGCCTGAGCATATGGCTTATTACACGTAAAATCATAGCACAAATTGAATTGATTATTTTGTAATTTGAATTGAAGTTAAATTTGAATGGAAAATAAACCTGTAATTTGAATGGAAGGTAAACAAAAATGTCTGTTTATCTAGTGGCATTCCTATACAATCAGCGGTATTTTTAAAGTCTAGACTTCAACATGAGAAATAACTGCACTTAATACAGTGGGTGAAATTCTTTTGCATTTACCTGCCAAGGCATGAGCGGAGCCCTCAGGGCTCTCCTTTTCCTTGCTGTGGCTGATGATATCATTAAAACTTGAAGTTATGCAAGGTATGCATCTTCTTTCTCCATGCTTTAAGCTTAGTCATGACAAAAATAGTTTTAAGGGAAACTGAAAGTTGAACTTTGAAAGGTAATGAGACTTATAAATCACCTTCTCAGAAAAGTTATGGATACATTTAGAAAATGTCTACAGAGTGTTTAATTACTTGGTGATTGTGCTTAAAGCAAATGGTAATGTCTCTTTTCTGTTTTCTGATAGAAATGCAAAATGATTGTGCACTTACAGCATGTCAGTACATTCTTCAGTATTTCAGCTGCAGTTATGTGTCTTTGATTTTCTATATTCGTTTTTGTCTGGCTGTTTCAATTTCACCTATGGTTAAACAGCAAGAAACTCTCACAATGCTGAAGTACCAGAAAATACCTGGTGATGAGACCTGCTGATGACATTTCATAAATAGAAAGATGTTTGTGAAGAAATTTGCAAGAGATCAGTGAAGTGTCCATTTCTCGGAATATTGTTGTAGGACCCTTATTTAAAAGGAGTAATTTTACAACAGCCTGAACTACCTGTGATTGTTTCAGAGAGAGCTGAAGAGATGCAGAGCAGTGTATACATGTTTAAAGATCACAGGCAGAAGACAAAGGAATTATTTAATATGGTCAGTAGGAACATAAATGAGGAGAAATGCAATTAAATACCTAAAATAGATATTAAGCTTGTTAAGAAAACTTGTAACTGAGATGTGTAATAGCTTCCCAAGGAAATAAGGAAACTAAGAAAACTGCTGCATTTTGGATAAATAAAACTAGATTGATCAAGATATCATAAACGTCTTCTGAGGAACCATACTTCATTGTTAGACGGATGTGTTGCATGACAGAGTAGAGCCGCCTTATTTCTAGGAGCTGTGATTTTCATTTATTTATTTATTTATTTATTTATTTATTTATTTATTTATTTTTGGTGGTGGAACTATTCTGGCAACGTTGTGTTGTTCAGTGCAGTTTGACAAGGAAGCATTGCCTACACAGACATCAGTAATTGTGGTTGGACTATTCCACCAAAGGTTGGAACCTTTGGTGATGTTGTCATTACAAAATGGTTGCAGCTGCTTTACTTGAAAGAAAGACAAAATTTTATATGTAAATAAATGTAATTTAGTCCAGACCATAACTCAGTTTATTTTTGTGGGCTTGAGCTGTTTGTTTGTTTGAATCTCAGATTCTACAAAGGATCTTTTCTACCTAATGGACAACAGCCAGATACAAAGCAACCCAAACTATTCCATTCCTTACCAGCAGTACTGGGTTTTCAGGCAGAAGTACTCAGCGGAGGAAGCGATGCTTTGGTGTCTCACACGTAAGATATCTTGCAGATAGTTATTCTGTAGGATAGTATTCTATAGAAAGATTTCAGCTAATTATCTCCTTACTGGTATTATAATAATTCTAATAATAGTAATTATAATAATTCTAATATAATAATTATAATATTAAACTCTAGACTTACATATTTTTCAGGGGAAAACCACAAAATGTTCGTGGAAGTCAGCTTTGTTGAATTTGCTATTGGGACCACCTCATGATTATCATCCACTGTAGCAGAAAGGGTACCCATCATTCATGGTTGGACTAGGTGATCTTGAAGGTCTTTTTCTAACCTTTATGGTTCTATGAATCTATAATAGATTCTATAATAATTATTAATATTCTATAAATATGTTATGGGAAAGAGTAGTAGAAGATGAGGCAGCATAGGCAATATTTTTGTATTCTTGAAATATAATTTTCCAACTAGTGGAAAAATACAGATATTTTGGGGTTAATTATATATATTTTGCCATGATAAATGGAGAAGAATTTCTAGCTCTGATTACCAGGAAGGCAGAAGTGAGAGCACTATACAGTGAACAAAGATCACTGTAAGAAGTCAGTAGAGATATGCCTGTCTAAAATTAATCATTGACACACATGCTTACAGAAGTCATTGCCACAGCAATTAAGAAATGGGTTTGACTACTCTGTTTTCTGAAAGCACCTTATTACATTGGAGCAAATTTCAATGCAAATTTTTGCAAACAAATGCATTGAATAGTCAATTCTGGAAAAGTTATATTTATTTTTGTTATGTACGAACATTTCAGGAATTGTTTGCAAACAACTCATAAAACATTTTAGAAAATAAATAACTTTATTGTCCTTTTTATTCCTTAAAGTATCAACAAGTGATACAGAGATTTTCTTGATTATACAATTTGTATGTCAAATTTACTAAAAAGAAAAAAAAATACGGATCTTCAAGTCACAGTGTCAGTGACACCAACAGACTGAACTAATGCTTGTCAAGAACATATCTTTCCAATCAGCTGTGGTATAGCTCCTTTTCTGTGCTCTCCAAGTAAATTTGCTCTTCATTGTAACTAGAAACAGAATCTGTTCCCATTTCTCTTGCACTTTAATAGAATAATATTGAAATTTTCACTTTTACTTGTTTGCTGATTGATAGCATTAAGTACACTGAAGAGAGAGGAAGGAAACCATAGTGTGTCTAAAGTTTAGTGACTTTGCCTCCTAGGTTGTGCACAAGAAGATGAATTTTGTCAAATAGCAGATCTTCAGAATGCCGCAGACACATACTTTGTGTGTACCTTGTATCCAGCAGCACAAATTTGTGATGGCAGCATTGATCAAATATCGGAAAACTGTCGTACTGTCCTACCCTGGCAACCACAGGCATTGTATCAAAAAATAGGTAGGTTATGGGATTTGTATGTATGTGTGCTGTAACCTTGGCAATGCAAGCTGGTATTTTGTCTCTTGACTCTGAGGGGAAAGAAAAAAAAAAAAAGTCTGAATGTATAAATTAGTGCTGGGATGTGATGTTGCAAGTGAAGGCCAGGGTGTTCTGGTGTGACTTTTCATTTCTGCAGTTAGCAATTCTTTGAGCGGTGTCTTCTTCAAAGTGCTGGTGATTACACTTCAGTGATATTAACTACAAGTTTAATTCTCTGCCTTGGTTATTCCCAGTTCAGAGAGGACAAGTGTAGCTCAAATAATCAGTGTCTCAGGTATTAGGTGTATTTATAATGTGGGTAAAACCAGACAGTCATAGGGATGACAAAAAATCCATTTTCTACCATCAAAATTTCCATGGTAGTTAAGTAATACAACAAGTGTATTTATCTAAATGCATTCTTGTTGAGTGTATATTTTTATTTTTTATTAAAAAAAAAAAAAAAAGAAATCCAGTGTTATAGACAAGGATTCTAACCTCCATTCCTAGAATGTGTGGGAACTTCAGCGGTTTTCTTATATAGCTCACATGAGGAAACTGAGACAAATAAGCCTGTTATTACTGTTCAGGAAGATATACGTTTGCTGGGAAAAGAAAAAAAAGAAAAAGTAGATTCACTGAATTCAGTGATTAAACAGTGACTTTTGGGGGAGTTAAACTGCACCACAGGTTAAATAACACATGAGCATACACCTTGGATTCTTCCCATCTGGAGCTGTAATCCAGTTTTTGTACCAAAACGATGTATTAATGCCAATACAGATCCATAACTGAAGTCCTTAGTTAGAAATCTTTCCTTGGCAGAGTACTTTGCTCAAGTTTTAGAGACTTCACTTCGAATTTTGTTCATCTTTAGGATTAACTATCCAATGTTTACTGTTTATACTTACCATGTCATTACTTGATCAGTATACGTAAATTAGAAAGAAAAGGTGATTTTTTCCTGATTTTGGTTTTCTTTTCTTGTCCAGTCACTTTGAAAAGTTCTGTGAAGAGCTTCTACACACGTGTACCATTCCAGAAAGTAATGGGGATCTCAGTGAGGAATAGGACTGACATGAGCAGAAAAGCAGTTTCAAATGGGTACGACACGGCTATTTCTTTTCTTTTACTGCATTTTAAGCATGCCTGAAATACCAAGGCAATGGTATGCAGATGAACAGGATCAGATGTTCCAAAAATAGCATTATGTGAGAATAATTAACAAAAAAAAGTGGCATATGATTTAACGGAAATTTATAATTGAGGTATAAATAATACGGTGTGTAATTATGAATTATATTTGTGTGATTTAGTACTTATACTTCTCGTAAATTGCTGCTTGGCCAGTTAGATCTCTTAGCAGAAAAGAAATTTATGCTGATTCTTTTAGGACAGTTATCAAAATATTAATGTAAATTATTAGATGTAGTCTGGTAGATGTATACTATGTGAATGTAATTTCATCTAAAAAATGGAAATACGTGGAAGTGTCTATGCAGTATGAAGAAACATGAGGCAGTCTTATGCAGAGCATCTCTACAGGTTCTTGGTGTTTCTCCCCTGTGCAATATCCTATCTCCCCTTCTCTGGGACAGAGAAAAATTATTAATGACACAAAAAGTAATAATGTTTTTCTATTCCCAGTTTTTTTGAGTGTGAGCGTTGGTGTGATGCTGACCCCTGTTGCACAGGATTTGGCTTTTTTAATGACTCCCAGTTGTCAGGTATTTATTCACTATTATTACTGTAATAAATATTTTAAATCTTCAGTATTACAAACTTTACCATCCTTTTCCTACGAGCTGCAACTTTAAAAACCCTTGCAGATCTTACCCAACCCTTTCTAACATCTTTTTGAGTGATCTCAACTGTTCCTTAGAAGTTCAAATTTGCTTCCAAATTTTGTTTCTCTACATGAGGAAGAGTGGTTGGGGAGGGTTGCAATTTGCTTGTACTCTACCCCTTAATATTTAAGCTATTTTAAGTCTTAAGACATCTAAGTAACATAAATTAGCGTTTCTATTAGAGGGAAGAAATCAGATTTTTAATAGTGTGTGTGACCTGAGAGTCTCTGAAAACTCAAACAAGCATATTTTGTTTACCTGAGATGGCTAAGTTATGGGTACTGTTGACCTATGCTCTCTCTATAATCAGCAGAGGCATGCATAAACACAACTTATAGGATCATTAAAGGCTTTGGTTGTCTAAGATCTATTCTGGAGACACTTTTCTTTCTCTCCACTGACTGTAAAGGAATTACTCTATTTAAAAGAAAGTCTTCATTAGGTGTTTAAAATTGGATGCCTTCCAGGTCAAAGTCAATGAAATAATTTTAAAGTTTTATTCCAAATTCAGATTCAGGCATCTAAAATGGTCAACTTTGTTTTCAGAACTGTTTCATGTTTCAGCCTGCAGAAAAGAAGGCTCCTGGGAGACTTCATTGTGTCCTTTCAGTACCTAAAGGGGGCTTATATGAAGGATGGAGAGCAACGTTTTGCTCAGTCAGATAATAATAGGACAAGGGGGAATGGTTTAAAACTAAAAGAAAGGAAATCTAGATCAGATGTTAGGAGGAAATTCGTCACTCAGAGGGTGGTGAGGTACTGCAACAGGTTGCCCAGAGAAGCTGTGGATGCACCATCCCTGGAGGTTTTCAAGGCCAGGCTGGATGAGGCCCTGGGCAACCTGGTCTAGAGGGTGGCATTCCTGCCTATGGCAGGGAGTTGGAACTGGGTGATCTTTAAGGTCCCTTCCAACCCAAGCCTTTCAGTTTTAACCAACTCTCTCTGAGGTTATTAGAAAGTACTGTTTTTATGATTCACTTGAGAATTTGGAACACTTCAAATATATATATATATATATTCTTTTTTTTTTGCAAACAGGCAAATTTTTCAAGTAGGTTGAAAAATTAATCCAATGTATTTCACATTGGAATTACTGTGCAAATAAAAAATAGTTGACAAATGTCATACCTCCATATGACTATGTGAAATTTGAAGTCTTAAGCGAGTACAACTTTAAGTTTCTTTAAATAGTTCTAAAAATAAATTAAGGATTCTAAAGCATTAAACATAGGAAATTGACACCTTTTTGTTAATCTGATTAATATTTATTATCTATAGCATTTCAGATATCTAGTGCTGTAGTCAAGATGAATTTCGGTTGCAATTTTCACATGAATTAGAATAAATCTTAAATGAAACTTTGTGTTTCAAAGCCGACAATTCTTATGTAGAAAAATATTTGTATTAGCTCTTTTAAAGGCATAATTTTGATCTTTGATTTAAGTAGGAGCTATGTTTCAATATACATACACATTTTTAATTTTCAAGATTGAATTAATCAGGATGGACTGCTTGCTCAAAAGAAAAGACTATGACTTTGGGACAGGATTTTCACTAATGGTAAAACGTTGCCTAATTTAGGTATTTCCATTTAATTTCCAAGTCAGTGGAATTTCTTTTAACATGCAAATTGTTAACATGGGAATTTTTCCTCCTCATTTCTATAACTATTTATTTCCTTGGCAGGAGGAAAGATTGTGTGCCTGACTCTGAACAGCCTAGGAATTCAGACATGTGCCGAGGAATCAAGAAGTGCTTGGCAAATTTCAGGTTGTAGTTTGCCAGATGCTGAAGTCAGAATACATCCATTTGGCTGGTATCAAAAGCCTGGTAAGTATTGCAGAGCATGTGGCCCTGCCAGCTGGTATCTGCATGTCGGATCCTCTTAATTAGCTTCAATGCACAGAAGCTTCAGCTTTCAGGTGACAGACCCATTTGCAAACACAGAAAACAGACAAGGCAGACAAGTATGTATGAGGGAAAGAAAAGTATATTTTAATCTCAAATATTAAAGATAAGGAATAGGAATACCTTTATAGAATTTCTCAGGTTGAATGGGAGAATTGTGGCCAATTCTTCCAATTCCAAACATATTCTGTTCTGTTTCACAGTCCTGGTCAAGAAATCATTCTTTGTTTCTCTCTGCTTGGCTTATGGTTTAACAATGTGTGTGGATGGGTTGCTTCAAAGGTTTGGTTTTGTTACAAAATTTTAAGCTAACAACTATCATGAAAATATCTTTTATCATATCTCAATATAGGAAAGACATTATTTCATCTGTGCTAGTAGAACAATATATATACACACCTATATAAAATTCATCACATTCCATGTTGGAACTGAGCACAAACTGAAGACTGCCCATAGTAGTAACCATGCCACTGTAGAATGGTCATTTTTGGATGAAGTGCAAATTTTATTTTCCTGTCCTCTCTAGCTAACACCTCCATGGACAGCAAAAGTCTAAATGGCTTTCACTTACCATTTTTAGAGTTACTATTCTAATGATTAACATCCTTTGTGAATTGGGTGAAGAAAAGGAAAGATGTTTACAAAGCGAAATATCTTATTGTTTCTCTGATGTGAAAGAATACTTCATAACAAACATTGTAGCATCTTGCACAGCATAGGGTGGAGGCAATGTGCATTTCAGAGCAGCTATTTAACTATTCATTAAGATAATTGGTATTCTGAAGAGGGCTGCAAAAGTTAGTGCAGGTCTGTATCACATCAGATCCTATTTTTTTTTTTTTCTTCAGAATCTATATTTGGCCTAATCTAGCATAAGAGAATATTACTTAGTTTTTGTGGGAGACATTTTGGAACATCGATATGATGATTTAGAGGAAAACTTTCATAAATTCTGAAATGTCTCTGGTCTAAAACACTGAGAGGAATGAGTTCTGTAGAGATCAGAGAAGAAATGCATGGAAAGCTTTGGTTGGCTGGACAGTCCACTGAATGACACTGGACTTCCTACCTCTTATAGGCCCCATGAGGTCAGGTCTTGTGACATTGGCAGAATCAGGGAAACAATTTGAGCCAAATGACAGTAATTAGGAGCATTTTTTTACTGCTTTTAAATTCCCTGATTTCTTGTAGAGTTGAGAAGGATTTTGATATCTGAGTAGAAAGGGAAGGCATACAGTGTGGGTATATAACACCCAGTACATCTCCTGTAGAGCTAAATCAGATGTCCTTGCAATACACTGCATTTTTTCAGTGTTGGTAACTTAAATAAAACCCTAATTCTCACTGGAAGACTGAAATATGAACTTGCTCTGGAACATTTCAAGCCCCACGGTGGCACTCTGCCCACTAGAACATCAGTTTCTTCCTCTAGTGGTGCAACCCTTGCTAAAGAGAAGATGCAGCACAGAGTTGAGGAACTGTCATGAAAGCTTACAGGATTTGTTAAATTTTCAATGTGTGGGCTTGCGGAGGGCAGTCTGAGGGTTTAGCATGATAGGAGGGAAACAATAACCCAGATTAGGAAGACAGTGTCAGGAGCCTGTGGGCAGGAAGAGCTGAGACGCGACTAGGAGAGAAGAGTGAAGAGCAGTAGAAAGGCAAAGAGAAGAGGATGAGTCGGCAGACACGTAGATACACTTGCACTTCTTGGAATACTTTTTTCTCTCATTGATAAAGAAACATCTAAAAATAAAGGATGCTTCTTGGTTCACAGACAGAGGAATGATGAAGAGAAGGCCATGGCGTATGCAAAAGGGAGAGCGTTAGGAGAAACGGCGATGTTTCCTTATGTAGTGAGGAAGCTTCAGATGTTTTTCCACCATAACACACACCAAGGCACAGATGTGTATGCAAATAAAGATATTTGCAGACAAAAATTTGTATCAGTTGTGCTGGTGTGTTGGGGGTCTGGGAACCAGGAAGAGGAACAAGTAGACTCAGGCTGGAAGGGAAAATGAGTGAAATCTGAAGGAGGAATTTACAGTATGTAATGTGAACTTATTACGAGGTGGGATCTTTAGTTTTATTCCCCATCTTCTGCTTGTAGGAAAGTGCTCGTGTCTCTGCATTTCATAATATGTTTACATGTGACAGCTCTGCTCATGAGCAATTTATCTAGCTATGTACAGTCATGGTTGCAGTTCAGTAAATGATGTATGCACAGTAGCATTTTAAAGAGATAGTGAAGAATTAGGGCTATATGTAGGATCCTAATGTCAATGAGAGTGGTAAAAATCGTGAGCATTTAGGCATTTGTATTGGTTGCATGCGTGGACAATACAAAGTGGAAGAAGCGAAAAATCAGATTCATCTTCAGCTTCTGTTGCATGGTAATAGTAGAGGATTTATAACTCATTTGATTAGTTAAAGTGTTTTGCATAATATGATTGCATGAGGGCAAGATATTATTTGTTATTTAAGATTGCAAAACGTTTAAGGGAAATGTTAGCAACTGAGAAGCTTCATATGTGGAAAATATGAATGATTATTTGAATTTTAATTTGAAAAGTTGCCTGCTGGAAACTGTCTTGTTCCTAATTCTCCTTTTGAGAAATTCCAGTTTGCTAATCAGGAAACAGAAAATATCATGTCTCTTCCGATTCAAGAAACCGAATACAGAGTGGGGCATGGAAAAAAAAGCAAAACTACTGAAATGAGTTATTCATAAATAACTGCATTTTGCAAAGTGTTTGTAGTAATGTTTATAAATACATAAATTGGGGGATGTCTGATTTCATGTACAAACCAAAAAGGGTTAGATAGCAGAAAAGGCTCAGATTCTTATTCTTGGTGCTTATAGTGAGAAGATGCAACATTCAGATCTCAGAAATGATATGGGAAATACTGAGATATTGATTACATTTTAAACCTTCAAGTGTAATTTTGTTTATATATATATATGTGTTTATTTATTTTTTTACTTTTAGTTGATTTGACGAATGCCGTCCCTAACCTGTGCCCATCTGTTAGCTTACCTTTCAGGCCAGAAACTGGTAAGTGTATTCCTGTATTAAGTCAGAAAATAAACAAACAAAGAAACATTATCTGTTTTGTATGTTTTCCTAAAAAAAAAATCACACTATAATGAAGTGGTGGTTGTTTTTCCCATGAGTTTATTCATTCAGGTGCTGTATGTATTCTTTTTATTAGTCATGTATCATTTATAGGGAAGAATTTTTTCCAGCCTGACTGCTGGTTTAATATATCTCAAGGTTACTGCCACAAGGTCACTAAGCCAAAATATTTGGCAGGATTGACAAAGAAATTTGTCATTTATATATGCAGTTGTCAAGTGACTTTCATGGATGTGAGTGTTCACATTGTAGCTCAGTGGCCAATGCAGAAACGCTCTGTCAAGGGAAACCTCCTAAAAACCTGGTTATTGCGTTATTGTTGACTGCTGTGGGGTTTCTAGCACTTTCCCTGAAGCATCTGGTGCTTACCAGGATGGCAAGGGCAGAATGCCAGATTAGACAAATTGTCATAAGTTGCTGTAAATATGTGCTGAAGATTTTCCTGAATGTGAGGAGTGACAATGAGTTTTCAGAGGAATGCAAACAATTGCAATAGGGATGCAAAGAAAATCTAAATGTAATTTTCCCCTTTAAAGCTTTTTGTTTAAAAAACAAGAGAATGACAGAAGAAATTCATCCAGAAATTAAGGCAGGTTTGCACCACTTTAGAATTTATGTAGAAGAATGATAAATTCCAGCCCTTGTATACAGTTTTCCACAAGGGTGAGAATATTATCTCAAAGTTTATTCAGAACTGGATATCAAGAAATGTCGTATTTCAGATATGTGTTGGGTCCCACTTTTGAAGAGATGCTGTAAAGTGCTATGGTACTGTCTTTTTTTATGAGGAAGAAAAGTTATTTCAGTCTTGCAGTAAATCTTATGATACTTGCATGTGTTATTTTAAAAGTGGGCGGATCCTCTTAATAAATGAAACTTAACCACTGTGTTTCAGGGCTATGTGTTTATTGCACCCTAAAAACATATGCAAATTGTCAAGAGCTACATGCTTCCCTGATGCATCCTTTCCATAAATACACAGCATATCTACTAAATGCTATGTTTAACAGAAAGGAAGTAGGTTGACTAGTCATTATACAACTTGATTTAATCTTTGGGTTAGACTGAAATTGCAGTCTCATCCATCTCTCTGCCCTTGATTACCTGTTTATCATGAACAAATCTTTTAATTTACTGATTTTCTTGTTTTTCTACTTTTCCTTAAACCAGCTGCAACAGGCCTTGCAAGAGGTGGTTAATATTTGCAAAACATTTTCAACATCAATTTCAGAATTTATTATTAACTATTTTATCATCTTATCTATGATTACCAGTTACACTTGTGTTCAGAAAATTTGTATTTTTTATTAGAATTTATACTTTTTTAATGATCTCTTTAATGTAGCAAAAGGAAAACCCCTATTCTTATAAGTAGGCAGAAAGCTTTTTGTGTGTGAGAAGTGCTGGGAAAAGCTAGTGGGGTAGCACGTAGGTAGGACAATTCTATTCCTTTGCAAATTCGGGGAAAAACAGAAACCTATTTTACTAAAGCTTTGTTCTTCCCTCTCTGGTTAGTACACCTTTTTGTGATTTATTTATTTATTTATATTGGTGTGTGTGGGTGTGTTTAAGTAGGAAAATAATGAACTAAGCAACACTGAAGGAAATTAACCTTTATCAGTTATCTGATTTTCACTCCAGGCTGTCCAGAACTTAACCACAGCAAGTTAGGTATTCATCTTACCTTTAGTGAAAACCTTCTTTCTCTCACACCCATTTCCAGGTCATATTTCCAAATACAAAGCAACTTGTGAAGTCTGTGGTTTGCAGAAGTCTGTGTAACCAACCAAGTGAACAGAGTTTTTTCTTGAAGAGGCAGGTGGTTGTCCCTGTTACTGTCCCTGTGAGTGTGGTAGCCAGATGATGAGCGTGAGAAAATATCGTTGTGCAATGACATTCTTGTGTGCATGTTTTGCATGTGCATTAAAGCACATATATGTAGAGAGAGAGAACTTTCCATCAAAAGATCAAAAAGATATTTAAATTTGAATACTTTTCCAGAAGGTTCTGTGAAATACCTAAATTAATGTTATATCTGATGTAGAGTCCAAGTTTACTGAAACACAGGTAAAGCCTATATTTTAAAGGACAGTTAATGCATTTGGCTACCTCCCTTTCTTGCTACCCAACTTGCAGTGCTCAGGACAGAGTTTCCAGCACTTTGCTTCCTCACATTTGTAGTCAGGGTACAGAGCATTACTCCATTCCAAATCTGTCATGTTTTCAGCATCTGACATAGGAAGAAACCCAAATTAGCAGGCTTATTTTCAGTCTCACAGGAAGTACATGCTTCGCTTATTTTATTCATCTTTCTTCTTGATAGAGGGTTAATGGCATGAAGGAACATAGAACAATGGAAATAGCCTTGTAGAAGGGCTTCTACAAGTATTATGGGCAGTGTAAAGAGTAGGAAAAATTAAGGTCTGATGTTGAATGGGATCTGAAGGCAAGGAATACAGAAAAGGGTGAAGTACTTTGTTTTTTCTTAACATCAATCTTTCCTGGTAAGTCAAAGCTTCATCAATCCCAAGCTGAGACCAGGGGGAAAGACTGAAGCAAGGAAGAGTTACCCTTAGCACGGTAAGGTCCGGTTAGGGAACAAGCTGGACATACAAGCCCATGGGGCCTGATGGGATGAATCCAAGTGTGCTGATGGAGCTAGTTGATGTCATTGGGAGGCCATTCTCTTTGAAAAATCCTGGTGATGGGGAGAGGTTTCTGAGGCCAGGAGATAAGCAAACTCCTGTCTTCAAGAAGGGCAAGGAGTACCCAGTGAACTATAGGCCAGTTAGCCTCACCCCAGTCCCTGGAAAGATGATAGAGCAACAGATCCTGGAAATTATTTCCAGATAAGTGAAAAATAGGAAAGTGCTTAGGAGTAGTCAGTGTGGTTGTATGAGAGGTAGATCATGCCTGACCAACCAGATGGTCTTCTATGATCAAGTAGTGTCTAAGTGGATGAAGGGAGAGCAGTGGACACTCTTGATCTTGACTTCAGCAAGGCTGTCAATGCAATCTCACATAACATTCTCTTGGACAAATGGGTGAAACAGCAACTAGATATGTGGATTAAAAGAGGTGGTCTAAATACTGGCTGAACTGCTGGTTACAAAGTTGTGACCATTGACACACAATTCAGCTGAAGGCCACTCACTTTTATACCCCTGGAGTTGAAATTACGGCTAATGTTGTTTAACGACCTAATGTTGTTAAATGACCTGGACATTTGGTCAGAGTGAATGAGGGTGGGTTTTTTTTGAGTTTTGCAGTGAGTTTTTAGGTAATAAAAAGCTTGGAAACATGGATTACAGACCAGGTGGGTGTGCTAGCATTCAGAGGGACTTCAACAGGCTGGAGAAAAGGGCAGACTTTCATCTTGGATCAAACTGTCTTTTTTTTTATCAAGTTGTCTTTTAGATCTATCTGAAAACTGGCTAGGACCTTCACTTAGCAATTGTGCAAAGAAGCTGTTTTAACACTCATCCTGGAAAAAAAAAAAGGTCTCTCACATTCACACATGCCTCAGCTTTTCTAGCTCAAATTAATAGGACTATTTGCTCCTTTGCTGTCTTTACTTTGGTGGTTTGCTGGCTTATGTATCTGTAAGGTATTTTGAGGAATTCTGGATATCCCACCAGAGGCAACATTGTTGAATATCAGTTTCTCCATTTCTACCCTTATGGAAGGATGTCACTTCAAATTTGAGCATCACTGGAAAGCTTGTAGAATCTCCTTTCCCTGGAGATGTTGAAGTGTCATTCTTAGATTAAAACAAACAAACAAACAAAAAACTGTCAAAATTGTTCATCTTTTCCCTTGAATAGCCAGGCTAGAGAACGCTCCTTAAAAGAAATGTTTATGGCCCAAAAGTCAGTGTTATCTGTCAGGAGGCAGACAAGGTGTACACTGAGGTTTGGTTTGTGCCTTTTGCCTGATTTTTTTGCTATTGCTTCCTTATTCTTTGTCTATTTATCTTCTTTCAATACCCTTTTTGACATCAGGATTAATTCTCCAAGTCACCTTCGTCATTAATCTGTAGTATATCTAACAGAATGTGTTATATTTAACTAAATAATAAATATTAGTTCTGTATACTTTGATTTCTGTATCACATGGAGCCAGCATGCTCTGGCTCTTGTGTTATGATTACTGCACATTTTCTGTTGGCTGAGAAATAATGCTTGAAAAATACATATATTGAACAAACTGGGAAAGTCCTACTTGTTACATTTGGAACATTTTTTCCCCTGAAGAAGCTAATGTGCTGTGATGACAGTGAATATGGAACCATCTGTGGCTAGTTTCAGGTATGATCTGTGACCTTTAAAGATGGGAGGACAGCTATTATTTTAAGATTGCCCATGCTGAAAATGCTAAGATAGTCATGTTGCGGTCTTGGTTTACTGATGCTAGTATTTAAGAACTCTGCTAAGTCATGTGAATATGGATAAATGTTCTAGTAATTGAGAAAATAGCCAGGTCTCATAATTAGATGTGAGATGGAACTTTCTGCAGTCATTTGAAGATACAGAAAGATAAGAATTATTTTTTTTTTCTAGATAAATCTTATATTACTTGGTATCCTACAGTTGTATAGTACTATTATTCAAACAATTTCAGCAGAGGTGTTTGAGCTGAAGAAAATTTTTTTCTTTATAACTAAGACTGAAAGAAGTAAAGGGTCTATGAACTTTCTTACCTGGATTTTTAGAAAATTACTTGTACTTAAAATGAAGAGCCTGCAAATATTCATGAGTATGAAGAAGGGAGAAATGGGACTGTTGTATAATTTCTGCTTTTTTATTTTATTATCAGATTTTATCTAAACTTTAATGACTCTATGCATCTTCAGATTCTTCAGTTTTAAATAGGATAGAGCTACTTTTCTTTGATCTGGCAACTGCTAGTAGATTATGACCGTTGGTCTCTGCACGTGACCAGAGAATGTACACCGAAACACATGGAGGGATCATATCAGCTCAGTTTCCACTCCACCCAAATTAAGTAATTTATTGAGAAACCACCAAGATATATGGATGTCATGATCTGTTAGATCCTTCCTGTTTCTTCCTTCTGTGATCCCTCAATGATTATCATAATTCCCTCAATGCAGGACTGAGCAGCGGCTACAGAATTTTCCCACATGGCAATAAATTTCCCATCAGGATATTTCAGCACATAAGGTATTTCCAGTCTCAACAGGGATGCTCACAGTAGTATAGGTGCTGTAGCATGCAGTCAGCTGAACTGAACTCTCCCTGAAGATCCATACCAGTCTCAGTGAGGTGATGGAGGACAATGGAAAGCTTGGAGGGGGTTAGGACAACAGATTTCCATTCATTTTTTTTCCCTGTGGATTTCTTGAGACCATAAGTACATTTGTGACCAACTGCTGCCTAGAGAAGCAGAACTCTGGAGCAGTCTGAAAGCTTCGAAGATGAATATTATTCTTTGGGTTAACATCTGAAAGCTGCTTGCAGTTAAGGTGGAGATCCCTGTACTTGGACTACCTTTCCCAGAAACTTGTGTCTTGCCTGTGAGACTAAGAAATCTCTCTCTCTCTTTTTTTTTTTTTTTTTTTTTCTAACAAGTATGGATATGGATGATGATTAATAGCATTATTTGTTTTTCTGTTTTCCCTACAATATTGAGAATGTATCAGAGGGATCTTTGGTGTTGAAACACAGACAGCTTTTTTCATCCATTCCTAGAAACTGGTCTGCTGTGCCTATGTACAAAGTATTGGAACTCTGGTGTAGAATTATTATCTTTGGTCTTAAATTTGTTTTAATTGTTTGTAACCAAGAGGATTTTAACCTTTTTTTTAAAGTTTATTTTAAACCTAGATAAGTATATGGTACAGTTATATTATTATATTACTGTTCTATACCATTTGCTATAATTGGCAGTACCAAAGGAGGCAGAAAGTTTGCATTTCACTTCAGCATAGCACAATTGCTCACTGCTAAAGGCCATAAATAACTCATTTGTTAGTTCCGAACATGCTTGTCCGAAGTGTGATTATAGTTATTATGCGGTAGTTTTAAGAAAATGGTTCCTTTTGAATTATTCAAATCTCAGTGGACTGACAAAAATGGGAAGTGACTATATGTTAAAATTACATTGTCTGCAGGTCCACTCTGAGTTGGCAATGCATGTTTTCCAGAGATAGTTGCTAAACAGGTAAACAGGCAGGGTCACAGCCTTCATTGGAAAGGAAAAAAAAAAAAAAAGAAAACAAAACAAAACAAAAAAACAAAAACAAAAACAAAACAACAACAACAAAAAAAACATTCTGATTTCTAAGGATATGAAGCACTGATTTCAGTCTGTGAGCATGTTTTTTACTTGAGTCTGGGCTATTAAATATGGCTCATGAACTTCAGAATTAAAATCAGAATTTATCTTCAAAAATAAATCACGCAGTTTTGTTACATAGGTACATAAAAGTTACATAGTGAACCAAAAAATCTGATTTATGTACCTCCTTAATTTCATGTTAACCTAGTCTGACTTACGTATCTCCTCACATTTATGAATTTTCTTCTAAATTTAACTTACGTTATTGCACTTCTGTATCTCTGTTTCCTTGTATGAAATGTCAGATTTTCCAGCAAACTGAGAACTGACCCCTCTTTGCCTTCACTTCAGTCAGTGATGGAAGTTTTGCTGACTTTATGAAGGGGATTTTACAATGTAATTGCTTGTGACAGTGGGAGGCTGGACTCTGTACCCCCAGGAAATCTATTTCAGTCTTGTGATCCTCTGACTTGAGTGGGAAGAGAGTAAGACCAGTGTGAGACCTTTTGCAAATCCAGTCTTAAACCTTGCCTATCCAAACAAGAACATCTGGAAGAGAGAAGTTCTCTTTATGGGACATTTATAATTTTGCAATAAAAGTTACAGGGCTGGCTGGATTCAGAGTACTGCAATTATCCAATCAAAGCAATTGCCAAAATGTGGTTTGGAAAGGCAGAGCTGAACCTATATATAAACCAGAAATGTGTTCCAGCCCATCAGGTGCATTATGTATTTTCAGTATGGCAGTGCCAGGCTGAAGCTGTATACCTTGTGAAAGCAAATTCTAGATGAGGCAAGTTTAGGTCAGCTATGTAGAAAGCTCTGTTTTGTCCACGTAATGAAGTGGGTGTGCATGGCCTGTGGGCATTGCTGTATCTGCTGCTAGATGGGGGAAAGGGAGGAAGGAAACAACCAATGGGTAAAATGTCTTCTTGCAACAAATATCTGCCCCCGGTGGAGCCATGGATGGCTCTGCATCAGAGCCCTGCTCTATATCAAAACAAGCATTAGTCTTTCTGCATTTATCTGCATCTGGGCTCAGTGGGGCAGAGGATTGGAAAGGGGCAATACTAGAAGTCATCGGTATGAATCTGGTCTGAGATTGAGTGCTCCCTCCAGGAGCGAGAGTGCAAATGAATAGAAAGATCACATGGATAGCAGGAGGTTGCAAGGGTTGCTTCTGTGAGACTCCAGCTTTAGATTTGATGTTGAGTGGCATGGTAGCAGCTGTCTCTGCGAGGAGAGGAAGGAAACTTTGCAAGTTACCCGTTTCTCACAGGACTAAAAGAAATCTTTAATGAAATGAACCATCGTAACTTTTGCATCTGTGTGGTAAATGAACTGAAGCAACAGGACAAGGTCTGCTTACCAAGAATAGCAAGGTGGTAGCTGACTAAGCTCTGTCCTCATCCTACAATTACACAGAGGGTAATGCCAGCCTCCTGTTTAGGACTCAGCAGAGGGCCCTTTGGCTTTTAAAATGCATTGAAATGAGAGGAACTAAAATAATTAAAGACATTATTTTCTGAGCTTTTTTTTTTTTTTTTTTTTAAACTTGTGTGTGCAAAATTGACAGCTTGTAGATATTTTCATCTGTTTGTGTATGAGAAAATGTGTTTTTTTTTAACTTCATTGTGAGTCAGAATATGATGAATTTGAAGAATACTAGTGTCAATCTGTATGTTCATATATATTCCTATGTACATATGTATATGTGAATATGCATGCCTGTGTATATAAATACATATGTGTATAAACATATCTGCGTAAAATGGAATGAAATTTTAATTATGTAGCTGTTATATGACATTAGAACAGTTCATAACATTTAATTTAACTGTCTAGGAAATCCAACTAAAATGATCAAACCAATCCTCATGGCTTGAAAAATAAAAACCTGTAAATCTGTGAAAATTGCATGTCCTTCTCTGGGAGTTTTGCTGATCGTTTGTAAAGGAAGAAAATATGAACTATAACATTTGCAAAAACTCTTGTCTTATTTTCACTTAGTCTGTAAGGTCAGGACTTACTGTTTGAATGTAGATTTATACAGGCAATGCAGACGTCTCTGTTCAGCTATTAAAGTGAGGTTCCCTCTACAGACATCATGGACATCTAAAACAGGGTGGAGATATTGTGTCCTAAAACTAGCTGTTCCACCTCACAATAAAAGGAGTCTTGTGTAATTAACTAAGATGTAGACACTTAAATTGTAGGTGATTAAGACTGAGACTACCTTAGGACAAAATCTCCTGTTTTAGATGTAGACTTGGATGTCTGCTTGAGGTTCTGGTAGTGTCCTGTCACATGCTGGATGTCTACTTGCTTTCAAAGGAATTAGGTACTATGCCTGTTCAGGCACTTGTGTGGCAGCATTAGGACCTTTGCCCTTTAATGTAATTATACCTGTAAGTTTTGATCAGATACCTTTTATTTAAATCACCGGGAACTGCATGCCTAAGACCTGGACAGAACTGCTCCCAGTTTACCTCCTTAGTAACTGAATATCTTCGTACCTAACTGTAGATGACTTCTGCAAATGTGACTGGATCATCTAGTCAATCAGAAGCCATTTAATTTTATATTTATTTTATTCCCAGTTGGTGCAATTGAAGGTGAAAATCTCTCATTGGAGAACATCCCAGTGCTTTTACTTCTATATTATTTTCCTCTGTGTTTTTTTTTTTTTGTTGTTGTTGTTTTGTTTTGTTTTGTTTTGTTTTTTTTTACTAATTTTCTAGTTATTTTTTTACAATTAATTTTACAGACTATTTGGATATATGGCAACCCTTAAATGCATCCTCTGTTCTCATGGATTCATCTATCTCCAACTTTGAAGTTGTGCAAGTAAGCAGGGATATATCTAATGACTTCACCACTGCCAAAGACTTTTGTCTATCTGGTAAGATATGAATCACCATAACTTTACAGGGCATGTTGGTTCATGAAAATGGAACACTAAGAATGTTTCCTTCCTTACTCCTCTTTTCCCTCAACCCTGTACCAACATAGGTATATTCATTTTATTTATTTTAAAGACTGTCAAAGTGGTTTTGAATTTTAGGATAGGAACTTAAACAGTTTATCTAATGAAAGTTACAATAAACATAAAATGCCATACAGTGGTTGGATAATTTTTAAAACCTCTTGGGCGCAGAGACCTCTCTTTCAGTCATTGGGCAATTGGGAGAATACAATAGCAAATTAAGGGATGATGCCATTATTTTTTTAAAGAATAGTTAAGGGGTACTGTTGTGTAACTGGACACGAGTGAGGCAGATGGTGGAACCATCTACCATTATTTAATGTATATATAATACTTGTAGCTATAGTGTGTGAGGGCATATTAACTGAGAGCTGGGATGAAGCAGGAGTTGGACTGCAGTAACAGCAAAGGGAGTTTCTTTAATCAGGAGTTTGGCTAAAGAGCAGAGTGCTTTAGCTGTTTATAAATGGCAAATCCTCAAATGCTGCAGAAGGATAGAAACAAGAAAAGTCAAGTTATTGTTCCCGTGTAGTACAGAAGAGAGTTCTGTGAAGATCATCCTCGTAATATCACATTCTGCAGTAAATGGTCCTCATCTTATGAGAGTGAGCAGTGTGACTTTTTTTTTTCTTTTCCAGTAACAAAGTACAAGGTAGGTTGAGCAAGAGGGTCACTTTTCTGATTCTGAACCTTCACTGGGGGCTCTCTGGAGACAGTAAGAATTCAGTTGAGATTCTCAGTACTTTATTAGAAGATTTTTTTCTTCTCTTAAAACACATGAAAGCAGTTCTCTTGCAGTAATGCTCATTTTTAAAGCCAATATAACCTCTGGCTATTTTGGAAAACATTTGGGAATTATGGGGACATTTTATCTCCCATTACTATACTTTAGAATTTAGTCATATCCTTGTTGCATGACCTGTTGTGAAACCTTTCTTTTAAGCATCTCATAAATGTCATACAAAACACTTTGAGAACACATTTTATTTGCTCTGTCTCTTCATGTTTCACCTCACAGCATGTTCAAAGAACCAGACGTGTACAGTTGTTACACTGGAAATCAAGCCTTCAGCAATAAGATGCCTTTTTTACCCTGACACACAGATATGTTTACATGGCCTGCAAGGGCACAACTGTCAGGTTTTACTCAAAGAGCCAGCTACATACATCTACAGGAGACAAGGTAAGAGCAGGTTAAGGTTATGGAAGGAACTCAATGGTGGTGGCCCAAGCACAATTCTTGTGAATGAGAGTGTAAGGAAATACTCAGTAAACATAAAGAATTATGGAAGTCTCCTGGACAGGTGTCCATTGCTGTTTTAGTGGAATTATAGCCAAACAGGTTGGAAAAATGTCCCCGGATAGATTTTATTTAAAAAAATGTTACTCACTGAAGCATAAAATAGTTTAGTCTATACAAGAGGTTTTGGAAAGTGGAGAATGGTAAAACCAGCCATCAAACCAAAAAAAAAAAAATAATGAAAGTCAAGCTCCTCCCTTGTCATCTGCAGTAGCTGTTTCTTTATGTTCTTCCTTTAAAAAAGCTGTGAATAACACAAATAATGTTGAAAACCCACTGTTAATTGAAAGTCTTAAAGACCATTTCTAGAGGAAAACAAAAAACAACAACACCCCCCAAAAAATCAAGTTCATCTAACATTTTTACATAACTGAAAATAGTTTCAGAGAAAAATAGAAGTTGTGTGGAATGCTAAATGTTTTGTTGTTTAGCAATGTACGTATTTGGAGCTCGAAGTTCGTTCTTTTTTTTTTTTTTTTTAGTTTAGTTTTGTTTTTTTTTGTTTGTTTTTAAACACTTTGTTCTGGTATAGCACTGATTATTTCTTTTATGAGAAACCAAGTAACAATATGGGGAAACAGGAGAAATATTTTCTTTCCGCTCACCAAGGTTTCTGTGAAGAATTGCCAATTGATGAGAAGCTTCTAGGTTCAAACTCAATGAGAGAAAAAGGGATTTATCATTATCAAATGAAACAAAATCACAGACTGAGTTGCAAAAGCTAGCTTGGGTGTATTTATGAACAGCTTTGTCTTTAGTCATGTGCTTTAAAATTTGGTTCCAAATAATTGATTCGAAAGTGGATTAATACCAGGTATCACTTAGCTTTGTTTTAAGAAAAGGCATTATTGAAAAGTTTCTTTTTATTTTTTGTATATATGGACAATGGTTGATATCCACATATTAAAAACAAAACAAAAGAGATGAAACTGAGGAATATTTCTTAATTTTCTGCAATTAAAATTAAGGAGACTGGAATGCAAATCTGTCCTGGTGACAGCCCAAATGAATAATAACCTTTCTTCTCTCTGACCTGAAATAAATATTTAGAGGTTTAGTGTCTTGCTTTTTAGAGTTGGGAATGGGGAAGAATCTGAAAATCTTTTTTTTTTTTTTTTTTCTTTTGGTAAAAATTCTTATGTATATATTCTAATGTGATATCTAATATGAAATAAATGTTTGAGAAAGTGTTTGGAAAGCACATTAGTTACATGTTTGTATCCAGTAGCTAGCATGTAGCACAGTATGAAGTATTTTACAGGGAGAGAACAACATAAATTTATCTGTGTTCCATTTACAGAAATGAATTAGACACCTAATTCCATTTGCCTGAATTTAAAACTGTTTATTTTCATTTATAAAATGATGTTAACTTAAATAAGAAAATGATTTTTCCTTTGTTCCTCCCCACTATCCAATAGATTTATTCCTGCCTATCTCTGAATCGGATTTAACCCCATCTGTGTACATTCCATCCCATGGAGACTTGATCGGCAAATCCCAGGTGGTGCGCATCGGCTCAGAGTGGAGAAATATCAGCCAGTTCCTTGGGATTCCCTACGCTGCACCTCCCCTTGCAGAGAGGCGCTTCAATCCTCCAGAGCCATTTGCTTGGGTGGAAACCTGGAACGCTACTGTGGCTCGGTAAGGAAGTCCTGTGAGCATCTGCAGAACCAGTTGTTTCACCCAGGTGTAGGAAAGTAGCTGGAGTCATGACCAAGTTATTCACGTTCTTTCTTGCAAAAAGAACCTGTAGCATACAGATAAATAGAACTTTGGGACTACGTTTAGCAAAAAGAATAATTTCTCTATCTATATGGTAACACATGCAAGCAACCGAAGAAAAAAGGCAACTTTCAGTACATTCCCTTGAATCTATTAATAACTCCATACATAGTGTATACTGTCAATCTAATTTAATTCTGAGTACGTATTATATTCAAAGAATAATATTTTGTTCCTGCTAAGCTATAAATTTGTAGAACATTGGATCAAATGGGCATTTTAATGCTGGTTTAATCAGAAGCTGTGGTCTAATGAAGATATTCTCAGCCTTGTTTTATCTAGGTCAGGACTCAAATAGGCTTTTCTGTCCAAAAACAGCTGGAAGTACCAAAGCTCTGAACATTTTATGTTCAAGGGGAAACATTAAGGGGAAACAAGACATAGGAACCACATTAGAGCATGGGCTAAATTTCTCCGAAGTCCCTATGTCTAATGTTTCCTGGTGGTTAGCTCTGCCTTTCAGGGCTGACACCACTGCTCAGTAGGTTTACGAAGTTTATGTTGAAGGTATATTATGGAAATGGCATTTGTGTGCATGTTTGTGTTTCATTTAGTCTTATGATATGGGTCTGAATGCCACTGCTTTGGTAAACTGAAATAACAAGTTGTGACTGTGTATTCCTTGATGAAATAAAACAGGGTTTGAGTGACACTACTAAGAATATATCCACCGTGGAATGTATCGGGACTGTGGATTTAAAAAAACAAACAAACAAACAAACAAAAAACAAAAACAAACAGCAAATAGAAATGTGGCAATAGCTAGGAACAAGGGTCTTTCTCATAGTGCATCTCATAGAAAGCAAAATACACAGCATGCAAAACACTCCTGAGCAAGCTATGCTGTACACGTACACAGGAAGTTGATACAAGAGAGCTGATAGCTCATCACATTCCTATCGGTTAAAAAGCTGACTGTTCCCTAGCAGGCAGGAAGATTGAAGATCTGTAAGGGAAAAAAAATGATTAAAAAATACCAAAAAAAAACAAGACACAGCAGACTGAACAGTGAAAAGAAAAACAGTGAAAAGGAGAGAAGCAGATGGATTTGGTGAACATTTTTTAGAGGGGATTCCAGAAGTTAGGGCTGAGAACTGAGCTATGTTGACCAAAGTGTTTCCAAGACAGTGAATACTAACCTGAGGTCTACTGAGATTCTGTGTTATCCTCCTGGCCACAGCTGGCCATGCAGTCCTGCTCAAATCCCTGTACCGAGAGGCATGTGTACGTAATCAGTGACAAGCTACATGAGCTAGCAGATCTGGCCAAAAGCTTACATGCTTAAGAAGAGAGAGATTTTGCAAGGGAGCTTGGAGGGAGGATGGCACTCTGCAGACCTGATATAAATCACCCACTGCTGCTTTGGTAGAAACACATCCTGAGGAAACTACAAATTTAAGAGACGTGGAAGCTGTTTGGTCCCTCCACTACTCAGGACTTGTCACCAGAAGTTTCTAGTAAATCCTGAGACTAAGTGAAAAGACCTACAGCCTTATCGTGGGGAGCTGAAAGAGCATTTGCCCTTTGGTGGTCTCATCCTTCAGGTTGCACCTGAGCTGTGGGGGTGTTAACAGCATAACCACAGTAGGCACACAGACTTGTGTACGTTGGAGGGATCTGGTGAGATCGTGGCCTTTTGTTTCTTCAGCTGCATGGTGATGTTAACACATGCACCCTCCGCTCTTTGTGCATGCAGACATACAATGGTGTCTGCCAGGATTTTGGTAAGACTCATCTGCCTACATTGGCTCTCTTTGAAGACAATGCCTGGTGTTGCAGTGAGGAGCAGTATAGAGACCTTGGTTAGTCTGCTTCTATCCATTGAATTCTCAGTGCTTCCTTAGGCCAGTGGAATGCTTTACCATTACCTTGCATTATTTATTTAAGATTAAATATATATGTATATATTTGAGCTTAGCTTGGAGAATTACAGGCACTTCAACCTCCGTGTATACAAAAAGTATTGACAAATATATTTCTTAGTATATTGGTGTTGCACAATATTTTTATACAATAAATTCACATTAGAATATTGCCAAAGAGAAATATTTGTTTATCAACCTGAACCTGATCAAAGACTTCCAAAAAATAAAAATTAAAATGTCCAGCTGCTGGAATTGCTGTGGACCTGCCTCAGCAGGTAGCAGCCCTTCCTCGGAGTCAGTCTTGGCATGAGTTGGTCCTGGGAGCTGGTGGTGCTGGGACTCCTGATCAGATGCCAAAAATTAAAGAAATAGCTGTAAGCACAGGTAGCCAGTTCTGCTGTACTGTGGAACACTGTGCTGGTAATTCTAGCTGGGGTTCTACCTGGGGATTTGTATTTTTTCTGCCTAAAATGACTTGAGAAGTTTTGGTTGGAGATATGTCCTTATCTATGGCAGTATGAGAGATGTTGAGTAACATCACCTTATGGAGAATCTCCCTTATGGAAGACTTTGTAGAATTAAACTAATGCTTGTCCTTTTCCTTGTAATTTTTAATTAAATTTCACCTTCAGTATGACATTTTACAAGGGAGTCAAAAATAATGATTAGAAATAATTCTGCGAGATAGTACTGTCTTTTCCATAGCCTTTTGTTAGCTCCTTCCCTAATAATTTATGACACTTTTACATGATTCATTATATGATATAAATACGTCTGTGAATGAGATGGAACTGGCTTCAAAATAGCTTGCGTTTGAACTGCAAAAGTCATCCACTTGCTTTGTGCTGTGGAGCAATCTTGAGCATATGAATATCATATGGATGGTGGCTGGAAAATGATTTTCTGCATGTGGCCAGCTGGCTGAATTCCTATTGAAAGGCTATTTTAACATTGCTAGACAAACAGATTTTTTAAAATGATTTAAAATTTTATTCTTACCATATTTTTACATATGTACGCCACAGACCATTAGGGAAAAAAAAAAAAAGCATTTCAGCAAAAGACTGGATTGCATAGGTGTGCAGTCTACCTCAGCAGAACTTCTCTTTCTGGGGATAATTTTCTAGTCCTAATTTTTAAAAATGGTTCTGATTTCCTAGGGAAGGATTATGGTCATAAAAATACGATGTCTTTTTTGATGTTGGTTGTTTGATTTGCATTTGTACATATGTTTGCAAACCTGCCTATTTCTTACTGAGGTGTAAGTAGGGGGCATAATTTTAAATGTGATTGAGTTAAAGTTAATTACAGAGTTAAAGATTTTTTGTAAATTTAAACAATCCATCAAAATATGAGGAAATAGCAGCAGTGGAAAAATAGTACAAGACTTTTTGTTGAAATTTTCTCAATCTGTTTCTGTAGGTCAACTTGCTGGCAACCAGGGGATGGAGAGGCACCGTCATACTTTGTCAGTGAAGACTGCTTATATCTTAACGTCTTTGTTCCTGTCACCACAGTAAGTAGGAGACAAGTTGAATTATTTTTGTAGCTAAGCATTGTCCCTTTTCAGAGCACTTTTAATTTGCGTGAATGATTGTTTTTCATGGGATGTTCACAAAGCACTGCACAGTTAAATTAAACACTCTGATGTCTTTACTGGTGTAAACTTATTCCCTATGGGCTTTCACTTAGCTGCGTTGGGTAATGAGGAGGGTAGAAAATTAAAAGGCTAGAAATGAGAGACAAAAAGGGAAACAAAACACAAGAGGAAAGTGGCAGCAAAGGAGAAGAAAGAAGGGACAGAAATGTCCCTGAAATTACGCAGTTTGTCCCGTGAACGATAACACAACACATCACACCAACGCTTACCACCAGTTGAGCAGCAGCACAAGGTGGTTTTTCTCCTCTTTACCATTCCCTGTTTGCATCCATGGGGGCTATGGTAAGGAATGAGGGTAGCAAGCAATGCTTAATTTGTGTCCTGTCCAAGTAGAATGAAAACAGAGCTTTAAAAGACGACTGGGTTAATGATGCAATCTGAGAAATTGTCACTCTTGGATTTCTCATTCTAAACAAATATAAAATAAAATTTCAAGTTAGAGCCAGACTTAGATGATCGGCCAAATCCCTGAGGGCTGGGAAGAAGGACACTGAGTAACATGTGAATCCCATTGAAGAGTGGGCCCAGAGTACAGGAATGGGGTTTTTATTTCTGCAGTAGCATTCATTTTTGGAAGGTGACAGAAATTTGTGTCTGTCATACTATGTGTCTGGAAAGAGCTGGTCTAGCTACTGAGCTGACAGCAGAGCGCACAGTCCTGTGCAGACCCATTTAATCATAGAAAGACCAAGTATTTTCTCCCTGCAGTCCCAGACTGTCATTTTGTGTCGAGTGCAGTCACTGCTTATTGAAAACATCAGGTTGCTGTCTCAGGCAGTTTGCCATCTCCATTTAGCTTATTTGAAAAGCACTGTATTTTCTACCATCTGATAGAATAAATAGGCATTTCTGTTCTCGTTAGCAGTGATGTGGACTTAATCCCTCCTCTCTTTTGTACTGTTGTGAGGTAGAAGCAGGTCTGGTCAAGTCACTGTTTCACATGCCTAAGTCTAGCCTAAGAGAGAACCAAAACCTCTGTTTTTGCAGAAGTAGCTGGGAGCAAAAGGCATGGCATTTTCCTGTTTCTTTTTGTGGTGAGCTTCATTTTTAACTCGCATATGGAGAGCTATAATTTTATATTTTCAGCCCATGGAAAGTTAAATTGCTAGTAAATATCAAATATAAAATCTCCTGGAGAGCAGCAAAAGCAGAGTTCATTCAGTAGCATTTTGAGCCTGAGCAAGAGCGTAGTCTGGGCACTAGTTCCTGCCACCGAAGGACTCTTTAAGTGTCAAGCCCTGGAGAAGACAAATGACATCACCTCATTTTGACTCCATAGCTACGTGTACCACACAACCTTCCAAATAAAACTGGCACTCCTGAGGTACTTTTTTCTGCCTATAACTATTACCACCTGTCACACTATTAGAGCAAAGCTGCATTTCAGCTTGATGTGCAAAGGCTTAAAATACAAGATTAAAGCTTGAAACTCTTCACTAAATAAGAAGAGAAACCATAACCTCTCCCCTTATCTTGTCCACCTCATATGTTATGCCCATCCTTATTGCATCTCTTGTGTACTCAATTCCTTACAGAGCAATACTGTAGGCTGTTAAAAGCACTGCAGGTTGCCTGGTTCATATCGATCCCTGCATTAATTATCACTCATTAAGTGTTCTATAGTAGCACAGAGAAGATGGTTCTGAATATCATAAAGCCTTAGTCTAAAGATTTAGAGCTGACTTGCAGCCTCTCTCCCCATTGAGTGGTAGCACGTGTAGCCTAAGCCCTTGCAGGCACGGGACCACAGCAGAGCTGCTGGTTTCCCCAGAAGAAATCCCCTGCTAGCTAAGCAAGCAGGAGGCATCTGACCGTGTCCCAGCTGGAAGTCTTTGCACAGATTTTACGTCTCAAAGTGCGTCCGTCTGCATTTCATTGCTAAGTACCGTGCAAAAACCTGTGCTGAGCAGTAGCCATGTGGCAACTGTGGCCTGTCTGTGAGTAATGTGGTGGCCCTGCTCATCCCAGAGGCCAGTGGGCCTTGCTGGAGCCTTGCACTGTCACTAGTGGTGCTTCATCTGAGTTAGCAATCAAGTGATGGTGGGTGAAGAAGCTGCAGCAGAAGTCAGTAGGCTTTAGTTAAGGCCATGGGTTTCTTCTGCCTTGATAGCTTATCCACCTCATGGATTTAACTGCAGTGCTTGCTTGAATTTTGGTTGAGAACCTGGGGGAAATCTACTTGCATTCAAAATAAATTATCCAGCAGCTAATGTATAGTAAATATGTAAATATGTATATATATAGGCTACCAAATATATACAGAGAGATGATATCAATTGTTTCGTTGTCTGAAGCATAGTTCAATTACAGCATAAAAATACTTGTGCTATGCTGTTAAAAAGCCTAACAAGAAATGGGAAGGCAGTCATTTTTAAAAGCCTTCATCACAAATGCCTAAATTCATGAGATCTGAGACTGCAGTCCCTTGGGATTAAAGCTCAAATTATTTTTCATGAAAATTTACCTTTATGTAGGAGAGGGGTCTGTCATTGCTTCATGCAAACTAAAAATGGGGATGCTACTTCCAAACACAGCGCACAGCCCTTGTGCTGCATCTTCCCCTAAATTGCTCCATATATGTTGCAGCAGGCTTTGTTTTGCCCTCTAACTTTTTTCTCTTGTTTTCAGCTTTCTTATCTTTTCTTCAGTACAGTGTTGAGTAAAGTTGCCTGACATACTGTAATATATGCCTTACAAGGCAGCTGGAGGTCAGGGTGTTATGCAGGATGAGGACATACAGGAAATGCCCATTTCCAAACTCAGGCTTAACAGTGGTGAGCTGAGGGGACAGAGCAGGCTTGACATCACATTTGACCACTCTGCTGATGTGTCTCAATGTGATTGCATTTTAGAATGAATTTCCATGTGAAAACAAGTTCTTTCATCTTTGCTTCCCCATTTCCTTCATCTTTACTTTCTGTCCATGCTGTGTGCTGTGCAGAAATGGGAACCAGTGGCAAGGTGCAGTGGATGAGGCAACTTCTCTTCAGAATCAGAAGTTCCTGAGAACAGCACATTTCAGTGCTTGCAATTTTTGGGTGTTTCTTGATAACATTATGGTGTTCATAAGATGCCTCTGAAATAATTACCCAGCTAGACGAGTGAGGGGAGGTAGGGATGCCATTTCAGTACACAGAATTGTGACAAATTAAGGGCAGCTGAGGACAGCTTGTCTCATGTACTTTTGCAGGAGGCTGCAACCATCTCTTCTCTGCTGCTCCTCTTCCTGTACAGCCAGTCGCATTTTTGCTGGAAACCTCCTTTGCCAGAGCAGACAGGATTGCTGTATTTAGCTAAGTTCCATCCAAAAAATGACAGCAGAGCTCAGTGCCTTCTAGCTTCAGGGAAAAACAAACCTCAGATGTACTTTGATGCTGCTGCAGGGGCCACCAGCCCTTCTTTGAAAAACACCACCAGCTGCCAAAGCAAGAAGCAGGATGTGTGTACATGTGTGTGATGGTGCTGCTGAGCAGAGGAGCCTCCTTCAGGATGGTACTAAAGAGGGCAATAGGGGTTGAAAGTGCTGGATGTAAAATTTAGGATGTTTCACCGGTATTTCTTCTGAGTGTCATCTTGGTGGATCTGTAATCTGGTGGAGCCTTCTGGGCAGCTCTGCTGCTGTGCTGGTCATGCAGCAGCAGCCCAGCTGCATGTGTTGAGAAGGTGTAGTGGGTTTACGTGGCAAGGTTTTGGTAGTAGGGGGCCATAGGTGTGGTTTCTGTGAGAAGGATCTAGAAGCTGCCCCATGTTTGGTAAGGGCCCCATTGTTTTCCAGAGCTGAGCTAATAAGCGATGTTGTTTTGCGCCTCTGTGAGAGCATATTTAAGACAGGGAAAAAAACGCTGCGCCACACAGCGGCTAGGAGAGTGAAAGGAGTGAGGAACAGCCTTGCAGGTGCCAAGGTCAGTGTAGAAGGAGGGGGAGAGGTGCTCCAGGCGCCGGAGCAGAAGTCCCCTGAGGCCTGTGGTGAGGACCATGGTGAAGCAGGATGTCCCCCTGCAGCCCATGGAGTACCACGGTGGAGCAGGGTTCCATGCTGCAGCCCGTGGAGGAGACCACGGTGGAGCAGGTGGGCCTGCACCGACGGAGGCTGCCGCCTGTGGAAGACCCCTGCTGGAGCAGATTCCGGGCTGGAACTGTAGCCCATGGAGAGGAGACCACACAGGAGTAGGTGACCTGGCAGGAGCTGCTGCCAGTGGGGGAGCCAGGTTGGAGCAGTTTTCTCCTGAGGGATGGACCCCGTGGTACAGACCCATATCTGGAGCAGTTCTGGAAGAGCTGCTGCCTGTGGGAAGCCCACGCTGGATCAGTTCATCAAGGACTGTGTCCCGTGGGTGGGACCCCACAGCGCAGGGGACGAGAGTGACCGAGAAAGAGCGGCAGAGAAGAAGTGCTGTGGACTGACCATAACCCCCATTCCCCCATTCCCTTGCGCCGCTCGGGGGGAGGAGTTGGAAGAGGGTGGATGGGGGGGAAGGTGCTTTTGGTTTCTTTCCTTTGTTTCTCACTTCTCTAGCTTGTTAGTAATAAGCAATAAATCTTACTATCTCCTTATGCTGAGTCTGTTTTGCCCATTACAATAATTACTGCATGATTTTCTCGTCCTTATCTCAACCTTTGAGCCCTTTTCACATATTTTCTCCCCATTCCTCTTTGAGGAGGGGGAGTGAGAGAGCGGCTGTGGTGGAGCTCGGCTGCCCACTTGAGCGGAACCACGACAGAAGGGTGCACACTGATGTGGTCCTGCTTTGGGAAAAATCCTGTTTCTGAGGGAAATCAGTTAGCTCTGCAAGGAGCAGCAGCCAATTACAGCTCCTTCCCATGCTGGTAGTGCTGCTGGGTTGTCTCAGTGCAGAAAACCCTCCAGTGCAGGCACGAATCTCTCCAGTGCAGGCACGAGTTCTCCCTGCAGGATCCATCTGTATATCTAGGAAGGGAAAGTCTACATGGGGAATTATGAAGGGACAAGGCTAGGGTCTTGTCAAGTGAGACTAGGCTGAATGTTTGAGTGCTGAAGACTGGAGAGGAGAAATCAGCCCTGCAAAGGTATTGAGTTGGTCCTGCACACAAAGGATCTACCCAACAGGTCTGTTCCTTCTCAGGTTTCCCAGTTGTCTGAACTTGTCATGAGTGTTTCTATAAAGAAATGTTACAGCAAAGACAAGTCTACCAAATGTTCAGTGGCCAATTAAGGGATGGTTTGCCTTGAGCTAACCTGGTAGAGCAGTTTATTGGAACAACAGAGTTGTGCCGTTAGGTCTTCTTTATACTGGGCATAGGATTCAGGGTGCTCTTAAATGGTGTGCAGTTCATTGTGGACAGTTACGTCCTCGAGTTACAGATAGATGGCCAAATATCATCTCGTTGCACTCACTGTTAAAGAGTTACGAATGGCTAAGATAATTTTAAGGGGAAGATGGTGTTCTCATCAGTGACCTACAAAAGGAGATACCAACCTGATTGTTTATCACTACAGGTCAAAAACATGTCGGTGCTGTTGTTCTTCCACAACGGAGGGAGTGGCAACACTGAAGCAGGAAAGACAACCATAGATGGCTCATACCTCTCTGCAATCAGTAACACCATTGTTGTAACAGCAAGCTACAGGGTTGGGGTTTTTGGCTTCCTCAGTACAGGTAAGTGATGGATTTCTAGAACACAACTGTGGGCTAAATTACGTTCTTAGACGCCTCTGTTAAAAAAAAAAAAAAAAAAGGTTAAGACTTTTCAGAAGTCTTTGGCTTTGGCTTTACTGGGTGGGGGGGAATTATGGGAACTTGATCAGAAGGGAAAGAAGAGAGGATGGAGACAAAGAGGCAAAGAGACAAGAATAAACATCTATATCGAGCTAGACTTCTGTTTGCAAATGAAACTGTGGATACCAGGTATTGTGGAGACACACTGAAATAGGTTATGTATTACATTTACTTATAATTTCAGTGGTGTGTTACTGTGGATGTGGTTTTCAAGGTTTCTGACTTTCAGCTTTTCCATCCACAACATTATGCTAATGCTTTATCACAGAATCACAGAATGGTTTGGGCTGGAAGGGACCTTAAAGTCCATACATTTCCAACCCCTCTGCCCTGGGTAGGGACACTTCCCACCAGACCAGGTTGCACAAAGCCCCATCCAGCCTGACCTTGAACACCTCCACGGATGGGACATCCACAGCTTCTCTGGGCAACCTGTGCCAATGCCTCACTACTCTCAGAGGAAATAATTTCTTCCTTATATCTAATCTATATTTTACCTCTTTTAGATTAAAGCCATTACTCCTTGTCCTATCACTGAACCTTTCCCAGCTTTCCTGTAGGCCCCTTTAGGCACTGGCAGGGCACTGTAAGGTCTTCCCGGAGCCTTCTCTTCTTCAGGCTGAACAACCCCAACTCCCTCAGCTTGTTTTCAAAGGAAAGGTGCTCCAACCCCCTGAGGTGCTTCATGGCCCCTCCTCTGGACTCATTCTAATACATCCATTTCCTTCTTGTGCTGGGGCCCCAGAGCTGAGCACAGTGCTTCAGGTATATTGTACTCATATTTAGCACCCTCATGTTTCCTCTGAAGGACTTGCTGTATAAGAATTCTGTTAGCCCCTTTTACTGTCACAGATGTGACTGCAAATCCACAGTTTCTATTTTTCCATCCCTTTTCCTATAATCCAGTGTAAAGGACACTTTTGCTGTCCTATTACCTGCTAAAACCAATTGCTATTAAAATATATATATATACAAATTCCCATTGTACAGAGGATTTTGTGTTGTGCAAAGAGGTACGTACACATGAAAATGCATATTCACATTTCCCTAAACCTTTTGGTGGTGATGTCTGGTCTTTGTGTGTGTGGTTTGTGTGTGTGTGTCTCTTTTATTAGATATGCTTGTTTAAGCAAGTAGGGAATGCTTTTCTTTCTACCATTGTTTAGTTCTGGCTGGGGAAAGGGAATATAAGGTAAAGAACCATAGTGGGAAAATGCAACAGTTGCAAGAGGAGTTTGACTTCCTCAGTGTGGCAGACAATCCTTTTTCTCTCCAGTAGACACTTCAGTAGCTTTGTAACCTTTAGCAGTTTTTTCCATGCTTGCAAATCATGCATACTTTGCATACATGCAGCATACTTTGCAGCATAATTCTTTTGAATATCCACTGTTGGTGACACTGGGTGAATTTTGCCTTGTTTGGGGTTATTGATGCAGCTATTCGCATTGTTTCCCTTTTCTGTTGTCCTTTTTTGTTCAAAGCTCACTCCCAGCAAAGCCTAACAGTATCTAGAGACCTGGAACTACAAACTCCTTACTCATTTAGATATGAAGCTGGTAATAGGTGTATCTGGGGAAAGAATCACAGTTTTCATCACTGCAAAGCGGATGCTTATGAAATTGATACTGTGGCTACATTCTGGCTAGAGCCAAATGAAGTGTGGATATATGTTTTGCAAGCTTCCATTACGCAGCACTGCCCACGCGTTACTCACTACCCTCCTTCAACCTTGTGAATCTCACCTAGCTTTCTTCCTAAGTGGAAACTGCTAGCTGGGCTGAATATTTCATAGCAGCATTTATACTGAAGTCCATAGTATAGGGAGCAGGAGGAATTTTCCAACCTCCGTTTCACAGGGATCTGCATTCATGTCCCATAAAAGCAGTACATGAGCATTTGTTGTACTGAATTGACATTGCTGCAAACCTTAAGATAGAGGTGGCTTGCTACAGCAGCTTTGGACCATGTGTTGGGTAGGAGTATTCAGGAACATTCTCCTTTGAACTCTTGAGATGGGGCCAGGAACAAGTGCAGTCTTTTGTCCTCTTCCCCCACGGGAAATCCTTGGTGTGCATTTAGGAAAATCCTGTTGGTCCTGAGGGAAGTGGAGCAAGCAAGGCGACTGTTTTCAAGGAACAGGCTAAGCACCACATTCATGGGAAGCCCTAAACATTCTTTCAGTGTCACACTCCAGCCTCCCCATGTCTCCTTCAGTCCATGAGGGTTAGATATATCTGTACCAGGCTCATAGTCAATGTGGATTTTCAGTCATACCAATTCCAGCAAGCAGTGGTCCCACTGCAATTTTTATTCTTTGCTCCACTGCAGGCTGATGAAGTATTACTAACTTCTTCTCTGGACATGAATAGTACCCACTGGAGATTTTCAATGAAATTTTTCAAGCTGGCTCAAATCTCAAGATTGAAACCAAACCCTTAATGATATTTCAGGGATGTTTTCATTTTTGCTTAAAATCTTGGGTGAATCCTGGACCTTTGCTACAATTTTCAAAGGGGAAGGAGTTCACACTTAAGATTGTGGGGACATTAGGAACAGGGCTGTTAGAAGGTCCTGAAACTACAAGCAAAAGTTATGGTCCTCTAAGAGATATAGATTTCATTGTCCAACTAAACAAAGTGCTGAATCTTCCCTTTTGACTTGCCATAAATTGCAAAACTGGAAATGAAGGGTTTAAATTGAGGTTTTTGGGGAGAAAGGATAGTGAAAAAAAAAAAAAACAAAAAAAAAAACACAACAGATTTCATTGTTGCTTGTTTGATTTTTTATGTCTGTAGTGGTTTTGGCCTCCTATTGACATGTTTTTTGTAGGGAGTTAAAACTCACTTATTCTTTTAAATATACTGAGAGTTTAATTTAATTTCCTGTCACCCATTAAAGCTGCAAATAGTTCTACTATTCTACTAGTCACATTCTTACCAGTGTTTTTACCTCTAACTTTGCATCCAGAAAAGCTAAGGTGAGTTGCCAGTGATTTGGATGGCAAGGGTATAGAGAACGTGGTCACATTTTTAGGCCTACTTCTTGTAAGAGAGTCCATGATGTCATATTAAACAGGATCTTCTTGCTTCAATTTAGCACTATTGTTTTTCTCCAGTTTGGTAATAACAGAAATGCATGTGTTTGACATTGTCTGCTTCCTTCTGAATACCAGTTTCTTTTCATTCTCCCGTGGTCCCAGGAATGTGATATTTTCCTGCAAAAAGAGATTTATATCCAAGGCTATCTCTCTAGGAACAAAAAAGATTCACTTGAGATGTAAAGATATATTTCTTTTGCTCTAACTACTGTGAATGCCAGTGCATGCATCAGTTCCCCAGCATGGTACATATCACAACCTGTGCTTTTTTCTCCAGAACCAGAAGGAACTATTTATATTTCCCTCCTTGGTCTTGCTGTTTAGCCTACTGGTAGTGAGGCAAAATATGGCTAAAACATTTACATGGATTTCACTTCCTCTGGGGAGTTCTTGTGAGGCCTGCAGCAAGCCCTTGAAATGAGTTGGTTTTTTTTTAACAGCACAGAGTGGCTTCGTTGCTGGACTGAGAACTGTGGGAACTGATCACTGTGGGCAGAACAAACTCAAAAAAACCCCTAAGCACTAAGGCAAGGAAAGTATTTCCTCCATTGTTTAACTGCTGTGGCTTGGCTTAATCAGTTGAAACTATGACTATAGGCAGAAGGTTGTAGTTCCCATTTATTCACTTCGTCTGTCCTCCTGAAAGGACAATTATAGCGACAGCTATTGTGATATGGGTATCTTTAAGAACTGCAATGATATCAATCATCTGGTCTCCTCTGTATTCTATTCTAAATTAGTCTGTGATATCTCAGTAATTCATTACAGTAGTTGTGTGGATATCTTCTACAGGATGTATGCTTTCAATCATTCTTAACCTAAGAAAGGGTTAACTGTCCACCAAGGTTCAGCTTTTCATTCCACTATCTGTACTTTCGCTTCCCTAGTGTACTGCGTCTTTGAGTTTACTTCTTAAAAGTGTGCTATTTGATCTTGGCAATGGAATAAACAAATAGTTTGAGTTAGGCTTCTATTCCCGACTTTTCTGTCTTCTCTTGGCTTTTTTTCTAGTTTTAGATGTGGATAATTTTGAATCATTAAGAATGAATGGTTCATTGTGGATTAAAAAGAAGTAGATAGTGAATGAATAATCATTCTGTCTTCCTTTCTTAGAGACTGTGTAGGAATTATTTTTTTTCTGCTTTTATTGATATAAACTTCAGCTGGACCAGGGAGGTTACATAACCAGATGTTTTCAACATTAGTTTTCTATTAATTGAAATATCAGTTTACCACTGGGTGGTGTTGAAAATAAGGTAGTCTTTTCAGTAGTGATGGCTAAATATTAAAAATATACAATTATTTTTCATTTTAATGGGAACAAAAATATGAATACTTACACTTCATACCTCTATCAGTTGGACATAGGTCAATCTGAAAGTATACATACTGAGATATTATAAATTAGAGGTATTACTTGTAAGTATGGTTAAAGAAATCAAAGATGATGTGACATAAATGACATAAAAGACAGGCTAGGTGAAAAAGAGATACAGGAAAGATGCAATAAGATGTACTCCAGAGAAATAGTCAAATGAATTTAGCAAACACTGATTTTTGCTTGGTTTTAATTCATTTTAAGCCCGAGCCTGGATTCATGTCTCCTCCTATGAGGCATCTAAATGAAGCTTAAAAACTGGAGCAATGATTATTTCAGGGGTTTAACAAATAAGGAAGCATGGTAACTACCCTTGGTTTGGTAGATGAGTTCAAATTTTAGGTTTACAGTTCTGGTATCTATCATCTCTCACTTTCACCAGATCTGTACCAGATGTGTATCTTAACTGAACAAGGCCCAGAGCATTGTATGCTAGCATGGAGAGCTTTTTTTGTTTTGTTGTGATTTTTTGTTTGTTTGTAAAATAAATAAATAAATAAATAAATGAATAAATAAATAAATAAATCTGTGACCTTGGAAGAGATATCTATAGACTTTTAAACTATGGAAAAGACTACTCCATCCTCTTATGCTCTGGTATCAAGGTCCAGCTGCAAGAGCTGCTAAAAATGTAACATTAATGAAAAAATCAAATGTTTTTAGGTTAATTTCTTCCCATATTTCTTTATTTCCCACTACAGGCTCTTCTGAGGTGAGTGGAAATGCTGGCCTTTTGGATCAGTTGGCAGCTCTGAAGTGGGTGCAGCAGAACATTGCTAGCTTTGGAGGAGATGCAAGCCGTGTGTCTATAGGAGCTGACCGCAGCGGGGCGGACATTGTCAGCATTCACCTACTCACAGATACAGCCGATATGGATCTCTTCATGAGGGCATTGTTGATGGTAAGCTTCAAATTCATTTTGAAAGCATGTTGTTACACAAGTAAGGATGACGTAGAACGGGGATGCTGCTTTTATTTCATTCATACCTTGGCAGCACTAATATAACTGTTGTTGCTGTAGTTATTTTTCCTCTCACCTGTGATTGCTATCTCCAGGAGCTATGTGTTTCACAAGGATGTACAAGAGATGCAACTCAATGATTGATTTAGTCATATTAAGAATCTTTTTTTCGTCACTGTGGTTTTTTATGTTATATAAATAGTCTTGTTTCATAACTTACAGGGACAACAGTAGTTTCTGTTCCATAAATACAGTTGTTTATCATCAGTTTTTAGACTCTAGAACTGATGAGCCAAACATCCGCATGTTTAAAGTATCCAGTCTTTATCTGATCTCATGACACATGCTAAATCTCGTTTAAAAGAAAATGCAAGTTTCAGGGACTCAAAAATCTGTTCACCCACAGGTTTGCTGCTAGCTCGGGTCTTTTTCACAGCTACCCCAAGTGTTCTCTACTTTTACAGCACTTCCCATGCTAAATTTCAGGAGTATAGGTCAGCTCAATCAGCTTCAATATTACCATTGATCTTTACAGCCTCAAATGAGAGTAGTGTGCTGTGAACTGAAGGTTAATCTTCAGTAGATTTTTATATATTCAGCAGAAACTGTACATGGACAAAATGATCTATCTGCTTGTAGTCTTTACTTGGAAATGTGAGCAGAAGAAAAGAATTCTCAGTCCAGGAAACATATAGCCCAGTTTATTAAAATCTTGCCTTGAAAATAATGATGTCTCTATTTATTACTTGATTTCTTGTCAGTGTGCCTTTGCTCCAGGAAGCATATCTTGCCTTTTTCATCTATATGTCTCTACAAGATCATTTTAATTACATCACTAGTGGGGAAGACAAGGGAAATTGTTAAAAATTACAGTACAGTAGCAGCTGGGTTTTTTATTTTATTTTATTTTATTTTATTTTATTTTATTTTATTTTATTTTATTTTATTTTATTTTATTTTATTTTATTTTATTTTATTTTATTTTATTAATGTCAGTCTCAGGTAACTCCTCACACAGTTCATAGATTTTTACTTGTCTCTTAGCATAGCAGGTAATTTGCTAGTAGAGTCCTTTTCTCTCAGGATACAGTTCCATCCTACTCTTTCTCTGAAGTCAAAACCCCTTTACTTAAAACAGGCTGTGATGTGGTCCTGGTAAGGGTTGTAACAGGATGTAGTGAAATTTACAAGTTGAGCAATTGATGAAAGGGAACTGCAAGTACTTCTTTGCTTAACGCTATCACTGGAGTTCCACATTACATCTTTTCTTTTTTTATAAAATAAGTTTTGAACTCCTTTCTCTTCAGCAGGATATTGAACATTGAAAACAGTAAAAAACAGTGGCAAGCAGGCAGATATATCAATCCTTTCCATAGATTAAGTGTCTGCAAAAGCAATTTTCTTTCTGAAACTGTGAAGACCATTGTCTCAGCAAAAGCAGGATTGCCCATTTATTTTAAGGTACTATTAAGAGTTAATCCACGCAGTGTCACAATGGATTTAGTTGTGAAATACACTGATAAAATAAAAAATAAAAATGATAGCAGCAGCTCAGCTATGTACTTTTTTTAATGTAATGATGCATAAAGCAACTTTTGATTTACTCAAATTACTAGACCTCCTGTAAATGGATGTCTTGTTTTATTTGTTTTTTTCAAGATGACAAAAAATTCTAATTTTACTGTAGAAAAGGAGGTGCACACAGACAACAAATTATGAAACTGAGAATATATAACAGATATAGATTCCCTGAGGGAAAATCCCATGAATCAATACAGTTTTTCTGTGGAAGGTAATTTTGTGCTCCTTTTCAGTTCTTTGTCTTGCCTAATAAAACCTTGATACTGTATCTTAGTATGCAGAGAGGTGTGACTTAGGAAGCTTTGCCAACAGGAAGAGATGCACCTGAAATAGCAAAAGGTCTTTGAGATTCCTGTACCTGTCCTGTAGTGGTTTTTGTTTTTGAACTCATCTGAAAATAGATGGTACAAAATCAATGCATAACTGTCTGGGAGACGCTTCTTTAATAAATTTTTTCATCTTTCATTAGTATGATTTTTTTTTAAGTAGTCTTAATGATTATGGTCTTGATTTAAATCAAATTAAGAATATAAGAATATTAACATGCTTTGACTTCATCTTTTGATTAATTGATTTATATACGAGTACAATTTTTATATTAAAAAAAAGCTGTTGGGTGGGCTGTTGACTTACTATGGGACTTTTGTATTTGGAAGCATGTGTCATATCTGAAAATAGGATGAAATCGCCTGATTCTCCTTGGCTCTACCTAATCCTAGGCTTCAATTAACAGTTCATTCTCTTCTCTTGAAAAATATTTTAAATATCTAGTCGATGGCAAGTTGAATATGAATCAACAGTGTGCCCTGGCAGCCAGAAGGTCCAACCATATCCTGAGGTGCATCAAGCACTGCATTGCTAGTTGGTTGAGGGAAGTGATTGTTCCACTCTCCTTTGTGTTGGTGCAGCCTCACCTTAAGTACTGTGTGCAGTTCTGGGCACCACAGTACAAGAAGGACATAAAACTGTTAGATAGCCTCCAAAGGAGGTTTACAAAGATGGTGAAGGGTCTGGAGGGCACGATGAATGACTGAAGTCTTTTGGTTTGTTCAGCCCAGATCAGGGCAGGCCAAGTGTAGGCCTCATGGCAGCCTGCAGCTCCCTCACGAGGGGAGCGGAGGGGCAGGCGCTGAGCTCTGCTCTCTGGGGACAGTGACAGGACCCGAGGGAACGGCATGGAGCTGGGACAGGGGAGTGTCAGGCTGGGGGTTAGGGAAAGTTTCTGTACCCAGTGGGTGGTCGGGCACTGGGACAGACTCCCCAGGGCAGTGGTCACAGCACCAAATCTGCAGGAATACACGAAGCATTTGGACAGTGCTTGTAGACATCTGGTCTGATTTTTGGGTGGTCCTGTGCAGAGTCAGGAATTGGACTTGATAATCCTTCTGGGTCCTTTCCAGCTCAGGATATTTTATGATTCTATGATTCATCTTCATATTCCCATTTCCTTTCTTTTATTTTATCAGCCTCATTCCCTCCCAGAGAAACCAACCTCTTCTGATTAATTTTTCTCCATTAGTCCCAGTTTTGCTACATCCGTGCTACATCCATACCCAAGTTCAGTATTTCTGATTTTTTTTTTTTTTAAGGAAATGTCAGACACATATGGAATCATCTAGGTGCTGATGGCCTTGCAAGATTGTGCTTCCTGAAAGGTCCCCAATATCTTGTTATATGTTACTTATATTATATAAAGTGATTGTATAAATGGTCATCACGCAATCAAAGTGCATGTACCCTCTACCACATAAATCCTGTTTTAGTTATTACATGAGCACATGTGTACCCTAGAGCATGTGATTAACTCAAACATGTATGCTGTCCTGTATTGCTGGACAGGTACCTGTAAAATAATCAGAAAATAAGCATTTCATCCTAAAGTCACACTGGTACAATGTCACATAAATGTGGAAAAATTGTGAATATACAGCTAGACATGTATCTAGATGTATATATAGGCTGTATGTAGACACTATTACACCAAGGATTACAGAATTAATCTACTTTATCTCTAGCCAGAAAAGTCTAGTTAATCTAGTTGGTGTGCTGTCTGGGCTCCCCAGTCCCAGAGGGACATGGTCTACTGGAGAGAGTTCAATGAAAGGCCACAAAAATGATTAAGGGACTAGAGCATTTCTGCTATGAAGAAAGGTTGGGACTGTTCAGCTTAGAGAAGAGAAGCTTCAGGGGAGATATTGTCAATGTCTACAAACACTTGAATGGGTGGTGCAAAGAAGATGGAGCCAGGCTCTTACGAGGAGCGGCTGAGGGAGCTGGGTTTGTTCAGCCTGGAGAAAAGAAGGCTCAGGGGCAACCTTATCGCTCTTTATAAGTACATTAAAGGAGGCTGTAGTGAGGTGGGGGTTGGTCTATTCTCCCATGTGCCTGGTGACAGGACGAGGGGGAATGGGCTAAAGTTGTGCCGGGGGAGTTTTAGGTTGGATCTTAGGAAGAACTTCTTTACTGAGAGGGTTTTTAGGCATTGGAATGGGCTGCCCAGGGAAGTGGTGAAGTCACCATTCCTTGAGGTCTTTAAAAGACATTTAGATGTTGAACTTAGCGATATGGTTTAGTGGAGGACTTATTAGTGTTAGGTCAGAGGTTGGACTCAATGATCTTGAGGTCTCTTCCAACCTAGACAATTCTGTGATTCTGTGATTCTTTTCAGTGGTGTCCAGTAACAGGACAAGAGGCAGTGGGCACAGACTAGAACACAAGAAGTTCTGTCTAAACATCAGAAAGCACTCTTTTTACTGTGAGGGTGACAGAGCACTGGAAGAGGTTGCCCAGAGAGGTTGTGGAGTCTCTCTCCTTGGAGATATTCAGAAGCCACCTGGAAGTGGAGCTGGGCAACCTGCTCTGGGCAACCAGGTGGCCCTGTTTGAGCCGGGGCTTGGACCAGATGACCTCCTCATGTCCTTTCCAACCTTAACCATTCTGTGAGTCTGTGTACCTGTCATCAGAACACGTCTTATCCCCTTCCTACAGAGTGGAGACTGAAGTGTTTTCGAAGTGCTGTCTGGTTACATGGACTCTTGGATTCTTCTGTTGTGTTCTATCAAAGATATCTTCTTGGTGTATCATTGCAAGACTGGGAGCTTGTAATAGTTTTCTGCCAGGTTTCTGATTTTCTAAAAGCAAGACAAAGTAACTACTAGATATTATTTTAATGAATAAATACAAGTTGTGACTTGGAAATCTGTAATGCTCCCCATACACATTTCACTGGTTAAAATACACTTGCCACAATAACAGATTAATAATCAGTAATAGTAAAGAGATTATACAAACATCTAGAGTTCCTGAGTTCATTTTGCTTTGTGTTCAAACCTTTTGTTCAAGGTTTATCAGCCAAATTACATTCATCCTTTAAATACTGAAAAACGTTTAAATAGGCTGTGAACTGTTTTGATCTCTGAACTTCTCTTGCTCTCTTGCTAGTGCAAATGATCTATTATAAGATCTGTATAGCACACATTTGCGATGAAATATATTTACAGAAGAAATATATATATAAATATATACACACATACCCAATTGGCTATGTCTCTAAACTCAGATTTGTGCAAAATGGTATAGCAGAACAATGGATTGAAAAGATCTCCACTCAGGTATATAAATTGTAGCATCTTATACCCCCAGGTGTGAGTGACTACTTGATTTAGAAAGCAATCACAAATGAGGTTCAAAGGGCCATGCATTGTTCTTCTTTTCAACTTAACAAAGGGTACATATATATAAAAAAAAAAAAGTTATAATCTATAAGATTTTAATCGACCCAGTTGCCTAAAGAAGTCTTTAAGCAATTTGATGAAATGTCATTACTATTTCACATAACTCTCTTCAAACAAGAAATTCAGAAAACTCTTTAATATCCAGTATTTCTGATTTGCTCACTTAGTTTAATTATTTAAAAATCTGATATTAATATAAATATTATACATAAATATGGGGTGCCTTCCAGAGATCAGGTTAAAGTCTTGTTCTTTTTTCAAAGGTCACACTTTTGCAAGCCTACCCTTGCAGGTAGGTATGATATTAAGAACTTTTGCTTTTCACTTAAACAAACAAAAACCACTTTATTCTTTGATGAATATCTGCTAGACTATGACCAGATAAATTCTGCTTTTGGATATGCCTGTACTCCTATCTCAGGGCTAAGCAGGAACTGCTCTTCTCTGTGAGTTAAGTCTTTTTTTCATTTTGTGACCTTTTGGTGACACTGCAGACCATTCCCACCAGTTGAATTAAAAGCCACTTGGAGATTCAATAACTTTTCATTTTTCTCCTAGAAGGTAAAAATGACAGACGTATACACATATATGTAAAAATTATGTATCGAGTCAATGTAAAGTGTCCCTTGGATGCCCATTATTTGATATTTTCTTGGAGACTTTCCAACCCAACATCACTAGTAATGAACAATTACATGTGAAGAAGAAAAAGGCTCTTCCTCTCAGTATAGGTAGGTTCTGTAAACATGGTTTAGCCTCATGGAAAATACCAGACTAAGACTTAAATTAAGGTATTGAGCTGTAGATAGTCCTTTCCTATCATTGTACAGTGGTGGGCATCACCGTTACTGAAGAGTCCTCTGCCTCACTTGACTCCTGACTTAGAGTTTGTCTCAGTTTGTCTTGCTTATGAACAAGGTCATATTTCAGGTGCGCTGGGCACACTCCTAGCATTTGCCATGGCTAGGATGGTGCCTTTAGGAAGGTCTCTGGTTAATGTTCAGAAGAGGAAATGCAGAAGCATAATCAGCGTTTGATCATCAGCTGGTGCACTTGTATCTCTCAGCTGTTGAAGGACTGCAAGACCACAGGGTGCTCTGGTTGCTGTTTGTTTTTAATCCCTCAGTTTTTATTTACCCCTCTAGGTTCAGTCTTCGTAGTATGTAGGTGGCAAGTGAAGGGCGCTCTTATGCTTGCTCCCCGTGTATATAAGAGACTGGGCTTTCTTCTTTCTGGCACTCACAAAAGAAGAGTTGTCATCCCCTGTCAAGGAGAGGTAGGAAGCGATGCTTTCCCTCAGGCCATAGCTGAGACAAGAATCATCTATTGCTGCCAGTGTGTTTTCAGTATCTTCAGTCATCTCTAGCCTTTAAAAGAATAAAGTTTAATTACTGTTTCAGCTACTTAAACAGAGTCTAATACTAACTATTCTAGTCTAATACTAACTAACTAGTCTAATACTAAAAATTTTTAAACCAAACAATGTTAATTTTGTATAAGAAATTTCCCGGCTCATAAGTCACCTGACATATCTGTCTCAGTGATTTTCTCAAACAATACAACAGTAGCATCTGACTGTTTTTGAGCATCAGCAAGGAAAATAACATGTATATAGTTTCTTAATTTGTAGGAAAAAAAAGGCCTCAATACTGCAAAAAAAATTCTTGCATTTGTATGCAAATGAAAATGCTTTGTGAATTAAGGGTAATGGATGGAAGTTTACACTTCAGAAGGAAGAGGTATTTTTGTTTCTGAAAGTGGTTATTTCACCAGCTTCTGAAACCTGACCTATTTTCTCTAGTTGCAGTCAAGACATAAAAAAAAAAATCTCATGAACCTTCATTTGGGCTGTGTGTGAAATGGGAGTCAACAGGAAAGATGTGACAATGCGTTCATTACAATTCTGTTGCTTTGTGTGTGGCCACTAGGTGAACAAGGCAGAAAAATTTCTGATTACAGGGGCTTGTATGCCTTTAGTGATGGATCTGACAATGGATTATGGCCTGCCTCTTACTCCTGCCCCTGTAGTGGAGAGTACACAAGAGTCCCAGTGAGACTGCATATACAGCCATACTAATGTCCAGATAGGAGAAATTATTTAATGTTAACTGTACTTCCAAAAGTTAGAGAACTAAGATTATCAGAGAGTTGGACATCCAAATCTCATGGGTTCATATGCTACCAGCAACTTTGAATATTTGAAACTGGTTTTAGGAGAAGCAAACGTCTGTTTCTCCTGTGTTGTAAGTGCTAGTACGTACAAGGCTGGAAAAAGAATTTGTTGTTTATGGCAGTCTGTTCATTGTGGTACCTGTGAATGCTTCTCCAGTTGAAGTTTTTATTCCACATGACCACAGGAGGAACTTGATTCATTACGCTGTTGTTGTTAGTGCACTGGGTAAGACAGGGTGTTGTAAGGACACAGCAGAGGCCATCAGCAACTTCTGAATAGGGAAATGAATACACATAAAGTTAATCCTTGCTCATTGTTCTCTTTGTTGTTTTGCTTCCCTGGTGCGTGCTCAAGTAAACACCTCTGGACACAGTAGTAGTAGTAATCAATAAAATGTGTATTCTCAGGAAGGACAGTATAACACAGCCTTAACTTCTCTTCCTCATACCTTTGCCTTTTAATTTAACAAGGAATCTGTTTCCCACATGACTGAGGAACTGAGACACAGAAAGTTTAAGTGACTGGCCAAAAATCTAGAAGGAAGTTTATGACAGAGCAGGGACTTAAAGCCAAGTTTCTTGAGTACTTTGTGAGTTCTGCTTTTGCTTTCCATCATCATAGTCATGCAAACAGAGTACAAAATAGATGCAAGATGCAACCACTGAGATTGGATTGTATGTGTACCTACTTTACTTTGGAACATGGCTATGAAATGAATCAGAGTTTGTGTGTTCATGTTAAATTCAGATTGCATTCATCTGTATTTCATCTCTCTATTCTCTCCTCCTTGTCCCACTAGGAACATTACATTATGTTCTTCTGCCCAAGTAGAGAATGTTATGGCAATTGCTGATGTTTTAGACCTCTTAGCCTTATTTCAGGGTGAGATGCTGCATCAGCTGATGGTGAGGGAATGAGGAGAGCTAAATTTCGCTATGTCAGCTCTTGTAGATATAACTCAAGTAAAAATGTAAATTGTTGAGTGTTTTTCTTTGAGAATCATAGGGTTTGATTGTTTGCTTCTTTCTAAATGGAGAAAGGTGTCAGGTAACTGAAATGTATAGAAAAATATTATCCTGTTTCAATTCTTACTTCTCACTTTATATCACTGGACTTGAAATTTCCTTTTGTGCATTTTGTAAGTGAGTATGTTGCAACCCTTCTTTTTTTTTCTTTCCAGTTTATAAGCATACTCTTTGGCCAACATGCTTTTTCATTTACCCCTGAAACATGCAAACATTGTGCCTTTACACTTTTTAAATTACTAATTAAAACAGAACCTATTATTCTCTTGTAACTTTTATACAACTAATTTATTGCAGTTCTTCCTCTTTCATCTTATAATTTTCTCATTTTAATGTATGGCAACTGCAGCCACTTAATTGTGTTGTTTGCAAACATATCTCTGGCACAGGTTAGATTACCATAAATCCAGAAAACAGTCATTAAAACAGGTGCCATCCACTGGACTGATATTGGTATAAATGACAGCCGGATCTAGATTTAAACTTTTTCTATGGTAGTAGCTGCAAGTCTTTGGCATAAAGAAAACTTCATATTTCTGGACCTTTGATATATAGTTTTCAAGTTTCTAGTGGAAAATATATTTGTTCTGCAGTTGCAGTAGTTTTTACCTGAGTAGTGATTCACGAGGTCTTCAAGGCACTGAAACGTTTGCCGTGGAGAGATATAATACCAGTTGTTTGGGAGGCGGAAGATCCTGTAATGCTTCACTTCCCTGTGCCGCACTGACAGGGAATATAATCCTGGAAAAACATGAGAACTGATTACAACAAAGTAGGGTCCTAATTCTGCATGGCAAGTGGTGACCATAACCAATGTATCTTTCAAATGTGGTACAATGATCCAAAAGGTCCTAGAAAGATCTGACAAAACAGAGAGGCCATCCTAGTTGAACGTTGTGAGATATAACAAGGCCAAATGCAAGGTCCTGCTCCTGGACTGGGGCAATCATAAGAGCAAATACAGGCTGGGTGGAAAATGGATTGAAAGCAACCCTGATAATATTAGACATAATTTTTGAAATGTGCGTGAAAGAACTACCTGTTTACATAGTCTCTGCTTTGTGTGTATTTTATGGCTTCTTCAGCCAATTTTTTGTAGACCAAGGCAAAGCTATGACTTTTCCTCCATTTGAAAAGTCCCACTGCTTAATAAGCTTTGCATGCAACCAAAGTAAATAACAATGTTTAAACAACTGTGTCTTGTTTGTGCTGGTGCCTGTGGAACTTTCCATGGCCATCAACCCAGCTTACGGCACTGTTTGTGCCATAGGTGACTGGTGAAAGATTGGCATGCTGCACTGAGTGCCTTTGCCTTCCCATTACATACATTTTTAAGGATCTGAGGTGATCCACGCGGAGCAGGATAGGGAGAGAATTAAAGGTTATAAAACTGTTAATGCCTGAGATCAAGGGGAAAAATATTTCTCACCTTTCCTAGTTTCACTCTCTCTGATCATGAAGGAGCCAACCTTGGTGTTGGGAAGCTGTAGAAGTTCCTCTGCTTTTTCTCTTCCCAGCCCTTCAAATAACCAGCTGTGAAGCAGGAAAACACAAATTCTGAAATTTGGGCACAAGTGAAGAAGAGAGCAGCATGTGGCCATGAAAGTGCAGCATTAGCCAGGAAAGTGACTGCAAAAATAACACTGTGCTTTCTGTAGTTTTCTCTCAACTATGTCCAGGCATATTTCCTCAGTTTATGGAGAAAATCTTGCTCTCCTTTTTCATGTACTGAGTTTGAATAACTTTTGTGAGACTATGACAAGAACGAATAAGGTTTAGACTTACTAGGGGAAAGGAAACTTTTCAAGATGTCTTTATCTAGATTGGTAGGGACATATCCATGTGGTATGTTGATGGCATATCTGTGGCATTACAGATACTTGAGTTCAATCCCTCTCTTTCATTTAGGCAACTTCTATTTTATTGTTTTAATTGTATTTTATATATTTATATACCGCAAATAAAATAAAATTATTTTACGGTACAGTCTAATCTTCTAAATTAATTGGATTTCTGGATAAAGGGAAGCGGCATTAGTCCTACTAATTTTACTTCATAACTTGGTGCACCGCTGTATTTTGCCACAGCTAGTGAGTAATGATGTAGCTGAGCTTGCCATGCTGGTATAGGAGTTACTAGTACTTTAAAATAAAATAGTTCTTTTGTTTTGTTTGACCTGGTCTTGGGAAAACAACAGACAGTATTTTTCCACAACCATATCTGTGCCCCAAAATTTGGAAAGCATCTCTATTCCAACAGGATATAGAATATATTAAAAATTAAACACATGTATAAATTCCAGTGAAGTTCACAGTTCATATGCTTAAAATTAAACAGCTATTAAAACCCTTTTCCAGAAAAGCTTTAAGTGTATGCTTTAATGTTTTTCTTCCGGACTGGTGTCTAGGGCAACATGAAAACTTTGAACGAGTCCTAGCTCTTCCTGTGTGAGAGTTTATGTTCTTGAAAGCATCTGTGGCCTAGAAATACACTTTTTGTCAATATTAAGGGTTCTTTGTAAACAGAATTTCTTTATCCATGGACTTAAAATTAAAGACCAGTCCACACAGCAGAAGTATTTTGAGTATCTTGTATGACATCAGAGGTCTTTTTGATCTTTCCAGTTATTCAAAACTAGGATTTTCATTTTCATATATTCTAAACTTATATATTAATTTGATATCAGTTTTCAAGGAAAGTGAGATGTGGGTAATTACATTAGGCTATCAAATAAAATTTCAGCCTACTCATTCTTGGCGTTGTTTTTGTTATGACACCAAATTGCACTAATCAGTGTGGTATATGTACAAAAGTAGTGTTGGAAGGCTAAAGAAAATGCATTTACTTACCCGTGATAAACCTTTGCTACATATTTTCCTGGAATATAGTTTTCTCGACCTGTTGTAAGGGAATGGACTCTCCACCAACCTCCTTCACTGTGTGAAAGCAAGAGAATAGATATTTTCAGATGTACTTTCAGAGCTTGTCCTCATTTTAGAAATGAGTTAAGACCTACATCCTACACTGTAGACTTTTGTTTGTGTTTTTGAATCTGCATATTTAGAAACGGACCTGAGTTTCTTTCACTTAGAGTAGTTCCACTTCTAATCCTACATTAGGATTAAATTTGGACACAGAAATAAGCTGCTTTTGTTCTATTTCAATTGCATAAGTAATAAAATATTTTTTCTGTAGTTAAAAGAAGAAGGGTAAATACTCAGTGGTTAAGCCATGCTGTGCTCTGTCTTCCCACAGCTGGACTTCTTTGGTATCCAAATCATTCAGATTATGGCTGAGTATGCTGTGTCTAGGCAACCCTGTAATTCCTCCTGTAATATCAGCAAATGAACTCTGCCTGCAAACAGGTTTTTAATCTAATATAACTACTTCATGAGTTTCTTTCCCTTTTAATTCAGTTGCTGACCAAGCTCCAATAAAAAAGACCTCATAGCTGAAAGTAGGTGACCAGGCATATTTTTTTCATTGATCTATCTTAGGCTCTTGCTGAATTGAGTACTGGCTTTCGCTTTTGAGTCCCTTGGGAGGGCAGAGTAACAAGAATTTTCACAGGGATGTTGCAGCGCTCTAGTGACTAGTGAAAGGGTTTTATGGCAATGATCAACTACAATAACTGGTGGCTTTTTCTCCATCTTTTTCTTTAAGGGTTTGAATTCAAATAGTAGTGTTTAAATACTCATTTTGTGGCCATTAATGTGGCAGTTAATGCTCCCAAATAATTCCTACACAGCAGACCCAATGCTTGGTTAGATTAGGTCAAGGCAGCTGAGTTGGAAACACTTAAATTATGCTTTCTGGCTTATAGTGGCTGGCTCTGTGGTCAAGAATGTATGTGCTGAGGAAAAAGGAGAAGACTGAGCTGGAAATTTCAGGCCATGCAAGTGTTGTTTGCAGCTGTCTATCTGACTTGAAATAACCCATGAGAAGCTTATGTCATTTTGTTTGCCCCCTTCTTCCCCTCTCCCTCCCTTCCTCCCCCCCCCCCCCCCCCCCTTTTTTTTTTTCCCCACAACTCTCCCAGCCAGAACCAAGAACTGGAAGAACAAAAAATCTGAGATACTCAGCATCTACCTTCTTACAAATTCTAATACTGCTAATGCTATAAAATCCTTGTGATTATTAAAAGTCCCAGAGTGGCTTCTGGGGCAGAAGCCACAGAAATTATGTAGATTGGGGCACATCACTGGAGCTGGTCCATCAAACAGCAGGTCCAACTAGTGCAAGCTAAATCCAGTTGTACATCTGGTAGTGACATGGTGCTCTTCTCTTCCACTGTATTTTGCTTCTTTGAATGACTTGGGAGAAAAATTACACCACAGCTTATGTACAGCAAGAGCCTGTATGCAAATAGTTCCCATTAACACTGGTGCATACACCAGCTGGGCAGAACAGGCCCTTGAATAGGATACTGTGCTTTGCATTGAGCATTGAAGCATCTTTTCTTCTGTGCACAAGCTGGTCAAAATCAGGAAAACTCCCATCCAGGCTTACTTTGGTCTTTGTTCACTACCAGAAGTTCTTGATAGCTGCACCACAGACAAACATGATAAAAACTGCAGCTGCAAAAGCCTAGTTCTTTTAGAAGCTGTATGTCCAGCAGGTCATACCATACACCACATGTATGTGCATGATATGCAGCATGTATCATTCACAACGACATGGGTAGATGTAGTTCTGTGGTGTTATGAGGGGCCACAGCTGATGAAAGTTAGGAGTGATTCTTTAAGCTGGGATTTCCAAGGTAAGGCAATTGTACCATGTCTTAAATGTTACACAAACATAAGCAAGGTTTAATTGGCTAGAAATTACCGGAACAGAACACCCCGGATTTAGGGAAGCTCTCATCAGCAAAATAAATTCTTCTGGTGGTATTGCGTGAGTCTTGTGATCTCCAGGTTTAGGAAAAGCAGCATGTCAGCAGAACATAACTTCAGGCACTCTGAGTCCATATAGCTCTGTGTCTTGTTGCTGACAAAGGCCATAGGAGGTCACAGTGGTCTGGAGAAGACTGAGAATTCATGAAGCATCTGTGATATTTCTCTTAAGTACTTCTGTCCTCCAGCCTTTTGATGTTCTGACTTCCCCAGAGACTTTTGCCATTAATTTAGAAATCCTCAGAGGATATCTCTGCTATGAATGCCTTTGGTCTCCCATTGAATCCATCTGCTTTGCCAGCTGCAAAACTGAAATCTCTCATTTCTTTTTAAGCTGTAAAAACAGGGGCCATGGGGCTGAGTGACTCCTAGGAGGTCACTGTGTGCTTATACAAGTTATGCATAAAAGAATATCAAGGCCGCTGTCTTCTGTTTTAGAAGGTGTGCTTATTCTTGTGTGTGGCAGTATTTATACTGTACATAAGGTCAGTCTAAGCTAGTGTTCTTAAGCCTACTTCCTTTTGGGATTATTATTTTTTTTAGCAGAACCAGCTGGGAAAACATTTATTTTTTTATTCCCATTAAGAAAATGCAGATTGAATTTAAAAATATATATTTTATTTTATTTTATTAAAGGTGTCTCAAATGTAAAGCAAAATTCAAGGTCCTAATCATGAAGAAACTATTAGATTGAAAAGGGTAAGACAGAGAGGCCTGAAGTGAAGAAACTCAGAAACATTTTCCTTTTCTACCTGATTCAAATTATTTTTTCTTAATCTGTTTCCCACTAATGTGAGGTTATTTGCTCAAAATCATTTTTCAAAGCAGAATTCTGCTTTGATTCCTATTTTAAGGAATCCAGCTTGAGAAGACATTTCAGAAGAATCCAAGTATCTAAGAAAAATTTAAAATCCCAAATCTTTAGACTCTAGGAAAATTTACTCTATGGCTAAGCATCCTTTGTTGCAGAGTTTGAACTCTGTTTTGCTAAACTGTATCCAGAAGCTACATAAAACATAGCTTTGCATCAATTGTAATAAAACCTAATTTGAAAAAATGGATCAACTTACTCTGATAGCACACGCAGTTTCTCTCCTACATGAAATATAGGTTGGCTTATGTCTGCTGAGGGATAGTCATAGATGACGGCAAGGAAATCACTCTCCTGAGCTGTTAAAGAAGGATGAAAATGTCACTTACAAAGATGATAATGTTCTGAAACAGAAATAGATTTTTCATTGTCTATACTGTATTTTATAGAAAGTAATATGGGAAAAAATCTCACTAAAATGTCACTTGGTAAACATAGAGAGCTAAAGATGAGCCTATAACTTTGGAGAAGAATATGAAGATATTAGAAATTTAAAAAGGGCATTTGGCTAATTATAACTAAATAATTTTAGACCACTTTTTCTAGTAATTACCATATTTAAAGGACATATTTAGTTTGAAACTATCAAAATGAGGAAGTATTTGTAGTATCAGGAAGAAACCTAGTTTGATTAATGTCCTTGTCTCTAAACGCCTCCAGCTACAATTTTGAACCATGCTTTCCTTTAAGGAAAAGATGTATGCTGAATTTTTCAGTTCATTGCTGGTAGTTTTGGAAGGTATGAAATTATTTCAGATTAAGGTCAATGAGAGCATGGCTATTATTGCCCATTTGCCATCAGTTTAATGAACAGACAGATCTTTATTCTCCCCCCTTGTATGGAAACTGTTCTAGAGGTACCACTTGATGCTCATTTCCACTAATGAGAAACAAAATATGTAATTAATCATTGTATAACTGCAATTTGCAGAACTGAGGTCTTTAAAGAGATAAGAAGGCCTTTTACATCATTTGGGATGACTCTGGGCTACACTACACCATACAGGACATGAACCGAGTCCCTTGGGATCCCAAGGGATGAGGAGTATACTTCGGGCAATGGACACAGCTTGGACTATCAAATGTTTAAGAGCTCCTCATCCAGCAGGAGCCTGTGGTACCCAGGAAAGGCTGATGGGTGGGAGATTCAGAAATGTATGATGCTGTGTGTTTTGAGCTTTTGGACCTCCTGGCAAGAGGGTTCGTGCAATGTACTGCCTACTTTTATTGCTGGAGGTGAGCAATAAATACATCTTTCTACCAGCATGTGGGGAGACTAAACTTTCCTTCTGCCACAAGCAGGATCAGCTTCCCATGCCTTAGTAATACCATCTAACAGTATATTTGCAGAGGTGGACAGCTCTCTGTCTTTGCCCACTCTGAGCAGTTCAACATGTGCAAAAATAGGAATGAATTAAAGGGAGCAGATAAAGAAATTTCTTAGGGATATAGATACGCGTTTATATCTTGTTAATTTACCTGTTTAATATAGCTATTTCATTAACTTGCCTTTTTTAAGGAAGTCAGTTTTTTTTTGTTTGTTTGTTTTAAGTGAAATCGAGGAAAAACATCTAGAACTACGTCTGAGACTGGCTCTGTGTTTCCAGCATCTAGGACCTTACAAGTAACTCATAATGATAATAATGAAAGGCTGAGGGAAACAGTCAAGGCTTCAGAGAACAACCATTTCAAAATGAGAATCTTAACACTTCCAGCTATCCTTACAGTAGTGATAGTGAGAATATGTGATAAGGCATTCTACATCTGTGGTTTAAAACTAGTAAAAAGTAATATATTCTCAGTTAATTTTGAGTAGTTTTTCATTGTTATGAAGTAGGAACCAGTGTTATAGAATGTAGTAGATGATTTAACACATATTCCAAGTGACTGTAAGCATGTTTAGTCTTGATGGCTGTTGTCCATGGAAGTAGTCTCATGATACAGTTAGCAAGCATCCTTATGGATAGACGGATGCGTAGAGTCTAGAGTAGACATGGATTAGTTTGTCAGTGTGTTTTGTATTAGTATTACCATGTTTTTCTTAGTTGATTAGCATCACTGAATTAAAGAGAACTAGTCCAGTACCTTTACATTAATCAGCTAACTGATGTGCTTAGTCTACTGTAACTCAGTTTGTAATTAGTTCATCTATCTTGAAGAAATCCTCTGCTAAATATGTCTTTAATTGCTTTCCTGTTATGCACTAACACTTATACATCTCTGTCTATGAAACTGCACTGTAATACCTGAGGCTTATGGTACCTCAGTATTAGTGCTGAATGTTTTTCAAGATAGTGATCTGTTTTCCCAGGACTACAAGACATAAATGCCAGAAAGTACATTGTAAGACCTGCAGAGTGAGGATAAAGTGCCATCATCTAATTTATCATCGCAGTTTGTTAGAGAGTAGTACAATTCAATGTTAGTTTTTTAGCTTAATGAAAATGCATTTAGATTATTATTTTTTTTAATGAAGAAACAAAACTTAAGCTATTTATTTATAAATGTTTTGTTTCCATACTGAAAGTGTGGAAAACAAGTACTTTTTCTGCCTTGTGTATGTGGTGGTTTGCATTTCGTTATGCACTGGGGGGTACATGACTTTTTCTCTACCCTAGGAAGATCTGCACAATTTTACTTACACTTTCATCTTTATATCTGTTTTTGTTTCAATTTTGCATGTTAATTTGTAGTTCTGAAAAGGAAGGAATTAATCATAGTGTTGGCTGCAGCATCCATACAAACCTTGCCTCTTAAAATGTGTGTACTTATATTAGAGGAAACGTACTAACCAAACCCTTTCAAGGCTTCCAATCAACAAACAAGCCCTCATTTTAATTGGTATTTAAATCAAACCTCACTGGGTTTTTTGGTCATGTGAAATACCCCACTGCACTCACAAAACCCATACGAGCTTCTTTCAAAGACAAAAGCCTCGAAGCAGGGACTAGACAAATTACCCTCTTTCTCCACATCTAAATTTCTGATAGTTTTGGTCTGATGAGCTCCCCACACTTTCAACTTGCAAAGGAAAAAAGAATTGACTGAGTTTATTTCTAACACAACCTCTCCTCCCTACTTTGAGTGTGTATGTTACAGGTAAAATGGAACAACATAAAAGTTAGAAGGGAAAGATTGAAGTACCATCATTTCAACTGAATCAGTTTTTCTTTTTTTTTTTTTTTTTTCCTTTCTTTTTTTGAGCAGTAAAAGATGAATATGAAATACACAGTAGTTTTAGATACCTGCAAGTACTAGATGTCTTGCAAAGGTGTGAGACTGAATACTGCATGCCCCAAATTACTCATTCAGAGGCCAGCTGTGAGTGGGCTACAAATCGCTTTTAAAGAGGAGGGGAGAGCACAGGGATTGCATCCAAACCCAGGTCCCTGCATAGCCCTACAGCGTGAATGCTGTGATTTATGGCATGGCGAATCCCAGAGAGGGTAAAAGAGGGCACTCATGTGTGTCTGGGTGGTTGCCTGTGCTGCAGTAACCACAAGGTGTGGCTGCAGGGTAGCAATGGCGTGTACCAAAATTAGTTCAAAACCAGCCAGCTCAGGAACTGAGAGTTATGCAGGTGCAGCCGTATGCAGCTGAGAAAAGGATTGACCCCTGATTCAGGGTCCCAAGGGAGGAAAAATGAGGGGGTGAGCTCACAACCCCTGATGACGCCTTGCTGCTGCAACTACCCTGGTGTCTGTACCTCAGTTATGTCAGGGATGCCCACACAGTGTGCTTTCAGATGCATTGCAGTCGTATTTGGAGTCCAGATACCTCCTGGGGAAATGCATGCTATGCATTTTTCCTTTTTTCTATGACCAAGAATGATGTGTTGGAGGTGAGAAAAGCACAAGGTTATGCCTTCAGTGCAGCTCTCAGACCACACAAGGGACTTACAGGGGTCTGACAAGTACATTAACACTGCGGATCAATTCCAATTATCTGCTATTCTCTTCCTTTCTGTTGTATTATTTCTTTTATTTTCCCCTCTATTTTATTTCCCCTCCATTCTATTGAAACGAGCCTGCTTTTCCCAATAACTGCTTGGGCTGCTGTTGTAAGTCTGTGGATTGCATCCTCCACCTCTCTTAAAGTAAAAGGTGGCTGGTTTTGAAGGGAAACATTCAGTGTTTGGCAATATGATTTGTAGTTTGATCTTCCCAGGGAGACAAATAGATACAAAATCATTGGATTAACCACAATAGATGCTTTTAGTACTGTGTTCTGTTTCAAAAACCTGTTTCCATTGGATTTGGATGACAGTACTGATGCTTCTATGCCTGACTTCAATTACAACATTTAAACCCTTATGAAAGATACTGGCCTGATCTAGACTAAGAGATCACAAGACCTTTGCAGACATTTACAGCTGGCTTTGGTTAATTAAACATAAGTATCCAGTGCAATTTCAGCTGGGTGAGAGTGTCTGAGACCTCCCTGTGTCCTTAGCAGGTGTCACTAATACTGGAGAGCTGAAGGTTGGGTGCGATCTGACAAAGCAACTCTCTACAAGTGCTAGACATGTCGAGCTCTTAATTCCTGTATGGGTAATTTCCCATTGAGATCACTGTGCTACCAACATTTACTGAGTTACCTTTTAGAGACAGGTTTTATTTATGTAATTGGAAGGGAAGCAGTTGGCTTTAGTCTTGCTAAATCATGACTTGCACCAGGTACGGAAAAAACACAAACTTCAGATCTTGGCCATGGCAATAAGCCCTCATATCCCTACAAAGTCCTGCTCTGAGTGGATGTATATCTCTGTTTTAATGGTTGTGGTATTTGTGATGGCAGTTGTTAGGAACATCAGCGTAGGTTCTCTATATAAATAGTAAATGGGCAGTTCATGTTATATGTCATTATCGGTGTTTGGTCTATGCTTTATTAGCACCCAGGGCTATACAGCTGCCTGTGTCAGCTAGATCTTGGCCATGCTAGAAGCAGGGATGGATTTCCTTCAAGCAGTGATGAAACCAGCCTGATTCTCTATCCTTACAAAACCAGGAAGCACAACTGGAGCATCCTAATGGAGAACCCCCAGATTTTGATTAACACCTTCCTCCTGACGCTTAAAAAAAAAAAAAAAAAAAGACAAAAAAACAGACAAAACTGTGTTCTATTCCACGCCTCTTGGGAATGATTTATTGCAGCTCTTTTACCACCTCTCTGGCAAATTGAGGTATGATATCTTAGGCTGTGCTTACTCTCCACCTACTCACTTGCTGTTTGGGAGTAAAAGATCAATGAAACTCTCTTGCTTTCCTACTCAGACACATGATCTCTGCCAGCCCACAGGATTCTGTACAGCATGATATTTTTCATGTGCGGATGCATGGGGCAAGTGTTTTCAATGCCCCTTTGCAAGCTTGGCCTGTAAAATGCATAATTTCCCTTAACCTTTATTTTTAAACCTAGTGACATGGAAAGTTGGTTGCACGCTAATTTTAATACAACTGTCTAACAGTGGATTTCAGGTTCAGTGCAAGTATGACATTATTAAGGGTTTTAACCTAAAAAAAAAAAAAAAAAAGCAAATTCAAGAAAAACTGCATAAAATATCACACGGAAGTTTGTCAAAATACAGTGCTTCTTGTTTCCAAAGCATGTCATTTTTTTTCTGAATCAGAAGGAGCATCTTTCAAGGTGCACCAGCAAATAATAGTTTTAAAGTATTTTATTTTTTTACTTAAAGTGTTTAGAAAACACGCTGGAATATTTGTAAAAACAAACACTGTCTACAGGATGCCCTCCTTCTCCCACAGCAAAGTCATGCCCTTGTTTTTTTTCTATGTCAGGCAGATGAAGGAAGACACACAGATGAATGTACCATATATTTTGAACATCTTTTTCTCTTGAAAGAAATTAAATGAGTGCTTACCTGTTTGGCTCGCCACATTTGTTTCTGCAGAGGCTCTCGTCATTTTCATAGTATTTCCCATTGTGTACTTCTGTCAAAGCTCTTCAGAACTAAATCAAAGGAGACATTGAAATTAAACTTCAGAATAACACCTGCTGTGCCAACACATAAGAAATGACCCAGTTTTGGTGTCTCCGATGTTATATGGTTTTGTTTTTGAGAACTCTTTTGTCAAGTTCTTGCGAGAGTTTTACATATTTGCTAAACTCTCACCACTTTGGTGCTTTTATCAGGGGAATAGCAGAAAACCACAGCTAGGGAAGTTGCTCAGAAGAACGCAGCGTAGTAAAAGTTTCCATTACCAGTACCTCAGCACAATAGGAAGTCACAGCAAAGCCATGCCTGTACAGTCATTTTAGATACAAAATGTTCTTTACAACATTTGGAGCTCTTAAGGTACAAAGAAATTAATTAGATTGACGTATCTGTTTTTCAGCCCTGGGTACTGTGTTGCCTTATTGCCGAGCAGTAAGAATGTTGCTCAGTGGTTTTCTTCTGATGCAGTTGTGATCTCAGCAAATGTGGGCAACGTTCCCCCCCAACCTCTTTTTTTCCTTTTTTTTTTTTTTTCCTTCTTAAAAGTAACACATTGCCTCAAAGTGTTTGATCTCGAAACACTCCTGCATCAAGCGAGTGGTGCAAATTCTTCAGAATTGTGTCTTGCAAAGTTTGGGTGGATGTACAAGAAATGCGGCATCAGACAGTCATGAAATTAAATATTGCCAGGGAGAGGTCATTCTCCTCTGCCTGTCCTAATTCTCCATGAACCTAATTGTCCATGAACTGGCAGAAGTAGCCTTTGGATTGGAAGCTGTCATATGTTATTGAATATTTGCAGAGGCAAATAAGCTGTATCTATTTGAAATTTTAATTTAAAATAAAAACGTCAACACCACTAGCTAATAACTAATGATTTTTTAAAGATTATTTTATTTGCCCCATGAAAGTGATAACAGGAGATCTGGCAGCATCCTGTGTGTTTCTACTAAACTAAGGTGCAATCTCTATCTTTCTATCTCTTTAAGCATAGATGTTTCAAAGATGATTGCTGTCTTTGGGATGTTCTTCTTTACTTATGATAGGTGAGAGCCTGGCGGTGTTAGAGTGGTGTCTAGCTTGAGAAGCTGTAGTGCTGAAAACAGTGATGCTTTATCACTAATTGTCTTTTGGAATAAGATTGGCAAAACTGAGTATATTGCTTAGTACAATACATATTTCATATATTAGTGAGAATTTAGGGAGATGCCCTACAGAATAAAATACTCTTCTAAAGAAAAAATAATTTGCCTCTTATCAAATGCAAGTAGATATGTGCTAAAACAGATGGTAGTGCACAGTTTGACTCTGCCTCATACAGTTTTCAAGCTTTTTAGTTCTGTTCCCAAAGTTTCTTTACTAAAAGTCTCTATTTCGCCGACCAAAGGGCTCATTCTCCTTTTCACTGTATGCATTCAGATAGTAGTTTGTAACACATGTGTAGGATAAAGCTATACAAATGTCTTTCTGAAAAATGCCTGAAATTTGTTTTCACAAGAATAAAAACCTCTTCCATTGCTTTATCTAGGAAATCTAGAATAATAATAATACAAGGGTAACCTTAAATAAACTATTTGGATAAATAATAAACGGCTTCCCTTGGTAGAAAACACTAAATTATTCTCTGTTTAAATACACCTGAGTTTTGAAAACTAACCCGAGAATTCATTTTGGTAGCCACTGTCTATCTGCAGGCTTATAATTTCCCAAACTAACTCTGAATACTTTTTCCACAAGAACTAATTTTAATTTCTTCAATGTTTTCCTCGGTTATATACTATTAAAAATAACAAGTACAGACAGAAATAGTGTAGCCAATACGGTAGCTACAGATATAATCATAGAATGGTTTTATAGACATTCGTGACGCATCTTCAAATTAGCCAGCAAAATTTCCTGGGCACAACAATAGAGAGCTCAGCAGGAGTGAAAAGCTCAGCCAGAAAACTGGGATAAATACCTGGACAGATAACCTTCACTGAGATCTGTGCTGTAGTAACCATATTTTTGCAGTACTTAAAAGGGCAGTTCAGCTCTAGCTAAGCTGATGCTAAGCCACAGTTACTAAAGGCTTGTGCAATTCCAGATAGGTGCCAAGCATGGCAGCATGGGTATCTTACGCCTGATTAGAATTTTAACACATGCAACTGTTATCTAGATGAGAATAGCACTTGAATTTTGTGTCACAAAACCACACACAAATAAAATTAATGCAATCCTACCTCTGTGTGCCCATTTATTCTGATTTCTTGGTATCTAAGGGCCAGAAGAGCAAGGCATCCTACTAGTGATCAGGCTTGTGACAGACTGCTTTTAAGAGCTTTTTTCATGCTCTTAAGATGCAGTGGATACCTGCATCAAGGGTGCCTGAGTCATGTTGGAAAGTGAGATGGAGCATTTGTACATGACGGAAAGAATTCTGAAAATTTTACCTTGTACTTACCAACTTTCTAAAAGCACGGCACATTTGAGCAAGGCACCTTCATTTCCTAGGTGGTATTTAGGTGTCTGAACTCTAAATGTTGCTTTAAAAATACCTGATATGCTTTTGAAGGTTTGCTGCTATGCTGTTGGGAATTAAACTGCTTGCTGTCTAGACCAGAAGGACTAGGAGTCCAGGACAAAACCATGTGCCTACTTTGTATTTTTGAAGAGTGCATCCAAAACTAAACTGCTCACTTCTGTTGTACGAATCGTTGCTTTATATGACCTTGCTCTTCTCAAAGGAACTCTGAAGTCAACAAGACGAAGGAGCATGCAGCTCAGTGCTGTTATGTTAGAGATGGAAGAATCTGACTTATGGAAAACAAAAATGTTATAAGGTGCTTACAGTAATAGTGAAGAGCAATGGCATTTTGGACTGTGATGTCACTAGCGTGACAGACAGTTTGCTCTGCCTCACAACATTTTCCGTGCCAAGTTTCACTGTCACTAATTACCATTGGTGGCAGCATTAAATCTTGAAGGTGGAAGAGGCTTTAAGATGTTCTCTAGACTCAAGGCAGAAGTATTCAATTAAAAAAAAAAAAAAAAAAAAGAAAGAAAGAAAAAGAAAAAAGGAAAGACAAATAGAAAACTGTGACTGCTGCTGTTGATTTGCTAATCCAAAGTGATTAAAAGGAAAATGACATGTCCGACTTGGTTTTCCCACCAAGGACACTTGTCATTACACATTGGGCAGAGTAAAAGTGCTTATTTTTAAATTTTTATAAAAGTCCAGTCAAAGATGGTGGAATGAATGTCCTGAGGTATGGCTTAACTCTGAAATATTAGAAAGTGGAATTGAAATGGAAGAAAAGTGAAGTTTTGTTTGAAGGGGGGCAGATGAGAAGGTTGTTGTACTTGCCCGCTGACAATTTCATATCACCGTTTTTAGGGTAACAGTGTATGAATTAGTGTCCTAAGTATTTCTAAAGTAACACTGCACATGACTGTTAAGTACATGATAGATCTTGATCATTTAAGTATCTTGTGCTTGTGGTGAGTATTGACAACACAATCCAAATTCATTATATCATTATACGATAAACTGTATGGTGGCTTTCTCAAATTTTGAGATACTCTGCAAAAATAGACTTACAGGAAACTGTAAAGCATCTTGCGGTTGAGCCCATTTTTAATCATTTCAGTAAATAGAAGAACAATGACAGTTTTATAGATGATATTCTTTTGAAATGGAGAGTTTATTCCAGGGACTGCGTCTGACTTACATCTGCTGGGTTCGCAGGGTTTGGCATACAATTAGAGGTTGCATCCTCTGTTGCACAAGCAGATAATTACACCAGACCCTAAGAAAACTGTCCACTGATGGCTATTTGGGAAGAACTAAGGTGAAGTGATAGATATCTTGTCTTAGAAACCCCAGGCGTTACACAGAGGAGTGCAGCAGCTGGGCTGCACACCAAGCCCAGTTCTACCTGTAGGTGTAAGGGTAGCTTTGCCCGTTTACAGGCCACCTCCTCAGGCTTGTGTGGAAACTTGATTTTAACCATTAAGACCACATTTGCAATCTCCCCAGCTTTGGCCCTTTCCATTTGCACATATGACATTTAAGGGAATCAGGTTGCTGCTGCCATAACTGTTTGCAAACCCACAACTACTGGGATTTAGTCATCTTTACTACTTTATTTTTGCTACCAAAAAAAAAAAAAAGGAAGGTGAGGAAACATCTACAGCCCCAATCCTGCTTTGTGTCCTATTTGTCAGGGGCAGAGCTATCGGCAAATATGATCCCATCACCTTTCAAGACTGGAATCTCATTGACCTAAACCATGTGTCTCAAAACCTGTGGTACAATTTACACCTTCCGTTCCTGCAAGCAGCACACTAACAATAATTTCCTCTCACAGAATCTGTTCTCTGAGAAAATGTCATTCTGGAGTACTTACATATCATGGCATAGGGGAAATTCCATTGCTTTATAAGAACTTTGTCAAAGTTTTATTTCAAATGACTTAAAATTAGTAAATATTGAAGAAACATAAATAATGAGAAATAAAAAGACAAAATAAGCACTCGAGTAAAGACATTCTACAAAGAATACTGCAGACCAGTAAAATGAGGAAATTTATCATTCCTGAGATGTTATACCTGATTTTATTTTTGCTACCTGACATTGACATCTATACCTTCAAGGTCTTAAAATTTAGTTCTTAGTAATGTTCACAGGTAATATATGAATCCCATTTAGCTTGAAAATGTAAACACCAACAGCCTGTCATTTCTTATTTTGGGGAAAAAATCAGTTTTGATTTACTAAATTGTATCTTTTTGGTGAATTTCCCTTAATTTGTCATTAATCAAAATGAGCATCCTTTCAGCTTTGAGACACTTGTATCTTTGCACTTAGAAAGAGCAAGGTAATGTTGCAGTCAAGGTAATTCACAGACACATGCAAAATCTGAGTGCTGTGAAACAACACAAATGCCACATTATGCAAACTTTTAACACTTTGAATAAAAAGCCCATTAATCTGTCTGAGACATTTCTCACGTTTTGTGTTACAGAGAGCTGCAGTTTGCTTCAGCAGAAGGTCCTATGCATGTCTCTTAATGCCAGCTTTCAGTAGAAATACTTCTTTTGCCTTCTATGCTTAGTGCTAGTCCTTGTGAAAAGGATCAAGGCAGGCTTTTCTATTTCTACCTTAGACGGTACTTGAAATCCATGGTCTGAATGCTGTCATTATTAAGGAAATAAAGCTCTCTTCTACATAAATAAACATTGGAAGATTTGGTCCTATATACAGATAATCTAAAATGTATCAGAGTAATGATTACCTTTAAATGCTGGGCATGATATTCCAGGTTGCAGTATTTCTCAAAAAAGCCGTAGTCATAATACTGCTCTCACGCTGCCAGCAAGGTTTAGCTGATCAAGGCGAGGAGCAGCCGGGCGAATGAGTGTGTTGTGAAGTTCACGCTGTCATGTAGAGCAGCATTTGCCAAACAGGCCACATACTTCCTCTCTGAGAAATAAGGAAGGCTCAAAGTGTTTGCAACAGATGAGGTTCCTGTTGCAAGTCACTACTCGAGACGCCATGGGCTGAGGAAAACAGGGAGGTTTTCAGCATATTGCATCAGGACTGGTTTAATCAGATATAAATATACACATATATGAGCAAAATAACCTGCTTTACCTTACTTACACAGAAAGGTATTTTTTATTTCCCTCTTTCTCTTTTCCAAAGTTTATTTATCCAGTCACGTTCAGTCCCCAACAGTTTTGTTTTATGTAGCTTTGCTATTTTTATTTTTATTTTTAATTATTACTATTTTTTGCCAGACAGACAGGAAGAGGCAAAAAAGTTTGTCTCTCACTCTTACTGAGCCTGACTGGGAACCCAAGGTTTGCTTTATTCTTTACACTGCACCCTGAAACACCTCTTGTCTGCACATAATTGAAGCTCAATATCAGCAATGGAAGAACATGGATTAAAAGCCTGTCTGTGAAGCATACTTTCACATCAATGTTGTATAAAGTGAAACAGGAGCCCCAGAACCTCTCTCATCTCAGTGTCTGAGGTGGGGAAACCAAGATACGAATATGTCTAAAGCCTTCTGGGAATATAGTATTGCAGACGTGAATGAAAAAGTCGGAGCGATTTATTGAGTTTTGCCCTTTGCTGTTATGATCTAGATATGTTCTGAAAAACTCATATAAGCTATTTTGTACAGTAAATTAAAAACTAACAAAAGCATAAACTACCAACTAAACAAAAACAACAGACACAAGTCGAGTTCCTGCTTCATGCTGGAGCAGCTCTGAGCAAGTGGTCGTTGTAATGCCCGTCTGTTTGATGATGACAACTAAAAGTGATAGCCAGTGCTCTGGGGAGTTGGCTTTACCATAATGTAACATCACTATCCCAGCCAGTTAAACTTTGTTTAGGACCCTATTGCTTTCTTCAAATCCCAGAGATATGGCATGCACTTTCCCTAACAGCGTTCACTGAGTGGATATATTAATGTCTCCGAAATTTCTAAAAGAGCAGGGGTTGGGGACGTCTGTGCCAGACATGGGAATAGGCTGGGGCAGAACTCTGCCTTTTCCTGAACCTTTTGACCTATATCTGTGGTCTCTGTTGTCTTTGTGCCTTTACAAGGGGTGAGGTTATGTGCCACCATCCATTGACAAGTGGGGCAGGACTCAGCAGAAAAGAGAGGAAGAGACACTCACACTAAAGAAGTTGGATTTGCTTAATAGAATGTGCTCCATTAGAAACGTGATAAATCTCCTCTGTGGTTTGTTTCCAACTCTTAGAGGAACAGATGAGTTTGCAGTGAAGGATGGTAAATAAATTTATCCATTTCCTTGTTACTTCTGCCTGCTTCTGGTAGCTATTTACTTTTGTGGGTGATGGGAGCCAGTTTACACTCTTGATGCATTCAGCTACCTTATTTTAAATGATAAGATAATTGATAAGGTAATGTTTATATCTAAATGGAAGAAAGTTTTGATGTAAGTTTAGTGGGGCTTTACGCATCATCTTAAAAGTGTTCATATCCTGTTATTCAAGTCACTAACCTTAGGCAGGCACCCAGTGAGTCACTTGAGAGAGGGGAGCATTGCGCTTGCAAGGCTCCCTCCTATTGCAGCAAAGAGGGATTTTGCAAGAATCATATCTAAAAAAGAAAATCTTCAAAAAGTTATTTTTGATGAAAGACAGAGAATCCCTCCCTGCTCCCCTTCCCCCTTTTTAATCTGGAATTCACAGTGCTAATAGATGGCTATAGAGGAAGAAAATATTTATTTCCTCTTTCCATTGCTGTACTGACCTGCTGATGTCCTATCATACTTTGTGCAGTAGTGTTTGCCACACATCTGCCAGTTATTTTTCCCAGATAGTTTATTAGCTGTGATAGAGGATCTCAGAGTCAGTCCCAAAGTTTTCTACTCCTCCAGATTCTTGAAGACAGAATTTGTGTGAAATCCTGGAAAAAAATGACATTGATGTCTTCACATACAGCCCTGCCACCTGGCTGTGTTGTAAGTGTGACTCTGGAGCACCTGCCATTATGCAGAATTAGATGTGTAAAGAAGAGAAACTCAGGATACTGAAATACAACCCTACAAGAAAAAAAAAAAAAAAAAAAAGCCTCAAGTTGAAAACTTCTGAAAATACTTTAAATCTAGTCTTTGTAGAACAATCTATTAAGCTAAATGGAAAAAGGAGTTAGTGGTCAGTTTGCTGCAACTTGCTCATTTCTGCAGGAGAAAAAAAAAAAAAAAAAAAAAAACAGGAAACAAACAAAAACCAGGATACAAACAGTCTCTTTAATCTGTCAGTGAAAGCAATAGAAGCTATTAACTGAAACTGAAGACATCCTCAAACATAAATAAGGTGCCGTTTTCTGTCAATGGAGTGATTATCTTCAGGCACAAGCTGCAAAGGAGAAGATTGTGGTGTCCATTTCTTGGTGGCTCTGAAGCCAGCTTATGCAAGATCAGGTTTTAGCCAAATGTAAGCCTTGTGTTAAGTGATAGGAAGCACTTGAGCTCAGCAGCCAGGAAATGGAAGAGCTTCAGCCATCCCGGCGGTCAAAGCAGATGGTCTGACAGATACTTCTGGCTGTGAACTGCATGCACCCGAGCCTGGAGAGTGCCTAGCTGTATGGGGACACAATCTAACAAATAAAATATTGCTGTACAGCTTACCCTTTTAGGAAAGAAGAAGCATCAGGACATTTCATTGGTTTGACTATTTTCATTAGATATATTTAAATCTAACTTTTAGGGTAATGCAACTGTTACTGCTATTTGTATTGTCCGTAGTATGCCTCTGGGCAAAAATGAAGTGAGCTTCAAAAGGACTCCACAGTGTTACAAGCACCAGAACTGTGTTAATTTGAAGGGCATATTAAAGAGATGAACCTGGCTCAAGCAGGGTTTGCAGAGATCATGATGTGAGGAGAGGAAGAAGGTTTGGGGTTTACAGAGTGTGGGTGATAACTAGTTGCAGTAAAGTTTCTAATCATTAGATCTGTTGTGAATCAGTTTTGAAAAACTTTGCGGAAGTGAGTTTCCAGAGTAAATGAGGAATTAAAAGAGGTTCAGCTCTGCAGCACGTATGGGAATATTCTTTTCCCAGTATGCTGGGAGACAGAGGTACATCTTCACAGTAGTGGGCTATTTATTTTTATTTATAATCTCATCGGAATAGCAGCAAGGGGTGCTATTTAACTAAAAGTCCCTGAACTGTCAGAAAACCAAAGCAGAAAACTTGGCTTGCCTAGACAGGAGTAGTTAGATGTGCTCAACAAATGGCAGGAGGGGATAGTATCTGTGCAGATCTGTGAGCTGCAATGTCCCAAGAGAGCGGTTTGCAAGAGACACCAGCCTCCGCTCAGCTGATCACAGCCTAACATCAAAGCAAGGACTAGTCTTCATGTGATACTGGTTTGATTCATCAGCTTTTCACCACTGTAAGCTGCAGTGTTTCTTTGCATCTCAATTTCTTCTGTCCAGCTGAACCTCTAATTATGGAAAGAGAATGCTTGCAAAGCTGCTGGTCCCTGAACTAAACAGTACTTGAAAGCTTTGCCTTCCTTTTGCAATGTCATCGCTTGCTACATTATGTGCTGTTGCCTAACACTCTCTGCAATGTTCCCAGTAATCTATAAATTCAGAGGAAGAGCGTAATATTGCTGTTTGGGATTGCACAAGATAGCTGCAGCTACATTTTCAGCAGTTCAGTACTGAGTGCTTTCCTCTGGTCACTGTCAAAAATGTCATCAGAATTTCCCCTGATGGTAGTGGGTCAGTCTGCAATGACAATTGAAACGAGAGTTATGCATGTGTCAACTTCCATGGAGCCCCCTCCACAGGGTCAAGGGGTACTGAGATAGGAAATACCTGATGGTGATATGATGGCTATTTTTCACAATTTTACTGTATATTTTTTATTGTTTAGAGGTTTACTTTATAAAAACTGCTCTGCAGTATTATGTGAGGATCTCAGCTGTTGAATTTAAATGTAAAATTTAGTTCTTGTGTTTATAGGTACAGGAGAATTCCCAAGAGTTAAAAAGAAGAGAACCAACAAAAAGAACACAGTGTTGTTGTTTCTTTTTTTGTCGTTTTTTTTTTTTTTTTCTCCTTATTTTTTTTTTTTTTTGAGCTGATCTCATGATTTTTGGTTTCCTGATTCATGATTCTGTCATGTTGGTGGTAATATGGGTGTCATGTAATAGAAATGAACAGTCCCTCCACTTTTTTTGCTTCTGTCTAAACAGTGCTGTTTTTTTAAGCACACAACTCCTTCATTATTGGTTACTAGGACTAATCTCACACACACAAAAAATAGTTTTATAGAGAAAGAAACCAAAAGAAATTATAAGTGCAACTGTGTTATCCTCTGTGTCCGATCCTGCCTCTAATGTGGCTCCCATGTTTAGGGAAGATTTCTGCTTAATGTAAAAACTGTTGACTCAGAAAGGAAAACATTTAATTCTGGGCAGTATCCAGCTTCTGCTCTCACTTATTTGTTCCTGAGTCATTTTTTTGTTTGGCTGACTTTTAGTTTTGATGAGGATCAGGAAACAACGAGCCTGAACTGTGATATGAATTTGTTAGTCAGGCAACTTGTACTGCTTTGCTTACTTAAATTCCGTGGTACTAGGAGCCTTGTTTCCAAAGCATGAAAAGCATTTCAGATGCATTGGGGTGGGGGGAACATAATGCTATTGCTTCCAAGTACTGCTTGAGTGATGTCCCAAGCCTCTCTACTGCCTGTGTCCAGTCACAATACAAAATAAATATGAATAACAGTAGTTGGAAACCACATCTCTTTCAAACCCTGAATGCAAGACATTCTTCCTGAATGCGGATGTTATCAAAAAAAGCAAACTGAGGAAGTGGCCATCACCATGGAAAATAGATGAAAAAAAAAATAAGTAGAGCTTGTAAGCTTGTTCTAACCACTCACACAAAGAAGGGAAAACATCCACAGCTAGAATAAGGTTCCAAACAAGCCCTATTCCTCTTGAATTCCTCTCATCCTGCAAACATATTCACAGACATTTTGCATTTTTCTTTTACTTGTAGAGCTTGGGACATATCTAATGGAACTCCATAGATGTCCAGTCAAAGATTTTCCTGCCCAGGCTTTTAGTTCTCCCTCCACAGAGAGGCCAGGTTGGATGGGGTTTTGAGCAACTTGATCTAGTGGAAGGTTCCCTGCCCGTGGCATGGGGCTGGAACTAGGTGATCTTTCAGGTCCCTTCCAACCCAAACCTTTGTGTGATTCTGCAATTCTGTGACTTGTGGGATGCTTCTATCAATCGCTGTTTGACTCAGTACTTGACCCAAGGGCAGTCTTTTGGTTTGTGGAGATCTGAGGGGAAGAGAGTTCTGCATAGCTTATAAAGTCCTTGACAAGTTCAGAACTAAGCATTCACTAGAAATCTTCTCTTAGTCCCTATGAGTTTTTGGACTCTGTGTGTCATGTGCTCTCAGTGCTCACTTTATCTATTAACTTAGCAACTATTTCCATTTTCAGAATTTGGGAACTAAAGCCCTCTATTTTTTTTTTATTTTTTTTTTCCTGAATGCTACTTAGAGATAATGGGTACTTGATAAAAACCACCTGAGCACTTTCAGATACAGTGTTGAGTAATACATTTGCAAAGTTCATGGATGAGTTCTGTGTAATCCTAGATGTGATTTCACTGCTCTACCAAGGAGGCATGCAATTCCTTGTTCCAAACAGAAAGTAAGGAAGCTGCTTTTCTTGGGGAATTTTTTTTCTGCCAATGTGGGGAGAGTGTTATCCCTTTTCTACTTTCACCCATCCCAGTTCTGGTGAAAATGCTCTTCCGAAGGCCAGGCACAAAAACAATATTCTCATTCTGCATCTTTGGGACACACCCACACACACAGATGCTCTCATCAAGGATATTTTTTGTTCTCTCTCATGATCAACTGAGTCAGTGCACCTAGTCAGCAGCTGGCTAATATCATGCCTTACAAACACAAAATAGGCCACCACAAGTCCCACGTGAGAATAAAGCCCATTGCTCACTCAAGTTCTCATCTAAATTGTGGACAGAAGTGAAGAATAAGACCAAGTATTGTTTTTTCCTTCTTTTTCAGTCCTTCTGTTCTCTTAAAACCAGAGATGGCTCTTCTAGTGCCCTAGGACTGACAGTCTTAGCTTTTTCTTTTGCTCATCTGAAACCTTCTGCAACTCAGTCATTAAGCTAATAAATAACTGCTTGTTTCCCTGATCCCTTAAAAAGGAAGAGAAACCTTTCAGGAAGGCAGTAACACTTGCATACCGTGAACTACACTGTCTCTGCATCAAAACAATAACCTCTTTTATTTATTTTATTTATTTAATTATTTTTTAAACCAATTTCTACATTTGTGAGCTATGGTGTTCTGTTAGTATCAATGGGTCTGCTTGTTCAAAGTGTAAAAAACATCCTGAGTGATCTCTTGGCTTGGAGATTTGAGACTATTTCAAACTGAGGCTTTACCACTTGTTTTCTATTTCTTTTTTACTTGCTTCTGTTTTTATGCTTTTTCAGACTTATAGTTACAGTTTGAGCAGATTCAGTAAAATATAAGTTAATCGGTTGAATAGATCAGGGTCTTTCATATCATAAATCTAGGTTTTTTTTAGAAGACGGAAGCTCATCTTAGCAGTTAGCATAGTGAACTGATGTAAATGTCTGGAAATTAGTCATTTGAACCATGTCAGAACTATTCCAGCCTTTCTGTTCTAGGTCAAATCTTATCAGATTTATGCTAATTAATTTGCATTTTTAATAAATAGTTTTTGTTACTCAGCAATGTTAGACCATCATTTCCTTTCCCACGTTGTCACAGCTGTAGGAAGGATAAGAGAAGAGTCTGGGATGGAGATTGGACTGTAGCCACATGCTCTGATTTCAGTGTGCTCTGATTGATTTTCCACAGCTTGAAGTCAAGATCTAGCTATAAATTACCAAAAAGTGTCCTTCTGTTAATAGTCCTGGAAGCTCAGCCTAAGATGTAAAGATCAAACTCTATTTTTTTTAAAAAAAAAAAAAAAAAAAAAAGCAGTGTAAGTAAAGCATACAAGTTCACTTTCCTTTTATGTAACTAACTGGGTTGCTGAGCAATATAAAAAAAAAAAAAAAAAAAAAAAAAAAAGTGGAATTAAAAACTAAGTGTAAGGTCTGGAAAGATATTTGGTGGCCGCATATGAAGTTTGCATGGCGCATCACAATAATCAGCATATTTCATAGTCAATGAAAGCTCTGGCCATAGTATAAGTAAATAATAATTTCATGGAAACATGGAACCAGATGGGTTCCGGTTGCTGGGTCCAGTTTCTGGGTAATGTTGATACCATGTCAAATACTGACTTTATTGATGTCTTCAAGTCCAAGTGTAAAATGAGTTAGGCTTTTGATCCTGCTACCTCTGTTTACAGCTCTTCTAGATCCTCACTCCTCCTTGAATTAGCTACCTTAGAGTTCCTAGACTAAATTTATTTACAGTCAATACGAATAACTCAGTGACCATTTGGTCTTTTACCTGCATTGTCCTAAGGTATAAGTAACTCTTCTTCACTGGTTCACTTATAAAGATCATGCTCAATATCTCTCAGTCCTTGTTTTTAAAAGCTAAGCAAGCCAAATTCTTCAGTCTCCTCTTGTAAGATGGGCTCTCCATTCTCTGATGTGCCTCACAGTACCTCCTTTTTATCTGTTCCTGTCTGAATGTGTCTCCTTCCAGCAAAGTTTTCAGAAAATTATTGCACGGATGATCTGTGACTTGGTTATAGCCATAATAAGAGAGCCTTTTCAAAGGTCCTCTGAAATGACCACGACAGAGCTGAGAAACAGCCAAACTTCTCCTTTCTCCTATTCATCATTAGAACTTGCTCCTTATTTTTCAAATACCAGTGTTTTGCATTCTACAACTAAGTAGATTTTACTCCTCATCTTTCTTACCCTCACCAGGGGACCAGGTGTTTTGTCAGGATGTACTGACTGATACTGTCTTTCTTTTCCAGGGAGGTTCAGCTTTTTCTCCATCATCCATTATTACTAAAAGAAGAGCCCAGACCCAAGCAGCAGTCCTGGCTGAGGAAGTGGGATGCTCTTCATCCACAAATGGGGAAATTGTAGCCTGCCTTCGCCAGTTGCCTGCTCGTGTCCTCAATGATGCACAGACTAAGGTACACCACAGCAATACATATGCAATCATATAAGGAACCAACAAGACGTTTCCACTGACATAAAGCATTGAGGAACCTAAAAATATAAATTGGGCTAAATCCTTGTGAAAGAGGAACCGTACTGGCTTTGGTGGAGTGGTGGTGATGTCCATGACATCTGTCTCTGACCTATGAATACTCACAGCTTGGTTCTCCTTCAGACTGAAATCCTTTTACACTACTTGGAAGACTACAAGTCTTCCAAAATTAATCCCAGTATAGTTTTTTCCTTCTTTCAGTCTCCTCTAATCTTCCCATGGGTGTTACTCTAGAGAAGAATCATGTCTCTGCAGCTCAGTTCTTGCAGAAAAGGAAGGGGGGAGGGATATCTGTGCTGTGTCTTAAGTGGGAGGCTTGTGAAAGATGCAGTACAAGCAATTCCAGAGATAGGTCCTTTACCCACAGATTAAAACACCCACTGACAATACATTACTCAATCAGGACCAGCAGAGAGCCAATCCCTAATTTAAAATACTATTTCTATGACTATAAGACCATGAATTCTCTTGGCCTATTTCAGCTCATTTTACCTACTGAGTCTGTCAGTAAAAGTATTGCTTCTTGCAGTGATGAGTTGGTGCTTACATTAATACATCGCATGTTCACTTTGAGGCTATCAGCTCAGTTCTCTGAAACATAATTAAAACAGAAATGACCAGGGTACGCTAATTTAACTGCAGTATTATTTTATTTTAATTTATTTTATTTTGCTAACCTAGCTCTTAGCGATAAGCGGCCCATTCCAGTACTGGGGTCCAGTGATGGATGGAGTTTACCTCCGGGAACCTTTAGCTAAAGCCCTGCAGCGCTCTCAACTTCGGAAAGTAGATCTTCTCATTGGAAGTGCTCAGCAAGATGGGCTGATCAGCAGAGCTAAGGCAATTAAGGTAGGAAGAGACTAAGAAGCTGATGGTATTGCTATTATTTTAGTGATGACAATAATCATATGCAGCCAGGACTGTTGCTTTTTGGCTTCTACAGTTTGTGAGTTATACTCTATGGAAATATGTGAAGGTATTGTCCATCTCTAGCCAGTCTTTAGATGGATTAAAGGAATTATAATGTTTGTTGATAAATGCTTCTGGGGGAGATATGAAAATGTGAGAAATCAGCAATGATTTAACATGTATTTATATGGAGCAGTATGTTTTAGTGTCTCTAAAACCTTATTAGTATTGCAATGTCAGTTGTACCTTACTAAGAAGAAAGCAGGCTCATGTTAAACTTATTTTGTAGGTTCCTCAGTAAGGAACACAGCTAAGTCAATCTGTTCCATGCCAACCTTTTTCAGTGATAACCTTTTTTCTCCATTGTCCATAAGATATATGCTCTCTTGTAAAGGTTCTGAATAAGGACTAGGTATAGCTAAGAAAAGCACTCGACTGACATATAGGAGCTGAGATTTCAGGCCATAAGCTGGTGAAATAAAAAGTAATTGTTACTTACCAAGCTGTACTTTAGACATAAGTGCTCAAAAGCTTCAAGTTCTTCCTGGAGGAATTGCACTTATTGTGAACCCTTTGTTACTATCTGTTCTTGAGACAGCATATCAACCTCTTCTAGTTCACTTGCACATCTCTACAATGGGAACTGTAGCATTTCCCATTTAATGTTATTAAATTAAATTAAATGACAAAAAATGCTCAGATATATGTTAAGAAATCAATAGGAGAATGTAACATGGCTGGGATTATTTTAAAGGTTATCTAAATGAACTGCAAATCTGTTGCTATCTTTCTATAACTCTGGGGATTTAATCTCTCTCTCAATGAAAGGTCAATCCTAGCTTCTCTTTTCTGGTAATCAGTAGCACATAGACCAATTTACTTCAGGATTAATGACAAAATTGCCCCTTTGACAGAAAGCATTTTCAATCAATATGAAGAAAGTTGATATTGATTGTTTCGTCTCCATCAGAAGTTTTCTGCTGTTATTTCATGTATTCTCTCTTGAAACTAATTAAAAGTGGAAGTCAGGCAGAGGAAATGGACTGTGATCCTTGAGGCTGCAGATACTGATCTAGACCCTGTAAAAGAGCAATAAACCTCAGTAAGCCAAGTACAAGTCCTGTGAGAAGATTAGGAAGTGAAATTCTTTCCTTTACCCCTACTTCCACATGTGACAGTTGTTTGTAAATCAGAAATGAAATTCCTTGGTGTACTGGAAGTCATGCAGCAAATCATGGCGTTAAGGAAACCCACAACTGCGAACATCCAGCACTGTCACATTGAAATTAAAAGCAGAAAAAAACAACTTTAATCAGAGCTCAACAGTAAAATGTTGCCTTTCAAAAAAGAGAATCGAGAGTATCTTCTTTTTATTTTAAAGGCTTGCAGAAAATAATTTTGAAAGGGTACTCAAAATTGGTGGAACTCAGCCCTAAGAAATGGTTGACTACCTTAACCCAAGAGACCTGTTTTAAAATCTCCTACTGTTGGAGATCCCCTGATCTCCCCTGGAAAGTGTTTAACTATCTTTACTTAGAAGGATAGTTAGCTTCTTTACTGGCTATTACAATATTACATGCCTCATTTGGTTTACTGCTGTAAGTCAGATTCCATCTCTGCTCCAAAAAAAACCACAGTATTCATGGTAGGCCGTTATATACTGTTTTCTCCATTTTGACTTCCTTAAGCTTTTTTCTTGTTCTTACTGAAAATTGCTGAATTTTTAAGCCACATTTTCCTCTAGTTCTGTCTTCTTGTGTCTTCATGTTTTGAGGGCTTTAGGGAATATGACTGTTTTGAATGGTTTGTCTTTCTATCTTCAGATTTTTACTTAAAGATATGCTGTGTGGTTAAAGATTCCTGATTTTTCCCTAGTGCATGCACTTTATTAATTGTTAGGAAATTTTTAAATTTCCTGCATTGCTGAGCTATTTGAGCATTGCTACATCATAGCTATGACCATGCATGGTTGCAACCAAAGTCAGATGACAAAATCCTGAGTAGGCCACAGACACATTTAGCTACAGTGAAAGAAACTGGTGCAGGTGGTGGTCGTTACTGAGAAGTTTGTGCTTTGTTTCCTCTGTCATAATGTCATATGAGATCCTTCATCTGTGCTAACTCTCCTCTTCCAAAAATAGACCAAAAAGAACGATTTAAGACTACCCACACTGTGTCCTACTCTTCTACTTTATAAATTTGAAGGCTTCCCTTGATGTCAGTCTGACTTGCATCTCTCTGGGAACACCCACAGCTGTTTTCACTGGTATGCTAATGAAGGTGGGATGGCTTGGCTAATGGTAACCATTAGGCTCAACTCAGGTAACCAAGACATTGATCCTAGTTTACCTCTGACTACAACAAAGTTATTCAAGCTATTCTATAAAGAGGGGTTCAAACGTCCCTGGGTTGAAGCCATCCCTTCTTATCAATCAATATTGCAACAAGGAGAAAATCCACCTATGACTGTGAATGTGCTCCAATAACATAGTGAAAATAACCGTGAATTTATTTGGGCAGATAGACATCACAGATAAAGGGTACTGTGGCAGGTGTATGGAATTGGCAAAGTCCTTCTTTTCCATCTGTTTTAGGATGATTTCTTTAACCATCTTTCTTTAAAGAGATGCTTTTACCCATTTAGATGCAAACAAGCTTGAGACAAGATGCAAATCTTATCACCTCAGATTTAGGTTGCACGCAAGTTTTAGAAACTGCTAGCAGTCAAGTCTTAGGAGTGAGACTTAAACCTCTAGACTGCAACTAGACCTGAAGATGAGAAACACAGTTGGCACCGTGTTGTTCTGTGGGGTCTTATTGGCATTTGGTTGTGTTGTGTGCATCTGTACTCCTGCTATAAGACTACACTTATGACTGGTAAGACCTCTAGTATTAAAAATGAATAAGAATGACAGAAGGTATGTGAGAAACCAGTTATGTGCTAGCAAAACTCAAGTTTTCTAGAATGCCCTTCTCTCTCTCTCTCTAAATATATATATATATTAATTGAAAGCTGAGGTCACTTGATGATGCATGTATCAGAGAGTATGCTGAATATTCGTGCCTAATATCTTGCCCATGGAAGTGACTGTTTTACGGCATTCACTCAAACGCTTCTTCATGTGAACTGAGATAGATTTACCACTTCCTGGAGCATGTTGTACTCATCCCCAGTATAGCCATCTGATAGCTAAGACTAAGTGAGAAGCAAAACAATGGTTGTTTAGGGAACAGCAAGTGGTACCATAATGCATTATTATGTGGCATGTGGAGCAGTTAAGCCTTAACTTGTTATCACAACTCCCATGGCAGACCTTCAGGGATATTAGTGGTGTACAGTCATAGATTAGGACAGCTGAGCAGAAAACTCTAAAAATATTTATTTAAATTCCCATCTGGGCAAAATTTTGCCACTGTGCTAAATGTGATGCTCAGGTGAGAGAATATAATAGTTCCCATTGGCATTATATGTACAGATTCTCTCAAGTTGATCTATATCTCTGATTGTCTGAATATGCATGTAAGTTAGTACGGCCCTGTTTATGTCCTCCATATGTTCTGTACCTTCAACATAATCTCCATATTGCAAAGATTGTTGACATACTTTTTAGCTGGAAGACTAAGTTTGCAGTGTGTGTGTTTTATTTCTCACCCTAGTACAAATCTAGTCAGCTGCAGGACCCAGAACCAGGATATATGGGAGTGGATAGACAGAAATACATGTACAGTTCATTTACCCCATGTAAGCAAATAGATCTATGCAGACCAGATCTTCCATCCTCTACTATAGTACTGTCAGTTAATTTCTTTATGGGTAAAGGTATTCAACAGATGGCAGATGTGTATATATCAGCTATAATGACCTGGGGAGCAGTGTTCTGATAAATTCCATCAGTGAAGAGAATGGGTTGATATCAGCTCTTCATATTGCAACTAGCTGGAGTAACTGAAACACTTTGCTGAATGGCTAGCAGGGTTTTTCAGCATCTTTTGTGATGACATTAGAAAAAAAACACTTAAGACCTAACACCTCTACATACTGTGTTAGTGTTATCACTATTCCAGTTTCTCAGAAAAGTATGTTATGCCCCTTGGAAAATGTAAACATCTGTTTACCAAACGGCTACACTTTCTTTTAAAATAAAACACTGTACCAGATTCACTCATATGCTCCAGAAGCCATCCTGCAGCCACAAGAACAGTAAACATTATTTAGCTCATTATTTGGGTGTTTATGACTGTTTTGCATAACCAGAGCAGTGAAAAGCAATGTGCCTGCTGACTTTAATTATTTTCTTACCTACTTTCTAAAAAAATATATAAAACCCAATTATAACTATGAGGTCTGTTGTTCATACCTCTTTAAATGTTAGCGGAGTGTAAATTATTTTACATAATGTGCAGCTGTTTCCACTAATCTGGTAGTAGCCGTTGTATCTGCTTTAAGACTGTTCCTGGGTTGTATAGTTTCAAAGGGGAAACATTTGTTGGACATGGAAAATTGGTCAAATCAAAACAATTTCTGAACAGTTAAAATGGTTTGTCTTTTTAATGTTTCATGGATTTTATTTTGACTGTATTGCTTTGATTGGTGATATCATGTTAAATTCAGATGTTTAAATTACATTGTATAGTATCCAAAGCAACACATATTGAAACATCATATTTCAGAATGTGCAGTGTTAGTGCTGGTTGGGAAGAAAATCTCAAAGTGTCTTAAAAATGCCAGTTCTGTTTTTCATCCAGCTCTGCCTGTTGAGTCTTTTTTCAGCTGACTAATCACATTGAATGGACCCCACTCAGTTAAAGATTGCTGAGAAAGGTCACCAGAATTTTTGGGGCATTTTGAAGATCACAGAAACTAGTACATAGGCACACTAAAAACCTAAAAGCGACCGCACTGAGTCAGATCAAAGGCCCATTTAGCACAGAACACTGTTTTCAGCAGTGGCTAAGACTTGGATGCTTGTAAGAATAGGGCAAGCAAATATGATACTTTTGGTAAATGCTCACTGAACCTGTAATCTTTGTAGCTTAGTGACTTCCTAACCTGAATTGGTCTCTCCATATTTAATAACCATCAACTGATTCTTTTTTTTTTTTTTTTTCCTGTAAACTTCCTCATGAGACTTCATCTTCACCAGTTTTGATATCCCCAACACCATGTGGCAAAGAGTTCCTCAGCTTAACCATGCACTGACAGACTATCTGTCTCCTTTCTCTCTGTTTTTCAACCATATTGTTTATTTGATGCTCAGTAGTTGATGAGGCAGTGAATGATCAGTTCCTAGGATACATAATCAATAATCTCAATTATTTTCTTCTTTCTTTCTCTCTCTGTTTTAATTATCCATTACAGGAAAAAAAGGTAGCAAATCCTTTAAAAACAAACAAAAATAAAAACCAACAAACAAAATGAAACATGAAAATTGCTTTAAAACATGACATTTCATGAAAAATGCTTTACATTTATAATCTTGGTCTCTATACTGACACAGAAAAGCATGTGTTGACTATAGTTGCTAGTCAAATTCACCAGACCCAGTCAACAAATGAGAGATTCCAAATTAGACAGCAGCAATGCTCCAGTGGTTAGTAGCATGATTTAAAATCTACCAAAGCCAATGAAAAAGTTGCTTCTGAAATCAGTGAATTTGCAGTCAGGTCTTCAGAGATAATTTCCATTTCTTGCAGAAAAATATATGTGTCCATGCCACATGGAGACTGAATGATTTTGCAGGCAAGTGTGTTATGCAGTTTCATATGTGGCTTTTGTGCGCTTGAAATACCGTATCAGCTCTGAGTTGCAGATCTTTTTCGGAGTACAGCCATGCTACTAAAACTGGCACTACATGACTCTTCAGTTTGCATGGGCCAAAATCTAGCAAAAGAATTATTTATTACATATAAACTTGCCAAGATCTTTTTGGGCATTGGGATATTTGGTAGTGTTTTGAAATCCCTTGTAAAGTCATTTAATCACACTGCACAAAACATTAGAGCACATCAGTAAAGACAGGCCTAGGCATCAGCAGTGGGAGACTTATTTTCCACCTTTCGTTTCTGTGAATCTGTTGAAAAGTAATTATTCCCTCTGTACTTTCTGTGTAAGGTTGTGGAAAGACCTTCTAGCTGCATGATGAAAACCAGCTGTGGACCATCAAAATAATATACTCAATAAAGCATCTCTGCTAACCGGACTGGGCAGACACTGGTCTATTTTATTTCAGACTGGCTGCCCAAAATAATATAAATGGTTTATTAGATCTTTCTCTCTGGAGCTCTAATATCAAATTTCATCCAGTGTTCACCTGTAAGGTGCTCTCTTTAGAAAGGACTTGATCCACAGGAACATTCAGGCTACAGTTTTGTTTCTTTCTGAGGAAGTTGCTCTGTTTCTGAACTTGAAATAAAATCTCTTTAAAAAAATAAATAAATTTAAGAGTCTGAATTGATAAACTAATAATAAAAAAAGCTTCCTTAGAGAAAGATGTGTTGAAAACTTCCCACAGCCTTTAACTTTGGTAAAAACAGGGTCAGATAAACAGTTTGGCATAGGAGATGGTCCCCCTGCTATCAATAATTCTGCAGTGACGTGTCCTGCTCTGTGGGAAATGCCTTTATGTCAAGAACAGTTTCAGTCTCTCAAAGTAATGAATAGGGCATTTCACTCACTGAAAGCAGTAGGGGGTTATGATTTTTGAAGATCATGTCTGCTACTTGCAATGGGTTTTATAGGAGTGGGTTTTCTCTTCCAAGGCTAAGGCAGATAGTATTCCAGGAGAGACCTAAAAACAAGGCTAAGGCAGATAGTATTCCAGGAGAGACCTAAAAAATGTTCCCAATAAACAAAACACATTTCTTTGTAGGTGTTTACTGAAGAGTGATATCCCCATATGATAGCACTCTAGAATTTCCAAAGGAAAGGAGCAATATCTCCCTGTCTTCCCTTTAGGTTTCCTGCATGAGTCCTCAGAACAACATTGGGCACATCTCCTCTAAGGAACTATCTCTGTGGACTATTTCTTTGAGAGTCAGTTGAGTTTCTGTAGTATTAGAGCTATATCATCACAGCGCTGCACCTAAAATTTGGGTTTATCTGCTTAGGGAGTCAGTGTGGTGGTTTTACCCATAGTATGTTTTGAGGAAGCCAATCCTGCTGTCTCATGACAATCTTGGGAAAGCAAATGTAGGAATGTCACCTATTTCCTCTCCTAAATAAGAGATCATGGTACAGAGGACTCATTCCAGCAAAGGGAGATCTGAGCCTGCATTTTTCCATAAAAAAAAGGGTTTATTTTGTTTGCAAATTCCATGTGTTTTGTTCTCAGAAATTTGAAGAAAGTCAAGGAAGAGCCAACAGCAAAACAGCCTTTTATCAAGCTCTGCAAAATTCTCTTGGAGGCGAAGACTCTAATAAGTTCATTGAAGATGCAGCTACATGGTATTACTCCCTTGAACACTCAACCGATGATTATTCTTCTTTTTCCAGAGCTTTGGAAAATGCCACCCGGTAAGAAACTCATCCTATGTATGACTGTATGATATTCAGTCATGCAATTGTATGATTAGGGTTAAGAAAGGTTTGTTTTGCTGATCTTCCATGTGCATTAGTATTCTGAATAATTTGAGAAATTCCTATGCAAATGCACAGAAAATAGGGAACAGGATTTCATTTTCTATAAGTCTTCCAAAGTCATGGTTAAACAGAAACTGAAGTAATTTTTATCCTTTGTGAAAAGTTTGAGTCGGTTTTCCTGAAACATATGTTGGATTCAAATTACTAATGCTTCTTTTTTACACTCTTTCATATCAAAGATGTGTTGGTAGTATGCACACTCTGCATCAAATTTTCCCTGAGCCTTCTTTAAACTGGCTTTTGTTCAAAAGCAATGACCCAATTATACATTTTGCTGCTTTTTCCTTCTTTTTTGAAATTTGGAGACATGACACTTGCTGTTGCAGACTGCAGAAAAAAAAAAAAAAAAAGTTGAGAAACAGTATTTTTTATTATTATTTTAAGTGTTTGTTTAGGTATGTGCTAGTGTTTTTTGTTTGTTTGTTTTTTCGGCAGTCAAGTTTGAAAATTTTGATTTCAACAATTGTGTGAAGGCTTATATTATGAAACCTGGAAAATACATTTCTTCAAAATGTTAGGCTTTCTGCAGGTGAGTCTCCAACATAAAGCACTTTGTGAATGTGCAGAAAATAGGCTTTCAGCACAATTCTGCCTCTTGCTAATCTCCATTTTACCCATAGCAGAAGAATATATTGGGTCACATAGTGGCTTTGATATGTTTTACCCAGTAGCAGGTGCAGAGCTACCAAGTAGTCTCAGATCATTTCTCTGAAAGGAGGCAAACTGAGAGGAAATCTTACCTCCTTTTTCCAGCCTCTGTGCAAACTCTGGGGCTGAATGTTTAACTGGAACAGATCTTCAGAAAAAAAAAATAATCAGAAAACACTTTCCTCATTCCTTTCTCTGTTTCGCATGCAGATTAGTTACAAAAACTCTTTCCATTTCTAAGGTGGTGTGTTTTATAATCTGGTGATCTGAACCCAATCCATTTCACCTCTGTTTTCAAGTGTGGCACCACATCTACAAGCTCCCAGTATCTGTTCTCTCAGCATTACAGCTTTCTGGCACACCATTGGCCTCTTCACGGGACTTCAGAGACAAGGCTTTCCTTTCAGTAGGCCTTTGTCCTCCATGAGAATCGCAAGTGGTTGCTCCAGGGGAGCCTCAGGGAGTGGAAGATGAATAGGAGCCAAGAGTCACTTGGAAACATCTGATCTAAGACAGCCGTGACTAAATCTGTTTGGGAAGTCTTCTGGGTGGTCCAGGTGTGCTGGTGGACTGTGGTCAGAGAGTAAACAAGCCCAGGAGGCTGTGGGTTGAGCTGTGTGCCATTTCTCAAGTCCTGCACTGTGCCACGTTTGCCCAGGGACAGGACACCAGTCTCTGCAGTGTGATCTTCTCATCTAGAGCTTACCTCTGTAAGGAGCTGTTACAAGCCAGGGCTGCCACATTTGGTCATCCACGTTCATCCCAAGGCTCAGTGTGGTGCAAGTGATGACCTTTGCAAAGCTACAGCAGGTAGCACATCACTTGTTTGCAGCAAGGATGTGCTATACAAAGAGCTCTTCTGACTCTGAGCCTGTAAGTGCCCCACAGCAGCCTCATGGATGTAGGAATTACCTAATTACCTGCTTATTTACAGCATGAAGGAAATAACTTTGCTAGGAAAAGAAGTGATTGGCTTAAAGAGTCAGTTTGTTTTTTTTTTGTTTGTTTGTTTTGTTTTTCTTTTTTTCTGTAAACGATTTGGAAATAACTTCAGCTATAGCATGATTGGAGACAGCAGTTACAGAATTACAGTCACCTACATCAGTATTATGTACAGAATAGAGAAAACAGTTTTGTTTCTGTTTTTAACAAAAAACTTACCACTAGCATACATATTTAATCACAGAAAAGTTCTGTGTGGGGAAGTTATTAGTTGCTCAAGTTTTAACGAATTTAAGAAGTTTAAGAGGAAAGCAACATAAGTAGTTTTTATAAATTACATATATTATGCATATTTTATGGTTTAAAAACATTTCCACTTTTAGCCACAATTCTCTGATATTTTTCCTAGGTATAAAATTAGTTTCACTTTCTTTTTCCTTTCTTTTTTCTTTTAAAAACTCTGGTACCCCATGCCTATAAGAAACAGACATTTCATTTTTGTGCTTTTTTTTTTTTTTAATTTGCCCAGAATAGCTGACCTTATTTTTTTTTTTTTCCCCTCATAACACCAAATGAGAAACAGTTTAAAATAGTGAATGTATCTCAAAATATTTCTTGAGAACTAATGCTCTCCATAGATTCCCAAGTATTCAAAGGCCATCTGCTCCTGTAAAACCTCATGCTGCTAGGTATGCGAAGAATGGTAATTTTCATTTCGTATGGGTGTTGTCAACCATAACCGTCAAAGAACATTGTGGTCAGTCGGCCCATAGCTTGTGGTCTCAGAGATGGGCTTAAAATAAACTCTGCTGAACCAAGATAGCTACCCAAACAGTGGTTTTCAAAATCATATTAGTTAAATATAGCAATGTGTTTTTATGCTTCTTTGGTACTTCTTGCCACCAGTCATTCTTTTTTTATCCACCAAGTTTGAAGGAGCAGCTAGTGTTTCAGAGTCACTCAACTGAGAAATGAAACCTCCCACTTCTGCAGCAGATACATTTGTGTGCTCATGTTGTTATGGATATGTAAACACCCAAAGAGGGTCCTGATGTGCATTTAAAATGAGAAGTGGTGATACATTTTTGTATGTAAGATATTGCCCTGAGGAGTCATGATGAGATATCACGCAGTAATGTGTCTTGCTGTCTTCCTGCCCCTCTTGAACTTCTTGTGCTCTTTCCAGCTACCACTTATCCCACTTTCCAGACTTCCAGCCTCTCTTCTTGAGGCAATGACAGCTAGGAAGTTTTGGATGTATTTGCTTCGCTCATACCTTTGTATTGCAACACATAATGATGAACTGATCATTTAACTATTTCCTTACACTCTTGTTTAACCTTTCTCTCCCAGACATGCAGCTGCAGCAGCTGAGCTATTATTATATTATTATTGCAGAGCCCTGCCAGAAGCCCTGCAGGACATCTCAAAAAGTGGTCTCTTACCTCCCTCTGCCAGCTCTGGAAACTTTGCAAAAAATCACACAGATCTCATTGCTGAAGTGATAGCATTGATCCTTACCCCAGAAATATCTTTTTACTGGATATGGTTGCAACCCACCAGTGCCAGAGGAAGGAACTTTCTACTATTACAAGACTGAGCCCCCATCAACTAGACTAAAAAGGGGCTGCTTTTGTCCAGGATGCTCCTTTCATGACAGATTCTATGTATTTAGTATTACTGTTGTTCAACACTCCATAAAACTGTAACCATGGATAAACTGTACTGAATTCTAAAATGTACACGGTTCACACAGTGCATGTGGTTTCTTTCAGTTCACTTGAAGACAGAGATATGAGCTGTTCTGGAAGACTTAAAGAAAGCTGCCAGTACAGAGAGATGCCTGATAGTTGTGTTTTTGTTTTTGTTTTTGAGTCTTTGAGTCTTCTTCTTTTTCTTTAATGTGACTGCCTGTTCCCTACTCCACCTCTTTTATCAGTGACCAGTTTATCACATGTCCCATCATAAACATGGCAAATCACTGGGCTGCTAACTCCAGAGGAAATGTCTTCATGTACCATGTACCTGAAAGCTCCTCACAGAGCAGGTAAGGAGATATGTTTCATTGTTTTTCTCAGATTTGCAGTTTGCAGAAACATGGCTGCTTGTTTCAGCACCTTGTGGAGTAAATGGGTAGATACATATACCTCAAATGAACAATTTATATTTGCAAAGGAAGTGTCAGGCTCTGATAAATTATTCCTCTTTGTTGACTGTATAGGAAAGTTTTTCTCAACTGATGCACTTCAAGTAAGATGTCTAAGTTGGGTTTCACTTTTCCAACTTTCATACCTTTGCCAGTTTTAGTTAGAATTTTAGATTTCATCTCTGTTTCTGATAAATCCCTAACAACAAACCAGAATGTTGTCTAAGTCACATGGAGTTCACAGTTCTCAAGGTAAGTGGGGTAAAATTTTCTAAGGACTGAACATTAATTTAATGCTGCCCCCTTTTGAGGTCACTGCAGTTGCATCACAGTTGCACTGCCTGGTCTTCATTGTGGTCAGGGTCTGGGTTTTATTCCTTCCCTCTCTAGCATCATGACTGCTGATCAGCTGGCAGACTGTCTCGTGGGAGGAAAAATATTTTTGAACACGAGCATTTGCAGACTGATGATCTATGTCATCCTTCACATTTCAAGCAGCTTGCTTGGAAAATTTTCAGAAGTTGCATCATATAGACGGAAAGGTTTAAATGCTAGTGAGAGGTGTAAATGAGTTGTTCTGTTGGGCTTAGAACAAGCTGGTAGGCAGAGACTATTAAGGTGGTCTTTTTTTTTTGCTTTATTTAAACCCAGCTCCTCCTAGAAGTCTGGAGGAGACATCGAGGTCTGTGGGCAGTGGTTAGCACTTTGTGCTGCTATGTGACACAGCACAGTAGCTCCTGGTCCCTTCCTGTTGCAGCCTGAGTGCACGGAAGCTGCAGTGAAAGCAGCCTCTCCTGTCCCCTAGAGCCACACATCAGGGCAGCAAAAAGCCGGCAGGGATGCTTGACATGAGGGATCTGCCATTTCCTTACACAGTAGCAGTGTTTGCCCCCTGCACCCTGTATTTCCCAATTTATTTGTCCAAACAAGATTATTTTTGAGACCCTTTCTGCCTTCTGAGATGTACTCTGAAGAGATGAGGGGCCAAGATTGTTTGGAAGACCTTGGGAAGGTGGGGGTCAGCATGCTCCTACTGGCACCATTTGATACTGAGAAGTTGTCTGCATACTGTGTATTTCTTTCCTTTCCTGATAGCATAGTGAAAAAGCATTTGAAAGAAGCCAGCCAAGATCTAGGTTACAGATGAAGGCTATTATGCTGTGGTAACACAGGCTGGCTTTCTTTTTAGTGGAGAACTCAGTCCTCCGGGAGCCATTATTTCGCTGGCAGCTCCAGTGGGAATGTTCACAGTGCTCTGTTTGGCTACCGAGAGGCTGAGATAAGTGACTTTTACAAGGCTCCAAAAAGAGCCGAGCCATGGTATGCCAAACATCTAACCACACAGAAAGAAGTATTCGCAAAAAAAAGCTAGCAAGTTTTCTCTTGCTTTGGAGAATGACTGTGACCCAGTCATCTATGATAACATCTTATTTGAATGTAGATGAAATAGTCCTTTTACTATTTAGAGTCACTGGTTTTGAGGCAGTGATTTTAAATTAATGTGAATTTCCTCTTTTATCTAATCCTATTAAAAATATTTCTCATGCTCCTGTTATTTACGTCTCCTCACACTCTCCAGGACAATAATAGTTTGCATAGAACTTAGCTACACATTTCAGTAAAATTTATGTTGTCGGCGATCTTCCAAGGTAATTTAAATTTTGGTTCTGAACTTGCTAGTTTACTTTTCACATAACCCTCTTTAAAAACAAACAAACATACAATAGAGCCAGTACACTGTCTGAAATGTGTTGTGGGAACATAAGGCAGAAGCTCAAATGCTGTAGGCTAGGCCACTTGCAAGAAGAAATGAACCAAAATTGGTATTTTGGATTGGCATTTTTGCTGCTCTTTGTTTATGCTTAATATTGCTAAAATAATGTTGTTTAGGTTGCAAATCCAAGCATTAAAAAAAAAAAAAAATAACTGCAGAATTCACCTTGTGCATATACCTACAGACATCTTTTCACAGTATCACAGGACTATTTATTAAATTATACCCTTGTTTTCCATAAGGCCTCTGTTTCACAACTTTCCTGAAGACCTCCCACTAGGTCTGTTGCTGAATATACTCCAAGTTTTTTCGTTTAAAAATTATTGTTGTTCATTCTTAAATGAAGCCTTTCTTATTCTCCATCCCATTTCTGCCATGTGACCTCCCTCCCTCAATTTCCCTATGGCATTCATACAGCATACATGCATTGCAAGCTGCCCAGCAGCCTCCCTGCAAGCCAAAGCAGCAACACTGTGGAGGCTAGGAGTTTCACACGGGACAGTGGCTAACATTTGCAAGAAACCTCGGTTTACACAGGATATGGGCCTTTTCCTCTTTGTGTTTGTTGCCTATATCATAAAGATGATAATGATAGTAATATCTATAATATCTATAATGACTACTGCTAACAACCTCACAGGGGTATTGGAATGGATACATTAAAATAACATAACCATGGAAAACTATTTACTCTTACATAAAATATTCAGTGTGGAAAAGGCCATTCACTAATTAGGCTACTGCACAGTATAGCAACACATTTCTACTCTGTCACCTCTCTCCTACTTTATGTGTGTCCCCCCCAAATGTGTAACAGAAGACAGGGTTAAAATGCAGAGATGAAAAAGTACTGGTATTTCCTCTTTTTTCACATGGAGCAGTCCCTTAATAATTCACAGCAAGATAAACAAAAGGGAGGGAGAAGTCAGCCAGTAAAGACAGACCCAACTGCAATGATGCAAAGTAGACAGAAATTTCTTAAACAGAGAGGAACTTTTAGCAGTACAAATCAATTAGCAAAAGCCTGTGTGACAACTGGATGTTTCTAAAATGTACACACACACTCAGACATGAACAGATGCAAGGACACGACTAAACATCCCACTCTAGACTGAAGTCTATGGCATATGTGGAAAATCACATAAAACCATAAACGGACAGTTGTCATATAGATAAATTGATCTTGCAGAGAGCAAGCTATCCTCGTCCACGTGGTAGCATTCTCCCAAGCCTGGCGTGGCACAGTGTCTGCTTTACTCTTCAGTTCCTCTTTGAATGAAGTGAGATGCGTTGCCAGCTCCTGCATTAATGATCTGTGGCAAAAATATATGTAGTCCAGATGCCATTTTGTCACTCTCTTTCTGAGAACACTTAGGCCTTGGAGTAAACACTTACTGTAAACAATGCAGGAGGAATGTGAGTGCTCAGCATTGCCTAGGATTAGTGGGAAGGGCTGGGGTACAGTTTTAGTTACAGTAAAGAAATATGTGATAGAAGAAAGTATGTTTTGAGAGATAATATTATGAACTATACAAAGATTCGCCTTGTTAACCCTTGAAGAGGTTTCTGGGTGATTTTTGCATGCTACTGATATATGAAGTAGCACTGTTTTCTGGGCCAGCATAGTTTCCAAGTCACGCTGTGGCACCAGATGTGCTGTCTTAAATTTGATGATGGATAAAATTCAGTGCTCTGCTCACTGAGGAGACCAGATCATCAGCTGCATAGGACAGCAAAACATCATTATTATCAATGGAGAAGTCTAACCTGAGAGTTAAAGAGGCTCTATCTTATTAATATTACCATCATAATTGTCACAAAAGCTTTAACAAAACTCTTAAACTCTTGTGCACTGTACAGATTCCTCTAATATTAATGAGCTGCTGTCTATTTTGAGTCATTTCGGTTAGGGCTGTCTTCACCTCCTGACTATGCACTCTTATGTGTGTTATTGTGAGCTGTTAAAAGACTGCTCCATGCCAAGGTGAACATAACTGGCTGGATTGCGGTCACACGTTATATGAATCTGTAATTCTGAAGATGAAAACTCCTGACTGACAAAAAAATGTGTCTAAATCCATTAACTATATGAAGTATTTTCATTTTTTTAATTTGCTGTTATGCTAAACTAGTTCTGGATGCTCTTAATATCACTTTAATTAAAGGAGATCTCTTCTGCTTTCATAATGAACATAACCCTGGCAGATTACTCTGCAGTCCTTTAATCAACACTCTCCCCATGACTGTGGCTATTAGTCCATGAGTACCAACACATTGTAGTATGGAGGACCACTGTTGAACAGGGTGCTGTGGAGGCAGACAGAAAGGCACAGATCAGGTCTCTGGGCTTCAAAGGAACTCACCTAACCACAGAGGGCAGGTGAGGCACTAGAGAGGTGGTAACAAGCATAGATATGATGCCTGTTGCTTCCATGGGTGGGCAGGCAACACAACGTCCTTAGGTAGTAAACTTGCTGCAACAACAGCTTGTCACTGTTTATAAAGCTGTCCTCCCTCTCATCCCTGAAAAAGTTGTTTTGCTGTTCTTGGTGGAATTGCCTGTCATCCTTCTGGCTTTATCTGTTGCATTATGCCTGCTGCAGCTATGAAAACACTCGCTAAATCAACCACATCACGCCATTCTTATGTCTGTAGACAGCATCTGTGTTGCTGACGTTTTGAAGTCTAGACAACTTGTTTTTTTCCTCCCACAGAGTGGCTTAGTGGCCTTTATCATTCAGCTGATTTTTTAGTACTTGGATCTGATCTTGGAAGTTAGACATAAATGTACAAAGCACCAAACTCAGAAGCATCAGAAATCAGCTTTATGTTAATCAAAATTCAGAAAAGTACAAAGCTCTTTTTGGAACTGCACGTGCTGCAATGGGATAGGCTGTTTCCAGAAAATGTAATCTAGCAGATAAACCCACAGTCCATATACATAGAGAGACCTTCTGTATTGCTCCGGGGCTTCAGAACAACACATCCGTATTGCTAGCTTTTTAATACAGTAATTCACTAGCAAAACTCTGTAATGTGTTATTTAGGAGTTCTGAGATGATAACAATGCTTCCTTCCTTTATTAAGATCAATGATATATGTGTATTTTTTTCATTTAGCATGAGATTTCAGGATCTTGAATTTATTGTCTGCTGTCTTAGTTGTATTTTCTTCCATTGGCACAGCCATAGCGCAAAGTAGAACTTTGCGTGTATTGGGAATAAAAGAAGTGGAAAAGACACAGCAAACTCCAGGATACTTTTGCAAGTAACACGTATCTATAGGACGGTTTTGGTACAAAAGGGGATAAACTTGGCAGTTTGATACCACTAGGAGTTAAGCTTTTTCCATATGCCCTGATTTTCCTGAAAATAAGAAAGAAAGAAAGAAAGAAAAGTGTTCATCTGTTTTTCACATGCTTTCCCCCATTTGTCTGGCAGGACTTTGTAATGTGAGGAGACACAATGAACTGAATGTATCCCCAGAACTGCAGAGTTCACACCAGGCCTTACACTGGCTCATTAGATTTCTATAAATATCCAGCTATCCCGTGATATATATTTTTTCACCGTGCAATCATGTACCATTTCATTTTCTAAGATGTGTGGTTATATATAATTTATTCTTTAATATTTTTGCTTATCTTCAAAATGAACATTTCAGTCCAGGCAAAGGGCACTGCAGTGTTGGCAGGTTGCTCCTCCTGACGTTGCTGAGATGGTACCTGTTAAAAGCTCTTGATACTCGATCTCTATCTGCAAATCTGCTAGTATTAATAGGAGAAGAATTTATCTGAGCACAACAGCAGGGTCTGATGTTAAATTGTTGTCTATGAATTTCACAGTTTGGGATTTTGTCACCTGTTTGCTGTACACTGGATAACTGACCTGCAGTAGTGACTCCTGAAGTGAAGTAATAATTCTCCTTCAAAGGAAACTCACTTTAGTGTGAGCAAAATGGCAGGGTCTGGCTCTCAGCTTCTCCATGCTTTACATTACCAGTCATTGCGCCACATAAGAACTGTCAAACTGTTTCTAAAAATTATGACATCCTTTTATATACATATTTATATATACACAGAAGATTTGAAGCAATATCTTTTGCATTAAGTACTAGCTCCATGAAGTCACCAAAACCAAGAATAAATCCTTACATGTAACTACATTCACTGTTCTTATTAAAGAGATCTGTTGCTTGAAAAGTGACTTTTTTAGTTGATATAAGTTTTTATTACTTAGAAACACTTAAAAAATCCCTTTTCCCACTGTCTCTGCAGTCCTTCCCTTTACCGAACTGTCCTCCATCAGTCGTTAGGCTCTGCATTTCCCCATTTAGAGTTGACACTGATGAGTCAACTACGTGGCACCCTGGAGTATTTGGAGTGCAGTTTGGAGCAGCTTAGGAAAGAACAGCCTCCATGCAGAGCTATCAGGGTACCACAGCTAAGCTATATATGCTTATCTGTCACTTCTCTATTTCTCCTATATTCCAGCGAAAACACTGTCACTACCTGATGCTGACTCGAGATCTCTCTGTCTGCTCAGAAATCCTACATTCTACTCAAAATCTTTGTTTGGGCCACTTTGTGTGTTTGTTTAGGGCTTAGGGAAAAATGTTTGTTTTGGTCCACTTCGCACTCCGCTCTGGTACTAATAGATGATGATCAGAAAAGTTCCCCTGATATTTTCCATCTAGCTGCCATTTAGATGCTGTCTTAACTTTGTTGTTGATCTGTGCATGCATATATGTGCCTCTTTCCACTCTTAGGCTTGTGTTTTCTTTCTCATTCTCTTACTACTGATACTGGCCAAGATATGGTACCACCAACCAGGTATATCGAAAGCAGCCCATCAAATTGTACCACTTTGTGTTCTGTATCAAATCCACTATAGTCGTACAAATAATTTTATTCCTATTAAGATCTCAGTACAAGAGTTTGCAGAATTTTAATCTGTGCCATAACGTTATAAGATTTTACCTCTAGGAACACGAGGGCTGAAAACACAATTGCATTTGGGTGAACACCCTTACTTGATTTAGATTTAGAGATAAAGTCACCCTTCATATGACTTCCTTAAATGGGTAGGTTTGTCCCTTCATTCCATCCATCTTAACTAATTTCATGTCATCTTTCTATTCAAAAGTGACTTTTTATTGAAAAGATAATAGCTCCTTTAAGTACATAATACCTTTGCTGCAATGCTGATGTTAAATATTGCTGTAATATATTGGGCCAAGCAAATTATTTAAAAAAAAAATAAAATTATTAAACTATGATCTTGCTTAATCCTTCTATAAACATTTGGGGAAGAAAAATATGCTTTAATCTTGTTTCAGTTCTGCATTTTTTTGGTGAATAATCTGTGAATAATTCACTTTCCAGATGTAAAGTATTACTGAGGTATTATGATAAGACTAAGGAAAATACTACCAAAGATGTATTTCATTTAGAGGGTTGTGTGTTTGTTTTTCAAAATAGAGGCTTTGAAGATAGGGTAGTCCCACCACTCGTATAATGTGAAGGAGTCATCTTGGTTCCAGTCCACCTGACCATGATGGCTTGAAATACAAGCCTTGTTCTCTGAGAAGCACTATGTGGATTATATCAATGCTGTTGCATTTCACGTCCAAAGATAAAATAGTTTCAGTTGTGCCACCTTTCAACAACAACCTTTGCAGCCACTGCAGATGAAATCCTTTTGAGTGGATCTGGGATTTGTTTGTCTATGCCTTACAGACATCTGTTCCTTCTCCCAGGTCCCCTGGCCCTGTCTGCCTTCCTGCAGCATTTAACCAAGTGAATTGGACCTTTGTTTAATTGCATGATACCAACAACACAATTGGACTCCAGACCACAAATATCTTGCTCTGAGTTGTGGTGAAAAGCTATATGTTGAGCATACTGTAGTTTTAATTTTATTATCAGAAGTTGACTCTTGGTTTTCTGCAGGACATGTGTTATTATAACCTTTGCTACTATGTCCTGCAAAGGTTGTTGTCTTGCTTGGCCAGTCTTGTCTTTGAATTGTTAAAATATTACTTACTATTTGTGTTAATCATTAGCTGGAAGTAAACAACAATGGTTCTTTCTTAAATCTGAACCGGGCAATTATTTCAAGCTGGTTTGACTTGACTGCCATATAAAACTTGGAGAGAACAGACTGCGTGAACTAAAACCACCCTCCCAGCCACCACAGAAATTAGATTAAAAGTACCTCTAAGAGAAATCTTCATAAACATCTCCTATTACATCTTTCCTTATCCAAAGACTTGGGGCAGAATCCTGGCCCCAGTGAAATCAATGGAAAAACTCCAATTACCATTAAGAAGGGCCAAGATTTAATTCCAAGTTTGTGAAATAAACCATAATTAACCTTCCATCATAGCTGCCAGATTCCATGTCACCATTTACTTCTGCTTTTTGAATTTAATTTTAGTGAAAATCTGTATAACCAAGTACAACCAAAATCTGAATACCAAGTGACTTTTTAGCTCTATCACTTTAGGTTACATGCCTAGTTAATTCATCAAAGGTGCCCTGCTGTCCAAAATTTCCACTTATAGGATATGTTAAAGACCCTTTACAGCAAATTCTCCATGTTATTGATTGTTCTTCTTTTATGTTTTGGTTTCAAGAAGCCCCACAGTTCAGAACATTGTAATTAATGGTTATTCATTATTTAAACTCTGCTTTATTCTTTGAATTAAATTATCTCTGTTTCTCCCCCAAATACATAAGTGATAGTTTTAATTATCTTTATATAAATATATTTTTTTTTAGTTCAGGTCTGGAGCTCTTGCTTGATGTTCAGTATGCATTTGGACTGCCTTTCTACCCAAAGTATGAAGAACGATTTACTCTGGATGAAAAGCGCCTTTCCTTGCAAATTATGCAGTACATCTCCAATTTTGTAAACTCTGGGTAAGTATATGACTTTTAAGAGTTGCTATGGTTGGGGAGGGGGAAAGGAGTAGAGAGAATACAGGTCATCTTCTGCCCTCATTCAGGTAGTCTCCATTTCCTCTAGCAATTTGTACCCCCACTGAGGAATCTTTGGTTAACAGTATTGGAAAGTCATGGCCAAGATGTCAAGCAGGTACTGAAGATTTGTAGTATGTTTTGTAGCTAGAAGTAATAGGAAATTTATTTCCATGGAGCACATGCAAATTCTACTTAAATATATGGGGCCCACAAAGGCTTCAATGTTGTTTTCAGAGCCTAGTTTTGGGACCACAGTTCTGAAGGATCTGGGCTGAGAGTTCCCTTATTCCCAAAAGGAGGAAAGCACATGAAGACACAGTGACCACTTTGCCAACTACCCTGAGAGTAACCCTCAGCTTTATTGAGTTATGGCCATACTTGTGAATAAGCAGTATCTCTAAAAAGCTATGGTGGGAACTACAACTTTACATGCTCTTTTAACGACCTTGGGATGCTCTGTGACTGAGGGCTGTTGAGGGTGCTGATGATCCTGTGTCTATACAGGCTTTGCGTACCTGTTCTTTAGGAAGTGAACCAAACTAACAAAAGGCTGTCAAAGAAGACACTATGAACAATTCAGCAGTCAGGGCTGAATCTGAAGCCTGTTGGTCAGAGAGACTGGATACACATTTCTTTGACCCCACTGATCTCTTTCTGCCTTCTACTGTTTACATCATTGTTTTCTAATAGTCATTTCTCCCCTTCCCTTAGAAATCCAAACTACCCTCACAGTTTCTCGAGAAGAATGTCAGGGTTGATGCCACTCTGGCCAATGTTTCTGCCAAATGATGATGGTGATAACTACAAAGAATTCACCGCTTCCTTGCCAACTCTTAAAGGATTAAAAAAAGAGGACTGTTCTTTTTGGTCTGATTATATCAGAAGACTGAAAGAATCCACAGGTGAGCAAAGTGTTTTCCATCATTAAATAAATATAAATTATTTGTTTAGTGTTTTCTTTTGTCTGGATCCCCATTAATACTATAGTTACATCAGCATGAAAAAGACTTTTCAGAGATGAAACATCTTACACTGTCCAGGGTATATGTTTAGGACTACACTAACATGGAAAGCATGCAATATTGAACATATTTCTTTCACAGTAGTTAGTCTGTAATAAAGTTTCATTGTCCTGGTGGTAGAATGAGAGAAGTCTTCCTGCAGTGATTATAATGATGAAGCCATACCTTATAGTTTGCTCCCTATTTGCAGTCATAATATAGACATTGCCTGAACCAGAAGACTGGCCTCTTTTGTCTACTGGAAGCAGGTAACACAAGAGTGGTGAGATTTAGATAACTGAGAAGGAGCACAATAACTTCTATACACTGCTAAGTTGTAACTGAGGCTTTAGATATGTCTTAATATGGAAATATGGATTCTGCATGTCTTGACTTCACACTAGATAAATTCCTTTGGATTTTTTTTTTTTTTTTATAGTTGTGCTGGTTACACCCCTTGTAGTTCTTCTTTGTATTCATAAATTCCCATGCAGCTGTGAGATTTTTTCCTCAATTTTTTTCTTATTTCTCAGAACAGTAGGACTCACTCAGTTGAGATTTCAGTCTGCTGCCCTGTACTGAACTCTCAATTTATTTTGGTAACTAAACTTCTCTTCATGACTGTGTGTGTTGTTAATAAATTTGGATAGCCTCAAGAAAAGCAAACAAAACTATCCCTTTTTGGCAGGCTCAGATTTTTTGAGCTGTTCTGCAAGCTTACAAGTGTTTTTTATGTCCTAAGGACTCATCTTTACAGTGAACACAGTCCAGATCCTTTCTGATTTGGGAGGGCAGTTGCATTTTGGTGAACAAAATGTTCTGTTCAAGACACTGAGCTGCCCAGGCTATCTCTGAATCATCTCAAATGGACTGAGAACGATATTTAAGTGACATAAAACTATAATATCTCAGAACCATCAAATTAGTGCTTCCTATACAAACATAAAGAATAAATGTTATTTTTCAAGGGACAGCCTAAATCACCACTTCTGGTCTTTCTTCAAAAGTGGACTAAACGTTTTACTGCAGGCCTCTTCATCAGTTTCTTGGTATCCTTCAGTGTCTTTCAAATTCAGAGGGGCCATTTTGATCTCTCCAACAGCTTTCTGCTGGTCAAGATATTCCTAGGTTGTAAACCTTGACTCTGATTATTAGCGTTAAGCAAGGTTGAAATTTTGTTCTGATGCCCTGAGTAGAGCTTCTAGATCTTTTGGGACTTAATTTTCTAGCATTCTGCTTGTGTAATGGTAGTTCAAGTTGAAGTCACTGAGCACCACGGACAGAGGCTACTCTCAGCCTTTACAGGAAATCCCACCAACGGTGGGAAAATATCTACCAGGGAAGATTGTTGTTGAGAACTAGAAAGTTTAAAACTGTCCAAAATGGCATGAGAACACAACGACATTTGTATATGGGACAGTCCAAAGGTCTGTCTGGCTCAATATCCTGCCCTTGTCAGTGACCAAAGCCAAATACTTAAACATAAACACTGAGAGACGGAGAGAAAACAAAAATACTGAAAAATCTTGCAAAGATGAGTCAAATTTTGGAAAACAACACATACAGTGAGATTTATGGACTACATATTGTCAAGGAGAAGGTTTAGAAAGTACATGTCAACATGTTATCCTGCAAGTGGAAGTGAGTACGCCCTGCCTGCTCTTCAAGCCAGTGTTTCCTTGGCCTCAGCTCCATGGTAATGCAGCTACACAGTTCACGTCTATTAAATTCCATCTCATAGTAATGTTGGCTTGTCACCTTGCTTCTATAATCATCTTCAATCTTATCTTGCCCTGAAATACTGAAACTTCTCCTATGAGTTCTATTTAAACATCAAGTACATTTCAGCTCAAGACCTCAGTACAAGATGGGGACTTAAAGAAACTCCTGATGTGGGCATCTGGGTAATACTTCAAGCCCAATTCCCTATTAAAAAACAACTCCTAATATCCATCAGTTTAGCTATCAGAATTGTATGAACTTTGTATGATGCTGATTGTTGAACACCCTCAACTTCATTTGAGAGCAGGTTGTGCTGAAATGCATGTCAAAGCTGTGTCAGCCTATCAGTATGCAAATATGGGATCACTTGCATTGATCCTATAAATCACACTCAGCAGGAATGGACAAATAGGACTGTAAAATGTGTCCAGGTCAGTTCAGTCAAGAGAAATAAGGTCTTCAGATTTTTATTATTATAATTATTTTAAATCACTAAGCATCATTTTCCTGTACAAGGGGTAGCTTGCTCTACCTCCCTTCAGAGCTGACAAACTGCATTCTGTCTTTACATGACTGCTCCAGACTTTCTGTTCCTGGAGAGCTGCCAGGCCATCATATGGGATCCTTACTTTATGTTGGATGATAGATTACAGACAGCAATGCTGCAAACCATTTCTGTCTGATGCATTTGGCACTCTGTCCTGAGGGGAGACTATTCAGCAGTCAGCTACTGTGAGATCCAACCTAGCACATATGGGGAAAAAAGAGCCTTTCTATATTTCTAAATCTCTGTGATGGTGTTTTGGGCTGCATGGTACACTGTCCAGTCTGACCACTGAGACCCAGTTGTTGTAGAGTGCAATTTGTGGTCTCATGCCAAATAGATGGAGTTCACAAGCATGGCAGGATGAGGCATTGCTAATAAAACAATCCAGGTTTCACATCCAAGTGCAAAGCTGTAGAGTCTGTTCTGATGCAGTCTCAACCAACTGTGATGATTTCTGTTTTTTCCATTTCACCACTTCCTTCAAATCAACATCTTTCTAGCTTCATATATTTCCTGTAATTTATAAGAAAAATATATATTTATATATATATATATTTCAGTAAAATGGAGGTTAACTGGATGAGCCAGTAGCCATAAAATATAACCGCAATTGATGTTTCAAAAACTTTTCTTGATCCTTTATTTACTACCATGTGAAATGCCTTGACTTAAAAATGACAAATAAGGGATGATTAAAGCTAAAAGCACCATATCTTAGTCCCTAGGCATCAGTCCAATAGAAAAGTGAGCTACACCCAAACTCCTAAATTCAGGTATCTGGAATAGAACCTCTATTATTTAGAATCTCTTGTACAGATGAAGTTACATGGTTTTTAGGTTATTCACTGCTAGATCTAGATTCTGTTGTATATATATATATATATATCCAGCAAAAGTGTTACCTGTACTTTTATTTCCATTATGTAAAAATATTGTTCAAGGTTAAGTAGGTGTTTCATTATGCAATCAGACTGTAATATTTAATGATGGAATGTGTCATTTATTCCTGGTTATAATTGAAATGGATGTTGTTGTAATTGAAGATAATTTACCAAAAGTAATTCCAAAAATGCAATGATTCTTCATTGTATTTTCTGGCAGTGACTTAACAAGTTATGGGGAAAAGTTTGAATCTGTTTCATTGCAGATGTTTTATAAATCTGTTGAAATTTTGTCTGAAGCCAGTTTACAAATTTGGCAATTTGGGGGGCAGTTCACCTGGAGAATTATGAAAGTGATAATGCTTGAAAAGGTTTGGATTTAGTAAGTGGAGTTCCCATGGTTGCATTTCAGCATGAATCCAAAGACATGATTTATATTCTAAATCATGATGGTTTCCATGGGGATGATCAAAAACAGAAACAAGAAGACTGGCCATTGTGGAAAAAAGCTGTGGATGTCTTTTTCCAGGGAATGTGTTAACAACTTGAAATTCAGTTAAAAACAGGAACTCTAGAGTGTTTATGGATACTCAGACAGTATGTCTGAATGCAAAAATTCCCTTTGCATAGCGTGGTGGACTGCACTGCATAACAGTGAGTCACTTTACAAGGGACCTTTCACTGCATCCCAAGCAGGTTAGCAGGGATCCAATCCATATCCCTTACTCATCTAAATAGTATCTAAGCAGAACGAGTCCTACTAAAATAAGTGCCTGTGTAAGCAATGATGTCACCGTGGAGAAGGAGATACCTTTAATGCCTCCAAAGTGAAATCTTGTCTGCCTAATGCATGTGCCTAAATGTAGACATCTGTGTATAAATTAGCCAGATTTGACCACACCTGTACATTTAGAAAATTCAAAGGTTAACAAAACTGAAGACTTCTCCATTAGCTCTGACACTATGTGTAGCCATGCAAGAGTCCAAACAAAACAACAGTATTCATAGTTCAGACTTCAGTCAAGACCGAATCAGGAATGTTGTGGTTAGCATTCATCTTTTACTCATTTTATTCACACCTTCTTTTTGGAAATCTCTTCTAGAAAAAAGATTCCTTTAGTCTGAGGGACATCTGTGCAGCACAGAGAGCACTCTGACTAGGTTACATTTAATAAACACCATCGGTACACTTTCTTGGCACAGTTTGGTCTTGTAGAGGCAACTACACTTCTGAAATAGGGTGGAAGACTGAAATCACTGAAGGTAAAGAATAAGGAAGAAGAGGTCTATTAGAGATGAGTCCTTGGGGTTTTATGCATTCCAGATGGCCAAAAAAAAAAAAAAAATATGCTCCCCACAATTCCTGCCTGGTAGGTAAGTATGAGATAAACAAAATAATAATAATAATAATAATAATAATAATAATAATAATAATAATAATAATAACAATAATAATAATAACAATAACAATAATAACAATAATAACAATAATAATAAAAGAAAACTAGACTTGCACAGGTGTAGTGCAAACTATTTTCAGTGGCAGTTACTTAAAGCATGCTGGAAGCATGATAATTAATTACCAAATTACCATTAGGTGATCTGTTGTTACCCTAAAGCATTTTGCAAGTGGACTGGAAGAAATATAGGTTCCTGAACATTTACAGCTGCATAAAAAGGTTTTTATTAAAGTGCCATTAATAACACATATACCTTCTAGCTTGCTGCATAAAAGATGCTACATATATTTTAATCTTAATTATATTGTCTTTGCAGGAAGTGCAAGTAATGGAGAACAATCTTCAGAAAACAGCTCCAGTGAAGCCCCTAGTGAAGGAGTTACCCCCCAGGAGAGCCAGCCAGTGGGAGACAAGGTGGCTTACAGCAGATAGATGGTCACAGTCCTATTGGATGGGTTTGCCATGTAATTGTACATCCATGCAACTGTGTCAAAACAAACTTCTTTAATTAACACTGAACAAATAAAGTAGACCTTTCAAGAAAGTAGCCTTTCAAGAAAACTTTTGAATATGGCACAAAATAAGCCCAACTGATATTATTTTAGTTCAGAAGAAACTAATTTGCAAAACACTATATCAATAAAAGCTGCAAAAATTAAACAAAAGTTCTTGGACTCTATTTCTTGCCCACACACAAATGCCTATACCTTGTAGTACCACCAGCCAGAAAAGGATGAACTTTGAAACTCTGAGAATTCCCTCCATTGATAAGGATTAAATTTGCTCATATCTGTGTCATATCTGACATGTTCCTTTTTTTCATCATATCTATCACAAGCTGCGGATATGAGTGGGAACATGGTTTGACACTGCAGAAAATTGAAAAGCTTCAGAATAGGGATGGGTTGGTCCAGGAAAGAAGGATGTAAGAGGGACTCAAGAGAGTGAATTGACTATGTCCTTATGAAGTCAGATGCATGCACATGCTATATTCAGCTCATGAACACTTGTGGAAATATGTATAAGACCATTTGGGTAAAGCACAGCACACAACAGAGATAACGCAAAACTTTGACTAAAGCTTAGAACATCCTGTCCTTGGAACATAATCTTTTGTAAAGGGAATGTGAGATACAGAATAGTTTTAGAAGGGAAAAGAAAAGCATATTGATAGGTATCTCTAAAAGCTCTGAAGTTAGTTTGGGTTAGGTTGTTAATCCACTGCTAGGATCATTTGGCAATAGATAATCCTTAGTTGGCAGTATATCACACACTCGTTCATAATATTTGAGAAGAAATGAAGTTACATCTGCCCTCAGTCTAAGAGCAAAATTCCCATTGATTTCAGCAGGACACAAATTTCTTTTGCAGTGTTGAAAGGATTTAATAAAACAACTCATAAGGTTTTGTTTGCTGCTTGGGACCTTTGCCAGTGCATGAAAAGTTACTGCTGCCTACCATGTATCCAGGTTTCCAAGGATTTTACCTAGTTAGAAAAAAAACAACTGTATAACACTCATAGTTCTTATACTTGCACCCTGTTCAATAAACAATTAAACAATTAAAAAGAACAGAAGAATCAAGGAGCCTGTTAACTAGTTCAGTATAAAAAAGTAAAGATGGGGCAATTAAACGATGTTGCCCATTGTTATCTTTTTATATGATAGCTAACAGGCAAGGAAAAAAGAAAAGATTTAAGGCCTTTTTAAAAAGCCCAGATCTTAATCATCTAGCTCAACAGTGCATACTTTCTTTCCAGTAACTATAGATGCTGCAGTTCTTATTCCTTGGCCAAGGCTGGTTTACTTTTTCCTCTTTTGTGGCTGCTCCTGGAAATGGATGCCTGACAGATTCTATTTAAAACTTACCGTACCCTGCCAAAACCTCTTATATTAATAACAGGTATAAATTTGCATACGTTCACATATGCAGTCATGCACACATCTCCAGCCTTGGAAAGACCCAGAGCCGAGTTCAAGTTTTTCATATTTATTTAACGATAACATGGGTAAAAGAACTGTGGGTCTCTCCAGTACTCTTAACTAATTTTTACAGCATCAGCATCCCTCAGCTTAACCCTAAGAGTTCTATGAATATTTACTGATATCATGCTTATTGATATATATATATTTAATCTTCAGCAAATATGAAAATTTCTTTTTCATCCATTAAACAGATGCATTATAACTCATCTAAAAGTATTCTGGGTCACTGTTTGCTTTCTACAATGCCCCTCCCGTCTTTCATTCCAGATGCTGAGGCAACTTCCCCATCTAATGTTCTTTGTTCCTGCACTGTACTGTCCACTAAAATCAAATTTTACAGAACACCAGCCAAATCCCTGTGAATTAGTGACATTAAATGGGGTATTGTTTGTGGAGAATGGGCTTGGCACTGGCTGTTTTGTTACACTGAGTCAAATAAGCACTTTGGGGGAAAATGGACCATCACACTAACAGTGTTGATCAATCAACCCAAAATCCCACAGTTACTGTTAAAGAAACATTAAAAGGCTATTGTATGGACACCGGGGTACTAAATATAGTACTTAAATAATTCTAATCCCCATAAACAGTAAGCATATGCTTTTGGTTTTTTTTTTGTTTTTTTTTTTTTGTTTTTTTAATGTAGGTGGATATTTATAAATATAATTGTAAATGAAGAAGTGAGGTTTTTTTTGTTATTTATTTGTTTTCCACTCTGTGTGTAACAACTTTGGTAGCATCATTCCAAACAAGATAGTTTTGCAAAAAGTAATTAATCTCAGTTCTAAACCATCAAATCCTAAAACTAACTAACTAACTAAATAAATGAATAAACCACCTCCAATAAATTTAATAACTGTAACAGGAAATGCTCAACTAAACATTAGGGTCCTTTTCATAATACTGTGACCTCACTGTCTTCTGCACCACAATATCTTAAAGCATAATATATACAAAATTGAATACCATTAAAAACTATTATACTAGGCAACCCCAGTATTAATCTGCTGCCCTGGAGCTGGTAAACAGAGGACAGATTTAAAATGCTTCATTACTGACTCATGTTTGGGAAAAACAAACATATAATCTTTCCGTCCTCACTCCAGCCTGAGCATGGATATGCCTCTGGAATTTGAGAAAATTTTCAGCTAGCAGCTCAACAGCTTGGCCTTAGAGCCTCCTAATTACAGTCTTACCCATCTGGTAGGCTTGGTAGGTATGTATGACCGGACTTTTAGATCACCCCTCCTGAGTTTTTCGGCTTGATTGTCAGTTTGGTAAAAGAACTTTTTAAGTACATATTTTTTTGTAAAACCTTTTCATTTTATTTGTGGCTGACTGCTCCAAATCCACTGTGTTGCACCGAAAGCAGCTCTTTGGTTCATTGTCTCTCTCCCAGTTTTCTAGATGCACTCACACTCCTTTCTATAGTGCAATATATGTTTTCTCTTTTAAAAATGCAACGTGTTTTCCTTGTTGTCTGCATCCTTTCCTTCCCCTATGATAGTCCTACATTCTCCAAATTGCTTTTAACTCCCCTGTGCCACAGTGAACGTTGATGCAGGGAAATGCAGTCTCATGACCCTGTATATTCATCTAATCTCACACTTCACCATTCTTTAGTCCTTGGTCCATAAGCTCAATCTTCTTTGAAATCTGAAGTGACTTTTGCGGCAGCACAAGTTATCCGGTCCTTGGTTTTAAATCTGGTCACCTTCCTGCTTTTATTAGGGTTTCTCATGGCGAATCACACCAATGGAAACAGCCCTGTCAAATCCAATAGGGAGACATAATATAAGGGTGGGCTGGCTGACAGAGAGGTCAGGCAACTTTAGTCTTAATGATACTGAGAGGCCAAGTCTGCTCCCACATATAATTCTTAGTAAGAAAAATACATTCTCAGACTATTTAGGTCATTGTGCTTAAAGCTGAAATACCAAAGTCTTCAGTGATCTGGTACTGAAACAATGCATAGAAGCATGCTGACTGGAGCCACTTTGGATACTTTGAAGCTTCCTTGTGAGCACACACACACATAAAGTAAGTTAATGCCAATTAAGTCATTTAATTCAAACCTTTATTCAAAGACAAGCCACCAGAACCCTTCAGTATACAGAACTATGTTACATTTTAAGGCTTGGCTATCTAACCTACAATATTTTATGTGATTCTTTTGCACAAAAAGTATTAGGCAACAGGGAGAAAAAACGTATTGTATTAGAAATATTTTACCATGCAGTGCTGGAAGGAAAACAACCGACTAAATGTCAACACTGGAACGTTAATGGTTTTCATAAGTATTTGACACATACAGCTGGAACATCACGGTGTTTTCCTGCTATTGCAGGCACCCCCATCATATAATTCTCTGGGCTAAACTTAATGATTGAGTCTTTCACCACCGCAGCATCACAGCCAATGCTCTTTACTGTATGAAAGGCTCATATTATCTCTAACTTGCTCCAGTTACAATATATGGCAGTGGCTTATATAGTAATAATTATAGATTTATGGACCATTCTCCTCACATGAAGCTAAAAAAATAAACATGATAACAAAGCCAAAGATCCTCTTCCACATGGTTCTCATTTGGTGTTTGAAACATAGACACCCCCTAGCAGGGATTTTATATAAGTTTCAGGTGGTGAGAGAATTTGTTTAATAGGAAGTGTGATAGTCAGTGTTTTAAGCTTTTTTTCTTCCCATGATGTTGGTCTGGCCCAAAGACGAGAGGTCACCAGTTCCTGCCTCTGCAGATGTGAATCCTCTAGTGTGGACTTTGGTCACGCTGATGTAAGCTCCCTCTCCCAGTTTTCCAGCTGCCCAAGAAAGATGTTTTGATTCCAGCGGTGACCAAAACTTAGCACACTTTGTGCCATCAAGGAGAATTAAGACAGTTTTGTATCAGGATTCCTGCCCAATTTACTCATACTTTAGGAGTCTGGCTGTGCTGATGGTGTGGAAAATGCCACGTTTCACAGCACAGGCTCTAAGTCATCACAAATGCTGTTTTAAGGAGATTTCTCTCTCCTTACAGTTGTTATTCCTCATGTATTATGCTATCATTCTACCAAAGCCAACATCTCAGTAGCTTATCTTGGCTGTTTCCCATACAGTCATTCTATAGAGAAGGCAGTGAGGAAAAGTCAGCGAAGCTGATAGTATCTTGTAGGCCACTGAGCTGGATATTTTTAAACATTACAGCTGGTTTTCAAGCTGCCTAAGGAATTTTCTAAGTCAGATCCCACTAACCTGTAGGGAATTTGAGTGCCCGGTTCCCATTATGGCTTTGGAAACCCCACCCTACAACTGTGCAATGGTCAGTGCTTATTCAGGAGTCTTGGCCCTTTTGTAATAAGCGGATGTCCATGTTGAAAAGCACCATTGCAACTGGCAGCTGTTAGAATTCCTGCTGGCTTGTACAGGGACAATTCACCCTTTTGCTTGGCTTCCCTGATGAAGACTGAGATGTTTAGCAAGAGAGATCAAAAGAAGTTTGCCTATTGTTTTTGTTTCATGTGAGTAGTTGGCCAGTTTTCAGGGGTAGCTAGCTCTTTTCATGAGTTATTAACACATATATACTCTCTCGCGCACAGGAGTAATGCAAACCTACATACCCTTTTTTGAAACCACAATATAAAAGGAGTCAGTGGGGTTGCAATCTGTTTACAGCACCGTCACTGAAGGTAGTGACCTAGTCTGCATGTGTCAGGCAGAAACAAGAACCTAAGCTGAAGAGCAAGGAGACTTGCTGTTGCTTCTCAGTTTATCCCCTGTAGATCAACACATCATGTGCATAAACTAGTATTGCTTTTTCACACCAAAGCAAATGGAGTCCACTGGGCTGAAAGGCTAAAAGTCAAATATGGTCAAAAAATGCAGATAAAATGATTTGAAATATCATTGTGTTATAATATTAATATATAATTATATTAACAGTTTCTATTACAGAATCACAGAATCACACAGAATCACAGAATTTCTAGGTTGGAAGAGACCTCAAGATCATCAAGTCCAACCTCTGACCTAACGCTAACAGTCCCCACTAAACCATTTCCCTAAGCTCTACATCTAAACGTCTTTTGAAGACTTCCAGGGATGGTGACTCCACCACTTCCCTGGGCAGCCTGTTCCAATGCCTCACAACCCTTTCGGTAAAGAAGTTCTTCCTAACATCCAACCTAAAACTCCCCTGGCTCAACTTAAGCCCATTCCCCCTCGTCCTGTCACCAGGCACGTGGGAGAACAGGCCAACCCCCACCTCGCTACAGCCTCACTTACATTACAGTACATCACATCACATCACATCACATCACATTACATTACGTCACATCACATCACATTACATTATATTACATTACTTTATATTATTGCTAGGGGAGCAAAGTCCTACCCACTGCAAACGAAGAGCAGGTTCAAGACCACCTGATGAAACTGAACAGGTACAAGTCTATGACATACATCCCTGGGTCCTGAAGGAATTGGCTGATGAAGTGAGTGAAATAAATAGGAACTGCACATTTCTACACCTGTTGTCCAGTCTTTAATTCTGAAATAACTAATAGGGAAATATTTCACGGAGGAATATTTTGTTAAGTGCCCACTTAAGATAGAGGTACCAAATGAGACCTCCCAGGTTATCCAGACTGGTAGATGACTGCTCTGTTTCTTTGACTCTAATGCTGTTATTTCAGTTTTCGTTACAGACCAGTGGGCTGTGAGGTCTTGTGCTGTGAGCCAAGCCCCTTGGATGTGTGGGGGTCCTGGAAGACAAATGCTCTCAGGAGACAGGGTCTTGTGGAGCCCTTTTAAAGGGTCAGCCTGACAAATTGTGTCCAACACAGTCAAACATACAGTCATGAGCCTGACTGCTTTCCAAGGCAGCAGACGGCTGACAGGCAGATCGAGAGAGGTTAAACTTTTGACAGATGTATTTGCTTCACATCACTTGCACGTTGCTTTGCACTCCTTTCACGCCCAATGATAAATGACTGAACAAGGGCTGAAGGTCTTAAATTTGGCAATGATCTTTCTATCAAAAGCCGTGGGCCTACCTTGCAGCCAAAATAAGACATGTCAGCATAGCCAGTAAGCTACACTGATTTATACCAGTTCACTCAGAGCAGTGTCTGTGTTTATGAGGGACCAAGTTATTACTTTGCCAAGCTGCCATAAACTCTCTTCCTCCTGTAGCAGCAGTTGCTTTAAAAAGCCTTTTCACAAACAAAAAACAAACAGCCCTCCACCCTGGAATCGAGGTCCAGATTTACACCCTTTTGTCACCTTAAAGCATATTTTAGCATGAGTATTAGAAATATGATCCCGTTAACTCAGTGCTTACATGTGCCATGGTGTGTAAGAATGACTTACATGGCACATCCCACCAAAGGCTGTGACAAACGATGCTCAAGAACAGGTACTGCCCAACAGCAGACCTTGAGGCAAGGTGAACACTCTGTCTTCAGAACTTCTGTAACTGAAGAACATTTTTCTACTTTTCATGAAGAAACAAACAAACAAAAAAAAATGAAGATAAATTAGAGGAAGCCACACTCCCACCCTGCTCTTGGTGCTGCCTTAGGTCAGGTCTATACTAGAAAAGGTTTGCCAGGTCTCTAGAACATGGGCAGTTGGTCCTTGTAGACCCTTATACACAAACCAGCTTGCACTAATGAAGAGGAACTGTTATTGTTCATGAGATTTATTTATTTTTTTTATAAAAAAGGCTCTTTTCATCTATAACAGTGGTGCTTTTCCCAGTATTTAAATGTTTCAAGAAAACCAAATTCCCCGGCTGATTCTGCTTTAGTCACAGCCCCTGAGTCAATGGGAAATGCTCTCCTGGAGCAGTCCTGCTCTATATCCACAGCCTTTCCATGACCTGTTGGGGCTTAGCTTTTGAGAACAGTTTCTTTCCTGCTCTCACTTTCTCCTGTCCTATTCTCTTTCTCTCTCTCTCTCTTTTTTTTTTTTTTCTTTTTTTTTTTTCTTTTTTTTTTTTAATCCCTAATTATTATGTCCACTCTCCTGTTTTCCTGTTTCTTCTCACTGTCCATATTCACTTCATGCAAGTCTGTTGCCCTATCTGCAATCTGAGTCCATGGTGCAAAGACAACAGTGAGGAAGAATTGCAAACTCCCAGAAAGGTATCCCTCTTCTCTCCAGATGGCTGGCACTTAACAAGGAATCCATTGCCTGGTTATTTTTACTCGTGTGGGGATGCTGTCCTTAACTACTTCAAACCATTACAGAAATTTTTTTACCCACTATGCTTTATCATTGAACAGTTGCTTGTCATTGTGCTGGGAGAGTGGGGAATTTGGAGCTATTCTACTTCTATTTTTCATGAAATTTACTTTGTGATTTCTGATGACTTTAAATATAAAAGTATAGAAAGAAATAAAAAAAAAAATAGTGCTTATATTGTTAAAAGGTACTTGGGGATTCAGTTTAGTGCTAATTAAAAGAATGGCACTCTGCAGAAATGGGTTGATTCACAGCCCCAAGGAGCAACATTTAAGGTCAGTAGATTAAATCTGGTGGTAATTGTATGTGAAAAAAAAAAAAAAATTAAAACTGCATTGCAGTGGCATCTGAGACAAAACATGGTTAATTCCCACTCAGCATTTTCACCCATCCACCAGAGTAAATAAGTCTGTGGAAGAAAGTATGCTGAGATTAAAAAAACAAGCAACAACAAACAAAAACAACAAAACAAAACAATCCTGCATCACAGCTGACATCAAAAGAAAAGTTTTATTGTTTTTTTTTTTTTTTTTTTTTTTTTTGTTTGTTTGTTTTTGTTTTTGTTTTTTTTTGGTCTAACACATTGGAGACATTGTTTGAGAACAATTTATCTACGTGAAATTCTCACCACTTTTATCACAGCCAGATCAGGAAGTCTTCTTGCAATTGGCCAGAAAAGTGTCTGGCCCTGGAAGCAGCCTGAATTTCTGTTCTGAGTACTTTGAAAGAAAGTAGAGGGTCTAACATATCTGAAGCCACTGAAATCAATAGTAAAGCTCTCTGACTTCAAATCAAAGTCTTCCCTGATGAGTAGACAGCGAAGAAAATAAATGTACCTGCACTGCAAGCCCACTGAGCCCCAGCTATAAAGAGGGTATGATGTCAGGCTAAGCATGTCCCATGGCTGGTTTAGAAATTTCTGGGGTACATCTCCACAGTCCCCCAAATCCTTCTGGCTGCACTGCAGACAGATCCAGGACAAGAGGTAAAAGCATCAAGTACCATATCATGATATTCGTTAACTAATTTGGGTGATGGCTTCTTGCAAGAGGAGAGACTGCAGATCCTCAGAGGCAATGACAGGGGGACAGACTGCCCCAGGCAGAGACAGGGGGACTCTTCACAGCACCAGACATCTGTGCTGGGGAGGAGGAGCAGGACTGGGGCTACATGGGGTGCTCAGCTGAGTGCAGCCTTGCACAGCAGCACGGAGACTCCCTCTGTCAGTGCAAGCTTCCCACTGAGGGTATGAATATGATCTCATTGCTATAATCACAGTGGGGGACAAAAATAATTAGCTATTTGCTAAGGCATCCTGCAAGTATGATGCTCGACTGCAGTGCATGTTTCCTGCCTCTTGCTATTGTCATTTAAACAAAAGCCCAAGACAGCATTTTCAGCAAATCCTGGGCAGAAGCAGTGTGCTAGTTTCTCTTAGAAGAAAGTATATTTTATATATAAACTCATACACACAATATCTTCTCACACTAGTATGATACAGGTGGTGTAAATCAGTCCCCATGACAGATGAAATGTTCACACCACTCTTGGATGCACAGCTAACAGCTCATTAATGCTCTGTGGGCTTTCTCGTGCATCATCATCGGTGCATCTTTCACAACACGAAGGCATCAGGTTTAGTCATATATTTGTTTTGCCCCAGTGGCCTCAGTCTTCACTAGGTACAATTTATTCAGCTGTAATCTGAACCTGTGGAGTTAGTGGCATGTTAGGGATGTCATTTTTTATTACAGCTTTGGGGAAATCCCTGCAGACAGATGGCAGGTAGGATGAGCATAGAAATAACTTGTAGACACTGAGAGCTGCAACAGAAATTCTTATTTAAAATCACAAAACACAGATAAGGCCTGTGGAGCCAGGCATTTCTCCACAAACACCTGTCCACTTTTCCCTACCATTTTGCAGGTTCCTAACTTTATTAAGCAAAATATGCTCTGCAGAAAAAATATTAAATGACATATAAATCATCTACAGAGTCCTGACTTGGAATTATGGCTTGTGACAAATGAGGTTCTTGATAGATCCAGAAAAGTGTATATCACCTCAGTTATTAATGGTCAAAACTGTCAGAAGAGTTTAAAACTTTCCAGATTGTCATCCAGTAGCTGGTGAGTCAGACACTACTTTCAGATGAGGAGATGAAGGTTTCTTTCACTTTTCTTCTCTGCTTAAGGAATCCAAACATTTAAAGGTCAGAAGTGCTACCATTCAGGGGTCCTTTGGGATTAATTGTTATTTCTCCATGAAGAAAAAAAAAAAAAAAAAAAAAAAAAGAAAGGATATGAGGATATGGCAATGAACTTCTTGCATAAACACTTGGCTATTTGAGGAGATTTTCTTGTGAAGGCTCCAGACACATTCTAACCATTAGGGCTGAGGCAAAAGTTTTTGATCTGCAAACCTTTAGTTTGAATAGAAGAATACTTTATTCGTTTCTGAAGAGCAGCAAACAATAGAAAATGCAAGTTTCATTTTTTCCTTAAGTGAGTGCTTTTGCAAGCTGCTCAGTGGTCTTCATTTTTAATTCTCCTGCAAAAACCAACCACCCCAAAAAGCAGAGACCAGCTGGGGCCAGGTGTTTCACCACATTATTACTCCAAATGTCTGGATGATTTCAACCAGTTACAGTCTTCATCTACAGAGTGTTTTGAAATGTTTTCTCCTCACAAAAATATTTCTGTTGCCTCTTCCTGTGCTCCCTTATGTTGTTTACAGTCCCCCAAAACTAATCATTCTGAATGGGAGGATGATGTGAAGTGATGGTGATAATCCAAGGCCTTGTAAACATAGGAAACATTGCCTGTTTTGCTACCTAAAATCCTCAAAACAGATCACTGATGACTGGTTCACTACTATAATGTATCATCACAGATGCACAGTAAATAAATGTGTGCAATAAGCGTATACATTTGTGAGACAGGTGCTGTAGACATGGTCTGGACCCATTCTTCTGGGGTTATGTCAGTACAAATTGATCTACTGCTGAGGCCATTTTTCACAGAATGGCCCATGGCCATGGTTAGAAACCTGTTTCCTTTCCAAAAAAGGGCACTACATACAATAAATCTGCTGAAAATGGTTCTTGGCCTGTGCTAATTGCTGTGAATAGTTTGGGAGAATTCTAGTCATCTTGGGACAGACATGACCAAGACTTTACTAATAACTTAATATTATAGAGTCAAGATTAAGCACCCTGAGTTGTTCCCTACATTAATAATTTTACTCTTAGGCTATAAGCTGTAGTTTGCAGGTAGGGCTGCCGGGGAATCCCTGCTGCCTGTGGGCCTGGAGCCCCTCCTGTCCTCCTCCTCCTGGGGCCTGGGCCCTCTGCTGCTTCTCCCTTGCCCTGGGCCTCCTCCTTGGCCTGTGCCTGCTCTGCCCTTTCGGAAATCTGTTTTCCCCAAGGCGCCGCCAGCTTGGTGCTGGACTCAGCTGGGCCCTGCTATGGGGGTGTTGGAGCCACCACAGAAGCACTGCAGCCCCCAGCCAGCATATGGGCCTGGGCACCCATTGCACACAGTCAGGACCAAAATTCAGTTAAAACTACTTAAATCACTAGTACAGCTATAGACAGCACAGATAATGGGAAGAACTGAGTAATTCCAGAAAATGGCTCAATTTTCTGTGACCTGTTAATAATATCTCTCTTTGTTTTCCCTGTAAGTGACTAAAGCTTGGGAGTATCCTTTCCTGGAGCCTTTTAGAGGAAGGATCACATGCAGGTGTTGCAGCAGATGTGCCCCTATCTGGGCAGGATCCTCTGCAGGCACAGAGAAACTGTGTGGTAGAGGTAATACAGCTTAGGGCATGGCTTAAGGGCTTCTCCTAGGCCTGCTGCATGTCACAGATGACAGGTTTCATGGCCTACAAGTTTATTGCCTGGTAGACATCTATTAAATGATGCCTATGGGGAACCCTGATGTAGCCTGACGAGTACAAAACGGAGATCCTAAAATGTCAGAGTAAGCATGAGACCTCCCAATTCAGCCATCAAAGGGGGATACTGACAGTCCCATCTGATGCAAGGACTATCTACATGTCAGGCTACATTACTTATTTCCACTTACCTCTGCCTTTAGCCACCCTGAACACAGTTTTCAATAAGTTCTGAATTTTATAAAATGAAGTGATGGGATTATTTCCACCTCATGATTTTACTCTTTTTTTTTTTTTTTTTTTTTTTTTAATACTGATAGAAAGAATGTTAGTTTTCTCATTGAGCAATGCTCATTATGTCTACATCTGAGACAGAGTGGTAGATAAAGAAGGAAAGAGGCATAAAAGAGAGGGCAGTTGAAAGACCTATTTCCAATCTGATCTTTCTCTCGAAGGTCAGGCTTTATTTCACAGCCATCTTTCAATTCTGGGGCCTTTTCTTCAGAATTCTCTTTCTCAAGATTTGTCTGACTACGCTAGAGTTCATCAGCACTCAGTTCTGAATGTGAATGTGTGAAATGTCACAGCGGCTTTGTTTTGGTTAGTGAAACATCCATCTCTGTTGTCCCTTTGGCAGGAGACCCGGTTCCACAGTTTGCACCAGCATTGCACAGTAGCCTGTCCCACCCTCTGAGCAGCCCCTCTGACCTCTGAGCCTGAAGATGTTCCTTGCCATAAGCCTCTGAGACACTCTCGCCTTCTTCTCTAATGTGCACACACCAAGATTCCTGGCTTAAGGCGCTTGGATCAGTTGCAGCTGCTAAGCTTTCTTGGAAATTCAACCACAGTTTCATAATTCCAAGGCATGTGATTATTTTTTATTTTGCGTTGAGATGAGAAAACATGGGTTTCTGGTCTGCTGTGATGGAAATTCCACCATGCCTATAGCAATATGTTCCTTTTGCTCCCTAACCCAGAAAATGCAGGTACTGGAGACTACTTGTGCTTTGTGTTCCTCTCATTTGGGAAACACAGATTTATTCTGGATTATGTTTAATGCCTGCATCAATGAAAAAAAAAAATAATCATTTTTAACTAAGCTAATTTGTATTTCTGCAAGAAGGCATTTTGTTTTTAAGTATTATTCATTCCAGTGTGACTAACATAACCTGGAATCCTGGAAGCTGAACAAATGTTCCCTCTACTCCAGTTTTCACACAGCCAGGTTCAGGAAGCCTTTTTCTAAAAGAGATCCACTTCTGGACATTTCCCCTTGTCGTCACATTGCTAGTGTTGATTACTCTACCCCATTATCTGTAGTAAAACACAATAATAATCCTGCCCTGGTTGCTGTATTTTGCAAAATCTTGTGCCACTGCCAGATTGATTTAATACAGTGCATTGATAAATACTCAGTACTCAGACTTTACTGATGCTATCTATTTTGGAACTGAATACCAATTGCTCTTTTGAGGCTGTTAACAAATGATCAGACACTACTGAAGGCTGAAAACTTTAGGGCAGTCCCTCATTTTAGCTTAGCACATTCCATTTGTTACTTCTGGCTGGAATCAGATAATCAATAATATGTGATCCTACGCAAGCTGTAGGCATTTTAGATGTACCAGAGAGGCTCAAGAACACACTTGAAATTGTATGCTTTTGAAAACCTTACTTAATGAAAAGCCTAGTGTCCTTAATACTCAAGAGCTCACCATGCAATCTCAGTTGCAAGTCTCAGTACTTCCTGAAAGCTGCCATGCTTAGAAAGAAGACTAAATGGGATTTGTGATTGATTACAGAGCATGAATAGACCTGCTTACAAATGCTCCTTTATAAAAATCCTTCCATTCCCTAAGATCCTCTTGAACAATTCCAATGATGATTTCCCTGTTGCACTATTTGTTTATTTATTTATTTCCTTGGGGAGATGGCCAAGGATAGTTTACCTTATTTTCCCCATTTTCTTTGTTTAGATGTTTTATCACCTCACAGTGGTACTGTTGATTTCTGAAAGGGTTGTCTGAGTTTCAGGCACAGTGAGAAATCACTCTGAGAGACAATGCCAGCTTACCTTCCTAGATTCAAATGTCATGGTTCAACATCTGACAAAGGTTGGCCTTAGCTCCTGGACTTTTAGGCCATGAAAATGGAGATGTGTTTCATCAAAATCTCCATTTTCGATATGGCCAGTAAAGCTTCTGAGTGTCTTTAGTTTACCTAGTCTCCTAACCTACCTTAGTGTTTAGCTAATCGTAGGAGTATATATACAGAGTAGCTGCCTTTAACACAATGGCAATACACCGTTATCACAAATCACATCAATACATTTCATTGCAGAGACGGGACTGACATGACAAGAGGCAATGTAAACTATGAGTACATTAGAGGAAGAATCAGAAGATCACTTAACCCTCACTCGTTATTTATGCATATGTTAGCCTATCTGTTCACTCACGTATGAAAAACAGTGACTTCATACATCACTGCTGACATAAATGACAACCACATTTCTTATGCATTGCCAGAGAAAAAAGGTGCACTTCATTCATTCACTCCTTCATTCATTCATTCAATAATTTGTTCGTTCGTTCGTTCGTTCGTTCGTTCATTCATTCATTCATTCATTCATTCTCTAGTATGTAATTCGTATTTATCCTCCAAATATAGAATTTCAGCAAATGCCAATTAATCTAAAACATTGGCTGAACTACCATTACAGAATGCCTGATAATTACTGAAGATTCAAGAAGGCTCAGGTCATTTCATTAATGGGAAACATCACCAGAATTTTAAAATTTTTGCACATTTAAATGGCTTCTCTAAAGTATTATTCACTTTTTTTTTTTTTTTTGGAGTCTTAGTTGTTAAGACAATCTTTATTTGTAAATTATGAATGCAAAGTGTATTGCTACATCTACATATTTTAACTACCTCTCTTATGGGCAGTTAAACTACTCTTCATAGGGATTACAAAACTGGGGGGGACTGGGCCTCTGCAAAAATTAATACATAGTGAGAGGAAATACAAGATCTCCATTGTGCAGAGAGAAGGAGATCTGGGGCCCAGGTCTTTATTAGCTCTGAAGGATCTTATCAGTGACTTGATGAAAAATATAAAACAGGTGTCTAGAAGAGACACAGTTTGAACTTGGATTCCCTTCAATTTAATATCTTAATTCTAAAAAAATGTTTATGTTTCAGGCTGCACTAGACAAATACATTTTCACAAATCCCATCTGCCATCTTTATTCTTCGTGCATTTCCACCCACCCTGTTTGCATTAGAGATTATGTTTATAATCTCTTTGTTCAGCAGGCTTTTTTTTTTTTTTTTTTTTTTTTTTTTTTTTTTTTTTTTAATCTATTTCAATGTACACATGGAAGATCTGCTTTTGTGGTGATTCATGAGTGCTGAGACCCACCCGTCTGGAGGTTGTGACTGGCTGACTGGCTTTGGGCCAAGGGCTGTCTTCAAGCTATGTCTGCAAACGTAGGTCAAAGTTCATGTTCTTTTCATAGGACTATAATTAGCACTGCAGGTTTAGACAGGAAAACTGCTCCCTTTAGACCCAATTTCAAGGTAATTAGGGTTGCACTCTTTCACCATGGTGCTTCTGTGCTAGACCCTGTTGGCCCCACAGTAATAATAACATCGGAAGTACCCATTACTGCACATTGTTGAGGTTTGGCTTTTTGTGACAAAAGAAAGCATATGTTCTAATTATACCTCAGCATGACCAGGAGAAACTTGTGGTAAAGACGGAGTTGAAGATCCTCTGCAGAGTTCTGGTGTATTTCTGTTTTCTAAAGATATCAGTATACTGCAAGTGGGAATTACTTGCACAGGGTAGAAAATCAATACACTATCTTAGAGACATTTCTGTCCTGTGTATGATGGCTCTCCAGTACCATTCCCATTCCATAGGCTTTGGGCTTTTTTAAGATGATGTGTTAAAGGAATTAACAGTATTAGTGAAATATGTGAGCCACATTATCAGGTTCCAGTGGGCTGCAATATCCAAAGCTTGGCAGCAGAACAGCAACGCAACAGCAGAACTCACCTTGCATAGAGGACATGCATTGCCTATGGCTACTTCAAAGCTATTTTAAGGCCCTCTTTCATGTACGTTTGCTGCTCTGGCCTTTTGTAAAGGTTGGGATTTTCCCATAAGATGTTTATACTGCAAGGTGATCCATGACTTCTTGGGCTATGTTGAAGGCATTTAGGGTAGAATTAAGGTCATCTAAAATAATTAGATAATGGATCTGTTATGCATGTATTCCAAATAGTGAGCTAGGCTTCCTCCTTGGTCAATCACAGAGGGAAATTTTTCTCATACTAAGATAGGTGTTTAAGATAAATTGGCTCAATCCCCTATCCCTACCTTTATTTTTATTTATTTATTTTTTTTCCCCGCTGACTCTGGAATGTGCCTATCATTAGTTTAGCCTGGATATCTTAACACTTTCGTGGTCACACCAATGAGCTCTGTTTCTCTCACTCTCTCTCCTGTGAGTGTTTTGCAAGAGACGTAAGATTAGAATACCTGGAAACTGATAAGAATAAATAAAGGAAGGAGCATGGTTTCGTTGAAAAGACCAAATTTTATTTTTCTTCAAAAAACAAACCTTTTGCAAAGGTATGCCTGTTCTTTTTAAATAGAAGTACATTTCTAACCCTCATGAAAAGGGTTGAAAAGGTTTGCAAAGGCAAAATCTGTTTGTGTAAAAATTTGGAAGGCAAATGAAAACAGTCACAAATCCTGAGTGCTGAGCAGTTTTAATACAGGACTTGTCCTGTGGTTTTTTTCATCATTGGTGGAAATGGGATTGCTGGTGAAGAACTATCAGAGAAAGACCCTATTTATTATAGCATGCCTATCCTCCATGCTTTCCGTAGGATAATGTGTTGTTAAAGAGCACCACTTGGCAAATGGACAACAATCTCTTGGAGTCATATCTTTTTCATGTCAGGGTATATATGATATTTAGCTGACAGTAATTCTATCCATGGTTCCTGAGCAAATTACTGTGATTAACAAATACTCAGAAATAAGAGTAGTGAGATTCCAGCCAGGATTTTATAGGGAAAAATCATATTCAGCACAGAGGAAAGAAATAAAAAATACAGAAAAGATCTTCAAGTACAGTATGTCCATGGCATCATAACAAATATTATTAGTTACAGATGAATAACTTGCCCAAATAAATTTAAACCCAAGAACAATAAAGCCTCTCCATCCCATTCCCCATAAACAGTGACACAGAAACAAGAATAAAAATAAAAATAAATAAAAATAAAATAAAAATAAATAATAATAATAAAAAAGAGGCACAAAAGGTTTGCCCTTAACTGGTCTTATCATGAAGAAAAAAATGCTATGAGGCTGATTAGATCTTTTTGAGGTTTCAGTCTACCTTGGACTTTCCACGTTACGACTAGGCTTGTACTTTTGCTCTGTTTCTGTGTCCTTTATTTTGGAAGACATTACCTGCTTTAGTCCCAGTAAATCCCTAATGCGTTGTCTCAGAAATGCAATCTGTGTTCCTGTTTTGAACCTTGAAACTGCATTTCATCTCAGGCCAAAAGCATGTTGGCCATCATGTAAGAGGAGTGTAGTTGAGTACAAAAATGCTTCCAGTCTTCCCATCATTGCTGGACACTTCCTAATGAGCCGTGAGTTAATTTTTTATTGTATCTTGTCCTAAGAGAAGAGATCTCATGTGTTGGGTTTATGTGGCAAGGTTTTGGTTGTGGCAGGATTGCAAGAGTGGCGTCTGTGAGCATAGCCCAGCAGCTGCCCCATGTCAAATCAGAGCCAGCTCCAGACAGCTCCAAAAGGGACCCACTGCTGGTCAGAGCTGAGCCAGTGACTGACCTTGTTTGTGCCTCTGTGAGAGCAGATTTAAGCAAGGGAAGAAAATAAGCCTGCTGCACAACAGCAGCTGGGAGAGAGGAGTGAGAAATGCAAGAGAACCAGCCCTGCAGCCCCTTAGGTGAGTGCAGCAGGAGGGCAGGAGGTGCTCCAGACATGCAGCAGCAGTTCCCCTGGGGCCTGTGGAGAGGCCCCTGGTGGAGCAGGCTGTCCCCCTGCAGCCCATGGGTCCCACATGGAGCAGATCTCCACGCTGCAGCACCCCCATGGGTGGAGAAGCCCCCGGTGGAGCAGGTGGATGTGGCCTGGAGGAGGCTGCGGCCCATGGAGAGCCCCCGCAGGAGCAGGTCCCGGGCCGGAGCTGCAGCCCACGGAGAGGAGCCCACGCAGGAGCAGGGAGTCTGGGGGGAGCTGCTGCCTGTGGGGGACCAGTGCTGGAGCAGTTTGCTCCTGGGGCATGGACCCCGTGGGATGGAGCCGTGTGGGAGCAGTTCCTGAAGAGCTGCTGCCTGTGGGAGGGGGAGGGACCGTGAGGGAGCAGCGGAGATGAAGCATCAGGGACTGACCGCAGCCCCTATTCTCCAGTCCCCTGTGGAAGAGGATGGATGGGGAATATATTTTTAGTTTGCTGTTGGTTTCTTACTAATCTAACTTGCTAGTAATAGTAAATAAATTATATTAATCTTCCTGTGCTGAGTCTGTTTTGCCTATGACGATAATTGTTGAGTGATCTCAACAATTGTCATTACCTCACCCCTTGAGCGCTTTCAATCATATTTTCTCCCCCTTTCTCTCTGAGGAGGGGGACTGAGAGAGCTGTTGTGGTGCTGCTCAGCTGCTCAGCAGGGTAAAACCACCACATCCCAGAATGTGAGATGTTTCAGCACCATTGTCTTCATTGTGTGCTTGTTCTGCAAGGAAAGAGGGCATCCTGTGTGCGTAGCAGCTGTTAAATGTTTAAAGATGTCAAGTTATGCAATAGTTACACTCCACCTCCATACATCAACATTTACGCAACACAGTCCCCTTTTGCAACATAACAGACATTCATTCCATCATTACACCAAGCATCCTTACCAGGCCCCTGAGCTCCCCCCCCCCCTTCCCCCCCCCTCTTTTTTTTTTTAGAAGAAGAAGAAGGGAAGGAAATATATTGTAATCATGGAAGGACAGTTAGCTGTGAAAAAGGAATGTAAATTCTCAGTGCCTCTGCACAGCACTCATAGCATTTTATCTTGTGAAACATCTGTGATACATATATGGAGTGGTAATGAATACATCCAGTCTTGGCAAAATGGCTTCTTTTTGTCTTATGTCTTATAAAAATGTAAGCTTCCACTGTCATGAAATTACACTGCCTCATCAAAAAATATGAGGTCTCAATAAAGTATGACCCTCTGGCTTTCTTTGTGTCTGTGCTAACTTGTAGTCATTCATCAGCGTTAGGAACATCGAGCTAGATTTCAGACTTGTTTGTACAGCTACAAGAGTACTGTTAAAATAGGGGGATGGACTTAACCATGCTATCAACATGCATACAGTCTAATTGCTAGCACAAATGGTGGTAGAGCTTTGGCCCATGCCAATCAGCACTCCCCTTCAGATGTTGGAATCAGCTTGCCCATGGCCTAAGGGCTCATCTGTGGAAAACAAATCTGCATTAAAGTTCTTGATACACATCCAAGTCAGTTTGAGACATATATGGGTAACTACATGCTATGTGTCTGTTGCTTGCTGTGGACATGGTTTACAGACCTCTTCAGACTTGAAATTAGTTTCTTGGCTCGAAAGGACTATGTTAGGTCAAGCAGCTCAACATGGAAGTTGCCAGAGCCAAAATATGATAAGCTTGGGTGTAACAGTAGTCCACTAGGTTTTGCTTGCTAATGGAACAAGCTTTTGTTATTGAAGTGTGTCCTCCATGTGCAAAGGCAAAAATGCCCCTGTTTTTGGGAAGCCCCTCTGATTTCTTTTTTTTTTTTTTTTTTTTTCGGGGATTATTTTGATATTTTTTCCTTTACTAAAGACAATCTACAAGATTATAGTGCCTAGAGAACAAATAAATGTTCAGAGAGTAACAAAAATTGGATATGGAAAATGCCTAGGAGGATATAGTGGCAGTTCTGTAAGAAGTGTGCTGCAGAGTAATGTCCTTTTTATTTATTTATTTATTTATTCTCCTGGAGAAGGGCAGTGCTTTTATTGACTGAGAGAGAAGTTTGAAAAGAAAGACTGTCATTTCTGCAATTATGTAAAATCTGACATCTTTAAATTCACTTGTTGCAGAATTCCTCTCTTCCTAGTGTCTGTTTATGTGCATGTGGAGGAAAAAATGAAATTGTGTTCCTGAATTCCTTCACCACAGTTTGGGATGGGAAAGGGATATTGGCACAGCAGTGAAAGAGGATACAATTTACAAATCCAAGTCATTTTGCCCCTCACTGTCACTGGGCAGCCCTCTACCAAGGAGCAGGTTGAATAGACCCTGCTGTCTTTCAAACATGATCATCTAGATTTGCATTTAGCCTGCAATTCATTCCTCTGTGTTTCTAGTTCTGTTGGTGATGGGTTCTGGGACAAACAGGTACTCTACTAGCAAAAGGCTGGTAGAGTCAGTGTGTGGCTCTGCAGCTTGGCTGCATATGTTTTGCATTTTAATTGCCTGGATAAGGGTTAATTGCCTTGATAAGGTTAATTGCTTGACAAAGGTTAATTGCCTGAAAGGTTAATCTTCTGCCTCTCTTCTAATCAGGTTGCAAGATATGAAAAACAGGATAAACAATATCCCAATAAAAATAAATGCTGTTGTCAATAAAAGTCAACATTGCACTGAAACAGCTTTTCAAAGGCAAAGATATCTCACATTTAGACTGTATTAAATTTACTTGTCTCATTATGAAAGAACTATGCATGAGGTAAATAGTAATTTGCAATGAACAGGGGGATTCTTGCAGATAAATTGTAATCTTAGAGTAGACCAGGTAAACCAGGCACTAACAGGGACTGCAACAGTGAAGCTTCAATTTGTCTTCAGCTGATCTGTTGTGCTTCTCTGGGATATAGCAGTTATCATGAAAAATGCCTGAAGTCAGGCAGGTGAGCCTTGGAGTCACTCTGCAGAACTCTTCTGTGCTTCTGCATGATGTCCCAAGACTCCCTGCAGAATAGTGTTACAAGCAGTAGAGAACCTGCAATGGGAATTCAAGGTAGGCCATAATTCTATGCAGAATTTGGTGAACCATTTACAAATTCAGGATCTACTGACTGGGTATATATGTTCAAATATATGTATGTATCCTCTTTAACTTCAATCAGGATGACTGCAGCACCTCAATCAGGATGACAGCTGGACACAGTTCCCTCAATTTAAAAAAAAAAAAAAAAAAAAAAAAAAAAGGAAGTCAGTCATTAACATGGAATGAACTTCTCTTAGAAAGTCTCTACTTACCTACTTCCTCATTTTCTGTTTATCTTTCTTATCCTTTGATAATATAGGAAACCTAGAATCAAAGCTGCATAGACTAAATCTGGACTGAAGTGAATGTCCAAAGTCACCTAGTAACCTTGTGAGAAAGCTTTGCCTCCTAAAACCTTTGTTTAGTGCCTGATCTTCAAACACATTCATCTTGCTGAAATAAATAAATAAATAAATAAATAAAATTAGTAATAGAAGGAAAAAGAAAGAAGCACACTCATAATTTTGCTGAAGAGGTTGCTTTAGTTAGGTTGCCCTTGAAATATTTGAATGCCATAAAAACAAAAATAGGTAATATTATCAAATTGCAGTATTTAAATAATGTTAACTCAGAAAGCCACAGAAGTAATAAAGCTCAAGAACTAAGGTAAAACCTTTTCAATTCATCCAAACTGACTCTTCAATCCCTGAGAGACCTCACTGTAAGCCCAACATGAGACATATGCTGTAATAGTTAAGCAATGTGGAGTGAATTAGGGTTAAACTGGAAACCTTAATTGAATATTCTCATTACTAGTCATGGGTCATAACCAGGCCTGTAATGTTATTTAAATATAAGGTTTGTGGGTTTGATTCCATGACCTTTTTCCAAGGGAAGTAATGGGATTTAAGCACCAGAGAATGCTTCTTGCAGTATGTAAGGAGTATGATGTATCTCAAATAGCATTTCCATTACACATTGTGATAGTATCAATCATTTCTTTATTTTTGGAGAGTTGCTGAGGATTCCAATGTTCTTTTTCCATTTATGGATACTGGTATATTCAACAGCACTGGAAGACTACTTAGTGAAAAGTCAAGTGGGTTATTTGTGTGTGTTAAAGATGGATAGAAGCATATTTAGATATTTCAACTTAAAATTGTTTAATCTGAATATTTTAAGAAGAGCAGAAGGGTAAAATCTTTCTTAGGCCTAAAGAGCTGGACACAAAGCAGTCAAGCACAAAGACTATAAGCTGCATAGTTAAGGCAAAAACACTACAGGCAACATTTGTATTGTTAAATGTATGTATTACAGCCATTCAGGGAGTCAACATGGGCCAACAGCCAAATGGTGCAGAGATTGTGTATCCACATCTTTCAGACTGGTGCTTTCTAGATGTCATACTGCATAGCACTTGGCACTGATCTCTTACAGGCATCGGGTGCCTGTTGCCTGAAAGATATCATTATCCATTTATGTGTGTTATTTTTGTTTTAATTGTCTAAAACAATTTGTGGACCACTCTATAACAATCCCAGAGGTGTTCTGGTGGCATGGATCTGGGGATGTACATGACATGCCTTGGAGGACTGCCTCTGCTGGAGAAGATGAGGACAGGGACAGCCACATACCCTGGAGTCTTACCCATCCTGCTTTTTGGGAAGGATTCTTGATCTGAACTATCCATTAAGATACATGTAGGTTTTGTGTTGGATGAAGAGCTAGTCACTCCAAAAGAAATCACAAGTGAGAATTAATATTTAGGCAATGTTAATGATAAGGGAGTAGACTTGAAAGTAAATTTTGGAGAATATTATCTAGTATTGTACCTCTCTGTTTTGCTGTATCTCTGAAGATTTGCTGCAGAAGTATAGAAATAGGCAAATACATCACTCAGAGATTAGGGTCAACCAGTAGATCATGCTGACCTGTGCTGGTGCCCTTTCATATTTTGCATCTTGCTGGGTGAAATCATCAACACAAGATAATAAATCTGGAATTAATAAGTGGCCTGGAAACAGGACTTTTGAGTTGATTAGATGTTGTTTGCAACTTTTCAATAGATTTTGCAATAAAAACTTATTTTCCAGAATTTTCAGCGCAAGAACTATTTATAAAAATGTTGAGGACAGTAATGAAATACAGCCATGAGTTCATGTTTCCTATACAAATGTTCAATCTTCAATTAATTTGAATGACTACAGAGATCACAATTTCTAAGTTTCCTAAAAAGTGTTCCAGAGTAGGAAAGCACATCTGGTGTCACTCAGCTCTCAAAAGATCAGCCAGTGATTGCTCTACAGAGGAGAACATGACCTGCCAGGAGCAATCCTATCATCCGTAAAGGAATCCTCCACAGATTTCAGTAGCTTCCAAGGGGGTAAATTATTTTTCCTCCTCTGGTCCCTGTGTCTCCTGCATCGCCTTCAGAGCTGGTAGTTCACAGCATGCTCAGAAATATCCATAACTGTGAACCAGCTTAAGAACTGAGCAACACAAATATTTATGTTGACCTTGTCAAAACACAGGGAGAGAGAGATATAAAGACACGGCAGACGTCCTGAATTATTCTCATCTTTCTGAGAAATGCAAAAAAGCCGTGCTGTCTGGTAGCCTTTGAAATTTCACCACAAGAAAGCCTAGTGTCTAGAGATTTGCCTGTTTTCCTTTGTTGTGTGGAATCCAGCCATATTGTAGCTGCATTTATTCATAACAAAATCAGCATTTTTCCTTCATGGCTGATTCTCAAGAAAACTGTGAGCCTGCTATAGTGCTGGAGTATGAATTTGTGTATATATGTATTCATGCTTTACAGAGCGGGGCCCCTGCCAGTGAAAACTCACTGGCAGTAGTTCAGAGACATAAAAGAGTGGGTAAAAGAGGAAAGACAAGATCTCTCTGTAAACTCACCTGTGCCTACCACATCAGCCTCAGCAGCAGAGCGCTTCTCAACACCTGGCTGGCTGTGGCCGACAGACACTTCCTGCTAGTGGTTAATATTAGCTCTAGCTCCGCTCTCTGCTGCGGCGCTGAAGACGTGGTTGAAGCTGTGGTGCTGGTACATAGTACAGAGTCTGATGCAATACATTGTGGGATTCTTGGCGTCCCACAAAAAAGGAGGAATCCATGGGAGCAGCAAATTAAAAAACCGAGCAAACAAACAAAAATGTAGGAAAAGAAAGCAACTTTCTTCCCTCAGTAAAAAAGCACTAATCTATGGGAAAAAGCATATTAAAAACAACAACAAACAAACAGGAGGCAACACTCAGAAGCACATTATTTTGTTGCAAATCAGGTCTGTACACAGTTAGTAATAACAGATTTATGACTGCATCTGCAACCTCTACTGAAACGTTCTTGGGCTTACTATATATTTTTCTTATTCTTACCTATTTTTTCTTATTGTTACCTGTAAGGACAAATAGAGAGGAAAAATGTTGACAGTGGCCACTTAGCCAGGCAGTGGTAGAGGTCAGCCTATGCCATAATTCTCCCAGTAATAGAGCTGGTGCATAGTATGCTGCTCTGATGCCATCAGGGAGGTGCTTTAGCAAAATTGTCAGTATATTAATTGAAGAATCACCAAATGGCCAAGGTTGGAAGGGAACTCTGAAGATCATCTAGTCCAACCCCCCTGCCAAGCAGGATCACCTAGAGAACATTGCGCAGGATGGCATTCAGGTGGGTTTTGAATATCTCCAGAGAAAGAGACTCCACAACCTCTCTGGGCAATAGGTCCCAGTGCTTTGTCACCCTTACAGTAAAGTGCCCCTTCATATTCAGCTGGAACCTCCCGTGCTTCATTTTGTGCCTGTTGCCTCTCATCCTGTTGCTGGGCAAAACTGAGAAGAGACTGGCTTCATCCTCTTGACACGCTCCCCTCAGATATTTATACACATTGATGAGGTCTCCCCCCAGACCTCTTTTTGTCTAAACAGGCCCAGCTCTCTCAGTCTGTCCTCAGGTGCTCCAGTACTCTCATCATCTTCATAGCCCTCCTCTGAACTCACTCCAGTAGTTCCATTTCCCTCTTGTACTGGGGAGCCCAGAACTGGACACAGTACTCCAGATGTGGCCTCACCATGGCTGAGGGGCAGGATCACCTCCCTTGATCTGCTGACAACACTATTCCAAATGCAGTGCAGGATACCATTGGCCTTCTTGGCCACAAGGCACGTTGGGGGCTCATGGTCAGCCTGCTGTCCACCAGGACTCCTAGGTCTCTCTCTGCAGGGCTGCACTCCAGCAGCTCAGCCCCCAACCTGTACTGGTGCTTGGGGTTATTCCTTCCTAGGTGCAGGACCCTGCACTTACCCTTGTTGAACTTCATGAGGTTCCTCTCAGCCCAACCCTCCAGCCTGTCCAGGTCCTTTTGGGACAGCTGAGCCCTCTGGGGTATCAGCCACTCCTCCGAGCTTTGTGTCTTCAGCAAACTTGCTGAAGGTGTGCTCTGTTTCATCGTCTAGGTTGTCAATGAGTAGGTTGAACAACACTGGACCCAGTACTGACCCCTGGGGATATCGATAGCTACTGGCCTCCGACTAGATTCTGCACCACTAAACACAACTCTCTGAGATCTGCCATACAGCCAATTGCTAATCCACCTCATAGTCCACTCATCTAGGCTGTACTTCCTGAGCTTGTTTATGAGGATGATATAGGAGACACATGAGGATGATATGGGAGACATGGTCAAATTAGACCACATCCATCACTCTCCCCTCATCTACCCAGCTATTCATCTCATCATAGAAAGCTATCAAATTAGTTAAATGTGATGTGTTGACAAATTCACTTGTTCAATCCACGCTGACTGCTCTTGATCACCTGCACTTGTTTTTATTTTATATTTATCTATTTACTTATTTATTTGATTTTCACAGATAAGTCTGTCTGTACATCAGGACTCTCCTGCTGAAGTTTCAAACTCTTTTAATCATTTGTTCAGCATTACCCAGAAATGGAAGCAGTGAAGCTTGCCTATAAGTGTGTAGCTTGTAACCATAAGTGCATTAAAATGAGTTAAAAGAAAGAACATTAAGTATTATCAGGAATAACATTGGGTCTTATTTATGAAGATTGTGTCAGAACATCAGGAAAAAGGGAAAGGAAAAAGAAAAAGAAAAAGAAAAGGAGAAAAGAAAAAATAATAATAATAAAACAAGCAGACAGTTTTAGTTAAAAGTCCATTTGGCAACTAAAGGCAACAAGTGGAAATAATTTAAAAATAAGAGTAACAAATGAGACGGATGGAAATCTGCTTTGTGATTTCTCTGCAATTAAGCAGTTGATAAGGGAAGCTGAAGACAACAGACGCTATCCAGAGCTGGCAAGACCAAAGACAGGAAAAGAAATTTTTTTTAAGCATATCAGGAACAAATTAAATAATAGTAGCAATAGTAGTAGTGTGCTTCTAATCTGTGTTTGGGAACAAGCAGAATGATACATGATCACATGTTGTTGATAGTCTACTTTCTGAGCCTTTTGTGGTTCAGGAGGACATGAAACAACTCTTTTTGAAATCAGCAGGCCTGGCATCAGTAGGGCATCTTAAAGTGAATCTGATGCAGTCTCTGGTTTCTTGGTGTTTCCTTTTAGTCTTATAATACTGGGGAATGTTTTACAGAATTACAGATGACTGGGAAAATATTAATTCTATGCCAATATTTTCTGAAGACAAACAAGACAATGCAAAGGTAGGCTGAAAGCTAACCAGCCATTTGTATCAAAAAGAGACATCTCCATATATTAATGGAGGTTAAACACTAGGACTACAATTCATGACAATTAATGACATGTTGATCGGAAACAGCTCTTATCTAACAAAATTGACATTTGCATATGCCAGAAAACTGACTGATTAAAGAGACTGTATAGTTTGAATATACTTAAGATATGTTTGCAAAGGCTTTTAGTAGCACATAATATTCTACATAAAATAAAATGTGCTTTCTACAATATCAAAGTACATTTTTGAATGGATTAAAGAACCATTTTCCTGACAGCTATTGAACTTTTTTTTTTTTTTTCCCCATAAGTGGACTTTGTCAAGCAATACATGTAGGTCTTCTTTCACAGATATTTGTCAAAAAAAAAAAAAAAAATCCAATTTATTTCTCAGTAAAATGGGGTTGAATTTAAAGTTTCCAAATCACACAAAGTTTGGCAGACTAGTAATTTATCCAGCCATGGCTGGATATTTTTCAAGATGACCCTTTAACGTGAACTGATTGCAGACAGCTGGGTGATATTTGTGACTTGCAATTCACAGGAAACAAGAAAGGCCATCTTAAATCCTGTAAAAGTAGTCATTTTTTGTTGTTGCTGATAATGCACAAGGTATTTATGTTACCATTGTGGTGTTTTTACCCTGCTAGGCAGCTGAGAACCACCACACCACTCTCTCAACCTCCCCCCCCCATGTTTTACATTTAACATGTCAAACAAAGATGGTCCCTCAGACCTTAGTGTATGCATCTAACATTGCATATCCATCAGTGCTGCACTTGAACCATGTAGCAAATTTACTACTACAAATAGGTAGATAAATAAATAAGTAGATGATATAAAGAAACAGACAAAACAAACAAATGAAAAACCCTATGCACGTCCATCGAAGAATGACTACTGCAGATTCTTGTAGAATTCAGTGACTGGGTTTGTCATCATGTAGTGTACATCTCTGCAAGAAGTCCATGACTGAACAAACCCAGGCTACCTTTATGGTCAATGGAAAGCCATTCAGTACTGTAGGAGTTTAGGAAGTTGTTTCATCTCCTGAAGCACACCTATATGTGGGCAGAGGAACTGAACCATAAGCTCCACTGACTCAACTGGCTATCATGGAAAGCCAGGCAGCCAGCTCAGGTCTACCTCCTACAATGGCATATGTGATGAATTCTACCTTTCATGGTCTTACAGATCTTCCCTTAATGCTATTGCTGAAGCCTTTGCTGTAGATAGCATATAGAGCCAAACCGAATGTAGTGCTATGGCATATGTTGCTATGTCTGTTACTTCATATAGTAAAGAAAATTAAACCTCTCTCTCTCTCTCTGATGCAGCCAAAAAAAACATTTCAACACATGCAAAGGACTTCATCACATTAGAAACTTTGGCCACGCTGGGGGAAGAAGGGCTTATATTTACACCATTGCACTATCTGTCTCAGATAAGAAGTTATTTAAAAATTAAACTTTCTATCTTCACACAGCTCTACCTGACACTTGGTTCTTTCTCCACTCGTCTGATCATGAAGTTAAGGATTTACACTCAGAATTCCTGCCAAATGCACATGACAATGTGATGATGTAATATAATTTCCTCTCCGTGGCTCATATGTGCTAAGGCAGAGACTATGCAGATAAGCCGTTTTTATGGGATAATGACAATATTTCCTAAAATAAAGCAATATTTTTCTGCTTGTGCCAGGTTCTATGTCATTACCACATCTTTCAAGCAGTATTTCCCTAACCTCATGATTAGTAGGGTGAATGTGAGTGAGTGCTTCAAGGGACTACTCTCAGACAGAGCCAGTCATAGCAAAACTCCATCACATTTCATTCATGTTTACAAAGAGAATACAGCAGACACATAATCTGTGGTTGATCTTAGATATTCAGCTCTGCTACATGTGCTCAGACCCACCTGAGAGGCCTCTGTCAATCAGGCATCATTCTTTTCCACCAGTGCAGCTGGAGGAAGGCTTTGCCTGGTTCCTAAGTGTGAGGTCACAATCCTACATTGGAGGACAAGACTAAAAATTTGAGAGTCCTGGTTCAAGTCCCAGGGACTGCTGACAAAAGGGTGTTTTGCTGCTGTCTCCAGTGCTGTTTCCTGTCAGCTACTCTACAGTAGTTATGAAAATCATAGAGCAAACATAAAGAATATACTGAGGATTTGGTGTGTAAGTCTCTTCTGAGACCTTAGCCTTCCTGCATGTGCAGTTCAGTCTCCAGAGGTAGGTTAGGTAATCAACTTCAGCCTTAAAAAACACATAAGCAGACATCATCTGTTGTGATCTACCTCTAACCTTGAGCCCACCTCAGTGATGTCCAAAAATCCCTTTTACTATTCTGTCTGTGACTTTAAGGATTATGTCTTCTATGCAACAAAACTACTCTGTAAATGGCAGATTCTTCAGGCCACTCCAATTCTTTAATGTTTCTCAGGGGAAGCGGAGCAATTATAAATTGCTTTAGCTTGCTTTGTAGCTGCTTTGTGTCTCTGGGGTAGTGTAAATTGTTTGATGCATTTTCTCTTGCAAAGTCTATGGCATACTAATGGTACGTGTAAGAGTAAATATTCTCTCCTGGGAGTAGGCAACAGAAACAATCATGCCCAGAAAGCTTCTGTTGCACTGATGGGCACTGGGCATAGTATTAGCTGTGGAAGCAGGAATATATATTTTATACAGTTTTCCAAATAATTTGCCAAATGTCTCACTTTAGGTAAGAATAGGTACAGAAATGCTACTCTATGTGTGAGGACTAGCATGTGTGTGGTTTAAGGGATAAGCTGTGGAAAAAACTGTGTCATCAGGAGCTAGATCTGAGACTTAAATGCCCACTACAACTCCTTGTTCCATGCTGTAATAGGATTACACATTTCTTGAGCCTTCAGCCCAAGATCACGAAAAGTTCATACATGTGAAACATCTGTTTTATCATTCATGACAATAACTCAAACGACAGATAATTTGCTCCAGCACTTCCTTCACCATGCTTCTCCATAGGAAAGTACAGTGGAAACAGCTATCCCTCAGTAAGCACATGCAGCTCCCAGGAATGCTTAAAGAGGAGATGGCAAAAGAAATGCAGGCTTCGGGCTTTTTGGTACATGTGCTGCCATTTTGACTTTTCCTAAAGCAGACCTTTATAGAAAAGCCAGGAGAGGATCCATGGACATCAATATATTTAATATCTTGCTTTTTAATAGAGTAAAGTTAATACTTTTCAATTTTGCTATTTAATATCTTAATTCCTTTTCAGAATTTCTCCTCTTTCTGTTTTCAGGGACAGCGTGTAATTAAGGGGTATGGATAATTGAACACAGCAGATTGATAGCTATTGCCATTTGATGTCACAACTCTTTTCTTAGGCATCTGGTTCTCCAGACAAGTGCAACACGGAGTTTACTCTTCAGTTTCCTCACAGAAACAGTGATCTTACAGCATTTTCTTCTTTGTAACTTCATCCTGGTGAGAATGAGTTCGTAAATGATCCCAGTTCCCCCAGTTTCCAGACTGGAGGTGAAACACAGCCTGTGCTGGTAATGGTTGGCAATTACATACATCAGACAGATGGTCCACAAGGACATGCAAGAGGTAGAAACTAGGTCAGTTTACTAAGGATGCAGATAAAAGAATTGCTGGAGCATGTATGGACAAAATCATAAAGCCTAAAGCACAAAATGAGCAACTGGCAAGGGACATGAGAGGTAACAGAGAGTGTTCTATTAATATTTCAGCAGAGAGAAACACCAAGGAAGAAGCTGGTCCTCCACTTAGTGAGAAGGGAGAGCTAATAATGCCTAGAGGGCTGAAGAGGTTAATGCCTTTCACATCTCAGCCTTCACTAAAACATTCTATGAGCCAATGACTAATACACTAACACCCATGAGTGGGAAGAAATAATTCAGCCTACAGTAAGCAAAAGGCAGACTAAGGGTGTTCTTTGAAAAGATGGAATTTTTGTTCAAATCAGAGAGCTGGCTACAGCCAGCCAGCCACCATCTTGAATATGTGAAGCTTAAGAGAGAAAAAGGTAGACATGGGACTGTTGATGCAGAGGAAAAAGAAAGTGCTAAGAAATTATTAACATATCAGTCTACCTTTGATGCCTAAAAACATGTTGATACAAAAAGTAGAACAGACCATTTCCAAATACTTTAAGATCAGAAGGAGCTTGGCAACACCAAGCATATGTTGTTTGGAAACAAAACATGGTTCAAAGAATGCTAGATCTGTGACAGAACTTGAGGATATGGGAGACAGAGTATGTACCACAGAAGATGATGAAGCTGCTGTGATGTGATTTGACCATGGTAAAACTTCTGGCCCTGTCTTACATTAAATTTGCTCAAATGAGTTGGGAATTTAGGCCAGATTAAATACTGTAGTGTGGTGGTTATCTGGTAGGAGAGTTATCCTTGAGGGGGGAGGTGTTATCCATGCTGATCGCTTACTCTAGAAAAATATCTGGAGTGGGGCTTCTGGGATCTTTCAAAATCTTCCTTTCTTGGGCAAAACCACAGATGAGCTACATCTGCTGATTATGCAAGTTTAGAAACAAAATGAAACTGGAGATAGCCTGTGAAAGAGTCATTTCACAGAGGAGTTCAGGACAATAGTAGGCATGGGGTTGGCTCAGGATCCTCAGTTGTATTGGCAACACTGCCTTTTATTTTTTATTTTTTATTTTTTATTTTTTATTTTTTATTTTTATTTTTTATTTTTTATTCTGCAAGGATAATGGAACAGGATGAACCTGCCTTTTCCATGGGAAGACTAACATAGGGGAAATAACAGCAGGGAAGAGAAATAAAGTCTTGCATGTGTGTAAACAGGAGGTCTCCTTCTAGTCCCAGTGGTAGTCCAGATTTTTGGCACCTCAGAAATTAAAGCAGGGTAGTAGAAATGATAAGGGAGCTACAAACTGTGATGCCTAAGCAAAGAGTGGGAGAATCAGGGAAGGAGATAAGGCTGCAGCAGAGAAAATGCTTGTTGTCTTGAAATAGGTTAAATGCTTCAATAAAAAGGGAAGAAATAATTCTTCCAACGTGTCCAAGGAATAGTGGACTTACGCTGCTGCAAGGGACATTTAAGGCAGACATTAGGCGTAATGTTCTAACTTTGAGGATGGTAAAGGCCTGGAGTAATTTGCTGGAGGGTGGCTGGAGGGAAGAGCTTTGATCCCTGGAGGCTATTAAGACAAGGTTAGACAAAAATCTGTCAGGAAGAGTTTAGTTAATATGGTTTGTGCCTTGGAGCAGGGGAGGAATAAGAGGTCCCCATGTGTCTCTTCCAGCCCTTTTTTCCCTCTGACTGTGCCTCAGACGTATTCCCTTGCCTCCTTCCCTGTCACATTACCCTTCTGCAGCTTCTGAGTCTGCTCACTAGAGGCTCAAAGCCTTAGCCTTGCTAATAGCCCAGGTCTTTCCCTGCTCCTACAGCCAATAAGCCTGGGGTCCTGAGGAAGGTGGGGGTTGTAGTGACTCCCACTCAAGCAGGTCCTTTGCCAGAAGCTGCACTCCAGCACTGCACTGATCCCTAAGGGATGCAAGCCCTCTCTATAACCTGGCTGGACACATCCCACAGGCACATCTGATCCAGCCTGTGGTGAATGAATAAAGCTAAGAGGCTTTTAACACATTAAAGCTTTCCTAATCTGGCCACCTTACTTCTGGTCTCAGCAGCCACCCTGAGGCCTGAAATAGATCAGAGATTTTTTTATTATTTTTTTTTTTTGTGGTGCCTCTAGGAAGTGACGCATGATAGGGACAACACTCCCCTCTCTGCAAAGGGAAAGGTGGCTTTCCTGCAAGACCCCTCACCTTTGTGGCCATCAAGAACTTGAAATAAATGAAAATAATGAAAACTAGCTACCTCCAAGGGTATTCAGGTGTGGGGGTGAGCTGTGCATTTTCCTGGTTCCATGCAGATCCTCACTCTGTGAGGTGCTGGGAGTGCAGCCAGCCAGTCACTCTTGGTCTGACATTAGGAGATAAGGACATCATGGCATTTGAGTCTGAAAAGGTAAACAGAACAGGTTGAAAAAGGCAACAGAAAAAAAGCTTGCAAGTCAAGCTAGAATTTAGTGGTTAAAAATGACCACTGTTGCTTGAAATTCCAGGTTCCTCCTTTTAAACTGAGCCCTTATGCTTGCTTTGGAAGGTGCTCCTGTGGGGTGCCTTGAAGGATAAGTATGACATGTGTTGGCCATGCTGTGATGGACTGAATGGAGGTCAGGGAGTCAGAGTGATGGAAAGCAGCCCCCATGGAGCTGAAGGCCCCTGGGGGAAGAGGGAGGACAGCTTCGCTGCAGCTAAAATAGTTCCTACTGTATTGTAGACTGAAGGGATTGAAATTGGGTTGTGATAGGCTCTAAACAACAGTCCTTAGCTCTGCAAACTTATAGATTATAGCTGGTGACCCAGCAGAAAGGAACAACTTTCTCAAGTAGGACTGGAGCAGGGACAGAGTGAGAAAGGCCCTTTGATTCACTATTCAGTCCTCAAAGTCCTCAGCCTGGGATATCCAAAGTCAAGTTGGACCCCTTTGGACTATGAGCCAGCAAACTTCTCCCTTGTCAAGTAAGCAGTGGGTATCATGACAGTATTAAAGCAGAAAATGATTTTGTGGAACATAGTGAAGAGTTTTCATTTTTGGCATCTCACAGTGTTACTAACATCTAATTGAATTCCAACTTGTGAATAATACGTGCAACCATCTCAGTAAAACTGGATGTTTTTCAAGGCAGATGGATGTACAGGTTTCATTTTTAGCTTTCCTTTAAAACAAACAAACAAACACACTGGCTACATTTTTTTTCCAGTTGTGGAGTGTACAGATTTTACACTCTATATTTTTTGTTGTTGTTGCTTAAAAACAGGAATAACTGATGCAGCCTCAGGAACAGTGCTATGGATCCAATGTGTGGATCTTCTCCTCATTCTTTCCCCATTCCTTTGCTGTGTCTGTCTCCCCCAGTGTCCTGAAACAAGTCCTCCTCCTCCAGATTCCTTTCAGGAAGCCTGCCCTGGCTGAATGTATGCAGGCCAGAAGTTGCTCGTGGACTCAACAATTTCAGGCGTGATTAAAGGGAGATGGACCAAAGCCATGTTAAAGAGAAAGAAGTACTGCCAGACCCTGTGAACCATTTTATTGCTTGATGTAAGAAGAAAAACATTTACTGTTTCCTTCAGTTGAGTGTTCCCAGGCCCACAAGAAAGCCACTTGCAGCCACAGGGGAACTGCCCGCTTCCTGTTCTTGGATCAAGGTAGACATCAACTGTTGGGCCTGGACCAACCCTTTTTCTGAGTGCGTGGGCTCAGGGCCTTCTTCCAGGGCAGCCAGTTCTGCTCCTTTCCCTCAGGTTGAAAGCAAGCCTGTATCATTCCATCTGCTCCGAATGTTGACAGGAGGAAGATGTTGGATGAATAAGGCCAGAAGTAAATGGTGATTCTTCTCTGTGGTTGCCTCAGAAGGGGGTGGAAACTTTTATCGCACAAAGCAGGGATGGATCAAGGTGGACATTGACCACGAAGGACAGAGCTGAGGGAAGTGACCTGCTCTGATACATTACCTCTTATGTCCCATTCCTTTTCTTTACCTCAGGACTGTCTTTTGGGTTGGCAAACAATGATGATCCAAGTGAAATCAGAAAACAAAACCATAATGCTCCCAATTTAGTAAAACTGATTACTAATGCTAACAGGAATTGTGGTCAACACTCTCCAGGACATGAAATGTAGTTTATTGTCTTCATTACCATCTCAGTAAAACGCTTCAGATGCAATTATCAGTGGTAATAAAAACACACATATCCTGAATGTTCACCATAGGTCTCTTCTCAGGTCTCCTCTAAAACAGTCCATATCAGAACCTCACTTTTATTCACCTTCCTGAGGCAGAACCTCTATATATACACTGGTAAGTTACTCAGTCTTGACATTTTGAAAGAATCCTAGTGAGAATTTGTGAGAAAAATAATATTTTACTTCCGAAGGTGGTAGTGTGAAATTTGATACTGTTGTTTTCATCTCTTTTGGTTCTATAACCAAGACTAAATTCAGAAAAAAAATATTAATGTGTGCTGGGAGGAGGCTTAAAGTTGCTGCTTGCAAAAATAAAAAATAAAAACACAAGAACCTGAGAGAATGTGGACTGCCTGTGCCTAAAGTAAAAGTATTTTTGTGAGCACTACATCAATAAAGCCGCTTTCCCTGCAGATTTGTGTCTGGTGGCTGACTGCAAACTCCAGCTGAAGTTGTTTTCCTGCTGTTGGTTGTCTGAAAGGTCTCAGCTGTGTGGCTTCTCTGACTTCCAATAGAACATGAATAAACGCTCTGCTTTTCCCAAAGGTGAGATATTCCTACCTACAGCCTCTCTCTTCCTCAGTGCCTCTTTTCACAAAATACACAGGAATGTGATCATCTGAGATTTTGATCTTTTTATCAAGTTTGGCTTGATTTTGGCCAAGAGGTTCAAATATTACCGGGAGGGGACACAGACGGACATGAACACGTACAAAGCGATTAAATAAGCTCCATTTCCCCAGGAAACCAGGACTGAAAGCCGCTCTGTTGAAAGAGAAACATTTACTAACCAAATACCAAAGGAAACTTTGAATAAAAATGTTGCCAGAGTTAGAACATAGAATTTGGATACTCAGGCCATAGAAGGAAAACAAGTACTTGAACGTTTCATGTTTGAGGCAGATTGGATCTTTCAAGAGTCTGATTATAACTGTTGATAAGTAAATAAATGTAGACAAGTCATACAAATTTAAAAAACAACACATGGGCTAGAAGGGTAGATCTGCATTCCAACAGAAAAATCAAGCCCGCTTGAGAGAGGAGATTGTTATGCTTTATAACCTTCATTCTTTTGCACTTAATGCAATCTCATTGGTTTGTTTTATTCTTTTATTTTTATTTTTTTTTTCCAACCAAATATATGTACAACCCAAACTTGGAAATGTGCTTATGTATTTATAGTGCTGGGAAGCCTCAGGGTGTGATTGAAAAGGGCAGATTTGATTCCAGTCTTACCTAACCCCAACTGGGAGCAACGACACTAGTCACAGTGAATTTCCAGCAAAACTGAAGAGCTTTCCCTCCTCATGTGGCCAACTCCATCCCAAAGACTGGAGAATATTGCTGCATTAGCAGAAGGAAAAAAAAAAAAAAAGTCCCAGAGGAACGAATAGTTGTGTAATTTTGTGGTCGCTGATCTAGAGAATAGAAATACCAGGGTGTAAACATTATCCACAGTGGGTGAAGTCATTTCTTCAAGTGAGTCATAAAATTACTTGTCAAGACCACGATATAAAGCAGGCCAAACTATGGAGGGAGCAGACTGTGCCACTTCAGGAATGCGTGCTGTATTTGCTGGGATTCTTCATCCTTTTATCCTCTCTTAGTTTATTAGTCAATATATTTTCCTCCCTCTTCATGTGCATCAAGGAGAACATCTGCAGGAGGCAAGCTCGAAGGTTAATTCCTCCCCTGCACTTCTCGCATTTGTTCAAATAGTTGAACTAATATTTATGAATAATGCATTGCACCCATGAATGCCACAAATCAACTCTAAGGACTTCATTTTTATACCAGCTGAGGCTCAGACTCAATATATCCTATTAATCCAGCTTCTTTTATTGGTTAGTGAATATTATGTAAATCTTTATTTCCAGAACACAACTATTCCATAGCAAGGATTTCTCAGAGCTTGTTCATATTTCTGGCAGGTTTGTGTTTCTCTGTGGCCTGTTTGTTTTGGTTATTAATTATTCTTGGATCTTGGCATTTTCATTATGTGGTGGTCATTTGTTTATTTTACTTTTTCTTCTATTCTATTTGTTTAAAGTTTATATTAAGAAACCAATATTTATTTCAGAGAAGATATTGAGACACATGGAAAACATTGGGTGCCCTTAAGTGCTGTTGCCATTCTCCTGAATGCCTGGTACTGGTTCAAAAACATCAAAATATAATTTTGCCCACATATTGGCCACATAAATGTCCAACAGGAAATTATGAAAATTTAAGAATAGATGAACACAATAGGCCATTAATTTTGAGGGGAAAATCTAAGAGAAAAAAACAACCAAACAAACAACCAATCAACCAAAAACAAACAAACAAACAAACATGAAATTATAGAAGAAAATAAAATATTTGAAGTTGCTGGCATCAATCACTGATCTGATATGACTCCTCATATTTATAAATTGATAAAATGTTCTACACTGTCTTTAAATAGGAACTTAAACAATGTAATATTTCAATGGCTCTTTTTTTTTTTTTTTTTTTTTTTTTTTTTTTTTTCACTACTGTCATTCAAACCATAGATGTTTTCACTCACAGTGGAAGAGCTCAACCCCTGTCAGCCAGGTTAATACTGCTGAAATCAACAGTCACACAGATTGACACCAGCTGAAGAGCTGTCCTAATAGTCTGAGTCTATTTATGGGGGCTGAAACCACAGTCATGTCTCCCCAAAGGCAGTATTCTCACTTGAATATAAATGGTTTTGGCTGCATGAGTGAATTAAATATTGAGGTTTCCATTTTTCAGTTTTGGCTGCAGGCTGTTTGGAGAAATAATCATTCAGTCCTGGAGTGCTGCCTCTCAGACTGGTTTACCTGAACCAAATTATATATATATATATATTAACTGTTGGGTCTATTATCAGCTTGGGGAAGGCAAACCACAGAACTGTGTGTGCTTGCTCAGAAATGGAAACCTGTCTTGAGTAACATTTCAAGGTATCTCACTTCATGGTATTTTTGAAGGGACTGAGGGAATCCAATAGTGGCTTTACTACATTATCTCATCTCCACGTACAAAATACCATCTGGTACCTTCTACATCATGTTACCATGGCTGATCGAGACCAAACAAGTTCTTGGATCTCTACCTGTATTGTGATTCCTATTCTTTTTCATCTCTGGGAAGACTGTTTAAACAGCAAAGACTGAGTACTACTGTTGTATTGCAGGTTCTTGCACTCTGTGGTGTCATCTCATCTCCAAAGACATTCAAAGGGACAGGCTTTGAATGCAACAGGACGTAACTCTCCTTCCTATCACCTCAGTAATAATGACAACAGCAATAATAGGAAGTGCAGTTTGACTCCTGCATCTCACTTCCCATTCCATAACACGTCATGAAGGCGGTGTTGTTACCAGCCTTGCTGCTGTTCTCAAGCCCAGTGGAGTCTCTGCTGTCCTGCAGGTAAATCCTGTGTGAGAGGGGAACCTCCTCCATCACCCGGCCTGAAACATGGGTACTCTGATAGAAGACTAACACAGCTACTTACATGTATTTGGCTTGTTTAAAATCCAGATTCATGACTCAATGACTCAGCCTTTACCTTTTATGAGTCAGGAAATTCCAAGGTACTCTTTTATTTATTTATTTTTTTCCCTTGGACTCACAGGCAGACTGATCTCATTTATTACAGGGTAAATCCCCTACAGGCAAGGAGTTATTCCTGCCATGTATTTGCAAGCAAGAGCAGCATCCATCCTCACTGAACCCTCTTTCTGCTCTTAGTAAGTTCTGTGTTCTTTGGCTTGCTACAGCTCTCAGTAAAAGTGTCAAGCACATCACACAGCATAAAATAAATCAATCCATTTCCCAGTTTATTTAGTCTAAAAAGACTGTAAAAAATGATCAAATCAAGAAGCATATTTATGTGGCCAAGAGGGACACATTGAGGAAGGAGTGATACTAAAGTGCTGGGCTTACAGAATCAGAGCTGTTTTACACAGGGGCATGCTACCTGTTTCAGTTCACTGTCGATGTTCGCTGTGACTGCAGAGTGACAAATAGTACCATTCACAGACACAACGTTCATGGAAAGTGAAAGGTAAAGAGGCAAAAGTCATTAAAAACATAAAATGACTTCAAAAGCCAGAAAACACAGAAGCCAGAAGACACTGCAACTGAAAAGCAATGTGTCATCTTGGTTTTATTGAAGAGAAGAGTAAGCAGTGATTTACTGCACCTTTGCAAATGTATCCGCTGGAAGGAGGCACAGAATTCTCATCAGCCAAGCAGACATTGGCAGCAAGATTAAACTAGAAAACTCAGACTGAAAATGCAAGACAAATTTTTAATAGTAAATGTAGCTGAACTTACTGAAACATGAAGTAGATTTTCCATCACTTGAAGATCTTAATTTAAGCTTTAATTTTTGAACCACACAGAGCAGTGTCTTTAGAACCTACATTTATGGAGGTCAGTGAAAATATCCCCAGGATTAAACTCAAGTGAGACATGACTGGAGAGATCTTTTTTAGCATTGTCATCCTTGGAAGGAGCTGAGCCCAGGATGGACTGCTGCTACCTTTGAGTTAAAGAAAAAACTAAATGTCCCTGTCATATGAGACAATGACATAACTGTACACCTAGTCGCACCTGTAAGTGCACTGATTTGCCATATGCATATAGAAATCACTATTAGAGAGGCTGCTGAGGTAGCTGGATGTCTCAGCACCTTACTGTGGAGCTGCAGGTCCACTCCTTAATCCCTGTCTCATTCAAGCTGAGACAGAGGTTTATGGTCACCACATGACAAAATCCCACAACTAACATGAGATGAGCTGTGGAGTTGCAAGCAGCCAGATGTCCACATCTCAAAGATTTCATCCTCACTGAAGCACTTGACCACAGCACTAGCTAAGGCATTCTCGAAGGGGAATGAAACACGAAAGGGAAATGCCCAAAGGAGAATGAGATAACCAACTGCTTTGTGAAAACAAAAAACCCAAACACACACACACACAGAAAAAAAAAAATAAATCTTCAACTACCATTTCTGGTGTCATTCATAAAGTGTCCTTTCCCTCGATTTTGAAGTCTGATAACTTTGGAGCTTTGAACTCTTTTTCCTTTTGCATTTACAAAGCAAAGCTACTTTTGCTAAGACTGCTAGCATGGCCTCTTGAGCTCCAAGCCTGCAAGCACCACTTGTGAGAGGTAACATTTATCCACTTTGCATCTGAGCCTATTGCCCTGCCTGCTGGTGACAGAGAGGGGTGAGAGAGAACTACTGAAATGGAAAGATGCGGAATGAATGAACAGAGGGGAAAGTGAAGGAACAGGGAGAAGGGTGTAGAGGAAGGAGAACATAAACAGCCCTGGAGGAACCTGACAGAAAATGCATACACCACCTGGTCTCCAGGGAGGTATGGCCATCTAGGAGGGGGCTGTGGTGGGCATGATGATACAGGAGGAGCAAGAGAGGAGGCGACACTTCCTCTGGTTTGCAGCCAAGCTCTGGCTGGATCATTTCCCAGAGCAGCCAGATGTCCAGAGTGTCACAAGGAAAACTTGGTCCTGCTAGAGCTCCCTGGTCCGGCTGGTGTAAAACCATTAAGCTGCCCATCACAGTGGGAAGTGTGAAAGGTGCTGCAAGGATACATGCTACTGGAGTTTATGCATTCCTTGCTCTCCCCTCTCCACCCACCATCAGCTGTATATCCCTCAGAGCTCAGCAGGGACACAAACCCCACTGCAGCACCAGCTCCCCAGCAGGTTTGGGATGGCTGCCTGGGGCTGTGGGGGACTCACCCCAATCACAGGCAGCACACCTCAATCACAGGGGGTAGCCAAGGGTGAGCAGAGGTTTAGGCACTGGTTCACTTCTAGTTTGGCCACCAGAACACTCACCCACCCATCACTGCCCAGCCTGCCACGCCAAGTAGGAGGAGTAGGAGGGTTTGCCTGCTTTCAACTTTTCCTTGATGCCTCTTTCAGCCCAGATCTTGACTTTTTTGGTTTTGGGTTTCAGACATGTAAAGCTGTTTAATATGACTTTTTTTTTTTTTTTTTTTTTTTTTTTTTTTTTCCCTCTGGGAGCACTCATTTTCATTATCCTTAACTATTTCTGTTTACGGGAGAGATGTTAAATTCTTTCAAATGTGGATTTAAAAGGGTAGGAGAAAATAGCATGCCTGAGTCTAGGTAGGTGGAAATAAGAGAAAGAAAAAAAAATCAGAGATGACACAGGTAAAATCCTTCTAATCAGACCAGGATATGCACTAAGATGGATAAAAGTGATCAGGGTTTAGCTCTGTTTTCACTGTGGGGTTTGCACTCCTGTACCTGGGCAATATTCATTATGCCCACTGCTGGCATGGGATAGAAATATCTGGAGCTGGCAGAGACCCCAACAAACACCACCAAAATCACCGAGGGGATACAAAGCATGGTAGGGGACAGTGTGCCCTTCCTTTTGGAAAAGAGGGGTGCCCTGAGGAGCCAGCAGACTGCTTCCCATGGGATGTGCTCACAGGGCTAACCTCCTTCTGCACTGCAAATGGAGCCACTCCTTGTGAGCGATTACACGCATCAAACATCTGGGGATATTTGTATAGATCTAAGCTCGTTAATCACAGTCAGGAAAGCCTGGATGAATGTTTCTTGTCCTAGCTGAGTTTCAAGAGCCTGAATGCCACAGGCAGGCTCTGAGCCTTGGACCACTGTGCTGCAGCTTTCCCTTTAAGAGCCCTTTGGCTAAGGCGATGCTCTGAAATGCAGGAGGTGGGACAACACTACACACAAAAATGAAGAAGTGAAGGCAGGAAAAGTTTCTCCAGAGGAAAAATGCAGGGCTTGTCCTTCACCCTGACGTCAGATCTGTCTTTAATAAAATCCCCAAAGAGCCAAGAGAAAAAGGCAGAGTGCCTCGGCTAGGTTGCCAGTTGAGGATTGCTCCGCGTTCCCCAAAGTGGTGTTTTTTTCAAAACGGCTCTAAATCTGGGTTCAATCAATGCATTTAATCCCGGCTTCCAGGGATGAGGTGGCTTTTGCCCTGGATTCTAGCAACAAGCAGCATTTTGCAGGTGAGTTTGGAAACTGCAGGAGAGACTTGTCCTCTGCAAACACACTTGGATTTGGTGCGGGGTGCGTGCAGGAGCCTGGGCACGGGTAAATGCATGGGAGATGGGAGAGAGGGGAAAGGAAAGGAAAGGAAAGGAAAGGAAAGGAAAGGAAAGGAAAGGAAAGGAAAGGAAAGGAAAGGAAAGGAAAGGAAAGGAAAGGAAAGGAAAGGAAAGGAAAGGAAAGGAAAGGAAAGGAAAGGAAAGGAAAGGAAAGGAAAAATCTCAAAAGTTTGTCTGAACTGAGTCCGTCTCCACTCAGCATCCAGGTGGATCTGCACAGAAAACCGTGGAGTTTTTTGTTTGCTTGCTTGCTTTAATCACTGCCATTCTTACTGTGGAACAAAACAAGGAGAGAAAGATTACCCATTGCTGCCTGAAGCGGTCAGGGTCAGGCTGCGAGGGGAGCGGCTCGGGGACGAAAGGGTCCCCGGGGGTGCCAGGACCGGGGCTGGAGCCGTGCCGAGCCGTGCCACAGCCGGGACCGGCACCGTGACGGGGACCGGCACCGGGCGCCGCCGGGCGCTCCCCGCAGGTGTGCGGCTGCCGGAGCCGCCTCGGGGCCGGGAAAGGAAAAGTTTTTTTTTTTTTTTTTTTTTTCCCCTGCTTCTGCCGGATCTCTGTTTTCTGGTTTGTGCGTGCGGTAGCTGCTTTCCTTTGCCTCCTCTTTGGAGGGAAAAAAAATAAATAAATAAAAGAAAGAAGAAAGAAAAGTGTATGGGAGAGCCACTCATTTCTGGAGGTGTTTTCGTTTTGCTTTGCTTTTCCCAGTGCATGCTTGCGGCTTGTGTAAAATCCCCGGGGGTAAGAGCAGTAGAGCAGTTGTGTTTCGGAAGGTAAAAATCAAAGCAAGGAGGTGGAGGGTGCGGGGGGTACCTGTTCCCAGCGGAAGAGCCACTGAGCAGCCATGTGTCCCCTCATCCCCATCCCCATCTTCATCCTCATCCTTATCCTCATCCCTGGAGCCCCGGGGACCCCAAAAGAGGTGCAGAGGGGATGCTTGGACATGCTTGGGCTGCCCAGCGTGAGGTTGTGGCATTCCAAGAGCTGTGAGGCTGTGTGAGGCTTCTGCCCAGAGGGGTGGGGGAAATCAGCTGCTTCACACAGGGGGGATTTTGCTTTGCAGGGCTGCTGGCACCAGGGTTGGCTTGCATATAGAGAGATAAAGAGGGGCTTTAAAGCAAGAAAGTAGGAAAGTAGCACGCGTGGTGTGGTACACCAGACGCACCTGTGTGACAGCCGATGGCAGAGCGATAAGTCCTGCTTGAATGTGGAGATGGACTGATACGGTACCCTCCAAGAAAAAAAAAATAGAAAAAGAAAAAAAAAGTGCCACAAAACTAGCAACAAACAAAATGCATCTCTCCGAGGTAAGAATCTACTCTGTTTTTTGTTGAGCAAGTAAAAAGTCACCCAAAGGGAAGGGGGACCCCAACTCCTGCCCCTACCCCTCCACAAGTGCTATTCCAGGACATGTGTGTGAGCCCTGAAAATTTTGTCGTGGTTATCCTGGGTTCCCTTGATATCAAAGACATTTGTCAGAAAAGCAGCTGCAGCATGAAAGTATGTGTGAGTGCATGCAGACACATGCGCCTGCTGTGGGGATGAGTAAGTAAGTGCAATCCAAATATTGCTGGCAGTATGCTTGGGCTGAAGACTATCTGAAAGAGCATCAAAAATAGCCTGCAAAGAGTCCTGGTTCTGGACAGTTTCCAGGTCAAGACCTCCACCCAACAGTGCAGGTGGAGCTCTGTCTCTGCCCTGGAGTAGGGACGATTTCTCTCCACTGAAGATTTCTCTCCAGGCTTTCTGTGGGGTCTTCTCCACACCTGAACTGGGGTGGGGTGGGTTGGTAGGCTGATGAAGGGCAGGTTTCTACCTAAGAGGATGAGGGAGTGGGAAAGAATAGTGTGATAGGATGGAGGGATGGGAGAGGTAGGGGACGGCAACTGGGAGGGATCATTAATCTGTGCAATATCTAAAGGACTTTTGAGAGAAGACCAGGCTTGGTCAGGTCTGCTTAAGAGAAGGATGTCCAAAGGTGGAAGAGATGTTACAAAGTAGTGTGGGGTGTGGCCAGCATGGCCACCCTGCCCAGGAGAGAGAACCCTTCTAAGTCACCCAGGTCACAACAGATGAGTGCTGATAAAGCCATGACACAGCCCCACCTCATTGTCCATTGTGTCTTTGGTAGCATATCCCAACAACAGTAAATATCTTTCCAACACTGTGCATACATCCATGGAGTGATAGCACCAGGCAGGCCACTGTGCATGTGCAAAGCTCCGTGGTATCCCTGGGGACCTGTGACATCCTCAAGAGTGATGTCAATATGATGAAAAAGGAGAAAAAAAAAAAAAAAAAAAGCTACACTAGGATCTGGGAAGGAGACGTGTATCTTAAAGTGTGTTTCAAAAGACAGCTCTTAGGTTCTCAGGATGGACAGACCATCACTCCTAGTTCTGTATTCAGCCACAGGCAGTTTCTGAGCCCTTAAACAGTTTTATTGATGAAGTTTTGTACTGGACCTCCTGCTCCAAGCCCTCACAACTCAGCAGATATGAGACCCATAATTCAGATTGGACAAAATATCCCAGACCAGGGTGATTAGGAAAGCAATTCTGCATTTTGTAGAAACTTCATAAAAGAGATTATATGTGAAGAAGAATAGCACTAAGAGTTTCTAAAACACGTGAAGTAGGGGGATGAGGGTGTATAGGTAAGGAGTGAACGCAGTTCTGCAGACTTCTCCTTCAATGATGCTGGTAAACAGCAGGTCAGCTGTCAAAGAGAGGTGTTGCTCTTCATCACAGGGATCTGGTTTAGTGGGCAATATTGGTGGGAGGGGGTTGGTTGGACCAGATGATCTTGGAGGTCTTCTCTAACCTTATGGATTCTGTAATTAAGTAGTGACTTGTAGATAGGTTTTGATGCTTTCATTGGATGTGATGGCAGTCATGGCACACAAACACCGTCCTTTTGGCTTTAGTGGGTGGGAGGGAAAAGAAAGATGTTCAAAGACAGTTTTATATAGGCACATTCTCCATTTGAGCATTAATTTCATTAGATAGTCACCAATAATGACCTGAGTTCAGGGCTGTCACAGGTTGTGTGGAAGGTGGTTTGAGAAATGTAATATGTTTCTTTTTTCCCTTCCCCTCTTTTATCTATTAGCACAGATGTGAGGACAAGAATTTCATTTGCAAAATATTTAGATTTGGTGGCAGGAAAAAATGATTACATTTCTCTTGCTTCTTCCAGGAGAAATCACATTCTGACCAAGTTTGAACCAAAACAAATAAATAAATAAAAGTTAAACAATCTACAGATTGATTTATTAATTTATCTATTTATTTTGCTAGAAGCTCCCATATAATTCAGTACTAAATGCTCCAAACATTATCCTTACCTGCAAAAATCCTGTGGCCCTCCAGGAGAGGTGAGCTGAGGTTTGTCTGCTGAGTGCTTTATAAAAGAAGGCTGCAGGCTTGCAACACTGGTAATGGTGCATGGCTAATCTTAGGCAGCAGGCGCTCAAGGTTGATATTACTTGTACCTCTAACCTTCCCACCATTCTCTGTTGCTTAACAGATGCTGCTTACCGAAAAGAGTTTGGCTATGATTCTCCTTAGGACGGTTTCTATCCTTCACTTCCCTAAATTGTGGATGACAATTAAAATTACCCTGATTAGAGCAGCTGAAGAGCCATGCAAGAGAGCATCCTGGGGCTCAAAGTTGCATCCCTGTGGATATGGCTGGGTAGGCTCTCCCAAAGCTGGTCTTTGATTCAGCAGACCCCCTCACAAATCCCCAGGCATAGCAAAATCATTACTATTTCTGAGGCAACATCTTGAAAGCAGCAATGGATGGTGCTTCAGATGGATCAAAGGTCCAGACCCAAATTATTTTTTAAGATACTCCTATGCCTGCTTTTCTGCATGTTTTTTATAACTTCTCCCATCGAGCCTCCGGGTTTGCTTAGACAGCCATCAGGTGCCTGTGTGTGACAGTGTCTTTGCCAACACTAACCAAAACAGAGAACCAGGGAAAGGGCTTGGCCTCCTTGCTCCCCTCTCACCAGTGCCATTGCCTGTTCGTGTCACCTTGGGCAGGTCCTGTACATATTTCCCTCTGCAGCAGCCCTGCAAGTACTCCTCTAGCAGGGCTTCTCTGGGGAAAGCCATTTAATAAAGATAATAGATGTGGGGTTAAGCAAAATCGTGAGATTTATATTATTGTGCCGTTTGTCTGTCCTGTGAAAGAGTTGCACTTGTTTAGGTTCTTCTGCCTTCCCGAGGTGCTGGGAAAAGGCACTGGCCAAAAATTCAGAAGCCTTCCACATCCACACGGAACATGTGATTTCTTTCTTCGGAAGCTCTGGCCTCCCATGTTGGGAAGCTAGGAGTTGCTTCAGCATCTTGCCAGTGCTCATCTTACTGAGAGCTGCTCTTTTTGGATGGCCTCAGTGTCCCAGCGGGGTCTTGAGCATTCCTGTCTGGACAGCCTTGGCTCTCATTTGTGAATGGAAATGAAGCTGTTTAAAAAAAAAAAAAAAAAAAGGCAAAGAAATAGTATTATGCATGTGAACATTGGCAGCAGTGACCTGGCAAAAGCTGAACAGCCACGGCTTCAGCTGAAGATACTTTAGGGTATCAAGCCTGTCAGTCGCTCAAACTGGGGACCAGAAAGCAAGATAAGTTTTTTTTGTTTTGTTTTGTTGTTTTTTTGTTTTGTTTTGTTTTGTTTCTAATTTGAGTTTATCACTAGGAGGGGAAGGTAGGCTTCCTGGATTAAGATGTCCTTCTATATTACCCTTTGGTTTCTTCCAATATAACTCCATCATCATCAGTCTTAGGGCACTTATGTTAAAACAGAATTTTCTGTGTTTATTAAGTAAAAACTTTAACTGACAGCTATCAGTTTGGTGGTGGTGGGCCCAAACAAACTCTACTCATTTATTTATCTTTCTGTGTTTATAAAGAGGTCATCCCTGGCTCCTTGGTCTGGACTAACAGCACCCAAATTTCCCCATCAGTGCCTCTTCCAAGCTTTGTCCTGCGCAGGAGCTGCTGCCTGCAGAGATGGGTTACCTTCACCTTCCCATTGCTCCATGTTGGCCAGGAGATCACAGAGATTTGATTTTACAGGTGTGTCCCTGGGTCAAGGGTCTCTGAGTCTGCTGCTTTAGCAGCTCTGTGCAGATGTTCTCCAGTGCTGCTCTGGGATTACGAGCTGTGGGTGAGGGTCCTCCTGTAATCTCATTGTCTCTCAGTTCTGGGAGGTACCTCTGTTGGTGCCTCTGTTACTCACTGCCTCTCTTATCCAGTGCATCCATACTGAGCACTTACTTTTTTCCCTTTTGGCTGTTGCTTATTCTGGAATCCTAGGTGGAGCTTCTGGAGTCCTCTTAATCCTTTGTACTTTCCAATATACTTCTGCTGGACTTTGATTTTTAATCCTTGCTTCTGGGCTAGGTGTGGGAAAGCAGAAGGGAGAAAAGGCACCCTCTCTGGGTGCCAACAGCTGGCTCTACTTTATGAGTAACTTCTTGTGGATGGAAAGTAAAGGAGAGCCTTTAGGCTGAAACAGCTGTGAAGAAGATAACATTTAAGCTAAGCTTTGCAGCACAACTTCAGCAATGAATTTCTAATACTTGGGCTGGTAATGCATTCCAGGACTGTGTGGTCATCTCTGTGTTCCTCTTCTCTTTCTCAATAGCTCCCACATTGTTCTTCTGTTTTATTAGTCTGGGTCTGTCATTCTACTTAACCTAGAAAGCAAATGAGAGATGAGCAAGTTGGAAGGCCAAGTTTCATGAACTCCAGGATGGCTTGTAATGAGCCCAAGAGGAAATCTGAGAAGTATTTTCAGAAGTAAATGTGGGCTCATGCATCGTCCACAGAGGGCTGTGAGTCAGAGGAGCATACCTGGGTCCTGACATTACTGGACATGTGTTCAGTTAGGACTTTGCTACCATGGATCAATGCCAGCCCTACAAAAAGACCTTCTCCTAAGAGCTTGCCTTCTTGCAGATTTGGAAGGAATTGTAAGAAAAAGAAAAAAAAGAACAGCTTGTGCTTGTTGAATGGAGCAGCACTGCAAGGTAGCTTGGTCCAACATTTCATCAATGCTTGGATGAACAGAACTACAATACCTGTTCTGCATTGATTGTTTTTACACCTTTTTCACAGAGATTAATCAAAATCCTTCTATTCAGTTTATAATTACTGATATTTAGGGTGAATCTGTTCTTTCCATTCTGATCTTACTGAGATCACCTCCAGTGAAATGCTTCCAAGTGTATATGAAGCCTTGGTTGGATTATTCTATCTCTAGCACACAACACTGACTTGACTGAGTTATTAGTGTTAGATATAGAAACATGCAACTACTACATGGAGCACCTGCATATAACGGAAAGAGCATGGCAAAGTCAAGAATAGAAAACGAATTGTGTACAATACCTGAAACAAAACTTGCTGCTGTGCAACCCACATACATTTAACAACTTTGACCAAAACTGCTCTGGATGACATAGGGATTTTTTTCTGTTAGAAGGTAACAGTTATTTGAGTTGTGTGTGCACAATATCACTTTCCCTTTTCTAGAACCTACAAATATAACTCAAACTTTAATTTCTAAGTTGTTTAAGAGTTTTTATTCCTTTCTCTGCTCTACCAGCTTTCCAGAGTACCTCCCTCCTTTTGTTTCTTGTGTTTCTTGTGTTCTTATTGAAGTTTTTCAAGGAATGACAGCAAGAGAGGGTGGTTGTTTCTTTCTCTTGCTGAAGTTTCTTCATCTCCATAAACTTTTACTTGGCCTGTGACGGGGTGATCATAGTGAAAAGGAGGAAGCATGGTTTCACTATAAACCTGTTTGGGGCCTTATGGGGACAACACTAAGCACCTGAATCAGTGACCTCTCTGAAGAGATCAGCCTTGCACTGGGCAGACACTCACAGAATCAGAGAATCGTAAAATCACCTGATTTAGAAAAGACCTTCAGGATCACCTTGTGCCAGGACTCTGCAAGGAAACTGGTGACTACCCCAAAAAGTTCAGCATTGTCTTAAAGTATCTCCTGATTGTGCTCTGAATACTTGTGTCATTGTCACTGCTAAATGGTGGTCTTAACATTCTCATATTTGTAGTGCTTTGTTTATTTTAATTTTATTTATTTATTTATTTTTAATATATGTTTGTGTTTTTTGTTTTTTTTTTTTTGACTTGTGGATCCTCCCTTCTGGGTTTTGAAGTCCACCAAAACATTCCTGGATATGTGTGATAACCAAGGAGCCTATATCTCACATTTATGATCACCAGATTTTATCTGCTGGGACAGAAGGAACCTTCTGTATTTGGGATGATAAGAAGGCAGAGGTATCAAAATCCATATGGGGAGAATAAAACTCTCTTCCAAATGGCTGGCACATGTACTTGGCTGCCTGCAGGCAACCAAGTCCTCGGTTTTAGAGTAACAGCTGGATTATTTTATCTGTTTAGCAAGGAAGGACCAAACCACAAAAACTGCAGCCAGTGCTGAGAATCTGCAAGTGGATTGCACTATAAAACTCCTTGGTTACATTTTTATGAGGAAAAAAAAAAAAAGTGGAAAATTAATTAGGAAAGTATCCACGTTCCATTAACTAGTTTGGCCACTCATCAGGTGGTTTATTTATAAGCACTGCTGGCAATATTTCCTGTTGGATCTTGGTCTTGGAGGACTAGGTCATGCCCACAGCAGCTGTGTGTGGGCTGATATATATTGATATAAGAATATCGGTGCAAATTCAGCTCCCTTCTTTCTATGAACTTTTCTGTCACATTTGACCCTAGATATTGCAGTTAGTGTAATTAAATAGCAGGGATGTCACTATATATTTAATACTGAAGTTAATTTATGGAGATCATTCACTATTAATTCTCACTGTTTTATTAGAGTGCCAATTGCACATATTAAAAAACTGACATTTAACTGCACATTTCTGTGAGGCACAGATCTCCGTGGGCCTCGGAATGGGGTCAGAAAAGCTGACACCTATGAGTTGGTGGATATCTGGGGGTCACTTGACTTGTTTTTCCAGATTTTGCATCAAAACCTGTGCTTAGCTTCCTTGGTGTGCTGGAGTTCCCCCAGGAGGTGGTGTGACCGTGCTCGTGCAGGCTGGTGAATTCCTTGCTCATCAATGTTGCCTGAGTGTGGGTGGGCTCCTGAGCTTGCAGTGGGACGATGCACTCCATGCCTGCTTTCAGGCTCAGATAAGAAGCTTCTGCTTCCTTTAGATGATATGTTTAACTCTGTGTGATTTATGTACACACAAATATATATAACACACACATATACAACCTACACGCTTGCATTTTTGTCGTTTGTGTCACTTGTTCCATATGTATCATATAGGCTGTCTGTTTTCAGTCAAGGAGACGACCATGCCATATTTTTGACTGATCATCCACCCCCCAGTGCCAGCTGTATGAAAATGCTTTCTAGAGTGTCGTCTGGGAGGCTGGAGTACTTGATCAGAGGAATAAATGGATATTACAGCGGCGCAATTAAGATCATTTAAAAACCTCTCCATCTTTGATGATTGCACCATTTTAAAGAGAAATAATTAAAGACTTACATCTGTCCCATTTCCCATGTCATTATATGCCTGTAAAGGTGTTGATCGTGGTTTTATTGTTCATCATGTAATACAGAGGGGAAGCTTTCTTAGAAAAACAGCCTTTACAATGGGAGCAGTGTGGATACAAATATTTTGGCCTAACACCCCCCTCCCCGTACACTTCTCAAGTCTGTTTTTATTTTATTATTTTTTTTTATTTAATTTTATTTATTTATTTTTTTTTTCGGCATGAATTGTGCAAGTGGAGCAGCCTTGGCCCAGGAGGATGCTGAGCACCAGCAGCAGGGTGCTGTGCAGGGCTGCAGGAGAGCACCAAAGCCCTGTCATCTGTGCACCAACACTGCCCTCACGTGTCGGGGAGCTGGGAGACCAGCCCTGTGCCTGCTCTGCTCTGCTCGCAGCAGCCTCTTGGCTTGCTGTAGGCAATGAACAGCCAACACCAAGGTCATTTTTCCAGAGACAAGCAAAAATGTCAGTACCCATATAATTAGTAATTCATCTTTTGCCCCCTGGAGACAAAACGCCTAGTTGATGTCCTCTCCTCTGTGGGAAAGCAGCAGCATGAACTGCTTAAGAGTTGAAATGTTTTTTATCAGTTTGGGGTTGTTTAGGATGGGGAAGAAGCAACGTTTGCATGGAGTGCTTTGTGGAGATGTGTGGGTGCTGATGGACATGACAATATCTCAGCGACTTTCTCCTCGTGACCTGCCAAGGAACTTCACTGCTGGGGTGCAGGACACCCCACATCAGTGTGTTGCAGTGGAGCTGCAGCAGTACCCTGAGCAAGGGTTTGTTTTTTCATTCATTGGTTCGTTAGTTTTGTGGCTTTTATTTTTTTTTTTTTTTTTTTTCTTTCCTTTGGTATGATGCTTTTTGAGGTTAGGAGGTCTCTGGATGAGAAAAGAAAATTTTGTCATCTGCTTGGTTTAAACTTGAGCCCCAGCAGGTACCACAGCAAGCAAGAGTGTGTAGGACCCCTTACATCACTGCACCAGCACAGCAAGTTGGAAACTGCTGATCACCACTGATTTGTTGGATGTGAAGGCATTGGAGAGGTGAAAGAGTCTTGCCCTTTTGCAGGCATCAGATGCATGTGATGTTTGAAAGATAAAAAACAAAGCAACTGATTTTGCTGAATGGACAGCATCTGAGAGTTGGCTCAGTGGAACATTTTTTTTTTTCTTTTCTCTCTTTCTTTTTTTTTTCATCCAATAAGAACTAAACAACTAGTTCTATTAGTTACGTGTAGGAGGAGGGATCATGGTATGGTTACGATGTAGGAACAAGAAATCTAGCTGCTATTTTTGGCTCTGCCACAGACATCCTGTCTGCCTTTGGGACAGTCACTTCATCTCTTGGGCCCCAGATTAAAACAGGGTTATTCAATACTTTCCTCTTTCCTTGCAAAAGGTTCTGCTTTCCACCATAAGCAATCCCTTCTGCTCTTCTTGCTCTTGCAGATGTAGTCCATGCATTCCCATCCAGAGAGCTGAGACCTCTGAGTTTATCAGTGTGCATGTTTACTGCTTGCATAAGTTATTTCTCACTCTTTCTCTAACATCTTTTTTTTTTTTTATTTTACCAAAGCCCTGTATTTCAGTTTTGTTTCCACTGACTTCAAGGGGCAAGAGGATTCATTCTCCACACAATGCATAATTTTCCTTTACTAATAACTTCACTCCTTTTTTTTTTTTTTTCTTTATGAATTTGTGCCAGGAGGTATTCTATTTTCCCCACTTGTAGTTTCCATCTTATTTAATTTGAAAGCAACAGCTTTGTCCCCAAAGCTTTGTACAAGTCAAGGGCAAATCTACTGGCCTCTTTTTTTTTCTTTTTTTTTTTTCTTTTTCTTTTTCTTTTTATTTATTTATTTATTTATTTTTTTCCCCATTTGCAGGGTGTCGGCTTTCATTTGTAGGGGATTGGATGGAAGGTACAAAGGTATAGCTGCCTTTTGGGTCTTTCTGTTGCATATTAAAACAGGATCAGAGCTTCAAATGTGTCTGGAATAGTGTTTGTCGTGCAGAGCTCAGGCTGATTGGAGAGCTGGCTCTGTCCTTTTCCAAGCCTCCCTCCTCTCCATTGCCTGTTTGCTCCTTTTGCTGTTTCTGAGCCAGCTCTTCAGGAACAGACTGTTCCCCTCATCACCCCATCCTCCCTTTTCACAGCACATGGACAAGATGTTTGCAGCCATTGCTCCGCTGACTGTCCTACAGCGGTTCTTGATTCAAAAAGAAGCAAGTACCCCTTTAAAGTTTTTTGGATTAGCCTGGCCATCAGGCCTCTCATAGTGGACTTAATGTCTTATCCCCAAGCCCACCTTTGCTATTGCTCCCTGCAGTCCTGTGGGCTCCCCAGCATCAATGCTCTGCTTAGTCACTGCTACAGGCACTCAAAAAGCATGTGAAAAGACCCCACGTTGTTATCTGGTCAGTATGGAGGGCACACTGCTTCCCAGTGCTACAGCACGGGGATGGCCAAGGCCATAGAACCAAGACTAGACAGGTGGCATCCTCCTGATAAAGGTAACACCAGAAAATGGGCAAGTGCCTGCTGCAAAAGTGTGCTGCAATGCAAAGGTCCTGCAAACTTACATAAGGGTGTAACAAGCTTTCTGCAAGTCTCATAAGCCAAATGCTCTGGGCCAAGCCATGCTAATTTTCAGTATTTCAACTGTGCACCTAGCCACGAGGCAGGAGCCAAAGGAAGGAGAATCCCTCCCTTGCCAGGTCTGCAGGATTTTAAATGTGGAGCTCTGTAGAAATCCAGGCCAAAACAGACAAGAAGTAGAGAAACTGTCCATGGCAAGAGTGCAGAGGGCAAGAAAACTTGATGACTGTGAGAGAACACCAAGGTGAATATTTTGGAACTGAATTCAAGGTTATCTTTAAAGAATGCTGTGAAGCAGCCAAGCTATTAAAAAGAAGCTTCTCTTAAATTCAGAGTTGCAAAGATCTCAGGACAACTGCGGATGGGAACTTCTGCGTGAACCCCCATTCCACGCTGAAGAAGCACTGTTTTGGAACAAAAACATGCTTTTATTCTCTCCTTATTCATATTGAGTAAATATATATGAGGTATTTTAGTAATTATCATTCTGAATGATCTCAATGTTATGAATGCACCTGCTGCTTCCTAGCAGTTTCCCTGGCTTTTCAGACTCTGCCAGTGGAAAGCCCCAGTGCTTTTAAAAGTCCTTTCATCTCTGAAACTTTTTTCTGGTCACATTATTTCCTTTTAACCCTATTAAAACTACAGTGTTGTACATTCCTTATCATTTTCATCAATCTGTTGATAAACTGCTACCTATAGCATTCATCTGATGCTATTAAGGTCTACTGGATGAAATGATGGATCAATATTTACACTGAATAGGGAAATCATATAGGGGGAAAAAAAAATAATCAAAACCCAAACAGATATGGATCTAAATCACTCTTAAAGACAAAACATAAGAAAAAATGTAGCAAAGTTATCCTAAAACCCAGTCATCCTTTACCAAAATGCCACTAAAAAAGCAAGCAGCATCTGTTCCCTTCTGTTTTGGAGAGTTAATGGTTGTGGGCTCTCTAAATATGGGGTATGAGACCCTGGTTCTCAAGGGCCAGCCCTTAGCCAAAGTGCAGTTTGTAGCAGGCTTAAAACTATCAGTCAAAGGTATAAATAAATGAATGTATTTAGTGGGAAAAAATATTGTTCCTTCTCATTTTGCATTAGACTCTGTAAAAGGTTCACTTGCCTGTGTGTTTGTGTTTTGTTGTTTGTTTGTTTGTTTGTTTGTTTTTCACTCAATAAAAGAGGCAGAGTAGGAATGATACCCCAAATACCATGTGAGTGACAAAACTCATACCTTTTTTGCTCATTTTTTGAAAAAGCCAAATGCACTTGTATTTTTTTTACCCTTCTGATGATGTAGAGGAGTTTCAGACGATGAACATCTTCCCAGGCTTGCACAGGACATTAACTGATAGTTTCTGTAAAAGAAATAGGGTGTGGGATGGAACCAAACTAAAAACCCACAAAAAATCTAAGCCTTGTGTGTTACAATCAAAATACTCATTTCAACTGTTTTCCTGGAAAGCTAATGGGAACTCCATGTAGGGTCAAGAACCTGAGACCAGATCCACACAAAATTTCAGTATCTCTCTGTTTTTCTCTACTGTGCATCTCAATCCAAATGGAAAATGATGAGATTTGTACACTCCTGAGGCTACGAGCTTGGCTGGAAAATGGAAATCAAAATTATAACATTCTAGGGTTATTAGCTTAGGAGACTAGGGGAGAGGGGAGACCAGGCAGAACGTGGGGGTGTATGCTGAGAGATGAATAGTTGTGGGAGGTCTGGTCCAGGCAGCTTTGGCTGCTTCTGCCTCAGGTTGACCTCAAGGCCTGGCAGTTGTCTGCCAGACAGTAAATTCCCATCATGTGAGCTTTCTTAAACCTTGAATAGGCTTTATTTCTTGGCTGTGGTCTGGGAAGTGGATGCTCTTGCTGATAAGCACTGTCCAGCTGCCAGCACACTGGAGCAGGCTCTCCACTTTGTTGCTGCAGGACATATGCAGTTGAAGTCTTTCTTTTTGTTATTAAATCTCAACTGTTAATCTTCTTGGTAGATTTAGGGACGAAAAGGACAAGTTAAAAAATGCACTTTTGACTCCATGTTCCACTTTCCTGTTGATTCAGCTGCATGTTTCCTACTCAATGGTTCAGTAAACAGAGAACAGTTTAACTCTTCAAATCTTGTGGTTGTGTTGCTTCAGCATCTCTGGATTCTCTCCTTAAAGCAAATTTCCCCTCTATTCTCTATCCAGGGCAGCCTTTTTTTTTTCTTTTTCTTTTCTTCACACGTCCCACACATTTCACATCCTGTTGTGGTTTAACACTTTATTCAGAAAGAACAGGATTTCCTCTTGCTTTTGGTGAAAACACTTCTCCCCTTTGCAACCCCCACTTTCTGGTGTTGTGCTCGTAAAGGAGAAAGTAGTTAAAACTTCTAATTTTATTTCAAAGTATTTAAAAATCAATCGACAAATTCCCTGGAAGTGGCAGAAAAACAAGATACCAATCCTTGTAAAGAGAATTTTGCCTGTATGTGTTGAGAAAGTGTGTGTTGGATTTCATCTTGGGAGAGAATACATACTAAGGGTATTTCAGACCTTCAGAGCAGAACAAGATCACACCTGTCTCTGTTTTCATTCTTTTGTTGCAATGGATACTTTTGATGTTGTTGATGGCATCAGTGGTATCCCACCAGTTGGTGGTGACTTGGCTGCATCTTTTTGCAGCCACCTGAGCAAACCCTTTCTGTAACTGGTGTGGGCTGCAAGTATACCCGTGCTGAGCAACATGCTGGATATGACAGTCATTCATCTCAAGCGAACAAAATGGTTCACTTTAAAACCTTGTCTTTTTTCTAAAACAAATATTTTTCAGGTTCTAACTTGTGCCCTTGTGCATACAAAATCCACCAGACCTCTGTAAGTCACATTCAGCAAATATTCACATGCTCCTGATCTTTCTGTATGTGAGTAGAAATCTGTTCTTCCCAAAGACACACCAAGATTGTTTTAGGCCTAATAACAGGCCTAAAGGCCTTTTAGCAGATCTGGCTTTCATGTCTCTTCATATTAACACTGGCATCTTCAGAGAGGAACTAGCTTGGGGGCTCCATTGACCTTACTCTCTGGTGGTGATCTGCTTTGATGGCAACTGCGCATTTCTTCATACTCTGGACAGCTCACAATCTTCAATGTTTGTTATAGCCTGTTCTGAGTTCAAATAGAGAAGTTGTGCCCTACTCCTTCAATCTAGAGTTCACTTTCTGTAGCCTGAGCTGCCCTGAAGTTAGGCATTTTGCCTAGAGCAGCTATCAAGTCTCTTGTGTAGTCACTGCAATGGTCTCCTCCTTTGCCCTCAGGAAAGAGGCCTGGGGTTCACATCCCATAGCTGAGAGTGCTGCTAATTGCACAAAGAAGCCAAGGAGAGTTATGCATAAACTCTTCACCGGTGCAAGAGTGAGTGTCTCACAAATATGTTAGCTGCTTCTGACCAGCTCTGCAATCTTTTACAACACAGAACAATAATCTGGTGAGTTGCAGAGGGCCAATTTTGGAGCCGTTGTGTATATGCACTTGATTCTTGGTGGTTTTTATTTGTTGACTATCTCTAAATTAACTTTCCTGCGTAAATCATCTGACTTTCATTAGCATTGATATTCTTTTAAAGCGTTCATATTTTAGTCACGCTGCCTTGGCTGCCAGTTATTCTTTGCAATGACAACAAGAACCAAACAAGATACATCCATGTGCAATAACAGAGTGGCTATGTGGTCTGCATTAGAAAGGAACCTCCTTTCTCTTAAGCAACTGCTGTTAAAAGCTAGCTGCTTATATTGGCTCATTATAGTAATCTTATTTGTATCCATGTCTTACTGTATTAGCAGCTCTAGGTCACAATCAAATCCGATTTCCTCCCACTCGCCTTCTCTCTCCAGCTATGTTCATAGATAAACAAAACTACATGTGTCTTGTGAGAAGGCTTTTTTCTTTCTGGCCTTTTCTGAAGGAAAGCTGGTCAGATATCCTCGTGGTTTTGTAAAAACTGAGTAGCTTCTACATTCATGCACAACAATAAACTTTATTTTTGTGTCTTTAATGGGATGAATTGACCCTTATATTGTTACTCATGCCAAAGCTTTGCCCTCCTAATCGACTTGTCTTGAAAACAGCATTGTTTTCTTTCTTAATAAATATGTGGAGGTTAGCTTGCTGGTTGTTTTTTTGAGCCTGTAGGTCAGGTTAAGTTAGTAGCAACATTCAAAAAATGAATAATAATATGTAGGTATTGGTGGATGAAAAAACAAATATGAGACAGCAATGTATGCTTGCAGACCACAAAGCCAACCGTATCCTGGACTGCACCAAAAGGAGTGTAGCTAGCAACTTGAGGAAGGTGATTCTCCCCCTCTGCTCCACTTCTGTGAGACCCTACCTGGAGCCCAGCATTCAGCTCTGGGGCCCTCTGCACAGGAATGACATAGAAGTATTAGAACGAGTCCAGAGGAGGGACACAAAGATGATCAAGGAGCTGGAGCACCTCTCCTGGGAAGACCGGCTGAGGGAGTTGAGGTTGTTCAGCCTGAATAAGAGAAAATTCTGGGGAGACCTTACAGCAGCCTGCCAGTACCTAAAGGGGGCTACAGAAAAGCTGGGGAGGGAGTCTTTGTCAGGGAACGCAGTCATAGGACAAGGGGGAATAGCTTTAAACTAAAAGAAGGTAGATTTAGATTAGATATTAGGAAGAAATTATTCACTCAGAGGGTGGTGAGGCACTGGCACAGGCTGCCCAGAGAAGCTGTGGATGCCCCATCCCTAGAGGTGTTCAAGACCAGGTTAAAAGGGGCTTTGGGAAACCTGGTCTTGTGGGAGGTGTCCCTGCCCATGTCAGGGAGTTTGGAAATAGATGATTTTTAAGGTGCCTTCCCATCCAAACCTTTCTATGATTCTATATTGAAGTATTTAATGTTTTTTTCCCTGCTAGTAAACCTTTGTCTTAGTAGATGTTCTATTAGGAATTGTTTCATTATTTTGGGTTTTGACTGAAAACAATGATGAGTGTGATTTCTAATACGCTTCCCAGATAGGTTATCTCTCATGAAGAGCAGATTTGTACCAGATTGATGCCAGTTTTATTTCCATAATAGGGGACATTCAGTTATGTAGGTTCCCAATGCCCTTGTGTACCTCCCCTAGGCTCAGGTACCATACAGCATTGCACACCCAACTGGCACTCATACAGACTGACCTGAGAAGCTGGGTGAGAATATCTGTAGATCTCATTTTCTCAGATATTAAAGAACTAAGAAGCTTCAGTCCACCAGTGTTTTCAGTAGACCATAAACTGTTTGGATAGGCTATTGTCTTTTGTAACAGATCATAAAAAATGGGCACAGAATTGTTACGATGAATATGTAGAGTGTACTCAATTTGCAGTTTCTCCCTTCTGCTTACAAAACCCATACTTCAATCTACTTCAGGGTCTTGACTACCATCTAGAAAAGTTAATGAGTTCCAGATTTGTTTACCGGTTTCTTTCATCCTTGTAGCATTAGTCTTCATGATCTCTAATATCATCTGTGTGAAGTGTCTTTGTACACATGTTTTGGCAAGTAATGTCTCTGCTCCACATGTGGAGCCAGTAAATTCACTCAGCTAGGCTGGGCTTGTTCCAGGGATTTAGGGCATATAAACTTAGCAAAGCTTTAGAGAAGGAGGCCTTTAGCTGATCACTGCACTCCTGCTAAAAGATTTCACCATAAATTTGGCAAGGTTGTTTATGATGGTCTTTCTTTAACCTCTACTATGAGCATACGGCACTTCTCCATTTCTCTAGCCTGTGGGTTGTCATGGTTTTGGTTTGATATCTACCTGGTGTACGTGTGCACAGACTCCCTTGCAGCTCCTCTCTGAGTGGATCTGTGCATGTTACCTCATCCAGAGCTGGAAGCTACATTTCTACTGATTTTTCTGTTTTATTTACAGGTCTTTAGTCTTTTGTTGTTGTTGTTATTGTTCTGTAGATATTCACTTTTTAAGTCAGCAGAAGAAAAGCTCAGAAATGTGTGCTTCACATTCTGCTGTTTGTTCCTCCTTTAAGCATCAGGCATCACTGTAGCAAAGGTCTACAGAGTTCCTTTTAGAGTTCCTTTTTGGCACACTCCAAAACACAGTGACAAAACGCCTAATTAAATCCATTGAGGGAGATTTTAAGAGGCAGCTGTTTGACATTGGTAGCCCATAATATAGCTAAAGGCTTGATATCAACTTCAGGAAGAAAACAATTAGGAAGATAATGTGTCCTCAGGGAATTCAATACTTATTTCCTTGAGGAATTGATTAAAAGCAGCATCTGCTCTGTGCTGTGCACTGTTGTACACTTTCCTTCCAATCCCTGAACCTGAAGTGGATTACTCTGATATATGTCTATTTGTGTGAATCATTTTATAGCACTCAGAGAAATGTAATGGGAATGCTTTCTAGGATTTTGCAATAGGCAGAGAGGACTTAGATTTATGATGAAGACAGAAAATTTGACTGTTGGAACTAGCATTGGCTATGCCCGCTGCCAATGTAATGAGGTGCCAGGAGAGTCTGAAGAGTTGTCAGCAGAAGCTGTAGAAGGTATTCAGTTCCTTTTTCCTCTTTGTGACAACATGGGCACTCTTGTTATTTTGTGTTCATGTCAAAACTCCCCCCACTCTGTTAACCATTTCATATGTTTTTACCTGGCAGGTGGTGTTTGTGATTTGTCTCCTGACAATGCAAGCCTTTTTTTTGCCCCTGTGTAAAAAATCTTAGCACACCTATAGTTCAGTTTTCAGAGACCTCCAGATACCTGGGACCTGTTTAGAACATGAGGCAAAACTCTTGTAGTCTGGATGCATCCCATCATCTTTAACTCCTGTTTCCATTCCTTGATTTAAATGTTGCTGTTCCTAGCTAGATACATTTTTAATACCATGAATACTTCCTTTATCCTCCTGAATCTTCTCCTGTCAGTCTTTGCACACTGCGCACAGTCACTGCTAGGGAGAGCTGCAGCTCTTGACATTTCTTCAGTCTTCCTTATATCTGCCCAAATTAGTGTAATCAAAACCATTTACCTAATAAGCCCAGTTTTTAAAAGAAGAGTCTGTTTTTCATTAAAGCTCTTTACTTTACACAGAGATTAAGGTTGCTTACTCTGCCATAGCCTTATAAAAGAACGCTAAGCCCTCCATACTTACCAGTAACCCAATATCATCTGTAGCAATCACAGGAACTTGTTTTTCCATTTTCTGATAAGCCATATACTCATTTCTACCTGCAAGCAATGAGTACTGATGATTTCATCGATTTGTGCACAGATGTTCCTGGGTGTAGGAAGTTCAGTGTGATAAGCATCAGTCCCTGGTGTCTGGAAGTATCTGTTTATTCTCAGTGGATCTCATGGTGGGTGATCTCAGCTGAACCTTTCACAATACAGATGTGAATGTATCACAAGGCCTCCTAGTATAGCGATATCATTATACATGCTGAACAAGGGTCAGAGAGGTTTCCAGAGGATGCAAGGGAGGTTCTGCATCTCTCATCCTTCCCCTAATCCCTTGTTCCCATTCTGTTTGGTTTTAATGGGACGTTGTCTTGGCCAAGAAAAGCTTCTTTCTTCTCAGGAGTATGATCAGACTACATCCAGCTCAGATGATCAGGCTGTGACAAATATTGTTATGGATGCCTTTGCTTCAAACCTACTAATGCTGCCTTACTGATCTCTCTGCATGCACTGAGCTAATTCACTTCAGATGTTACAAAAGATTCTTGCCATGATTTTTCCTGGAAAGGGGTAAGATAAGACATTTCAAACTGGATGATTCTGTTCTGCAATTGGAAGTAATTTCAGGTCCTTCTAGAGTGTACAAAAGCCTGGCATCTTCTGTTGGTCCTAAGAATGCTACTGACCTATATCTTTTTCATCTTCATTTTCTGCCTAACAGATTTCATCAAATACTATGAGCTAGAACTGCCAGAATATGCCATTCTTGGAGACAAAAAATCCTTTCACTGTAAGACTCTGCCTGGAAATACTGATGTTTATTCAGACAACTTGTAGGCTCCATCTGTTTTTTACTTAACCACAAGAATTTAGCAATGCAGTCTTACTGCTCATCTTTCATTGAAAGTCTTGAGGTGGCTTTGATATAATGATATGACACTACATTAAATGGCAGTTATGGTTTTTTGGATGAATCTGCACATGCCATGTGTTCCAAAGGGGCCATTAAAGCAGTAGTAGCAGGTTCTCTTTCTCTCTATTGTCTTGAAATCCTCCTGCTATAAAACCAGACATATGGAAGATTTCCTGTTATCAGATAAAATATTAATTAGCTGCCAAATAGCATTTTGGCTGTGCTCATGATATAAGAGGAGATGGATCTACAAAATAGGAATCATTTTTTTTTTCTGCATTACATTGCATAACAAAAAGAGATTATTTATTTACCTTTTTTATTTATCTTATTTATTTATTTATTTATTTATTTATTTATTTATACACCTTGTCAAAACTATACTTGTTTTTGACAAGGTATGCAGTCACACAATCCCAGAATCACTGGTCATCAGTGTCCTCTGGAGGTCTCTACTCCAACAAGTAAGGATGGAGAATTCAGACACCCAGAATGACCCAGGGTTGCAATTATCTCCTTGTGAAGTTGCCCTTCTGGTATTCAGACTAAACCTCCCTGAATGTGGTTTGTGGCTGCTGCCCATTTATATGCCCTCTGTTACCACTGAGAAGAATTTGTCTCAGACATTTCTCAACTTCAAGTAGCTGTGGGCTGATACCATTTAGCCTCTTCCAGACTACACAAGCCCAGATCCCTCAGCATCTTCATCCTGGCTTCATTGTCGAACTTTCAGAGGCTGCATTCAATTTCACTGTTCATGTCACTAACAAAGATGTAAAATAGTGCTGGTCCCAATACTGACCCCTGAACAACACCACTTGTTACTGACCTCCACTTGGACATTGAGCCGTAGACCGCAACTCTTGGAATGCAACAATCCAACCAATTCCAGCTGAGTGGTCCACCCATGAAACCCAAGCGTCTCCAATTTAGGGACAAGTATGCCATGTGGGACAGTGTCAAAAGCTTTGCAGAAGTTTCTAGCCCTTAGTATGTAATTAAGGAGAAAAACACCTTGAAAGTTGAAAATAACAAAAGATCAACTTGGAAAGCCAAAGCTAAGTGCAAACAGCAGTGGAAGATCGACCTAGGAGGAAAAATTCTATTTAAAGAAGTAGGGATGCATAGCTTCATCAGTTCATCAGCAGCTTGAGGAAAGTGCATATATTAGGTCAAGAAAAAGGTTACAGATTTGAGAATTTAAATAACGATGAAATTTTGAAATGAAAAGCTGTTTTAAGTCAAGATGTTCTGCATGGGAAATATTGGTAGGAAACTGCTGATATTTAAAAATGCAGACTTCTATTTTGAATAAAATAATCATGAAAACCAATATGATTTGGAAAAATGCCACCAAATTTTTGCACTATTCTTGAAATAGGGGAGGGGAAGGAGAGGTGAAGGGGAGCCTTTGTTTTACTTGCTTTTTGCCCATCTTGGGACAGAGGGTAAGAGGACAGAAAGCATCTTCCCTTTGATTTCAAGGTCATGACTGAAAATAGGAGATAAGCAAATGCAGAACATGGGTAACCGCAAAGTAAAACGCCAAAGCAGTATGATCTTATTTGGGAGCTGGACCTATGAGACTGTTTTTGCCACCCAACCCATGACTCATATGTCAACATCTTGTTCTGTACAGTTTTAGGATTATTTGTAACCTTATGACCTTGGATGATCCAAATGCAATCTCTCTCTCTCTCTCTCTCTCTCTTTTTTTTTTTTTTTTTTTTTTTTTTCCCTGCACTCTACTTTCCAAAAATTTAAGTCTGTCTATTCGTCCCTTCTGAAGACTTTACTCTGCTGTTTCTCCAGATGTTCTCTGATGGTTTTCAAACTCTAGATCAAGCTGGTTTTACCAGATGAGCTCATTAGCTGCACAGATGGAACATGTGCAGCGCAAGACTTTGAAATGTTCTCAGAACACAGAAAATATGTTGTTTAATATCCCAATTAGTGGAGTATGTAGTGGCAGTGTCAATTTGTTAAGAATGTCCAAATATTTTTAGGTCACTGTGCTCTTAGAAAGTGTTACTCTAACTAGAAGAACACTTATGAAACATCAGGTCACATTCTGACAGGGAAGTTCTTTTGTTCTAAACACTCCATGAAAAAAAAAAAAAAAAAAAAAAAAAAAAAAAAGTGAAGAAAATGAAAGACCACACTGAGTTTGCCAGTATAAGCAATATTCTGGCAAAGTAGTGAATATATGTAATATTTACCCTGCAATTGTCTAAACTAAGTTAAAAAAGGCTATTCCAAACATCTGCCTATACTCTTCCCACAGATATATTTTATGAAATAATGTTATGGGAAGTTGATTTTTCATCACTCACAGATTCTAGAAATATTAGCGGTTGACTCACTGTGGATTTTTTATTTTCTTAAGATATTGAATATTATACTTCATGCAGAATGTTCCTTTCTGCTCAACCTACAGTGCACAGAAAGGATAAATCTGAGTGGCACCTGGCATCTATAAAACTATCTTACATTATCTGGGTTCAGAGTCTGTTATTTTACAATATGTTATGGAGATTTCATGTCTGGAATCAATTTTAATAAAGTATCTAGAAACTCATGTCTGCTCTATGGAAGCTGAGTCCCCAGTAATCATGTTTTCCACTTACCATTACTTGTCCTGCAGAATCTGTCTTATACCTCTGTCCTGATGCTAGCTCACTTGTCACTAGTATTATCTTGCGGTAGAGTTTCTGAGAATTCATGGGGACTCTGAGATTTGCAGCAAGAGCATAAAAGTGAGGAAGGCCTGATAGTACTGTAATTACTACTGATCTTGCTGTTAGAACTGACTGACTCTGTCAACCCATCTGTCTTGTGTGTGATAATAATACAAATATTCAGCAATATTCATTCAAAAGTTCAAAGTGGGCAAGGCAAAAAACAAGCTTCCACTTTGATGACATGGTTTAAGCCCGTTGATGTAAGCTTTTCATTACTAATGCCCATCAGAGACTGAGGACTTGACCTTGTATTGAACAATGCTCCTGCTATCACACCCCAGCATTGTATAGTGAGATACCAATTCTATTGAGCTACGCCTAAATTCCTGTTGTCCCACATTATTTCCTTGCTCCCAGCATCTATCTTGAAGTCCCTTGGAACTCATTAGCCTTCAAAATATTCCTTCCTTGGCATGCCTGCTTCTCTATCTTACATGTACAATCACAAATTCCAGATACATCCTGTTATTTCTCCTTCTCATTTGTATCTCGGGGCATTTAGAGGACTGTAGACAGATGTAATGTCATTTGTGTGGAAATCATGTAATATTTAGAAATCAGTTGTTTTTCATTACAAGACAACCAGTTGTTTCCATAAACTGGTGCCTTTGCTGTAGCAATGGGATCTAAGTACCAGAAAAAAACAAACAAACAAACAAACAAACAAACAAAAAAACTCTTACAGTGTAAACACCATAAACAGTTTGTCATTTTAGATTAATTTTCTTATGTTAGCCCAGAATGCCAGCTGTGTCCTAGGCTGCATCAAAAAAAGATGTGACCAGCAGGTTGAGGGAGGTGATTGCCCTCCTTTACTCTTCCGTCCTGAGTACACCCCTGGAGCACTGCATCCAGGTTTGGGACCTTCATCACAATGAAGATGTGGATCTGTTAGAGCTGATCCAGAGGAGGGCTACAAGGATGGTCAGAGGGCTGGAGTACCTCTCCTATGAAGAAAGGCTGAGAGAGCTGGGCATGTTCTGCCTGGAGAAGAGAAGGCTCTGGGGAGACCTCATTAACATTTTAATGGATAAAGGGAGACTTCACAACATTTTAATACTTGAAGGGGTCTTATAAAAAGGATGGAGAGGGACACTTTTCTCAGGATAGAACAAGAGATGATAGTCTTAAACTGAAAGAGGATAGATTTAGATTAGACATTAGGAAGAAACTTTTTACTGTAAGGGTAGTGAGGCACTGGAACAGGCTGCCCAGAGAAACTGTGGATGCCCCATACCTGGAGGTGTTCAACACCAGGCTGGATGAGGCCTTGGCCAACCTGATCTAGTGGGTGGCATCCCTGTCTATAGAAGGGGGGTCGAGTTAGATGATCTTTAAGGTCCCTTTCAACCCGAGCCTTTCTATGATTCTGTTACCTATTGTATAGTGAAATAAAAACTATCCCTTTCCTTTGTCCCTCTGTGCCTTTGCTTTTCTTCACCTTAACTGGACTTGGGAGTATTTTTTTCAACAGGAAAATGTCTTGTAATTTTGGAGAAAATTAATTTGGACAGGAAGAATATTACAAAATTTTGTTCTTCATATGTTTGAGAACAGCAAGATTCTCAAGGCTTTCAGACTGGACCCTCAACAGTGCTCTTACCTTTCTGTCAAGGTTAATGCAAACTTGCCTCTTCTCTTGAGTGGTTGCACAGTGGGCATTTACATTTTCTGTGGATGGGGTGAAAATGCTTTGGTTTGCAGTGTCTGAAGGCCTCAGTTTCACACCTTTGTTTTAGAGAGGCTGATAAAGTACTTCCCTATCTCTGGGGTTGTGCCCCCCATTCAAATATGCATACACTTCTCCCTTTTTGACTGTAGAACGGAAAGATAAATCTAGACCTTAGATGTGGTTAAAGCAGGTGAAAAGGCAGGATTATGCACTGAGTTGTTGAACTCTTTTTTTCTGCTGGGATTACACTAAGCAGTCTATGTGCTTGCGCAGAGATGACACAGAGACATGGAAAGTGATGTGGATTCATTCAATATATTGTTTATATTTCATTTTTTCTTTAATTTTAACTTCTTTATTAAGCTCCATCCCCTGTGTTCCCTTGTGAACAGCAGTGTGTCAGGTTGGTATTAAGTTGTTTGCAATGTGAGGGGAGACTTCTGGGCTGCTTTTTAAAATTATTTTAGTTTTTTAGAACATTTGGAGTTACATGGTATTGGAGTTGTCTCTACAGGTGTTTCTGCTTGGGGTGGCTAAATAGTTCAGCCAGTAAACGTAACCAGGAGAAAGCAGATGCATTACTTGGCAGAGGAAGAGCACAAATTTACAACCTTTTTCCTGGAAGTGCATCCGCAGGTGTCGTCTTAAATTTTATTTATTTATTTATTATTAACCTCAGTGTCCAGGTTTAGGACAGTCAATCTGCAAAAAATAAAGGCATTTTGAGTGATTAGCTGCTGCTAGCAGGCTTTGCTGCACAATCTTCCACTGTTTGGGTCAGTCTGTAAATCAGCTGATTTAAACACATAATCTCCTTTTTGTAATAAGGAGGATATTTTAATAAAGGTTTTATCACCGACTGTTATTTATAAATGTGTCAGAGATGGAGGACAGGAAATAATCCAGATCACATCGCTCCGTCAACAATATCTGGCAGCATCCAGAAAGGCAACATCAGAAATGTAACTTTAAAATACTCATTTTAAATGTTTACTGTCAGAAATTAAAAGGAGTCCACTCAACAGTATGTGCCCTGAAAACCACAGCTCATACTTTTGCAGCTAAGGATTGGCTCAAGGGTCCTTTTAAAGCAAATTACTGTCAAGGAGAAAACAGCATATGTGATAACCCACTATCATTTGAGCTGATTTCTGCAGGCCATCTCTCATAACCCTTTCTCCAGCAATGCCAGTAGCCAGATGAAATGGCTTAAAAATGGCTTAGAAATCACCATCCTTTTGAGACTCTATCCCATCAGTAAATGGAGAAGAGCATGCATAACTTTTCTCTCCTCATCTTGATGAGAAAAATACCTGAAATGAATACACAGAAATGTCAGAAATGTATTTTTAAACACCTATATGAACTGGAAGTGAAGGAATATATTGCCATGCATCTAGAGCTTTAATGCTTAAAAACAGAGATTGAGGTTTCCTGGTTTCCTCATATGTTATGTGAAAGTGCTGCTGTATCTCTGGCTGTCTTGCAATTTGGAGTGTATACACTAAGTTCAACACCATAACTTGGTCTTTCAATTTTTCAAAACTAAAACAAATTTACAATATCGTATTTTCCAACAAATTGGAAATATACCTTACTAGGCAGTCAGTCATTTTTTATTTTCTCCTTCTGTCCTCTTGAATATGAACACAGAAATTTGCAGGGAATCGTTGCTACCAAAATAATATTATCTGCATATGTACACAGAAACTAATTTTGGAACTTGTCCAGCATAAATCGGGAGCATAAATATACCATAAATCTGCTGACTCTAAGCTTGAAGAGTAATTGTAGAAAACATGTTAATTACCAATATCTTGGAAAAAAAAAAAAAAAAATCACACTATACACTTTTTTTACTTTCTCTGACATTTTAAAATTTACTTGTCAAATCCCCAGCATTGTGTTTTGTTGGTGTTTCCCTTTACTACAATGTTTAAATTTCTCTTCACTCTCATGTTGACTTTCATAGAAAACCATTGTCCTCTTATGTATTATAATGACATTGAAGATGTGATTCATGAAACCTTATATGTGATTTTTTGTTGTTGGTGGTGGTTTTTGTTTGTTTGTTTGTTTGTTTGTTTGTTTTCTTTCTAAGGATGGCTGTTGCTGAGAACCATTACAGAGTATTAGTAGGAAAGTAATAGTATTCCAAAATGTTTTGAGATACTGTACTAGTGGTGTTGGATGGCTTTTCCAAAGGGATTTAAATATCCCAGTAGTGACAGCAAAACACAGAAGAGGAAAGGCCAAGAATTTTATAAATCTGCACAATTGCCTCTTCTATAGCAAAGCTCTGAGGGACTTCAGAGGGCAGAGGAAGAGGGTCTTGAAGCTGTGCATGTTGTACACTTGTTCTGGTACCTGGTGGACATCATTTTCCAAAGAAAATCTGGTGGTGATGGAGCCTAGGACAGGATGCTCTTTCCGTCTCTCCATGGCTTCTCTATTTGTAAAATAAGGGAGTCAAAAATATTTTGACACTTATTCACACTGATGCTCGTGTAACCTACACTAAGTTTCCTTCCTGTGGCTTGCTCAGCTAACACCACTGGATATCTAAGTATATCCAACAGCCACAACAGCTACAAGTCACTACAGGGACCCTTGAAAAGCTTCCCTGGTCACCTCAGGCTTTAACCATAGTGGAAGCACTGTTAAATAATTTACTTTAAATTCCTGTTTATCATGAGCCACCAAATAGTTCCCAGATACCCAAACCTTTGCAAGAATGCAGTCTCAGCCCTCACAAATTATCTACAATCACTGGACTGTCAGGACTTACTGGTTCCTCTTTGCTACATGTGTTGATTCACAGATGTTTTCATATCTTCACAGGATGGGAACTGTTTCTTGCTCATATTAACAATAGGAACAAGGGACTGTGAAGGGATTTACTTATGGGGTTGGGCCATGGCAATGGGCTATTTAAATAGTGTGACTTTTGTCTCTATATCTGGATTTGATTATTGAGCACTTTTTTACTCATCAACAAAGTAAATAGGTTTATTGCACTTGATGAGGCCTCTCTTCTCAAGTGACAGATTATTGCACCTACTCAAATTTTTGTGAGTGGAATGAAAAATGCTACTATTAAAGGGCCAAGTCTTTTAATTGATCTGAATGTTCCTCTTTTAACAACTTTGGCAACATCAAGGAGCTTTAAAGTGGGAGTAAATTATATTGGTATGTTTTAGTTTAAACATGAGTTTAAATGTGGTTTTAAGCCAACTTTAAGGCCAATTCTGGAGGCCTTAATAGAATTGGGAATGATGCCCAGAGCAAACACATTGCCTATTTGGCAGCAATTAACAATGTGTTAACAATTTAGTGTTCTAAATAAAAGATAACTAATTACTGAGACGCTTAAAAACATCTTCAAATGCAGCAGGAGCAGGTTTAGATTATTTATTTATTTATTTAAATACAACCTGAGACAGCTAGCAAAGAAGCTGTAGAACAGTCAAAGAGCTGCTCAGAGGTATCCGGACAGATGGATGGATGGACGCATGGATGGATTATGGGCTGTGGGATGGTTATTCTTGAAGATGTTTTTCCCAACAGAACCCTTGGTTGCTGCATTTTCTCCATGGACAGCTAGTGAAAAACCTTTTTATTTTTTTCATTCATCTGGAACTGTAAATAAGACAAAACACTGGGGCACTAGGGAATATATAGTACAGTATGCGCTAGCCAGGAATAGATGAGAATACCTTAGCAATTTCTAGACTTTGACTTTCCTTGTCTGTACTTTGTAGGGTTATACACTCATTCTTTGCAGCTGTCAAATTTTATAACTAGAAAGAGTTTCTGGACCACATGGGGCCAGGCAGAGTGCTCTGCTTGATGCCCATGTGCAGTTCCGGTTTTCTCTGCAGTAATCCTGGTAGCAAAGACATATATTTACTTTGTTACTGATTTGACTTGTACCCTCCCTGCATCATGAACATGGCTGCTGCTGTTAAATATCATGCAGGAAGCAGATTGCGTAAGGTAATGAACTTTTGCCCTCTGTGTGTTTTCCTATGAGCTAAGGTACCCCAGAACTCTTTTTTTTTTTTTTTTTTCTCAGTAATAGTGACCAAAATCTGTGTCCTGGAGCGGCATCATTGCATTACATGAAATTCCTTTTATATCTCAACTTACTAAAGCACTTCCCATATTTTTCATTAATGTTGTAGTTTTTGGTTTTGTTTTTCTAATTTGATGAGGAAGTGTAGATCAGAAGGTGGAATCTTGGCAGTATCCTCCCCATAAAACTTTTCCTTTTATGCTTACAGTGATGTCAAATATTTGTGCACTTCTAACAGGTGAAACTCTGAAGTCCTGAAGCTTCATTTGCAGTCATCTAAATTATATGGCCCACAGTGACTCCATGTACAACAAAAGAATGTGCCAAAAGGTGAAGGTGGTAAATCACTGTAGAAATATCCCAGTTTTTTGGCTGTGTGGATGAAAGCAATCTCATGGGAATTATAGTGTGAGACTTTGAAGAGCCTATCATGGGCAAAGGGAAGACCTAAGACCCTCATGATGACCTTAGTATGTGGTTGTTTAGACGTTACAAAGGATGGTTAAGGAAGTTCATCACAGTACTTAGAGGAAATGCATGTCTTTTTGTTTGTTTGTTTGTTTGTTTGTTTGTTTTTTGTTTGTTTGTTTTTAATTGTTATAGACATTGTATAGCCTCATTGCTTAGCACTGGGAATCTGTCAGGGAACTAAACTGCATGCATATTTTGTTACAGCTGTGGAGATGAACAAAGCATTTTTCAGACAGAGATTGGTGTCCTTGTGCATCAAAAAAATATTCACAGCCAGTTAGCCAGATTTTGATTTCAGAGGTTTACTTGCCTTTCTGTAACCTTGTCCCTATTCAAGTGAAAGGGCTGGTTTATTGTAAGAGGGCACTTATGGTATTAGTGGTATTGCAAGAAGAGATGAAATGACCAAGCCATCCTCATAAGATCCATGATAGGGATGGGTTTCAGATCAGGTTGCCCACAGAGGCTGTGGAGTCTCCTTTGGAGATATTCAAAACCCACCTGGATGCCATCCTGCTAAACGTGCTCTGGGTGATCCTGCTGGGCAGGGGGGTTGGACTAGATGATTTCCAGAGGTCCCTTCCAACCTCAGCCATTCTGTGATCTTGTGATTCTGTGATCATCCTCACAGCACGGAGGTTCCTTACCTATCACAGGAGCCTGTGGAGTTGGTGGGCACACAGGCCTTTTCCCTGTCTCCTCAAGGATTTATGGGATGCCTTGTTTTGGATGCAAGACATGCACAAATATGGATAAGCCTGAGGAGGAGAAGGCCATAAAAGGGCCCCATCTCATGTGCTTTCACACTGCAACACTATGACCTTTATCTTGCTGAACAGGCAACAACAACTACAGGGTGGCATAACCCTCTGCCAGAGCCAAATAACCAGGGTGATACAAACCAGACATATCACAGCTTCCTGTGTATCAAGGGGTCTTGACATATGTGCCTATGTTCCTATATGGAAAGAGATCTCTATTCAGAGAGCAGAGGTCTGAAAAAAGTCTGAATACCACCAAACTGGGCCTATGTGGTTTGGATGCCAGTCCAAGCTGCAGTGTATTTGCCCCTGGCTGGTATCAGAAGGGCTATACAGAAAAGCAATGCTTTTTTGATTTTTTTTTTAATTTGTTTTCCTTGTAGCCTCTTTGAATCTCATGGGATTTTTATTAAGGACATATCACCACATAGTTCACAGCCCCCTTTTCTCTCGAACAGTTTCCAAGCTGTGTTTCTTTGTTTGTAGGCCATTGCCCAGACCTCCACCACCATGACCCCCACCGTCCCTGCCACGACAGAGGCCTACACACGGACTCAGTACTGTAAGTGGCCATGCGAGTGTCCGAAGTCCCCTCCTCGGTGCTCAGTAGGAGTCAGCCTGGTCACAGACGGCTGCGATTGCTGCAAGACGTGTGCCAAGCAGCGTGGAGAAAGTTGCACTGAGGCCGATACCTGTGATTTTCACAGGGGCCTGTACTGTGACTACAGTGGAGACAGACCTAGGTACGAAATAGGAGTATGTGCACGTAAGTGATGTACATATATTTTTGACTTAGATATACCTTGGCAGTTCCCCTTGGTCTGAGCTGAAATTTATCTCATTAAATACCTGACTGTAAATTTGTCAGCTCCTTCATTCTTTTTCTTCCATGTCCTTATAGCTGTCTTCATTCTCAGGCCAGTTGACTGGATGAGAAATGGCATCTGTATTGTTACTCTTTGGGTTAGCTGCTGCCAAGAACAAGGAACAATCAGCATTGGAAGGTCTTTGGATCTGCAAGCAGATGATTCTGTATTCCCTGTAACAGGAGGAGGTGCTGTAGTGGGTTGGGGCTGTAGGAAGGATAGATGTGCAACTGGCTTTAACAACAAGCATTACGGGCGTCTGCATGAAAAGCATGCCACTAAGGAGAGTCTTATGGCCTATTCCTAATAGTGGATTCAAAGGAAGAAGAGCACACTTTGTAGGATACAAAAAAAAAAAAAAAAAGATAGCAAACTGGATATTGTCTCAAAGCTACCACAGCCTTCCTAGGCCTTCATGCTGCATCATGTTTACTTACTTTTATGTTTGCTTTCTTAGATGGATTTCATAATCTGTAGTCCTCCAGTACATCTCAGACATTTGGTACACTTGTGGCAACAGCACTGTGATGTAGGAGAATTGATCCCCAGCCTGCCTAGTGAGGTCTGGAAGGTTTCCCAATCCCATGCATGTTCACATCCTTACTGTCATGACAATATAACTCTATATATGACATTTTTGGTTATATGGTGAAGGGCCTTGTGGTGTGCATAGCTGAGGGACATGAGAAGCTAGGTTAGACGGTGAAGCTGTTTATCTCTGGCTGCCACAGAAAGTTGTGGCCTTCTTCTTGCTTTCAGCATGTGGGTGGATGCAGATGACAGGATGTGCTGACATGTTCTTTCCCATACCCTGGGCTGTATACAGGCTGCATCATTCCATTCTGAGTACACCAGATATTGCCCTGACTGCAGGGGGAATGAAGGCAAGTGTGGGACTCCTGTGCTGGGGGTTGGGAGCTAACTGCTTTGAGGAATTTGCTTTGCAGATGGATGCCAAAAACTCTAGCTCTAGAGAATTCAAGGCATGCAGGACTGTAGGAACAATATAATTTGTGGAAAATAAATAGCCTGAAAGACCAAGGTACAAGTGTCAGGAAAAGAAATTGGGTGAAACTGTGGGAAATTCAGGATATAGGTGGACTGGCATGTTGCAGTGTGGCCCAGACATCAGATAGGAACCTGCTGGGAGTCACTACAGCTCTCCTTACATTGTTGGATTATCTCTGCACTGAAGCAGAGACAACAGGGTGCAGAGCACACATCCAGGTGGGGAGGTAGGCTTTGTGTACGTGGGGATGGCAATTTTGAAGTGCTCCCCAGTTGCCTAATTTACTGCAGACACAGTGTGATTCTGCATGAGGGCATTCTACTATGCCTATGTCTGTGTTTGGGGATGTTCTCACCGTAAACGTCTTGACGTGGGAGGCCTTCAGGAGGCTGAGTTAGCACAATCCTGGATGGGTATGCTTGTAGCAAAGAGGAAATCAACAGGAAATCCAGCATTTTCTTGAACTGTCATAATTCATGTGTGCACCTAGAAGCATAACTGAGCCCTCTGCTCTGGCTCCAGAACTGAGTGACAGCTCTTCAATACAAAGGCTGAAGCATTATCAATACTGGAGCTGAGCACAAACTGGCAATCTGGATCTGTGCTTCAAGTTCCATGAAGTCTATTTTTAATTATTTTGTGCAAATGAAGGGTTTTGTGTTTTATATTTTCAGTCAGCCCATTATAAAAATAGGCAGCTTTTGCGGATTTTAATCAAGCAGTTCAATTTGTATTGGCCTTGAAGCACAACCGCGCTTCAGCTCCATTTCCGACCAGACATAAAACTAGAGCAACCCGATCAGTGCGTGCACACTGCCTCCATGTGACCAAACGAGAAACTGAAGCTTGAGTTCCATTAGATTCCTGCCACTGATTCCAATCATTGTTCATAACTTTAAAAATAATAATAATAATAATACAAATTTTGTCTTATTTCGTGGATTAATATGATTCCTTCTCAGGGGAAATGAAAGGGCTTGATCTTTCATGCTTTTATTTACGAATATTCATCAAATAATAATTTTCATAGCATTACTATGTTTTTCTTCAGTTTCTAAGGAAACTGATTTATGATAAAGTGGTAGGGCTCTTGTTGCCTAAATATAGTCTGTGCCATTTGAGGTGCTCCTTTGCTGCCTTGGCTGTCCTCCTACTGCTGCTTCAGAAGGGTACAAACGTTGCACAGATCTCTAGCATATTTGCAACTGCATGTAATCCTCTCATGCATCCCCAAAAATGTCAAATTTCACTCAATATCAGCTTTAATTACTTGGATTTCTCGTATTGTGAACAACTTCTAACAACATGCCATGAAATGATCATTTGAGTGAGAGTTTGTGCATGAAACGTGTTTTGTTTTCTAACCCTTTTTCCATGATACATTAGAAGATTGATTTTTGCTGTGATTCAGAACAAAAATAGTTTCCTAGATGGCATGACCACATTTGGCTTAGCGTCATGCTGAACACATCACCGCAGCACTGTCATGTCTCCACATTAGCTCCATTAGCCCAGGGAGCAGCTTGATAAATAAAAACTTTAACACTGTTTGTTGACAGCATTATTTTAATAGTGCTCTGTCTCTCTCTCTCTCTGTCTCTCTCTCTCTCTCTCTCTTTTTTTTTTTTTTTTTTTTTTTTTTTATTCCTTTCAGAGATTGTTGGTGTAGGATGTGTCCTCAACGGAGTCAGATATAATAATGGGGACACATTTCAGCCTAACTGCAAATACAACTGCACTTGCATTAATGGGGCAGTGGGCTGCATTCCCATGTGCACAAACTCACGCCCTCCCCTTGTCTGGTGCCCAAACCCAAAGCTGATTAAGATGGCGGGGAAATGCTGCGAGCAGTGGGTTTGTGATGACTCCAAGAAAATCAGGAAGACATCTCCACGCCACATCTCCTCTGCAGGTATGGCAGGAGTTTGGTGGAGCTCTCCTTGGCCATCAGGGAGCTGAAGTCAGTGTCTGCAACCAAAGCATCATCTTGCACTGTCAAACTTGGCAAGTGTCTTGCCTTTGTGTGAGCAAGGCACAGATACTCTTATATAGAGTGTAGTGAAGCACAGAAGATGCAAACACCAGTCGTGCAGCAGTATGAGACTCATTATACACGCTTGTATGACAAAAGCCCCTCTGAAACACACATCTGCCGACACTTTTAAGATGTGACAAGTCCTTTTTACTTCACCAGTTTTTCATCAGTGTAGTTCCTCTGGAAAGCAAAATTATCTCTCTTTAATTTGGCACTGAGGCTTTCTGTCTGGGTTGTTTTGTGCTAGTCATATGATTTTAAAGCTCCTGTAGCTTAATAATCCCAAACTCAGACACACCTTGAAAGCAGTTATTGGAGTAGAAGTTTCACTGACAATTTTAAAATTAGGCTAAATTGTCTTTGCATTTGTATAGCTTTTTAGCAATTATGTTCAACTGCACTGATGTCATTATTAAACTACCTATGTTACGTGTCATATGTTATCTTCTTTCCCCGCACCCATATTCACAGTGAGGATCACTTAGCTGTCTGTGTAGTGTTGGTACCATTTGCCTCACACATGGTGCCTAAACTTTAGGATGTGCCTGCTTTTCCATATATGATAAATTTATCTTCGAAGCACTGTGATGCAATGTAGTCACATTAGCCCCAGTAGTCACATTAGCCCCATTCTACAGAACACCTCACAAAAGCAGAGCTCAGGGAGATGTAGGGTGTTTGAACAGGGAACTGGGATTTGTTTTCTTAATGGTATGTTTTGTTTGTTTGTTTGTGTTTCTCCATCAATCAGCATGTTGTAAAAAACAAAGCCGTTTTGTGGGTTAAAACCACCAGAGTTTAGCTCTCATTACTATTTCTAGTAGCTTTCGAAAATAAGTCCAAATCAAAAACATCTATTACTGATTTTGGCTTTTTCTCTTCATGAACTATGGCCTCAAATGAGCACAATGCAACTTCTCTTGGCTAACTTTTTCTCTTAAAAGTAGAAGTGAAGATAGTTTTTACAGTATTTAATATAACTATAAATATAATATTTAATATTGATGATTAACATTATAACGAGCAAGCTCAGCCCAGCAGTTTCTACAGAGCTGTGCCTGTGGGCTGTGCTGTGAGCTGCAGTCCAGTGGGGACTTCTGCCGAGGCCATGAAGGAACCTGACCTGAGGTTGATGGCTGCTTTCATAACAGAGCCCACCCTTTTCTCAAGTGATTCCCGAGCTCTCTGTGAGCTATTCAAGCTTCTCTTCCTTCCAATGAAAGGCAGTGGCTGCTTCCCAAACCCCTCAGCCGTCCATCAAAGACTGTTGACCACTTTCTGCTAGAGGGAATCAATTGAATGGGCTCTTAAATAACCCTTCATGGTGAGATTAGATCTCATCTCTTTCTGCATCAACTGGTGCAGACTTCTGTAATGAAGTGTTTACGTTGTGGTAGCACTTGGGGGCCCCAGACAAGGACCCCCTTATGTGAGGCTACAAAGAGAAAAAAAAGAAATGAACCCCAGCCCCGAACACTTGAGGGTCTGACACAAGTAGGTCAGTGGCAAAGGGGGTGGGGTGGGGAGGTAACAAAGCAAGCGGAGGTTCGCAGGGATGCTGAGCCACTTCACTGTGATTTAATTATTTGGGTTAGTGGCCTGAATGTGTAATGAGCTTGGGCGAGGGTGTTTAATATGGAAAGTTGCCCAGCTGAATAATATGTGGTTAATCTGGTTTCTGCAGCATACGAGGGGGAGGATGAAGCCTGGCAGAAGAACTGCATTGTTCACACCTCACCCTGGAGTCCCTGCTCAAAGACCTGTGGGCTGGGCATCTCCACCAGGATTTCCAACGACAACGACCAGTGCCGGCTCATGAAGGAAAGTCGCCTGTGCAACATGCGGCCCTGCGAGGTGGACATAACCAAGCACATTAAGGTGGGGACTGTTTCTCCGTGCATCCCCTGAGCTTTGCCTGGACATGGGGTCAGATGTGTTTGGCAGCATTCTGGCCTCTGAGAGCTGCACTTCTGAACTCGGAGGCCATTAGCAAGCACATGTGGACTCACTGTGATGCAGAGAGGTCAAAATGTCTCCTCCCCGTGCTTCCACACACCGGTATGAAAACCTTCCCCTGAGAGCTTTAATTCCAGCCAAAAATGCTCCTTACAAGGAAAGGCAAGCCAAGCCCACTGTGCTTGCTGCTGGTGCAGACAGACCTGTGACTCAGCTAGTAGAAAAGCAATAGTGCACTGCTGGTCATAGTTATAAACTGTATTTTGCAAGTGTCCTACCTGCAGCTTCTTGGTTCGTATGTCTACAAGTGTCAGTCTGTCACACCTCTAGATCAGGTCTGTAAAAAGCTTTCTAGCAGCTTCACAATATTTAAATACTAAAAAAGTTGTTTTCATATCCCACCTGTGTCAGCATGAAGCAATGAATATTAATCTGACTCTCTTTGTGTTCTCTGATATTAGCCTGGGAAGAAGTGCCTGGCTGTCTACAGGGCCAGCGAACCCATGAACTACACCATCTCAGGATGTGTGAGCAAAAGTCCTTATAGACCCAAATACTGTGGCATCTGCACAGACAACAGGTGCTGCACACCCTACAAGTCCAAGACTATTGAAGTGAGGTTTGAGTGCCCAGATGGAACTGAGATTTCCTGGAAAATCATGTGGATCAATGCTTGTTTTTGCAACCTGAACTGCAAGAACCCCAATGACATCTTTGCTGACTTGGCTCATTATCATGATTACTCTGAAATTGCTAATTAAATTGGCTGAATGCTGGAATTGACCCATTGCTCTGATTTTACAGAGGTTTTAAAATAAAAGGAGAATCTTTCATCCAATGCCAATGTACAATTTTGTTTATATATTTATTTATTTGATTTTCCTGAGTTAGGATGTTAAGTCTCCTTGTTTTGACACACTGTTCTTGGAGAGGCCTTGAACAAACAGGGATTTCAGCTCTAACAGACCTCCATCTATCAACGGCAGCCAGAAATTCCTCTATACACAGACTCCAGGACTTAAATGACAGTCCCATTGGCACTAACATTTATTAGGCCAGCAGTTTAATCACCCAAAGGAAAGAATATTATACTACTATGACAGCAAAAGTATGGCTGTCAGTAGCTTAGACAAGAGCTTCAGGCATCCTTACTGTCATTTCTTGAATAATGTGTTCTAATCTGGAAAATGAGCATCGATGTCTACTTCACCTCCCACAGTAGACTTCAGTCTTTGATGCTGGTGACCCTCAGAACTAGGCTCATTCTCTGTCACACTGACAATAGTCCTCAGGAAATCCTCCTCTGTCATTCTCATTCAGATCCCACCCCATGGTGAACTTCATGTGAAGATCCTAAGAACAAGATGGTTTCTCCTGAAATCTCTGGGTGAGGCACCCTTATCTCACTGCACTGGGATGGGTGAAAGACCCTCTGTGTCCTGTTCTCCTTGGTCTCTTGATCTCTTGGAGTATATTATGGCAGGGATATTTTCACAGTTTCACTACCAGCTCTCATTTTGAACAGCCTGAATGCTCTGAACCCAAAATGCCCACCCCAGAGCTCATATTTGTCGGTATTCCTCTTGCCCATAGATTCCATATTGCTCATAGGCTACCTATGCAGACCTGCAGATCTGTAGGAGGAGCTGTATAGAGCCAGAGGAGAGATGAAGGACAGAACCTCACTTGCTCCTTTCTTCACATAGAAATAGTGAAGAAAGGTCTGTGCCTGGAGACCACCTCTTCTACCCTGTGGTGTTACCAGCCAGCAAGTCCTGCTTCCTACTGGCACCTTGTCAGTGGCACATACCTTTGTTTTACATGGCTGAGGTAGAGGAAAGGAGCCACGTGCTAAAGGAGAAAGTAGTTGTTAGGCTTCCCATCAGCTTTGTGGGTGAATGCATGTGAAAAGAGAGGACAGCTGCTGTCATAGCCTCTGGTACATCAATCATAAATGGGCTGCTGCTTGGAGTAAAATGTTCCGCAGAAAGAGTTTCACACACAAATATTATATAGGAGTAGAAACCCCCAGTTGTTAACATTTTAAGCAATACGTTTCTCATCACCGAAGCCTGCTGGAGACAGTTTTTCTCCAGTGAGTTGTAGCTACAGCCCTCATGTACCATGGCACGTTCACCATTGCTTCACTTGGGAGAGCTGAGCAGTAGAAATGTTTTTCTGCATGGGAAAGTATAGTATATGTTTGAAAATTCCCTGGGGCACAAGAGAACTGCTGAGTGAGACATGGGCTGAGGATTGACCTGTACAGGGCTGAACTTCAGAAGATGCAAACTGTTTTTAAATCAGTCATTTATTTTGCTTTAGTTCCAGTTAGTCTGACTTCATCTTGATAAACCAGAGGAAGCTAGATTACTTCCCAGGAGACATAAATCTTTCTAGCCAATGACAAATTAATGCTTCTTGTGAGTAGTCTGAGAATAATGCAATTCCTATGTAAATCTTGTAGGAGAAATGCTGTAAATTCTCAAACCTGGAATTCAAGAGAAGCTTTGTTTGTATACAAGGATTTGGCCCCTACATTTTCCACAGAGCTGGGTTATTCCTTAATCCAAAGCTCTTTACTAATTCTTCTGAAGCTTCTCTGAACTCCCCAGTGGCAGAAAATAAGGGTGATACCTGTCTGCATGTTCCAGCATATATGCAAAATGCCTGTTCTGTTCATTCCTCGGGTGACAAGAAATGGAAACGTTACCACTTGGCAATATTCAGCCTCCCAACTGGCTTTAGCTGGGATGATATGACAGGATAGATCATGTCAGATCTATTCATCTCAATCCAGATAGCAGCTCAACACTTGCAAGACTGAGTATGTCACATTTTAAACTCCATCACCTGGAAAAAAAGCTCCACAGAGACATAAGAAAATGAGGCCTTAGCCAAGAAGTTGACAATGCTTTCCAAAAGAAAAAATAGTTTGTTTTGAGATGCTTTGTAGGGAGGCCAGCCTAGGAATTCAATAAGATCACTCCTAAATGTGATTTGGAATATCGTGTTCTATATTTGGACCACTCAAAAAAAAATAAAATATATATATATATATGTATACACACACACATATATATACATATATATATTTGTGCATATCTACATATGTATATATACATATGTAAATATATACGTGTACTATAACGCATATAATATCGTATTTAACATTTTATATAATGTTATATATAAAACATACACGAGCATGTCCATGAATATATACATGTATATTTATATATATTTTTCCTATTGTGAAGTCTGTGGTGCATAAAATAAAGTGCACATATAACATGTATTTATATGTATAATAAGTCATTCCTACAAGTACACATAGAGAAGCAAAAAAACAGGATAAAAATACAGACCCAAAGCTGTGGCACTTAATATGCTTGCGTAGCTTTGCAATTATCTAACACTGTAACCATCATAATCAAATTCTGCAGTGGCTGAAACACACAGCTTTCATTGAGAGATAAAAGAAGCTATTGTAAGCTAATGCATGACCAGCAGCTCCAGCGTGTGTTGGTTTTCAGTGAAGTGAATGCCTAGAAACCACAGATCTTCCCCCACGCATCCAAGATGTTTCTGTTTCTCGCCTGGTTTCCTTAGGGAACCAGGCATATGCAATCATGCTGTCCATTTGTTCATCTGTCAGTCACTCCCTTGGTGGGGAATTTCAAACAAAGTAGGCAGAAGAGTAAAGATCTCAAAAACATTGTGATTCCTGAAATAAAAACAAACAAACAAGCAAATAAATAAAATAACAGAACAGAGGAAACACCCAGCACATTGCTTGTACCAAGCCCACCCACTTCTGCCAGAAAGCCAGAACAGCTGCAGCACGGCCCAACCACAACAGCAGCATTAAGACGTTTTGAACAGATGCACCATTTGGAAATGCGCAGCCGTGGTGAAGGGAATGCTGAGGGCATCATGGACAGGAAATATTGGTTGTTAGAGTGCTGTAAGGGAATTTCTGACAAAAAAGCTATCAGAGATCAAGCTTCATTAGCTCTGCTGTTTGTGCAACTGCTTTTCTTTCTAGTGACAATGAAAGAGGATGAGGAACACTTATAACGAATGACCTTGTCTTGCAGTTTGTGGTGCTTTAGAGCTCCTTTATTTTAAAGGATATTTACAGGAAGACTAACTCTAGGACTACATAAAGAAACTAGCCTTTAGAAACTAGCCTTTAGATTCAATTCCTTGTCTCCCTGAGAGCTTGGGCAAGTCATCAATCTTTACATGAATACCTTTGTGGTTACTATTTAAATGTGCTGAGGAGCTAGATCCTCAAAAACTTTCATGGATCCAGCCCTTTGCTTCACTTATCCTCAGTTCTTCATCAGTGTAGCCAGAAGAACAAAGCCCTAGTGTCCATCTCCTCTGGTGAGAGTGAAAACTCCTCCATCAGCAGGAACTGATGCTCACTGTGCAATTGTACAGTGCCTCATACAATGGGTCCAGGTCTCTGCTGGGACCTGAAAGTGGTACTATCATCCAAAAAAAAAAAAACAACAAACAAACAAACAAACAAAAAAAAAAAAAACAATAATCCTATTGTGGAGATAGCAGGCTCTGAGCTGGTGCTAGATCCCTTTGGTGCAGTAGTCCAGGGATGGGCTTGAGAAAGGATGGAAGTGATGATTTTGCAATCCAGGCTAAACTGAGGCTGTTTGACCCACACCCCTCTCATGCCAATCATCATGTTGGTCTAGTAGTCTGTGAGAAGGATGGAGGATGGGATTTTGAGGGGCAGCTCACATTAAATGTATTTGCTATATTTGCTTTCCACAGGGGCTTTCCAGTGTCAGTATGGTGGCTCAGGCTGCTTTGTTTGGGAATACCAGAAAAGATTCTACTCACTGAAGGATGAAAAGAAGCAATCATGTAGCTTATAAAGACGCCTTTTACCAGAGCTCTGACTAGAATTTATAGCAATTTCAGTGTGCATGCAACTGAAAACAGGGTGTGGTGCAGTTGCTTTATTTTTGATGTGTTCACGGGGATTGTGCTGTATATATGTAATACAGCAGGACTGCAACATTCAGAAACTCTGAGTCATCCAGTAAATTAAACCCTGTGACTTTTTCCCCCAGTTTTTTGAAGTTTTAAGACAGTTTATTAAACTGTTGGAGGCAGAGTTCTCTCATTAGCTACAAGCACATATCCATACACGTATCTTTTCAAACTGTTACTTTCCTAATTTAACAGTCCTGCAGAGCTATTTCTGTAAGCTTCATATGCTGAAATATATGAAATATTAATGGGAAAAACAGATCGGGTTGGCAGTGTCAGTCTGAGTTACACCAACAATGTAAAATGTATAGTTTGTTCATACAGCTTCATGGTGAGGTTTTGTAGGTGGCATGCTGCTGCTATGCTTTAAATACATTAAATAACCTCATAAGTGGTAAATGATTAATGGATCTATGACTGACATGTCATTTAGAGGCTTAGACAAGCAAAAGAAGGTAAAGTATGTTTACCACTGACATTTCTTTTTCCTTTTCCAATCTCCTCACCTGGCCAATGTCCAAGTGTGGGTTTGCAATGTGTGACAAAACCCTGAGCTGAAGAACACGTACAAATGAAAACAAAGAGACAGTAGTATAAAGAAAAAAAAAAAAATAAAAAAATATTGCTCTGACAGCAATTCCCTTACTGTGAATATTTTGGCAGCTTGAGAATGTCAGGTATTCTCCAACTCGTGTCGTTTTGTGATGGTCTGTTTCCAGCCTTTTTTTTTTCTTTTTTTTTTTTCTTTTTTTTTTTTTTTTTCCATCACCCTTAGTAGATCAGTCTAAGAGTCTAGACTCTTAGAGCAAAGTTGAGTGTGTTACTTAACCTCCATAAGCCTGTCTTTTTTTTTTGTCATCTCTCTTGAGAGTCTGTAAGAATAACCTGTTTGCAGCAGCCATATGGACAGAAATTATTCAAACAATGATAATGATGACAAGAGGAAACACATTTAAATTACAGATTCGTTATTCCATACCCCAGCATTTACAAATCCTCAGAGCTAACCCCAGTAAGGATTCCACCATTTAGTTATAGAAGAGGTAAATTATCACTATCTGGAGGTTTTCAGAGTTTTCCCACAAACCAGGTTTGCCTTTCAGCCTGAACTGTGATACCCACCAGAAGGAACTGGAACCAGCTCCAGTAGGAACTCAAAACACTTTCTGTGGCCTCCTGCATCCTGCAATGATGGGTCTGTGTGCTGGGATTGCTCATGGCTACTGGGGCACTAGGTGAGAAAGCAACCTCTCCCCAGCCTTCTGTGCCTTTCTTTGGTTGGGAAGGGAAGTCCTCTGCAATGTAAATACTTTTTGACCAGCCAAATCTCCAGAACAGATTTCAGCAAAGGTAGCACCTTTTCCTTCTGCCTCTACAGGCATCAGAAGTCTCATCTAGCTGATGCTTCTTCTGCTTGCACATATGGAGCCTCCAAGTACACTGTCTTGCATGAAGAGTGTCTTGGATGCTTTCACAGCCACTGCATTTGGACTCGTCTGGAAACCTATCACCTCCTAAGTACTTTGCACTTTCCAAATGAAGTACTGACAGCCAAGCTGGGCTCTGCTCCCATAAGAAACCCCACCCTGAGCCTCTGTGAGCAGTGGGGAGGGAAGAGCTGAGGGATCAAGTTTTATTGGCAGATGGTGGTAAAGAACTAAGACTTCTTGGAGTTATTCTTTAGCTACCACTAATAATAAATGAAAACACATGGTAATTGATCAAGTAAAAACTATTCCCCTGGTGGGGAGATGCAAGTGTAGGCAAAAGAGGCCAAGATGAGTCTCACCGGTGTGTGACAGGCTGGGTGACACCACTGCTCAGGGCAGTCTTACCAAGCCCTACAGCAGGTTGGCCATGCTCCATGCCAGGACCACCCCATGGGATGAAACCACAGCTTGGCAGACTCACCTTTGCTGCACACCTTGCTGCATGCAGGGTGCTGGGCCTCGCAGGGATGTACACTCACAGGAACAAACACCAAGCTGCTGGCAGCTCTTGATCTCTTTCAAGAGCCACCAGTCATGGCTGTAGGCTTTGTATGGAGCTGCCCTGTGTCTCTGTGAGTGCAACCACCCAGCAAAAAGCCCTTCCCTGCCCCCAGCTCTCCCCACACACTGACCTTGACCTGAATACCATAATCCCCTTCAGCCATAAGCAGTAGCAGGGAGTGGCAGGTCACCCAAGGATAGTTTTTCAGCTGTACTGTGGGTCAGAGCCCACCATGGTGGCAGTGACTGCGCTAGGTGCTGCTTGGGAAGGAATTGCTGCCTGATTATCCCCTGTCCCACCCGTTGAGCTCTCCTGGAGATGCTCAATGATGTTTGTTTCCGGCGTTTGACATGCATCATGCAGCCATCAGTGTCAAAAGTACACATGGTAAGGAATAGGGGATTGCCTCTTTAATTACACCCAAATAACAGCTCTCCTCCAGCTTCCTGCAGGTGCTGGGTGAGCAAAAGATCCCCATGCTGGATTGCAGGGAACAGACATCAGACTGTTTGGCAGTTGCAATCGAAAGCCTTTTTTTTTTTTCTTTCTTTCCCCAACGCTGGTCAGCAGCTGTGTTGTTTATAAAATGAATGGAGCCCTTAATGAAGGAATAGATAGAAACAGTGAGAGGCTGTGTCTCTCTGTTGCAAAGGGCTGAGGGGGAAGGGTTGATCTCTTAAAATACCCTGACATCCTTTCTCTTGGTTGTTTAAACATCAGACAAAACAGTTATCAGCTATCAACATAAAGCCTATATTTGGCTCTGTGGAAACACTAAATCCACACATCAAAACAGATGCTGATATGTACAGACCCAGAGAGACTTACAGGTCCAGCAAATGTGGGATAGTGCAACACAGTGCAAAACAGTGCAAAAAATGCAGCTGGCATGTGTAAGGGGGCAGGCCAAGTTACTCATGAGACACTGCTGGATGTGTTGTTGTGGTGAAAACAATTACGTTATACTGGCACATCACAGATTGCAACAGATATTCTGCCCAAGATGCAAAAACAGACAGGAAGAGGATTCCAGCACTGGAGAGAAAAATAAGCGGCTTTTCTATAAACTGTTTTCTCTGCAGCTCAGTCCATCACTTGCAACACGTGACATTAATCATAAACCCCCAAAACACATCTAGGTTAAAGTTTCCAGCTGTTTAGTTTCTAGAGACTTTTAAAGAGAAAAGCAGCATCCTTCAGCACAAAAGTCCTGCTGTGCTGACATGGTATTGGCGTGTCCAGATCCACTCCTGCTCTGCAAGGACAGGGAAGGGAAAGCTCTACTTAAGTTCAGTTGATTTTTGCATAGTAGATCTTGAGACCCAGGCAGAGGTGGGAAGAACTGATTTCAGCAATTACACTCTGTGTACTACAAGTGGTTCTGAAGAGCTTCCCTGTTGGTCCAGGGAAGCCCATTCTCCTCTTAGTAACCCCCAAAACACTGTGAAGGCTGAACTGTTTATTTTCTGGAAGCCTCCTGTTATCCACTTGGAATTTCCTCTCTGCCATAAGATCTCCTTGCTCCCTAGTGGCCATTCATCCTTTCAGGAAAAGGTGAAAATCCAACTCATCTTCACTAGTTTAATGCCACTACAGTCTCCAAGAAAGAGGAACTGAGCATTTTCAAAGTGTAGGAAGGAAGTTATTTAAAAATAAATTCTAATAAAACTGGAAGCCACTTACATCTCTTCAGTTTAAGTACCATTAAAAGATGCCAGAAGACCAGTACTGTGGGTAAAAAGGAGCCATAACTCCTTTTAAAAGGTAAGGCACCTCTCCTCTGTACTGTCCTCCAGCTTTTCTGTACAGGTACACACTGTTCCTCGCCCAATGAATACTTTTTGTTGCAAAGCTAACATTTATAGTGGTCCTAGCAACTCCTAGCTGCTCAGAAGTGCTCGCAGATCCCTTTGTGCTGCAAGAAGGATTGGATGCATTCCTCCCTGTTAAACAATAATAAACTGCCAAGGCTTGACAAGCACACCACGGTGTCCTTGTGGAAGGAATGATTAGCCATTCCCAGAAAAGCTCAGAGAAGAACATAACTTTGCCCTTCTTTTGTAAGATGAGCTGGCAGAGATCCCTCCCATTTTTCACTGGCAGTGGCATGGGCTGTGGATGACCAAATCAAGCCATTTGCTGGTACCAGTCCAGTGACAACTGCTGAATAATCACATTTAGCAGAACCTGGGCTCTGGCAGGCCAAATATTTGCTTTTGCCTCTTCCTATCACAGGATTTTTATTTTATTTTATTTTTAAATACAGAAGGAAGGAGCCACCAAAATAGTTCCAGCAAAGTCACAAAACCCACCTACCCCTGAAACTCCCAATACATTAAATCAGTCACTAGGTAAGAGCACCAAGGTAAGTAAAAAGGTGACCAGAGTGGTCTACCAGCACCCAGACTGGCATAAGAAAGGAAACCTATACTTCTGCTTTAAGGATAGAAGTAAAATCCAGTTCCTGTGAGGAAGTCAGACCACAAACTGCAGGTCTATGTGCTAGCCAGGATTGTATCTAAGGATACAAAGAAAACTTCTAACTTCAGATAAGAAGTACTCTGTACTGAGGCTTAATTTTTTAATGCATTTGTTAGAGCAAAATTATCTTTTGAATAGTCAGTAACACTTGATACTGAACTACATTGTGTTTTGTTAAAATAAAAGTAGGCTGCAGTAAAAAAAAAAGTGGAAAAAAAAGTTCACAGCATGAACGTAGGGAATGGCAGGGACAAGAGCACAATTAAAAAGACTTTGTTGCTAAAAAGCAATGACAAGGAACTACTAACCCCATTGAGAAAGATCATTGTACTCCTGGTAAAAGATGAAGACACATACAAGACATTGCAAAGTTACAAATTTATTTGTTTTGAAATAAATACAAATACTTCATTAAGAAACTTTTCTTGATAGACTTTACACAATAGCTTTATTCTTTCTTGAAATTGTCTGTTCTTCCCACAAACCACTATGGATATTCTACACAAAAGCTGAAGTTAGTCAATATAAAGTAACCTAGACGGTGTTCTTCTGAACAAGCAATCCCAAAGTATTAACATTTTCTATTTAACTGTTTTCTTGTTTATGCAAGGACTGCAATGCAGCAGGTATGCATTGGAGCTCAGGAAATCCCATCCCACTACATATGGAAGGACAAACTTAAGAACACCCAACTGTGAAAATCTGACTGGTAGAAAGATATCAAACCACTAGCATCAACACAAGTAACCCTAGGTATCAGGTGGCTATGTAAAGATGCAGAACCAGCAGATCATTACATTTATGCAGTCATTAAACACTGTATTGCTCAGTTACAGTGTTGCCATTCCATCACTTTGTGGAATATACTTCTCAGCACCAGCGAGAACTCAGAGTTTTAATTCTAGTAATTAGTGGCAGTTGAATGTACAGTATCTAATTACATGCCATTCCACAGTTATTCATCTCTCTTGACAAAGAACAGCTGGATCTGGCTTTGCTTACAGAATTCTGAATTTCTTACAGTTGTGCTGGACACAAAAACTTGAGCTGCAAAGATAAGAAGCTGTCTGAAGTAAAAATCAAGCTGCTTCTGCTTTGCTGGCATGTATGGCTACCCTACTTGTTCAAACTACACCAACTTCTGCAGTATTGTAAACCCTTTGACCCAAGATCCCAAAGAGGAGATGCTACCTTTCTTATAAAATTTAAATCTTGTCCTCATTTGGCTAAGGGGGGTTTAGGGTCTAGGAGGTGGGGGGGGGTGGGAAAGAAAGGAAGACCAGAACTAAATCTCAAAAAAGTGAAATAAAAAAGCTTAAAGATTTAGTTCGTCTTAAAGTCACATTAAATTTGTCTATTTTAGTAGTATATTATTATACATAGGAAAACAGGCTTGAATACTAATGAATTAGAAGATCTATAAATGCATGATACATTAACTTCTCTATCATTTGAAGTCAAGCTATATACAATGCATTCTACTCCAGCTTCAACATGAGGCCGTAACACATTTGTTTCATTTCCTTTTTTTAAAAGCCATCCACAACAGTAATTTCTCTCCCCCTCTTTGAAACTCATCTCAAATTGTGCCAGTTTACTTCAAGAGAATTAGGAATAAAGGGATGTGGAATAGTTTTGATTTTAAAGGAGGATATTAAGCATGTCTGGTTTGACTCTGAAGTGTTTACAACCATATCAGCTTTTGGCAAGTTTCCTTTAGAATTTGGCATCCATTGAAGGAGGGCACAATAGCAGCAGCTGTCTGAGTTACAAGAGTAACGATAGAGGAAATGAGATGCTTCTTTTCTTTGGTCCCCATCAGACCCTGGTGAACAGAGCTCATCTTACAGAATAGCTTGAGATTAATACCAGTTATGTTTTTGTGGTACACAAGGGGCATCCTTTACTTTTCCAAACTGTGACCAGTTTACACCTCCTGCACACACTTAACAGGACACTTCCATGGACTTGGGGCCTGATTGCTCAGCATTGCTTGCTGAATTCGGTGTCAGCTCAATGCGCGTGTCTGTGTGGGAGCGGTTCCTGGAACCCTCCCCGGTGTGGGATCGGCTCCTAGTTCCCTCCCCGGTGTGAGACCGGCTTCTTGTGCCTTCTCCAGTGTGAGACCGGCTCCTCTGTCCTTCCAAAGAGGTTACACTGGAGCCAGAAGCTGTGCGGGACCTCATCAGCCTGGTCATACTAGCAGAGGGCACTGGAAGAAAAGACTTTCATTAACTCCTTGTTGTGTAGACTTGGTAGAAACCCCTTTCTTACTTCCAGCCCTAACCACCCTTGGAGAAGCCTTCAGGGTTCAAAATAGTTTTCATGGTAGCTTCATGTTTAGAAGTAGTAGCAACGCTCCAGACATACAGCTAATAAACCCAAATTGCTAAGGCAAAATTGGTGGTCAGCAGTGAGGGATTCAAGACTATTTCATGGCATGCTTTTGTGGCTGCAAAAAGCCTGACGAAAACTGAGGAGACTCATTAGACCTCTTTTTACTTTCAGATGGTTAATTTTTGCTGGCAGCCCAGGCTAGAAATGCACCTACCCAACAACAGCTGTCAGAAGGGCATGTAATTTTATGAAATGTTGCCTGCTGCTTTCCTTGGGACAAAGCAGTTTTGTTTAAGGATAGCTTTATGCCTTCTCTCAAGCATGGAAATGTCCCATTCCATGACCTATTGGTCATTAAAGAACTTACAGAATAACATGAGTAATGTGTATTAGAAAACATGGCTTAGATAAGATGCATGGGAATTACAGACAATTGCTTAAATAAAATAAAGGCAAAAGAGCTTCACCTTCATTTTGGAGAAATACTTGGTGATAGCTTTGTAGATAGACTTCTATCTACTATTTAGTAACATGATTTGGACTAAAAAAATCCTCTTCCAAACACCACAGGTTTTTTGTTTTGGTTTTTGTTTCCCTTGCAAATGCATATCCAACAGGGAAAAGACAACACATCTGGGATCAGAAGGCTCTCTGCATGCCTAGATACCCAACAAACTCTGGAAGCTGAATGAACCATTCCATAATGCCAGTACTTACTGTATCCCATGCCTTGAACAAAGTATTTGAAAGCTTCTGCAAGCTTTGCAGGCTGCAAAAGAAACAGAGTATTATTGTACATGATGATCAACAATTTAGTTTCATTACAATGTAATGCCATAGATGTCTAATCTTAATAAGAACATCTTAAATATTCTCTGTGTTCTTCTAAATTTGCCCGAAATTTCATTTACATGAGAAAATTCCACCATTGTTCTCTCTTGTCTGTTCACTCACCCCCATTGTTTTAAATGAAAAGTCATTCAAGAGCATTTGAGAATAAGATTTTTGGAGAAGTGACTACAAGTGGTCTAAGCCGGGTCCAAACTCTACTCGTGCAGTTACTTAAGCTGATGAGCCAAAGTAAAACAACTGGCCTCATAAATATGAGGATCAATAATTCAGCAGTTCCTAACACCACATTGTATTGTGTAGAAATCTCGTTAGAAAACATCACATCCTAAAGCTGACTTACAGATCAGCTCTTGAAGTGAAGCAAGACTAGAACAAAGGTAAGTTTTTAAGTTTCCCAGCCTGCTTTTACTAGCAGCCTTGGAATGTATGCCTAAATATATTTTAGAAACTCCAGTTCATTCTCAGTCAAGCCAGGTCAGCGTATGTAAGAACACAGAACTGTTATTTCCTGCCTCCCACTTTCCTGATCTATCCTAAAAATAGTCCAAATAAAAATACGGTTTTAAAATGCTGGTGCAGAAGTCTTAATCCATGTTAGCTTAGTAGACAGGCATAAAATAATACCTCTGCATTCCCACCTCAGACCTTTACTTGGTTAAGACTTAATTAGTGGAAATAATATCCCCTTCTAATCTTAATTTTGAGCTTCATTGGTCTTTAAAGAAAAAAGAAAGCTCAGATGACCGACTGACTTCATTACTCATGAAATCATAACTGTCCTTTTGGCTGACATTTGGGAACAGCAAGTACCCAGAAGGAAAACACCCATTTATTGCAGTCTGAGATGCTGCAGAACAGGATTAGTAGGATTTCTGTCAGCCAAATCATACCTGGGAAACTTGGGGGAGCCCACCACAGTCAGCCATCTGAAATAGGGATGAGAACAGCCAGTTAGTGTATTGCCAGAGAAATACATTTATGCTGAGGATATATTAAAATGACCTTTTTAACTATCTGACAGAAAAACATTTCACTTTGTTGTATGAGTAACGTTCATGTAGATGAGTGCATCAAAGTAGCTCAGCATTCATGAAAGCTACAACTGCACCTCAGAAAACATCAAATTACCTTGATCCCCTGGCAAAGCATCAGCTGGAGCTACAAATAAATGTTTTTGATAGCAAGTGATTACCAGTTTCTTAGAAACTAGCCCATTAGTCCTTATTACAGGTTCAGTTCTGAATTACAATAATGTGATGCAGTATTGGCCTGAACGACAAAGAGAGAACAAACACCTAAACCTCAGGGGTGAGAGGGAAAAATGCTTTGCTGAGATTGTGGATGGCAAGCATCAGCCTGACTTGCCAAGGGAAACAAGGAAAGCCAAATTAAAAAAAGCTATCTTGAGTGCATGCAGTATTTTTGGAGCACTTCATTTTTCCTGCCACTCCACCCCTCAAAGTCAACCCAACAAAAACAGTCCTGTTCCAAGGAACACCACAAAGTGAAATCAGTTAAGTTGTGAATTACAGGAAACCCCAAATCCTATCTAGGATTAGTTAGCAGCAAAACAGCCCTGTAACAGGTCTGGCATCAGCTGTAACCCTGAATGAGGAAAAGTTGGCCACCGATAAGTGTTTCGGATAGCGTCAGATTTTTCCTTAGAATAAGTCTGCCATGGCCATGTGGTAGGTCAGCACTCAACCGCCTCACCATTAGGAGGAAAAATTACTTACAACTCATTGTTTATTATCATTATCACTGCCCAGTTCAGTAAACAGAGATACAGTAGAAGGTCCCAGTAGAAGCATGACAAAATTTGTGTCACCGTTTGTAATCTATTACACTTACTGCACTTTATGTCATCACTAATGAACTGAAGACTGCACCCATACTTAATGCCAAGAAGCAGCCAAAGATTTGGCTTCATTCTTTGCTGTTTTGACAGTCCATTTTATCAACTTTTTGGAAAACACAGAAGTCATTTCCAAATGTAAGCTGTCCTGGACTGCATTCAAATAAAAAGCAGGATGACAGAACTGTGATGGATAGATTAGTTATCTATTCACCTTACGCTGCTGTTGAGGAAAAGGCAAGGACAGAAACAGAATGTTTTTGCAATTCTACTCTGCTGAAGGTTTTTTCAAACCTTTCCAAATACCAACATCAACTTTGCCAGCTCTGGTCAAATTCATTATTGGTATGTGAAATACAGAGCATTTCAGGTCTCACCTCTAGTGTTTCAAAATAGAGGAGCTGAGAAATTCCCTGTTGTTAACCTTGATGAGAAGCACCCAGCTTGGTTTATCCCAGTAAAATGCTCTTATCCTGAAGGCACTGCTCTTCCACATCAGAACTGAATTTTGATCGTGTTACCAGTACTGTAGCACATTGGTTTGGTTCTGCTTTTATAGTTAATTGAGATAATATTAAATGAGGGGAATGTTTATTTAAAGAAACAACTTTTATTATTACCTTCAGAAGCGTTGTCCTTGTTGGGTCCAGCTTTGAATTGCATTCAACCTATATGAAATAAGAGTAACATAAGATATTGTATGCAAAATATTAATTATGAACTGCTGGATGAAAACAAACTAAATACCTAATCTTCTGTCTTAATACTGACTAAATTGGGTTTCTTAGTCTTCCGTATAAGGACTTTCTTTATGTGTGCATATATCATTATAAGGGATCAATTAGGTCAGTTAACACTTATGGCTATTCTTTTCCATGTACAAACAAACCCATTTACTGGGAATTAGATTTTTTTTGTGTTTCTGGGACTCCAGTGGCAACCAGGGTTGTTTATCTTGTGATTCGGGGTCATCTGGTAGCATCCCAAGTGGTGAGTAGCCACGTGGCCAACAGCCAGCAGGCGGGCATGCCTGTTAAGGCACAACAAGAAGTCATCCAGTCATCTGGGGCGAGTTATAATGGTCAAAAAGCAGCTCTTCGCTTCCATAGTGACCCAGGGCAGAACTCCAACACCACAGAACAAGTTAAAATGCCAGCAGCAGATTCCTCTCCGAAGGAAAATATTTGTGGTTCACTAGAATTGCTCTGGCAATTGTTCCTAACACAGTAGCTATTAAATAGTGGTACACAGAGGGTACAAACAGTCAGGAATAATGGCAGCTCTCCTGCAGCCTGAAAGAGGATAGCCATCTGATAGCTGGCGAGATTTGCTGCGCCTCTGGGAGCCCTGCCGGGCTCACTCAGCATCTTGGGTTGCCTGCCCATTAGCACAGTGGTGAGGAAGGCTCGATATACACACCACAGCATCCACTGCTGGGGAGCTGTCGCCAACCACCAGGAGGACGGGGCATCTGCAAGGAAACACACAAAAGCTGTGTTATTTCTGTGGTCCGGCCCAGGCTTGCCCTCAGCTTTACTTTGCGTCCAGGGAAGAATGAGATGGTTAAATGTGGGAAAATTGTTTATTTTTTATTCCAGAAACTTTAAGGACACATTAAATCTCCCATATTATGGAATCACAGAATAGTTGAGTTGGAAGGTCTAGAGGTCATCTGGTCCAGCCCCCTGCTCAAGAGGGCCTACCTACCGCAGGTTGCCCAGGAGCACATCCACATTCCTTTTGAAGATCTCCAAGGATGCAGACCTCACAACCTCTCTGGGCAACCTGTGCCAGTGCCCAGTCACCCGCACAGTAAAAGTGCAGATAAACTGACATACTCTGATACCTTGCCTGAGAACCTGTCCTTTTCCTCACCTTGTGGTAATCAGCCCTTCCCATTGCTCTTATTCCCTGTTTTATAAGGAATTGAATGTGGTAATCAGCATCAAAGTCTCACCCTACTTCTTGCTCCTCTCCCAGCTCCAACTTTTGGAATGTCAGCCAATTTCAACCTCTGGCAGAAAAACAGAGTCTCAAGGCCTGCCATGTTTAAACATCAGCAGCTGAGCAATGGACTGGACAACTATTTTGTTTACAAATTGCAGCATAAGTGAAAAGCCATCAGTAGAAAATCTGGTAGATAAACGTTCTCTGCCATAACTGCTCCATCTTCCAACCTAGAAATTCTGTGATTCTGTGATCTTCTTGAATTACTGTTTTTTAATTGGTTCTGGTCATGTTTCTTTGGCTGCATAGGCATGGCTTAAGTGCATCCAGAGCCATAGTTTCCATTAAGTCTCCGTAATGGGTGTCCCTGACAATATATCAACATATCAATAACAATATATCTCCAAAATGAAGCTACAAGACCCTTTTCTAGCACGGAAGCAGGGCAACTCAGCAACATCTTTGCAATGTTTGCATACCACACCCCCAGATCACATCTCTTTGCTCACATCATGTAGAGGTGAACTGATTGGAAATAAAATACTTACTGAAGGGTGACAACATTTACTCCAGGAACAGGGCGTTCAATCTCTAGGTCTCGCCGACTAAAAAAAAAAATGGAGAGGACAAACATTTTTGATACACACAAATTGAACATATATGCCCATATTCTAATTTACAGAAAGCACAGGGACTCACATGTGTTAATCTTATATATGTTGTAATCTCCATAACTGATGGAGAACCACTTTTAAACTGAAACATCAATATCTTTGTTCAGTCCAAGTGTACCATCTTTCGCCCCACAAACACACAAGGACCTTCTCCCATAAGCAAGCCACCTGAGATCCCTAAAGGTGTTGTCAACCATAACTTTATACTGGGGGAAAACAAGTAACTCCACCACACAAATAGTACTGGCTAAAAAAAGAGCTGGACAGACTCTTAAAACAGTTTCCAGTTAGAAATCAGGTAAATGTATTTACCTGGTGTAAGAGTTGACAAAGAGATGAAGGTTGGTTTGATTCATATCATTAATAATATGCTGACGGTAAGTATGGATCAGGTCAGGGTTGCTGTGAATCTCTTCCTACAGGGGAGACAGAATCATTCAGAATAGGGGCTATTTTCTGAAAAGATCTGAAGACATGGCACAGCAGTCGTGTATCAGACTCATCTCCACACAACAGGAGTGCACCCTTAGAGAAGGGAGAACTTGCAACACTCAGTGGTTTCACCCAGAGCTAACATTAGCCTCTGACTGTCGTTCCACATTTTTCAATTTAAGTTATCAGTGTGTTGTAATATCACAATCATACAGTTGCAAAACACTGTTGTAGTGCAGATGGTTACAGTCAAACAAGTGTGAGGTTCTAAAACAAAAGAGTCAGAGTAAGAAGCTCCATAAATGTTTCCACGATAAAGCTGATGTTCAAAGCTTACAAACATATGTAATGTGAAACTCATTTTCACAATAATAAATAACTAAGCTTCAAGGACTTAAACCACTAACATTTTCAAACTGTTTGGTTCTATAATCTTTACAGATTAGTTCCTTGTTCTGCTGGAATGGAGTTTTCCATTGCATTTACTAACAGTTTCAAGTCCAGCAATATGGCCTTATAAAATAGTATTGAAATAGGTTTGCATTGAAGAGCAATGTTTCTACTAGTAACCATTTTTCTCAGAGTTACAAGCATGTTACGGTATAAAAGCCTTTGGGCAAATTCTTCTCAGAATGTTACCACATACAATGCTTTACTCATGCTTAAGTATCAACTACCTAAACAGGGAGCTGCCACTTCTGGAGTTGTTACAACTGCAGTGTGCTTGAGTCTTTGGAACTCAGGAAGCCTCACGGCAATATACACACTCCAAAGTGCTGGGAACGCAAGTATTCATCCTATCCCACAGTTTAATTTTGTATTTTGTTGTTTAAGTAAAATGTTCTCCCCTCCTCCCAGCTCTAGGAGGTAAATAAAGATGACTGAATACATCAGAGGAATGTTTTGAACATGCTTACCTTTCCAAAAAGATGTGAAATGACCAAGTCTGGTAAAGCATTTGTCCAACCTGAAATCTGAACAGCAGGATTATCTAAGTATCTGATATTAAAACAATCTTTGAACAATTGAAACCTTTTAATTACCCATAAGAAGACCAATAGATATTTCTCTGCTGCTCTTATGTACAATATCCTGGACTGATTTTTTTTCCCTCGAATCCTACTATACCATCAGGTATTGTTTACGTTTTGGTTGTTCTCATAGGATGTCTTTACTAATTTGATTACATAGAAAACACACTACCAGTGACATGAGTATATACAGAATCACTCCCTGAAAGAAAATTAAGTAAATCAGCCAGATATGTGTAATTTAACCAATCTTGTCCCTAGCAATCAACACAGAGTACTTTGGAGCTGATCCCTAAAGACCATGGAGCTCTGGTGTTCACACAGTGCATGGTCTTGATTTGGAAGGACAGAAGGATACAGGGGGCACACTGTACACCTAAGGTTGTCAATAGCTAGGAGAGGTAGACGGCAGTGACACAGATGTGAAAGAATTTAATTATGGTGAGATATTGGATGAGATAACTAAAATGAGTCAACTGGTCTATCTCATTGTGGCAGAGATAATAAACAAAATTCCAGTTCAAACTTACCAAAATAAACTGGTATGCTAAACTTTTTTTTTTTTTTAAAGGAGTAATCAGCATTGGAAAAATGTTACATCCCTGCTTTGGAAAGTTTCTCCTAGTACTACAAGGCTGTCATTGCACTTAATATCCCCTTAACACACTTAGAATAGGTTGATTATATGTGTGGTTAAAAGACAAAACACCAATTTTTGAACTTCTGTGTTTATAACAACCTCCATTCATTAAAACATGACCCTGAATGATACAATAAATGTATTCCATCAGCTTACCCTGAAAAAAATGTTTTCATAGGTTAAGTGAGTGACATGCAATGTATCAATTATACCTATTTCTCCATTAGCTCCAGGAGGCCATCTGAAACCAGCTCTCAACCTGTTTTCCCACACTGTAATCTTACAACTACAAAAGAATAAAGTGTACAGGGGCTTTGTTTGTGAATATCACTTAAAAGTCTGATTGTACAGACAATCTGACTATTGTTACTGTAGCTAATGCCCTTTTGAGTCTTTTTAGCATCTCAGATTCAGCTAGATGACTAAAACCAGGAATATATTGTTTTGATTTTTTTTTCTGTGCTCCAATTCACTTCTTGGACTATGCTTGTAAACAAAGCCACAGACAAGAGAGAAAAAAAAAAAAAAAAAAAGAAGAAAGAATGTTACACTAAGATTCAAGTTTAATTGGAAGAAAGTTGTTTCCAAAACTATTCCATGTCCAAGATAAAGTATTTTTTTCATTACCAACTCTTAAGAATTGTCCGTACCCAGTAGCTCCATTATACCATAGGTATCTGCTTCCTAGAAGTACCAATTTTATTTTATTTATTTATTTTTATCACTGGCTCTACAGGAGGTATGTTTGTAAATGGAAAAAATAAATCCAAAAGGAATTAGTCTGTGATATTTTGTGTCTGCAGCCATGCCTTAACACACAAGCTTGCCCAGCTCCTCATGCTTGTCATGTTCACAGTATGATTTATTTTTCTAACTTAAGAATGTTTACCTTTGTCGCTGCCCAGTCCATCCAACCTTCAGCACAAGGGTTTACATTAATGAGAACTAATCCCTCCACCATGTCTGCATGGTTTAACTGAAAAAAAAAAGAAAGAAAAAAAAAGAAAAAAAAAAACACCTTTGAGTTAAGATTTATCTTGTGTCCTTTGCAAGCTGACAGACATCATAAAATTTAAATTAGCAAATTATCTCCTGGGAAGGAAGGCAGTAGGTCTAGTTTTATCTTGCACAAAACAAGCATATGTATGGAAAAAAAAAAAAAAAATCATTAAAGCAATTCAACGGAGCAGCTGGAGAATATTAAGATTTAACTTCTTCTCCACCCTCAGTTTAAATAGAGAACTCCCATTAAAAAAACCTTCTGCAGACTAACTGGCCTTAAAACGGAAAATCTAGGTCTTCTGGATTAGCTATCCCGCAGACCATGGTATTTCACTTAAAAGCCTGGCTGCTTACTTGGATGGATACAGTAGAGCAGGAAGTCTCTGCAGACCCTATGGAGGCAGCAATACATCTAGAAAATCAGGTTCGAGACTTTAAGAAAGCTCCATGAAATGAAACTTACAGCAAATCTGGTCAGGATGTAGGCACCAGCTCCAGTTCCCATTCCAATAACAGTCTTCAGCCTGCACAGCAGTTGCATGCCATGAAATGAAAGAGACAAATCAGTAAGGGTGCACTGAAAATAAGTAAAACTCTGTCAGCAGCCTTCCTCTTGCACATGCCAATGGAAGGACAGGTTGCACATTGGGCAAGCTGTGGACCCTCAGCAATGCCAGTAGCTCCAGTAAGGAGCTTGCAGAGCAAATTGGATTTCAGCAGATTCTTGGGCCTATGGTCTTCATATATTGCAGTGCAGCAACAATCCTCACTTATCTTTAAGTAAATACACTGAGCAACCACAGCATTGTTCTGGTTCTGTAAGGAAATGGCTACTCTCTGCCAGAAAAACTTCTAAGATACAGTCCTGAGGTCTGCAGTCAAAACACAAAGCCCCCCACCCCAGGCTCCCCTATCCTCCACGACAAAGCTATCAAACTGTGATGCTGATTCCTCTCTAGCAGGGAGCTGGCAGGGAAACCTCTTATGCTATCCAGCTGCTGGGGCAAGCAAATTTAAACTTCATAACTAAGCAGGGCAGAGACAAACTAAATATTTGCATTCACTGAAATTGGTTTTAAAGCACCACCTTCAAGGTCTTAGAAAATACATGGAAGGGGAGACTAGACAAAACCACTCAGAAAAACATGCTATACGATGCTTTTAGGAAAATGCCTAGAGAAAAGTTTAATTCTCATTACAGTATTAAATCGAGGTTCCGTAAGTACACTCCAGCTTAGTTGATTTTCAAGATATTGACATTATGTTAGCATTTTTTTTTTTTAAAGAGAACAGCAGAATTGCCAATACTGTGCCTTGGTTTAATAAAAAGAAAAAAAAAAGTGTTTCAAACAATACATTTGTTTTAAAAATGTAGAGAGACCAAAGAAGTAAACTAGTCCAAGGTATTGCTACAACTAGTTTGCATGCTGAACAATGTTTAAATTCATGTGCTGGTCTAAGACAAAAGCTCCACCAGCAGTGCAGCCTGTCTGTTCTCCAAGGCTCCCTAACCCTGAATGTCAGATTCTCTTCTTAGTTTGAAAACCCACTGGAGGTGCCTACTTGCAGTCTCCACTGCACATCAGGAGCACTAGTTCCTCAGAGAAGGTACTTCTCATGCATAACTTCTGCTAAAACTATGCTTTAAAGGAGGACACTTGACTAAACTTGCTGCAGGTACACAGCAAAGGAACACTGCCTGTACCAGGTTCCTCAGCATCAGCAGTCTGGCTTATGTACTAGTAGTACAAGAGGCTTGAAGAAGCAGGAATGACCCCTAAAGACACTCAAGCCACAGAAACAAAACATTAAGTGTCTTCAGATGGGTCTACATTTTTTTCTACTAACCACACAGGAAAACGTGGGTTGTTACAGTGGGAAGAACAGATTGTCTGTGTCCTATCTCTGTCACGGCTACACAGAAAATGTACTGGAGGAAACCCCTAAATTATGCACATGTGATTTCACTTGAAGCTGCTTCCTGTTTAAAAATAAACAGACTTTTCAAAAACTGAAAGGGCAAAATATAAGCTTCTTCAGAAACAAAGGCAAAATAGCCAACTGTAATAAAAGAGTTAAAAAAGAACCACAACAGAAATTATAGCAAAATGCCAGGAAGCTTCAGGGGCAGAACAGAGGAATACCTGATCTTCCCTGCTCTTTCTTCAGTGTGCCACATAAAAACAAGAATGAGGAAAATAAGTCAGGAATTCTGCACTCACCCAAACTGTTTCAGGATTCCAGGAATCATTTCAGCCAGCTGATCCATGGAGGGATATACATACCTACAACAAATACATGTTTGTGGAGTTACTACACACATTCAGTAGAGTAGTCTGGTATATTTAGAGACACACTGGTCACTGTAGATTTAATAACAAATGTGCCTATTACCATATCATTAACAGCATGAACTGAATTTAAATCAGGAGCAAGTACAAGTAAGTGATTTAGCAGAAATATGTATGTACTCAATATGGTGCTTTATGTGAGTTACAGGATGATAGTCTAGTCCAGCTAAAAGCAAAACAGACCATAATGAATCTCTTCCAAGAAAAAGTTAACATCAAAAATTTATTAAAGAGTTTGGACTTAAGAAGTGAGTTTCCAGCCACATTCACCACATTTGTACTTTTGGTTCACCACAAAAAGGTTTCCCCATGTTGCAGAATCACAGACTACAGCAATGCAATCTAGATCTTTGGCAAATAGTTCGCATGCATATTTTCAGGGACATGCATTTCTGCAGATAGAAAATTAGGATAACTTTCTATTAATATTCATGGAGTAAATGAAGCCATAGAAAGGTCTGTGAAGCTGTTGAAGAAATTCGACAAATGGCTGTAAGTTAATGTCTCTGGTCTTCTGCAGAGTGGCAACAAAATTCTGAGAAGGATATATTTAACAAAACTTTGACCAAGCAGCACAAGGAAAAAAAAATCCACCCTAAGAAGCCACAGAACATCTGCCTAGGATACATACAAATTTCTGCTTTCCATCAGAACTATACTTAATGATTCTCTAGTCTCCCCCCACTCCCAAAAACAAAAAAAAAAAAAAAAAAAGAAAGAACATTGCAAAACTGTTTTACATGGTTTTCTTAGATTTTCTTGTTGGGAAAGTAAAGCTTGTCATGACTTTCAGCCGGAGGGCTAAGAGATAGTACAGTTTCTTGTGCTGTCATCATAATGATTAAGTAGTGGTCTTTACTAGCACAGACCACGATCTTTGCCCTGTGCAGCTGACAACCCAGAAGTGTTAATGCCTGTTCAGGACATGAGGGTTAAGACACTTAAAAGCTTTTGGTTCAAACATATACAAAGGGAAGTGACTAAAATAGCTTTGTCATCTGCTTGGGTAGACAACTGGGCCATTGCAGTTAACACTTGCTGAGCACCTGGCCCATGATAACCTCCTCAGCCAGACTAGCTTAACAATTAAGAAGGTAAATAGACTGGCTCATGCATTAGGGTATGTACAAGCTCCTTAATACCTAGTTCTTACTGTCTCTTGACTTCTGCCCTCACTTGGCATGTTGGCTCCTTCCTTCCTCAACCAAGCTGACTCCTGTCCAAGAGGCATCTTCAGGCAAACCATCTCCTCTGACTAAATGGGACAAGTATTTTGGCAAAGACAGCACTTAACGACATTCAAGTTTCCAAGAGTTACAACATCATATATGATACATAGTCGGGAGGATGCAGGAATTTACAATATCCCAAGGGTTACATCACTTTGTTACTGTCCAGCCACTTGGAATTTCTAGTAAGCTTATCGAGTTTATTTATCAACATCTACCATGCTAGTATTTCCTAAAAGCCACAGACTTAGGAAAGACGTGATATAGTACTAATGCCTATTTTGTTTACAGAAACAATTTAGTTTTGTATTTGTATTCAAGATTTCATTACAAAACATGGCAACCCATTATTTAAGCTGACAGATGTAGAGATATGTCACGGAACTGCTTTACAAGTGTGGTTGTCAGCAATAAAACACAAAATTACAGCCCCAAAGTTTACTGTGAATTGGTAAGACAAAACAGAGATTCAGAAAATTAGAAATAGAATGTGTCAGTGTTCAAAAGCCAATTACTCTTCTTTCTGCAATTGCTTTTCAATTGAATTGCCGATTAATGCTCTTTTTCCAGCCACTGAAAGAGGATAACTCTGAAAACATGGGCTGTTTCTGTGATAACTCACCCAGTTTGGAAAGATGGTGCACCATCCTGCTGACCAGGTGCATCCACATGGCAAACTGCAAAGTGCTGAGTGATTTCCTGCATATCCTCAAAGTTGAACAGAGGATTGAAGCAAGTTTTATCTTGAAAAGAAAAAGAAAACATGGAATATTTGTGCTGAGAGGAAATTTGTTCGATAGTAAGTCTGCATCTATAATAAAATCATTTATTTCATTAATGTTATCTCTAATATAAACTTTTCTTAACTGCAGGCCAGGTTTCAACAATCAGCTGAGCTATGGTATAGCCTGGAAAAAGTGACAATCCTTTATTTCTAAGGAGGAAAAAACAGTAAAGCCCTGCTACAAAGCAACCTCTGAAAAGTTGTTTTAATTCCTTGAAGAGAAAAAAAAAACGAAAAGCTCTCTCTTCATGGCCAGCTAAGGTTTATCCATGTTATTTTGGTCCTTGCCAGAAGTATTGGCTTGGTGCCCCAAAATCTAAAGAAATCATTATTTATGCGAAGGTAAAATAGTCATAAAATGCCATCAGAAATATTCACCCTGGGTTTTGGCTTAGGTAAAATTATTCATTTACTTGTCCAGTCATTTTTCTTTGGATTATGTCAAAACAGATGGCGAGAAAAGGTATCCAACTCTGAGATCGTGACTTGTGCTTTTGCCCAAATATTACAAGATAAACATTATATTCATGTCTCTCAAGGCAGGCAACTCAAGACAAAAGTGTCCTTTTGGGATACTTAATTCTGTAGGACCCAACTCTGAGATGATTTGATTTCTGATGTTTAATGAATATTAATGTAGGGAGAAGGTTAGCATACTTTCCTTCTGGAGTGGAAAGCATGAACTCTGCAGCACCATCTTTAAGACGCATAGAAAACAGTTCAATATTTTGTGTGTGTTTCTGAATGTCCTCTTACTACACAACATGCAAACAAAATCATTAGAGAATATACAGTATTTTTAGCTAAAATCCAGCTTTAGGAGAATATATGAGTTAGGGATAAAGCTTCCTTGCCTTTTAGAAAGAGAGAAAGTTTATTCACCATACAGAGTTTGTATCTCTAGAAAGAAAAAAGTTTTATTCAGAAGTGAGACCTAGATCTCTTCTGTGATCCACAGAAAATCCAAAATAAAGTAAATCAGGTCTACTCAAGAAAATAAGAAAAAGATCTTTTTCTTATTAGCAATATCGTCCCCTCTCCTTTCCAATCCAGGCTTTACAGATTTGCAGATGTTTTTAATATTAAAATTCATATCTCATTAAGAAATAGCAAATTGTATGAAGCAAACAGTACTGTGAAAAGAACAAACTTGAGCAGATCTGGACATATAGGTCATTATATTCCTATATAATGACCTGGATAAGATAAATGGCACTTAAAGTTATTTTATTAATACTGATTTGATATGCAATTCATATAAGCGCATCGCAGCATAAGACTGGTTTTCAGACAGGAATCTACAAGCCAAAGCAACAGCAATGTCCTTATCAATCCTGCTGGCAACACAGAATCACAGAATGGCTTGGGTTGGGAGCCATGGACCTCAAAGCCCGTCCAGTTCCAACCCTCCTGCCATGGGCAGGGACACGTCCCACCACATCAGGTTTCCCAAAGCCCCATCCAGCCTGGCCCTGAACACTCCCAGAGATGGGACATCCCCAGCTCCTCTGGATAACCTGTCCCACTGCCTCACCACCTTCAGAGTAAAGAATTTCCTCCTCATATCTAATCTAAATCTCCCCTCTTTTAGTTTAAAGCCATTATTCTTTGTCCTATCACTGCACTTCCTGACAGAGTCCCTCCCCTGAGCTAACATAGCCTCAGCCATTCTTTACAGATATTTTTACATCATTTATAGAAGGTTGTTACAAGCTATCAGAGATTCTTTTCCTCCCTTAAGTGAAATATTCCAATTATTTACATTGGTAGGATAGAAACTGAGAATTAAGCTGTCTGTAAGAAAAATATTAGATTAGGCACGTTTGTATACAAAGAATGGTGCCATGTAACAGGTTGCAATGGACATAAGTTGGCAAGGACCTGGGAAAGGTTTCCTAACCTCCGCAGTTTCCATACCTTTGACTACAGCAGTAGTGTTAAGTAACCAGGCCATAGCTGTACTATAAAATAAAAAGCCTACTTACGATTCAGCCCAATGTCGTGGTAGGTGAGAATAGCAGGTCTGTTCCCTCTGGGAGTCCCGCACATGGTGACATGGACCGAGCCATGCACAGTCTCCACATCTTGCTCCTGATAAAGAACAAGGGGAATCTGTCAGCAGCTTGTCCAAGGGCTCTGATTAACACCCACCGCAGCAGTACAGCTCCTGCCTTATCCCAGGGCTGTCTGCAGCCCCTCTGGCCCCAGGATCTCTGCAATTCCTGTGCTAACGCACCCCATGCCTCCCCACAGTGTGGGCTCTCTGCTGACATTTTACATGTGGTTGTCATTTACTGCAGTCCACAGACAACTGCAGAAGCACTCAAGCTGCTAGCTCTAACCAGATATTGAGGAAACACTTTCTGACCACAGCAAAAGGCAGAGAGGAAGAAAAAAAAAAAAAAAAAAAAAAAAAGCAGTTCGGTGCAATGATGCCTAAAACAACAGCTTACAACTATGGCCAGCAGCATTTGCAAAGGTGCAGGTTGCCAAAAGAAAACACTTCTGCTTTCTAGGAAAATGATTTTAACTGAGCAAGCAATTATTATTTCCCTAAAGAACAGGCTATTAAATAGCCTGTATTCACCATAAAGACTTATCACACTCCGGGACCTTGCGGTTTTAGTAAAAACACAGTAAACATAACAGCTACATGTGTTAGCTTTATGGCTTGCTATTGTTTAGATCTAAGCACAAACACAAATGAATAAAGTTTGCTACAGAATAGCATGGCTATACCTTTGATATGGTGATTATCACAGAAACAACCTTTAAAAGCCCAGTGCTATTATTTGACATAACTGGATTTTGTACTATTTAATGAGATTATAACACACGTAGTATCAAATCAGAGACACTCTCACTACCATCTTTTATTTACTGGATGTATGTGTAGGTTAGAGAGACTTGTTGCATACTAACATTCTTGACATATGGAATAGTCTTAGTTTCTTTTACACTTGCTCTTAAGATAGGTATAAACAGTTTGTTAGCTTGTCAATGTGTTTAAAGGGAATCACAGAACAACAGTTGGCCATGACACATTTACAGTACTGTTACATTTATGTTATCAAAGCAGTATGTATTTAGTAGCCAGCCTTAACATTTCATAAGAATGTTTTCCGTATAGGATACAGACATCATTGTCATTCGGTACAGTATACAGTCTGCTCTGTGCTTACTTGACTTGCTCTGTGCAATAATGCCTGGAGACAAAGTCCAAGTTAAATTCAAATCTGTTACAAATTACGCCGTAGAAATTAGCAGCATACAGCCTCTACAAAAGCCTTTACACAGGAAAACTCAGAAGCTCTTCAAAGATCTGAAGTATTGATTCAATCTAAATCTCAGCTCAGACATTTCATACATGAACTATACCATGCATTTTGTTGAAAATAAGGATGCTAGGCAGCACCACACCACATTTCACCTATTTTCCTTGCAATTACACATTCAAATCAGTTTTGAGTTGCAAACATACAAAGACTCCCCCCTTCTCTTGAACAACAGGCGAGCTGTGTATCTCTGCTAGCTGAACTATACTATAACTAATGCTTGGCTTTTATGTCTCCTTAGAAATTAATTTCTCTGCATACTCACTGCATTATTTAGCAAGTAAGCTGTATCTTCCATATCCAGTACCATCTTTAGCAAAACAGGGTGATAAATCCAGCAAGTCAGACAGAAGACAGTAGCTGGTTTCGAATTTGCCCAAGCAGGAAACTGGGTTATATAGGCAAGCTGCTATTCTGCATAGGCTTATGACTCCCATAATGCCCAGCTAGAAAAACCAAAACAGACTAATTCAGGACAACGTCATTCTTAAATAGGATTTGAGTCAGGTTTGACCAGGAGAAGTGCTTATTCAACACAGCTCAGACATCAAAGATGAACTAAGTCTCTGCCACATAATGTACAAATGGCCAACTTTCAAACCTGGGAATTAGTTATTAGTACTGGTTTTCCTGCTGTTGTTTCAGTTAGGCTTTGATAAGCTTAGATTCATTTCAGATTTTGTTAACTCAAAAACTAAAAGACATTAAAAATATTCTGAATTAAATTGGTAGCAAGTTCTTTCCTGTAAGTCAAGAGTAAAGTTGCCAATAAGAACACAGTGCAAAGATTTTAAAAACTTACTGTAACTCAGAATGATCCTGTACAACAGCACGAGAAGAAAGAATCTGACATTCAGTATTTGAAATCTAGTATTTTCCAAACTAGATAAGCAGTATTTAGTCTACAGTATTGCTACTTCAGTCTTGCTAAAGTTAACGTAAGTTTCACTTTTGGTAGAAAATAGCATGTTGTTGTTATATTCATTATTTAATACTCCAGAATGTATTTGCAGTAGCAATAGATAGCAATTAATAAAATTAGCAATTAATACTTTCAACATTCTACCTTCCTTCTGCATTTAATCATAGAATAATAGAATCATTTCAGATGGAAACAGACCTCAAAGATCGTCTGGACCAACCTAGGTTATTCAGGTAATTTTCAATACAAAGCATAAGAATTGATAGGTTGGAAACCTTAACACCAATAAGGAGAGTAACACGCCTTCTGTTAAATGTGGAATATTGAAATTATTTCCTCCTCAGTTAGAGTCTAATGAGCATTTCATATTGTCAGGTTTTTATTGTTGTGAATGCTAGAATTTTCCAGCACTGAAAAACCTAGAACAGTTTTTCTGAGGAGAGATCAACTTTCAAGATTCGGGTTCTTCATCCTTTGCACGCAAAAAACAATCTGTTTGTGCCAGATAAAGCCAGACACTTGAACCTGCGCATCCCACTGACCTCCACAGCTAATCATTCTGGAACTAGAAACCTGAGACTAGTTCAAATTCAGTGTCAACTAAAAATAGTTCAGAGATGAACTGAAGACCATACTGCTAATTACTGGCACTGTCAGTTTAATTCCTCATTATCTTCACAATAAGGCTTCTGTAATTCAAGAATGTTGTGCTGTTTTTCATTAGCATGAATTCTTAGGTACAAATACCCAGAAAGTTCTCCTAAAAAACAATTCAAGCCAGTTTCTTCAGTGATGTCAAAAAAACAACTCCACGTCCCTATTGATCCTATTAAAGATCAAGAGATTTGTCTACGTGATGTCGGGATGGATGTTTTCAAAACACAGAGCACTGAAAACAGATGGCAGCACATCCCAATCAACGTCAACATTGTAGTAAGAAGCTCTTCACCAACTGATTTGTATTAAAACACTATCTTAGAAAAACATCCAAGGTACACTAATCCGATAGAAGGATAAAGACAAGCATGCCATCTGTTCACATCTCTCACTTTAACAGAGGTGCAGCCTTTCCTTAGTGCCCTAAAAGCACACACACAAATACTCACGATACATGCAATTGAGTGGTTATCTTAGTTTAAAAAGGAGTTGTTCCCTACTAAAGAAAATTTTCTCTTTTTGACATGACATTTTGTCCTGCAATTAGAAGGGGGAAACAATTTAAACACCAATAGCACAAGAGTTTATTTATTCCTTCTCCCCTTTATCCTGGCTAAGGAAGACATAGATTGAGGAACATGTTTATGAACAGTTTACTGTTTTCTAAAGTATGGAATACTCAATGCTCTCTAGAAAGAGAAATTACACACATGGCCCATTTTGTTAAAACAATGTATTTTTTATTTTAAATTAAATACTGTATTCCACCAAGATTATTTTAAAGCTTTCAAAAATACTTAATCCCCAATTACTGTCTCATGCTTTTATTTAATTTAAATTATATTATGCCTGTCAAATATATTTCCCTTGTCTTACCTCAGAACTGAGAGAAAAGCTTCAGAGCTCTTTTAAAAATTGCTAGGAGACAGTGTATTTTACTTGAGAAATTTAATATACTAATACCTGCTTATGCTATTTTTTATTTTTATTTTTTTTACTTTTTTTTTCCCCTTCATATCTTGAAGATGAAAAGCATTTGAGCTTTTAATGTGAAATTACAATGTTGTATTTCAAAATCCCCCTTATCCTTGTTATTTTTCCTCTAGCTTTTTCTACTCTAAAACAATTATTTGTATTAATCTTAGGTTCTGCTAAAATCCCAATGCCCACCCTTCCAGGTATTAATTTATTTATTACACTTAATTAATATTTGTTTTAAATTAACTATTAAGAAAAGGTTCTCCAATTTGGGTTGTGAGTTGGGTACTTTAGTGTCATGACCTTATGTTTAAATGCAAACAATTCTGTTAAGGTAGAAACCAGGACATTTTTTGGAATGTTTCTATATGTACCTGTTACACAAGCAACAAAAACATTGATATAGGAACTGCAGTAGATGATTATAATAGTTCTGTCCTGGCATTCTTCCTAGCCTATTTTGCATGGGGTCACACTGCTCTGCAAAACAAAAAACCTCAGCTGTCCCCCCCCTCCTTTCCTTCAGAGACTTAAAACGATCCTAAAGGAAAACCAGGTCTAATAAACTGAAAAGCCCCCAAAACTACAGCCATAATGCCACGAGGACCAGCTGATTTGTCTCCCGTTGCAAGGTGACTGTTTCCTTCTCCCCTTGAAGGCAGGAGGATGAGGGAAAACAGAAATGGCTATGCTGATGACCATGAGCCCTGAACTGCAAGGTACAAACTCATCTCTGCCACCTACTGCTGTCACATAGCTCAGAGTTTTCCTTTGTTATCGAGAAAGTGGTCTCCTGACACTGCTCATTTCTGAAATACAAAGCCAAGGGAATGCATACAGGGATACGGAGTCAGTCCTCCATCAACTCCAATATTACCAGGTAAGTGAACAGGCAAATATACTAATCTGCAAATACAATAAAGAAGTACTTGGCATTAAGCCAACATAAAACAGCACAGGGCATGCTGCCCTGCACTAATTGATCTCGAATTGTGCTAGAACAGGCTTCATGAGGAACACTCCCCTTCCTGGGAGGCAGTAACTTCACTCACATTTTCAGGTAAGTGCCACAGACAGAAATACTGACAGAGAGTACAGCCGTGGTACATCACAGCTGTCAGTTCTGCCATTCACCTCTTGTCTTGGCCATTCCCTAGTAACTCTGTGAAAGATTTCCTCCAGAGAACAAGCACACATATCTTGCAATTTGCAGCATAATATTGTGTCATACAGTGGGTGACTTCAAAAATAGAAAGTATGTTTTAACTCGGGTCTGTCTAAAATAGCATGCAAAATAAGAGCCTACTTCTTTCCAAATCTGAATAACTAGATGAAATGTATTATTGGAACAAAACCACCTCATGGACAGCCATTACTTTTCACTAGTGGCAGAAACAAAATTATTTGTACATTGCTTAACTTCTCTGCAGAAGGACCAAGCAAGTGATACAGTGGACATCCACATACATATGTAGACACATATGAGAAGCTCCATCCTACCAGGTCCTGAGAACCTACTGTCCTGCCCAGGTCCCTCCTTCTCCCAAACATGGCTCATGAGACAGGTTGTTCATTAAGCTCATTTGTTATCTTCAGTGTCAGTCCTAAGTGACCTGGATCCTCCAGGGACACTCAAACTTATCTAATGAACTAAGCAGTCAAAGCACTCACAACATCTTCAAACCACTTTTTTCATAGGTCAACCACAAAGAAACCTAAAGATGCATAGGTAGGGTTTTTGTGGTTTTAAGCACCAAAGCTAAGCCTCCTTTCCAGTAGTAGTTCTTAAAATAACAGATTGAGGCTGTTCTCACACATTTTTCCTTCTTGAACTAGAACAACCAAAGATTAAGGTCTAAGCAAGAAAGATCATTAAAAAAGCAGGAGCTGGCAGAGCAAGGCTAAATGACAAGAACCACGGGCCTGGATTAGCGACATTTAATCCAAAACATGGGGAAAAAAAAACAAAATGGCTTAGAGAATTTGATCTTGCAAGTTAAAAATCTATATATACGCATGGTTTACAAGCCAAGCAAATTTATTCCAAGAATAGAAATGAAATACAGGTCACTTCTTGATTTTAATCAAAATGTTGCAGTATTCCTGTTCAAAGACTTAATCCTTGATTCAGATTTATTTAGAACAAGTGGTCAATCTGGGACAAAACAGTGAGCTTCTCCCATGCTGTGATCAGTCCTGCAGGAAGTCTGATGAGGAGAATTTTAACCTATATTTATCAAGACTTCAGGCAGTGGGTTTCATCATTAGAAAGGATGAATGAAGAATTAATATGAACTGTATTTTTGCTACAAAAGTAAGTGCCATTGAAAGAGGATGAGATGTTTGAGAGACTTGCCTCTCCTGGTTTCCAGGGAAAAGACTGCTGCATTTCTACTAGATTTTTAAACAATTTGGACAGCACTGAATAACAAATAGAGAAGTACTAATAAAGTGCAACATGTCACAATGTTCAACAGGGTTATTTTTAAAGGACCTCCACTTGCACATACAAGAGACTAGAAAAACTCAATAGCTCTCCTTACACCCCTTTGATAGACAACCAGCAAGCCTCATTGCTCAACTCATACTCGTCCCCAGTGGTGGGAATTCAATGCTCACTCTTCTTGTCAAGGCAGGTACATGTTCACTGCTGTCTCTCTCAGTTCAAACCAGTCTCCCTCCAACACTAATCCATTTCCTTATTTGCAGTTTAAGAACCATCAAAAACAAAAACTCAGTTGTAATCCCAAATAGAGATAAAATAATACAAAGAGGGAACTACAAGAATTATAAAGTCACCTCTCAAAAACAAGACATCTGAGGAAAATGGAAAGCTATTACCATTAGCTACATTAGCTACTACCATTTGACCTGGTAGTGCACTTTACGCATGTTTATGTGCTGGCTGTAAATAAATATACAGAAACTGCTGTCACTCTTGGTACAAACAAAATTGATTCCTTAGTGCCTTCCTCCAGTCCCCATGTTTCAGGAATCTTTTGGAAACTTTTAATGACATAATGGGATACACAGAGAGACATTTCCTCAGAGGAAATGCAAGCACACCACTAATGAAAGCAAATTAACTGGGGAAATTGTGTGCTCATGTGGGAGGAGTATATTTTGCTTTCACTGCCATTGCTAAAGAATCTTTCTGTTAGCAAGAACAGAGCTGCTTGCAACTCATTCACCTCTTTTGGATGAGGCTTTCCCAGCTTTAGTTTGAAAAGACCTCCTGCAGTCCCCTTCATATCATTGCATAAGAGCCCCATTCAGACCCTGTCTCACAACTACAGTACTTTTGATGAGCAGTCACTTATTTCTGATCACATTTTGCCGTTTTCTCAAATGTCAATTCAGTTTCCCTTTATACAACAACAAAAAAGAATAGCTTTACTTGCCTGAACATCGAAGTCTGGTAGGAGGCGAGTGATAGCCTGTGAAGAGATTTTAAAACATTAATTCATTTAACTTTTGCAGTTACAAAAATCTGCACTTGCATATACACTCTGACACATGTTCTAACCCACTGGTTCTGCAGCAGAGAGCGCTATCACATACCCTTCACTGAATTAATAGTTTTAGTGCTAAATATCAAACTTCACCCAAGAGCTTTACCCACTCATCACCACAGATTATGGAAGCAGTAAAATAATAGTCTATAGAAAAGTAAAATAAAGTACAAAAGCTGGCACAGGTGAAGTTATTACTGGAGTCACTGGACAAGTGATAGCTATAAAAATTGAATGTTTCTCCATTTCTTGTGGTAGCCACAGGACTGCCAACAGCTCACTTAAGTCCTGTCTAGAATGGAAAGTCTTTGAACATGCCCTGTGCTCTTGCAAGATGCACTTGTTTCTGGGATTTGGTTGTGTGATGTGGAAGGTTGGAAGGGTTTTACCCAGCCAAAATTAAAAGTTCTTATGCTCGGGAGGCTGGCTGGACAAGAAGAAGTCCATTCCAACCTGTGACTGGCTATTGCTGTTACTGAGAAGCTCCTATGCTTGCCCTGCATCTCCACCAGAAAAGGAGTAATGCAACATCCTCCCCATCTCTCATCTCATTCCTTGAGGGAAGAAATGCCTTCAGGCCTCAAGGAAGAAATGCCTTAAAGTCACCTCCACCTAGTAAAAGACAAGTAAGAAGTCAGTTAGCTTCACTGGGGGTATGAACAAAGTAGGAAGAGCACTTCTCACACTGCAGACTATGGCAGGGAAGCCAAAGCCTGAGAAAGAAGTACAAAGATAAAAAGAAAAATCTAGAAACCTGGCAAGGAGATCATGCAGTCCCAGAGTCCTACATAAATTAAGGACAAAAGGTGTCAAAAGCAATGCAACTGCTGTCCATACCATCTCAGAGGATGGACTTCAAAGCATTGCAATACAACCCACAATTATGACACATCTCTAGAGCCATGATAGTTAGGTAATTAAGTAGTATAATGTATATGCAAACAGGTATCTGAGGTGCTGACTGAGCTTGTGGAAGTCATTTTGCACAGCCTGAACACAAGACTTGAAGTTTACTCTTTACACTGTTTTTAATCTTGAACAATGTGCTGACTTAATGGCATCCATCTAGACAGTGTATGAAATAAGAATCCATCACTGTTCAGAAACCTAGTACACAATAAGCCAGGATGTAACTTCAGAGAGTATCATGCACTCAACACCAGCTCCACGACTAACCCCAGCCCATGCTGAGTGTCCTTCAGGGCAATCATTTTTTTTCCACTTTCTCAAAATATATTAACAAACTTCCTTCACTCTGTGATAAGAATGGCTGCACAGGTGATCAAACCAGAGTAACTCTGCTAGTTTCCCCATGTAGACAAAAATTAAGGCATCTGTGAATAAAAGCATACAGGGTTCCTTGTCAAGATACCAAGTTTTCATCTACATGCAACAGAAACCCAGTAAGTTCTTCAGTGTTTTAAGACATTTCTGAACTTTAAAGCAAAGACATTTCATTAATATTAGGACTTCTCCTTTGTTTTGTGGTTACAGAACAACATTGGCACTAAAAAGGGGTCTTAGTTTCTGAAGTTTGAGTGGTACTTTCACTGGTATCCAGACAAACTCTGCTTTCATGCAATGTTCTTGGCAAAGAAACTGTGTTTAAAGTTTCTCTTTTCATTTCATTACATTCATAAATAGAAATCATTTTCTGAAGTGTTTACCTAAAAAGAGTTAGGAAATAAAAACTTAAAGTAGAAGATAAAGCAATGAGCAATCCAAGTGTAGAAATCCAGAAAAAACCCTCACCACATTTATATACACCATTGTCAGGAATTACAGGCATTGGGAACAAAAGAAATATCTTAGCTTTGATTCAAGAAAAAAGCTGAGAGTTTCCGTCAAATATTGCACTGAATTAATATGCAATGAACACACACAGGGTATGACTACCATTGAACAGAGTCAGACAGCCAGTGACCCCAGACACTGTGGGCAGAGATTTGGAGAAAAATATGAAAACAAATGGAAAGTTAACAATGGAATAAAGACAAAAAAAAAAAAAAAAAAAAAAAAAAAAGACACCGTGCAGATATTTCTGTGCTGCAGTCCCAGAGGCATGGCTGTAGCTTGTGCACCCCCAGCTGGCTGCAGACCTGGTAAGAGTGTGTCTGTAGCAATTCATAGCTCAGGACAACCTGAGCAGACTAGGTGGGGCAGAGGTACCCAGAGGAAATGTAAAGGCACTCTCTGCATATCTGCACCTCTTTGAAAGTCAGCAGATAGAGCAAAGCGTGTATCTCTACATTGAGGTGTCTACAGGTATAGATGAGTTTGGCCATCTGGAATTGTTCAAAATAGTTAAAGACACTCAGAGCTGTCATTATTCAGAAAAAAAAAAAAAAGGAAAAAAAAATCACAATCTGATTAGAGAAACACAAAACCAAAAACTGAGAAAGCAATAAACACAACTTAATTTTGCTTTATTATTAAAACACCCCTCTCGTTGCATTTTCAGTTTCTCTTGTCTATTTTTCCATAGGAAAAAAAAAAAGTTTGTTAGAACTAAGAATACATGTGCAGTTCCAACAGTAACCCTGAAATAAGACAGACAAGCTCTAAAGAGCTTTAAACTAATTACCTCTTCCTTCTCCACCAGAGGTTTCACCTCTGCGAGGTGGGCATCCTGGAACTCTGTTGACATGGTCAGTAGCTGGTATCTGTGAAGATGAAAAAAAAGATTTGTTTTCAGCTTGCACCAAAGATTAAATATAGAAACAAATTTCCATCAACCTCCACTACTACTTGATATCTCAGGTTATAGTTTGAAAGACCTTTGCAAGAAGGTTATGAATCTGTTATAAAATGCCTCCCTGGTTTATTTATATACACGCTCCTGCACAACAAGAGATTAAAAAAATGTTAAGGCTGCAAGATCAAAACAAAGCTTTGGCAGCTTCAGAACTGAAGATGCTGAATAAAATAGGGCAAGGACCAGCACCACTCTTAGCATACAATCACACAACAACTATTGTTTCACAAGTGAAATGAGGCATAACCAAATCTGCTCAAACGCCTTCTCTTGAGCTTAAATGCTCATCTCTGCAACTCTTTTCTTAGATGCAGACTCCATCTCCAAGATCTCTACTTTAAGCAAACTGAATTGAATGTTCATTAGAAGAATTTTGCTCTTGTACCAGTGTGCTCCGTTCTTTGGGACAGAAACACACTACTTGATCTGAACAAACCAAGTAGTAGCAAGTACTGAGTAAAACCAATATTCCTTTAATTACACACTGAGATGTATGCAATAACACTATTTTCACGCTCATCAAAGAAGGGAACAAGACTGCTGTATCCTGCCCTAGGAAAGTAACAGCAACACACTACCCAGGCCTTGTCTGTGGAAAGCTTAACAGGGCACATGGATGTGGCAGAACCTGAAGGACTGTGAAGACGAGGAAATTCTTTTTTTATAGTTTTATTTGTGTAGTCAGATTTGAGATGTTGAATATATTTTGCCAATAGAAATCTTTTGACTAAACTGCAACCACATTCCCAGCACACTTGCACCACCCCGAGTGTGCAGACAGACCTCAGGTTCTGGCCCACACTTCCATGCTTTTGGCCAGACACCTGCTTAATCTTAAAATGTAACTGTTTGAACTAAATTCGTGTTTTAACAAGGCTTATATTTAAATGCTTAGGCAATTTTCTGCCAAAGGGTGGAAACAACCGCTATAGCCCCAGAGCAGATGACTGCCGAGACAAATGGAGCAGCAAACTCTTCTGCAGATGTAGCACACTTTCTGCATTTTGACCAAGCTGTACTTCAGTCCAATGAATGTATCAGTCCAAAGAGGGAGTTCAAGAAGAATGGCATGTTTTCATTCACAGAGATAAAGGGCAGAGGGCTGTTCTGTGAAGCTCAGATGAATGACCACAAGCAGTTCTCAGAAGAGATACTGAGAGAGTTTTAAAAGCAAGATGACAAATACAGAAGTCAAAGAATGTTTGTTACATATCCTCTTGCCCGCTGGAGAAATTAATGCTATATTGTTTTTGTGCATCTTTGGACATAATTGAAAGTTTATTAAGTATTCATGTGTTTTATTGTGTAATTATTTCTTTTAAAAAGTTTAGAATCATCTCAACCGAAGTATATGAATGGGTACTCATAAGCCAAAGCAAAAGTCTTTAATATGTTTAGAAATTACTGATAATTGAAACTAAAAACATTTCAATTATTAACAATTTTTATCAAGAGGGATATAGAATAATAAAAATGATTCTTTAAACCATGATTTGCCACCTCCTGATTTAAAACTGACTTAAGTTAATCAACCCTGTTTGCATAAACAACCTAGTGCTCAGGAAGGGCCGTGAAGCCCACAGGAACAGTCTACTATGAGCATTCTTTACTATCAGGGTGGTGAGGCACTGGAACAGGCTGCCCAGAGAGGCTGGGGATGCCCCACCTCTAGAGGTGTAGTAGGTAAGCTTGGACAGGGCCCGGGGCAACCTGATCTAATGGGTGTCATCCCTGTCAATGGCATGGGGCTTGGACTAAATCTTTAAGGCCCATTCCAACCCAAATCATTCTATCATTGTATGATTTTATGATTCAAGAGCTGGCAGTATCATTTCACTCAGCCCCAAGGGTTTACTCCATGCACTTTTTCCAGGGCTATAGTGAGAAAGTTTGCAGGATGTTGGGATGCTGCAGGAAGCTATGCAGCAGCAGACATTGATTAAGAGAGAGAATGCTGAACAAACACTGGTGTCCCTGAATGCACAAACAGCTTCAGATTTTAGGAAATCTTCTTGGAAGCTGTACAACTGAAGGAATTTTTTGGCAAAGAATTATGATGGGGATTTTAAGCTTAGAGAAATACTTCATGGGTATTTAACTCCACCAACTGAGGCCTGGGGACAGAAGCAAAACTGTCCCCTTCCCCAGTAATTTGTAATCCAAATTTACAACAAGGTGCCAGAGCTACTTAAACAGTCAGGAAATTCAAGACAGAGTTAATTCCCCAGCACTCGCTCTGGTTCACCCTTTTTCTACAGGTTTTCTATTAAGTTTTGCTCGTTAAAGTTTTTAATCGTAAAGAACAAGCAAAACCAAGTTTTCCAAAGTTTCAAGCAACTGAAAGTGACACTTTAGAAACAGTGTTACATATTTTTAAAGTTAGAGCTATCTACGCAGTGTAGTATTCTAAACAGTCAGCAATTATGTATGGCAGAAAAGGAAAACGAATGTTGTTGCAATATTTTCAAGTAAAAAATATTTACGTGCAACTAGCTGCTTTTTTTTTTTTTTTTTTTTTTTTTTTAAATCAGCTAACTATGTGAATATAGAAATAGCACCTTAAGATTCCACTTCAGTCTTCAATACAGGCTAGAAGTACAAGAGATTTTTCATGTTTTCCCTATGCAGGAGGAAAGTAAGAAGCCAGGCTCCCTGCAGTTTTCCAGTAAGAAGTGGCTCAAGGAACAAAGCCACAGCTAGTGTTTGTGGAAGAAAGTTGTTTACCCAGGACAGCTTCAGATTTTCAGGGAGTCACAGCATTGACTACAAATGACCAAAAAACTGTGCCAAAAAGAACATGGGTGCCTTTTATAGCTTTAAAAAACAATCCTGTTTTCATAATAGTTCAAAGTTGTTGCTCTATGTTTCCGAAAGAACCAGCACTAGGAAGTGCTGACCAGCAGATTACACTACTGCCATCAAGCCTGCTGAACAAAAGCCCAACGTGCACCACGTTCTCACTTTTGGAATGATACCAGATCTTCAAGCCACATTATGTTTTCAGGTCAGGCATTTACAAGCGCTGGGTTTTCTCTCTCTGCATCAGGAATACCTGAAACATTCCTATCAAGGAACAACTTTGTGATAAGCCAGCACAACAGCACGTTATTTGTTCATGAGAGCTAGCAAACAAAGCTCTGCTATCTGACGCCATTGCAAAAACCTTCTTGTTTTCTAAAGAGAAAGATGCTGGAGAAGTGGTTTTTATACCACCCATGTTCAGCACAAATTTTATAATCTCTAAACAGATGCTTTGTGCTCCCCCCTTGTGTAACAGGGTAGCTTGAAGCTATTGTAACTGCATAACTTTCCTAAATAGATAACCATACAAGCATTCCTTTATACGCATGTCAAAAGCACTTGCTTCACAGAAGTATTCAAAATACAAAGTTCATTTATATCTGCAAGCATTAGTGTGAAGTTGCCAACTTGGAGAAAAACAAGTTTTTTCACTCCACTTGGCCAACTCAGCCTGCAAAGAGGTCCCGAGTTCTCCCCTTCTGGATGAGCCACCTCCACCCAGTGGACTTCCACCACCTTGTACTCAGCTATCAGCTGAATCCATTACAGATGCAGCTCAGAGGATTAAGTTTTAAAACAATAATTCTTCTGACTAAGAAAAAATAAAGGTTTGAGACACCTTTGCAACTGGCAAACTGCTTTAAAACTGATTGCATATCTGACTTTGCCAGTTAGCAGGAACAGCAGCAAACAAGCCTATGGAAGCAAGGGGTGCATAGGGAAAGGTGAAGTCATATGTGCAATACTGTGTTCACTAATTTCATTCAAATAGACTTTTGCGTACCCATTCCAGCTCAAACTCACTGCTCCAAAAATGCCAGAGTAAGTGTCCTAACTAAGGCTAGTAGCTCAGAAATGATTTTACTGAACCTGGTTATTTTGCTCTTAACAATTGAGAATATATCCCCTGTCTCTCCATACTATTGGTGGAGCCTTGTTTTGGCAGCAGGGGATACAGGATTGATGAGCAGTCTGGCTTTTCACAACAGGGATGCCAACAAAGGAGCTAAGAAGCCACATGTCAGATCATCCATCCTCAGACACCATCAATGGTGCAATCATAGATAATCCTAATATACATGATTTATTTCATTCCAAGCACAGAAACCAAACAAGTTCAAAAATCCCTCACTTCAAACATTCCTCTGCTAAAGACAAACACAGGGATGTTCATGTTAATGCTACAAGGTGCATCAACCAGCAGGATGGTCTCACATCCCTGAAAGACTGGGGGTATCACTACAAGCACTACAGGATTTACCTCTGTACTGATATCCAACCTTTTTTTTTTTTTTTATTTTTATTTCCATGGTATTGTGGAAAACAAAGAACAGGAAAAGGCTCCTGCCTGAATGCTTCATAAAGAAGGCAATTTCCTCAAAGCAGCGTGTTTAAACATTGGCAGTAGACATTCTCCTTTTGAGACATAATACTGATGTACAAAAAGCTAACCTCACCACAGCAGTCTGACACCATTTCAACCACAGGCTGAGCAAGCAGGAGGGACATCACTTTACACATAGGATTAAATACTCATGACCTTTTAAAGTCAAAGAGAGGATGGAGAAGGCCATGGGCAGTGAAGGTGATGGCTCCCAAGCACAGGCGTTGCTCTCTTTTGATAGAGAGGGATAATGTAAGACTTGGACCCAGGGCCACATGCTGGAGGCATTTCCAGGTTGGCAACATCACTCAATGCTTCAACATCTAAAAGCTCAAGTGTCCTGAGAGGCACTAAAAAGTCCTCAAGCACTAAAGCAGGTAGGAATTTGGGGCTCCGTTATTCTGCAGCAGCTCAAAGCCTTACTAAACAAGCTGGACTGGGGATAGAAGGTAGAAAACTAATATCTCCAGAGCTCTGAAAAAGGTAACTAGCAATGATACCCATTGAGTCCAGGTCAGAAAAATAGCCAAGCAACTCAGGCCTCTGACAGCTAAGCAAAGAAAATTATTGTGACATTCAAAAAGCATTTGCAACCTTACACATGCTAAATTAGACTTTTTCCAGTGATTAACACTAAGTGCTGTAAACTAGTCTGACTGTAAATTGGAGAGGAACTTGAAAAAAAAAATATCTCCACTACACAGGCACAAGTGGACTTCACTTAATAGCAAGTGTATGGTTATGCTCCACAATGCATGCTCTCATTACGCGTGGTTTACATTTCAGATATTTCATAATAAACTTGACAAATCTAATCTTCCTGTTTATCATTTGTTTGAAAATTAATCATCTTGCAAGCATCCAAAACTATTCATGCATAAGCATCTGCCCACACTATGCCCTGTTTAAGCTATTCTTTGTTACAGGCTCTGGTGTCACAAGGTCCTTTGTGTACTGTCTGACTACTGATTTTCTCTGACATAGTTTCACACAATAAATCATGAAAGAGGTTTTAATAGAAATGACTCTTCCAGAGAGATCTTCCCTTTGAAAAAAAAAAAAAAAAAAAAAAAACAACAACAAACAACAACAACAACACACTTTTAATGGTTACATAGCATCCGACTAAGCAGTTTGAACAGCAAGTGTCAAAAGTTGAAGTTGCTCGGCTACTTAGGACTCACTGCTTCTCCTTAGCATGTAGTTAGTACATGATCATCTCGATTTGCAACTAGAAGTTAATAACCTGATAAGAAGGAAGGAGTGTGACGCTTACATCACTTAAAGTTTCAAATCAAAAAGGGTGATGACCTAAAGCATATTTTTAAATGTACTAATATCAGGAAAGTGAAACAATTACGCTGCCTCAGGGTGGCAGGGTACACTCTGGTTAAAATACATCCCGCGCATCACTGTTACCCAGCCTTCTTAAAGCACAGCACGCTGCTGACCCCCAATTTAATTATTTTTGTTGTTTCTATTTGGTTTTATTTCTTTTTAAACCCCTTAGTGAGTTACTCCACAATCACACTTCAGTGAAAAATAAAAGCTCAGGCTGATGTCTGGAAAAAAGAAAAAAAGGTTCTTAATAGCATAATGAAGCATAACAACAGTTTTCAAAGGCAAAAATAAGTAGGGCTTAAAGTTTTAGACATTTTAAAATTCAGATTTATGGTGTGTGCTAATCAATCTGATTAGGAAACTGAGACATTTTAGCCAAGAGCTTGAGTCCTGTGCCAAGTAACAGCCAAGTTAAGCCACAAGGAGAAAACTGATGATGGATCCAAAAACTGATTTTTGATGGACTTCTGTGAGCACTGCCTGGGCGCAGGACCACAGCGCTCCCTGCAGCTACACTTGCCTGTGGCTTTATCATACCCCTGTGGTTAGAAAACTCCAGGCTTGTCTTTAATCCTTTTGTTCTGTTTTTTTTTTTTCACTTGTGTGGTGGCTGGCACAGGCACCTGTATAGGCACAGAGCTGTTCTGCTACAACCACTCTGGGATCAGACAGAGCCTTTGAACTTACAATTCCTCATACCAGGGACTGGTTACTCTTCACATGCACGATATGCTCCAGCAGCTGAGCACTGATAAGAGCATCAAAACAAAGTTAACTGGAAGCAACCCCTTTCTCTATTCCACAGATGTTGAGCAAAACTGAAGAAAACTGTTGCAACTGTGCTGTTTGCACAATACTCTTGCTGGGGGATGCAATGAAAAATGTTCCTTGGAAAGCTTGAGGTCCACCCATGCTTCATGGGAGTAAAAACTGACACTGGGAAGGGTCACAGTGCTAGCAAAAAGACATGCCTTCCATACCCCTCTCCCCTATGCTGTAAATCCCTACCTTCTCCACAATATAACAGGCAACTGTTATAGTCCTAGTTGGCATGATAATGGAGAGTTTGCAATGTTTTATTTATTTTTTTCCCCTCTCTCAATTGTAGCAGTCCCTGATATTACCTAGAGTATTACAGCTCAACTCCAGGAGGGGCAAACTACAGACCTTGAAAGTCTTTGAAATTCATAGTTCTTTAGCATCTGGCATCTGCTGAAACTGATGGAAACTTGTGGAAAGTGAAATCTCCAATACTATGAAGTTTTTTTCAAAGAGATTAAAAATACAATTGCCTGCCCAGGACTTTTTAGCTATGAATAGCACTGTCATCCCAACCCACCTCCTCAAGCAACCACTGTTTAGTGCTGACACGGTTGCAAAAAGTCCTTGCAGACTGTGATGAACCAATGTATTGGTAGGAGAACCCAGGGCTTTTGTGAGAAGAAATTCAACGTCTAAATAGCAGCCTAAGGTTACTTCAAAATTCATTATGCCCATCTGTTCTCATGCCAAAATTGTGCCTTTGCACAATTTTATATATTTTTTTTTTCTTTAAAAACAACTCCAGGCTGTGGGTGGTGGAACCACAGGATGGAAAGAGCAAAGAGCAATCAGATGTCTTCCTAGACTTTTTCTTATACCACCAAAACAGCATGTCTCCTCTCACTGCCCCAGAACCCTCCTACTATCCTCTCAACATCCCTCACATCCTTTCTACTCCTCCTTAAATGACTGCAAATGTAAAGGTCTTAAGCAAACATTAAAGGCAATATATTGGTTCAAACCCTGACACTCCCCCGCACCTGGGCATTAGGCTGGATTTTAGGGGCAGTTTAAATAAGGAATACTGCAAAGACACATTAAGCGTTTCATAACATGCAAGAGACAACTTCTGCCACAAAGATTGCACTCTAAACAGACAAGAAACAAGCTATTGTTCCTGCAGCTCACCAGTGTCAGGCCATGCTCCCCACCCCCTCTTATTTTCAATCTGCCATGCTTTAATAGTTCATAGCTTCTGCCCAGCTGCAACTACTTCAAAAAGTGGGTGGTTCTGTGGAAGTTAGAGGCAAAAACATACTGAGATTATTCCAGAAGGGACAGGCTTGTAGTACACTCAGAGATGAAGAATGTTATCAGGCTCTAGTCTGCATCCTTGCAAGTACACAGTGGTTTCTTTATATTTGTTTTGTATTTTCATGTTGGTGTTGCAAAGATGAGCAATCATGTTGCAAAACATCAAAACTAAGGCTGATGGTATATCATTATTTTCATGTATTCATTAGGTCATCCTATATGGGTTACGGCTTCTGAGTTCATAGACTACTTGTTCTGCTCCTATTAAAATTACTTGATTATTGATGTTACAAGTTCTCTTTATAATTCTTGCCAAAATGTCTGGGCTGAAGTTTTCCATGACAAGTGTCTTGATGGTGTTTGTTTGATTTTCAGGAGAAAAGAATTATGGATGGATATCATTTTCTTCCTCTGAACTTTCAGTCCACTTTTCTGGGAAGACCTTTAGCATTCCTGAACTTCATCAGGACTCAGATTTTGCGCAAATGGCCATTGCATTAAGGACACATCTTTAATTCTTCCCAGGAAGTTCCCATTATAGTTACTCAAATTTAAGCATTTGCACATACTGAACTACTCAAGGCTAGATCTGGGTAACAGTCATATTACCTGCAAGCCTCAACATCTAGAGATACAATATAATCTTCCTAAAGGCTGAGCACATTCCTCCCTGTATCACCACATATGAGACTGGTGAAATAAGTGTCTAAATTAGTGCTATCCAGTGCCAAAATACTCCTAGCTTATCAAAATAAAGACTTTCACATTCCTTCAGGATGGACAAAAAGCAATTCTTCTTCCTCAGATGAATTTTTGGAAAATCTCACCCATCTATGCTCCATCATCAGCATCTGTTATATCAGGAAGTAAAGTTCAAGTTACCACTTTTCAGATGTTTGTAAGAGGGGCTGGAGTCATCAAGGCACATGTTGCTATCTGGCATTTTACACACAACTTTAAAAAATACAGGGTGTTCTGAATGGAAGAAAAATATGTGATGTTCTTAAATGAAATAATACAGGAAAAATATATTTGTAATATGCTAAAATATAAAGGGTCATCATAAAGCTCATCACTGCCTTTATTTTACTGAATACCCCAATATGGTGCAACTTTGTACAAAGATACAAATGCAACCTAAAATTTAACAGGGATATGTTACATACAAAATATATTTAGAGCAGTCTAGAACTCTAGCAATATTAAAAATGACATATTATTAGTTTGACAAGGTGCACTGGAGCTTCCTGAAGGCAGCAAACCAAAAAGCCACAGCAAGAGCAATCCTTCCTTCCTCTAATAGTATGCTTCCTGTATGGATGTCTGCTTACTCTGTTAACAAATAAGGTTTACTTTTAAAGTTTTATTCTACTTTCCTAACTACTTTTCCATTGCCTATCATTCCATACACTTGTATATACATGACATGGAAAAAAAGGAGGTTATTGGTGACAGCTAACATGGCTTCACTAAGGGCAGATCCTGCCTGAGAAATCCGGTGACCTACAACAGGTTTACAACATTGGTGGATAGGGGAAAAGCAACTGACATCTACCTGGACTTGTGCAAAGCATTTGATGCTGTCACCCATGATATCCTTGTCTCTAAATTGGAGGGACATGGATTTAATGGATGAATCATTTGGTAAGGAATTGGCTGGATGGTTGCACTCAAAGGGTTGTGGTCAATGGCTCAATGTCCAGGTGGAGATCAGTAATGAGTGGTGTTCCTCAGGGGTCAGTATTGGGACCAGCACTACTTCATATATTTGTCAGTGACATGTACAGTGAAATTGAGTGCACCCTCAGTGAGTTTGCTGATGACACCAAGCTGTATGGTGCAGTTGACACATTGGAGGGAAGGAATGACATCCAGAGGGACCTGGACAGGCTTGGGAGGTGGACATGTGTGAACTTCATGAAGTACAACAAGGCTAAATGCAAGGTCCTGCATCTGGGTCAGGGCAATCTCAAGCATAAATACAGGCTGGGCAGAGTATGGACTAAGAGCAGCCCTGAGAAGGATCTGGGGTGTTGGTTGATGAAGAAGGTCAACATGAACTGGCAATATTTTCTTGCAGCCCAGAAAGCCACCTGTATCCTAGGGAAGAAAAAAAAAAAAAAAAAAAAGCAGCATGGCCAGCAGGTCAAGGGAAGGGATTGACCCACTCTCATGAGACCCCATCTGGAGTGCTATGTTCAGTTCTCCATCTACAGAATCTTATTCAGGTGCAGATTAAGAACCCTATCATTTATTTATTTTTTTTTTGGAGGGGGGGAGGGGTTAGAGAAATAATAATAATTGTAATAATAGAATGTACAAACCAAGTGATGCATAACGCAATTGTACACCACCCTCTGACCAATGCCCAGCCCACCTCTGAGCAGCAGTCGCCCCCCACTCTAGCCAGCCAACCCATATTAGTTGTTCAGCATGACATCATATGGCCAGTCTGGGCCAGCTGTCCTGGCTGTGTCTCCTCTCAGATTCAGGTGCACCCCCAGCACTTGCAGGGCAGCATGAGGAGCTGAAAAGTCCTTGGTTCTGTGTGAGCACTGCTCTGCAACAACTAAAACATCAGTGTGATATCAGCATTATTCTCATCCTAAATCCATAACACAGCATCATACCAGCTACTAGGAGGAAAATTAATTCTTTCTCAGCTGAAACCAAGACAAATGGCAAGGAAATAAATAAATAACACCACCACCATGGCCGCCCCCCCCCCAAAAAAAAAAAAAAAAAAAGCACATGGAAAAAAACACTTTAGTCAATTAGGTTTTCATGCTGCTCTAGGTTCTAAGGTTTGCTCTTTCCATTAACTTTTACATCATCCATACAATACTAGCAGACTGGCCTGACATATCCATGGTAGAAAAGAAGCTACAAGAGCTATACTTTTGAAGCTATACTTAGTTCAGACAGGAAGTAGCCAGTTAAAAGCTTGGAAAAGTAGAGAATATCCAATTTTAAAAACAGGGCTTGAAAAGGAAGATCTGTGTGGACCGACTTCCAGCTATAAAGAGAAAGAAAATGACTGGCAGATGAAAAAGATATATTAAAATTGTGACAATTAACTGAAAGGAAGTAGCACAAAACCCGAAAGAAACACAGGAAACATGATCAGCCACACAAAATTAGAGCAGTAAAATTGACATACATCCTGCTTTGTACAAACAGATACAGCTGTGGAAAATTTCATCAGCATGGGCAGACCAGTTGTGCATCCACAAGCACACTGTGGATCTCCTCTGTGTGGAGAATGTCCCGTTTGACAACAAACTGCTGGGTATTATCCAAAGACAACATTCCCATGCCAGTTGGGAAACAAAACAGGCCTGATCCTGTATCAGCCCTTTGCTAGAAGTAAAACTCATCTTCATTGTTAACAAAAGAGCTTGCACATTTGAGTCTGAAAATTGGATAATTGCAGGCTTTACTCTCTAACCACTTGCTGTGCTGAACTAAATGGCAGATAATGGTACTGATTCTCATGGATGCTCAGAACTGGGTTTAATTATGTCATAATAACACTTAAATGAAACTTGTTCACATATCCAGGAGAAGCTCTGAATGGTTTCTTACTGCTGCTCCAACTCTGCAGCCAAAGGGAATTAGCAGTAGGGATTACCTCCTGCTGACTGGCCCCACTGAAGTTATCCAGGGCTCTGGAAGTGACACAGATTAAAAAAAAACAAACAAAAAAAAAAAAAAACAACAACAAAAAAAAACACTATTTGAGAGAAACAACAAGTTCAATAGCTATTTTATTCATAGCTATTGATTTCCAAGAGACCTAACCCAGATTTTAGTAATCCATAGCGACACGCATTACCAAATCTGAAATCAGGACTTCCTTCTTCTAAGCCTTTTAAACAGTTTCAGAGTATTTCCCATGGCTTTCTAGTAGTAGAAAACAATTTATTTTGAACTTCTGAGATAGAGCTTTTGACAAGAGCGCAGGGTTAACTATTGCTTCCTCGATCTGCTGGAGGTCCCTGTGCAAAATTCTAGAAAGTTCTTCACCAAGAAGGTTACAGGGACATCACCGTCATGCATTTGGTAAACTTACAAATGCACACCTAAAAGGTGAAGCTAAAGGGCAGTCTACTTACAATACCATTTACTTGGTCAAACAGCTTTACTGACAGTAGAGAATGTGCTCTTCTGTGCTTCTTTGAAATTTCTAAATTAGATGTAAAAAAAAAAAAAACTGCCATCTGGAAGTTTTATTTGGTCTCAAGAAACAGCATATAATCACTATTAATATCAATCAGTCACTGCATCTGTCATTATCTCCTAGTCCCTGCAGTTTACCTTTCAAATGGACAAATCAGTGCAACAAGAGAAGTCACCATTGCTGCATACTGATGGGATTGAACTAATACAGACCATCAGTTTCACAGGCTTTCTCTCTACTGATGGCAAAAGTGTTTTTGCTACCGTAAGCTTCTAGCTATATATATGATGTAAACATTGCTGATCCAGTATAATTAGGTTTTAGTATTTTTGAGAATTTTATTTTTTCTAAGTTGTCTTTTTTTCCTGAAGAACCTCAAGCCAGTTTCACCCATCTGTATAATTTCTTTCACTCTGTCTATTTTGAGACAATAAAAGCAGGAAATATCTCATTACATACATGCTCCATATTTAGTGCAACAGGTTCACAGGCTCTAATGAGGTTAAGCAAAAGAACAGTATTCTCTGTGGGAAGTTAGAAGTTTGCCAAAATCCCTTAAGCTGGTCATGAGAAGATATATGTTGCACTTCAGCCAAATAAATTAATCACTGTGGTTTAGATATATGAATCAAAAGATTTTTATCACATCAATTCACCGATTAACAGTGTTCTGATTCTTATTTTGAACTGATTCTTACTGGAGTACTGTGTTCAGCTCCAGTGTCCCCAGCACAAGAAGGACATGGACCTATTAGAACGAGTCCAGAGAAGGGCCATGAAGATGACCTGTGAAGACCTGTGAGGGTGTTGTGGTTGTTCAGCCTGGAGAAGAGAAGGCTCCAGGGAGGCCCTACAGCAGCCTTCCAGTACCTAAATGGGGCCTACAGGAAAGCTGGAGAGGGACTCTGTCAGTGAGTGGAGCAAAAGGACAAGGGGGAATGGCTTTAAACTAAAAAAAGTTGATTTAGATTAGATATAAGGAGAAAATTATTTACTGTGAAGGTGATGAGGCACTGGCACACATTGCCCAGAGAAGTTGTGGAAGCCCCATCCCTGGCAGTGTTTAAGGCCAGGTTGGGTGGGGCTTTGGGCAACCTGGTCTGGTAGGAGGTGTCCCTGCCCACAGCAGGGGGGGTCAAACTAGATGATCTTTAAGGTTGCTTCCAATACAAACCCTTCTAAGATTCTTTGATAAGCCCACCTGAACAACTAGAGCAAATTAGTCAACTGCTTATAACTGTTCTTGAAGACCAGGCTACCACGCTAAACTGTTTCACAAAATACACTGTGAACTTCCCATGTAATTGTCATAGTGCAAAAAGGAACCTTCAAAGAGTAAAATATCTTCCACCAGAGTCAAGAAAATTGGTGAATCCTGCCATTTTTACTGAGCATTCATTTGATCTACCCAAATGATCTGCTTTAGTGTTCCTTTTTATTTGGGCAAGAAAAAAAAAAAAAAAAGCATTGTGCATGGGAGAAACAACAGAACATAAGGAATCTGTTTTTCTATGGTGAGGATGCTGATTCTCAAACACAGGTGTGCACATGTGGCGGCACACCCTCAGCAGGGGCACCCACATCACTTGTTCTGCTATTGTTAAATTCCTTGGGCACCTCACATTTTAACATCTCTATCCTACTGTCAGTTGGGGTGAAGTTATTTCACTACAGGAAATTATTTCACTACAGGAAATAAATTAAAATCCCAGCTTTCAAGACTTTCTAGACCCCTCTCCACTAGCTTGGTTTGAGGCCAGCTACTCCAGAGCATGTCCATTCTCAAGGGCACCTCTCAGTTCACTTATTATTGAAATTTTGCTTCGAAGTTTCCAAACTGAAGTCCAGCCTGTTCAGATGTCTGTAACTGCAGTGCAAGCAACTCAGATTCAGAACTCATGGCCTTTAGTTCCCCACCTATGACATAGCATCTGTTCTGTTTATACTGAAAAATATTAGGTATGAAAAACATATACATCCTAAGTAGTTTCTTATTAATATATTAAAGCCTGTTTTTACTGCACCAGTATTATCCAGGAAACTCTATTTGTCAAATCACATACCAATTCTTCCTGAATCTATTCATTAATTATTCTTGAAGGCCACAGACCTTAGTATTAGTACTTGGGAGATTGTACGAATGTTTAAGGAACACTATTTTTGTAGCATCTACTACTATTTTACCATTTTATCCACTGCCACTAAGCTCTTGCTGTGCTCAAGTCAGAGTACAACATTAGCTACCTGCTGTTTACTTGAGTACTTGTGATAAAAACAGTGTATCAAACTTTGTTAGACTTTAGTTAAGAGAACACAAGATGTTTAAAAGCATGCTCCCAGAGCCAAGTTCAGACTGCACCAGCTTAACAGGTGTTTTGCTGTAAACGGCCAGTAACAGAGTAGACAAAAAGCAGCAAGGCAGCCTTACATGTTTACCTGAAGCCTTTGATAGCTCTTGTTTACAGGGTATTTCTATTGCTTGCCCCAATGCTGTTTTTTCAGTAGCTGTATCTTTGACACAGTTGTATATTAAGTAAAAAATTCAGAAGAAATTGAAACAGTGTAATACTTAGAGAATCTGAACAAAAAGCTTTGGGTTGTCTTTGACCTCTTCCATGCCTCTACTACTGCATTTTTCAGGTTCAAAATACAGTTTTTATTTAAATAGACAACTCAGAGAAAAAAAAAAATCCAAATAACATAGCTGGTAAATACTTCCATCTCAAAGTAATAAAGAGTCCAGTTCTGGGGATTGGGTACAAAATTGGGCACTGAAGACTTCTTAAAACAGTGGGTAAGATAGGGAGTGATGCAAGTGTTTCATAAGAGAACCATAATACAATGGAAACCACTAACCTAACATCCTCACTAGCAGAAGTGAAATCTCTTATTTCATGAGATCCAATACATAGGCTTTGCCTCCACTGCAAGCACTGCAGTGAAGTTCTATGAACCTTAGCAGTGCCTGGAAGCGCTCAGAGTAAACTGCACCTAGTATCACATATTAAGACAAGAACCCCACAGAAACAACTGACTAGTAAAAACTGGACACCAATCAAGTCTGTCATCTGCTCCAAATCCAATGTGGAGCTGTAACAGCACAGAATCACAAGCAACAAGCGCCAGTAGTCAACTTCCGTAATAAAGTATGTGCCTTCGTTTCACAGCTGTTTACCAGCCCAGCCCGCTGCTGTCACGGGAACCTCAACCATGGCAGCAGCATCCAGCAGCTGCCCCATTTGCCACTCCCACCCACCAGTGCACAGCCCCTGTTCTGCAAAGAGCCACTCACTCCTTCACCTCCTCAGCCTGCAGCCAGCAAAGTCCCCTTTGGAAGAAAAAGAAAAGAGATAGAAAAGGAAAGATAAAAAGAAAAAGAATAAAAGAATAGAAAAAGAAAAAGAAAGGAAAAAAAAAAAAAGAAAAAAAAAAGAGAAAAAAAAAGAGAAAAAAAAGGTTAAAAAAAAAAAGAGAAAGAAAAAAAAAGAGAGATAGAAAAAGAGAGATAGACAAAGATAGAAAGGAAAACGAGAAAGATAGAAAAAGAAAACGAGAAAGATAATAGGAAAAAAAAATAAAGGAAAAGAAAAAATTATAGAAAAAAGAGAAAGATGGAAAAAGAGAAAAAGAAAATGAAGACAGTGGTTGCGTGAGTGAGTAGATAGATAGATAGATAGATAGATAGATAGATAGATAGATAGATAGATAGATAGATAGATAGATAGTCGCGGTACTTGCCGCAACAGCTGCTCTCCGTGCGCTGCCGCCGCCGCGCTCCGACCGCCGCTGCCTGAGCCCGCGCGTCGGATTTATAGCCCGCGCCCCGCCCGCCGGGCGGCGCTGCCCGCCGCCACCGCCGCCGCCGCCTCCCCGCCGGGAGCACGGGGCGGGCCGCCACCCGCTCCGCCGCTCCGCCTGGCCCTTCCCGGCGCCCCAGGGCTCCCCCAGCCGCCGGCCGGTGCCTGCAGCGGTTACAGCCCGCACGCCTGTTCCGCGCAGGGTCTCTGTATGTCAGCTGGCCCCCTCTCTTAACCCCACGTCCGCCCCTTTCCTCGGGGTCGTGCAGCCCAGGCGGGGGGAGGCTGAGGGCTGAAGGGCTGAGACCTTCTGCCCTGCTTCACGAACTGTTTACTATGCGGGGTGTTTCGCACAGTTCGATGAGGAGAGGGGAGTTTGAACAGGAGGTTTTCCCAGTGGCCAAAGTGTAGCATTCCTGGGAAAAGATGAAAAAAGGACTGCAACTGGGGTGTTCTGGCACAGGTGGTCAAAATCATGCGGATGTGTGTAATCCTATATAAAAATAAGTCTGTTTACCAAATCCTGAATTGCAAAACTTATGCTCGTATATTACCATCACCACTAGGAATGAACACTGATTTCAGTAGAAACAAAAAAATGCCTTTGTATGTTTCTGATGAAGTTCAGAGGGTACAACGGGTGCAACAAGTGCTGTGTGAGTTTCCCAGAGAACAGCTCTTTGGCAAGAAGCGCAGCTAATCGTTTATTCCAAAAAGGGGCCCTAGCCTACTGAGTAAAGAATATCTCTATATACACAGTTCTGCGTGTAACTACCCGCGAAGGGACAGGTTAAACTGTGACAGCCCGGGCTGCTTTTTCTGTGACTTTTTGTAAAGCACGCTTACTCCATGTGTGTGATTTCACTTAACAGCCTCACTTTTATGACAGGTTACTCTGCCCCAAACTGATGAAATCCATAGAATGTTATCATACTCCCTCGTGTAGTGGCTTGAAGACAAAATCAGAAATTCCTGAAACTCTGGTAAACTCTCTGCCTTTGTTTTCTTGCTACACAATAAGCTTATTAAGTCTAGTCTACAAAAGCTTGCTGCTGTTCAAATGCATATTAGCTTCTCTCCTCCTAACCCAGCTTCTGCACCTGAGTCAAAAGTGCCAACTTTGGAAAAAGAACCTTGGAAAACTGGTTCCTATTTCACCATGTTGTACAGCTCGAGCTATGAAATATTATTGTTTAATAAATCTAATTTCTTATCAGCTTTTCTTACTTTTGATTAGTTAATGTATGCAAGGATGAAAAGCATTTCTAAAACAACAAAAGAGAAGCATTTGTCATTCTAAGACAAACAAAGCTGCTTTGTGCATGCCTTTTTTTTTTTTTTTTCATAAAAGGGCTAACCTTTTTCATACTCATTTTAAACTACAAGGCCAGGAATCCAATGAAACCATGAAAAATAATTTATAACTGAGCCAAGTTTGAAGTCGGATCTTCAGAATGAAGTCATCTAATCACTGGCTCACTGTGTTTGTTATGGAAGATCTGTCTAGCGCAGTGGCTCCTAAAGTTATGGAACAAGTGCAAATACTAGAACAAGAAGATGGGCTTGACTAATTTTCCAAGGGATTAATCCTTCCTTCATCTGATCATGAAACAAAATCCTAGCTCAGAAGCATTCAGTCCTTCAGAAAACAGATCTGGGTCAGTGTCTGAACTATGTGGTCTGGCCTATCCTCAAGCAGTTTTTCAATCTGCTGTACTTGGCCGCTTTTTAGGGAAGGGGCCAAAAGCTCCAGAGATTCAAATGGAATGAACCATTCCATGGGCAGCAAATGAAGATTTCTGCAGTAAAAACAAGTACTGAGCTTGGAATGAATGAGAGAACTGGCATAAAGTGTTTTATTTTGCTTTGACCTTTGCAGTTTGTTATTTAGAACACATGTAGTGTTGGACTCTCAAAAATATTGGAGACAGACAGACAGAAGCCCCCAGGAGCTGGTAGCTGCTAGCCCAGGTAAGTAGGAAAGCCTGTGAATGTGTGCAGCCAGACTGAGCCCTTGCTAGTTCAAGCACTGTTCCTACCTATTTTGTTAGTTAAAAGACTGAGAATAACACAGTGATTCACAATGTCTTTTGAGGGTGATTGGTGGATTGCAAAAGAAAATGAAGTCATTCCAAAAATCCAAGTTAGGAAGTATTTTACTATGTGAAGATGTAATTGCTGAAGTTTGTACTCAGAGTGCCAAATCCTGCAATGTGCCAGAAAGGAGCACAGCTAAAGCTTGGGGAACATTGTTCCCCTTGGCTTCAGACAGTCTCCTTAGAATACAGGTAGAAAAAAAAAGGAATTTAAAGGCTTAATTTGCTTGAGTGGCACTGCTGACAATGCAGTAGCCACTGCCTCTGTGAGATTTTACCCTGTGTTGGGCTGCATAACTGCTCACACTGCATTCCCATAGTGGCTGAGTGGCTCACGTACCATTAGCAGAACATGTGGAGACATGTACTTTAGGAACCACTGTGCTAGGGAGACAGACAAGCTGCCACCCACATGGGACAACTGGCAAGCTAATGAGCACTTCTACCATAAATAAATTTAAATTTAATAAAACAGATTTATCTAGCTGGCATGCACTTGCCCTTTTCAAATCAGCATCTCTTTGAGAGATAGCTGTCCAGTCACTATGTCCATTCCTTTACCAGATCAACCAGGTCGTTCAAACTCGACTGAAAGCACCACTACTCTCCAGTTCTGTCTATGGCTTCCACTTGAGATTGCCATACCAATCTCCAAGATTTTTAAAAATGAAGTAAACAAGTCACTGATTTACTGTTTTACTAAACTGGGCTATTACACACTTGAAGGCACATAGGCACAAAGACGGGAAATGGCATACTAGAGAAAGATTCCTGTTCAGTACATAATCATATGTGCTAAGCAGAAACCTGCCAATGTGTTCAAATACCTGGAAGTAACAATATTTTAGCATCCAAATAGAACTTTAAAGTCATTTACTAATCAATGCTTACAAGGCTCCAGGAGAAAGAGGATGGAGCAAATGAAGAAAGACAAGAGTAGAGACCTAATTTGAAGGGTAGCAATACAATCTGTCTCAATGCTATGAAAAGAGATTTTAATTATGAGACTGTTCTTCTTTCCTTAGACATTATATTTATTGCTATGCCAACATTAACACAGGAAATTTCAGTAGTTGTGCTGCTACAGCAAAGAAGAAAAAAGAGTTGAATGAAGTAGGAACACAACATTATTGTTGTTATTTAAAAAAAAAAAAAAAAAACTCCTTTACTTTAGAAAGATTTCTGCACGCTATTTACATTTAAGCAGTGGTAATATTATTAGTCACTGCAAGAGTAACTGGGTGTTCCCTTGTTCTCACTAACAATACAGCAGGGATAATTTTGGATTAAGCTACATGTTTTATGAAAAATATACTTGATGTTTGCTGGTTCATGTCAAAAGAATTCCCTGTGTGACCCATCAAATATCACACCTCATCCGGGGGGAGTTTTATTCTACTGCAGCCTTTTGTTGTTGTCTTTGGATCCCTTGATGTTGTTGACATGTAGCCATATGGATCAGTTGTTCTCCAAAAATTATCCAATGCAGCTTTGAACCAGGGCACCGACCTCAATAAAAATTATAAATAAATAACACAACAGATCACAGATTCACATGCCCTTGTCACAGATTTCCCTGATATTTTTCATATCCCCACATAAGTACTTATTTCCAGTTTGGAAACTGCTTTTGGCAGGTTTATCTGGTTCAGTAAGAGCATAGATGTGGGGTGAGTCATTGGTCTTGCAATATGAACTTCCTACCATTTGCAAAGGAAGTAGCAGATTTTTAATTTTATTTATTTTTCTATTCATTGGGGGGAGGGGGGGAGGGGGGGGGGAAGGAGGGAGAGGGGTTATTTGTTTAGAAAACCAGAGTTTTCTCTGCGTATTAATTTGACGAATGAAGTAGCTGGTTTTGGTTTTGATTTTTGTTTTATTTTGTTTTCAATCAGTATGTACCTTCAAGAGATTTCTGTGGAGCATTTTGCCAAGAGGAGCATTTTTTGCAGGGCATTCTGTGAACTGGGGTGGGACCTATGAGCAAAATTCACAGCAGGACTCAACTGCGGAGTGACAGGGCTCCCCAGCTCTGCATTCAGCACTCAACACTTTCACTTCGATGCATGGGAACTACTAAGCGCCTAAGAACTGGTTTTCTGAGAAGTCAACATGATGAGTGCTAAATATTAAAGCTAGCCAAAAGAAAGTGCCAAGAAAGACAAGATCTAAAATAGACTTTATGTTTATTTCCACATAAGGTTTTTGGCTCTGAGTTTTTGGCTCTGAGAAAAAAAAAATAAAATACTATAGTCTGTTAGTTAGTGCTTTCTCCAGTGCTGCTGCAGTGTCCATAACCTACAGATAGTGCAGGCATCTGAGAGACTCAGTTTCAGATGCTCATGCAGTTAGGTTTGAGCACAGTTCTCCTGCTTACCAGGAAAAAGTCTTAACCACAGCCTAATGGGTAGTTACATACCCATTGCACAACATTTTCCTTGCAGTTTTTCTTGTTGAAGCTGCTAATGCATTTTGTAAAAATTCATCAAACCAGAAGGGAGAAAAAAAAAAGAAAAAAAAAAAAAAGAGAAGATTTTTGTTCTGCAGCTCACAGATGTCATTGCAAAGGCAGGGAGATTGTTCCACATCCCTACTACAGTTAGAAAGACTTGCTGCATAATACCCTGATACTTCCACTCCTCCTTTAATTAGGGCTCAGATTGCAGTGTCCACATTAAAGCATGTCTCTCACACCAAGAACACGTTAACTTTTTCCAAGCTGTCTTTTGTGCAGAGATTAAGCCAGGAGGGACTCTCTGAAACTTGTACACAGTTAGACAAAAGGGAGGAAATCCCAACTAGGGTTTCAGTTAACATCTAGAACAGCTCCTCTTCCCAGGATGACAATGGTTTCACACACATCAAGCAGTGAAGACCAGCATTTCCTGGATTTGGTAGTAGTCCAATAAAGGTTTTAAAGGTTTCAGTGGTACCTATGTTTTAGACTTAAGAGGTTCAGGTGAATTCAGCTTGCACGTTTACCACAATTGGAGTGCAATGCACTGCTACTATCTTGCCTATTTGACCTCTAGTTTTCCACTCAGGCAGGTTCTTTGCTACTAACTATCTTGCCTGATTTTATCATAAGATTTCTACTGAGGCAGGTTAATTGTTTTTCTCTTCTTTGTCACCTGCTTGCCACTGAGCTGAAGCAGCAGCAAAGTGCCGTTCACACTGTCCTCTGTGGAGCTGTTAAGCTGTTTGTCTGCTGATGGCCCCAGCAGGAAATGTTTGGTGACCAGCTATAAAACTGCCCTCTTGTTTGCCCAGTGGGCTAAACAGAAGTCTATTTGGGGCTTCTGGAGATTAAAAAAATTGGTTTTGTGGGTACCTGATAGCCCCTTTCATGAGGTTATTTAGGCCTGCTGGAGGAATAGTGCAGTCATAAGACCTGTCTACGTGTTAAACACACACACCTGTATGTACAATCATATAGTGTTTGTTTCTTTAGGGATCTAGGCTAAATACACAGATGAATGTACTAGTTCCAATGCAGATATAGCTTTACTGAGCTGGCATGACATGTTATTCTTCTCTTACTCATGTTGATTCTTTTCATGCCAACTATGAGCAGGCAAGGAAATAGAGAGAGCTGTTTTAACTGTGAACTAAAAGCAGTACTGCAACCCTACACAGTAGTCAGAGGTAGGAGGAATGAAATACTTATAAAGTTATAAATGAGCAGAAATTCTTCTCAGCTCTCAAAGGTGGATAATCTTCTCCATCCCATAACCAACAAGAAACTTTGCATTAATAAGAATGGATATACTTTGGCTAAAGAAACCTAATTAGAGAGTACTCCCTTCAGCATTTGCAACTACCATTTTCCATTCTTTTTCTAAAAGTAGCATCTTTAATGCTCTTCCAAAAAAAATGATCTCCAAGAAGACAAGCTACACAGGTCACTAATTTCTGAAGCACTGGATAGGTAGAGAATTTTACAGAGCCCACCTGATGACAACAGTTACTCATCTACAATTTATAGCATCAGTTATCCTCCTTCAATCTACCTGGCTAATGTCTTGGAGTGCCAGGAACCTGTATCCCCACTCACTGAGTAGGAAGAATTTGAACATCAGTTGCAATTGCTGTCATCTTCTGAAAATTCAATGTCAAGTTTAAGGATGTACTTTTAAGTTGCACATGCCTTTTCAGAAAAGCTGATTTCACATATTAGGAAATAGAAATAGGGATTCTATATACTTGAGCATTTAGAGAAAAACCCCGTGTACTCTAGAAGGAGAGAATTAGGGATGTTCAAACTGTGCTCATTTGTGGTCAATTCCGGCAAGTCAGGACAAGAAATATGTGACAAACCTGGATATTTCCACTCATTTATATGAAACAGACTTTGAAGAGACTTGTTCTTCAGTAGAGACGTGACCAGGGAGGTGCAGGGTAGAAGTGCCTGGTAAGTGACATGATAAGTTAAGTAACATGATAAGAAACCAGGCAGAAGACACTAAATGCAATTTGATGTCTTTTTGATACTCTGTGATCTTTATTTGGCTAAGAAAAATTGTTCCAAACCTGAAGTACCAGTACACCTCTCTCTCTTTAGACCCCATCTCTCATGATTATTTTTTGAAAGAAGTTTTTTTACTAGCTATAAATCTGGAAAATAATTCCCTCCCCTTCACCTCACCTCCCACTCAGTCTTGCTGGGGTGTTGCTATACACACAAATATAGAGGCACAAATACATGTGTGTGTAACCAGAATGCTTTCTTATTCACAGCTTCTCTGAAGTAATATCAAATACATATCTCAGATGAACTTTGGAACCCACCAGGCCCAAGACGATTTGAAACCAAGCAAAACAGGCTGGGTGGTGCCCATCAGTTTAAGGAGCACCTAAGTACAAATCAGAATTCTCTCCTTATTTAGGTCCGATAAGGAAGAGCTGGTAAAAAGGCCTGATCAATGTCTAATCTTCCTAACACTGTAGTCACATGCCCTCTGCTTCAAAAATACACTTAAAAATATATACCCTTTTGGCCTGTGCATAGATTTACATAGCAATAACACAGCCAAGCAATTAACTAAAAGTAAGTCTGGCTCTGCAAGACAATTTCCTAAACGGCATGTATCACTTGAAATCAGTTAGATGACTACAGCTCTCTTTTGGTTATAAATGCTGTTCTTATAGCTTTGAACCCAAGGTCATGGAAGCACGAAGTATTATCATGGCACCGTGTCCTCACAGCTGGCCACACCAACATGCCTGGGACCAAGTGCTTTTATATGTTCATAGTTTTGGGCTTCTGGGCATAAAACACAATCACCTATGTAACAAATACCTCATGTTTCTTCCCTGTCCTGTGTTCAGGTAGAGAAGATAGATGTTGATTCCCTTCTTACAGGGGAGAGACTTTGTTGTAAGAAGAACGTGCTGCAGTGGACATAGGACACAAAGAGCGACTACTGATTGCAATGTGGTTTACTGGGTCTCTTTAGGCATCATTTGACAAAGACCAGGTATGCTGTTTTAAGAGGAAATAATGGAGTATGGACAGGAGAAGACAGCAAAAGAAAAGCTGATTGGAGTTCTTTCAGTAACACTGGACTTTGATTTATTATTATTATTGTTGTTGTTGTTATTATTATTATTATTATTTATTATTTCCAGCCATTTCAAGGCAGTTGCTCAGAATCAAAAGATAGCTCTAAATCAGCAGTTCATTTATTTAATAACTTTAAATGTTGTTCCCTATTAAACAGGACATGGAAAATCTGTTTCAAATTAGCAAATCTAATGAGTCAGAAAAAAAAAATAAAAATAATAATAATAAAAAAAAACCACTTCAGTGTTAAATTTTTGACTTTATGAGCAAAATCTCAACCTGAACTGATGCTGTGTCCATACTGCTAAATATCATAGAATCATAGAATATCCTGAGTTGGAAGGGACCCTTAAGTATCCCTTATATATAGGATCCCTTATATATAGGATATAGAAGTGTTTAAACCCAAACTCTGGCCCTGACTCTAAGTGGCCCAAACTGGCTTGAGCATCATGTCTTAGGACAAGTGCTCTATGATAGTCTGACCATGTATACATTGTATGGCACTTGACCCTGGCTTTCTTCTGTGCTATGAGTGATGTCCCAATAGTCCTCAGACATAATCATTTTTAATGGTGGGTTGTTTTTGTTTGTTTTTTTGTTTTTCAGTTCAAAGGATCTGAAATAATCTGAGGGTGGTATTCCAACCCACAAGAGTGAAATTTCTATGGCATGAAGCTGAGGGGATGTGTTGCATACCCCAGGGTATGCATGACACCATAGGAACATACTGGAGGATGCAGAGCCCCACGGAATAGCCCTGGGGTGGAGTGCATAGGCCAGTCTTATCTATAGTGCTTGGTGACAGCTTCTGGGAAGAGGCTGGACCAAGGGAGCAAACAGCAGTTAAGTGGTGTGGGCTTTCAAAGGTCTGGGTTTGAGCTCATGTCTTTTTCTCTTTTAGCCTAGACATACCCAGATAAACTAGGCAGGCTCCTCTGTAGGCTTTACCATCCCATGCATCCAAACTCCAGTTGGGTACAATGAACACAGGGTGACAATGGGTGTTGCCGAACAGAGCACAGTTCCTGCAAAAACTCTATTTTTTTTACTTTTTTTTTTTTTAGAAACAGTCAGGAAGAAGTCAGAAGAAGGCTGACTATGTGAGTGAAGGGAGACTGGTGGATATAATAAACCTGGGCCTTTTTGTAAGGCTTTTGGCACCATCACCCAAGGTATTCTTCTCAAATTGAGGAGTTATGGGATGCATGAATGTCTTAAAAATGAATATACTGCCACATTCAAAATCAATGACAGAAAGCCAGTAACAAGTGGAGTGTTTTGGTGGTCCAGTATTGATCAAGATCATCAAGATTTGGATCACAAGATCATCACCATCTGCTGCATGCTGCAGCAAATTCAAGATGATGTTCAGTCAAGGAAAGTGATTGTTATACCAAGAAGCAAAGGTTTAACCCAGAAGGGCTTTGAGAAACATGATTGTGCTAAGAACTTCATGATATCCTGCAAGGAGAAGAAGTTCAGTGTCTCAGAGTAGAATAACCCCACACATCAGCACAGGCTGGAAAATGAATTGCTGAGCCTTAATGAAAGGGGATCTTGAGACTTCAGTTGATGTCAGAATCAAAATGAGCCAAGAGTGTGCTCTCATTGCATGTAGTACAAAATGCACATTGGGTTACATCAGGAGGAGCATGCCCGGGAAATCAGGGGAAATTATTACCTCATTTACTCATCTCTGGTGAGACCAGTTATGAATCAACCAGGATGTCAAGAGCCTTAAGGAGCCTGGCAAAGAGCTTTCAGTAGTAGCAGAGAGTATTATTAGGCCACAAGCACATCTTGGGAAGTTGAGATCAGTTCTAAGTTTAATAAATTAACATAAAGCTAAGAAAACAAAAAATAAGTTCTGCTCAGTGAAATTAACAGTCTGAAAGGAAAGTCATCACTGGAAGGCATAGTGTAGACCACAGCAAGGTTGAGACTACCACCATAAAACAGAGAGTGAACAAGGAGTGGTACCAAGACTGCTTAAAAAGGGGTATTCTGAAGTCTTCATCTTAGTAGCCAAAATAACCAGTCACTGGCCTGAAATGCTACAGTGTAGCATGTCATCTGGATATAGGATGTAGGCTAACAATTTTTAAAAGCCCAATACGGAAAATGAGGAAGCAGAAGTTCTGAGATACTGTTACAAGACAATTAGTAGTAAATGGCTATATTCCATGCCCAAAGGGCAGATTGATTTTGTGCTCTTCTAAAAAAGGATCAAATATATATTTTGTAAAAACAAATAGAGTTTTGGTAGTAACAGTGAAGAATGTTTTGGCTCTGGGTATGGAAAAGTCCAGAATTTTATCTACATGAAACAAATACATATGATGTTTAATGTCATTACAAAACTGAACAAAAAAGCAATTATTATTATTATTATTATTATTATTATTATTATTAAATTATTATTAAATTATTAATTAATATAAATTAATATACAACTTAATTAATATAAAATATAATAATAGTGTAATTATTATTATATTTAATATTATATAATAATAATGATAATAATAATAATAATCAGAAAACAATTTTCAGAATTAAAAATCAGAGAAAATTTTTGAAGAATATTAGTCATTGCAGACCCAAGTCTTAAAGTTCAGAAAAAGTATCAAATAGAGCCAGCACCTCGGGTTTAATATGAGCAGGTCAATCTCACTTAAAAGCTGCACACATTGCTTTTTGTTTTGAATGAATGGTGGAACAACACTGGCAGAGCTACAGCGGTGGTCTTTGATGAAACAACAACAACAACAAATAACAACAAAACACAACTGATTAAGATTATTAGTAGGGACTGGCTGCATAGACTATTGCCAAGCAAGAGATCCCTAGGGAATAGAACTTGATTCAGAGGCACCATACCACAGAACACTAACTGGAACAGAGAAGAATTTAGGTAAATATGCTGAGAAGTACAGGAAAGACACAATCACTGAAGAGTCTTCAAGCTGTCTTGAGGAGTATGCGATGAACAGAGATAGCATACCAACATACCCAAAGCTTGTAATTTTACTAGAAGTAGAGGCCAAGTAGAGCAGGTTTTGTAGGAACAACCAAAACCACTGTTTACAGTAGCACTGGAAAAGTTGCATCTTAAATGCCAAGTTGTGTTTATTAGCTGGAATGTATAAGCACTTCCAGTTTCTGTCCTAAGATAACCTTGTCAGAAAATACAGCACTAAAGCATGTCATGTGTCTCTTTACTTTATTGCTTACTATGTAGTTGGTAATGGCCAGCAGCAATCACAGTTCTGTGGGCATGATCTCCCTCTGTCTGTGGTGAAGTACACATTAAATATGGACATGATACTGTTGCTTTCTGTGTCCTCAGTCCTGACAATTGATCACCAGTGCTATCAAATTCAAAGAGCAGCTATTCAAAATGCTGGGCAGCAAGGCTGTGTTTAGCCCTGGTCCCTTACTGAACTCTGTGGCTTCCAGCATAACTGAGGATTTAATTTAGGTTTTCGTCACCCAGCACTGAGATACAACATCTAGAAATGCAAGGCCACAGGTGTTTAATAGAGTGTAGCAAAGCTTTACAAATAAGTCTAATTATTATTCATTAGCATTGCTATTACATTGCTGGATAAAGCTAAGGTTAGGAACCCTGCTTTGCTACAGTTTAGTAAAAATAAATATTGAGAGACAGTTCATGGCAAAAACACTCATTATTGAAATGGTGAGGACATTCCCTATCATCTTCTACATAGGGGACTACGGCCAGAGTCTAAGCCTTGAGTACTTCCAGGTTATTAGTAATTACAAGTATTAATGTTAACACAAATATTAGTATTGTGGGATGAGGGGATTTTGAGTGCATGTAAATACACTTTGTAGAAAGACCTGAAAGTATTAATCCACTTACTGTGGTTCCAGGGAGCTTTGCAAAAGGGGACAATCTAACCACCAGAAAACTACCTTGTGTCATGAAGCTTTCACTGGATTGCCTCACCTTTGTTGATGAACCCATCTGAGCCACAAGATCATGTTGTTAACAGCATGAATAATACTGACTTCATCCTGGGAGAATAATATGAATGTACTGAAACAAAACATTTTGATCTGTGAGGCCCCATATCTGAAAAAGACAGCCTGTACAACAGTTTGTGTCCCTTCAGCTCAGAAAGACCCTGAGCAAACTGATAAGGAATCACATGAAGCACACTAGTTTCTGAATGTAAGATTTCCTGTTTAGCATGCTTTCCCTGCTGGAATGCATTTATTGCTTTGTTTGTCCCACACATCATAGTTTATTTTCTTCTCAGAAGAAGCTCTTTAAAAATTATCAGAATTTAAAAGAGGACAAAAACCTGTTGCATTTTTTATGACCAATCTTTAAATGGGGTATCTCCAGAAATATTTGGACTGGCTTCAAAGCTATTTTTGTAGAATCTTAAGTAACATGCTGAAAGTTTTCTTAACCCAGAAAGGAAACCTTGATCATAGCTAGATATCACATTGTGAAAAGCATACAACTCTGTTTGCTGCAGTATTTAGAACAGTATGAGTTATAGTCCATTGGGAAACATGCCTTAAAAATAGTATTATGTAGCATGGACAAAACTGAAGACTATTTACTAGTTTCTTTGTCTGCAGAACCATTGGCATACCTGATTCTTTCTACTGGCTTATCACCTTCATTAACTTAAAAACATAGAATCCCCAGGAACCTAATTTAATATGATTTTCTATCTACGTTGTTTGATGTCGGTTTTCAGAAACTGGGATACGTGACAGTTCTTGCCCGCCAAAGGGGGGCAGGTTCTTGACCCCTTCCTTCTGTGGGCATGATGATTTTCTAGGATGGGTCCCTAGGATGGAACTACCTGCAGGAAGCCCACCTAGCTCTGATCCACCAGCTCTCCATGAGCTCAGGAGTTTGTTTAATGACAAATTTGTGATCAGGCAGAGGGGGAATCAGGTGGACTCTGCCCCAGATGGATGAAGTTTGTAACCTCTGCTGCTGGAGAGCAGCCTCACCATGAGGTTAAATCCTTCAGGGCTTTCTTTCTGGAAGAAAGAGTCCACAGCCTTGGCTTAGACCCTCTTTCACGTTAATTTGTAGGAACAGATTATCAGAGTGTTGGGCGAGGGCAACTGCTACAGAAAATTCATCCTCACCTATATCCAAGTGGCTTCAAAGGAGTGTCTCACTGTAGGGGAATAGCCACTTAGAGTGTTACAGAGTAATTTTTACTCCCTGTGTGGATGATAACACAGAGCCAGCCAAACACTAAAAGCCCAAGGGGAAAGAAAAAGTGGCTCATGGTAACTGTTGGTACCAAAAGCATCCTGAATTCACCAGCTGCCAGTGCCTCTTAGAAGTTTGTTGGAACCTTTTTCAACAAAAAGGGAAGTGCACTTTTCCAGAGGCTGCAGGGTACTGAATTAGACATTTTTAGAGCCACATAGTTGCCATGCCCACTGCCAACACCCATCAATGATGTACTTGAGAGTTTTCCTGGCTAAATATCAAACCTCCCTGAAATAATCTTCAGGAACCTCAGTTAGTACATTCATTTAGTATTGCAGAAAAGTGGAGCCAGCAGATTTGGTAAATATTTAAGATTGGGATTAGCCACTATTTTAAAACACTTTCATCTGATAGATGTTCACATGTTCTATGACACCCCAAATCCTTCCCAGAGTTAAATAACAATAGTTGCTTATTACTGATTCTGTATTAACTCACAAATTATTAAACTTAAATCAGTCCCTTTATGTTGGAGGTTTGCTTACAAAAGTGGAAGAGGAATTAAATGCTATTCAGGCCTGATTTATTTCCACTGAGATGGTACTTCCAGTTAGAAGGAAAAAATAAACATTGTAAAGGGTGCTTTGTTCAATCTATTTATTTATTTAATAGAGACAGATCCCCGAGCCTGCTTGAGCAGGGAGTATGGTTTAGGTGATCTCCAGAGGTTCCTTCCAACCTCAACCTTTCTGTGATTCTGTAGTAGCTGGCATAAAACTCACCTTCTCGTCATTTGGGCTGTTTTTCACTTAAAGGATAAATGGAAGTGGTAGCTGTTGCTTTTGAGAAAGTTTAGCTGCTTTTAAGATAGTTCTAAGTCTAGGAAAGTCTGCTGATGAAGCAAGTAGACAAGATGACAAGGGGTCAAGATGGTCATATATCAGTGTACAATGCAAAGACACAAACTGAGTAACTCTGGAAGCTGAACAATGCCTTTTTCTGTTTATTGCTTTGTGCTCAATCTACTGATAGTGCAAATATTTGGAGAAGAAAAGCAGCATAAGCATCACAGAAGCATGTAGAGAGACTAAAGCATCCTGGAAAACAAGGGATGTGACCCTGCAAGAGCCTGGAAAAAAGGGTTTTGAGCCAAATTCCTGTGGAAGGAGTCAGAGAAATTCAGGCAGCTTCTTGTATTTGTAACCACTGAATAGCACAAGTCTTCGAAATGGTGGACCTTAAGGACTGCACTGAAACATAGAGGGAATTCAGAAAAGATACTACTGGAAGTCAGTACTACTGGAAGTACTAAAGACTTGTTGTATACATTAAAAACAAAACAAGACAAAACAAAACAAAACAAAATAAAAAAATAATAATAATAATAAAAAAAAACAGGCTGGTAGCCTCAAGCCTTTGAGTAGGAATCAAGGATTTATTCTATTGATAGGAAACCAAAGTTGGAAAGAAATTCTCAGCATTTTCCAAATATTACTGTGTTGTTTTTTTGTTGTTGTTGTTGTTTGTTTGTTTGTTTTTTAATTATTATTATTTATTTTTTTCCCATTAAATTGAGAAGGCTGCCAAGCATCTTCCAGAAGAAAGAACATAACCAGTATTTTCATATCAAATTGTAGAAAATCAGTGTTGAAGGGGACTTGAAGTGGGAAAATGTTTTCCTGTTTAGAAAAAGAATCATGTAAAAGTTGCCATCCCTTATCAAGTTTATTTAACCTCTTTTAAAATCCTCTAGCAATGCAGTTTGAGGATTCCCTTGGTAATGTCTTCAGAGACATATTATTTGAAAATATTATTTTTTTCCTATTAGTTCTTTCTTATCATAGGCTGAGGGCACCTAGAGAACAAATTTTCCTTCTGGCTTTTAACGCTCTTGGAAACATTTCCATGTGCAGGAGAGTTAGCTGTTTGGGGATTTTCCTTCTCTGTATTTCTGTGGTGTTTCTACTGATTGTCATCTCCAGCAGCCTTTTGAAAAGCAAAACAAGCTTAATTTTGAAAACATTTCCTCATAAATCATGTTTCCTGAAGTGCTTGCCAGGATCCTAGTTTTCCTCTCAAGTTTTCTCTGTGTTCTTTACATCTGTTTTGTTGTTTTTTTAACATGCAGTCATGCAGTATCCAAAGGTGTCACTGAACTTTTAGACCTTAGAACTACTTACTAGTCTTAGAACTACTGATGGGTCTATCTATAGGTTTATTACTCAAAGGGGTTAAATGAAATGCAAAATTTACCTTCTGTGTCTGACTTACAGCACTCCTCCTAATGTGTCTCAGGAAAGTATTTGCTTAGTTGCACAACTACCTTTTTTTTTTTTTTTTTTTTTTTTTTCTTCATGTTCAGTTTGTATATCTTTTTATGTTCTTGCTGCCTTTCTGGCTTTTTCCATATGGGCTATGATTTTTTCCTTCTAAGTTAATAATATATATATGTTTTCCTTCTATTTCATGTGATCATTTTGATGACAGGTTGGTACCAAGTGCTCACTGTAAGTTTGATTTCTATTTTAGTGATACATATCACTAGCTGAAGGGGGCTATTTCATGTGTCATCCCTCTTGGGTAGCAGTTATTGCAACCTGCTCTCAGTCACACCTCTGAATTTTGTTGTTGATATGCAGTAGCTTTATCTAGCCCGTATGATGCTGTTTTCATTATGAGAATGTTATAGTGAAATTGTATCCAAGGTTTTATTACAACTGCAATAAACATGTAAGTTTTCATCTTATCAGTTGGATGGGTTTTCATGTCAGAGAAGAAACTAAATTTCCTTAACATGTTTTATTCTTGACAAAACTGAACTGGCCACTTCTTAGCACCATATTATCTTCCGAGTGCTTACAGGCTATTTCATAATTTGTTCCAGCAGCTTTCTGAGTTCAGTAGAATTCCCTGGATTTGTTCCTCTTCTTCGCTTCCACCTCCTGAAAAGCAAATGTGACATTCCCCCCTTATAAGTCCTCAGAGCCCACAGCTCACAGCTGTTAACATATAAAGGTTCTCTCTTTTAAGGATTTTTCCAGCAAATGCAGGTAAAGAACACAATTCATAACACACTTGCTGATTTCAGTTATGTTCATCTGTGTTCCTCTTTCTTCCCAAGGTTTTAGTTTGGTTGATATATTTTATCTCATCCTCCAGTGTAGATATTTTAACCAGAGTTTGGTTAAAATATTTCTGAGATAATGCCTATCCCACATTTGAATTCTGCACAAAGAGACAGAGTTTTTGACACACTCTTGATTGCATTTTGATAACACAGTTCCTACTTTAACAATCTACCATTTGTCATAACCATGCAGTTAGCAACAAAAGCTCTCTGTTAAGCATGTAATGCCAGACACAATCCCAGAAATCAGTGCTACTAGACAGAGAAAACTATGCAGCATAAGAGGTAGGAAGAAGCTAGATGAAAAACAAAGAAAAAAATATGGAGTTGTTGTCTAGTTTCTAGATAAATACAGATAGATGTTTTATTATGTTTAAAAGTGGAATATTTCCCTTTGGCAATAGAAATCAGAAATCTAACGAGGGTGAATATTCCAATTAATAAAACAAAAATTGCAAATAATATTTTGCTTTACTCTCCACAAATATATTTGGTTTTAAAAAAACAGCAATACCCTAAGAGAGGTCTGTGTGACAAAAAATAAATTCTAATGATTCTACTGATCACAATAAACTTTTGTTAAATTGAACAAAAATTTGTAAAAATAGTGACGCTTCCTCCAGCACTGTTGCTTTACAGACCAGAATAACACTACACTGCAGCCCAGATTCAGCTGTTGGCCTTAATAGATATTGTCTTAGAAATGTTCAAAAATACAGTATAACAAAACTTCAGTTATAGACAGGGGTTTTGGTTTTGGTTTTATTTGTTGGTTTGGTTTTGTATGCTTGCTTACTTGTTTTGGTACATATTGCTCTTTAAATTCAGAAAATAATCAGCATAGGTTCTCAAAAAGATATCATAAAAAAGTGAAAAAAATATTCATGGTACTTTTAATTGCTCTGTAGAAACCTTGCAGCACACTTATTAAATGTGGTATCGATAACTTGCAAACAGCAGAAAATAACATCATTGACTCAGAGCTTCACATTTGAATTCTTAAAAACAGTGTCCAGTGAAGTGTGTAAAACTTCATTTAAAGGGAATTAGCAGTGGTAAACTGTGTCCAGTACATAGCAGCATTCTCTGTTTGTATCACTAAATTGTGCAACCAAGGAAGGATTCAGTAAGTAATGGCCCTTTATACTGTGCAAGAAAAAGCAAAATCCCCTTCAGGATGCTATTATTCCTTAATCAAGTCTTGTTTAAATTATTGCTTTTCCCAAAGGGAAGGGATTTGGGTGACCTTTTCAGGGCATCATATTGAAGTGTGTTTTGTTTACTGAGCACTTTTGAAACAGCTTGGACCAAAATGCATTTTTGCTAAATAAAATGTATCTGGACTGGTTCCACTACCCTCCCACTCAGCGAAGCCCACAGGACTAAATGGGTGTAACAAAAAGAAGAATTTGGCCATTGCCCTACAAGTCCAGTGATTCATACTGGATCACATAAAACTGGCTCCCTGGTAAGTGACTGTAGCTGAGGGCTGCTGCTAATGTTGAGCGTTCCTGCTACCACACAGCATGCAGGATATCCTAGGAAGGGAACTTTCCAGTGGATTCACAGAATTCCTGAATGGCTGAGGACATTTATTCCAACTCCCTGCTCAAGGAGGGACACTCAGAGCCCAGGACCATGTCCAGGTGGGTCCTGAAGGTCCAAGGAAGGTGACACCACAAACTCCCTGGGAAACCAGTGCCAGTGCTCCATCATCTCCACAGCAAGAAGTGTTTCCTGATGTTCAGGTGTAGCCTTCTGTGTTCCACTCTGTGCCCATTGCCTCTTGTACTGACAGATTTGCTGCAGAGTTGAGGGGGTAATAAGTGTCCTGGCTTGGAGAAAAGAAAGGCTGTGTCATATTGCTAACTGACTTCTCTTCCAAGCCGAATATTCAGACTTAGACTCACAAGATCATTCAGGTTGGAAAAGATCTCTAAGATCATCTAGTCCAACTTTTAACCTAGAACTAAAGTCCACCACTAAACCATGCTAAATTCTCAATATACAAATTTCTTGATGGTGACTCAACCACTATCCTGGGCAGCACATTCCAGTGCCGCACAACCCTTTCAGTAAAAAATTTTCCCCTAATATCCAACCTAAACCTCCCATGGTGCAACTTGAGACCATTTCCCCTTGTCTTATCATTTATCATACTTCATGCTTTTGGATTTTTCTCTATGACAAAGTCCTTGTTTATGGGCCTGGAAGAAGTGTGGACATTTTAGTCAGAATCTCATCATCATACCAAGATGGCCTGGTATGGAGGTGGCTGATTGTTCATATCTGTATCTTTGCAGGTGCTCTCCACAATGTAGAGACAGACATATAAATCCACACCTGGGATTTATATGTGTCAGGGTTCCTCTGTGAGACTGCATCCTTGAGGCTGCTCATCCCACATAAGCCTGAATATACACACTCCTGCAGATGAGTTCTTATCTTATGGGAAGGGAAGAAGGGAAAGGATATATCTACAGTAAATCCTTTCCATCTATTTACCAGGTATTTGCACCTCTGTGTTATTTTCAGATCCTCTCAGCTGAGATCTGTGGAAGCACAGTCCTTTCCTTTCTTGGAAATGGGAATACCATATGGCCCTATGCATTTTATTTTAGGATATCAATGTACATTATATATGAAGATTTCCTAATCCAGTAGATTAGCCAGCCAAATTAGCCAACCATGTTACCAGAGAGTTTTCTTGTTCCTGGAGGGCCCCAACCCTGGATATGTTCAAGGCCAGGCTGGGTGGGGCTTTGGGCAACCTGGTCTAGTGGGAGATGTCCCTGTCCATGGCAGGGGGGGTGGAATTGGATGAACTTCAAGGTCCCTTGCAACCCAAACCATTCTATGATTTTATGATTCATTCCATGATCCTAATTTTCTCAACCAGGGAGCTATTCTCTCTGCCTGGAAAAATTACCAAGAAATATTGTTTCAGAGAAAATGTTTTGGAAGCATCATCCCAAGTGGGGATTAGTCCTGTTTCAACTAGGGTAATCTGGAATAAAAAAATGCACACATCTGAGAGTGCTTGCTGACATGTGAATGCGTATAGGTGAGACTGACTCATAAAAGAGCACTAGAGGCTGTTTTACAACAGTATTTCATAATGTATCTGATCCAAAACAAAGCAGGATTTGCTTGCCCTCAGGGATCACTGTGTACATACAGAGGAAACAAAGGGCTTACATCTTTCAACACAAAATATTTCAGTATAAATAGCTCACAGAAATGCAGCTAATCTCTAAGGCCTTCTGTCAACCAGCTGTAGAAGGGGAAGGAAGGGAAAAGCCTTTGGTGAAGAGCATCTTCAACATTCAGGGTGGGCTTTTTTATAGGAGGAAAAAAAAAAAAAAAAAAAGAGCCTGGCACTTGTTTTCTGCATCCAAAAAGCATAAAGGGTGATTAAGCAGGAAAGCCTCGTTCAGAAACTACTGACTATGTCTTCTCTGTCCATGAGAGAGAGAACTGTGGAATAGGCTGTGCTCTGGCCTTATCTCTACCTTGTTAAATAAAAAACATCCAGGGAAGGAATTGATGCAAATAATCCCTGATTGACAATAATACAAAACCACTTTTTCCTCTCCCAGGATCTGTTTTGGAGCAATCCAGCCAATGCTGCCTCTGACAAAGCCCTGACCTGGTGTTGGTGATACTTCTCCAAGTAGCTTTCTCCACTAGAAATGAGGGCACAACCCAACCAGATTTGTCTCTTCAGGACTTGCAGTACCTTGCAGTACCTTTATTATCATATCCACTGACTTGGAACTCCCAGGTCCCCATGCTTTTCCCCAGATATGTGATCTCAGTTTCAAACTATAAAATCACCACCCTGGTGGACCTTGTGGTAGGACCAAGGTTTTTCTTCCTACAATGGGTAAGTATTTAGTGGTGTAAATACAATGGGATGACACTACTGGTTACCTGATGCCTGGTGAACATTTCAGTGAAACTGCGGTATTTTAAGGGCAGAAAGACAAAACCTAACAAATAGTTTGACCATCTAATACCAGACAGAGGGTTTTCTAAGAGACATGCAAGGAAGAACATCCTCTAAAAGTAAAGAAAGGGAAGGCAGCTAGGGTGGGCTTTGCGTGTACATACCTTTGAGGTTCACAGACTTGTAAGAATAACCTACAATTTCTATTCAAACAAAAATACAAAATTACATAAAGCACCTGAGCACAATTCTGGGTGTTAAACTTATAAAAGACTTCTTTATATGTTAGGTTAACAAAGTTTACAGGACTGACATTAACTCTTCAGGTTACACAAACTGGATGACCACCAATCTCAAAGGACCCACCTTCAGGTTTCCAAATGTTCATGATAAAATTAAGGGAAATCAGGGACAGATTTCCAAAGGGATAGGGAAGAAAACAGAACAGAGGAATGGTTTTGTTTATTTGTTAGATACACATGCAGAACACATGTTTCTCTCAGTTTTGCTTCAAGATAGTTTAATCAGCAATGTGTTAGCCTGGGAAGAAAGAGCAGCTGGTAGAGGGTTTAAAAATACCCTTTTCCTTGCATACCTTATCTGGTGGTGTAGCTACTGAGTATGTAAGTACTGCAACATAACTGTGGCCCAGAGGCCTAAGAGCTCAAAGCTGTGAAGACAAAGTGGGGGCAACCACTGGCAATCAGTGCTTTATTTTCAACCACTAAGCCCTTTTCTGAGGTGAGCGGCAAAAGGAAGGAAAGGTTGCTCTCACTCAGCTCCTTTAGCAATCACAGTGGCATGACTGATCTGGTGATGGTTGCAAGAAAGCAGAATTGCTCAGGAGAGTTATGAAATTGTGAAAGACAGCTTCTGCCAGCTTAGTTTATCTCTCTTTTAATATGCATATCCCCTGCTGCTACAAAGAAGATAAAGAGCAGGTTCTTTCATTCAGCTGCACTGGGGAGAGGTTGGCTTCCCTGCTGGTGGGCTCTCTGTGAAGGAACCAGTCCTCCTTGACAATGGCTAACTGCTGGGAGAGGTGGTGGGCAGAAGTGCCTACGTGTAAGGAAAGGCCAGGAATTGCTCGTTAGTCTGTTTAATATTTCAGCTGCACAGGGACAAAGACTGCTGCATGCACAGCAACAATAATGTGAAAAGTAACGGACTGCAATCACCCACTGAGATATGTTCTACTTTCTGTTCAATTCCCTTCTTTTTTTCCCATCTAAAACATGACACTCCATGGTAGGAATGCACATTTGTGCAAAAATGTGCAAAAGCACATTTTATCATGCAGTGAGCAGTGACCCTGCAACAGAACAAACCAAACTTGGCCAGACTTTGGCCAAGCCTCAGGAACTCCAAGCCCTATGCTTTACATACACTGTCCTCACAATGAAGGCCAGAGAAAGGATTCCCTAAACAGTGCATAAACATGATCTAAACATGCAGAACAAGGAGTGCCTAGAGCTCCCCAACAGGAAACATCAGACACATGGGTTTGATGAACGGTTGTTCTGCTTTGTATTTATGTGCTGGAAGCAGGGAAGAAATTGAGTTATCCCTACCACTGTCTGCTGGAGATGAAGAACCTTCTCCCAGGAGCCAGATGACTGCTTTGTGCTGGCTGTCCTTCTAGCTCAGGGACCTTTTGCTCTTGTCTGTACCATGACCCAGCTTCAAGACGAAGACTGGAGCAGTGGTCCCTACAGAAATATCTGTCACTTTCCAGACAGGTGCTACATATAAGAGATGTTCTGCCATTACTCATGATATATCAGTACTGCTGGTGCAGGCAAGACTTGTGCAGAAGAGTTATGAAACTGTACAAAAGAGTTTAAGCTTGCATATCCCATCTTTCTTTCCATTGTGGTCCAAGCTGAACTTGGGGTTTCCGTCTAACTACCAAGTTTCTAGATCCCAGTGATCACCAGGGATTTTTCTTACTGTGTTGTGGCAATTACCAAGGCCCACAATTCACAGGCTGGGGCACTAGGCTGCAGGGAAATTATGGTGTCTGGGTAAAGTGATGGAATATAGGGTTTCTTAGGCTGGTTGTTTAACATATTGAAATCTTGCTGGTCCCCATTTTCCTTCCCCTGGTATCCTAGTTGCCAGTGACAAGCTAGCTTTGCTAAGTCCTTTCCTTGGATTTAGGCCATAGTCAGAACAGTTTTTATGCACCTTTTTTATTATATATGCATGGCTCACCTCTATACTTTTCCTATCAACCTTTCTTCTGCCTACAAGAATGTATTTCCAGGAGAATCAAAGCCTAAAAGAGTTCCTTTCCTGCTTATACTTTAGTTATCCTAATCCACTTCACAAAGAGATCTGTTTCAGTTGAGATCTACTCTGCAGCTCTACACTATAGATCATATGCCAGGACAAGCCTGTCTTCCAGAGCTTTAATCTGCACATTATTCGTAACTGTCTACTAGTTGCCCTCATGCTATTACACTCTCTTGGGAAACTGATCCATAAACATCACAACTCCTGGGCAGTTGACAGAACATTTCTTTTCAGATCCCATTTAAATATACACATATGTTCTTCTCCTTGGAGCCTGCACAAAGCCCTGCATTGTCCACTGCACCGGGTACTAAAACTAGCACTGTTGGCTTAAAATTGCCTTTTGCAAGAATTTTCCTCCCCCCTCTCTCTTTGGAGCAAAACAAAGCCTTTTGTATCCTCATGGCCAAAATGATTCAATAAGGGGAACCACAAGGCATTAAGAGCCCACGGCACCTCTCCCATTGTAATTTGGAGTCCATTTCTGAGACCAGTATGAACAGAGGGGACAAGCCATGTCATTTTCCTGTATAATTTGCTTTTCAGAGCATTCCTGAGGGAATATCTGGGAGCAGAGATGAACATCCATTCTATTTTCTCTGCATATCTCCAGAGATGGTAGCACTAAGATTTCCTTCCACTACCTGTGAAAAAGAATTCCTGTAACATAAGCACTGTGTTTTGGTTTTCCCTTTGAACCTCCAACATCTCCATGATTTGTAGGATGACTTCTGGCAATGAACAAAGTAAACATACCAGCATTACAAAAGTATCTTTTCAATTCAAGAGGTGAGTGATGATTTCTTTTCTCTAGAAACAGAGGAACAAAGGCTTGGGAGGGAGAGGGAAGGACAGGAGAAGAAGAATGCATTAAAAATAAGGTGCAGGGAAAAAATAATTGGAGAGGCTGAGTTGACTGAAGGCTGTACCGAATACAGACACAAAGAGATGTGTGTAGTAGCAATGCTTTGCTTCCTGAGTCAGCCTGACCACAGAACTTGTTCAGTGACAAGTGCTTGCGAAACAGCAGCAGAGCACAGCAGCTGTAAATAACAAGTGCCCTATCAGCACTACAGTGATATCGGTAACAACACACATGCTGTCTTGGGAAAACCTGAGAGTGGCAATGAAGGTTGAACACAAACATATAAGGAAAGCTTTTATCACAATTCTGAGTAAGAAAGCACGTGAAATTTCAGCTATGCCCATTTAGTCACCTTGCACCTTGTCTGGAAGTCAGACAGTCCAACCTGCCCAGGCTACCAAACAAAATCAAAGGGTATTCCCTTTGCATTGATGACTTTAAATATAGAAAACCTCTAGCACACAGCACACTGCTCCTCTGTGGCATGAGAGGAGATACTTCAGTGACCATGGCAGTCCATACAGGACATCCATAAAAGATGGCAGCACAATGTCACAGGAGGTATTGCCTTGGGAGCAAAGAAAAACACAGTGTATAAAAAGAACTTTGCCAGGGACAAGAAAGGTCATCTTTATTTGTGTCCTGGCAAGAGGCAGTTCTCCAAAATTGAGTGTAAATTCGGCCCCTGTTCTCCATCACTGAATGTTTGTAACTTTACAATGTTGCATGATGAGGTATGGAGTCGCCTCAACTAACTAGACAGCTCCCTAAGAACAATTCATATGGAGGTTAAAGCAAGGCAAAGCCTAAGAATTTAATTTTGCTCGTTGTTTGCTGGGCAGTATGCAAGCGTTTTTTTTTTTTTTTTTTTTTTTTTTTTTTTTAAAGTTTTTCTGTGGAAAACGGAAAACCAGCAGCAAGTGCACAGATACAGAGGAGCTGCAGGGACAGTTGCAGGAAACCCTAGCAGTACTTTGCTGCTCACCTCTTTGCAGAGCTGCCACAGTGCCACCACTATTGCAGCTGCCCACAGCTTCTCTGCCAACCCTGGCACCACCAAGACAGCAACAGGCATTTGGGAGATGGGTAGCAAAGGAGAGCAGAGCAGACCCTAAAGGGTTATCTTGCCTCATTGGTGATCGGGAACATCCAGGCTGAGCTAAAGCCCTATCCTCTACAGAGGCAAACAACCAGGCTTGGTGCCGAGCTGCTGGAACTGTCCTGTGGGCAGGAGCTCTCCAACGCTCAATGACTTCTGATGACTGGCTGATAAATCTGGGACAAAGTTACCTTTGTCTGCAGAAGGTGGCATTAGCTAGTCTGGGTTGTTAATGAGGTTGGAAAAAGCATAATTTAGTTACGAAGCTGAACCATCAATTGCTTTCACAACAGTTTTGTACCAGGTCATATAGTTAAATACAAATTATAATTGTTCATTTTTTTTTAAGCCATTTTCTATTTGCTCTATAAACAGACATGTTATAACTGACAGCCTAATTTCCCCCATTTATCTATTAAAGACATGTTCCATAACTTGAAGATAATAAGCTCACAGTAACTTAATGATTAAAATACTCCTTTCAAAACACTTAACCATGTTTGTGTATTTCTCAGCTAGAAAATGATATTATTCACCCATTGTATGGTTAGATAACCTTGGGCACAGGAACTTGTCCATTCTGAACATGTAAGCATGGTAACTGGAAACACTACAGTCTTACAAAACAGTTTAATTCACCTTAATTACCCGGTGACAAACCCTCTGGTGATTTGGTTAGATTGCTTCTTGTGCCTAAGCTTTCATTTGCTTCACGTTAAGCGAAGTACAGACATTCATTTTCAGTGAATCAGTGACAGAACCGTAAGTCATCCAAGACGACTGACTCACAGTCCCATGATTGTTAGCAACAGGCACAGTGGACAGTTTTAAATATGCAGCTACACCGCTTGACCGAAGTTGTTGTTTTAGGAAAAAAAGCAAATCAGTTTGTCAGAGATACTCCACACATCAATCAGTTTAATGCACAGTTGAGTCTAACACGCCGTGCGGCACAGCAGCCAGTTATCTGAATTGGCTTGACTGGCAGGTCAGCTATAAACATCTTTAAATCAATTAAACAATTTCACTTTAGGCTCTATGCTTGAAATTATTTTAAAACACAAGGTACAATTCCTACTAGACAATCCTGGGAGAAAGTAAACATGCTATGAATGATTAGCCAACCTGACCTCAGCTTTCAAGTGTAACAATGTCTTTTATATGGAAAGTTGGTAAACACCAATGAAAACTGGTGTGTGACTGCAATTAACATTGTTGATTACTGTCGCTGTTTTACCACCCACATTCTTTAATAGGCCACTAAAAAACGTTCTCTTTTCAAAGCTCATTTAGCAATGCTGTCACATGGCAAGCACAGGTTGTGATTTTCACAGTGACATGCCACACTGCACTTTCATGCTCTGCAGTATTTTTGCACACACCTTTTTTTTTTTTTTTTTTTTTTTTTTGTCAATTTAGACATAAACAAATTTAGAGTTAGTCTTGTTTACTCCAGTGAGAGGAGATTCATCCCCTTTGCCACAGACTTATAGCGTGTGAAACATTGCCTGCAGTTACCTAACATGAAACTTAGGTGAAGAAGCTCAGCCAAGTGAAGAAGTCCAGGTAAAGGAGAAAAGGCAGGTTTGGTGGCCACCTGAAAACAGAGCTTACATGGCATAATACTGGTCAGTGTCCCACATGAGGGAGCTTCCCAAAAGGGTCCTAGATCAGTGTTATTGGGAGCTAAAGGGTGGAACAGGAAGGAAAGGAAGGCAAGCATGAGAAGGGTGGAAATGCAGTAAAGCCGTTGACAAGGTCAATGAACTTAATTAGGGCAAAACCCTTGAGAGCAGGTGCAGAAGGATGGCTCAAAAGAAGGAAACATTTGGACTTTGTCCATTGTTTGAGGATGCATGTCATTTCTCTGTGTACCTGGGAGCACACCACCAGAGATATTTTGCAAGTGCAGGAATCTGGGCAGCTGACACTGGTGGGCAATGTGGGGACATGTTTTCTGTTGTTGTGTGGACTTCGGAATGGCCAAGAGGAAGTGGACTAATGGACAGTAATTTCAGAATGGATAGAGATGTGGCACACAAATATTGCTTAGACCAAATAAATGCTCAAAATAATCTTGCTGAAGCTGCGAGACTACTATGTAAGCAACCTATAATGTCCAGTGGGCAGATGCAGTTTGTTCAGTCGTTGTGTGTGAAATAGACACAAACAAACCAGGAAAGAACGCAGGAGCTTGCAAGATATGAACTACTTGTGCCCTTCTCAAAGAGCTGCTTCAGGGATGACAGTAAGCACAAGGTACCTTGATTCATGGGGAGGCCTCACAAACATCTGGCTATCAGTGCTGCCACAGAATTGTCATCAGAGCCCATGTCCCAGTAAAACCAACATCATTCAGGCTGCCTGTAGCCATGCTAAGCCTTCCTCTCTTCCCTTTGATGAATTTAAAGCACCCAGTGATTTGAAGATGGCCTTTAGCTCCTGCTGGGGAAGTGCTTCTGCAGTTACACACTGGATGGCTACAGGTATTGTCCCCACTGAAGGCATCTGGCATGCCCAGGCTCAGACAGATACACACAGCTGAAACCAGGACTTGCAGGAGATGGCCTAGGAAGGTCCAAAAGTACAAATCTTAACCCAAGCACCAAGAGGCAGAAAGTAGAGTCCTTTTTTTTCTTTTTTTCTGAGTTTGTGGTGGTGATGGTTTTTTAGCGGTATGAAAATCTATATAGATGGAAACAATAAAGGCTTCCCCCCCCCCATGGGTGAAAAACAATTCTGCAACCTTCCCCCATGGGGACAATATTGAAGAGCAATGTGATGGTTTAGCACAACAGGGCTAGGCAGAAGAAGAGGTTTTCAGAGAGACAAGTATGTGAATAAAATAATTTATCCTGCTGAAAACACTACATTTACTGCAGCAAAAACAAGTAGGCAATTCACATCTTGCATGATTGCCAATGAGATCTGTAGCAAAAACAATCAAATGTTCACCTTCAATCATTCATGGAGATCAGGCACAGCTGCTCTTTACCCATACACAGGTGCTCTCAGCACCAAAACAGAGGAATATTAACTCACATCCTGCATGGCCAAAAAGGTGCCACTGAGGTACCTTTTAAAGTAATGTGCTTGTTGCTCAGCTGCTTCTAAACATTGAACACTGAATAATTATTTAAAGGGAGATACTGTTTGGTAAAGATGAAGTCGCAGCAGATCCAAGGTCTTCTCCCAGACCTGCCATTGCCTATTTCTGTCTTTTCTTGGCAAGCAATTTGGTCTTTATGAGTTTCAGCTTGTCTACCTGTAAATAGAGATAATATCTACATGCCAATAATACATTAAACAAATTTAGCTTTTCCCTCTCTTCACAAGCTGTCCATGAGCAGTCTGATTCTGTATGTGAATTATCACTAGTCAGTACATTACCTTACATATGCTTACAAAACCAATTTTTGTTGTTTAAAACAAATTGTGATAGCTAGAACTAGTTTGGCTTACTAGCTCATACATATATATGTTATTATATATTATTTTATTTCTATATATTTTCTCTGTAGTCAAAGAATATAAAGCTAGTCTCTTTCAGGCACAGTGGGGAGAGAAAAAACAACAACAACAACAACAAAAAAGAACACTAATTTATGATTGAAAAGGAGGATGTATTTGACACAGAATAAACCAAATCTTTCACTGAGAAGCTTCAACATGTTATTTAAAAACTTGTCAGCATCATGCATGCCAAATGAGAAACAAGATAGTGCCCAGCTCTAGGGCTGCATGAGAACAGTTCACCACTTCCTCACTCCATTCATAGTTCAGTCCTAATGTCACTTAATGTGTGACAGGCAGAAAGAAAACCATAAATGCTCTGCACCTGTTTTGAAGAGTAATCATTAAAATCCCAATAGAGAGCCAAACTCTGCCTTTTTCTGTGAGCAGTAAGGGGTAAATAGGGCAAACTGCATTTGTTCCTCTACACCAGCTAAGGACTTTCCAGATCTGGTGTTCAATAGAGTGGTAAGTAGAACATCAATTAAACAGGACATGGGCACAGTTTGTACATTGTGACCTGGAGAGGTCAAACTCCCAGCCCTACGGTGAAGTTGGATCAGTGTGGTGCATCTGCTTACTCAGCTAAAATATAAATAAATATAATAATAAAAAAGTTTTCTGCACAGTTCTGTGATTTCATTTCATAGTGCTAGTCAACTTTAAGGGAAATTCATGCTGTGGCCTTCTTGTGGGAGTTGCAAATGGTAGACAAGTCTGTGTTTATTGTATGTCGATGGGGTAATAAATCAACTCTATTCCTTCCATGGAGAGGGGAAATTTTCATTACAGGATAGAATCTCTTACATTGCCATATATTTATTCTTTAAAGAAGTTTTTTTTTAAAGAAACTGGCACTTAAACCAGAGTTTTAGCAGCCTCAGCAATGTACCTGTTCTGCTTTACTGCACTTCACATAGCAAACTCCTACAGCTGCCACTCAGGTTGCAGTGTTTGGATCAGAAGTGTTTTTTAGTGAACAGGAAGAATAACTGGGCTCCTGGTTATTTATCATAAATATGCAGAAGATTCATTTCATCTCATTTTGAACTAAGTGTTTTAAATTTGTGCATCACCACAATACCCTGGCAAGGCTGGAAAATATTGCTACTTCCATTATATGCTTAATCCTAATAGCAATATTCCAATATAACACTTGGCTTCCCAAAAGGGAATTTAGACAGAGATTGTGTGCTAAGCCCAAGCAGGTATCCACAAAAGAACGACCAAATCACTTTGAACCCAGAATTTCAATGAAATCACCTCCATGTCTTAGGTGCAGCAGCTGTCTCTGCAGAGCTGCTGATGATGACTGTGGCACTGAGGGTGTTTGCAACAGGCAGTGAGCACCAAAACCTGCATATTGGTCACACACCAGGGCTGCTGAGCTCCCCAGAGAGACAGCTGCAGCCATGAGCCCTCAACACATTAAAAACTCAGCTGGATGTGTATGAGCCCCTGTTTGACCCCATGTCCCAGTGTCATGGTGAGTTCAGAGGGACTGGTGGGCTTCACTGCTTCCCTAGCCCCAGAGGACTCCAACATCCCAACTGGGGAGGATATGTTCATGGGAAGGGATGTAAAAGCACAAATCAGGGGAGATAAAGTGAAGGAAGGAAAGCAGCTTCTGTCCTCTTGAAGATGTGTTGCGTAAAATGCAAGGTTCAGGGAACAAGAGGGAGTGTGAGAGAGAATGAGACAAGGAGGGCTCCCGTCCCCAAGGAGGGAAGCCAGGGTTCCATTTTATATTTACTTTACTTCTTTACTTTATATTTACCTAAAAAAAAAAAAAAAAAAAAAAAAAACAACAACCTTTAAAAACTTTACTTTAAAAAAAAAAAGTCTTTGGACAAAAGAAATCATAGCAGGCACGTAGGACCCACAGAAAGTGATTTTTAAGGGAAAACCTCATCTTAACCTGGAGTGAAAGCCTCTGAGGGGGACAAAAAAAAGGAGAAACCTCAGTAGAATTTTGTCATTAAAAGCACCAAACCATTGAGTTCATGTTCCACCACAAAATATAGTGTGGCAAGAAGATTATGTCCCAGGCAGTCGTGCTTCTGAAGTCCTTTTGTACACCCACGGAGGACTTCACCCCACCCTGTGTTTGAAGGATTTCAGGCTTTCCTTAGGTGGCTGGTGGCAGTGTCCCAAGCAAACTGGAGGCCTTCAAGTTGAAAATAAAATAAAACAATCCCTTCTGAGGGAGTTTCTTCCCGTCAAGCATTTTTGTGAGAAATCCAGCCTCTCCTGAGAGATCTGGCTGGCAAAATCCAGAAAACAAATGTTTAAGAGCTTCCTTCACCCTTCTCAATCGCCTTGGCTGCTATGGAGAGGAGGCTGCCTTTATTGTGTCTGAGGTGACTTGTTGTGGAGGGCAACAAATCCCCCAGCCCTGGGGCTGTACTTCTCAGGGCTCTTTGGGGTGGTAAAAGGAAGCTTTGACACTTTTCAAAGCTGTCAGCTGAGGCCAGGGCTCTTTCACTGACTGTGGATGGCCAGCCTGGCACTGACTCCTCTTTTATTTCTTGTGTCTTGCTTGCTGTTCAGCCTCCTCCCCTCACAGAGCAGGCTTGCAGAGCCGTATGCATCCGAGGGCTTTTCTGTAATGTCACACCAAGCCAAACCACCCCCTGGGGAGCAAAACACAGTGGGGCACACAGTGGGGTTTCAATTCCCACTGCCTCAGCAGCCTCGCAGGTTTGGGAAGTGGGAGTAAGCCTATACCTCCAGAAGGTCGCTTGGCAGGTAGTCCGTGTGGGTGCAGAAGGGCACGGAGGAGAGGGACTGGTTTCTCTTCTGTTTCAAGCAGGAGAACTGAGCTCCCTGCTCCCTTCCCCAAAGTTGTTTTGTGTCTTAACAAGTAACACACAGCCTGTGGGCAGCAATAAGGTGGCCTCCACTGTTAGGAGATAGGCCTCCCTTCCTCTTCCACTAAAAACTGGGCTCTGCTCTGACTCTGCTGTGTAATTCCCACCTGTCTCTTTCCCAAACTTCTGCTAAATCACTCATCTTTCCCCTTGCACCCTCACCCTCCACATTTCCATCAGCAGGGTATTTGCATGGCCTGTGTCTCCGGGCTGTGAAAATGCAGCTGATGGGCCTGGTTTCATCTTCCCAGGACGCTGCAGGGAAGAAACAAGCTCTGTGCAGGGCAGACATCCTGCCTCATGTTGGATCCAGGGCAGGTACACAGCCACTTGCTGCCCATAGTGACAGCAGCAGACATGGGTGAAATCCTGGTCCTAGTTCCCTCTGATCAAAGGTGGAAAATACGCCTCCTATCACCTATACATCTTAGAGCATTTCACAAGGACTTTAAGGACATTTATCCCTTAGGTCTGCTTTTCAGTGGAATAAACAGAACTCCACAGTATCAACTCGAACTCTCCATGAACACACAAAAATTTCCAGAGACCTGCATCGACAAAGCCCTGCTCATTTGCCAGTGTGTGTCTGCTGGGTGCATCCTGCTTTCACAACTCACCCACCACCACTGGCTTTCCAAATTTCATATTTTGGAATAACATTTATCCTTTTTGCCGGCATCATCTTTTACTAGCTTGTTTAAAGAGAATAACAAAAATCAGCTGTTTTAACTACATTGGTCTGACTGCTTATAAGGTTAAATGTGTCAAAATGATTTACTATTAAATTAAAGTCTAGAGAAATTGAAAACTTACCAAAACAATGGAGACAACAGCTTTCAAAATATGCATATTTGTTACTTGACTGTATATATATTCTATGTGTGCATGTGTATAGATTATATACACAAGTTCGTAAGCACATAAACATGTTAATGTAAGATATGCACTCTGTAGTCTGCAACAGACAAATCTGTTTCTTGAATGTGAAGCATTGCTGGCATTCTACATTGGCACAGATCTGGTTATAGCAGTGAACTTTGTGCGTGTGAACATAATTTCTGCCATTGCAGACGCTTTGGGTAGCTGAGACAATTTGCACATTTTAGTCTTTTGGCCTTTTAGTGTTTGCAGTGCCCCATTTAGATATTAACACAAAATTTTTTGTACATGCTTTTGCATCTACAGACCATTTGCAATCAAGGGTACATACCAAAATGCATAGGGCTGAAACTCTTACGAAAACAGTGGACCTTAGCCAAACCACAAACATATGTACAAAGTAATATCTCCTCTATCTGCCATGCTCTGATATTGGTATTAGACAGTCACCTCCCTATCATGATTTGAACATGGAAGAAAAAAGGAACTATGAAGAAAATTTAAAACTGAAGACAAGTACTGTGGATTGCCTTTTAAAAGATTTTTGTTTGGCTCAAAGATTTATTTTGTTTTATTTAAAAGTTCTGTTCTCGCTGTCCCAGAGATGTTTATTTAACAAGTTTTATCCTTTCTTTTTTTCTGAAGTTATAATTATATTAGTATTGTATACTGAAGACTAAATCCAAAAAGCATTTTTTTATCCAGGCATGCTATATCCAAAGATTATTTCTTGGCTTTAGATATAGCTGTCTTTAATCATGGGTCTGTTTTTCAACAGCTATTTTATGTTGGTTTACACCTGCTGACAGGCAGGGTCGTTGTATCTAACAAACTGAGGCCTAAACTAATTGCCAACATCTCATTAGACATCTGTATAGAGAATCTAGTCCCAGTGTATTCACATGTTTGTACAAGTCTTGACAGCAAGGACAGGGAAAATAATATTGTGATTCCTTACAGTTATTATATAGTGATCAAGACACTACAACTTTTTCTCCTGTTACTAATAGGTGACTTCAGAGATGCAATATAATTACCAGGCTCATTAGGCATGAGTAAGGTGACCAGTGCTGCATACGACACAGATATTCCCTCCCAAAATGCTTATGATCTCAACAAGACAGTCACAGAGCTGACAGTGATAAACATGATGAATGAGCTGGCTTAAGGGACAAATATCGATAAATTATTATAATAACTATTATAATAATTTGTTATAATTGCACAAGAGACCGTTACCTGTTTGACGATACAGCAAGCATTGGTTTGTTCTCTGGTCAAACAGTGAGTTAGTGACAAAGGAGTATCCTAGCTGTCTTTCCTGGCTTGTATCAATGGTATCTATTCAGCGGCTGATTCTAATAAAGTCATCTGGCTTTTTGGAAAAAAAGCAGGAGGGGAGGGCAGCAGCTTGATGGGTGACCTCAATTCGCTGAGCTGCGAGGCCAGTTTTTTAGACTCCCCTTTTATAAACGCTGTAATTATCTGCTGTACATAATTCCAGTTACAATTCTGATTGGAAAATGGAGCTGCTTAGGGGAGCTTACAAGCTGACATCTGTTCAATAACACACATCTGTGCCAGAACAGCAAAGCAGGGCCACCCAAGGTGGGGTGTTCAAGGGAGGCATGCACAGATCCACATCTGTATGTGTTGCTGTGGATGAATATTGATTCTGCTTTTAGCAAAAAGTCCTTGTAATCCTGACTGAGTTTACTCTCACTCTCTTCCGCATCTCACAGGCATCCCAACTTCAGTCTGTGAGGAAAGCTTTAAAAAATTGTATACAAGAAACCTCCTTGCCTGTGACATTCAACAATGCCTTAAGCAAAATGACTTCCACAGATAATATTCCCTACCCAATTCAGAACACCAGCAAATTCAAGTATCTTTTGTAGAATCTTTGGATTTATTCCACCTCTTTATTTTTTTTTTTCTTTTCTTTTCTTCCCTTTTGTAAGATGAATAGTGAATTAGTCCTGACTTTTTCTCTTTCTTCCTTTGTATTTTGAATCTTCTTGCTTGGTGACCAGATCCAGCACACCATCCATGCTTTCCTCTCTAAATCCACCTTTGTTCTACCCTGTCAGCCTCTGCCTGCAGTGGGTACCAACAGCAAGACCACTAGGTAGATGTAGCTCTATTTGCTTCCATTTAAGAGAAGTTGGAGCAAGTAGCCCTTCTGACCTACTATTGCACTACCCAAGTCCTTGAGTTGTGTGTTGAGCTACCTGGTGAACAACAGACATCTCCCACTGATTTTTTAAACAAACTTTTGCTTATTCATCAGGTTTATTCCAACAAGACTTTCCCATTCCTGTCTCTTCTTCCCTCTGCCAAGGTGCAGTGCTGGTTAACAGCTGTGGATGCAGTCTAGTCAACTCAGGTGCCAACGAACTGGCCAGTTCTGACTGCAAGTGGGTATTACAAGCCAATGTAACACGTGACCTAATCAAATGAAAAATATTCTGCACTCCCAATCTTTCTTCCTCTATCCCCTCACTAGCAACAGAGCTCAATTCTGCCATGACTGTTTCTCCTAGTTCCAAAAAAAAGTTACAAAATCTTTCTCCTAAGCAGGGAAGAATTTTCAAATGAAGGAAACAAGAAAATAGATAAACAAGAAAGAAACCTTTAATACTAAACCACTTTACAATATTATAAAATAGCCAAAATGCTATTTATGTGAAAACATATTAATCAAAGGCCTCCTATCACATGGATTCAATAAGCTTTTTTAAGGTTAGTAGAGAAGTGCAGCCTAGAGCACACTGTGCAACACAGCAATACTTGTTGTGGTGGAGAACAAGAGGAAGCTTTATTATGGTGACTGTACAGAAAAGTTGCTGCCCCACACCCTCACTTCAGAAACACTCAGCTTTGGGTGGCTCTAAAGGTCCCAAATCACATCGCAGCACATACTTGGCCATACCCGTCCCACCCTCCCTGCTGCTACTGCCTGGAGGTGAATAGGTATTTTGAAATTCTGGGGAGAGGTGAACTGTGAGAGTGGTTTTCTGGGCTCGGTACTGCATTACCTGCTCAGATAAACTCTATCTGAATGCAATGTGCCAAATTTGGATAACTGTTTGCTTTTGGCTTCTGCTGGAATCAGCAAAAGCAGAAAATGGGGAAGGGGGAAGGAAGGAAAGATTCTCTTTCAGTTCACTTTAGTCCTCTTCACTGTCTGGTTTGTGACCTTCCAGCTGTGTAAAGGACTGGGTTGTGGGACCAGCCTCTGTGCCTGTGCCCATGTTGTCTACATGCTGCTGGTTCTTTTTAGTAGCTCTTCTAAAAAGGTCTCTGCTGATATTTACACGTTATTTACAACTGGCCTTAATCAGGACCAGATCCCATTATGGGGCTATGTGCAAACAGCAACAGATACCAATTCAGGATGAGAAGAGTCTGAAATCTCTGTCAGCCTGAGTACAAGGTTATCTGCTGACAGCAGACTGAATTTCAAATGATGGTGGTCTGGTTGGCAACTGCAGGTCAGTCACAGGCTCTCCATCTCCAAAAGTGGGCAGATCCTCTTTCCTAGCACCTAACCAACCCTGCAGGGACTACTCCCTCCAAGTCTGTGTAGCTGGATCCCCTTCCAAGCCAAGTGCAGGAGTGCCTGAGAAGGTAGGATCTCTCTGAATCTCTTGCATCTCCATGAGACTGTAGGAGGTTGCTTGTGGACCTGAATGTCAGAAGTATTAGATGTCAGATGGCAGATTCACTGTACTTTTTGGTTGGATCGTTTCCCAGTTGCCTGAGAACACAGCCTGCTAGAAACTGGTTATTATATTGTCCCTAACACAGCCTCAAGATTTTGGAGTGGAAGTGATTAGACATATGAGCCATGGTTTGGGAGACATGCTCACTGTCTGCCAAGGGACGTGCAGGCAATCACGTAAAGCAGAAATACACACACTCCTTCAGCGCCGTTACTGAAGGGATGAAACTCTTGCAGCAACCCTGACTCAGAGTAGCATTTGCATATCCTTGATCAAAGAGAAAAAAAAAAAAAAAGTGACTGGGAGCTGAAGAAGGGCGGGATGATCTGGCAGCAGCCAAGAAAGGCATAGTCAGAAGTGGGTGAGGCTTTCCTCCCTGGGGACGTGCCGCTTTGCACCTGGAAGCGTCTGCCCAGGCACACAGCCCATTCTCCTCCCCACGTGTGATGTTCCCATGCAGGCTGCTACAAGCATGTGGGGACTGTTGGATCTGGCTTTATCCTGTCCGGGCAAGGTGAGATTTTGGGGTTCTGTACTTCGGCAGGGGGGAATTCTGCACAGAACGGCAGTTATCTACGGACATATTTGTGAGCCATTAAACTCAGAGATGGATGTTTAATTTCCCCTTTCTCTGGTTCCCAAGAATCAGACGCTGTAGGGCCAGTGATTTTTGTGATTTTCTGTTAGAGGAATAATTGCTGAAACCCCGTGAGGTCTGAAATAAGATACTGTATTATTTTCACACACCCACATATACACAAAGCAATTTTACTAACTGAAATTAAGGTTATTTTGCTTAATTATCAGCACCCATTAAAAGGTTTCTACTTAAGGAGTAAACTGAGAGAAGAGTGAAAAGAACCCCTTTCAGTGGCTCAAATAAATGTTGTAGTACTTTTAAAGGCAGCTCATCTGTTTAACAATAAGATCAGGATAAAAGAGAGCACCATACTTTACATCTGTGGAAATTCTCTTCTCCCCTGCTGTGGTGACAGACACACATGTCCAGCAACATAAACATGTAACCCAAGATGCATATGTTGAAAGAACCCATAAGGTGCAACGAAGGATGTTTTGTTTCTGATTCCGACAAAGGAACCGAATCCCACTTTCAGCTGGAAATCTCATCACGAGGGATGCCTTTTGAACGAAAGGTTTGGTCCTGTGCTGATGGGTGAGGTAAAAAACAGGCAACCATCCCAGAAAGGCCTTAAATACAGCAGCCTTCTGAGGAAGGAAAGTCAAAGCCACTTCCATGCAGAGGCTCTGTGAGAAGTTTCTTTGCACCACTGGTGTCATAACCCCAGGTCTGAATGGAGATGTCATCCTGAGGGTGGCTGAGGGTGTCCCCAGATGAAAAATTTCATGTACTAAAATGTGACCTGATAAAGACAGATTATTCTCTGGGGGGACAGGGCATGCTGGGCAGCCAGGGATGATAGGGAACACCCTTAGAAAACCCAGGTAGCCCAGCCTGCCTCTGTGTGTTCTTCTCACCTGCATGGTAGAGCTGCTTGCTAGATTCCCTTACAGCCAGGGAACAGGGGGCTTGTGAAGACCCACTGTTGGAAATCACACAGGTCCAACAAAAGATGCTCCAGAGCTGTTCAGTGTCTCAGCCTGGACCTCTGGGCTGTGGAAAGTTTTGTTCTTGAAGAATAAGCGGCAGTGTGCACATGCTGATAAGATCTTCTGGGTCAGAACTGGGTGCTCTGTGACAAAGGCACCATGTGAGGGTTTCAGTGAGCGCAACTCAGCTTTTTAGATCTTCTCCAGAGATAGCAGCAGACCACAGCGCATCCTACAGCAGCTGCAGTGTGAGGGCCAGGGGATCAGAAAGATTTCAAAGCAAAAAAGGAGCTAGAGAACAAATGTGAGAAATGTTGCTTTAAACTTTCCTGGGGAGTTGAACATGGTAGTAACCGAAACTGGTAACCATAAGGCCTCACAGACCTCCTGTGAGGTACTGAAGTACATTTTTTTTATTATTATTATTTCTTGCAGATGACTTTCTCAAGATCATCTTACACACCCATGCTAGTGCAGTCAACAGAAGTTTTATTATTCCCACATTCTCTTTTCCACTGCAGGCCCTGGACACACATCCTTTTGCCTCCAGCATTAAGTAGGTTAGCTTTATTTCCTAACATTAATGCAACCTTTGCTGTAAGGGAATGTTGCAACTGGGTATCGATCTGTTTAAAAGAAATCAGACAGGTCATTTCTATACTTCATGGTCTTTATCTTCCCTGTGCCTCTGGCAGAGCCAAAGGATGGAGGAGCTCCTCTTTCTCTGCCTCACCACACTGCATTTTTCTTCTCAGCCTCCTCTCACAGCAAGCCTTGTACTCCATCCACTGCAGTGATCTTTCCTCGTTTTCTGTTTTTGATGGACCCTTCCCTTTCTGTGTGTGGCAGGCCTATCCCTCCCTGTTCTCTTTCTGTTCCTTTCCTTCCTTCCTTCCCTTTTTGAGGCCTTTGAGAATAGTTTTGGCTGAACATTTCTACGAGAAAATCAGAGGAACCTAAAACCACAAGATAAAAAAACAAAAAGTCTTAAGATTCAAACCTCAAGGTTCAGACTCATTTAAGGCATGGAAACAGCATGGAAAATTGCAGCCCAGTGTCCTCAAATTTAGCAGCATTCACGGTAATTGGAAAGAAGGTTTTAAGGCCAAGATGCCAGGTCAGTGTGAACAACCAGAAGCGGTCCCAGCTTGACCCATCACTGTTTCCAGGCAGTATGATTGAAATGCCAGCTCTGCTGGGTCTGATCACCTGGCACACAAGCTGCCTAATTTTAATTGGGAAGATGAAGCAGAAAGTATGACAGTTCATTTCGGCACCTTGTCATTCTTATCCTACATGTATACTTACCATTTACTTTGATTTTTTCATGTATAACAGTCCTTTTCATCAGACTTTGCTGTTTGTCGTGTAGACACTTATTAACTAAAGCTAATCATTTGGACATCAGTGGCTTGGTTTCTTATCTTGAAAATATATTGTGATCGCATTTCACATGCATACACAAATGCATGCATGCAACAGAAATGCAGACCCTGCTAAGCCCTGGCAGTATAACAAATATTTCTTTTTACAGGCACCACCTCTGCAGGCCTCCCTACCAACGCATATTTTCACCAAAATTTACTAAAAGGAAAAGAAGTTCTGGGAATGCCTCATTTCTAAATATACTGATCCTGTGGAAGACATCTAGAACCACAGACCAGTAATTGTCAGTCTAAAAAGGCAGCTGTGGTATGTTAGTAAATGTCTGTGTCCATGCACAACACATGTAAAAATCAGGCTATGCACATCGTTTTGTCAGCAAATACTGTAAAAGTGCTCACATGTTGGTGGTCCTCAAGTCTTCCCCAACTTCGGACAAAAAGATCAAATCACATATCCCGGGCTCCAAGATTATCCTAGATTATGGGCTTCTTGTCTCACACTGTCCTGCATCCAGAGCATTGCAGCACCACACCCTGTTCTCAGCCTGCTAAACCAAGCTAATGAATCCTGTAATCAGGTCATCAGCCACCCCAGGGCACCCTACATGACTAATTGGTTAGAGAGTCACATGCAGGGTGTCATCTCTTTGAGCCGGAGGGGGACTGGGGCAGTGTGCTGCAGGTGAGATCCACTCCTTCCACACACTCGCGGGGTTGCACAGACTCTCTCCTTTATACCATAAATTCTCCCATTGCATGAGCCAACCCTTTACATAAGTCTTGTCATGTGTATCTCTGTCTCATATGCTACAGGGGGTCCACTGGCACTTTCCATCAAGACTTTCTGCAGGGAAACTGAGGCAGAGAAAAACTGCTGATTATGGGGGCAATGCCAGGAAAAGAGGGTGTGGGCTGATGACTCAGGAGGGAGGTAGGAAGGGCACCACAGGGGGATGCCAAACAGAGCACACTGGACAACATCCACCAGTACTCGAAAGTGTCCAGAGATGCTCTACTTGAGATTTGAATGGAAACAGACCCATGGCCACTGCAAACCCAGCCATGGATGGCATGGATGGCCAGCTCAGCCAGGGCTGTCAGGAGGCTGCTGAATAGATTGTGAACAAACAGCACAACTCAACCTCTGTAATTCTCTGCCAGGCTCCTCTAGCAGAACTTCTGCTAAGAGAGGTAACACTGCCTCGTCTTTGGCTGCCCATGTACTCAGGAGAAGGCAGCTGGTGCTCCAAGTAATAGCAAGATTTATCCAGGCATTGCAAACCTGTCGTCATGTGGAAACCTTCCCTCTAAGGCCAGGGAGGTCTGGTTATGCTCCTACTCTCTTATTCCATTCTCCCCTCAGTTCTGGTTCCTGAAAAAGGATCACATGTGTGCAGAGGTATTATTATTAGTAAAGCTGACTGCATTTTTTTCCAATGAAAAAATCCCATAAAACCTCCTTTCCCCTCCTTCACATGTCTTTGATTAAAAAATTTCAGTGCTTTTGTCTTCTTAAATACCAAAAGACTTCATTTTCAATTCCGGAATCACAAAGAGTAATTCTCATGACATTATTGAAACAAGTATAACTGAAAATATGTGTGCATTATGGGGTCAGATCTGCTTATCAGCGTTATGTTGTATCTGATCTGCAACACATTTGAGATCAGCCTGAGGAAATTGCTGAAGATTGAAACTGGCAGTCCACTTAGGATCTTTCATAGATGACTATGGCGGTGCCACAGAAACAGGATAGGAAGATTTAACCTAACAATACGCATTTGAAGAAAAAAATAATAAAAAAAAAAGCTTAAAAAGCAATGTGACATAGATTACTGTTTATTGCCAGTGCTGTTTGGAGTAATCAGGCAGCAATATTGGATTTACATGATAAATAGGGCAAAATTGGTGGATCCCTATAACCCAGAGCTGTGCAGCTGGGGCTGACTGCTGCTGGCAGATTGAACTGTGCAGTCCTTGGGTGATTACCCACCTGCCTACTACCTTCAGAGAGCCAAAGAGGGAAACAGAAAAGTACATAATACATGGTCTGTGCAGAACTAATAATATTAATAATGTTTATTAATATTAATTAATAAACATTTTGACCTCAGTTTTCAGACACCCTGAGGAAAAATAGTAATATCAATGGGAGTTACATTGTCTTATATATACCAATTCAATCATTGTACAAGTGAGTAGAAACAAATCCATAACATTTGTTTACAGCTCAGTTAGTCAGACACCAAACAGTAAACACTTTCAACCTAGAAAGATATACCACGTGCTCTTGCAAAGATGCACCGCTGCTTTTTTAAAGCTCGTGATTTTGAGATATTTGATAATTCCTAACAAAAAGCAGGAGTAAACCTACACACACGGACTCGGTTCATTTAGCCAGTGATGATACAGCTCATGTTGACAATAAAAGTTGATCAAATCTCCTCCCAGATTACATCAGCAATAAAAATAGATATAAACGGGCTCCTATTGCTTATATATCTTGCCTTTTCGTGAAGAGTTTTAAGGGCTTTATTGCTATTGTAGTTCATATTATGATTCTCTCCCACTCTAAATCAATACAGCATGCCAGCAAAGCTTTGTATTTTAAGTATGCTGTAACCTGGAAGTACTGGAGAGTGTGAAGATGTCTTCTGATGTGTTTGGATGCAAGCCAGGCTGTTCTGGCCTTAGCTGAGATGGGCAGGCCCTTTGCTTCAACTCCTCACTTCCAGGGTTTTGGAGGATGGGTGTATCTCTTAGCCAATATATTTAAATGTCAAGTAGATTTGTGCTGACAGTTTCAGATGGTGTTTCACTGTGCTGTATGGATCCAGGCTGCTGCTGGTTTAGTCCTTGCTAGGTTTTGCTCAGTGGGTCTCAAACGGAACTTTTCTTGTGCACAGAGGCTGCTGGGCTAGGGGAAAGAAGGGATCCGTAGGCAAGGGATTTTCATGTTGTTTGGTTGTGTTTTGAGAGTCAGGTGTTCACATCTCCATGAAATACAAACAAGAACAGGCCCAAGAATTTCCTGGCAATTTCTCTCCATACCAGAAACAAACACTGCAAGGCTCCGACAACTACTGCATGATGTGCACAACAGGACAATAAACATTATGAGCACTTTGCTCTTACAGTTTTTGAAGATGTAAATGGTTTAAATTGCCTCAATCACCATAACATAGCTGGAAGAGGGACTACAGCCTGCCAGATAATGTCCAGCATTGACCAGAAGAGCAACTCCTGCACAGCAACATCATGACTTGGAAAAACTCACTCAGACGTATTTGTTACATGTCATTCTGTTTCTTTTGGATTTTGTTCCTCACATGTCTTATAATGAAGATTAAGGAAAGAATATTGTTTTAGCCAGGCCACAAGGAATATGAGATTCTTATTTTTAACATGGTTCTCCCTACAGGCTTGCAATTATTTTTGCTGGCAAAATTATATTAAATTTTTATTTTCTTTTATTTCATTTCCTTCCCTCCCCCCCCCCCTTTTTTTTTTAAGGAAGAAGCATGTCACTTCTTTCCTCCATTCTTTTTCTTTCTTTCTTTCTTTCTTTCTTTCTTTCTTTCTTTCTTTCTTTCTTTCTTTCTTTCTTTCTTTCTTTCTTTCTTTCTTTCTTTCCTTCCTTCCTTCCTTCCTTCCTTCCTTCCTTCCTTCCTTCCTTCCTTCCTTCCTTCCTTCCTTCCTTCCTTCCTTCCTTCCTTCCTTCCTTCCTTCCTTTCTTCCTCCTTTCCTTCCTTCCTTCTTTTCTTTCTTTTCTTTCTTTTTTTTTTTCCTTTTTTTTGGGGGGTGGGGCAGGGGAGGTTGGGGTCAAAAGCCCATTATTCTCTTCTACTTTCTTGGCACATGCTGAGTCCTGGTGGTAAAGAAGTGCTACAGCACAACAAATTTGAGGGAGAAAACAAACTTCAGGTATCCTAGACCCCTTTTTCTTGTCTCAAAGTATGAAACTGTCTGCTGATACATTGCTTCTCATTAGCAATATAAAAATCGTTTTGCATACTCCTTTGTGATACTTCACCTTTTCCCTCATTCTTCTCCATGTGTCCATTCATAGGCTGATGAAGAACAATTCACTCAATTCACTTTTTATGCAAGGACTGTGTCTAGCACATGATGCTGGGATTTTTCGACCAGGCATGAAAGGACATAGTCCTTCGCCTTGCATCCTGTCAAGTGACAGTTCCGTTTTTAACAGTGGAGCAGCACTTGTGGATAGCAGCCAAAGAAGCGTCCTGAAGCTGAGCTGCTATGTTGTAATGCTTGTGTGACTGGCTCATATTTGGGTGTGTTTGTTGTGGTTTTCTTTGCACTGGAAATGAGAAGCCGTTCTTGGAGAGGACGGGTGCTTGCACAGCCTGTGATGTGCCTCATTTTCTTCTCTGTGCACTGATGACACGGTCACTCTGGCAAACCCCACCTCTCGTCTGGCTGCTCAGCAGTTTAAGCACATTGCAAACTGTCACATTCTACCCTGGACAAGCTCCTCGTTTGGCTTCTGCAACTTCCAATGATCTTCACAACAGAGTTGGGCTGCTGATAAATGGAAGTCTTGGGTTTCAAAGTAAGTACAGGTATTACTAGTACAGAATTCAAGTTCCCTGACACCCTGAACCAGCTTCTCAAAAAGATTTGCCCATGTCAAGCTCTCTCTGTTTTAATGTTAATTATTACATATAGAATCATGGAATCATTGAATCATAGAATCACAGAATGGTGAAAGAGACCTTAAAGCCCATCTAATTCCAACCCCCTGCCATGGGCGGGGACACCTCCCACCATACCAGGTTGCCCAAAGCCCTATCCAGCCTGGCCTTGAACACCTCCATGGATGGGGCATCCACAGCTTCTCTTCCAGGTCTTCACCACCTTCTGAGTAAAGAATTTCTTCCTTATATATAATCTAAATTTCCCCTCTTTTTAGTTTAAAGCCATTCCCCCTTGTCGTATCACTATACCCCTTGACAATGAGTCTCTCTCCAGCTTTCCTGTAGGCCCCCCTTAGGCACTGGAAGTTTTTTATAAGGTCTCCCTGGAGCCTTCTCTTCTTCAGGCTGAAGAACCCCAACTCTCTCAGCCTGTCTTCACAGGAGAGATGCTCCAGCCCCTGATCATCTTTGTAGCGCTCCTCTGGACTCGCTCTATCAGAGCGTTACCAATTAAACATAAATGAAGTTGTTGTACAATACTGTAGACTACTAATTAAAATACTCTCTTGGCAGGGGTGAACTCTTCCAAAGAAAACAAAGACACAAAGCCTAGGTTTCCAAGACTAGATTACACTGATCAGTATGCTACTGGTTAAAGAGCAATGGCAGCTCAGATGTGATTCACTTCATCTGAGTTTCACCAGCTTTTGGCATCAACTCTAAACAGGACAAAAGAGAAAGATACTTTAAGATGATGATTCATGATGGTTATTTGGTGTGTGTGTGTTTATTATTATTATCATTATTATTGGTTAATCTGTTTTTGGTTTTAAGGAAATCAAACAGAGCAATAAAATGGGGGGGGGGGGGAGGAAGAGCAAAACAGGGTAACAAGAAGTGGAATGGACATCAGGAAATGGACAGTGCAAAACCACAGGAAACTGCAATGTTCAAAAAAAAATATCACAGGGCAAAGTAACAGGATCAACAGTGGAGAGGCCAGGGACACCAGTTAGGCAAGTCCAATTGCAACCTGCCAATGTATGCCCATCACCTGTTTGGTCAGACCCCACAGCTGAGAAAAGCAAATGGCTGGCCACATGGAGGATCCTGATGAGACTCAGATCTGAAATGACACCGAGCTTCTTCTGAGCAGAAATTCAAATGCGTAAGCTGATACCCCATGGAGAAAGCATAAAGTACCAGTAGTTCTAGGTGCCTTCAGGTGCAGATTTTGAGTGTCTGTTGGCACTTGGACAGTTGTTTCCTTTTGTCTTCATAATCAATAAGTTGAAAGGACATTTTAGCTTTAAAAAACATCAGTAGGCACTCTAACCTATGGTTGCACAATCCTGGAGGGAGGTTTTTACTGTAGATGAAATAAACAGCTTTGCTATCAACCATCCCTTTACAAAACAGTACCAAGAATGAACTGTTTGTGGCAGCCCTATGGTCAGGTGAATTCTTTTAATGAATAACAGCAATGGATATACACTCAGCAAAATTTCACATAGAGGCAAAGGGCTTAGCTCTTGCCAGGGCAGAGTTGATGGGGGAGCTGCAATGTTGACAACTGACACAGGATCAGATGTTTTTCCCCTGTACTGCTGAGACAGCTGAGCTGCAGTGCAATGTTGGGAGACATGAGAGAAGCTGGGCACGGTCTCTTTTTTGGACTTCATTTTGTGTAACTTAAAAGTGGAATTGATCTCTGACTGAGGTCAGTCCTTTGTAGGCAGTGCAGAGACACGTATGCAAGATAATCCATCTCATCCTTGAAGGAGTGTCTAAGAGGGATTGAATTGTCCTCCCAAGTGTTTATTTTCTCCACTGACTATAGAGGGAGAGTAAAAGATGAGTTTGCATTAGATATCACATGTTTAAGTAGGCAAAAATAGATAATCCCACCCTTGAGAGTCCTATAAATTATGGGTGGAGATAATCTGAACCCCTTTTATTAGTGCAGATAGAGTGAGACCTAGCAGCTAGCTTACGAGAGGTATGTGGAAGGCCTTTGACTATTTTGGCCTAAAAAAACTGACCATCCCACAAGGGAAGAACAGAGTCAAGCCCACCAGGTCCTGCTCTGCATGTCTGCAGTGAAGAGCCATGTTGTACCAGCCTGCAGGTGCCATCCTTCAGCGTTTCTGTCATAACTTTGAGAGCCAGATCTTGGGCTGTGACCAGGATGGTGAAGCATGACTTGAGTTCAAACTACAAATCAGGATCTAATTAGCCATGGGTTCCAAGTGTCTCACACAGAAACCAAACATTTATCTTATAAAGTTAGAAAAATAAAGAAAAATAACACTTGATTTTATGAATACCTGTTTGTGCATGTATTGCTACTGGCAAGAAAAAACAGAATCTACCTGACAGGATGCCAGAAGTTGGGCTGTTTTGCCTATGGAGTAAGGAGTTTCATGGATTTTTTGTGTGTGTATGTTTCTGCATGGAAACTTACTTTCAAATAAATAAATAAATAAATAAATAAACCTGTTTTAATCATTCTTTTAAGTGAAAAGCCACCCACCACCCAGGGAAAAGTAGATGAGCTTCTGCATATTCACCACAGGATAAAAGTCTGTGCATGCAAAACTTCTGGCTCAGTTACACTGAGATAAGTGGCTAGGATGAGGCTGCTAAGAGTCCTTCTGATGCTGCTGCTCTGGAGCAGAAGCACCTTTCTGTTCCTTCTTTTTGCAGGAAGAACAGAAATCTCTTCCACTCACACTGTCTATGGTCACTGAGAAGATCCTTGAGATTAGAGTTTTGTTAGATGCCATCCTGATAAGAAACGCACCCAACACTACTTAAAACCTCAATGACGTTTAAAAAAGAAAACAAATATATATCTTTACTTGGAAAAAATCAAAGGAAGATACTCCTCTAACTTATCCCAGTTTGTAAATTAACAATAACTTTCCTAAAAATACTTTTAATAGGATGAACAAATTTGAACAAGAAAGAATGGCAGTTTGGTAACTTGCGATGTGTCATGTTTTAGGAACAGAATTCAAAGAATTCATATCACAAAACGTTTTTTCTTTAATAGTTTTAGTCTTTATGTCTGCTTTGTTTTAATAGTTATTTTGTTTTATATAAAGTATAGGAAACGTGGTGAGTTTCCTAGTCCACTACAGAAAAACAGTAATATTAAAGCATGGTAAGAATTCAAATGACCAAATTAAAATTTAAGATAGACATGATCTGAAATCATGGATAGAATCACAGAATGGCTTGTGTTGGAAGGGACCTTAAAGCCCATCTAATTCCAACCCCTTGCCATGGGTAGGGACACCTCCTACCAGACCAGGCTGCCCAGGGCCTCATCCAGCCTGATCTTGAACACCTGCACAAATGGTGCATCCACAGCTTCTCTGGGCAGCCTGTACCAGTGAAAGGCATCTCTATGTTTTCACTGGAAGATGGAATAATGTCTTCTGTGGGAGTTCTCTGACCACACCGGAGTTAGATGTGGTCTAGTGCTCTGAACTTTGACATTAAGGCTCTGGCTTCATGTATTATCCTATGCCATCTTGGCATTTGCTGGTTTGTACCATCTGAGATCAAACCTCAGTTGGGCAAAAATATGACCCTTCTTGGCCAAATACTTTAACTACAAAGTATTATGTAAAAGACAGACAACACCGAGAGCATCACTAATTTTCTGTTTAAACAAAGTGGCCATACTTTGATTTTAAAAGGGACCTGATTTTTCCAAGATGATGAATGAAGATCTAACCTGGCACAAGCTGGAGCAGGATCATCAGGGCACTGAGCTAGTGCACAACGTAGTTTCAAGACTGTGGCTAAACATAGGACAGTAGGTAACTGCTTGGGGAGGGCAGCTGAGAGCATGTGCAGAATTTGAGCAGTCAACTGTTTAACAGAGTGGTGCTCAGGGATTATCAAAAAGGTGAGTATGGAAGAGTTTAAGGCTATAATTAACTGACCGAACTGTATAAAAACATTTCATTTGAGTGACTGAGAGCTGCACAAAAATATAGGGAGTAAACAAATTACACTGGAAGATTAAGATGACCCAAGGCTCCAATAAATGCCTGACAAGATTAGATTTTATTTTTCTTTTCCTGAGGTCAAGCTGTTCTTAGTTCTGGCAAATTTATTTAACCATATTAGCATCCTCAGAGATATATTTTATGTACAATTTCTATGCACTGGAGCTAGACCCAGGTCAGCCATTAGTATTGTATCATGAATGGATACATCCTTGTCTGACCAGTGAATGACCCTCCACTCCACCCCAAAAACGTATGAAGTTTTTGCCTCTGTGGCAAAATCATCTACTATTATTAGTTCCTTATAAATATTGGTTTTGGTGTCTATTTATGTAGGGGTACAGGTATATGAGTGTGAGCAAGTGTCTGTGTGTACACGTATGTGCATGCACGGCAACTCTAAAAATTAATTGCCTTGGCTTACAAAATCTTCTGGATCTGTTTACATTCCTGAGGCAAATTCCTTAATATATCTGTAGTTAAACTGTTCCACAGCCTCTAAATGCATGGTTTTGGAATGCTATCCACCTTCCATTCACAGGGAATCTCTGAGAACATTTCGTACCAGTGGAGAATTAATGTGTCACTGATATAAACACAGCAGCAACATGTTAATATGCTCTTCTAATGCTACTTAATCCTGAGGATAATGCACTGGATTTTCTGCATAGGATCTTAATATAGCATGGGAAAGGGGGAATTGTTTGGTTTTGGGAGTGGAGAGGCAGGCAAGAGGAGGAGGAGGGGTAGGGAAGGGAGTGGAAAGTGTTTAAATAGCTTCAGTAATGACCTGGCTGCTGATGGAGGACTCCTGCTCACATAAGAAGCTATGTGAGTGTTTGAACTGAGCAAGATCTGGCCCAATGTATCAGATAATTTGTAGTGTTATGGGCTGGGCAGTGCTCCTTCAAGATACCGATAAGATGCAGCTGTACCCCTATGGGAGAGCCAGGGGGGAAGGTCCTTCTCCAGCCCTTGAGGCCATATCAGTGCCATTCCAAGTGTGTTTTCAAGGCTAGAAGTATTAGCTGAAATATAAAGGTTTGGCAAATAACAACCAGCCTTGCTTACGTGTCCCTCTTTTGCTCCCAGAAACCTGAGAACCGACTCTTCTTAAGACTTCGGAGAACCAAAAAGGGGACCTCCATCAGAATGGATAGCATGTGTAAAACAGGCAAAGATGCCTGAGTATTGTCCTGGCTTTTCTGTATAAGAGAAAAAGAAAGGTCTGGAGAAGATGAAAGAGAAGCAGCTCTGAAGCTCCAAAGAGGGACCCTAAGAAAACCCAGGACACAGACTGTTTTTGGGCAGTGTTGGGCTGTTAATGCAAATATGGGTGTGCAGCCCTTCTTTCCTGACTCCTCTTACTCTGGTCACACTCAACGTGATGATGTGCACCCCACATTTGGCCAAACAAATGTAGCTGCACATTACAACCTCTTAATTGAATATGTGTGTATATATTTGTTTTCTTTTCTGAAGTAAAGATCCCACCAAAAGAGCCAGTTATGCAAGAGATGTTTTAAATGCAGTAGCAAGATATTATTGTATATTATTTAATTCAGCTTACCAGAATTCCTGCTGTTGGGGCTAGTATTTTGGAATGCAGTGCCCACCAAGATGGTGAGTCATGGAGTTTATGCAGCAAGTCCTTTACATAAAACTTGGACTGTTTTTGCTTGCTTGTTTGTTTTAATAGAAGGCAAAGAAATGAAGAAATCAGTTCAGCATTATGGAAGTATATATAAACATAGGGGGAGAAAGGGTCACTTATATATGAGGTTCCTTTTATATTGAGATTTGAAAGAGTAGATACTTTTTCATTTGGTGTTTATTATTTTTGTAATACTAGAAACTAGGGAATCCCACAGTGCAAAGGGCTCCAGTGTACAGATGGTGGGGAGTGCTCTCCAGTATTTCTCCATTCCTTTCTGGTTGTCCCACTAATCATTGCAAATCCATGGTCCATTTTCAGAACTGGTGGTGTTTCACATATGGCTACAACTTCAAGCTGCTTGCAACAGCTCTCCATGCCTCCTTGATCCCAGCTTGCTGCTTCTTCCACTGCATCATGCTGAAAAGGGAGACAGAATAAACATTATGTGTTTATGGTGAGCTCTGCTAGGAAAAGCAACATGGGGAGAGTGGTAGGTTATAGGCAAAAAAAAAAAAAAAAGAAAAAAAAAAAGTACTGAATAAAAAAAAAAAAAGGAACCAGACTTGCATCAATGATGAAAACCAGCAGAACTGACAAAACCCAAATCTACTTCTAAAGAAGGAAAGTTTCTCATTCTTGAGGTTCTGGTTTGTAACCTTATCTCAAATCACCTGTGCAAAAAGAATAGGAATTGACTGAGATCATGACTGAACTTGTGATGGAGACAAAACTAAACACAAGTTTGGGCATCATCCTTTTGAGCCCAAATGTCTGCTGATTTCTACTTATACAGCCCCAGAGATAGAGCTTGATAAATATAGCTTATCTATCTTGATACCAACCAGGAAACAAACCCCTGTTGAGGAGACTTTGCCTACTATCGCACCTCGACTCACTTCCTTGCATGTATTTATTCAGACTAGTCGTGTGCTTGATCAAAGATCAGTGGTGATTTGCGATGCCTGATGAACCCCCCCCGGAAATCAGTAATTGATTAAATTCTCATTATCATTTGAAATAGATTACTGTGCTAAGGGAACTGGCACACTCGATGCTGTTTACCTAGAGATATAATGAAGCCTAGTCAATGCCATCCTGAAGTTAACCACTGCTTTATTGTACTTTGCCTTCTGTTCAGCAGGTGTTTATGAGAGTTCAAAATGTAACATAAAAATTTCACTTCAGATAAGAAGTTCCATCCAGAAACATGATAACTACTCAAACACTTGTGTGCATCTGCCATCCCGTTGCTTTTTGATTTTGAAACACATGCCTTTATCTCTCCTTTGTGTTTTAATAATGGCCATAATAGTAACAAACCCGGCTTACTGCACAGAGCTGTAGGCAGGGAGCACGTCGCTCTGTGCTGAAATGCACAGTCGTGCAATAACGACACTGAGCAGGATGAGGAAGATAGACAAAAAAAAAAAAAAAAAAGTTTGGATTTCTAAATGCTAGAACTCAAACCACTGGTGCTGGAACTTGGCCCTGTCACCCCAGGACCTGATCTGGGAAGGGAGAAGGGAGGAAACAAGGTCAGATGTTCTCCAGCCTGAGCAGAAGCCAGGTCAGCGTCCATGCCACAATGCAAATAAACATCAGCTTGTAGCCAAAAGCCCCCACTGCTTACTCAACTGAACTGTTTAACTGCACTGTCTACTGGGACAGCACTGCCTACAGGGGCTCCATCATCCCGTTCAAACTGTCAGGATCTGACCAAAATTAACCTTTTCTGAAGGACACCAGCATTTTGAAACCCTAGACAGATGCTTGGTCTGTCCACTGACCTTTGCTGACAGGCCTGCTGGGAGTGGACACACATTTGTGAAGACCTTGCACTGGCATTTCTCAGAAGCTGAAATGTCCTGTAACAAGATTCACCATTCTTTAAAAAAAAGCTGCCTCAGGCTGACTCATTTAAGGGGAAGTATTACTTCCCCCATGTTATTTTTAATGAAAACAATGAACATTATTATATCTTTTGTTGGCTCTGGCAAGTGTGAGTGGGAGAAAGCAAGTCACAAGATTTATTTACTGGACTGATTGTTTGATTGCCTCTGAAGAACAACCCTAAAGCTAGAACAGCAGTGCTGCAGTTGCAGCTATCTTTCATGTTTTGTATTCCTCCAGAAGAGGAATTATCGCTGGTACAGACAGATGGGTCATCCCTTGGTTCCAGGGGATTACTCCTTTTGTCTTGCTTCACACAAAAACACAGCAGCAGAAAGATGCGTAACGTTTTCAAATGTAAGCCATTTGAGTTTTCAGGCATATTTCAGGAGATAAATAAATAAATGAACAAGAAAGGACTATGGGAAGCAAGCACACCATTTCATGTGTAGCTGTGCTGGAGTGTTCATTGTTGGGTAGGAAAAGTGCTCTTACAAATTCTGCTAGCTACAAATGTCAGTGTCATTTCAGAAGTGACATCCATTCAGGTCTCTGAATGCAAGTGATATGAAGTCTGCAGGAAGAGGAGATATTTCCACATGCTGCATGTGGGTAAACCTGTAGGCATGTAAGTAGCCTGGAGAAGGGCTTGCAGTCCAGAAACACCTTCTGCCTTTTCCAGCTGTGCCAACTAATCTGATAAAGGCCATCTCCCCTTACACACCTTGTCTCACAGTCACAGTCACAGTCTTTTTTTTTTTTTTTTTCTTTTTTTTTTTGTTGTTGTTCCAGCATCCTTCAAATACAGCTGCAAGGGTGATTTTTCACTGATCCCTGTCCTGCCTGCCCTTTCCACCATCCCTCCTCCCATCTTCACCCTTCAGCCCAGGGATGTCCTGCTCTATATGGCAAGGCATTAGTGTCAGTCCTGCCTCTGCTCCTCCTCCAGCTTTACACCAGCTGCCCATTTACTCACACTCTTTCCACACCAAGAGGTTTTAAAATGCTTCTCTTTCTCTCCCTTCAGTCACAATTTCTAACAGAGGTCCCCCAGCTTGGAAAGTCTCTGCTGAAGCTTCAGTGCCAAGACATTGCCCAAAATGCAGAGAAGGAAAAGGGCCCTGGAGCTCCTGAAGACCTGAGCTTCCTGATCTTTAAGGGCTGCTTCCAGCCCAAATATTGCACAAAACAACCCAGGATCCAGCAAACAACTCTGATTTGTGAAAGCAAAGGTTATTTGGAACTGGGAAACCTGTTTGTTTGCTTTGTTTGTTGTTGGTTTTTAACTGGAAAAGTAAAAACAAAACAAAACAAACTTTTTTTTTTTTTTTTCCCCCTCAATGCTTTTGTCTGAAATGACTAATTCTTTAATCACACTCTCGTAGGATACATTTTAAATTTATTTGCATCTGTGTTTTCCCATGAAAAGTAAAGATTTCCCAGGTTACTAGCAGGCTGCAATCACAGTCACGTGGTACCTGAGTCTGCTGCAGGTGCTGGGTATGTGCAGACTTCCCACAGTGTGCATACCAACAAACTTCCCTCTCCCCCACCACACCCCCAAAAGGATAATTTCTCCTACACTCTGCAAAGAAATAAATTATTAACATTGAGTATTCATTAGAAAAAATAATATTTACAGCTTGTTCGTGTGGGGAAAGGCTTTGGCTAATAAAACTTCGGCAGACTGCACGTGGTGAGCTGTGTTAGGAGCCTGTGTTGGTGGACACGTCTCACCCTGGGGATCAGTGGAGGGAGGAATTACCCTCAGTAACACAGCAGCACCAGCATTTTCTAGCTGATTGTAGAGTGGAAAGATAAGGTAGGAGAGGAGAGCATAGGCCAGTGCCCTATCAGATATACCAGATAACACTGGAATCCTTTACATATTCAAGCAGGACAGACCCCAGAATGAGTTTGATCCACCCAACAAGTATTTCAGGAATGTACTTGGGATTCAATCTGAAGGCATCCTGCAGGGAGCAGCCCGGCCATCAGCAGGTGAGGCCCAACCTGCTCTGAAGAGGAAAATACCTGAGACAGAGTCCCCAAGCAAGCAGGAGAGCCAAGGCACTAGAGACTGAAAAAAAAACATTGCACTGAATTGCAAACAATTGCTCTCGGCAAATAAATCCTGTAGGGTTGATGGGAAAGTATACACTTGAAAATTAGTTTTGAAATGTCTTCTAGGAATTTACCTTCTTGCCGTACGTTTGGCAGGAAGCTAGATAAGACGCTGCATTCTTGCCTCACTGCAGGGAGACAAATGCTCTTGAAGTCTCTTGGAGCTTTGCCAAGGAGGGCAAAAAGCCAGGATTCCACATCACCGCTTCATTTTCAGTGTGCTGCTTGGTGTCCATAGAGGCTACTTGTCCGGTCACAGGTGAGCTCAGTAGGATGCTCCATGGGGTGGTAGGACCTGCCTGGCTGCACTCAGCACCCACAGCACATGCTGCTGAGCAGGTTGGTAAAGTGATGGGCTTGTGAGAATCTGAAAGCAAGGCAAACAAACAGAGCAGGATGGGGAAGAAGGATTTCTTCTTCTCCTGACACAGCTTTTCAGTGTGTTTTTTTTTTTTTTTTTTTGGGGGGGGGGGGGGGTGAAGCTCTTAGGAGCAATGAAAACAGCATGGCTGCCAGGAAACTTGTAAGAAAACCTGCTGTAGGACAGACTTCTTTGCTGGATACCATCTAGCACAGGTAACCTGCAGCACCGAATGTTAAACATTTCTCTGTCACTGAAATCCAATTTGCAGGAGCATTAATTAATCCTAGCTGGGACTCTCAAACCAAACTTTGAGACTTGGAGCCGTATTTTGTACCTCTTATCCTCCCAGAGTGTATTTACATTGCAAAAAGGTCAGGCTTACAGCAACTGATGCTAGGGAAGCTCTGCATTTCTGAAGGGTTTGAATAGCAGTATTCTAGCCATTTGCTGCAGACTTTGTTTCCACAAAAATGACATAATCATCACAAATGACATTTTTAATATGGTATTGTGCATGCCATGGATTCATATGGTAATTCCCTGAAGCATCTGTTCCTCCATATTCATAGGTCCTTTAAAGGATCCCAGTCTACATGTACAGACCTTTGAATCCTAATGATTCCCAGATTCCGCTGTGGATGAAGACTATATTTCTCATATGCATGTCAGTGAAATGTGAAGTATATTAAAGATGCTTCAGCTAGATATTTTCTGAAAGATCTTCCTGTGTGCTCTTGGAAGGACATTTTGGAGGAGAGACATAGGAGTATGCAAAGTACTTTGTAAGGAGTTAGGGGTTATTGTCTGCATCTGCCTTGGGAAAAATAGGCATCCAGAAGCAGGGCTGGCAAAGTTGTCTCAGAGCAATGCTCTCCAAAACACAAGTTCATTTATTCTCCAACAACCCTTTTTCAGACATTATTTAGATAAAAAGTATTTGTGTATTTAAGATAAATAAGACTGCTTTGTAACAGTGACTTTTTTGACACCAGCTTCCACTGAAGCTGCTGACAAATATGCAGCCATTGGTAGGATTTGCATGCTCTGGGAGCATATCTGAGCTGGGCCTTGCAATGCTTTAGTCATAAAAATAAATAAATAGATAGATAAATAAATAAATAAATAGAAAGAGGGAAAAAATTGAGAGAAACAAAAGGAAAAAATGAAACATTGGTCAACCAATAAACTCCTCAAGTATCAGTCATTAAAATAAAGTTGTTCTCATTGAATTTTATGCTGATAGTTGAATTTATGTAATTTTTTATCTTAGGTTTTAGTGAGTTTAGCTCTTCTTCAATGGGTTTGTTGCTAAAGTTATGTGTTTGGGCACTTGTATGGCAAAGAAGAAACCTGGCCTTCAATCTGGGCTCCACTGACAATTATTCAGCTTTATGTTGTTTCTGACTTACACTAACATCCAGTCACTCACAAGGTGAACATTTCCCACCTCAACTTACACAAGACCTCTGCTTTCCAGTAAGAAGTATTTTTAGTGCAAGCCAGCAGCAAGAGGGGTAATAACATTAGTTTCATTCAGAGAATGTCTGTTTTCCTTTCAGCATACAAAGGAGTAGAATTGGAAATGTGAGAAAAGACAAATCCTCCTCCTTCATGTCCAGAGTGTCAATAATCTTGTTATATTCTTTGGGGGATGAGGCATAGCTTCATCTTGGAGAAGCAAAGAAAGTATTTTATTGGTACAGGGAATCACAGCTGATCCATCTCAAACTCAGAGAGCCGCAATCCTCCTAAAATCAGATCTACGATGTTTTACTAATTCCTTGGTCTCTTCAGAAATCCTTTACTCCTTTTCTCTTCTATTCAGTTTGCTGCTAAAGCAAGATCCTGCTTCTATTTATCATCCATCAGGAAGCATTGCCTATGTTGAGGTTTTATGGTGTCTCTCACTGTCATCATCTATTTGCTGATCTGATCTGTGAAGATGATGCCACTCGGAACATTTCAGCTTATTCAGTTCTGCTCAACTGTTTTTCTACCAAGTGATCGACCACGGTTCTTTGGTGTGAACCCACAGTGGGGATTTCCCTTTCAAATTCTGGGTACATTAACGCTTATCTTCTAATAGCAAGAATGCTTAGACAACAAAATACAAGATTTATTTCATTTTTTGGACATCATGAATAATAGCAAAAGAGAAGATGGTATTACTGTCCGTATGTAAAGGGTGGTACCCTTTTTCTGCTAGCAGCACCTGTGGGTAACAGTTCTGTATCCAAGCCAGACTCATTTCCTTAAGATCATCACCTCTGTTCTCGTTTGTCATGTGCTCAGACATTTCGTTTTTCTCTTTTGACCTCAGACCTGCAGAATTCAAAGAAGGGATTTTCCAAAGTGATTTAAGAAAGTGTATAGCCTGAATAATCCAAACTCTTAATCTCTTAGCTCCGAGTTATTGTGTGCTGTTTTGGGCATCAATGATTTTGCACCACATAGACTACAGGCATGGTTCTGGTATGAGGAAGCTGGTATATAAATCAGCATTGTTCTGCATAGCCGTCCCTTATGACAAAAGAATGTCTAATCTCAGCCAGAGGAGAAAGGTGAGTCATCAGAGATGATGACTTCATTCTACCCACTCATGAGGTAGTGTGATCACCTGTCTTTTCCCTTACTTCCCTGCTGGAAGGCAGTTTAAGGGGTGAAAGTTCCCTCACAGAAATCCAAGAAAGTACAGGAGTTTTAAAACAGAAGGAATAAGGAACCTACAGAGTCAAGGAACCACTAGGCAGGAGGGGAAAGAGTTGTTTTTCAGGAAGACAAACTCATATCAGAGAAAGTGAAAGGCACCTGGGAATTCAGAGAATTTCCATGGAGGATGTGACAAGAAACCCCCAGTTTTGGATTTTCTTTGGGTCTAGGTTTGTGGTTTTCCTCATACTAATGCAAAAGAAGAAACAGTGGTTTGTGAAACGTGGTGTGAAAGTACTGTGTGCTGGTGTGTTTGTGTGTGCATGTGAGTGGCATAATCCCCCTGTACACCTCCCAAAATAATAATGGTGGTAAAAACCATAGTGAATCTGCAGGATAGAGGGCTCTGCACAAGGTCAAGGGGACAGAAAATGTGCAAATGGTAAGATTATATTAAGCTTTTGAGAATGTGCCTGGAGTCCAAGGCAAAGCTAATCCTGAGTTTCTGCTGAGAATTCACTTTGACTTAAACCAAGTGAATTGGTTTGGAACTTGGATTTGATCTGTGGAAGAGGACAAAAGTTGGACCTAGAAATATTCTTCATGTGGCTATCAGGAGCAGTCTTCTTCAGACTCCTGGAGTCCTGGTACAGTCCTTGGAGATGTAAATGTACAGTTTTGAAGTTCTATTTCTGTAAGTTAGCAAGAATTAGTATTAGCAAGATCTGGAAATTTGCTGCCAGTTTTCCCTGTGTCTGGTTTCATCTCTCCAGAAATAAAGCAATAATTAGTAGCACAGGATAGGGAACAAGGAGAAGAGTGCAGGCAAAGTTGAATGTTAACAGATTATAAACCTTGCTATGCTTGGTGAGTTCCAGGCTGAGCTGTGCAGTGTTGGGAAAATAAAGTAAAACTGTAACCCAATAAAAAATGTCAGCGATGAATCAACAACTGATTCTCTAAAATCAGTGTATTTCCCTGCAAGCACGTCCATCATGTCTCACTGGAGCAGGCAATACCCTTTCCTGGGACACACACCTTTCATGTGATCGGTGCTAAAAGCAGAACAATGCTGCCTGGCCTGTTCCTACCTGCATTAGCTCTGAACACGTCATTGCTTCTGATAAACTGCTCTGTTTTGTGCTCCCTTTTTCCTTCTTGATTGTTTCTGAGAATTAAAATCTAAGGCCATATAAGGTTTTTCTGCCCAAATACATTGACTATTGGTTGGAGTGTGATTTGTTTCCTTTTTATTTATTTATTTATTTATTTTACCCTCATTCTTTCTGTAAGAGAATGTCTTTTCTTTAAATGCAGGTGGAAAGAACACCTGATTTCAGGTAAGGCAAAGTATGAAGCAAAACTTCCCAAACACACCAAATCATCTTTCCTGTTTTTCAGGTAATACGTGCCCATAACACCTCATTTTTCCGTAGACACCAGGGGATTTCAGAATGGGTTATGATGGAAGGACAACTTTTGGGTAAGTGGGAAACTAACACACAGGGAATATACCATCTTGACCCTTGGCTGTTGCAGCCATTCATCCGCTCTCCTATCTCTGCTAACAGCATCCTCCAGGTCACTAACACAGGAAAAGGAATACTACAGCCTCTAAAGGAAGTTTTTTCCAACCTGTGTCAGTCAATAGGTGCTTATCTCACCTGGGATCACTTGACAGAAGGCACTCACCAGAAATAATGACATCAGTCAGCAATTGAGGAGAACAGGTGAATCAATTGCACAAGCTCTAGCTGAATGTACATAGACCTGTACAAAGGCATCACTAGCTTGTTAACGATCAGTGAATGAGGCAGCATTTTGGTGGCTGTACCACCGTCCTTTCCCTGCTGTCAGGAAGGTTGATGCCATGTGGTTTGGGCCTGGGTACCTGGCGTGTTCTTTCTCACAGTTGCAGCCCAGAGTTTCTCTGTGCTCTCAGGCTAGGTTCTCCCCTGTGTGCCCTGCTCCTCTTATTTTCTCCTTGGAACCTCCACAGCTAACCTACCAGGAGCAGCCAGCTGGGAAGCTGGCAGCAAGCACTCCATTCTGGGGCTGTAAGCAGGCACCAAGGACTTCTCAGGAGCCTCCATGTCTACCACCAAATGACAGATGCTTCTATTGTCACAGGAGTGAGGTGACCGAACCAAGCAGGTCAGTGAGCTACCTCACAGCCCACTGCCAGGGGTGCTTGTTGGCCTTTGGCACTGTCTTGCATTTCCCATGCCTCCTTTGCCAGGGACCAGCCCAAAGCAGCAGGCAGTCACTTGCACCACGCTAAGGCAATAGATCTGCCTTTCAGCATGCTTTTGGGCACATGCAAACAAGAAGGAAATTACTGATTCAAGCCTGGATGCCTCCTTTCAGAGAGGTGCCATCTGGGTATATAATTAGAGAATGTACAGCTAAATAAGAAACCGTGTGGTGCTGTCAAAAGTATACAAAATGCTGCACTCAGATAAATGTGCAGACACTCACTGCTGTCTCTTACCACAAGAAATTCAGATCTTCTGGTAAATATATGATGAAAGAGGTAGCAGACAGCTTAATGTTTAATACCTTGGAGAGCCCATATAGCATTTACATCTGGGCAATGTCTCTGCAGAGAATAATATTTATTTATTTATTTATTTATTTTTGTTGAGCAGTTTGCTGCAGCAGAAGACTGGTTACTGTGATCCCCAGAAAGTACAGAAGAAACTTTGCAGCCAGGGGTGACTTTGGCTTTTTATATGAACTTTGTTTTTTTCTAAGAGCAGAGCTCTTCCACCTGACAAATAGCTTTGCATGGCATTTGGGTGCTTGGTATGAGACAAAATCAGAAAGACCAAGCCATGTAACACCATCAGCCTCTCACTGCAGTCACAGGTTTTCTGGGCACATTCTGTGGAGTGTTTCTGTTCGTGCTGCAGAGCACTAAGCCCTGCTTGTTCTTTATTTCTCTTTCTCTGTGACCAAGTTACTACTATTACCTGCAGCAAATGCCAAATGGAAAATTACTGACCCCCCCCCCCTTTTTTTTTTTTAGATCTCTCCCTCTTGTTTACCCTTTACCTTTGCCCTCCTCACCGAGGCAGCTGGCAAGGCTGACTGCATATAACTGACAGTGTTAATAAAAATTGACAACATAAAAATATTTCTTCCTCTTGTCTCATTAAGGAGCTTAATAAACAGCACTCTGAACCTAGGGCTGTTTTTCTTTTTTTTGTGCTAGGTGGTTTTAATTAGTGTTTAACGTAGGCTGCAGGGATAGAGGAGAAATTCAGAATCAATGCTAGGAAGCAAAAAGTTAATAACAACATTGCCAGGTCAAAAGAGACTCTTCTCTCAAAAGCAACCACAAAATTCATCCCGTGGAGTTCCAGGTTTGTTGTTTCTGGCTGTCTGTGGTCAGGCATTTTCAGTTTACAGGAAGAATATGTCCATCAATCCATCCTTCCTCTCGTGGTACCACTCCTTTAACCTCTGCCTGGGCTGTCGGCATCCAGCTGTGTGCTTTCAGGCTCAGCCAACAGCACCAGGAACAAAGGCTGCAGAAATATTCCTACCCTCTTTACTTTTATGCCCCTGGCTTTTGCTTTAAGGATGCCCATCTTCACAGCCGACCTCTCTGTTGGAGATGATATGGGTGAATGGAGGCTCTGGGGGCAGAGAGAGCCCTAACTGAGAAGCTGGAAGTGACTTAAAGAAAGCAGCTGCCAGGCTTCTGCTTAGCAAAGAGGAGTTAAACCTCAGAGAGCATGTCATTATCAGTAGTGAGAAGAGTGCATTATGAAAACGTACAAAGCTTTGGCACCTTGAGCTTTAAAACAGGCATTTTAAGAGCTGTATTTTGAACACACACACAGAGAAAAGCAGCCAAACACAGTGAGGGCTGTGGGAGACATGGAGCAGAAGAAGGATTCAGAGCAACAGGGTGGGAAGGGGCACAGAGGGATCAGCATGTCCCTTGCACAGGAAGAATTGCATAAGAAGATGGCAATAGTTTATATTGCCTTAATAACACCCTTTTATAGATGTCAAAGCAGCTTGTGCTCAGCCGATTGACCATTGCAGTGCTCAGAGGCAGGCACATCGCTCCGGGTTACACACAAACAGGCAGTGGTTGACTTGCTCTCATTCCCACAGGTAGCAATGGCAAGACTGGGAACAACAGTCCTGAGCCTTCCCCTACAGAAGCACCTAATCCAAAGCATACTGCACAACAAAATGTGTTTACTTCCTTACTCCTCTCCCAGTAAATGGAAGCACTGGGAAAGAGCAGAGGGAAGATTTGTGGACAGAATGAACTCCCTGGATCCCTCACGTGTCATTTTTTATTTTCCCGTGGTTCTATGAAAACAGGTGGGAAAGAATAGACAACAGGAGATGCTAAGAGAAAATACAAAGGGCAAAATCATGCTGGGGTCTACATGGAGAAATAAGCCTGCAGAATGGCAGTGAAGCTGTAAATGTGCCAGATAAGGCTGTAGGAGGACCTGGTTTATCTTTAAGGGGGTGGTTCATTTATTTTGTCTCTTGAAACACAGGTTTTCATTTCTGTGTCAATGAATTTGGTTACAGCTCCTTACAATCAAAATGGCCACCACTGGAAAGTCCCAATATGCAAGGAGAACAGGTGTATTTAATCCCCTTCCCAATAGTTACTCATTAAATTAAGATAAAAAACAGGTGGGTATTACTAGAGAGAAATAAATAGTTAAACGTGCAGTTGATAAACATCTGAGTTACTGATTAACTCCTGGCTTTTGTAACACCAGCAGTTCTTAAATTGGTTTACTAGGAGACCAAAACACAGAGCTGTGCCAAAAAGGCCTCAACCTTTAATAACAAATATTACACTTTATCTCTTCTTGGAACACGTGTTCTGTCCTGGGACAATGAGGCCAGCACTGCCCTCTATTGATGGGAAGAATTCAGTCCTTTTTTTGATGCCTGCAATGCTGGAGTGTGGATGAGTCAAAAAACCTAGAGAGAATACACGTAGGACAGGACAGATTGAAATATAGGCTCCTCCTCAGTGTGTTGACTACTGAAGTTGAAAGAGGAGGAATAAACTTGCTCCTTAAGCATGTGCTCCAGAACTTTTGTTACAGGTTGGATTCTGGGGCAACTGAGCCTTTGGCCTGGTAAACCATGGCCAGGCTTATGGTCTAGGTTAAAGCCTGGGTGGAAACGTGCCTGGTGACAGGACGAGGGGGAATGGGCTAAAGTTGCACCAGGGGAGTTTTAGGTTAGATGTTAGGAAGAACTTCTTTACCGAAAGGGTTGTTAGACACTGGAACAGGCTGCCCAGGGAAGTAGTGGAGTCACCATCCCTAGAAGTCTTTCAAAGACGTTTAGATGTAGAGCTTAGGGATATGGTTTAGTGGGGACTGTTAACATTAGGTCAGAGGTTGGACTCGATGATCTTGAGGTCTCTTCCAACCTAGAAATTCTGAGATTCTGTGTGTGAAAGGAAGAGAGGGACTCACACATCTCAGAGCAAACACACAGTGAAAGCAGTGCAGTATGCTTAGCAGAATGAAAAACATGCTTATACTCATCTGTGAATAAGAAAGACAAAGGGTGATCTCAGATGTCTTCCGTTTCTTCCATCTGGAGCAGCTTGCTTGCCCTTCTCGCACCCAACCAGCTCCATGCAGGCTGGAATGTCTCCTTGAACAGCATCCCTTCCTCACTGCCATTCTTGATATCACTTATTGCAGCCTGCCACTTGGTTGAACTGAGAGCATGCTGTCTGCCACCTGCAGAAAAGGCTGAGAAAGGAGGTGGTGATATTCCCTGCAATTAGAGGTTCAGCTGGTCAACCCCACAAGCTGCTTCTCCCTTCTCATGGTGAACTGGCACATCTTGAGCTCTTGCAGGCTTGTGGGGAAACCCCTGAATATATGGTGTGAATGCACCTGTGGTGCAGAGGAAGTCCTTCTGGTGCTGATGGGAGCCAGGATGCCCCAGACCAGGTGTGGATGATGGGCCATGGTGAATTGAGCCCAGGGGTACCTGTGGTTACCAGGGAACTCCACCTGTCTCCAGGGGGTAAAGGCTGTCCTGTGAATGGAGTCTGAAAGGATCCAAGTCTGGTTTTGGCTTTGTCTTCTGCTCAGTCTCTATTAATACTTCTCAATAATAATGCAAAAACAACAACCACTAAAACTACCCATCTTTGTTCATTGCTACTAGCTGTCACAGAAGGCAAAAATGCCTGTTTGCTGGGCGCAGCTCACACTGCTGCTTGACCTGCCTTTGCTGTGCTCAACTTCAATTTTTTTCTTTAACAGTTTCACAGTAAGGCTCTATTATTCAGGTCCCAGGCAAGCAGCAGGGTGCACGCTGTACAATAGCAAAGAGTTTGGCAGCACACAGGTTGCTCGTCTGTGCCAGAAAAACTTCTCTGATGGCCCTGAGTTCCTCTTCCCCCCCCGCCTCTGCCAGGGGCTGACATCAGGGAAAGAGAAAATACAATTGAAAGCCATCAAGAGTAATGTCCTGTTTATTTTCCTGCTAAGAGAATTATTTTCAGGACATCTCAGGAACGGGAGCAGGAGTGTGTGGGGGGAATCAGAACAAACATGTTGGAATTTCATTAGCTTTTAGCAGAGAGGATACTAGAATCAGGACCAAAATGCAGGTCAGGGGCAGGATAAACAGGGCTATACATGGATCCTTGTTTACCCTTCTGGGACATTACCATAAAGACACAGAGAGGTTTGTGTGCTGGAAGCAGGACAATGTAATCCATTAATTAGGTTTGTGACCGTACTCCAGTTTAGTTACTGCTGGCCCCTACAGGTGCTTGGAATGGCCATGCCAGAGTGCACAAGCATGCACTTAGCAAGGAAAAAGAGATTTGGGTTCCTCACAAGTACCTTCCACTGCTGTTTGCACTTGTGTCAAGTGCTATGGTTGTGCAGCTAGCTGCACAGCCTCATCCTTACTATTTAGAGAGAAGTTACACAAAATGGAGAATCCAATCTAACATCTCTTGGCTGTTGAAAGGGGCAGGTTTGGCTTGCTCTTTTTCTCACCTCTCCCTTTCCTGGCTGTAATTGCAGCAGTACAGTCCTGTTCTCTTGCACCACTAGCTCTGGCTCTGCTTGGATGGGAAGGGGAAAAAATAAGCTCCAGAGCAGCAGAGTGGCTGGGGCTCTAAAAATAAATAAACAAAATAATTAATTAATAATAATAATAATAAATATTTTGCTGTTGTTTTCCAATAAGATTTTGGAGTTAAAACCTGCTGTTTTAGCTTTTATCCAGCATGGAGCAGCAGGATACGCTGACTGCCCAGCTCTTCTCAGGCTTAGTGAGGTGCACTTTGTGGCAGGGTCTTTGTGTATTAGTAGGGTCTTCTTGTCCAGATGCCATGTGAGTGTCAGAGGTTCTCAGTCCTGCCCACCAGGCTTTCAGTCAGCCCTCAGCAGTTCAGAGGATCAATAATTTCTGTGCAGGCCAGGAGAAATGAGGTGGGACACCCGTGTGCCAAGGTGTGGGGTGAGGAAAACGGGGTGGCCTCCATCCAGGCATGATTTGCAAAGTCGAAATCAGATGCAGAGCATCTTGTTCATGACCCTGTGGTCTCTGGACCACCTCTGCCCACTCGTGTGTGGGAGATGTGCATCCTCTGGCTGTAACCACCACCTCAGAGTAACAGGTTATGCAGTTCACTCTGCTCTAATTGCAGCTCCCGTCTCTGCAATTACAACTGCTGTAAGTGGTGTGGATCGATAGCAAACATGAGCGAGAGCCTTTCCTGAGGCTACCGCATGGAGCCAAGGGAGAGGAACGGAGCAGGGTGTTTTGCAGCTTTCAGGTCACTACCTCCTCTCTAGCCAAGGTTGGGGACGAGGTCACCTTGCAGGTCTGCCAGGCTGAGCTGACCATGATGATGGCGAAGAGAAGATATGGGGAGGGGATGGGGGTACCTGTCACCTCCTCCTGAGGTCAGGCTGGTACTGGCTATGGGGTTAATTGGGGCCATGTGTAGGATGGGGGACTTGAGTTTCCTCCCACTCCCTTCCCCAAGCCAGTCTAGGGCTATCTTACCGCAGCTAAAAGTGCTATGAAAATAACAGTTTTCTGAGAGAAGCCATCCTTTCTGGAGACACGAGTGAATGAAGGCAGGAAATGGCATTTCTGCCCTTTGGTACAGCACCTAGACCCACACACCAAGCAGCCTTCTGAACTGGATGAGCTGCTTCACCGATCCGTGTCCTGCAAAATCCCTTCCCTTACTCACCCCTGGTTTTGTAGGGGCTGAGTCTGTGGTGTCTTTTTCCTTTCTACAATTATTTTCCAGCATAAATCTCTTTCTATTGTTCCAGTCCAGCTCTTCAGTGGAAAAGCAAACACACGTGGGCTTTGATTTTCGTCTCTCATGCTAGTGTAGAAGAGAAGAAATGCAAAACCTTGTCTCTGAGCCAAAGCTAACAGTAACTGGCCAACACCTGCTGTGGTGTGGGGAGAAATGGTGCTGGTGATGGCAAGAAACACAGGGGAGGCTTTACCTGTATGCTGCAGAGTGACTTTTCCTATTGCTCAGGAGCACACAGGCAGGATTTGGGTTTGTGTTGTCACAGGTTGGGCCCCTATTTATAAATAAAACAAAGCACAGACCGAAGCCCTGCCCCAAAGTTGTCTCTTATGCTTAATCAGCTCTGGTTTGGGACAGCCAGCACTGTGCCCAGGCAAGGCACTGCCCAGGGACTGTCCCCACCAGGCAGTACCTGGCACACGGGGCTAAAAGCAGCCAGTTGGGTGGATGCAAGCCATGCTCTGTTTGGCAGCACCGATGCCAGGGTAAAGTCCTTGAGTTGTTCTGTTTGCTGGCACAGACACCACCTCCAGTGCTAATCCATATCCAGTAAAGAAAATGGAAAGATTTCCCAGTGACTTCAGAAGTCTGTGTCATGTCCTAAACTGAATTCAGGCCAACACAGGATCAGACCAACTTCACATAAGCAGCTTTAGATTAATGTCAATGGAGCAGTCAATACAAATTTTCGATAGGAGGGTTTGTGTTATTGGGTGAGGGCTTCTTGAAAGCAAAGTTTTCACGTGCTATATCAGATCTAGGAATCTGTAACTGTGAGCATGACACAGACCACTCAAGGTAAGGATTAGAAATGTGGTCTGGGTAATGGTTAATGACTGATGTACAGGGCAAGAATGACTTATTGTAGCGTGAAATCTCTGCAACCTGTTCTAAAGCAATCTTGCTGTACTCTTCCTTCATAGCTAAGCATTCTTTCAAAAGGGAATGGGACTTCAGAAATTATTAATTTTTCCGAGGAAAAATTTCACTTTGCCTCGGTGATTTTTGCTACATTGTAAAATCAGGTGCTTTTGATTTTTCCCTAGCTTTTAAAAGTCTTCCACAGCTCCCAGAATTTTAGAAGGGAGAAAACCAAGACTAGGACAACATATTAAAAAAAAATTATGATTTTTTTTTAAATTATGATTAAAAAAAAATATATGAAAAAATCCAAAAATAAAGGTGGACATTTGGCATACATAAATGTGTGTATGTCTTTCTATATATCTACATTACTGAGACTCCTGGATGTTCTTGCTGTAGCAACAAGGAGGAAATACATTATTTCCTCTATCATTTTAGGGACCACCTGTGGCCCTTCTGCATGTCATAAAAGTGGTATGAGTTTTACTGGTGTGAATCGATGTAAATTGATGTGATTGCTTTGACCTCTGGGAACAAGAGCTGATGTATATCCACTGAGAAGATGGCCAACTAAAACATGCTGTGTAATAACTGCACAAAACAGGCTTGCAGAGCTGATGAGTTGGTTTAGATTAAAGGTTAGTTTGGGTGTCTTGTATGATTGCACAGGAGAGGAGGGTCTGAAGGGGGCTTTCTTTATTTGCCAAAAGAAGCAAATACCTGAAAGAGTTAAAGCTGTACCACGCTTTGGGCAAATTCTGCTGTTGTAAGAACATTAACATTTCTGTTCTTTCTGCAAAATACCATCTCTTTTGAAACAGCTAGATGCCAGGGACTCTGCTGATGTCTTTCTGACTTCTGTTAAAAACTCTGCAACTGCAGCTGGTTCAGCGGAGACTTTCCACTCCTGGACAGGCAGCCTGCCCAGATAGTTCCAGCCTTGCAAATCAACAGACAAATGCTGCTGGCACGGATAAAGCCACCCAGTATTTTTAAAAGATTCGGCTGTACAGACGTGCTCCGTGGTACACTTGTGCCCTCAGACACAAGTATGGTACTTAACATACTTTATTATATCCTAAATATATTTCTGAGTATTTCTGTATATGGCCATCTCCCCCAAACATGCATGTTGTTAAATGCCAGCTGCTAGAGTACTCTTTGCACTCTCCAGCACTCCCTTCATGCCTCCTCTGGGAACACGGTATAAACATTCAGCTTTTTGCCAGAGAAATCCCACTCTGGTCAGGCTGATGCAACACTCTGACATTTTTTCTCATACTCTTACACAAGTTTTTGGTGATAATTCCTTTTTAGGTCATAGGTACAGCACTTGAGACATACAGGAGATGCAAGGTTCAGTGCTAAGCAGTGCGGGCAGGGTCAGTCAGCTGGAGAGAACAAGTCCTCGGCAGTGCAGGTGAGGCAACATCCAGGACACCAGGCATCAGCAGTGCTGTTTTAGACACAGGAATTAATTTGGGGCTATTCAGGGTCCAGAATTGTTGGGCTGAGCCTTACTGCTCTTTCTGTTTTCGTGAAGGAAGCATTGGGAAAAAAATACAGCCTTACTCTTCCAAGTGTAGGTGAGCAGAGTCACCATAACACACCCCAACTACCCCTAAATCCTACCCAGGGCAGGATTATGCTCAATATACTCAGAAGGGAAAAGTCCCACCACTACAAAAGCTCAGCACATCCTCTCCCTTCCTGCTCTGGGATTTTCCTACTCAGGGGCTGCTTGCTACAAGTGAGGATGAGCTGCCACACCTCTAAAAACTAACGAAAGCTGAACAAGGCAACAGTGAGTATCCACAAGCCAGGCTGGTGAGTTTTACATTGAGCTGTAATCATAGAATCATAGAGGAGTTTGGTGGGAAGGGACCCTTAAAGATCACCTCATCCAACCTCTCTTCCATGGGCAGGGACATTTCTTACAAATGAGGTTGCTCCAAGCCCCATCCAATCTGGCTTTAAACTCTTTGGCTCTGGGGCATGGCTGAGGCGTGAGCACACATACTGCTGGCAGTCCGCAGGCAGATATGGGACTTCTGCTTTCACTGAACCCAGCTAATTAATTTGTGGCATTGATTGCTTTTTGCAATATATTTACCTCTTGTTTAACATCTGGGTCCTGTGGCTGAGAACAAAAAAAAAAAAATCCCAAATTACACAAATTGATTATATTGGTAGCATAACATGCAGGTCCTGATAGAAAAAAGTGACATGCATTTATGGTCCACAAAGGACATTTTAATTTGCTAACAGTAAAGCCTTTTCCATCCCCAACTAAAAAGATTTGAGCAGTTGCACATAGCCAGGCATGCCAAATATTATTCCCTGGTTAGGGAATTAGGTTTCAAAGGAAAAAAAAAAACCTTTTTTGCAGTGACAACCATTTCTAAAGGGTCAATACAAAAGACAACAAATGCATAGCTGAGAGTGTTGTGTGTTGTCCCCTCTGAAAACACAAAAGAAAAGCTGCGTGAATAACAGCACTGACATAAACCCTCACAGTGCAAAGCCTTGCAGGACTTCTCCCACCTGATGTTCCCCTATCTGTTTCATTGCCAGTAGGCTCCTGCATTCAGCTCTCAGAGAGGCCTCATCCAGGGAGGAGAATAGACAGATCTAGTAAATAAATCTTAAGCCTGATAGATGTGTAAATGCAGTCGTAGCATCAGGAGGGAACAGGCTCTGAGCCTACGATAAGACACGCTGGTACAAGAGAGCTGTGTGCTCCAGGACCTGCCCGGTAACTCCTGGGAACAGGAAAACAGCACTCTCTAGTGGGCAAATTATTAAAATATTCTGGAAAACAAATCGCTACACTGGGTGAAACGCTCCCTACGAAAGCAGCTGTTGCTTCATATCTCTATCCAGTGTTTCTTTGTCCTTCTCTGTGCACCCCCGGTCACTTATAGCCCCTCATCAGCCCATGGAGGAGCATGGTACCTGCTGACACTGCCCCTCCTACTGTCCTTCAGCTTGGGCTGATTTCTTTTTCAGGGACCTGGAATGCTCTTAGCACATCACACATGTGCCTGTGCCAGTGTATGGGAACATTTACATGGGCAAAGGGAGGACAGCTGTGTTGCTGAAGACAATATTGGGACGCCCCATGAACACGGTAACTAGAGGGCTCCTTTCCTCTCTTTCTCTGTCACCATCACCCAGTGGAAAACTTCTCCATTAAGATGGAGAATTCCTTACTGGCTAAGCTGAGACACTAATCAGATATTAGTTGTAACCATTAATGAAAGAGCTAATGAGGTGCTAAGATCCCCAGCTCTGACTGAAGTGAGTTAATCACATCTCACTGCTTGGAGACCCATTAATCTGCATGCATGCTGTTTCCCATTCCTTTGCTTATTATAGGAAATAAAAACATCATTCTGGCTTTATTTACTTACATCTGCTGTATCTCTCTGCTGAGCTGTAAAGTCCTGTAGCTGTGGTTCCTTGCAAGCCATAGAACCACCATGGAGGGTACTATGACTGGTGGGCTGGCACACACCTTTGGGGAAGGAGGCGTTATGGAAGCAAACACCACACACAGCCACACTAAACAGTGGTTTGTCACTGCCCCTGGCTGTCAGAAATGGTGGTTTTAAAATTATTCCAAGAATTAAACTGCCTCCAATGGTTTCACCACAAGTTCAGAGGCACTTCAGCAAGAACATACAAAGTACGCCCGGCTGCACTCCTCCTGATGAAATTCCTAGCTTTTTTTCAATTTGGATCATGTCATCCCTGCTAGTGGTGTGTAGTTATTTCACGTCATTCCGGTGGGTTATCTGTCTAATAAGTAGTTGGGAACAACTAGTAACTGAGTTAGCTTGGTACAGTTTTGTACCAAGTTTTGTACCGCCTGCTTTGGCTGACCAAACGGTGAAAACACTTTTGTTTCCAATGTTTCTCTAAAGGTGTGCTGACTTTATTTTTATTTAGCTTGTCTTGACCTTTGCTTCTGTTTATTTTCACTTCTGCCTATACAAATCAAACCTCAAATAGCAAAGCCTATCATCTTGCAGAACGTCTCCCCACAGATAACTGTCCAAAATCCTCTGTGACAAACCACTCGTCATCAGTCACTCCCATGACCGTGCCCGTGACTCCACCACTGGTACCAGAAACCTGGTGTTGTGTTAGCTTCTTGGGGACCTGGCTCACCTTCTTACACCCTCTAATATCTGAGCATGAGGATGTGTTACACCAAACACAGAAACTGCTATAAGGGGTTCCTTAATGTAACACTTGATGTGGGGGCTTGGTTGGGCATCTTTGGAGGAACATCATGGTGTTGCATAGACCAGGGTGTTTTTCTTACTGATTTAGCATCTGGGTGGGCAGGGCGGCAGCTGAGAGTGCAGCTATTGGCCTGCTGTGTAACACTAGAGTATCTGATTATGTGGGAAAAGTAACAGTTTTGGGAAAAGTTCTGTCTTAGTAGGAGTGTTAGAGTCACAGGTTTGGCCAAATTCCTGTGTATTTATCATCTGCCAGCCAAATTTGCCTTAGAAAGTAAGGGATAAAAAGCATGCTATATTTCATATAGGAGAAAATTAATCTGAAAACACAGAGATTTACCTCTGCATAAAGGAACCTAACCTTGGTGAACTTTCAGCTCTGTGAACCACATTTTAGATCACATTGCCTGAAGATAACAAAATGTAATGATATCTGCTCACTCAAAGTCTGTAGGAAAGACAAGTGCAAACAGAGATTTTAAAGGTAGCTAGGGACTCCTTGCCTTTTCATCTGTTGAATTTAATTGCTATCCTGAATGTGAGCCATCAGATAAACCCATGCCATGAACTGAAGCCATATTGTCCCCTTGTGGATACTTGTTTCTTTAGTTGATTGTATAAGCAAAGTCCTTTGTCCAAGTCCTGTGGTTGGTCCATCTGTCTGGATGATGCTGTTGTTGCTGCTGAATATCTTACTGCTCCCTGGGGTCTCTAGATTGTAATTTTATGCAAATTACCTTCCTGACAAAATCACTTTAGACCTGGAAGCTGCGTTTTGGTGTACTTTTGTGTGGACATGCAGCAAAGTGCAAAATGATTTTGAAGAGCATGTTGTTCCAGTGTTATTTTACTTCGCTGAGAATGATAGAGGAGCAAATTCTTTGTATTTCCTCCGCATAGAGGCAGGCAGGAAGGTACAGAGCCTCTGTGAAGAACAGTCCAATTTAACAGACAGCTCAGGTTATGCCTCAGCCTAATTATAGAAGGTCTGGGCAGAAACCAGGCTTGGGGACCTGAAGTGACTGGTATAGCCACAACTTCCCTCAGGGTGCTGTGATTCCACTTCCCACTGATTTCGACAAGTGTGATTGTGTCTGGGCTGTATCCACTGATGCAGTACATTTAGAGCCTGGGTTGAAAAACAAAATGTGAAGCAACTCCTGGGAACTTGGTCCTCTGAAGATCCCTCTGGGGAGCATGTCTTACTGTGACCATCAGATTGTTGCCTGTATCTGAACAGGAGCTTCCTGAGCTGCCCTGTGATGACTTCTTGAGCTCCTACCACAAAGCAAACAGCTTGATTGAATTTCAGTGGGCAAAACTTTGCATTGGTTTCACTCTTAAATCCTGTATTCCACTCACTCCCTTAAACAATGAATGGAAATGGCCCATAAGGAACAGAGCGGCTTATGAGGTCCACAAGTAATAGTTAGGGTGGAGTGCCCCAAGTGAAGGTCGTGCAGATGAGGGGGTGTGGGTATTTGTTATGTCAAAGATGTTGAACTCCTAGACGGCCTTCTTCTGATGGGCAGCCTAGGCCATCCATGAATACAGGCCTGTCAGCCCTGGAGGACAGGTGAGTCAAGTCACCTAATAAGTCACTGATTTCTGAGTCTACCTTATTTTCCCTAGTATATAACTTAAGTACAGCATAGATCCATAAGACCAGTCATACAAATCACTATTTTTTTTTTTTCTCCAGAGAGGCCTAGACCTGCGCCACAATCTGAGCAGCATGATGCCTGTGAACACAAGCATTCTGCCGACCTGAAGCATGTGTTCTTCTGCCATTGTCACCTTAGGATGTGATCCCTTCGAAAGGCACTCTTAGAGCCCTCCTTTCAGAGCATGCATGGCTCAAAACATGACAAGAAAAATGTCTTTCCTTAAAGAGAGGAGGAGGACTACCTTTTATTTTATTTTATTTTCCTCACAAAAACTCCCATCAACGTTCCCACAACACAATTATGAAATAAGTCTCTCATCATATCCCCTCCTACTGGGATAGCTTTACTATTATATTTCTTGTTTGAAAGCACCCAGAAATAATGAAATTTAAATAACAGTAATGAAAGAAAATATTAATTGGAGAGGATGGAGCAGGTGGCTATTGAGAGAGTTCCTGGAAGTAGCAGTAGGACTGGGATCAGCGAGAAAAAAAGACCCAGAGATACCTATAGAGGGTTGAGAAGTGAGCTTTACCCACAAATCAGAGTTGAACACCCAAATGCATCTTCTTGCAGGTTAGGAAGCCATTTCATTGGGTTTAGGATTGGAAATTGAATTGCTAAATCTGTAGAAGAACGAGGGACTCTTCAATTTATTTGAAGCTTTGCTATTTTAAGCTTTACTCTGGGAGTGAGGGATAAATTGTAAACATGACTGTGGTGGGTTTCTTCATTATGGGGGGTGGAAGAGGAAAGTGTGTCATGAGAGTGAAGGTGGGACAGTGCTTCATTGCAATGTTATATGTCACAGGAGGTTCTAGGAGCTAATGGAAATACTGTGGGAAGAAGAATGATGTGTGGACAGAGAAAAACACCTTTGATTTGATTACAATAAAAAAATTTATTTTGATTCATATCACACTGAAAAATTAAATAAATAAAATGTCAAAGAATGATTGACTGAGACTCCCTACCATCACAGAAAACAAACCAAAACAAAACAACAAAAAATGATTATCATAATCAATCGTGTAGTCAAAGAAAAATAGGAAGAAAATCTGTTCATGGGAGAAAAAAAAGTGCTCAAGAAATTTGGCTTTGGTTAAAAACACAACAGACACTCAAGGAGTCCTCCAGAGACTTTTCAGGGGTGGCAAACACAGTTCAAGAGTTTGAAGCTTTGACATGTTGCTAAGTGTTTTCCTTTGTTGGTCTTTCGAGCAAAACAAAACCACAAAGTTTATAGCAGGAAGACAGACAATCTTCAACACTGGCAGTGGGAGTGAATTCTTCCTCCAGCATCATCTGTTGGTATCTTCTTATTCTGAAGGCATTTGAATCATCAGCAGTCAGTCACCTAAAGGACTCTAGGAAAAGTTCATTGGAAATGTGATGGTGCAGACTACCCCTCATCCTAAAGCTAGAAAGGTCCACTCTCTGCTCTTCCAACTGCTCTGAAAAATGGACATCAGTGTTACACAGTTACTACATGCTGTTGGCAAGAAAAGTGGAAATTGCAGCTTGTCCCATGATGAAGACACTAAATCTATCCAGAATAGTATGAGCCAAGATGTTTTGTATGTGCTGTCAGAGGCAGAATATCCAGGGAAAAAATGGAAATTTAATTTGGACAGCAACAGGAAAGTTTCAAAACAACAAGTGCTGGAAGATAACTGATTTTAATAACATTTTCCTTGATTGCAAGCTGCCACCTGTAACAAAAAATCAACAGGAAATGGGTATCAAACCACCATGAGTGTTCTTCCACATCTTTCTAAAAATGACTGAAATAGCAATGAAATGTTCCTGTTACTGGCATCTGTCTATAAGAAAAGAAATTAAAATATTTAAAGCTCATGATGCAAAACAAGTATCTCTAAAATCCAGTCACAGGGTGAAGATACTGTTGGATTCTTTCCTGGATTTTTTTTCCTCTTAAAGTTACTTTCCTTGAGTCATATTAGCATGACATCTTACTAGAAACATATTGAGTAGCAACAATTGAAGCAGTGGGAATGCTGAAAACAAACAAACAGACATGGTTCAGGTAGAAATGTTTTTTTGTTTTTGTTTTTGTTTTGTTTTTTACAAAGGCAGTAAGCCCATTGAATTTGCTCCACCTGTCACCTGTGGCAGGCAGGTGAGTACTTCTGATGGCCACCGTGCTGGGGAAGGGCTTCTTGACATGAACTGGTTTCATCATGAAGATCTGAAAATCCCACTCTTTCCATACTGCTAAACAGAAGGGAACATGTAAATGTGTGCATTAAAGAGTTCAGTTCCTCACACAGATATTTGCCATCCTTGGCTCTTTTTATGTTCTGAGTCCAATAATAATCACATGGGCAAAGCAGTCCATTTGGTCAAACAGGCATATTCCAGCTGATTGCATCATTCTGCCACAAATTGCTGTCTTGGAGGGGAGCTCAGTATTAACAACTGGCCAACAGGACAAACCTTGGACTGAAGCATTCTACTGGTTGAAGGGCTAGGCTTTCACTGAGCTCACACCAAAATACCCATCCGCTTGGACATGTCGTCCCAACCGGTGCATGAAAGACGGGTCATTTAGATGATGGTTTGTAAATTACCAAAAACCCCAATCACCGTAATCTGTTAAAAATTTAATATGCCATTTTTGTCCCAGGCCTGATCCTGAAGTTCCTTGAAGTCTGTGGCAAGAACTCTTGGCTTCACCAGAGCTGAAAATTGGTCAATAATCCATGAATCCTATTTTCACAATATTGGGAAGCAAAAATCACTGTCTCCCACTCTTCACTACCTGAACTTTGTTCTTCATTTCATAATTTCTCTCCCCTTGAGGATTAAATATATTGATTACAGCAAAATATGCGGATGTAAAATCTCCACTGTCACTTCCCTCCTCTCACTGCCCTGAAGTACAGACAATAATACACTCATTCTTCCAGAGCTGTGCACAGCTTAAAGGCTTACACTGTAGGATAAGCTTGAGTAGATTGTGTCTTCATAGATGCTGCTACTGTGCAAAAGATTCATCACTATTGCATCACTATCTTGTATTTCAACTCATGATATTTCTTCCATTTCAAATAGAGACATTGTAAAGAGAGAACACTTTCTAAATTCATAAAAAAATAAGAAGAAAAGTTTCCTTGGAACATTTGGATATTTTCCCATAAAAAAGGTAAAATCTACCTTCAAAAATTAGCCTTGTTTGTATTTGCTCAAATACAATATAGGAGCTGTTATTCTTAGTTTTGACTACAAAAGTATACCATATGGAGGCTACACTTTGGTTAATCCCTCTCTCCCCCCTTATAAAAAAAAATAAAAATAAAATAGTTTAGGGTTTGTCACCTTTAAAAAAAGTCACATCTGTTGCACAACTATAAAAGGCACATGTAAACAACTGAAAGAAAAAATAGTCCACTTTCCAACCTTAAACTGATTAAATAAAAATAAGCATTCTGGAGTAATTTTGACCAAAAAAATTAAAAATAAAAAGCTATATATAACCAAACAAGACAAGAAGTGGCTAAAAAGGCCTTTTTTCTTCTTTTTTTTTTTTTTTGTTTGTTTTCTTTTTTTTTTTTTTTCTGGAGTTTTCAGTTTGTTTGTTTTTTTTTTCTTATTATGGCTGTGTAGGAAGCAATAACAAACAATACATGATCACAGGTGATTTGATCCATATTTTCTGGATGCCATCAATGCAGAATGAGGCAATGGTAGAAATAGTTACTACTCCAAGCAACTTCAATGCATTTTTGCTCAGTAGGGCATGAAACCAGAAGTAACAGAGGAAACTGAAGAGATGTTTCATAAAGAAGATTAACAGCAGAAGTGAATTCATTTCTTTGAGGTAATCCTTACTGTGATGTTCAGAGCTACCCTGGTGGGTGTCAAATCCCAGAACACGTTTTCACTGTTCTTCAAGGATTTCCTGCTTTACTCAAGGAAAGAATGGACACACAAACAGCAGTCCCTGTGCCCAAGTTTCTCCTAATTGCAACAGGCAGGTATTTTGTCAGTAATTCAGGAACCAAGTCGTAGAGCCTAAGCAGTGATTCAGCATGTCATCTATTCCCACAACTGATTGGTAGTTCCCAGCTATCTGTAGATAGGAAATCAAGTGCAGCATGGAAGCTGGTCTCCTTGGCCGAGCTCCCTGCGGTCAGCATTGCAGCAGCGAGACGCTCCGAATCCACCACAGATTCACACTTTCAAACCCAGCTGGCATCCAGATCATCTTCACTGAGCTTTGTTCTGCTGCATGTTGGAAATTGCAGCCCCTACTTGTCCCTGTGGCCAGGGTCATCTGCCCTTGAAAAATTTTATTTTTTCAATGGAGGCAAGAGTCAAAGTTATATTGAACTCAAAATCCCCATCATGGACACCTGTCTGCCGGAAAGCACCAGCTAAAGCATTGTTTTCCCAGTAGTGATGCCAGTGTCCTTTGCTGTCTGCTCCAAAACCGTACACATTCACCTAGGAAGTAAGAGAGAACTACTGTTATGGTCGGGAAAGGAATTGGCCTTCATCTCAAATGTTGAAAATTTTCTCTTGTCTGTCAGTACATCTATAGGCAGTACCACTCGAGGACCTCAGTGCTGTACAAAGTTATTCTACTGCCTGACGTGATACAATCACAGAATAATGGCCCAAGGAACATCATGATGAAGGAACAACACACCCTAAGCTATGCTGAGACCACCACCACATCTGCACCCAGACAGAAGAGGAAATTTCTATCCATGACTTCTTGTTTATTAATATGGAAAACACATTCCTGTTCCCTAAGCATGATGTTTTACCTCAGGAGGTCAGCAACCTAGGTTGGGAATCTCCTCTTTATCAGATTAAGGCCATAAAGAGTAGAAAAATCCTTGGTTTTGTTCCTAGACTTCCAAATAATGACCTATGTCAAGCTCTATTTAGATACTTCATTTTATGGCATGTGCAGTTACTTCCATGAGATCACAGGCAGACGGGCATCGTGTTCTTCGTGTGTGTACTCCTACAGCCTCTCCAGTCCCAACTGCTCATTTACCAATGGCTATGCCTGTCTACTCTGGTGATAAATTCAAAACTTCACGGTTGACTTTTACTTAAACTGGGTGTAGCTATATGGATGGCTTAGAAAGGGTCACAGATCACAAAACAAACACCCCAACCTACACAACGCCTGGACCCACCCAATTACAGTCTGTCTTTAAATTATTTCTGATGATGTCAAAGGCTTGCTCCTTGCCTGCTTGACAGAAACCAGGCTCCACCCAAGCTGCCCATCCTATCTGCCTTGACTATGGTACAGTTTCTGCCAGTGTCATCAGGAGTATTTCTGTTGACATACTTGCATCATCCTCACCAAGCAACACAGGCTAGGGAGACAAAAGCTCTCTTTTAACAGCAGAGCTGTGTCCAGACCAGGAATTTTGCCAGTATTTTGATTTTTCTTCCCCATCTTAAACAAGCCCATGCTTGAGGTATTTTGTAGAGCTGAAATGGCCTTACACTAACTAGCAAAGTCTCTGATCTCCTAGGTGCACCTCATATTACCCTAGCGAGGGAATTTCTTCAAGTAACTCCTGCAACCCAGACATTTACCATAACCTACTGTATAAACCCACAAGCTTGGCAACAGAAAAGGATTTGAAAATAAATCATTTGTATTCTCCGAACTGATTTTTTCAAGAGCTGGTAAACGAAGTTCTTCAGGTGGGATTATGTTTAAGATTTAGATATCCAAGTGGAGGTGCTTGAACATCCACTACAGTCAGTGGACCTTGAGCTCAGAGAGCAGTCCTGCACCCCAAACATCTTGCCAAGTGGTTAGAATCAGCTTCTGGACTCCATTGACCACATACGTAAGACCTCAATGTAGTTGCCCAAACATAAGTGCCATTTGAGATGTCCTTGGACACTCAGGACATCTACTGAAGGTGAGCAGATGTCACACAGGACCAAGGGACTCTCAGTCTCCTGGAGTGGCAAATGGAGGTAGAGGGCATGCCCAGGGCAATTCCAATGCCTTTAGGAGCCCAGTCAGAGAGAATATACTCTGGGCTTCCTCTGATGAGATAGGCACAGAGACACCTAATGCAGACATAGATACAGTTCATATTTAGTCCATATTTAGTCTTTTAATTCCAAATGGACTTCCATTCTTTATGTTTAATTAAATTTCTCTGAAATGCATCTTAAACCCTACTGCTCACAGACATGAAAAAAATCGGTCACTGTCACTTGAGCATATCTGAATGTTACTGAGGACTCTGCAGCTGTCTGAAGAAGTGAATGGGAGAGAAGATGGCAAATAAAGGCTGAGTGACCAGGGCATGTTCCTGGCACCTCAGTGTGCATCAGTGTCCCAGCATCCTCATTTGATACCCATATATCCAAACATAGCCAGACTTTACCTCATCACATACGTGGAGTGCAAATATTACAGAAAGAAGGCCTGTGGAAGGGTATCTCCCATGATTCTGGAGCCAGTTTTCATAGACATATTTCATAAAAGATGGATTGTAAACCAGGATCTAGGCAAAATTAGAAAGATGGATTCATTAGTCAAACACCCTAGGAAAAACAAAACAAAACAAAACAACAACAACAACAACAACATGTAGCATTTCATCCCTAAAGGACACTGTGGGAGGGCAGTGGAGAAGAAAGGCATAATAGGTATTCCCTGAGGTCAAGTGAAAAGGAACTATACAGTCCCATAATTAAAATACATTCAATAATATTTACTATGTGCAATTACGCACAACTTCCTCAGACTCAACACCCCACCTGACCACACTACCGTAAATCCAAGTGATTCATCCTGAAAACAATGGGTATTAGATTGTGCAAGCGAGAAGGAAATTAGGCATCCAGCCCTCCCTTTAGTGCCCTGCTGGTAGCATAGGTGAGCTCTGGGGAGTCTGAGGCCTGAGCAAGGGAAATGTATGATGCCATGCTGTATTTAGGCGGGGAAATATACAAGGAACTGATTTTTCTGCATAGTATGCCAACCATGTCCTGGCCTCTCTTGATTTCCAGGCATAAGGAAACTCGGAGGTCAGGTATAAACTTACAGGAACCCTATCAGGGAGTGTCAGCTACATTTCTCCTGTTTCTCAACATGCTATTTTTTGTTATTTTTTGATTTGATTTGATTTGTTTTTAAGCAAGATGTACATCACAGGTTATCTCCTGGGGAAACTATGGGGACTTCTAATAGAAACAGCACTTAAGATCAAACATGACTGAACAGTGAGTCCAAGGACTGGTGGGAGCCCTTGGTTTCAACCCTCTTCTCTGAATCAGGCAAAGAGAGGCCTTTCCCTCCATGCTGTGTTCATAATTAGAATGACAGTGTTTCAGTGCTATCTGGTTAGCTGCAGGGATTTTTCTTTTACAGAGTCAGAGGTTAATTGCTAATATTTTATCTGAGTGTAATCGCTTCTCAAGGGGTATTTTGCATTGCATGGTGAGGGAGGAAATACAAGATTCTTGTCTCCCTGCTTGGGAAGCTGTTGCATAGCTCCAGCCATACCCCAGGCTGGTGCTATGCAGTTGTGACATCAGTTTAACAACCTGCCATGGAATATCTCATAAGGGTTTTGCAGAGGTTAATGTGTCCATCACCACAGGTAGGGATGAGCTGAGTGATTATTTAGTACCCTACAGAGGCTCACGATTGAAGCACAGGGATATAAACTGCTACTGGTTTAAGGTCTCAGCTGAAGCCTTTGGCAAAACCTGGCCTGCTGAATTAAGAATGTGTTTTAATCTATGATTTTAATGCTCTTGGACTGACATCATACTGTACCAGCCCTTGAGACACTAGGAGCCTGAGCTCCTCTGAAAATAACTTAGAAAAAAGCTGAGAGAATGAGACCTTCATTTTGCTGTAAGGTCTGTGGAAGATGAAACATCTTTAACCTCTCCCTACACAGCCTTCCTTGGTTATGTTAGAACATGCAGCTACAACAACAAAAGACTTTGTATGGTGGCTAAAGGTCCAACACAGGAATGGCCATCCTGCCCAAAGGAAATCCTGTCTCCAGCATTAGGGTATGCCTGTTAAACCACTGCATACTCAGGAAATGAGTTGGGATGCTGCATGAGATAGAGCCTTTTCTGACTGCTGTAGGGTGGGCACTGGGTTTGTCCATCTTTCTTTGGCTTTCTCAGGAAAGTGATGTTCACTGACTGATTGCCCTCTATACATTAATGCTGTGAAGTAAAATAGGTCAGAAGCATTTCTTTAGCCTTGAGGCAAGTGGCATGGCACAGATTACATCCACATTACTCAGTTCTGTCCCTGTGAGAAACATGGAATGTTCCCTTGTTTCTGCAGTCCTCCAAATTTTGCTTGAACATTGCCTGGAGGAGTATTAGTGCACCTGGGATAAAATCAGCCTGGACATGGCCTGAACCCAGTCTCCAGGCTTGCTTAATCATATACAGACATTTATTACAGCTGTGGCCTGTGGTCCTTCCCCAAGAGCCACTGATACCATAATCATGAGTTCTTCACTGACTTGAAAACCCATGACTCTATTTGTTCAGAGTTCACTTAGTTCCTTATTACAAGGAACTTACCCAGGAATAAGAAGCATCCTTGGTGATCATATAGTCAAATCATTTTTAAAAAGCTCCAAAGGTTTTCCACAGCTCAGAGTGTCCTTACATCTAACAGACTGCAATGGGAGGGAGCAGAACAACTGCTGTGGAGAGTGAGCACCGCTCACCAGTGGAGCGCCTTAAATCTCCCTGAGCAGTACCAGAGGAAGCAAGGCAACCTTCAAAACAGAGGTTACGCAATGACATAGTCACAAGAACAGTTTCTTCCCAACCTCAATTATTTAGTGAATGACCAATGCCCTTAATGGCACACAGGAGCTCAACCTTTAGCCTTGTAAAGGGTGTGAATTTTGAGTGTAGTTTTTATGAATGTCAAGGACTTCCTTGGATTCTTGCAGTCTCCCACAGAGGCAAAAGATCTACACCAGATCAGCAGAACAAATTAATCAGCAGAACAAATTAACAGACCACCATTTCTCACCTTTTCTTTTTTGACTTTGATTTTCCGTGGAACTGGAACATATGTGCTGTTAAAAGAAAAAAAAAGGAAAAAAAGTGGTGAAGATTAGTAAAAGCCCAACATATTACTATTTTTATGTATTCTCAGAGAAAGAAGGAATATTCTTCAGGTATAGTAATACATTCAAAAGATTTGAAAGTAAATAGTTTTCATTAAGTAGTTGGAAAATGAGGCTGCAATTAAGTAATACAGCATGGAAAAGCTGAGCTTTCACTGAAGCACAGCTTAAAGGAAGATATTACATCTTTTAATATTCAAGGTACTTATTGACAGTAGAACATGAAGGATTTAGTTGACTGTATACTATACAGTCATAGAGCCCCTGACTTCCAGTTCTTGGACCATCCCTGTTGCAGCTTTTGCATGTTGATGACTGAACAGCTTTCATTTAATTTCATGGCAGAAAAACCTTTTCCCACCAGGGGGAGACTTTTCCTCTCCTAATACTTAACTACCGCATGATTTTTCAGAATAGATGGTAGCAGAGTTCCTCATGTCTGTGGTTGTGTGCAACTTGGGCATCCCAGTATGCAGCCCCTCGCCAGCAAGCTATTCCCTGACTGCCGAGAGGGATGTGGAAGGCTGCCAGCAGTTCCTAGCACAAAAATTCCAGGTCATACCTTATGACTGGGTTGAAATCATGAGTCATGCCTTGAAACAAAAAAGTCTTTAGTTCCTTGTGTCCCATGAACAGCACATGCTCACACAGCTCATCGTGAGTGCTGTAAAAAATTCTCCTTGAAGCTGTTTCAAGTAGGAAAATTCTGGTGAACTGGTCTTGTAACTGGAGTTTATCTCAAAATATACCCTGCATACTTTTGGGGCAGGTTGTAACCCTTCCATTAGTTTGATCTAAATGTGTGTTTTTTATGTATGATCCTATCAGTGAGGTTTTATACCTCTTTGAACCATCGATCATTTGAAACATTAGCCTAAGTCTTCACAGACCTAGCAATGTCCTCATTTCCTTAGGTACTTCACCTGTGATGCCTGCCCTGGGCTGGTTGTGGTGGGAAAGGTGATAAGTGGGTCCCAGTCCCCGCAGATGTGATACGGGACGTGTCAGGTTTGGCAGGGCTAATGGAGAAAGGGACATCCATGCAGACTTGTTAGTCTGCCCTCAGCAAATCTCATGCTTGCCTTTAGTTTCCCATGCCTAACTTTGGTTAGCAAAGTCAGTAGATTTGGTGATCACATGTCCTTTTTTAAGGTTAAGAAGACAGGAAGGGTTTCCTTGCTGGCAAAATCTCTTCATTATTATATAAGCAAATAGTTTTTTTCTAGAAAGGTGATATAGAGGAAATAAGGAGGGAATATTTCATGGACATCTAGCCAGGTGCAAAAGAAGCATTCATGATAATATTTGCAGATGGCTCTAATCCAGCCATGAGACTACTGTAACTCATCAGATGGTAAGTTAGTCATGTTAATCATGGGATTTTTATTTATTTATTTATTTATTTATTTCAGAAGCAATCCTTAAGTCCTGCTGTAACTTAGCTTCAGAATTACATACAACTGCATTGTATACTGGCATGCTACTTAAAAACAAATTCAGACCTTTGCTGCTAAGGTAATGTAAAATTTGGGCTGCCAAGAAGGCAGAAGGTCATTATCTCTTCGAGACTGGATCAGACTTACAGACCCACTCTGAAATTGGACATCCATCAATCAAATGGGATAAGTCTGAGAGAGTCATTCAGCTATCGATTATATCTAATACTAAGGATATCTGCTGTTTGGCTTTTCTTTTGGACAGTGAAGAAAAATGCATGAATTAATACTGCTGTGAGGTAAATAAGATAAATCACAGATTTTGAGTCTCAGGAAATTATTAATTCAATTGAATAGAATACAGAAAATCAAACATTGTATAGAAATCTAACGAATAGGAATGCTTGTCTTTCTATACAATGAGTGCACTTAGGTTGTGGTTAACCTGACCTCATCTGACACTGTGCAGTGTCTTCACAAGACCTGATGGCCATGCAAGTAGGTGTAAGGTGGTGAATATTTCTTCTCTTCTAAAATAGAAGTTTCAGATGGGTTTTATTTTTATTTGATCCTTTCTCCCTTTCACCAATGTACAGTCAGTAGTTTCTTTATGCACTGTATCTGACATTGTGTTTAATGTCTCCTCATAGGTTTCTACCATTAGTCTAAATTTATGTGTAATGTATTGTTATGATTTGTGTTTATGATTGTCTTGTTTTATTACCCCAGCATGTGCTAGCTTATTAATTATGCAATTTTCCTCAAAATCTTAAAACACCGGTATTTCTTCTATGTGGTAAATACACGCTGATTTATATCAGATGCTTACCAAGCCCATGTAGACAATCTAATTATAAATCTATATCCTGCAACTTATTAAGAAAAGATATTTTTCCATTCATGTGCGATTTCTAATTATTCCTGTGACTGCCTCGTAGGCAACCAGTTATATCTTCCAGCCACGCTAAGGCTCACTCAACTTCACCACTGCAGTCCACTTGCTGTGACCTCTGAAGTGCAGTGAATGGCTTTGCAGTCTGGGCACAGAGCACAATGATGGAAACACGGGTGGGTGATGGTGGCAGCAAATGGCCTTCTGCAGGCTTCCTGACACAGGCATGGATTTTACAAAGATGCAGGAAGAGGTTTCACTGAAAGGCTGCTGCTGGCAGCTGGGGGCTTTCCCTAAATTCCAATAGCATTTGGATCCAGGCTTAAGGGCAGAGCTTCTCAACCTTTTTTATCAATACAGCTTATAAAAGAAAAAAAAAAAAAACTAAGCTTTGCAAAAAAGGTCACTGATATTTTTTAGCTGATTTTCCAAGTGGGCTGATTTTTCTGAGTTATGAGTGTGTTCAGAGGATGGATTTTTTTTTTTTTTTTTTTTGTGACAACTTATGATTGGACATATTAAGGGCTGGTGACAAAAAAAAAAAAAAAAAAAAAAAAAGAATGTTAATAAGAAGCAAAGAGAATCTAAAATTAATTTGCAAGGAAGAAAATTTAAAAAAATAATTAAAACTCCATTTGTTGTCCCATCAAAAAGTTTTCTTTAAAAACAAGAAGGTCTAATCCTCAGTCAATAGAAACATACTTTTGCAAGGTTTTCATCTTCTGAGACTCTGAAATTGGGAAAAAAGTTGAAATGTCTTGAAATACTTTTCTGTGGAATAACTTAATCTGCTCTGCTCTTTCTGTCTATGTGTAGCAATCCCACATGGCTGTGGCTTTAGAGCCAGCAGATAACCTCACACACAGTACAAATGTCATACATTTCATTCTCTGAATTAGGAAAAGCCATCTTATAGGGGGAAAGAAAATCTGCTAGGAGGCATCCAGAAGAAACATATGCTTTGTTCGTATTTCAAATTCTGGTGCAGCCAAAATATATATTAAGCAGCACAGCATTTCATTATGAAAGCACTCATAAAGAACAGAGAATAAATATCAGTGCAGCACATTATTGCCAGGCAAAACGTGCTAATTTAAGGCTAGGGCACACAAGTGAGAAAGGAAACAAGGGTGCCTCCTCTGCACAGCTGTCAGTCACCATGTGCCACAGTCCTGAGACACCTTCACACTGGCACAGCAGAGATGTTGCCCTTCTGTTGTGGAGAGGTTGAGCAGAAATTCGTGGTTTTTATCTGGGTTTTCAGAGGCAAATGCAGGGATGAGGGTCTGAATGGGAAAAGAAGGAAAAAGCCAGCAGAGGACACTCAGTGTCACTCTCTGCCCTCCATCTACGGGGCCAAACCACAATGATCCCAAACACTCCCTCCCACTTCATCGCCATTCCCCACTGCAGGTCCCTCGACTGGACAGGGGAGATTTGCCTTTTCCTCACTTGGAACAATTGTTTGTTTGTTTGTTTTCCCTGAAGGCCCATCCTGCGGAGTCTGTGGTCACACTGGGGCGCTGAAGCCCAGCACACCAACACAGCCTGCTGTGATGGGCAGAGGCAGGCCGGGATGAGCCGTTTCCAGTGCTCGCTCTGCTCTGGGCCCTATGGCCCTGAGTCACACACAGGAGGAAATGCTACTTTTCCCAGGAAGGGCGGAGGCAGGATTGTTTCTCCTCTATTGAAAACACTGGAAAAGATCCAGACAGTTTGGGTAACAGCCGATAAGTACAGTCAAGCCTTCATTTTCCATCTCTCTCTGCTGCAACCTATCCCGAAGGCCCTCTCAGCCCCGCAATTAGCCCCAGATCTGATCCTAACACATCCCTCAAGCACTGTCCCCCCCTGTACATTTGAACTCTGATATGGGTTTGTGCCAGAGCACCTGGACCGGAGATCATTTCCCACCAGGAAATTAAAATCACACCAGGCAGACAGCTCGAACCGCGGCTTTGCTCTCCAAAGCAGGCTGGAGGGAAGGGGAGAGAGGCCGAGCTGGAGAGGAGGAACTGAAAGGCTCTGAAAGGGCTCTCCAGCCTGAGAATGAGTCTCAGAGTAATGCCTCCCTTTTGTTCCTTGTGTCCTGTGAATAAAATAATGATCTGGCATGGAGCTAGCTCACTGATAGATGGGCATAGCTCTGTTCAAATAAATGCTTCAAGTCTTGAGCGTTCAGGGCCTTCCTGAGAAGACAGGGGAGAAGTAGGTGTCTTTCGACTGGAAATGATGCACCGAGCTCCTGTTCGACCTGCCCATGGGAGGAATCTCTGTATGGATGTCTTAGTGCCATGCTTCTGCTCATGAGCAGACTTAGCATCCCTCTCTGTCTCTTCGTCCCCTTCTGCAAGCATGATAATGTGTATTGAAGGACTGTTTGGCCACCAACGTGTCACAGGTGGGATAACCTGGCTCTCTAAGAATATGTTGAATGAATAACACATCATATGCCTGATTCTGCAGGTGGCTTTCTGCAGGCTACCACTGGGTATGGGCACACTGGCTGCACACACTTTACTCCCAAGGGACCAGAGAGGGGGGTGGATGAGCAGAAACCCAAAATGAAGCACAGAACCCCAAAGCCCAGGAGGCTGATGCTCAAACTGGCTGAAGCAAAATCTGTCCCATTCATTTCTCTGAGATTGATGTGTGGGGCCAAGGATCTTCACCTCAAAGACTGCACTATAACATTACACTTTTCTTAGAAACTAAGTGTTCAGGACTAACCCCTGCTCTTAAAGGAGTTGTAAAGCTCCTCTAGGCTTCATCAGTGGGGATTTCCCCAGTTTGGGCTTTTCTTTCCAACAGCAATAAGAGGTGAGTGGCTCCCACCCTTTCAGCCCACACACTTGGGGCTCCTCTTACTCACAAGTTAATAGTGCCTGTGGTGAGAGCTGTGACAATCCAGCGCAGGTCCAGGGTTTTGAAGGGGATCAGGATCATGCTCACGTTTTCTGCCAGCTCTTTGTAGCTCTCAGGGTAAACAAAGTGGTGAGTGGTCTTGCTCCCGACATCTGACTCGTAGCCAACGGTAGGGGCACGGTTCATTCTACAGCCAAAAAATAAGAAACAAGAAAGTGAGAAAGTGGGATAGGAATTAAGTAGGTACAAATATGTGATTTTTCCCCACATCACTTGCTTGAGGTGGCAGGAATATTCTCCCATGGCTAAGGATAGTGCTGTATGCAGGCTCTTCAGCGTGTAGGGGTCCTCAAGCAGGCTGAAATGACCATCATCCATAGTGGATAAATTAAAAGTAAAGAAAAAAAAAAAAAAAAAAAAAAAAACTAGGCTTTGGTGTGTAATTTTGTCTGTCTGCAAAGCAAGAGTCTCCCTGAGCACGTCCCTGAGTTCTCTTTACAGTCAGCAGAAAGCTAGCTAATAGAGCAGTGAGCCCATCACATCACAGCTTCTCTCCCTAATGCTGTGGCCTCCAGTAGGTGAGAAAAATATTGCTCTGAAGTCAATCAACTTGACTCCTTGCAGTTTCATTCCCCCTATCTGTACAGGTGTTCTTGAATGTCTAGGGTGCAGGTAACAAACCATGTTACGTTTGATGAGAAGCAGAAAATATTCCTTATGTTTTTTCCACAGGACAGTGCCCAATTCACAGTGACAAATGCAGGATTTGCTGCTGACATTTTATTTCCTCAAACCTTACTTTGTAGTACCTCCCCCAGCTTTGACACATCCATTTTTGCAATAAGGAGCATTCAAAAATCAGCCTCAAAGCCTGATGATATCTGCTTTAGACCCAGTATGGAGACCTGCCCAGGGCTCACCAGGGCTCAGTCAAAGCAAGCTGAGCAAACGGGGCTACTTTATGTTGGATATATAAGGGGACTGGGAACAGAGGGGGGGTTCTGAACTCAAGACTGCAGGAACACCTCTGTGCTTGTGTTTGCTCCTGAAAGTAACTCTGGGGGGCATGACCACTTCCAATCCTGATGCATTAGCTCACTACTGGCAGAGATTGACATGGTTCTGTGGTGCAGCATAATGCAGATTAGAGAACCCCAATGTGTGACTGACCTTGCATGTCTCCATGGTGCAACACCAGGAGAAACACTCAAGTTGGCTCTGAGAAAAATAGGGTTTTTCTGAAGCTCATGGGAGTTTCCTGGAGTTTCCTTCAGAGCCATTAGCTCAGCTCCTGGCAGAAGCCCAAGGAGGGCAAGGAAGGGATGTAGCTGATGAGATGATGTTCAGCATCATCCACAGCTGGACAACATACTGCTGTGGTCACTGCTAACAGGGAGGTGAAGTCACTTCAGCAAGTTAATGCCAGGCTGTGTTACTGCAGTGCTCCCCCAGGTGAATTAGTTAAGTTTCTTCTAATTCCCTCAAAAGGGATCTATTAGCATAGGTAGAACATCCTGCAGGCCTATGTGGACTTGTTATTGAGTTGGTCACTTCCCTGCAAGCTTCAGGGGTCCTCACTGTATGGTGTAGAGATACTCTACAAAGCTTGGAAATTCCTACCTTTTTTTCTGGAGATTGCTCAGCCTGAAATATAAGATCCAGGGCATGCTTTCTGTCAGGACAAAGCCAAGGGTGGCATCTTGGTTATGGTACACAGCCTGCCCTGGGGTCTGTGTCCCTTCCCCACCATCTGCAGCAAGGGCTGGCCATGCAGCATGACAGAAGGCATGGTCACACACAGTCTCAGCGGGAAGGACTGGGATTTCCCTTTGTCATGAAAACAGACAGTTAAACAAATAAAAGTGGCCTGGAACATGGTGTTTGGAAGGAAAAGTATCACCTCACACTCGCTGGCTCTTTCCCATGCTTGGCTCTATTGCCAGAGCACCTGCAAGTGAATTATTGGGTCACCAGAGATTTTGTTTGTTGGATTAGCACAAGGACAAGTTACCTTCTCTGCACAAATTCCCACGATAAATCCTAAAACCTCGTGACATCTATTCATATCTGGCTTGAGACTGCTAAACTAGAAATCAGAGACTGGCAGGTTAAGTTCCAAATCACAGAGAGTTTCTCCCTTGCCAGGGATGCACAGCTATGGGGAGGGTAAAACCTCAGAGCAGAAACACACATATAAGTTTGAATAGTAACTTAGTTACTATTCAAAAAAATCCCCCTTGTCAGGCTTTCCTTCCTGAATCTGGAAATGTAGGCCAGGCAAGATGAGAAAGTCCATGCAGGAACAGGGCAATCTCCATAGCAAGGGATGCAGAGTTAAGTATAGATGCATCTCTGCTGCCCCACACTTGAAACCTGCAGGGTTAATGACTCTTTGCTTCCCTTCATATATCTGAAGATTTGGTTGGCTGACTGCTTCTGGGGAGGTACTTATTGCTGAGAGCAGGGCATTCAACTGAAGCAAGCAACTCCTGAAATGATTCATCATGCACATTTACGTACCCAAGCCACATCAAAACCCAAGAAGCCTAAGGTGGTCTAACAATTCAAATAATACTAATCTTCTGTTGATTCACTTTCAGTTTCAGCACGCAACTAAAGATTATGTTGTTTCTAATAGCGTAATCTCACATACTGTATTTTCAGTAGTAGTCCTTGCATTCCAGACCCTCTGACCTGCCTGCATTGCTCCCCATGTGCTGCACTGGCAACTGTGCTGTAAAGATGGAGAATGTGTTGGACCACTGTCTTTAAGAGTTTCTCTGACAAATTTTCAAGGTCAACTTAGTTGACCCAGATACCTTGGTTGCCCTCTGGGCAGTTATCTCTGCCTACCTAGTGTCGTGTTTTATTTCAGTGGGAAAAAATAGCCAAGTACTGGCTAACAAGTAGCTCTAGCCATCCAGTTGTCTCCTCCCTGCTTGTCAAGTGACTTTGGCCTTCCCACCTTACCATTGCTTAAGAGTGAAACACTGCAAGAAGGTCAAATCTGACACAGTCAGTTTTGTGTGCAGAAGATCACTTGAGAGCACTAGCTGTTTATATAATGTTTATCCAAAATTATAGCTTTTTCAGGTGTGTTTTTTTTTTTTTTAATCACAAGCAATTCTGAATGGTTAAGAGTAAGCTACAGTATCAACACCTACTTAAACCCAAGAGATGTCATATTTTTCTTCCAAGCTAAAACATGAGGCCATATCTCCAACGCATTAAGGAGCATAAAATATAGCTTAGATTGGACCTAAGAAGCAGATTTCACTAGATAGCCCCTGAAACCTTGCTTGCCAATTTATCCCGAAAAACACCAGTGAAACTCAAACAACAGAGACACCTGGAGCTGAGGTGGTGCCCACTTACCTGAGCACAAAGTCATGGGAGTCAATCTCTTGGCCATACTGAGACTGCCGAAGGTTCCCAGAGTTGCCCACGACGGCACACCGTCTGCATGTTAACGTACCTCGCTCCTGCAGTGGGTCCCCATCTGCAGGAATGATCCCAAACAGTTCCTTGAGAGTGTCATTAATATTCTTTGGAGATTTCTCTCCTTGCAGTTTCTGTTGGGGAGAAAAATCACTCCAGGTTACCAATATAGCTAGCTTTTCTGTGAGCAAGACAGCTTCAGATGTCTTCTCAAAGACCACTCTTGCTCATCTTACTGCAGACAACGTCTCCTGTGGTGCATGCTACAAGGCTTTTGGCTGGGAGCAGAAGTATGAAGTAAAAATATGTAAATCCTGTCCCATTAACTTTTTTAACCTGTTTTCCCTTTTCTACTCTTTTTCCTCAGATTGCCTCACCTCCTTGGTCTCTACCTAGCCACAGTGGACCAGATCACACATTCTCCAGGCTGATCCTAACAGAATAAATGTCCTTCAGGTGTCTACAAGCTTTGTTCCACCTTGGACCACATATCTCCTGTTAAGACGTGTATAAGATTTCTTTTAACCTTCCTATGAAGGACAAAACAGCCTAAGGGAACCTGATGGAGCACAGAAATAGGGCTGAGCCAGCTGGGGTAGCCATGGACACCCTTCCCACAAATTTTGGCTTTTGACAGAAGTGGGAGTGCGAGATCTCACTACTGCTGTTCCGGACTATGGAGGAACCAGCCACTAGTGCAATAGGAAACTGTGTTAAAGTAAAGTTAGCTTTGACAATTGGAGATGTAAAACCAGCTAAAAAAATCCTCCAGGATGAAGAAAACCACCCCGGACCTTGGTCATTGTGCCTGTTGCCATGGAGGGAAACTCTTTTGTAGCAACTCTGTGGTGCATGGTGGAAACAATGGCTGGATGGTGAAGGTGCAGGCAAGGTGCAGGGCAGGTGATGGTGAGACACTCCCTTTCTGGGAATCTGCTCTCTGAGGGCAACTAAAAATGTTGGGGGTGCTAGCAGACTCACTTGAAGCCTTGCCCACACTTGTCATGGTGCTGCTTGCTTGCAAAGAGGAGGAAAAGTTCCCAAAAGGAGAACGGCTCCAAAGAGAGCATCTGTTGAAAGGCTCTGCACTTGCTCTGAAAGCTCAGGTCAAGGAGTGACAAGGATGGAGGGAGGAAAAACACCTTTTCCCATGACTGCCAGCAACAGCCTGGGGTAATTTGGGTTTAGTTTCCGATGTATTTCTCTCGCCTGCACCAGGAATTGTTTAATTTGCCGTCCTCTCTCTCTTACACACAAATATATATAGACCTGTAAATTTTATTTGGTCAGCTAAATTCTGTTATCTTTGCAGACCTACGTCAAGAAACCTTATTTGCACTGAATGGAACAACAGGTCCATGGATCTCAGCGCTGCAGGACAACACTGGGGTCAAGAGCTAAGAACAAAGAAATGTTACCTGCAAGAACTTAACCTTCCTGCTAACCCTTCCTAACCTATATACTCATGTACAGACTGCACAAGGTGGTCTTCTGTTAAAAGTAGTCAGCACAAAACTCTTGCTGGGCTGAAGTTATTAAGCAGCTGTTATTATCTTGTCCTGTTTTTCCTCTGCTGTAGCTGAAGCTGAGCACTGGCAGAGGCAAGATAAAGGGCTTGGGTTACCACAGCTCTGAGTCCATTGGGCAGCGCTGGGAACTGACACCAGTCATGGCATTGCCAAAATAGTCATTGCCTTCTTCCATATATATTAATAACAAGCACAGCTCACCCCCTTACTTCATGTCATTCCTTCAACTTACTCTGAGGGCAGCCCAGAAGAAAAGCCAAGTCAAGCAATCAATGGTTGTACATAAATCAAAAAGGTAATGAGGATGCCCAGACAACCACTGTCATTGTTACCACATATGTCAGTATTCAGTGGATGGCTCAATTGTTTAATCGCAAAGGGTTATTTTCTCCTAAATTTGCATGTATGATGATGCTACAAACACATGTTCATACATCTACACTTGTGTGTTCTGTATAAATCCAGTCTAAATTATTTTCAAAACTACTCTGAATATAAGAAAACCACTTCATGGTATCCTAATCCTTCAAAATAAACAGAGATTTTTCATAGATACCACAGAGAGCAGCATGTGTATAATGCAGAAAACTCCAGCTTTGTCAGAAGTAGCTTGTTTTGAGTTATTTGTGTATACAAATGTGCACACACCATGTACATACTCTCTCTGTAAAAGCTGATCTGAATAACTGTCATTAAGAAATGAAAGAGAAAACTATCAAACATGCTTCAAAACACTTTTAAGAACACAGTTATTCTGGAGAAAAAAAAAAAAAAAAAAAAAGTATTCTTGAACTGGTTTTACCTGAAATTCAGATGTGGAAGGTCATTTTCAGAAAATCCTAAGAATTTGAGCTCTCTTTTTAAGTTAAATTGCCTTTTCAACCAGAATGATAGCATCAGTAAAGGAAAGGAACTGGAGTATTTACTTTTGTTTGATGCATGAAAATGATACGGAGCATTATCATGGATAGGCACCCCCATTTGCACAGAACTGGGATCTGAGTTTTCCTTCTGTTATGCTGCTATCAGTTTAGAGTAACTGTATTGCAACCAAATTAAAACATGGTCACCAACACCAGACCCTCAATTGTACAGAATTTTTCCAGCAGAGATTAGTACTGACATCAGAGATTCCATCAAAGACCTTAAATAGGTTGAGGATTTTGTGCTGAACGTCTATACAGTAAGACACCAGTCCCTCACTTATTAAAAGTGCTGTTTTCATTTCCGCAGTGATTATCTGATTGGACTATATTTTTCAAGCCTAATCTTCAATCAGAACTGATAAGTCTTTCTTTGACTTTTCTGCAGTATGGAGCAGAACAGGCAGTAAAGATGTTTAACTCCAAGACAGATCTCTTTATAAACTTTAGACGTAATGTGCAGCCAGTTCCTTATTGCACAATGTTTACTTGACTTCTTGAAGAAGTCCATTTTAATAGCATTATAATTACAAGCCAATTATAGTTCACTTTCCCACGCCAAATTTTTGTCCATTTTTTTTTTTCTTTGAGGATTTTTTTTTTAACAAGCTCCTGCCAGTCCGGCATTTCCCATAAATGAACAGCAGTGCAGAGTAAAAGTCAGTCTGTGTCATGCAAGAAAAAGCCACACCAAGCCATGGCGGTGCAGAAGGCAGCACAGTGTCTGTTTGGTGCCACCTGGCTCTGCAGATGTGTGCCAGGGATATGGATACAGCTACTGGAGTAGGGTTTAAGTACACCTAAATACCTGACCCCTGTGTCCTGGGTGAAATAATTGTATTTCTCAGAAGTCTTTGCAATCAACAGCCATGTGCAGTAGTGCAGTTTAAGCTCTTGCCCAAGTCTGAAAGGCATCTTAACCTGCCTTGAGTCCACATAAAATACCACTTAACACTTCAGCTCTATATTTGTCTGGCACTTGAGAGCCAGCTTTTCACCCTACATTGTTAAAAATAAAATACTGAGTCCAGATTGAGAAGTTTCCTAATTATTTTAACAGGGAAGACACACTCTTAGCTTTAAAAGTCCCCACTTCACATCCAGAGGTTTTCCAGCCTGTTTTATATTTTCTTATTAGAAAAAAAAAAAAAAAAAAGCTCAAAGTTTACATAGTTCCTTCTTTAATCCATGAACAGCTTTCTGAGGAAAAACTTGTTGCTCTTTCTCACACCACACTGTGCACACCTCCTTTAAGGATGACCACAGACCTTGGGATTTGTTGCTTTTATAAGCTTCTCAGAAGGTTTCCCAAGGCTCTCCGGTACCATCACACCACCAGTGATTGCCAAGAAGCAATACCCAAAGCTCAGCTAAGGGGATGCAAGGGGAGGATGTGAATTCAGCCAAGGCTGCTCAGAGCTAATTGCTTGGAGCAGTGAGGAGGAAGATAAAGTCAAGAGAGCTTGGAAAGAAAGCTCTCCTGGTGCCTGTACATCCTGCATCCAAGGACAAGTTTGGCTCTGTATTAGATACACCTTCAAGATTCCAATGTATCAGCACATAGAAAATATCCTGCTTAACCCATAATCATCAGTGCAGTCTGGATGCAGAGGAAAACATGTCAAGCATGGACTGAGACACAACCTGTGTGGTGGACAGGCGTAGGTGTGGGTCTGGCAGCAGCCAGCACTGCTGGGGCTGCCCTTCTGCGAGCATGTGGCCAGGCAGCCTGGGGAAGCTGGTGTAGCAATAGAGTTTTGTCATGGCTTCTCCGTTTTTTTAACTGTTTTCAAAAGATAAAGAGAGAATAAAACCCCATGAGAACCTCTTTTGCACAGCTACTAATTGCCTTGCTGCAGCGGTTTGGAGGCATTAACACTCAGGAAGCACTTCTCAGCTATAAAACATTGCACAAAGATTAATCCTAGCACGAGCTTGGTGGGGCAAACACAGGTAATCTCCATTTTGCAGACCAAAGGAGAGGTTAAAAGGAGACCATCAATTTTACAAACATCTCCTTGGTCTGGAAAATATGACATTATTATTGTTACACTTAATGTCCTGCAATTACTATACATCAAAGAGATTTAGGGGAAAAATATAAGGGCTTTTAAGTGTTTGTGTTGGCTTTGTGCAATGATTTGTGTCTGTCAGAAAACATGCATTCTCAAGTACGAATGTAATGTGCACGTATTATGTAAATAACACACACTTGCTTGAAACCAAGCAGGATGGCACTAGGTGGGACTGGGTATGTAGCAGGCACTGGGACTGAATTTGGCACTGCCTTCTGCAGGAAACACGCTGCCTTCGGGGTGCTGAGCCCTTGGTTTTGCATTTAAAGTATCACAGATAGTGTCCCAGTTTTAAAGAAGATTGCCTGTGATCAAAGTAGTCAGGGAAATTTTCTACAAAGAGCATTCAAAATGCACAAGTCAGGTGCCAAGTAGCTCTGATACTGTCTTAAAAATAAGTGCAGCTTCAGCTTCCATGACTTCCCCAGTGCACGTGTTGGGGATGCCCTTTTATTTGCCATCTGGTGAGAAAAACTTTAAGCCATATATTATGTTTTGTTGTTGTTGTTGTTGTTGTTTGTTTTTTTTTTTTTTTTCTCCTACAACCATAAGGCCTAAAAGCTAACATTTTCTTTTAGATATGCTAATGACATGGCCCCAAGAGCTTTCTTTAAAAAAATAAAAATAAAAATAAACCCCCTCAAATATTATAACTCAAGATAAAAATTGTTGTAACATGGTAGTTTATGAACAATGTTCTGCAGATAAGATTGCCAGGGAACCCTGAGCCTGATTTTATTTTATTTACCACAGCTTTAATCCATCAAGTTCCACAGAGTTGTTTGGGATTGAGAACAGCAGGTTCCCATCTCATGTTTTTTGTACTTTCTGACCACCAAAAACAATGCAGAAAACCACTCAGAATAAAACAAGAAAACTATAAATAAATGCTATGCCACATTACAGCATATAATTTTTGTCCTGTCCCCTTATATACAGGTTACTGAATTCATTGGAAGCGTCTACAGCGTTTGTTTCATAGAATAACAATGGAAAACTTGAAGGGGAGCCAGCTCAGGGAGGTGGGAGAGAAAATAGAAAGAAATGCAGCATGTGACATGAGGTGCCGGCTTCCAAAACACTGAGACTCTCACAGCCCCTGAGGTGCATGGTGAGTGAAGGCAGATGGACAGACAGACCGAGAAACACAGGCAGAGGAGAGAAAGAGAGGAGAGAAAGAGGAAGGGCGGAAGGACGGATGGAAGGAAAGACGAAAGGAAGGAAGGAAGAAATGAGATGATTTCTAACAAGCTGGTTACAATCTGCCATTTTAATTGCAGATCACTTCCAATTCCACTTTAAGACACAAAAATCACAGAGCATCTGCAGGGGTGTACCTAGGAGGAGAATTTGGGCCCCTGTTTGTAAACCAACTGAATTACTTCTCAAGGTAGAGTTTATCAGCTGTGTATACTTGAGCAAACTAAAAGCAGTTACAGCCCTGCCAAGAGTCCCCTTGTTTCCGTGATCACAGGCACAACCATGTAGATTTTTTTGACCTTCAAAACACCAGAAGATTTCCCCCCAAAAGGCCATATCCCACCCAGCTGGCCATATGTGCTCCAAATGCACCATGAAGCTGCCTGGCGGGCATGTGAAGAGTTGCAAGGAAGTGAAACCACCCAGTCCTTTGGTCTCAAAAATCACTTCATATCAAATACCTATCATTAGACTCTGAAATCACCCATGGTTTTTCTAGAAGAGGAGGGATCCTGACACTAAGGGACCATTTGGCTGAATAATTCCTATTCACAAATACAGCAAGAGGGTTGATGAGAAGGGAGAGCAGACTGAGCTTGGTAGACCAAGCTGTCCAGCAAGGGCCCTGCATGTGTTTGGTCCATATTACGTGGGTCTTGCCACGACACCAACGTCATAGCCTTATAACACATAGCTCCAGTCACCTTCATCTCAGTTACAGCATAACAAATCCATCATGCTGTCTGGAGTCAGTCCCACAAGCCAAAATGAAGCTTAAACAACAATTAGCATTTTCAGATCTCCTCATGCCTCATTTTTAAGTACAAATGTAGTAAAAAGTCACAGATTACTGAGTTAGCAAAGCAGGCAGCAGTAAAACATGGCCACGAGCAGTGTTTTAAGATTGACAGAAATCTCTGAACCACTTTGAAGAGGAGACTAAAAAAGAATGTCAAAAAAGGATGTATCTGGGAATTACCAGCTGTACAAATGACTCTGACTGTCTCAGAAAGGGTCACCCAAAGTGGTTACAATGAGGAGCTGAGGCCATGTCATGCCTTAGTTTACCCACCACGACCAGCTAGAGGAGACAGGGCTCTTTTGCCATCTAATCTAGATAAGGGCAAGTATTTTCATTAAGTGGCTAATTTCCCTTAAGCAATGCAGTTTTAGGGGGACACCAAAATATTTCATCTGTTCTGGTTGAAAATAAGTTCTGGCTGAAAAAAATAATAAAATGGTGGAGAAGTGGAGAAATCTTCTGAGATTTACTTTTCCCATCTAAGAAAAAGCTGCTTTGATTTTGTGTTCCGAAGTAGTGTATTCCCTTTGAACTTGACCTGAATTTAAAAAATGAAAGAAAACACTAAAAATAGGGTTAGACAGCCCTGAAGTTAATGGACAGCCTTTATATAGGGAAACAAACAAACAAACCACTTTTGGCTGTCCTAAAGGTCTCTAATCTTTCATGTAGCTGAAAAAGAAACAACCCTCCTCTCCAAAAATCTGTTTCAGGTTGAGTTAATGATAGATATTTGTGCTTTTTTTTTTTCTTTTCAGTTTCACGACAAAAAGGAGAACCAGAAATTCAGACTTCTGTACTGAAAGTCCCGTTTTTCTTCCTTTTCTAAAACTTTTTTTTTTTTTTGAGAGGGTGCATTCCAACCTCAAACCTGTTTAAAATCAAACTGGGGTCTTATTGCAGAACTTGAGTTTGCCACCTTTCCTTTTCATGAGAAATTTGGGGACCTAAGGAAGAGCATATGGGGGCAACAAGAAAAAACACAATTGACTGAAAATAGCAGTCATGGCCAAAAGGCTGGTGAAAGGATACAACAGCTGGAAGAGGGGAGGCTAATAGCAAAAAGGTGGATATTGTCCTAAAATTAGGATATTATTTAATTAGACACCGGAGTTCACTAGCATCTTTTTTTTTTTTCATGAGGAAATGCAACAGCTGATGGAGTGCGAAGTGATAAAAATCAGATCCAGCCCTGTTCCTGCAGCACCTGATGCCTCCTCTGAGACCTAAGCTCCCCCTGTGTGAGCAAGAGATCCTGCTGGAGGGGTGTCCCCATGTCCCCAAACTCCACATTAAGGGTTGTGGCACAGGAGCCCAAGTTGCGTGTTCAAAGCAAGACACGTGAAACTGATTTTAGTGACAAGGGGGAAAGCACCTCATAATGAAACCATGATTTTAGTGGGAGGCTGCCACCAGTCAAGTCCAGTTGGAGGCCAGTCACTAGTGGCGTCCCCCAGGGCTCGGTGCTGGGGCCGGTCCTCTTTAATGTCTTCATTGATGATCTGGACGAGGGCATCGAGTGCACCCTCAGTAAGTTCGCAGATGACACCAAGTTAGGTGCGTGTGTCGATCTGCTTGAGGGTAGGAAAGCTCTGCAGGAGGATCTGGATAGGCTGCACCGATGGGCTGAGGTCAACTGCATGAAGTTCAACAAGGCCAAGTGCCGGGTCCTGCACCTGGGGCGCAATAACCCCAAGCAGAGCTACAGGCTGGGAGATGAGTGGTTGGAGAGCTGCCAGGCAGAGAAGGACCTGGGAGTGATGGTGGATAGTCGGCTGAATATGAGCCAGCAGTGTGCTCAGGTGGCCAAGAAGGCCAACGGCATCCTGGCTTGTATCAGGAACAGCGTGACCAGCAGGTCTAGGGAGGTGATCGTCCCCCTGTACTCGGCTCTGGTGAGGCCGCACCTTGAGTCCTGTGTTCAGTTTTGGGCCCCTCGCTACAAGAAGGACATCGAGGTGCTTGAGCGGGTGCAGAGAAGGGCAATGAAGCTGGTGAGGGGCCTGGAGAACAAGTCCTACAAGAAGCGGCTGAGGGAGCTGGGCTTGTTCAGCCTGGAGAAGAGGAGGCTCAGGGGCGACCTTATCGCTCTCTATAGGTACCTCAAGGGAGGCTGTAGCGAGGTGGGGGTTGGTCTGTTATCCCACGTGCCTGGTGACAGGACGAGGGGGAATGGGCTTAAGTTGCACCAGGGGAGTTTTAGGTTAGATGTTGGGAAGAACTTCTTTACTGAAAGGGTTGTTAGGCATTGGAACAGGCTGCCCAGGGAAGTGGTGGAGTCACCATCCCTGGAAGTCTTCAAAAGACGTTTAGATGTAGAGCTTAGGGATATGGTTTAGTGGGGACTGCTAGCGTTAGGTTAGAGGTTGGACTCGATGATCTTGAGGTCTCTTCCAACCTAGAAATTCTGTGATTCTGTGATTCTGTGGGCAGCTGGGGCCAGCAAATTCATTTAGTGCAACAACTAGTTTCAAGAAAACCTAAAAAGGGCTTTAATTAGGCAAAATATCAGGATGCTCCTTCTTTCCTTCTGTGCCTTTTCTGAGCTGCTGCCTCCCCGTGACCCACTGCCACCTGTGTGCTTTGCAGACCTGCTTTACGTCACTGCCCACAGCGCATTCCATGCTCATACACAGGGAATGAATCACTTTCTGATTAATCCTGGTAATTATTTACATGTCTCACAGTCGGGAGAGCCCCAGGTGAATTACACACTTCCCAATAAGTTTTCTTTGCTGCCTCAACAGATGGCAGAAGCCCTTTTCAACCACCTGAAGCACAATAATCCAGGTTACGAATCCTAGTCCTAGATGGGAGGAGAAAGCAATGCGGAGATGTGCAAATACCTAGTTCTGATGGGGATTTTTCCAACCTGGAGCTAACGAAGGTGTGCGATGAGTGCCTGAAAGCTAAACAACAGCAAAAACACCCACTCTGTCCCACCTCCGACTGCCTCGTCAGCTGGAACTGCACACGTTTTTGGCAGGAACAGCCTCTTGCTATCTGCTCAGCATCACTGGAAGCCCAGCACCCTCTGTGCTGACACCAGGCTGCATCCAGGCCCACACATGCATGCACGCCTTCCACTTACCAGCCACCACCTGTAGCTGTCTTCTGGGATCAAGGCATTTTGTGAGGTCAGGAAAGGTTGCATAGTTGAATTAAACCTCTGGTCGAACCAGAGGGAATGTCCCGGCTCTGAAATGCAGGTGTTACAGCTACACGGCCTCCTGGGGTACTTGATGAGTTTCCGGACGTGCTCAGAAAACTGTGTGATGATATGTTTAGGATCCCAGGTGTTCGTGGTCACCTGGTGTTTGTAGTTCAGCAGAAATGACGTTACTGTGATGAGCACGAAGGCCAACGTGAACACCTTCAGGTTCCTCTTCCTTACGGTGCCCATGCCTGTGCGCTGGCAGAGCACGAGATGGGCCAAAGCTAAGGCAACAGGGACAGGGCGCTGGTGACACGGCCAGTTACTGCCCGGGGCTCAGGATGGACCTACTAGTACCTCTGTCCATGGGGGGGGGGGAGGCTTGGTTTTCCCCAAATAGGCTGAAAAAAGGCAAAGTTGGGTATTTCCCTTCCCTTATTCACAGTGCTGGCAAATCTCTCCCACTGAGGCTTCAGCGAAGACAGATCCTTGTCCTTCCACGTTCCAGAAGATTTAGAGGGGAGCAATGTCAGCATGAAAATTTAGCTTTTCTGTGTGGGAGCGAGCCATAAATTAAAGGAAGCAAATCACAGAAAACAGAGGATGGCTCTTCTTTTTTCTTTCATTGAAGTTAGTTCACCAAGGATCAGACCAGTCGGGGACGTCCGTTCCAGCAGAGAGACGTGCTTTGATGTCCATTTAAGCCACAGAGAGCTGTTTGCAGCCTGCAGACACACACACGCACACGTAAAAAGAAAGAAAAATAAATGTCAGAAAGGCATCGCTCCCAACCTAGTTTCCGTGCTTTCTGCTGCCCGTCCCAAAACTTCTGAGCCCTGGACTCAGGGCCAGCAGTGACTTCTGCTGCCCTGTTTGCATACTGACAAGTTGCAGGCTGAAATTTCCGAAAGGGCAGAGCATCGACCTGTGGACATTGAGTCCCTTTGTATCGAGTTAGCCACAGCTCCCTGGCCTTATTTGAATTACAGCTCGCAGTCACTTGAATGGCAATGAATCACCTTATTCCCTTAAACTGACCTTGATAGCCACTAGGTATGCAAAGTATTCGTACAGCAAAGCAGCTGAACAAAAAGTGTGGACAGAGGAGGGAGGAGCGGGACCGAGAGGAAGAGGAATCGGTTCCTTTTTCTTCCTCCCCCAGCCAGCTTCATTTTTAAAGGATTGGGGCTGCACTCGTGATTTGGAGAGAGCCAAGCAAGAACAGCTCATACATCCTGGGACAGACGGGACAAGTTAAAGGATAAATAGCCTTTGTTTTGCATGGGTTATTGCTATTTTCCCTCGCTGCCAAAGCAGGTTAGGTACAGCCAGGTTTTGATCTCAGAGGTTCCCCCGAGATCCCAGCCAGGGAGAGGGGGGATGCGGAGGGGCCCAGAGCGGAGATTTAAACAAGCAATGAGTCTCTAAAAGCCAAAAGCCGGATCCCTTCCTCCCACAATGCCATTGTTTCATGGGAAGAAAATGTCTTGTGGTTTTTTTAAAACTTTGGATGTTTGCAAAAAGCCCCCAAAGTGCCATGGCTTAAATAACATTCTTTTGATGAGAAAATAAAAATGAAGAAGAAAACATCGGAGAAGCATCTGTGTCAGAATAAGTGCAGCTTGGGAAAAAGCAGAAGCCCTGCAAACAAAGTCTCGCTTGCTCAGCTTCAGGTTTCCGGCAAGCAAAGGGAGAGCAAAACTGCGACTGTTACCTGTCAAAACTTCCCATTTTTCACTCCCTGCAGGATCCCTCCTGTGTTAGCCCCAGAGACATGGCTCGCCCAGATCAAGGAGAGGTGGCCACAGGGCTGGGCTGGGCTTTGCTGCTGCCTCGTCTCTTGGAGAGCTGCGAGGAGCTGCCCAAGGCCATGTTACTTGTCCCAAGGGCTGGAGATGGTTGCTTGGAGATACAGGACTGGTTTTGAGCGGCGGTGGTTAAATATTTACCGAATACCGTAAAGCCAAACCTGAAAGCAGGAGCCTCAGATTGTGGTGGCAAGCCTCTGCTCCGAGTTTCCCCTGTGCAGCCCATGATGGGCAGGCTGTGCCGTCCCGTCAGCTGCTGCTTGCCAAATGCCTTGGGATTTATTTGAAGCCTGGCCCTTACGAATTCATCTACAGGAGCTCGAGGGCTGACAAGTGGGTCAGGGCAGATAACAAAAGGCTTTATTAACCCGGGCTGCTTGGGCAGTGAATTACGCTGTGGCACAGAGCAATCCTGCGTGCCTGGCTCCGATAAGGATGTTTTCAAGGGACTCGTGGTGAGTTTTGGGGTAAACAGAGATCTCTCTGCGTGCAATTTGAGAATCACAACCCAGAAGGCATGGGGGATGCTGCCACCGTGCCTTGGAGAGCAAGAATGGGATTTTAACAGCCCCATCCACACCAACTGGCCTCTGTGCCAGCGAGCAGTCCCAAAGTTATTCGCTTTACTGGTATGGATGTAGTTGCTAGTCTAAACAAAAACACGGCCTCTAAACCCCCCAGAGCTGGGCCAAGTCCCAGAAGCAGATTGATTCTCCATTTATGGGCCAGATAATTCAAAAGTCGTGATGCTGGCGGGGCGACCCCCTACTGCTGTTACTGCCGAGCCAAGTCACTGTTTGTAAACACAGTTCCTGCTTGTCTATTATTTTTAAGTAGAAGAGAGAGGGGGATTATCCAGCCTTTCTTGGAAAAGCCTATAAAATGGGGTATTGTTCATAAAAGACCACACTTACAGCCTCCAAAGTAAACACCCATTTCAACAGATTCTCTTTATTTATTTATTTATTTTAACTGAGCTTAGGTTAAACTTATATTTGAAATATGGGGGGAGGAGGCGAGGAGGGGGAAGGAAAAAAAAATAGAAAAAGAAAAAAAAATAAGCAGTGTTTAGACAGTGGACTAGTGTCTCCAAACTCCTAATCATGCCACCTTTTATAGCACAAGGGGAAGGTGAGAAACCAGAAGAGCTCCCATGGACCTTTTCCACATTGCATACTCTATTTTAATTCTCGCTCTTTCCGGTTTCCTGTATTCTCATGTTTCCTACGGGTACTCACAATAGAAAAAAATATGTATAAATATATCCCGGCAGAAGGGCTCTGGGGACTATAAATATGATTTAGGGCCTGAGGAAAAGGCATGCTGAAATGAATGGAAAATGCTTTCAGCGACTTCACTGTGACTTGGACCAGGCCCATTTTTTCCTTTCTTAAAACACGGGTTAGGTCCAAGATCAGGATTTTCTTTCTTCCTTCCTTGAGCTGAGGCCTCTTCTGCTGCGTCTGAGACCAAGCATCGTCCTATGGCCCCCTCTGCTTGAGGGTATTCTTAAATCCTTAATAAAGGGGTTTTGCAGGCTCCACACTGCTGTGCTAGAAGAACAAAGGGCAGGACGATGCCGAAGCAGCAGCCCCATGTTTGCTGCCAGTGTGAGACATCGCACGGGGCTGGTGACTGCCAGGCTCAGCTTTTGGGAACTTGTTTCATTTCACGATCCTATTTGCACTAGTTAATTGAAATCATTGCGAGGAAGCAGCACGCAAGCAGCGGCAGTCTTTATCAACATAACTCACCATGACCTTGGCATCGACACATCTATAAACAGGACGTTTTGGCAGCAGACCCAGAAACAATTTCTGGGAACCAAAGGTGCAGAGGTTTAAATTACATGCCCAGCCCTCAGTCCAGCTGCGGTCCCCCAAGAGCTAAATGGGGCTGAACAGCAGCATGCATGTGGCCAGCCTGTCTGTGGGCAGCAGGATAAGCTACCTTAAGCAACAGGGTGCTTAAGGTCTTATCTGTAGTCTGGATTTCTCCTGCTACCTTCCCACTTCCTCCCACTTCCTACATTTACCCTTGCCCTCGCGTGCATGACACCCTCAGACATGCCAGAATAACTTAATTCTGCTGCAAACTTCCAATACTAAAATCCAAAACTGCATTTCCCAGGCAAGAACACAGCAGGGAAGGTTCCTCCACAGTGGGACCAAAGTGCAGGAGTGATGCCAGTGTGATTACAGAGTTGTAAGGGAGAGCAGAGCTTAGTCTTTTGTCTAGGCTTTATGAACTGAAATAAAATATACTGAGATCAATCCATTGCAATTGATTGCATTCATTGTTTTCTCATATTTTAGAGAGGAACAGAAATAATATATATTTTTTCCTCTCAGGGTAGATCTTCTTTGCATTGCAAACTCAAAACCTGAAGAATGTCCCTGGTCGCTTGCCAGCTTGGCATTAACAGACAAGGATAAAACCACATCAGTTCAATGGGATAATACAAAGAAATTCATAACACCTTCAGGAGATTTTTTTTGACAACTCCACCTACAAACGGTAGCGTATTCTCACCGTACTTGTTCAGTTATGTGAAAAAGCTCATCTGTGCACCCAAAGGGGAGCACAAAGAGACAACAGCAGGTGGGGATGCCCCAACAATAAATACCCTGTCCTGCAGCTCCCAGGTCCATCCCAGGAGCCATCAGCCCATTAGAGCCCCATTCCCTCAAGCCCAGAGGAGGAGAGGGGCACAAGGGTAGGTGAGAACATGAAGTGACAACTCAGAATAGGGGAAACCCTGTCTGGGCCCTGGGGCTGCCCCAGGAGAGCCTCAGCCCCAGTGTCCAGCTGTGAAACCCACCCGGACGGGTCAACACCAGAGCATTTTTGGGGGCTTGCTGCCTGGTGGCATGGGACACAGTATGGGGTGCACAGGGAGATCATTTGGGGATGGCACAAGATCATGTGTCTCTCCATGACTTACATTGCCAGCCATGGTGTATATATTTGTATGCCTGCCCTGTGAGCACCATCTGGGAATAAGTGCCTGGTTACTGGCAGGACCCAGGCATGGAGCTGCCCCAGCCTCGCCGCCCTTCATTTGCTGGATCCAGTCTGATTTCCCCCCAGCAGTGCTGAGTGAGAGCAGCGGTGTGAATTACTGTGTCAAATCACATTGGCCACAGGCCACAGGTAATTTCATTGGAAATACAGATCTTGAAGAAAATACCATTCAGGAATGAGTGACAGAAAATGATCTGAGCTACGCAAGTGATTATTTTGCTGAGGTCAAACTTACGTAGTCCATGTTGATTACAATAAAATCATTTCTAGGTGACTTTTATTTGTTTCTAAATATGCAAGTCATTTGACGATGTTATTTTGAAACTATTGCAGAAATGAAACAAACCTTTAGAAGTATGTCTTTGTAAGTGTGGCAGAAGAGACTATTTCATTATTAACAGAATGCTTTGTTTCCTGATGATGGGTCTTAAATGGAAAAGCATAACAAAAATAATCATTACAAAAATGAGAAAAAATCACTGTACTTCTCATCTCCCCAAGTCATAAATGTCCCTCTGTGGTTTAATTTGACCCTTTTTGATACCTGTTTGCTAGCAGAGAAGTCCTAACTACCAGCAGCACTTTGATGAGATCTTTGCCAGCCTGCATCAGACACTGACAGTTCAGGCTCCAGCCTTCTGGTCCCTAACCAACATTAATACCCAGGTGTAAAACAAACTTCCCTACTTTGATGCCACCAACTTTTTCCATATGTAACATGTTGGTCAGAAGAGCGCAAAGGCAACAGGAAACAACATTCTTGTGCAGAGGCATTTCCAGCCTCACTGCTTGAATAGTTCAAAGGTCCGAAGTGCTTTACACTCAGAAACCACATCCTCACTCTCCCTGGCGTGCGTCACCCCGCAGGAGTCTGGCGAAGGACATGGGGACTTGCCGCAGCTAGCCATCAGGAGCCATCATCCAGCCCTTTGTGCATTATAGGGTTGGAAAATATAGACGTCAAGGGGTTGGAACTGGCTGTAATTTTAATTTGAGCTAGAAAGGTCGCAGTAGCAGAACTGCAAATGCCCGTTTTCAGAAGCACAGCTACAATCATCCCACTGCAAAAACCCCAAATACAAATTAGTTTCCCAGCTAAGCCACTGACAGCTGTATTGTTGTAAAGCCTTTTGGCAACACAAGCTATATTTCCTCAAGCATCCTTCCTGCTGTTTTGGGACTTATTCCCACACACACTCCCCGTGAGTAACTGCTTGGGCAACCGTTGGTCTCTAAGCGCTGGCCCAGAATGAACCATGAGAGGGTGCAAGGTTAAGTGTTGCCTTGCTGCACCCACAGAAAACCAGAACAGTTTGGAAGACATCACCTTGGGGCAGCAGAAAGCCCGTCCCTGGAAAAATACACACAATTTTCCACCTCAGTTCTGTGCTAAATCCTGGAAAGGAACAATGGATGGGACTGTTTTATTCCAAACCGCAGGCTTGTTTGCCCTGCCCTGGCTCATCGCTGGCTACCTCCTACTGCCAGGAGCTGGCTGACATTTAGAAAGAAACACTTCATTGGTCTGACACCTTGCCAAAGACCTTTGAGCATAAGGCTTTTGCTACGTGAGATGTATTGTGCAATTACGAGACAGCCTGGCAACCCTTCACAGTTAAACACAAGGCAGAAACAGGAGCCTCCCTTACACAGACAATGCTGGGAGCCCGTGCAAGACCTCTGGTCCATCTCCCCCATCTCCAGGCGATAGGACTCAAGAGGAATCAAGGTCCAGAGGAGGTCTGCAGACACAAGGGGATGCTGCACGTGCCCCAGCACGGTGTGTGCCCCTGCCTCCATGGTTCAGCCTTTTCAGGATGTGACTTCACAAATGCTGCTGGCCCCACAGAACTGGCAGGAGAAGGTGAACTCCATCCCTCCCAGACACCAAAAGCCAAAGGATGCAGTTTTGGAAAATCACCAGGTGACCCATGAGGGTGTTGAAGGACTGGAAAATATTGCCCAGAGAAGCTGTGGATGCCCCATCCCTGGAGGTATTCAAAGTATGGTCAGATGGGGCTTGAATAAATCTGGTGTGGTGGGAGGTGTCCCTGCCCATGGGCTAGATGATATTGAAGGGTCCCTTCCAGTACAGACCACTTTATGATTTTAGGAATCTGAGAATTCACTCTTTTCCATCTGTAACTTAATTAGCATCAAATTGGGTTCTGTTCCTCGGAGCTAACTGGTAGCTCTCACCCGTCCCTCTTTACCTCCTCACAGGGGTGACAAAGGTTCTCCTGTCCTGTGTGCCCACAGACATGGAAAAGCAACTCCAAATCCCACCTGCCTTTTAATCAGTGAGAAAACAATATGCAACTTATGCCCCGTCTCTGACCCTACTGCGAGGCACAAAGCTCTTTGACCACTTCTGTCAAAAAGGGTCACAGTATCGAAGTAGCCGGTTGGTATACTGCTCGGATTGGTAAAATGCTCACCTCAGGCAACTCCAGTTAATCATATCAACACTGCCTATATAAAAATAACAAACAACAACAAAAACAAAAAGAATAAAAAATAAAAAATTCAGGAACATTTAAGCCATGAAAAGTTGCTCTGAACAAATCCGAAGGCAGCAACTCCTCCATGTTTCTTGAATTTGGAGCCAGCCCTTGGGTGTTGTTTCATCCATCGCAGTGAATAGGAGGAGAACTGGAGGTGGTTTATAGAGCGTAATTGCATGGCATTTTAGGTGCCATGATCTGAAAAAAAATATCATGACTTGTGTCTTACCAGTGAGCAGGTCTGCTGGCAGGCTCGAGCTGGCCAGGTAGGCAGATCTCCCTGGTACTCCAACACAGCCTTCCCTGCCCACACACCTAGCAGGTCTGTGCGGTCAGAGTAAGCAAACAGCTTTTTTGTGCAAGATGTGTTGAGGATTAACAGCAACTTGGGTGGGGAAGCTGCATTCTGCTACCTTAAAATAAATCTTTATCTTGGCAGCCCTTATCAGGCGTGTTGCTGAGCCATCTGGAAATGGAATCTCTACCGTGATGCTGAAGGAAAGGGCTGGAGGCTCTGGTCTGGGAAGGGTCACGAGGCTGCCAGCACCCTTGGGTGCTGAGAGCTGCCGGCCCTGCCTCCTCCCATTGGGAATTAAGTTGTTTTGTCCTCTGCTGTTGTGGGAGCATTTGCAACAGCAAGAGCTTCCCCCTCCCTCCCACACCAAGTGTTATTTCCTGCAAGGGGTGTTTTCTTTAGAAAAAAACGTGGTGTTAATATGCAGGATTATTGTGCTGTCCTCCATGGGCTACAATTCCTACTCATCTCTTCAATCAAGCAGGAATTTTTGCTTTGAATGGGACTAGAAATGCCATGAAAGATGTTCTGCTCTGCACAAAATCTCTGACCTCGCCTATCTGCCATGTCTATGGCAGGGGACATCTCAGGAGCTGGGCATGGAGAAAGTCTCCAAAGGCCTCGCTGCAGGACAACTTTGTTATGGTCAGAACTGGTGCAGCCAGAACTGGGTATGAAGCAAAGTTTGTTCTGATCAATGGAGCTTGCATCAGACTCTAAATAAAAATTGGCTTAGGAAAAAGTAACACCCTGGGCCTGAATGTTTGCTCTCCTGGCTGATCCTAGTCCAAAGATGCTGATGCTGCAAATTCATTCCAGGACCCTGTCAACCTGTCACCTTTCTGATAAACACTGTATGCCCTTCTGTCACGTTCTCCAAGCATCTAACCTTCAGCCTTGGGAGAGGAGTGAAAGTGGGTCTGGGGTGAAGGGCAAGGCTGAGTGCAGCCTGGCTTTCCCCTGGCGGCACCAGTTGTGTAAGGCTGACATACACCTGGGTCCCAGTTATCTTTGGGAAACACAGAGGTGATTGCAGCTGTGGAGACAAACCTGTGATCAATTTATTTCTGGAGGCAGCTATAGCGTGAGTAAATCACCGTTTGTATAATAGCCCTTTGTTAATAGTGCCAGGCTTGGTATTACGCCAGGCTCAGTAAAACATCCCACTGCTAATGTACCAAAACTCACCCACATAAGCCTCTTCTTAACTTTTCCAGGCAGTGACAGTGCCAAGGGAGCGCTCAGCCATGTCTGCAACCCATGAACCAGCCACCACTTGCAAACCAGCCCCTGGGTGTCTTCATCATGGGATAAACTGGGAGAGGCCAGTGAGACAGGCGATTAACTCTAGCTTATGGGCAGCTCCACCGCTGATCTGTTTATGGTCCATTCCCTTGGCTCAACCCTAGGTTCAAGCATTTGAAACTAGGAGCAGAAGAGCAAGAGCCATCCAGCTATAAACAGTAGAGATTAAGACCAAGAGAGAGGCTGGAGGCTGCCAGGTCTCACCAGGGCTGTGCTGGAAACCAGCAGTGGAAAAACATGCTGCAGGTAGCAATGTCCTTCACAGCCCCTCTACCTTGCTAAAAAGTGATTTTTGGATGAGGAGCCCTGCTTTTCACACACACTGTGACTCAAAAAAAACCAGCATCTCTGCTTCCCTTGTAGTACCTCGTTTTCTTATATATTTTCCAAACCCCCTTCCCCACAGACACATTTCATGTTTTAAATGGCAAATAGATCACTACAAACTTAAAAATATCCCTTTCCTTCCTCATCCTGCAGTTAGCAATGCTGGACAGATTTGTAGGATGAACCTTCTGGACTGTGAGTGCTGTTTTGTGGTGGGCCAATACTCACTGATGGGCTGTGACTTTTGTGTTGTCCTTGTATAAGCTGGTACATCAACAGCCCAAAGCTGGGGCAACAAATACAATAACTCCCCTGTGAAAATCCTAAACTAAAAGTCATACATGGTATCTATCTCTGTGAATTGTTCTACTTCCAATAGTCCTTGAAAACATCCAAATGAAAGACCAGGCACATTAAAAATTGCTGTTTGATTCCTTTGACCTTCTTTGATGGCAAAGAGTCCATGGTGACAGAGTTCAAACCCTTCCCATGCCATTAGGTGGTATTTACTCCGGGATCAAGCTCTGCCAGCCTTTGCTTGGGAAAACAGGAGCTACTGAAGGGATTTCCAGGGCATCCACATATGTTTCTACTGAGCATAGATCTTTAATAGTTCATGATAGGAAAATCCTAGAGCTGCATCTGGCAGAGTTTTTCAAGAACAATTTGGGGGAAATTTCTTTTCCTTTTTCTTTCTTTCTTCCTTCTTTACGTTCCTTCTTTCCTTTTTTCTTTCTTAGGGGGGTGTCAGTTTGCTAAAACCATATCTTTTGGGGGATACAATAATTTTCCATCTTGATTTTCTGTTTCAGTAAACTTTTTTTTTTAAAGAGGAATCTTTAGCATTAGAAATAAAAAGTTCTAGTTTTTATCTTGCAAAAAAACCCTTATTTTAGAAAATCTGTAGTTTATAACAATAAAAGGAAAGCAAAGCATTTAGAAGAACAAAATGGAAGAAAAAAAAAAAAAAGCTCTAATTTCACTCCTAGGAGGAGGGTGAAGAAATTTTCACCTCTTCTTTTTAGTTTTAATTCCTTTTGAGATGACTATATGTATATATTTAAAAACCTCGCTAGTTTCGCAGAGACAGTAAGAACACTTTCAGGTAATCCAAATACAGAAAGACAAATTAATGGTGGCAACAGCAGTAGTAGAAATAGATGCAAGTTAAAAATATTGTAGAAGTGAATTCCTGTACATGCATTAGTTTCAGTTTTATAGGATTATAGAAGAGGATATAGGATTATTTCAGATTATAGGACACTTTAAACTAAAGGTAGAATTCAATCACATTGACAGCAGGTGTTTTGCTAGCTTGCCTATGAGTATCCAGCCACAAAATAGTCACCGGTCTATTTCTTGATTAAAACCAAAGGAAATGTGACTATAAATACGGCTGTTCATGTGGAAGACACTGAAAGGAATATGTGAGGCACCTTGATTTCTGATGGTAAGAATGTGATTAACACACTGCAGAGACCCTAAGGACATAATAACTCTAAATCCAGAGATAGATAATAATGATAAAAGGGTAATAATAATAAAAGTATTTTCAATAACCCCCCAAACCTAGGACACGTTTCCAGGCCCACTGGAGCATCTCTAAGTCTCTTCCCTGGCATTCCTGCCTGGGAGCACTACCAAGCAGTTGTTGGCACTGCAGGGTTGTTAACTCCTGTTCACAACCAACAGCCTTTTACAATCAATGATACCAACAGATATATCTCTGCATTAAACATTTATTCATCAGACATGCTGAATTCATTCTACAGAAGGTTTAACAGCACCACAGGGGGCTTCTTCATAAACGTGGGATTGAAGCTTAGCTTTTCCTGTGCTATGAAGGCACAGGTGTCGACCTGCCCACAATAAAATTCAGAGGGTTTTTAGCACCTGTGTGCAGTCTGGACCTGGCAGTCCATGGAAGCTATGGTATGTACAAAATAATATTTCCAGGTTTCCATTTACTGTGCAGGCTTCTGAGAGATTGGCAGTCACAGGAAGTTTCTAAGGAGTCAATAAGTAAGGCATTAAAAAACATATCATAGATATATTACCTGGACAGCCTGCTCTGAGGAACCTGCTTTGGCAGGGGGGTTGGACCCGATGATCTTTCGAGGTCCCTTCCAACCCCTACAGTTCTGTGATATAAGTAATTGTAGTAATTAATATCCTGTGCTGCAAGCCAGAATCACAAAGCCATTATGCAGCTACTTTAATTGATTGGTCATTTATACACCCTTAATAGGAGCACTTGACCTATTTGTGCACTGTGTGCTCTTTCTCCCAGCCCACACATCATCCAACCCCTCTACACATGGGGATCTTCCCAGGCCAGCTGTGAATTTAGTTTTCCAGTTAGGAAAAAAATGAAGGGTTCAGGCTGCCTTTTGTCCCTAATACCTGATGGACAGAAGTAGTTGCCCAGAGCAGACAATTTGAATCCAGCCCTATGATGCTCCATCAGTGGAAGCTTTGCTCTGGATTGTGTGGCAACTTTGATATAGAAAACTGCAGGACCTCGGTGAAGAAGAAATTGTGTCTTTTTGTCCGGACTTTTCAAGTGTTTGTAGAGAAACAAAGATTAGCATACATCAGAGTGGCACAGAAAAGGCTTCCCATAATCCTGAATATGAAAATATGTCAAGAGCTGCATACAAAATGGATTTGCATACATCAGAGCTGCACAGGCAGCAGCTTGACCGGGCATCCTGAAGTGCATTAAAAATGTTAATACTGAAGTATGTGGATGCTGATAATTGAATGCTGGAGAAACACACACAGGCATGCACAAAACTACGGCATCTTTTCCATTTGTCTTACTTGGGTGGTTAAAACATAAACAGAGAGAGTGCTAAGGCAGCCAGAAGTCCCAGGATATTTAAGGCCTTCCTGGTTGAAAGAGAAATTCAACGTATCACTTCTCGATAAAGAAATAATTAACAGAGGAAGATTTAGTTTATTTAATACTAAAATTTTGAACTCTAAACTGGTATCATACTATAGACCATTGAGGTTGTAAAAGATGAAATTTTAGCACAAGAAAGCAGTCACCAGTATCATCTTGCAATATACGGCATCAATGCTTTGCTCTTGCCCTGTGCAGTGCTGCCAATCTCACCCTGCCTAGAAATAAAGCTGTAGTAGGCCAGATGCTGGAAACACAGGCTTGGATTCACTCTTTTATCAATGACAAGGAGTGGAAGAGGGAACAGCTCTGTCCTTCGGATGCTGATTATTGAACGACAACGGGGGATTCCCTGCCGCTGACTGGTCCCCAGAAGCAATTTCCAAAATCTGCCTGTTTGGTACAACCTAGTGTCTTAGAAAACCAAGATCTTTTTCTCCTGTATCAACCACAGATAAATGCTGGTCCTGTCTTGCAATACAGAAGCTATTTAGCAATTCACACAAATATTACTACTACACATAAAAGCTTGCAACAGAAAGAAAAGCTAATTCATCTCCCTGAAGAAGTATGGATGTTTCAGGCCAGGAAAGGCTATTGCAATGAACATGAGATCCCAGGGATCCCATTTTCACCCCCATGAAAAGTTCCCCGGTAGCTTTGAAGACGGGGCTTAGAAAAATGTCACCTCTTGATCTAGCATTAGAGCTCTGGGCAAGTTTTAATGGGCACAGTGTTAAAACCCAACTGTCCCAACAACTGCGGGCAGCAGCAGCCTGGGGCTTTGGGTTTGCTTTTAAATGAGCTGTCAATTTGTGTCAAAAAGTTTACTTTGCAAGTGGGAGCTCCAGGATTTTTATTCGTGTGGCCTCAATTAAGCAAAGGAAAAAGAAAAGTCATTTCACTTTTAATTAAAATGTCTCAAGGATTTGTCAGGAATTGTATACCACTAACACTTGAAAATACACTGTTCTGCTTGGCTTGGTTTTAAACAGGGTAGGATGAGTTTTTAATCTCTTCTTTTTTTCACATCTGTCTTGCTCAAAAAAAAAAAAAAAAAAAAAAGTGAATGCAGAAAAATAATGACTGTACCCAGAAGAAAGCAAATAGAGCTGAAGTTCCTAGAGGAGAAATTATCAATGGCTTTTAACGCAGGAGACAGCATTGGCTCAAGGGCATCGTTGTTTTCAAGTTGCTCCAAGAGGGGTCAAGAGTCCCCAGCCCAAATCATCATCACACACTGCTATAGGGGTTCGTCCAGCACATGGTAATTGTTGTTGCTGGGCTGTTCCCATCCAGCCAGTGAGTATCAGGGGGTCCTGTGCTCTGGGGGATTGCCCCCAGATGTTTGTTTAAAGCTGTGCTTTCAGGGATCAGCATCAGAGATCTTTCTGAACTTGGAGCTGATGGAAATCATTCTCGTTCTCCTTCCTCCTGTGCTTCGTACTCCTCAGTTTCATCGACCCTGCTCTGATTTACATGCACAGCGGATTTGGCGCATCGCTGATCTGTATGAGAAATGGTGAGGGAAGTGTGGGAGCCAGGCAGCACTGGGACTCACAGTGACAGCACATGGGATACGAAGGCAAAATCATCTTGCCTGAGTTTTACAAATATGTGCAGCCATTTCTGCTCGCTGAGCTACCACCCAGAAAAGCAGCTGAGGAGGATGCTTTAGCCCTTGTAGCCATGCAGAGAGGTGCAGCTTGTGGCTGGCACTGCTGGATGACTGCCACAAAGACATTTGGCTTTTTTTCTGGACATTTGGTCACGGAAAATGTAGGAGGCTCAGCTGGGTGAGGTTCTCAGAGGCTTCCTCCTCTGAAAGGCGTCACCAGCCAGTGACATATAGCCAGTTTATGAGATGTTTGTCTAAACTTGTTCTGAAAACACCCAGGAGAGGACATTCTCTTGCCTTGCCAATTTTTTTTTTTTTTATCAGTACAGGACCATTCCTAGCTTAGACAATAGAGAAAAAAAAAAAAAAAAAAAAGCCTACATATCTTCCCCAAACTCCCATTTTAGTAACAATCAGAATGGAGTTGAAGCAAGCCTCTCCGTTGGATGAAACACTATGCTGCAAACTTTTGGCCCTGCATCATTAGGAAACCCAAGCAGGAAGCCCAAACATTTTGGTAACATTGTTGTGCATTGCCCTGGAGTGTGTGCGAGCACCCACACATTGCTGAAGCTGCACCCCAGGGGGACAAGGAGCAGGAATATCTCCTTCCTTACAGCTACAGACACCTGGGGAAACAACTTCAGCTTGGGACCTCTCGCCTCATTGACAGGACACGACATTGTGCTGGGAATTGTAGGAGAAGCTGGGGGGCTTATAGGAATTTATAAGAAAAGTCCTGAGGTGGGCAGCCAAATGGGGAAGACCACACAGTCTGCTCACAGCCACATGTATGTAGGCCACAGTGAAATCAGGGGCTGTGCTGTACCTGGGGGAGGCTATTTTGCTTTCACGCAGACACCAAAGTGGTTGAAAACAGTTAAAGTGTGTTTCCATACATTCCCCTTAGCCCCACCTTCTTTCTGCCCCGAGGTTGTGGAGGAAAGAGGAGAAGGCACAAGGAAAGAGGATTTGTCTGGATTAGCTGGGAGCAGGAAGGGTCTGAGAGAGGGCTTATAGCCCTGCTGCGGGCTTACAGCTGGAGTTAACCCTTCCGTGGGACATGCAAGGAGCGTGCGAGGTATGCACAGACCTACCCACAGCCCACAGTTCTTCTGCTCTGAACCAAACAAAGCTCCAACCATGATAAAAACAGCACAGACTGAAAGAAAGGAGGAGGAAATCACCCCTCTTTCTCTCCCCAGTTGCCATTGCAGGTGCCCCCTCTACAGAGCAGGGCTGGGGCTGTGAAACATCCCTGGGGTGAAACGCAGCTCCCGGCTCTCCCTGCTCGGCACAGGCAGAACCAAAACCTTCAGAAGCAGCTTTAAAAGAGAACAAGGAGTTAAATCCCACCTTCGGCATTGTCACAGCAGACAGAAGTTCATCCCCTCTGTTTTCTGCAGCCCCACCAGCCAATTTGCTGCTCAGTCCCATCTTTACAGTACTTGGCCCTGATCTGCAAAGCCTGTGTCTTGACAGATGTTGTGCATCACTTCAAATTGGCCGGACACCTCTAAATGACTTCAGAAATACCAGCCTAAGTAAGGAATGAAAATAGAGCTGTCTTCCTGATAAGCAAGCAAAAAAAATAAATAAATAAATCCTAGTAGTCCCAGACAAAACAAACAAAACCTCTATTAAACAATCCCTGGAAACACCAGTCTTGAAGTGACAAAATCTGGGCAGCATTTTCTGCTGCTCAATGTCAAACAGGTAACTTTGGCCTGTGTGCTCATTGCAGTCATTAGGTGCATCTGAGATGTTGGGGACTGAGTTTCTAGTGATGCTGAGAACCTGCACCTTACTGGTTTCCACAGTTTTGGCCACTTGACACCCCTAATAGCTGATGCAGAATCCCTCAGGAGAAAAACAGGGTTGAAGCTTCAGACAGGGCATCCATGGGCATCTGTCCTATTGCCACCATCACGGTTTTTGAGGCAGAAAGCATCCATTCCCAACTCCACTGCTACACCACCCTGCTCCTCTCCTTTCCCTGCCCAGGAGTTTGAAATTAAATTATTAGGAGCTGGAGAAATAACAGAAATATTGCTTTGTCCTCTGCAGACCTTTCTAGCCTCCAATGCATAAAGCACCAGGGCTTTGGATCGGCTGGGTCCTTGCACTTGTGAGGCAGCCATCCCTGGCAGGAGGAAATCAGTTTAGGATGGAGTTGGCTGCTGTTCCCAGTGCTCATTGCCAAGCCTGATGCCGCCCATAGTAAACTCGGTGGTGTAACGGACCACGGTAGGACTGAAAAGGAAGCATAAGCTATGCAAGGGCTACCAACAAGGGGAATTAGTTTTGCAAATGTATGGTCAGTGTCCTAATACCAGGAAGGTGACTCGAAGTCTGGAAATGTGTTTTAAGGCTTCTCTGGTCCCGATACAAAGCCTTGTGCATGTGTGTGGCTCCTCTCCATCCCAGCTCCATCCCCTTGCCATGCATGCAAGCACTGCATCTAGCCCTCAATAGAAAATCCCCTGTGCAGTCAAACAGAAAATGCTAAATAACCCACAGCTGGAGTTTGGGACATTCCCTGCAGTGGGACATTTAATCCCACTGCCACTTTTACACTTGCTTGGTTTGCAGTGGCTGCAACAGCTCCTGCTGCAGAGCTTTCCCTCTCCCAGCCATCTCTGCTGATGCTCATCATCAGAGCTGCTCATTTGAGTTACTGCTCCTCCAGTACGATATCCCTGATCTGTATGGACCCTGGAGTTAAGGGTTTGCATGCTGCTTTTTATAACTTTACCACCAATTTCTCAGAGCCTTTTCTCCCACTGGTCTGGACAGGATTAACCACTACAACTTGATTGGGTTGCTATGGCAGTAATAAGGAAAAAAAAAAAAAAAAGTAAATTCTTTTTCTTTTTAAATAAAAAAATATAAAATCAATAATTGGCATTACTGTGTAAGGTCTTTGACATTAATTAAAAATAAATGTTAGAGCTGTTCAAATAACAATGAATTTATGGCAGCAGGCTGCATGCTGCTGCTGAAGCCTGTGTGGTTGTCTCAATACATCCAGAAAACAAGAAAAGTATCAGGGCCTGCAGTTTGCATTTTATTGCCTAGGAAAATGAATGTGTAAATAGCAATAAAACGCACAATTATTTAGCACAAAGCCAAAACACCCCACAGCATTTACAGCCTGATGGATGGCGCGCCTGCCCGCTCTAATTTACCATAAAACAAGAAAGACAAGGACAGGAGAAAATAAACAATGGCTCCTGCCACTATGATTAGCTCCAAGACGCCAGGTGAGAACAGACTCTCTCTGCAGAAGGGAACACTTTGCCTCTTTGGCTGATTTTTCACTTATTATCCAGCCTGGGCTGTCATGCTGGTGAATGCTTTCCACCCGTAGTATCGCAGGGTGAGCGTCTGTCTGTCCGTCCATCCCTGCGCCCCCTGCAGGACCGAGCAGGCACCCCAGGGTGAGGGGTCAGGAGGGGGTTAGTTGTTAGGGAGCCTCGTACCAGATCGGTTGCTGGAGAAGAAAAATGCTTGCTGCCACAGGATTGAGAGGTCAACTGTCAGGGGCATCGTCTGTGACAGGAGAAGAGCTGGGAAGAGCATGGAGAGCCTAAAACAGGATGGATGGGGGGGAAAGGTAAAAGTCCTTCAGTGCCATCTGTTCAAAAGAAAGGAGAGAGAATGAAGGAAAAAAAAAAAAAAAAGCATTTGAAAGACTTAATGGGACAAAGTGAGCTGCAGAGGGTAATGTAAGTCACTATGGATTGGGAAGCAGGGGACCATAGGTGGACATGCTCTGTGGGTCTCACCCAGCTGCTGGGACGCTCTCCTTCATCTCAAACTTTCAACTCACACTTTTAATTTCAAAGTTACTTTCTTTTGATGAGCAACCCCTGTGCAGGGAGTCGCCCCACCGCTTCTCTCCCCCTTGCCTCCTCAGTTACCAGGCTCCCAATTGAGACATCACAATTAACTGCCTAAAGGCAGGCAGTGTGAATAACCTGGAGTGCAGGGGAAGGATTTATCAGCTGACAACAAACACAGAGATTTTTTCACTGCTGGACTTGTGACTGTATCTTGATCCTGCTCCAAGTTCAAGTGAAGCCAGCTGAGTCTTCCAAATGATTTCTACCAGCAGATTTATAAAAAAAAAAAAAAAAAAACACCTCTTCCCTTTTTTTAAAATTCAGGATTAATTTTAAGATTTCTCCTGTTTACAACAGTGGGCATTATGTATTATATTATATTATTATATAGGACACCTCCTATATCCAACAGAGCCAGGGCAGAAAAATACAAAATAACCAACCAAAGATGGGGACTTTTTATCCACATTTATTCCTTTCACTGAGAACTCCAGAAGCAGGCCCTGCAAGGGTCTTTCTCGACCAGGGGGACCTGTGAACAATTTGTGATGTGGCTTCTCAGACCTGGTTCAAAGCCCAAAGTCAACACGAAAGCTTCTAGCAGCATGGGCCATGATCTGGCGTCAATTATCATGCTTCAATATAGAATCAAAAGTAGAAAGACAAATACTGAGTCCTGCCCTTCCCCACGTTTCCCTGTATAAGAGGGAAAAAAAATAAATCCATAACAATCAGTATGACTGCCTGCTTGGATTTGAAAGCTAACAGTAAGTAGTACATCCGTCTTTTAGTTATTAACATAACTAAGCTTATTGCATAATGCCTCTTTATTTTTGGAAAGAAGCCCTTTCTACCTGTCCCAGCAGCACATTACTGAGTTGGCAGGATCCAGGAGCTTTTGAGCAAACAAGGGATTTTCTTCCTACCACAGTCAGTTATCAAATATTTTCTTCTGAAAGTCTGGGTCACCAATTACCCAACTTTTTGAAAGAAAAGCCCTTTGATATTCCCCTTGACCAGCTGCACGTTAGCTTCCATTTCCTTTGGCTGTGTGCTCCTGCACTTTGCCCATTCTACTCCCTGGAGCTGGTCCTGGTCCATGCAGAGGACAAACCCACCAGAATACCTTGGTTCAGTTTGGGCACATACAGGAGCTTGACCCCCAGAACACCTGATCCTTGCACCACCAAATGATCTGCAGCAGCTGAGGACTTCTTGCTGAGTAGTGAGAGCTTCTCTCTGCTATTCTGTGCTGCGCCTCGAGTAATAGGAAAGTCTGGTGGTATAGTCTGAATAGTCAGTCCCACCGTGCCTATCATCCAGGGTTTATATTCCTCAGCTCAAGCCTCATAAAATGCCCAATCACTGGTCTTTGAGCAGCAAATCAACATTTCAGAATTTACTCTTGCTTGCATGCAACACTATCAATCACATACAATATATATTTTATAATCCTTCCCTTTGATTTAACCTTATCATTGTACAAAGAGCACAGCAATGAAGCAACAGGGGGGAAGAAACAACATCAGTGTGTACCAGAATATGAACAAGGAGAAGATTTTAAAGTTTAGGGTGTGTATCTCTGAAAGGGCTTCTCAAGTGTTTTTTGTTGTTGTTGTTGTTTTTTGTTTTTTTTTTTATGGAGACAAGAGCACAGCCCCTGCTCCATGCCTTGGGATGTCTTAGCCCTGCTGTACTCACAACCCTGGTAGAAAGAAGAGGGCTGAACACATTAAGCTTTCTGCCTCTGCCTAGTCTAGAGATGTCCTAGCAGGGAGAGTCAACAGCACAGGAGTGCTTTAGCACAACAAATAAGGCACTATTTGGCACTTTAAGTGGCTCCTAATGTCCCTCCACAAAAGTGCAATGTGCTGTCATCATGACAAGGGATGCAACAGATGCCTTTATCTCTAATTGCACTGAAGAGATACCTATCTCAGTGCAGGCTCTGCCCAAAGGCAAGACCAATCTCAATCCCTCCTGAGGCAAGTGCTAGTCCAAGATGTCCTTTTTTCTGTGCACTGAAAAATGTTTCTAGCTTGTAAATTCATGGCAGGGGTTCAAAATGTCTCCCAGAAGCTCTTTCAGCCACAGCCACAAATATGGTTTCACTCTTCAAATGCTGCATTGGCAGTAAAATCAAAGCTTCTCCACCGCTTGGCCGTTACAGTTTGGAAACAAATTTCTTTGGCTCAGATTTCCCCAGTCAACCTAATCCCTGCAAGCTATCAATCGCATCTGACTGCTTAGACGAAGGCATAAATCCGAATGTATTGCTGGTCTACAGAGGAGTAACCCCTTGGTTTTGGTGCTCTTGTGAGCTTTTTCTCAAAGGTGAATTCCTCTGAGTAACCCATTTAGACAGAACAGTTCTCTCTCCTGGCCTGCTATTGAACTGCCTAGGATACAGCATTTAAATGCAAGGAGGCAAAACAGTAGTATTGACTGTCCTTTGTCTGCGTTTATTTAATTCTGTAAAGCAAACAGTTTGTGTGAAACGCGCTCCTCGTAATAAAATCGTATTGCACATTTGCTTATAGAGGGTCACCAGGGACAGCAAATGCGCCTGTACTCAGCAATAAATGTTGGATTTCAGGTTGCACAGCAATTATTCAAAATGAGAGAGACTATTGGATCCAAGACTGCTGCCCTTTAGGACTCAGCCTGTCAAGATGCATTGCTCTGTACTTTTTATCCAAGTGGATTTCATCTCCACGCTGTTATTGCTGGGTGCTATTCAAGCTTTTAAGTCCAAGCTGCACAGAGCTGGAAAAAACAGCATTTGACTTCCAGACTGCCCATTCTTTGTTAAAATGATCATTTTTTAAATGATTATTATTATTTATCAATATGCCTTAGCGTATTAAAGGAGCAATATTTGAAATGCATGGATGGGTTACTCTGAGAGGGCAGAGAAAGAGAGATTTCGGTTTAATCACCCCTAAAATTGTTTCTTCCCTAGCTTTAAAAATTCTGCAGCATTAGTCATCACGGGGAAGTTACATTACTACCATATATTTATTTATCTGTTTTATATACTTACTTTGGACATTTATCAGGAATCTGGTATTTCTTTCTTTTCTGAAATTAAACAAGGAGTCATTAATATATATTACGTGTGTATCTCCCCACAGATCCTTTCTCGACATTTATTACCTATCCAGCTTTGCACTCGATACACTTGTACATATTGCTCACCAAAAACAAATATAACAAAATTCCACAGAGCTTAAGTGCATGTAGAGATGTGTGCCACTTCCCCTTCAAGATTTAATCAATGCACTGCCACCTCAGCCCTGACCAGATGATCAGTCAACACAGCTCTGAGTAATATCTTGGAGAGTCTGAGCCCACAGACAATTACAGACCACTTAATCACAAAATTTAATCAAAATAATAATTAGGCGATGCATCCTGTTTAATGCACAAGGATATGCTCCTTCCAGCTCCCACTGCCAGATCGGAACTGAACACATGAATGAGGAAAGAATCAGTGAAGTCAACAGACTATATCCTTGATGACAAAGGAAAAGCTAAACTCAAATGCCTTGGCAAATCTTGTGCCAGCCAAAAGCCCGGCCCTACAAGCTTCTTCCAAAGCTTTATTTATTCAGGACAGCAACATATTATTTTTAGTTGACCAGGCTTGAGAGATAAAGCTCAGGGTCCTGGCCCATTAGATGCTATACTGATGCTTAGTAAGCACTTCTTGCTCAGATAAACCTTGCCCTGCAGAATGGTCAAGGATGGAAAGGAAAAGTTCCATTAAGTGACTTTTTGAAGGTCAAAACAAAGAATACAAGTCTGCCAGCTGACTGTCAATCATTCTAGCCACTGCACTACGCTGTCTGTTGGGTCAGCTTTGTAGGTCTAGGCAAAGAGTTACATGAGTCTGCCGTTAACACGTTTTTTTTAACAATGTTGTATTTTTAAAGAATGTTGTATTTACTGTAAGCTAAGCAAAGTCACTTTCTGGGATGGATATTCGTAAGAGGATTTTTCCACATTTTTCACCAGCTCCAAAGTGCTGTGTGGGTCTCCTTGTTCGAGTCAAATGACATCCACACATCACTGAGATGGAGAAACAGTGGTGGTGCTAATGCATTTGTAAACATTAAAAAGCCCAGAAACACAAACTCTTGGAGAAAGAGCAGAGGAGTGTAGAAAATGGATTAGATGACCCAATAGGTCACTTCCACCTCTAAATTCCAAAAAACTTCTGAGTTAAAAATAGGATGAAAAGTTGATTTTTTTTCCCTTTAAATCAGTGCTGTGTTATAGGCTGAGAGGGTCACATTAGCTAGAGGTCACAAGTAGCTATATACACTTTGTCTGCGTAGAGGGAACGTGTCTGGGACAGGGTGCTAAAAACTACTTTGTCCTCAGAGCAAGGATAAGCTTGTTTTAAAGATCTGTTGGACAGCTTTATTTATATTATATTTATATTTATTTATAGTATATTTACAGTCACAGTGGTCTGAAATTAGATGTAAATCATTTGAAACCATACACTAATGGAGTCACCATCCCTGGAAGTCTTTAAAAGATGTTTAGATGTAGAGCTTAGGGATATGGTTTAGTGGGGACTGTTAGTGTTAGGTCAGAGGTTGGACTCGATGATCTTGAGGTCTCTTCCAACCTGGAGATTCTGTGATTCTGTGATTCTGTAATATTAGCTGCTACCTACTCTTCTGGCTGTATGTGGTTTGCTGCAAAAAGGGGAGGAAAAGCCTAGGCAAGGTGCATGCTTTCATCAAACACCTTTATCTCACTTCTCTCCCTGCAGACAGTTCACACCAATGGGGGATATGGGCCAACATTTTCCTTCTGAGAAATGAGAAACTTCTCATAGGAGCCAGCATAAAATGAACTCTACAGATGGGTGGGGAAGAGAGATCTTTTCTCAAACACACAAGACTACAAAAAAAAAAAAAAAATGTAGAGCTGAATGATGGTAACATTTCAATCTTCACAGCCTCTGTTAGCTGTGATGAATCCCTTTTGTAAATTCAGCGTCTTGAGCTGCAAATGCTTATCAAGAATGTTATTATCAGTCATTGTGAGTCTGCAAACAAAAATTCCCACTGTATTTTAATGGCTGCTGGCCATATCTATCAAAAAGAGAACTCTAACAGACATACAGTTACCATTGTTCAAATTTTAATGAATATATGGCATTCCCATTTATTATTTAAGTGACATTCAGACGCAGTTTCAGTCAAAGCTACCTTTTCATAAATGTTATTAGCTACAAATGTGCCTTTAAGAAAATATTACACTGTGCAAAAATAAAGTGTTGTACTCATAATCAAGGGAAAATGAACAGAAAGAACTAAAATCCACAGTGATACAGTCTAAACTTACTATTCACTCAAAAACCTCTTTGATTTTAATGGGAGCTTTCTCAGAGCCTGCAGAGGAACGCAGGCTCAGGCCTGTTGGGCACACAGAAAGGCACAAGAAACACCTTCTCCGAACTATTTTGGCTCACATGCAGACTTGTGTATGGTTACTTGAGTCAGGATAGGTCTACCTGTGGTCATTTTGACCACAAGTCAATAATGCTTCCTGCAAATCCGATATACATGACCCTCTGGACAGCTTTACATTCATTATCCAACTGTTTGGACCACACACTTTGGAAAACACTGTATATTAGTGTTTGGAGGGCTGAGTGGGATTCAATGCATCTAGGGCTCTGATTTTCTCACCAACACTTGTATTTTTGATAGACTTCTGAGCTGAGGCATCTGAAGTTAGGGACTCAGAAGAGAAACATGCTAAATCTAGTCAGGTTGCAAACTCTGGCCCCAGACTGCTAGCTATCCAAGCCAGCCAGCAGCTATTTATTTTCCCTAAATTAATCCCAGCTCAGCGAGACACTTAAGCACACATCTAACTTTATAAAGACAGAGTGGGTTTTCCACTCACTTAAATAATGCAGATGCAAATGCTCTGCTGAATCAGGTCTATAAAAATCCAATAGCAGTCAGTAATAAATATCGTGCCATGCAAGAGTCATCTCTGCTCCGCAGTCACAGTTTGCAACCTGTAATGATGGTGCTGTGGGGTTGCCTCTGCTTCTCTGCATCCTCCTCTATTCCCTGGTTGTGCAGAGACGGGCTGAGAGCCTCACACACTCCTCCTCCTCTCTCTGTCTGGGAATAAGATGTGTCTCGATATAGAAGACATCTATTATGCAAGATTTATCTTGTGTTTCCCTGCCCTGCTCTTCTAACCATGCATTCAAGATAGAGTGGTGGCAGTGCATCAGCTGGGTGTCTGAAGCTGAAGGGGCAGAAGCAGAGGTGGTTTATTTGCCAAAGCAGAAGGTTTTTCTTTTGCAGCAATTTTGTGTTAAATTGGCTTTATTTCAACTAGGACAAATGAGCAAACCTCAGGATAAATGTAAATGATACCTCCTTGGAGCTGGGATCCTGCCTTGACTAGCAGTATATATGCTGCATGCTGAAGAAGGTGAAAATGGTCCCTGCTAAGCCTGGTCAGCTCTGATAGACTCTGCTGCAGGAAAAGGTCAGAGTTAAAACCAACAAAAAGAGACTAAGATGGATGCCTGAGTGCAAACTTGCATGTCTGATACCCTCTGCTTAGCAGTGCTCTTCCCGCGCTGGCACCTAAACTCTGCAGGGACATTGCCTTAAAGGAAAACAATATAATAATAGTAATAATAGTAATAGGTCCCCAAAGGTGTTCAGAATGATGTCCCTGAACACTGCCTCTGGACAGGACTGAGCATTTAGCATCTGTCATTGCTGCACACAGCAGACACCTGAAAAACAGGCATTGATCAGACCTCGGGGTCTCAGCATTGCCAGTGTTGTGCCTAACAGATATGGACAAAATGGGCTTAAAAGAAAAGTCAACCACAGGCATCAGTTTTGTTGAAAAGGAGACTGAGGGATCATCACCAAGTGCTCAGACAGGACACACAAGTTACATCCTCCTCTTCCACCTGGGAGGATTTCCACTGCTGTATCTCACCTGCTGGATTAAAAATCTGTGCCCCAAAAGAAAACAGCCAGATCTGCTTGTCAGGTTTTGTCTTGGTGGGATGTAGCTCTTGGAGATACCTTTGGGTGAAGGTTCAAGGTTCAGGATGCGGAGCACAGGAAAGGTGGCTTCTCTGTAGGCTTCAATGAAGCCTTTAAAAATGTGTGAATTCATGCACATACAGGTCCTTTAGAGGATCTGGCCCTGGCTGATAAATGACATGTATGTGATAGCTACTGGCTGAAGGAGAAAAATAATAATCAGAAAATAACCCACTAACATTAACTGATTTAATAGCTTCAGGAGATGCACCATCAGCATCCAAAAGAAAGATTGGGAGATGGAGAATTGTTCTGGGGCACAGCACAGTTTCATCAGAGTAAACCTGGATCAATTCAGCCTTTTCTGGTGCATATTCATCCCAGAGAAACACATCAGTTTCTCTATGCATCAATAATGATTTTTTTCCTACACTCTGGTTAGGCCCTTCACAGATACTCACCATTTGATCCTGCGGGTTTGTCTTGGTAAAGAAGTTGCAGTGGGAGGTTGTTATCCTCCGGCATGGGTGGAATCTGTCACTTCTGTCATTTTAAAAGGCTATCATGAGAAGGCATCTCACCCAGGCTGCAAGATGAAGCATCTTAATCTTAAAACTCTTCTGTTCTGCAGGATTATTTCCATGCAGACAGAGGTAAGAAGCTCTCGCTCCATTCCTGCTCATTGGGTAGGAGTCAAAATGATCTCTAAATCATGAATTTACAAGCCAGGTAATTTCTCAGTGCCTTCATTTTCAATTTCTCATGACATAAAAACTAAAATTAAAGCATTATTAAGGGGTTAAGGGTCAGCCGTACAGCCAGCCAACTGGCTGGCAATGAACCCACCTGGAACAAAGAGATCCCAAAATAAACTTTTTTAACGAGGAGGATGGAGAAAAGCCAAGCAGAAGTTGCAGAGGACACCTCATTAAAGAAATTGATAAGCCTAAGTCAGGTCAATCTGTTTAAGTAACTCAATGGCTTCAGTCGGATAGGAATAGATCTGTTTAATTTGCCTTCAGAAGAGGAGCAGTGCAGCAGTGGAGGAGCCCTTGAAGGGAGCTGTAGGCTCCTCATAAATGTTGGTCATCATGTGGGGAGTCATGCCTGTGGTTTACTCCTTTGGAAGACGGATATCTCACACTGAGTGAGCCGAGGAATCTGCAGGCAGCTCTGTAGTGTGCACTGATACCTTGGGACCTTTCCTGCTTAGCCACACAGCCTGACCCACGGGCTCAGGACCAACCAAAAATGCCCATCATGAAAGCACGAAAAATAAAATTGAAAGATACAAGCCAGACTGCTTTCTCTTTACACCTTTGCAGCACAAGGAGAGGTTCAGCAGGAGCAAGCGAGCTGACACTCTGTTGGAACAAAAGCTCAAAATACGCTTTTTGTTTTCGAAGTCCAGCCCAGGGGCCCCGAGTGGGAAAATAAATTCTCGCAGTGCAGAAAGGCCACACGATGAACTGCCTGGCCTCCGTCAGGATGTCCTCTCTGTTTTTGTCTGCCCATGCTGACAGTGGGGTTGTCACTATCTGAGAATTTCCGTAATGCTGAGCACAGCACAGCCACCAGCCTGGGGACTGCCAGCAGCCAACAGCATCCTGCTAATGACTGCTGCTCACCGGGCAATGGATCAGCAGTAATTAGCAAACCGCCGCCAAGCTCAGAGACCTCATTTGCAGGTAGCGGGGTCACCCTACTGATACAACTTTGGGGCTTACTTCTTCACTGAGTGGAAAAACAACATCTTTAAGTAATTGCATGGTTTGGTAATAGGTAAATAAGAACTTTGCTTTAAAATATATATATGTAAAATGAGCCCAGCACTGTTTTTATGAGGCGAATCTCAGAAGCAACCCAATAGGAGGTTTTGTCATGCTTGGACTTAATCTACCTTTTAGAGATGTTATATAATAAATTATCATAATGATTAAGAGCCAAACACAGCATAAATGGAGTCCCTGTCACCCAGGCTTCAAGCAAACATTAAGCTTTATGATGTATGAGCGTACTAGTAATGAATAAGTACGTCTCTCACAGGCTTTTCTTCTTTGCAGGCATACTCAGAGGGGTTTGGTACATGACAGCAGCCCCAGCCGTTAAATACCCCTCAGTCAGGCCTCAGAAATTGTGAGGTTTTGAATTCTTTGAACAGAGCTTCTAATCTTAGCATTAGGAATCCCAACACCTCTCCTATCCAGCTGATAAGAAAGTTAGAAAATGACTTTAAAAGCACAGGGAGAGCATCCCACTGCCCAAACCAACCTGAAAAGCTGGTGGTGTTTTGGTGCAACACCGCAACCATGGCACCATTTATCTCATCACTACAGCAACAGACCACACAACTAAAACCTGCAGCTCCAAAGTCAAAGCAAAACCCATTTATCTGGAACCGAGCAGACCATGTTGTACCCAGAGAAAAGGCACTGCATGCCAAACGAAGGCTCCCCATTTTCATGAAGGGGCCATGCCACTTCTTCGTGCCATTTCCTGGGGGTCCCAGCCACTTTGTCCTGCACCAGCATCGCCTGCCCTCCCCAAACACAACAAGGACCCTCAGCATCCCACCACCTACACAAGCACTGTCCACTTTGGGATGAAAGGGAGAAAACCAAGGAGCTGCACAGGTTGGAGGGAAGAGGATATTTTAGCCATGGTTTTTGGCTAGATGACTACTATAGATCATTAAGCTGTTCTCCTCTGGCTGGATTTATTGTTGACTCAACAAAAGAAAGTGCAGACGGCTGAGTACCTGCCAAGCCTGAGCAGAGTGTTTGCGCCAAACGAAAAAAAATAAAAAAGTCAATGCACAGTCAGAAGGAAGCCATAGACACTTGTTTTCTCTTACACCTGCAAAACCGAAACTAACTTCCCTTTTCACTTAATGGAAAGCCTGCAAATGCAGAGCCAAGGAAAAAAACGCCCCTCACACTATCAATACTGAAAGCAGATGTTCAAAAATTCCACCCCTGTTCAAACTTCTCCAAGTTTAACGCATTTTGATTCACCTTCTTTTAATGACTTGCAGTTCCTCTTCCAGGGGACGTAAAGGGTAAAGCAATGAGAAGCGGAAAGGCAAACCTGATGAATTCTCCCTGTCCCAAGAAGCCAGCTCTGAGGTGGTGGAGGCAGCAGCTGCTCACCTGGGCAGAAAGTGGAGGAATTGCTTGCATCTCAAGAGCGGAGAGAGATGGGTGATGTGGATCTGTAGAGCCCAGGCTAGACAAATGACTTTTTTTTCAGGGCTTTGTGCCAGAATGAAGCAGAATGAAACGGAGATAATCCGCTAAAAGAATTCCCCATGCAGCATGGGAACAGCCAGATGCTTCCTGTGCTTGAGATTTCAGGGTGGGAAGGCTACAGAGCAGGGCACAGGTTCGACATGGTCATCGGCAGCAGGTCAGGGGAAAAAAAAAAAAAAAAAAAAAAAAAGACAATGCGAAAGCAGAACTACAGGCCAAGTGCTTTCTGCTAGGAAGCTGTCACTCCCTGGGGTCTGGCATTGAGAAACAGCAGCAGCCAGAGGACCGTAGAGCCATCCAAGTGCAAAGCCACATGCAGGCAGACAGCAGTTTGGGGACTGAGAGAAACCAAATACTCATGAATGGCTCCGCACGAGCCTCGGAAATATGGAAAGCATCACCCTGAAGCATACTTTGCATTTGCAGCAACCCAAAATGCCAATGGATTTTCAGTAAAAGCTACCAGAATAAAAATAATAATAATAATAATGATAATAATTTAAAAACAGCCAGTTAAAATGGCATATAGTAGCTTTTATTTTTTCCTTCAATTGTTTTTCAGGAAGTATCTGTATTTTGAAAGTCTCCTGATCATCCACCTCAGTCATTTTAGACCTCAAAATAACTGCCTGCAACTTAGGGTTTATTTATTTATTTACAAACTGCCTTAAACGTCTCAAATTAAGTAATTAAGCAAATAGTGCCTTTAGCAGACATTCGGGCTTTTTGTGGTCAGACTTTCCAGTTACATCATGTACTCTAGCCACAGCTTTCCTTGCCTCCAAGTATTTCGGTGTCTCAGAGGATTTTCAGATCACATCATATCTAAGGCTATAGCTGTCCGACTCATCACAAATACTCCAAACATTATGAGCTGAACACACAGAGAGACACAGAGCGGAGCTTCAAACAGCAGAGGTGTGATGCAGAATTACAAACCAAAATCTCGGTAAGAATCATGTTTTCACACCCCACAGCTGCATTCGCAAGCCACTGATCCTTTAAATTCTCTACAGAATGACCAGTATTTTTAGCTTTATTCTGTTACATATTTAGGTATCAGCAGAGAGCAGAAATGACATATATTTACCAAAGAAATTTCACTTCTGCATCCCCCCATCTCTTCTTGAGAAAAGCCAATAAAAGCTTTTTTGCAATGACAGTGAATTTGCGTAAGAGCAATGGGGTTATAAAATTAAAGGCAAACCTGTTATAATAACAAGGGTGACTTGCATACCCAGCAGAGATTTCCCACTGAGAAAAGAGCTCATGAATGCTCTGCTACAAAACACCAAACTAAAGCATCTGAGTGGTGTGAGCAAAGGGAAATTGCCGCAGATATTACAAATAATCAGATATTAGTGCAGGAGAAATTCTGTCCCTGGGTTATCATTAGCAATTGGTGTATCAGAAGATCAGTAGAAAGCTGTGAAAGACTCTTTAAGATAGGAAAAGGCATCTCCTCAAGCTTCTGGAGGCAGCAATATAGCCTAGAGCATGAGATGCAGCATCTGACATATCAGATACCCTGCTTTTCATGCTTACTGAAAACCGTAGCGCAGCAGCAAGTTGCAGGGTCAACTAGACGTTGACAAAGCAGCACCAGCTCACTAGTGTTTAAATGTTTCTATTCTTTCACTTCAGAAAGAAAAAATAAAAATGCAAACATCTGCCCTGTGGCAGGGGGCTGACAGCATCTTTTCAAGCAGGTCGTAAGACCAAATAGTAAGTACTCGGGGAGGTTGTTTTTTGGTGTGTGAAACAAACATCTTGCAAAAAGCTTCATGCATGGCACTCGTGGTCAGTCCAGACCTCCCATCTCTAAGAAGACACATCTACACGTGGGTGTCAGGCAGGGGGAAGACACCAGCTGGGTTAATGTTCTGCTACATCATGCGTTTGAGCACAGTTGATTATTAGGGCTTTGACCCTGTTTACGTAAGTGGGGCTCACTCACTTGTGCAATGGTGTCTACAGGGCAGCTACAAGCCAGTGAGCCCAGTAATATCCTCAGGTAGATAAGTTCCTATCCCTAAGGAAGAGGAACAGACCCATAACGAAGCTTCCACACCTCTTCCACACTCATCTGCAAGGAACAACACTCATGTGATGGATACTTTAAAAAAAAAAAAAATAATAATAATAATAAAAAGATAACACTGACACCAAAATATTTATTTGTTCGTTTATTTATTTATTTTTCTTTAAAGAGCATGAAAGCAGTAGGAAGGCACAGCTCTCCTCAGCTTTCAGTCAGTCAGGTACAGACAACTCAATCCTCTTTGGGTTCTAAGCCTCCTATCGGCCTACCTGATGGGCACAGCCTTCAGGCTTCAATTCTCCACAGAACGAAAAAAAAAACAAAAGCAAACACTGAAGTCCTCAGTGTAGATGCCCCAGGTTCTGCCCTAGTGCACCTATATCCCTAGTGGAGAAGTGAATGGGCTCTCAATCCCATGTTAAGCACCCACCTGATCTAACATCACACCTCAACACCTGAGCAAGTCACCAAAACTTCTTTAACCATCAACAGAGAGAATTCTTACAGCCTCTTTTTGGGATGTTTCCTCCACAGTGAGACGAATTACATGCTGAAGTGCCTACTTCTCTCTGCATCCTACAAAAGGGGAACCAACAACCAGCTCTGACAGCAGTACATTGCTTACAGATGCCTGCACTTGGTCAGCTGCATCCTATACTCATCTCCTTTGCTCTAAGTAACATCCCAGGATGGAAAAACACTCTCTGCCCCAAAAGGAGCATGAACTGCCTCCCCTGCCATGCCTGTGGTCCACACACTATCTCTTATTTTGTAAGGCAAGTGGTTTTCTCCTAATTAAAAGAAACCAAAGTGTTCTTGAAAGAAAATGAAGCGCCAATTCCCTTGGAGATGCGGGTGAACGTATTTCTTTCTGCAATGTCATTTTTAAATTATTGGGTCGCAGCAGCATATTATTCACAGTATCGATTCTGCCAATAGTGCTGTCACCAGCAATATTGGGGTGGGGAGATGCAGCGGGTGCCTCGCTCATTACAGCTATGTGTGTGCGCTGCCTGCTAGGCCCTGAGAGATGCAGAAATCCTGTCAACCTGGTTATGGGCCCTGAAACCGCCTTCCACGATCACCACGCCTCCATCCCCAAAGGCTGACACCTTTGCTGCTACTCCAGGCCTGGTAGCCCTCCAAACTATGATCCCACAGGGATTTGCACCTGGACTGATCCACCCCTGTACCCATGCACCGCCCTTCACTGCTCAAGGGTCCACTTGGCTGGATTTCACCTCTGCTTTCACAGGTGGGCAACCAGCAGCATCCCATTTTGATACCCCCTCCAAGGATGCTTATCCTCTTTGCCAGGCAGCTCCTCCAGGGCCACAAAATCCTGCTGAGGGACACCTACTTTTGTCACACTGCCAGCCACCTGCTGCTGCTTGCCACCATGCCACCTATCAAGAGTTATTAAAGAACCATATTCACTGTTGTCATCTAGTATAGTAAGATTTACAAGGTTATAGATTACAAAACCGAAATCATTTAATTGAGATTCCCATACATTGAGAGCTCAGGTACCATAAAATACCTATCTGTCTAAAGCTTTTTATTTTATAAACAGGTGTATTTACAATCAAGTCCTAAGCTCTCTTTTCCCCATCCAAACCCAGTGGAATTTCTAGAAACATTACTCTAGCACATTTTAGCATCTCATCTGTCACGTCTGCACAATATGGGATATGGAGAATCCTTAAACAGAGAAAAAAGAGCTCATTGTGTTATTTATGCTACCGGAGTCTTCATATACTACAAATTCAAAAGTTCTTCACTACTTTAAAGTTCTGGCATCTGTGACTTCCCTGTGGAATAAACCATCTGCACTTCAGCTCTTCAACAGTAGATGACTAAGGACTGTCAATACTTCAGTAAAGTCTGTAGACCCATCCAGTATGTTCCAAAAATGTTGAGTGTGACAGCAAATTTTTAAAAAGTGATAGAAAGAAACACTAATTAAAACCAGATTAGCTCTGAAAAATGTAGAAAGTAACAATTTCAGTCCACAGCTAGACCACAGCAGACAAAGTAGAACTTCCCAGATCTTCTACGACAGATATCGAGACGAATCCCTGTCTTTAAGCCAGTGTCCTATCTAAAATCTATCCCATTTACCTTGCTGTAAAAATGATCAAAGTCTCTATTTAACGAAACTCTACAAACCCTTTCAAAGGCTGGAATCAGAGATTGTATCATAGGCTTCTGTTGGAACAAAGATAAAGTAAACGTTATCTTGTTTCCCTGAGTCTGTAGGTCTCCAATGCTCAACCCATGGCTACAGGGTAGTTAAGAGTATGCTCAGATCAGCATTGGCACTGAAACCCATCCTTTTGGGAGCAGTGGCTATTATCAGGGGTGCAGGTAGAAAGGCTGAATGTTACCAGGTTTTGTTGGAAAGTGCAGTTCTGAGGTGAGCAACTCAGGCTTGTATCAGGAGCATGGGTTACAGAAACATTCTGAGTATGTCATAAATAACAGACTTCAGTTAACCAGAAGTGTATTTTTCCTTGATCAAGGATGGGTAGCCAAGTAGTCAGCATATTTATCTACCTTGTACAGAGGAAATCCGTACTCAGCTTGCCCAAGCGTTCTCTATAAACCTGCCTCTATTTTTCTTTCCCCTGGGTTAGAAGTTAGGTGCTTTTATATTTCTTGTTTTAGTCTGGGTCCTCATAACATAGACCTTTTTTTATTAGTTTTTATTATTCCCACCTATGATATAGCTCCCTTCCCCCACATTACCCACTACATTGTCACTACAAGGGAAAGAGAACAGAGAAGAAGGTAATGACAAAGCCTAAAAACTTTAGGTTTTAACCTAAAGTTTATTCTTCTTTGGCTGTTTGAGGCTGCTTGAAGCACGAATTCACTGCTGCTGTTTAAAAAAGAAACTCCCCAATTACCCAAGTGAGTCAGCTCCTGCAGAGGGACAGTTGGCTTGTCCATCACGTGCCAGCACACCACTTGCCCATGCTTACAGCAAGAACTTGATTCCTGCAGTATATTCTGCCACAGAGTGCATGGCTTTGAGGAAATCACAATAAAAACCTGAAAAACCTGAGATTTTAAAACTGCCGTTCCCCTTTCTAACAAGTCCGTACAGGAAGAACCTGTTAAAGTTCAAATACTGAAGCTGGGATTTTAAACCCGTGTGTACGTTTCTGGTCTATTTCACCAGTCATTAGCAGCATTAAATCAGGGCACAATATCTGCTAGGAAATGTAGTCATCTGGTACTGGGAAAATGCACTAGCATGTCTGTTTGATGTTCTGAGAGGGTCTGGTACTCCAAGACAGAAGATACCAGAGCTTTTCAAGTTCTGCTCATTATTTGCTTTGCAGTGACACAGGAAACAGTAAGGGCTTTAATCTGTAAATAATCTTTCCTTCAGGGATCTGGGAAAGACCTACAGGACACAGCAATTGCTTTTTTTCCCCCTCCATGAAATCCTTCATTAAAATACTGCTCACTCAGTAACAAGTTTAGGGGGAAAAAAAAAAAAAGTTTTTATGCAAAGTCAAAACTCCTGAACCTCTTTGCTCTTATGCTACAAACAGCTTGCTTTAGTTGCAGGAGATTGGGCTTTGCATAAGAATGCTTCATAGAAGCAGAGGGAAAACCAATTCTTAATACACAAGGGAAAAATTAAGAGGAAAAAATGTGCAAGATAAGATAGCCAGATGAGCAGTTAAATGCTCCAACACCTTGATCTCAGTACATCAAATAGAATACATCTGCTTCCGTGGAGACTGTGTCCTTCTCCTAAAAGTACCCTCCTCCCTGGGTGCACAGACATCCAACTTCATACCAAAGCCTTCTCAAAGATTTTTTTTTCTTTCCTCCACTTCCAGTCCCTCTCTGCAGCCACCCTCTCCCCTTCCACCACCTGACAGACTTGATACAGGGCAACCCTTCAGATTCCAGGCTTAATGCTGTACATCACCGTGATTGATTGGACTTCAGCAAAAAGTCTGTGTAATGGTTATTTCAGAAAGAGGGAGGATTAATTTTGGTGTGATGCTGCAGATCAATCTCCATTTCAGAGTAATTAGCTCCTGCAGCTACAGGACAAGCAGCAGAGATGCAGGTACCCACCAACAGCTGCTGCAGGGTTGGGAGCCAAGAGGCCCCTGCATGTCCCACATTTCTTACAGACACTGTTGGTGCCCAGCTCTCATGGTTTTGGTTGGAATGGAGTTAAATTCCTTCATACAGGCTTGTGGTTTGGATTTGTGATGAAAATAGTGGTGATAACACACGGATGTTTTAGTTGCTGCAGAGCAGCACTCACCCAGAGCCAAGGACTTTCCAGCTCCTTGTGCTGCCCTGCCAGCAAGGGAACGGGGGTGCTCAGGGAGCTGGAAGGGGACAGAACCAGGACAGCTGGCCCAGACTGGCCCAACAGACATTCCACAATGTGGTATCATGTTCTGAAATGACAGCTGGGGGAAAGGAGGAAGAAGCAGGAGATGTTTGAAGTTATGGCATTTGTCTTCCCAAGAAGTCCTTACGTGTGATGAGCCCTGCTTTCCTGGGAGTGGCTGATACCTGCATGCTGATCAGAAGCAAATTCCTTTTTTTGCTTTGTTTGCGCATGTGGCTTTTACTCAACCTAGTGAACTGTCTTTGTCTCAACCCATGAGTTCTTGCACTTTTACCGTTCCGATTCTCTCCCTGGGGAGGGTGAGCAAGTGGCTGTGTGGTGCTCAGCTGCCTGCCAGGTTAAACCACAACATCAGCAAAATGCAACATAAGGCTTCAGCTGGAAAAACAACAAAGAGAGGAACTGCAGAGCCACTCGGTCACTGGCTAACAAGTCATACCCTGCTAAGTCAGTGGGAAAGTCACCCCAAGGATTTAACAACTATTTTGGGGTCTCTGGAACAACCTACGTGATGAGAAGTGCCAAGTTTTTGTAAAAGCCGAATTCCCGTATTTTCCACATATGTAACCTGTAACCATAATTGCCCAGGTACCCTGCAGCTATGTAAGCTCTGGGCTTTGTAACCAAAAACAGAGAGAAATTCTGGCCACAACAAATTTGGTAAAAGTTACAGAGAGGAAGCAATTCAATAATCTGATTTGTGGTGGCTGGTTGTATTGAGGATACTGGAAGAAACACTGATGATCCTGAGTTAATACTTAAGAGCAGCAAATCAATACTTTGGGCCAAACTGTGATCCTATTTTAGTTCATTTAGATCTGTGAAAATGAATTGAATTACTCAAGATCTTCATCTACGTAATAAAGCTGGTCATTTTGGCATCGTGGTCTGCGAGTACTCATTACAGAAGCCAAACCACAGGCTTGCTCCAGATGGCTTGTCTCTACAGCACAGCATACATCCAAGGCACTTTACAAAGTAATCACCTACTGATCATATCCTTTCAATTAAAAATTACTTAATTTTTCCAAGTGCTGGCATCCATTTATAGAAATACCAGAAAATTATGAAGTGCTTGGCCAATAACATGCAGCTTTTTCTACATTACAGAATTGTCAGCTCAACAACATTAACCAGTTTGGTAAGGCAGTGCAGTTTGTATCAGGCACGTGCTGCATTTGGAAGTTTCTCCACCTCTACATCTGTGGCAGTTTCAGCCTTAGCAGGACCATCTGAGAGCAAAAATGAATTGGGGTAAAAAGTCTATCACTCTACAGCATAGATACAGATGAAGAGACTTTCTAGAGTGATTTAATTAAATGGAAAAAGCTCCAAAAGGAGCTCCAGCTTTGCTTGTTTTTGATGAAGCAGATTCAGGCTGACGCACACATTGGCAGACAAGAAGACACTGCATCCTTTTCTGGGATGCTTGCACAAGCTACAGACAAAGTCTACCAGGGTTTCATTCTTGGTGCAAACTTCTCAGAGCATCACTCACCAGCATCTCAGCTTGAATTGCTGAAGTCTCCTCTCTGGGACTGCACAATGTGTATTGCTACAGCAAAATTGTGCCTTACAGCAACAAGAAATGTGAGTTGCTCATACGCAAGGGTATATAAGATATTAGTTTCCTTTCGAGCAGACCTATGAAAAGGTGTATTCCACTTTCCTTTTTATCACAATACTGACAGCTATGATATAAATACAGTCTTCAAAATGAGCATGTAGACAATCAAAAAAGTGTATCTGCTGGGGACTGTAAAGCAGTTGGCCACAATGATCCAAAGGTGACCGAACTGTGCTTTCCCACCCCAAAGCTGTATGTTCGCCTTGGGTACTTGTCTCAGTGAGCACTAGCTGAACTCGTGCTAAGAAAGATCAATTTTCTTCACAGCAAATAGGCATGCTGTAACCTTTATTTCAGAAACCCCAGTATTTTCAGCTAACAGCTTCACCCCATTCTTGGTTGAAGACCTTTTCTTACAGATGTCACTCATGACCACAGACCTAGTGCAGCTGCTTATTTTTGCTTCACTGCTAGCATCTAGAGTCACTGCAGGTCATTGAAGAGACTTGTCTGGCTGAACAGCTTCCAGAATTGCAACAAAGGAGTTATTTAATATCCTTAGACAAAAGCTACTATGCAAATAAAGAGCACTGTGATGTACCAAAGAGGGTCTTCTGGTTACCATCTCATATTAGTCCAATAGAAGTAAATGGATTCTAGCCTGAGTTTGTGCCATACTGTTCCTTGGATAAAGAATCTGTAGTTTAAAATAAACCCTGCTAAACAAACTATAGTCCACTTAGCTTGACAAATCTAAACAATTAACTTGCGGGAAGCCAAGCTGCTTTTTCATACTCATGGGTCAGCTGCCTTGAAACAATGTCTGAAGTACAAATAGGCTTTTAGGGCCAGATTCTGATTTCATTCATCATGGTGTAAATCAGGAATAATCCCTTTAGAGATTAGTAAGAGCAGGATCAGATTCAGGCTCTCAGAGCTAAGCACAAACCATGTGCTTGCTGGGTTTATTCTAATTCTTCTAAGCACTAAGAAATTCTCCTTCAGCATGTCCCTCTCCCATTCTGCCTCTGAACTGAGGAGCAAAGACTCGGCATTGCTGCTAACACCCAGCAGAAGACATTTGAAAAATTATTTTGCCTACAAAGTTCCTAAATAAGCCTTGCAATTAGAAATAAAAATACTATTAAAAAAATCAAATTACACAGGCAGAGCACAGTTGTATTTAAAGACCACTCCTGACCCCTGAACCATGAAATGAACTACAGTAACCATCTTTTACAAGAAATAAACGCATTTAATTACTTTGATTTACAGCATCTGTCTCTGGTTCCGGGCATATATCAAAGGAAAACATAAGCAGAGCTTTTGCCAGATGCATTTAACAACCTTAAGAAGCATCTCAACAAGAATTACAGTGCCCTTACAAATGAATGCAATGTCATGTGAAGGTCACTTGTGTCCTTCCTCTGACACCTCTTTTGAAGGTTCAGGCAACAAAAAGACATGTGCCAGTGAATACCTCACTTATTTTTTTTGGTAAGATCAAAAACAAAGTTACCAGCTTGATCGAACTATGCATTACTGTGCAACTATATCAAAAGGATACAAGTTTTGCCATTCATAATGCTTGTGCCTGTGCACCAGTTTGAGTGTACGCATGGGAAAACCTGGCAAAAGAGGCTAAGACATGTCTTTCATATTTAGATCAAGATACAAATCTCACAAGAAATGGAGAACTACAAAAATCACCTGCTGAGAAAGATAGCATAAGCCTACACAGATACTATTCTCATTTGATGTGGAGCAGTTCAGTCTCTCTGCCACGATGCTTACAGTGCTTATGCCTCCCAAAGCAGCCTGCTGAGCAGACTAACTGTATGGCACCTTTAATTCTGGATGCCAAGTCCGTTTCTTTGTTCTGCACCTCCCAAAGAACCAATTCTTCAATCTTTAATTTTCCCAACACCTAAGTTGCTTTCTATGGGTTTCTGTAACATGTCTTAAAGTTCATGCATCAGGTTTAAAATCTTACACTGTGCACTCTTTGCAAAGTAAATTGACCTTTGAGGGAGGGAAAAAAAATCCCACATCCCAATAACTTTGGACAGGAAGTTGAATTTCAATAGGAGCTATAAGTGGAGTTCCAAGGGCTGTCATGTCTATGAAAGTTTCCTTCAGGAAGGGGAGGAAATCTGAATGGGTAACTTTGCAAGAAAGTAAATTTTTATCCTTTTGTACCTTTAACAGGACTCTCGGACGGTGATGACAGACAGGTCTAAGAAAAGTACTCTGCTATGCAGGCTGAAAAGAGTCCTGTTGGAATTGGATAAGAAAACCCGTATCATCAGTTGTTCATAAAAGTGCCATGTGCTCTAGAGATCAGGAGAAGTCAGATGCTTTGCAAGTCTCATTAAGCAGATGAGACCTTCAGCAATCGATTCTAACACATGTGCTGAGCAACAGCCCTGTGCTGACTCAGAGAGAAGCACACTACCCACTCTGTCTCTGTAAGATATTTCAGTCTTGTCTTCTAAAGAGTCTCCAGGTAATGAGCTGATCAAGCCCTAATGAGCTCATTAGATATGACAAGTCTATACTCAAGGTTACCGTGCACAACCCTATTCTCTCTTGGAGAAAGGTGAAACAGTCATGCAGCATTTATTCCTGATGGAAAAGAGGATTAAAAACCAAACGCAGTGCTTGGTCCTAGAAGCAGAAACACCTTAATTTCCTTGGAAGTCAATATTGTCAGCACCAGCCAAAGCCATGCTGCCACGTACCTGCCCGGGAGCAGCAATCAGCTCAGAAGAAAGCATGGCAGCTCAAGGGGAGATCAGAAAGATTGATTTTGACAGCTGTAAAAGCAAGAGGGTTTTTTAATATTCAGAAAAGTGTCAGTGCCTTAATAACGGAATTTCCATCTCTAAGAGCTACATTTGTCAAATGAAACCTGATTAGATACAAAAGTATAAAAAAAGGGATTTGGGCTTTGACAAATTTAAAGCGGTTCCTTTTGTAGAGGCCAGGACATCTGAGGGGGATGCTTTTCCAAATGAGCAAGTCTAACCTGGTTTTACCCTCAACTTGACCCTCAGGCGCCAGCAGCTGAATGCAACACCTCACAGTTTAACTGAGAACAAGGTCAGCAGCACAGGAGCAGGCAGCACCAGTTTCAACAGCACCACGCTTCACCCTACAGAAGAGCCGCCTTGAGAAGCCAATTGGTTTCTTCTAAGAGGTGAAAGAAAGAGTTATGCTCCACCCTGGTGATCCAACACCCAGTGCATGTATTTATGCCAAGGAAATCTGAAACACACACAGCAAGTGCACCAGGTTCAAGTAGGAACTCAGGGATGGGGATCTCCTGTTCTGCCTCCAGTCTGTTCCCCAAGAAGCTCCTCACTGAGGATACACACCAATATCTTCTGCATCCGCATATCACAGACAGTAAATTTCAAAGCAAGAGAGTAACAGCACAAGATTTTGCTGGCAGACAAGAGCCAGACTACTAGTACACATTTCCAGACTCAAAGACATGCCAGAAGTGTGGTTAGTGGCTCCAAGAACAATCTTAGGGCCGACTGACACCTCAATGAAATGCCGTTTTCCCAAAATGAAGCTCTGCTGGATATTTTTCATAAAGATACAGAAAACCTCTAAGTTTGCATGTGGCAAGATAAATTAGGGAAGTTGACATTTTGAGCAAAGCCTCATTAAGAAATTCACACATGCACGAAAGAAGAAAGCTGGGATGTGCAGGGCCCTGACAGCCTGCCTAACAAGGATTGAAGCTTTGCTCTCAGCTGCACTAACATCCAGCTCTTGGTCAGGCTTGTTCCCACAGAAGAACTACGCTTTTTCCAAAATATTAACTTTAAATGGGGCAAACACGGGACTTTGTGGGATTGTTTCCTCATCAGCACACTGGATTTGTGTATTTTAAGCCCCGGGGACAAAGAGCTACTGTCTAGACTGGGGCAGAGGGAAGCTCTTCTCTAATAAACAATAGCAGCAGTGACCACGCTGAGCACTTCTGGCTTATTCTAGTGATGTTTTGGCTTAACAAAGCATTCTTTGTCCACTGTTTTCAAAGCTATAGGTAAAGGATAAGCATGCCCTCCTTTTAAGCAGGTGGAAGCAAAGGCACAACAGAGCCACTCTCCTACTCCAACAGGTCAGAAAACAGCAGAGAAGAGCAGCCTGTTCTCTCACTGTGAGAAACACAGACATTCCTTTCCAAGCGAGCTGGGATGGTAATTGTAACCTATTGATTCTTTTCCATCCAAACCTCCAGTTTTCCCCTATTAAAAAATCCCAAAATGAATTGCACTTACATAGCAGCTTACTCAGCCAATATTTATACTCAACCCAGTATTGACAGGAGACTCTTGCCTTGCAGAGAGGCAACTTACTCTGAACTCCTTTGTTTCATTGCTATCAGCAAATGTTTCAGCAGCTCCTGCAATTACTGTACCACCTTGTACTTTTCAACAACCTTGTATTTTTCAACAGCCAGCATCCATCTCCTGCTCCTTTGCTCTTTGCCCACACAACCACTTATGTAGCTGCTTGAGGCTCATTTCCATTTGAGGCACTGGCCATCCTCAGTGCCAGAGTTAGAGTGCTTTAATAAAAGCCCAAGTAGGGCACAAATGTTTTAAGCAGGCATCTACACCCAATGCACAGCAGTGTAATTTAACTGTTGGAATAGGATAGTTCTGTTGAAAGGGACCTACAAAGATCATCCAGCTGCCTCACCACTTCAGGGCTAACCAAAAGTTAAAGCACGTTATTGAAGGCATTACCTATATGCCTCAAACACTGGCAGGCATGGGACATCAGCCAGCTCTCTAAGAAGCCTGTTCTACAGTTTGACAGCCCCCACAGTAAAGAAATTTTTTCCTAATGTCTAGTCTGACCTGTGAGAATCACAGCAACACTCAGAGGACCTATATATTATCAGTACTTTCTCCCCCCGAAAGCTTCCATGATCTTTAAGAATATGAAAAAAAATAGGAGGTATCTCAGTTTGTCACATTTGTTTCCTGTAACTTGAGTGAAATTCCATTTGCAAGAGACCCAAATTACTCCATTTTTCCTCTGTCTGGACTATGCATCACCGTTCTCCAGTGTCCTTAAATATTTTACAGAACACATACTTTACAGATGCACAAACACTTCCAGTTCCTCGAAGTGGCCAAAAAGCACCTGAATATTGCACACAGCTATCTACAGTTAAACAAGTCTTATCAAACCTAATGTGGTGGCCTTGGGGAAAATTTGTCTGTAATCAGTACACTCTTTAATGGGCTTGCTTTGTTAGGTTGTTTCCCAGCATACATATATATCATTGACCTAGCAAGCTAATGAAGTGGCCATCTGAGATGGCTCCAGCATCCCTACAGTTTTATCATGCTATCTGAGAAGTTGTGCAGCAGCTGCTATTTCACACATCCTGCTACCATGTTACAGGCTTTTCCTCTAGCTTTTCTGGTCTAAAGCAGTTTCTATTTTTGCATGTGTATTTTTGCAATATTCACATAAGTCTACTGCAACAGTCACAGTGAGCGACTGGCAGAGACACTTTCCATTGCTCTGTAAGGTCTCAGGAACCAAGCAAGCAGAAGCACCACAACAACTGCCATCTGGAAAGGAGTACCAAATTAAACTGTTCCTGCAGCACAGGTATCAATCACCACAGCTGACAAAGCAGAAGCTGAGATGATTTTTGTTGGTGATATGCCAAACCATGGCAACAACTGCACTACTCGGTGGAGTGGCTGACAGTGAATTGCTGAAGCCAATGTCCTGTCTCTAAAGTTCTACTGTCCATGAGGATGAAGATCATCTTTTAGTTCCCCGATTCAGAAATCAAGCTGTTAGTTAAAAAGAGCAGTGCTTTTACCTTTACTGGAGTCTCCGTGCATCTTACAGGATGAATTCAGCCTTCAGGAAACAAAGGTCCAATGCTGTCATCTGCAGCTGGTAAAATGAAGCTGAGATGGGAGGAGGTCCCAGGTTCTCAGCCCCAAGCACATCTTCCCACTGCCACACACATGACCTCAGGTGCAAAGTTTAAACGTCCTCCACCCTCCCATGTCTTGGTTCTCTCAGAACTGGGCATGCAGAGGACAAAACGTTGCAGAGTCAAGGGAGTAGCAGGAGAGACAGAAATAACCTGCAATAGTCTTTTCTCCTCTAGCAAGGAACAATTGTGGTACAGGGAGTGGTGAGGAGACATGCGAATGAGGGGATGAGAAACACAGGAGGGTACCAGGACAGTAGGACTGAAGAATATTTCAGTGTGTATTCAGAAAGGAGAGGAACAGAAGAGAAACAAAGAAGGCTCACCCCAAAGCTCTGGTAAAGCTTTTAACCTCTCACACTCTGTATTTTGATTCTGTAAGTTTGATGTTGAACTTATGTTAGCAAGGTAAAGGGCAAGCAAAAAGTGCATTTTTTACATTTCAGGGTGAATTTTTAGACAAGATTTAAGCCAAATGGTTGGGAAGAACAGCAGATCCATCTGTAAAATGAAGTCTGAAACCACAGAAGACCTGATCATACAGGTATTGCTTCCCAAAACAGCGAGTATTACCTAAAGGAGAAGAGCAGAAGATTCTGGAAAGAAAAGAGCAAGAAGGGAGATTTCTAATTCTTAGAAGTCCACGCCACAGGACTGATCCTTTCTTTATTTATTCAAAATCCACAGAATTGCTCCCAAGAGAAAAGCTGGGTGAACCTTCTGAAGAACATTAACAACTTAAATAGAAAAATCATTTCAAAGACAAGAAACGAAAATCCAAATTCAGGCATAATTTCAACATAGCCATCAGCCAACATAAATGGTGTCAGTGCAAGCCATGTCAAATTCAGAGGAATTATTCTGACATTTCTAAAGGCAGAATTTCCTTCTGGATTCTTCAAAAGAAATAATTTTGACCATGTCAAAGAGTTTGAAATAGACCTGGAATTAAGATTAAGTGAACCAAAAAGCAAGAATGCCTTGTGTGGTGGTTTTACTTGGGTGGGCAGCTGAGCTCCACCACTCTCTCACTCCCCCTCCTCAAAGGGAAAGGGGGTAAAAAGGAGAAAATAGAATAGAAAGGAGAAAATACAACAGAAAGGGCTCAAGGGTTGAGATAAGGACAGGGAGATCACTCAACAATTATCATCACAGGCAAAACAGACTCAGCATGAGGTCATCAGTTATAAATCAGTTTCAGCTGATTAATACTATTACCTATTACTAACGGGATAGAGCACTGAGAAACTAAAAGCAAACTAAAGACATCTTCACCCCTCATACATCTTCTTGAGCTTTATCTCTGCCGCTCCCTCACGGTCCCTCTCTGCCCCTGCTCCCTGTGGGGTCCCTCCCACTGGATGCCGTCCTTCCTGAACTGAGCCTGTAAGTGCTGAGCTCCACGGGGGGCTCCTCCACAGGCTGCAGCATGGAGATCTGCTCCATGTGGGACCCATGGGCTGCAGGGGGACAGCCTGCTCCACCAGGGGCCTCTCCACAGGCCACAGGGGAACTGCTGCTGCCTGCCTGGAGCACCTCCTACCCTCCTGCTGCACTCACCTGGGGGGTTTCAGGGATGGTTCTCATTCCTCTCTCCCACAGCTGCTGTTGCAGAGAAGTTCCCCCACCCCCTCTTTTCTTAAATCTGCTCTCACAGAGGCACAAACAACATCTCTTAGTGGCTTGTCTCTGGCCAGCAGAGTCCTTTGGAGTGAGCTAAAACTGGCCCTTATCTAACATGGGGCAGCTGCTGGGCTCTTCTCACAGAAGCCACCCCTGCAGTCCCCCCAGTGCCAAAACCTTGCCAGGCAAACCAAAAACACTTAGTTTGATCAAAACCAAAGTTACCATGACCTCATTATTTTTAATTTAGCTTTCTATTGAATCCATATATACCAGTATTTTTCTCAGTTTTGTCACCAAGTTAAGAGCAACATAAAAGAAGACAATGTCATACTGTAAGTTCAGCTCCAACTCAAGTTGTAGGTAGCTCTACACCATGTTCTTTTCTACAATTTTGTAGAGGTCTCAAGATGAATTATCACCAGTCTAGTTCTACACTAATCCCAAACCAGGGCTTTCTGCAGGCTGGTATGTTCCGACCCAAATACTCAGATGACATCTTGCAATTTGATTGTTTTTGCACCATAATGTAAGCAGGTATCTTAAAAAGAAATCCAGTTCTGAGCATGTGTGGTGTTCACTGAATTTGAGCTGGAGATATGGAACATGATTCTTACCTAAAAATCTGGAGGTGATGCCTTATGCTTCCCTGGCAGGGTCATTAACTGAGCTGGCAGATTTGATAGAATTAGATTTCTTTGTTGAGCTGGTACAGTACTGTGATGTGTCAGCACATACAGTATTTCAGATATGTACATTCAAGTCATTGATTGAGTAACCAGCTTCCAGAAGTAATGTGATGCCCTTTAGAAGGAACTACCTTTGTTTTGTGTTGGTACATCAAAGCTAAAAAAAAAAATTGCAAAAATCCACCAAACCTGAAAAACATCAGTAGTAATTATCTAGTCCAGAGACATTTTTGACTTGCATCCAGTTTAATACCTAAGCTTCACTGTGCCAGTTTTTGCTCTGCGGAACCATCTTTCAAGGGGATGGATAGCAATTGGTCTGGCTCAGAGGAGTTTTAGGGACACCTAGAGTATGTGTGGGCACCTCTGTCAGCAGCAGTCCTGTGTCAGAAGTGAACGTTTAGCCCCAGCAGGCTCTGACCACAGCCACCGCTTCCTCTTCCACTCTAACTCTTCGGGGTGAAGAACTACAGAGGGCTGAGCTCACATCAAAAACTGCTGCTGAGAGAAAGGACCTCTAAAGAAATAGAAGATCTACTAAAGAACAAGAGGTCTATTCAGATGATGTCCTCCGAGCAAGAACTCTGCACTTCAAACAGTTGTCACCAGATGCAGGGTACAACCATCTCTATTGTGCCTCATTTGCACTCCACTATACCCAGCCATCAGCTGACAGAAACAGCTGTCATTTTATGAGGTTTACAGATTTCCTGTCTGCCCCTTGGAAATAATGCACCCAGTCTCTGCCCAAAGGCTTTGTCGTCTAGTATGCGGGCGAAAGTCTCACTCTCCCAGCGGAGGGACACACATGTCGGTACAGATTAAGCAATTTAATCAAGAGCAGTTCAAAGTGCCAGAAAGCCAGGAACAAATTAAGTTCCACCCTCCTTTTCCCCCAGAATTGTATGTGAACAATTACTACAGTTTTTACAATTGACATCCCTAACCTCCCCTCACGCTTCAGAGCAAGTTTCTACCACTGTTATTGGGAGTTTCTTCTGCAAAATGCTCCCTGTCCCCCAGAGCTCCGTTTTCTTTACTTTACAGCTATTCACAGCTATGCATGTTGTACAACCCCAACTACAGGAGCTTCTCACATCCTCACAGGATATTTTCTGTTAAGTGATTTGAGTCTGCTATTTACAAGCTACACCATGGGAAACTCAACACCAGTAGAAAGAGAAGACTGGGTAAGAAAGGGAAAAGCGATCAAAAGGCTGATAGTGGTTCCTCCTGGCATTTATGGATGCCAGGGTGGTCCAGAGATGTTTCCAGAACAACAGAGACACATGAGACAGGAAACAACCCTTCTAATGAATTTGCCTCCTAAGTAGGCACAGACACTTAAGCTGATAATGTTTTATAAGTTAAAGATTAGTGCCCAGAAAACATATCCAGCTCCCACAGTTCATGGAAGGGATGATTCAGTTGACCATAACAGGTTTCAGAGGCCACTGGAGGTGTCCTAGAAATCAGCCATCTTCCTGGGGTCCAAATATGATGACACAAGGTGTCAAGAGACAGATTCCTGAGCCAGCTCCAGAAGATCAGTTCAAATGGCACTGAGTAACTACATTTAGGAAACAAAAGTCACATCATATATAAGATGCTGAAAAACAGGTGCCTATGGGTAGACAACTGCAATCCCAGGCTCTCCGTGGAGATCAAGCTCCCGAAGCCATGAACAGTATTCATGGTACTCAGGTGCCTGCTGGGCAATGAGCTGAATCTACCTTCAAACACCAGGCTGGCCCAGAGAGGAACTCTGCTCTGGATGGACTGCAAAGCCATTTATTCACCTCACAAGTGGGACCAGATGGATCACACCACCCAGGACTTGAGAGGCACACAGGACTTACCACCTTCCTGAGCTGAAGCCTGGGTTCATCTCTTGCCTTCTGTCGCAGATACAGTGGCAATAAAAGCAATATAAACATGCAAAACAATAAAACAAATGCAAAATAAAAGCAATATAACCATGCATAAACTGTAGCTTGCCTGCACGTTTCAGTCTCCTGTCCCATACAGATGTGTTCTTAGGAATATTAATAATACAACATTCCTCACTGTTGCAATTCTACTCTGGGGCATGAGAAATCGTAGACAGTCAAAAGATTATTTTTTAACTTCCATACCTCTGACTTATGTTTTCATTTTGCAGGTTCTTCTGCAGTCAAGCAGGACTACATACATCAGAAAGGGGCAAAGGCATCTCTTCAACACTTGGCCTTATTAAAAGGCACATACAACCTTGTTTTATCCTTTTTCAGCAATATCAGATAAGTAGAAAGTTTCTCTTTTCCTGGTCAGATACTTTATCCAGTAAGTTGTTAGACATTATTTTAGGTGGTTCAAATACATTATGTCTGAAGTAAACAGATCCACAGATTAAGATCAACAACCTTCCTTAAGTTTGTTTATGGATAGATTGGAGAAATGAGTTGCAAATTTAGGGGTTTAAAAAAAAAAAAAAATAATACTGTGCACACAGTCCAAGGTGCCTTTTCACCTTACCTGCTCAGGACTAAGAAGGCATGAAATTTCTGTGCAACAGACCAAGCTTTAAGGCTCCAGATCTGCCTTCCCCTTCCAGTTTTGTCCTATGGGTAGAACTCACAGCACACGATTGTACACAGGCTGCTCAGGAAATTTTTATAGTAATATTCACAGCAAAATTATTAGTACAAAGCTAACTGAGGTTACTCTGATACCTTTCTAATGAAAACATTCAATGTATCTTTAAAGGGGAACTGGCTGTTAAAAACATTCTTCCACTTGAGAAAGGCTCTTAAGTAAGAATAAATAGCTTTTGGATGCCCAGGTTACAGGTGTGCTCTATGCCAGCATCATTCTGCTTTTGAAAGTAAAAATAAAAAGGGTGCTGTAAGGGAAAGAAGGACAGGAGGAAGAAATCTGTCTCTTACATCACTGATGCACCTACCTACAGGTGAGTGCTACTTTAGATGAGACACTGTCAACACTGTACTCTCTTCTGCAAAGTATGGAATAGATAGAAGATATAGAAGGTTAAGAAATCCTTTAGATTATTCTGAAAGCTCCTTGGGGCCAAAACCAGCGTCAAGTATTTCAGCAAGATGTTAAGGATAGGCACCCCAAGGGGAGAGAGCAGATTTGGGCTGGCGTTTGCCCTCCCTGCATTTGCTATCTTTTCAGTAGGTAACTTGCCATCCTCCAAACAAGGCAACTGCCATCGCAGCTAGGCCAAGAAGCAGAAGTTAAAATAGAAAAATCAGCATTTGCTGTGTATACAGTTGCCAAGAAGCTATTTCTCCTTGCCTGTGTAAATAAATTGTCGTTTAGCAATGGCTGGTTTGCTCCAAAAGACTTGTGGGGAAGCTAAACACTATCACGGTGCTACTGCAGGGGGAAAGAGGAGGCATGGATGGGAGCATCGCCAACAGATGCCCCATTCCCAGATCCCCAATACTTGGGTTGAGTGAGACCCAAGGTGTTTGTGCACACTGCATGCCATCACAGCCAGCATCACGGGAGCGACTGCTGGCACTGCTGGAGCAATATAAATTCTGTCCCCGTTCCAAGGCCAAACTCCATGCAGATGGACTTACGGGGAAATGTCTTATTGCAGCTGATCATACGTGTTTGTTATGTATTGTACAGAGACACCTATTGACCAGTATATCTGGCTGTGAAGCAGATTAAATACTACTGACAAAACCTGAACTGTGAAACTAGGATTATTGGCCACAACTGTACTCTCTACTATTTGTTTGTTCTGACTGGTAAGAGTCTGGTGTGAGAAAGAAAAAAAGTTAAAGAAACTCTACACAGAGCATCTGACTAATAAAACCAAACACAAAAATGCATCCTTATTCTGTGTTCCCTCAGCTGGCGCCATAAAAAGCTCCACCAGGTGGTGGGATTAACAGCACTTTAAATTTTCTGTGGAGCTAGATTTGCTCTTACTCTTTTGCTTTCAGAAGCACATTTCTGCTTCACCACACTTTCAAAAATACCTTTGAAAGAAGCTCTTAATAAAAACATATTATTACCATCATTTAATGACAGCATTTACAATGTATCTGGGATAAAAGATGCTGTTATAGCCAAGAAGATGGAACTGCCATCTGCATGACCCTGATTTCCCCTCAAATAACTCCCAGTTTTCCATCAAAAGAAAACCAAATTGATAAGCAGATCCAAAACCTTAAACGAAGTGATGTTTAGTGTTAAAAGTTCCCTTCCTCAGCTGAGATGCTATCACCATTACTAATATCATCAAGTTTGGAAGAAAAAACTGCAAACAAGGTTGCAGGTACCTTTCTGGTTGGGATGCGTGAAAAATTCATACAAACAGCTGTCTCTACCGCACAGTCCAACTGTGCACAAATTGACTGAGCCAAAAGAATAGGGAATTGGATTTTTCTCTCCTTTTGCTCTGTATGAGACTGTGCTCTTACATACTACTAGCAGAAAGGTACAATACAAGTATATCAGACAGGAGTGTACTTTAAAAAATTATTGTTAAAAAAAAAGGTTTGGGAGAACCATAGTCTGGGGTTTTGTCTTTGCTAAGGTAAAGGATTTAAGCCTGCTGAAATGTTATCCTACAGCAGCACCAAAACAAAGTAAATAAAGTGAGAAATTGGCAGAGGAAGAGCACCAAGTTCACCATGGACCCACACCAGGATTTTTACTGTTTCAGGGATGATCAAGAAAACAAATGCCCTTAACTTATAAAAAAATCCACCTTCATTTATCCAATCATTCCCTTCTCCACCCCCAACCTCCGCCTGAAAGTGTGTCCAAACAGGTTAAAAGCTATCAAGTTCCCAGAAGCAAAGGGGCACACAGCCATGCCCTGCAGATAGCCACTGGCCACTGCCAAAAGCCAGAGATAGTCCCTGGGGTGGACCCCAAATTCTAACAGGAGAGCAGCTCTGCCAAGCCATTACAAACAGTGGGCAGAGTCCCACAGGCTTTGGACAAAGCCCTAAAAATTGAGGAGGAGTGAACATACCAGCTGCAGAAGGCCCCGGCAGGCATGAACCGCACAGGACACCATGAGTAGAGATCCAAGTATTTCAAAGCAGATGCTTCCCACAGCCACCCCTTCAGCTACAGCCATGTCAATAACCCCCAGGAGGAGCGTGCTGCTGCTAATTGAGTATCTTCTCAACTGCCAAGTGGCAGGAAGACTGCTTAGAGGCGGCTGGCTCTTCATTTTCCCTTCTGTCACTAAAGAGCACCAATGTAAAGGAACTCCCGGGGATGGGATCAGAGCAAAAAGTGGAGTTTCTTTTTCATATCCTCGAATTTCCTGTCTCTTTTCCACATTGAAGTTTAATTTCCTTTTCAAAAAGAGCTTTTCGAGCTTATGAAAATTGACCCAAAAGATTACAAGGGCTTTGTTACCCTTCCAATCTCTCTGAAAGATCCATAATTAGGGAGGTTTTTCCTTTAACATGTGTGCCCAGCAGGCAAATATATAATTTAGACTTACAATTATATGAAAGAGTTATTTCTGTGTATTGGACACATACACCCTCAACCTTTACAAAGAGTTGAAAAATCCTGCGTGTCTCAAAGGAGTAAATATATATCCAGGCATTTTTTAAACGTTTGTTTTCAATTTCTGCCCAAACTAAAATCAATCATTACAAGGACTAAGGTTGCATGTTTGCTACTGAGACACCTCCAGCACAACATCAACACACCTAACAAACAAACAAACTCGGAGATTAGTTATTTATACTCCGCTGGAAATTCATTCTGCGAGTAAGGATGTGCTGGTACCTCAGGCAGCCTGCCTGCTTTCCCCTAACGGAGCAACACTGCCTTCCCTCCCTCGCCGCACAGCCCACCCAAGTGAGAAAAAAAAAAAAAAAAAAAAAAAAAATAAGCAAAGAAATGAATCCATACAAACAGCGGGGCGTGGGACTCCGTTAGGCTTCTTCCCAGCCACCCAGCCACGGAACGGGGCTGCCCGGAGCCTCTCCGTTCCCCCCAGCCCACCTTTGCCCCTCTCTGGGGATTTTTGGGGGCGCAGCCCGGCGGGATAGGGCGCAGCCGCCCCGCTCCGGAGCGGCCGGCGGAGGATGCTGCGGGCTCCGGCGGGGCCACCCTCTGCTTCCAGATGAGCAAAATAACGTCGCCACCCTCCTCCCTCAGAATAAATAATAATAACAACCAACTTAGGCGAACGAGGAGCAGCAGAGGGAGCGGGAGGATTTGCAGGTAAGCGGGGGAGGAGGAGGTCGAGAAGGAAGAGGAGGGAGCCCGGTACTCACGGCGGGGCGCTGGGGGCCGGCTGGCGGCCAAACCCCATGGCCAGGGAAGGGCGAACCGATCGCTGCCGGCTCCTCGCCGAGCTGCTGCAGCCTACGCTCCCCCGTCCCTCCCCTTCCCTCCCCGGCAGGGCTTCCTGCCCGCTCATATAGCGCGCCCCCAGCCACGTGGAAGGAGCCGGGGCCCCCGGCGGCCCCTCCTCGGAGTCGGGCAAAGGCGGAGCCGCCCCCTTCTGCCCCCCTCCGCCCCTTTCCGCGGCTCTCCGCGGTGCTGCGCGGCTGATGCGCGATGCAGGAGGCGCAGGAGACGAGATGCGCACGGGAGACGAGGTGCGCGCACAGCCCGTCCCCGCCGGCCGCCAGCCCAAACTTCACCCCCGCTCCATCCACCGAGGCGAAATACCTGCTCCTGACACCGCCCTGCGTCGCCCCCCCCCCCCCCGAAACGTTTTTGCCCCCCTCGTTTTCCCTTCCGCGCCCCAAAAGCTCTCCTGTCTGAAAATTGCGCCCGCGCGGATCCCCGGCGCTGAGCGCAGGAGAGAAAGCTGAAAGAAATTCGGTGTTTTCCCGTGGGGAGAGCACGTTTTGCGTCATTAATGATGATTAAAAAAAAAAAAAAAGAAAGAAAGAAAAAAAAAAAAGCACATAGTAAATAATGCCTTCTTCACGTCCAGCATCTGACGTTTTTAAGGTTACTATAAAACGCTGCAGAATTAAAAAGCATCTTTAAAGAACGCCCCAGACAGATAGTTGCAACTGATAAAGTGTCTGGTTAAACTATTTAATGGCGCAATGCCAGTTTTAGGCACCTATCCTCTGGGTGCTCAAAGTCTGTGCAGGTTTCAACCTCACAGACTGATTTCCACTCCCTTATTTCTCTGGATTGTCCAGCTTTTCATTTTTATTTTAACTCCAGGTTTGCAATTTAAAAAGAAATCCTTTAGATTATTCTGAAAGCTCTTTGGGGCCAAAACCAGCGTCAAGTATTTCAGCAAGATGTTAAGGATAGGCACCCCAAGGGGAGAGAGCAGATTTGGGCTGGCGTTTGCCCTCCCTGCATTTGCTATCTTTTCAGTAGGTAACTTGCCATCCTCCAAACAAGCCAACTGCCATCACAGATAGGCCAAGAAGCAGAAGTTAAAATAGAAATTCAGCATTTTCTGCGTATGCAGTTGCCAAGAAGCTATTTCTCCTTGCCTGTGTAAATAAATTGTCGTTTAGCAATGGCTGGTTTGCTCCAAAAGACTTGTGGGGAAGCTAAACACTATCACGGTGCTACTGCAGGGGGAAAGAAGAGGCGTGGATGAGAGCGTGGCCAACAGATGCCCCATTCCCAGATCCCCCAGTACTTGGGCTGAGTGAGACCCAAGGTGTTCGTGCACACTGAAATGGCTGCATGCCATCACAGCCAGCATCATGGGAGCGACTGCTGGCTCTGCCAGAGGGATATAAAAACTGTCCCCATTCCAAGGCCAAACTCCATGCAGATGGATTTACTGGGAAATCTGTCTTCTTGTCGCAGCTGATCATACGTGTTTGTTATGTGCTTTACAGAGACACCTATTGACTGCTATAGCTGGCTGTGAAGATTAGATATTTCTTAAAAAAAAGAAAAACAACTTTGTAACTGTGAAACTAGGATTATAAACCACAACTGAACTCTGAACCAGTCTCTGTTCTGAGAGACAGGTCATCTACATATATGGGATTTCTGCTGAAAAGATGAACAATATTCTTTATTTAGATGCACAAGAGGCACTGCAGTTACTTTACATAAATGTCTTCATTAGAACAATGTAATAAGTAGTGAAAACAAGAGTGTGAACTTTATAAAGGTATCTGACAGCAATTAACTTTGCCATATTTGATAGATGGTTTTATCTCATCCAGTTAGGTCATCTTGCCTTATTTACTTATTTATTTATGTTGAAAACTAAACACTGAACTGCTGTCCTATCTCTTCAGATTTCACAAAACTCTGCAGTGGTGTTCTCTGATCCAAAGCCTGAGAACTGGTCAGAGGCTTGAAATAGGCATTTAGATCAGGTTCTCAGTCTCCACAGTGTCTGGAATCTGACTCTGGTGTTATGGTCTTTTAAAATTCAAAGAGGAAAGAAAAAAAAAAGCATGCAACATCTTCCTCTGGTTGCTGTTGGAACTTGTATGGCAAGGAGATGGAAGAGCTTGGTGGGACAGAACTTATGGCCAGTACTCTCAGCATCTGCTTCACAGCACCTAGATGCAGGTCTGTGTCTGAGAGAGCTCTACATCAGTGCAGGATTCCCTTGGATGCCAAACAATTACACAGTGACACATTTTTACCCTCCAGGACTCATTAGTGCTGGACATGGGAGCATCCGCCATGGGTGGCAGTTGTGATATGGCAGAACTTGCTCTCAATAAATATCTGGGAAAGGCAGAAAAACATTTCAATGCTGTAGCACATAAAAACACACAGTAAATACCAAAAGCTTGATTTGCAGAAATACACAGCAAGTCTGGAGCTCAAGCCAAGCCCTTAGCAAACTCACATTAAAAAAAAAAAATAATAAATAAATAAATAAATCCCAGCAATGAAATACTGCTTTTCTTTTATACTCTCAGATAAATGATTATTTTTTTTTCCTACAAGGACAATATAAAGCCTGAGAGGAATAATAAACATGAGATAGGAATAAAACACAGTGAGGATATTAAAATAGATAAAGCTATAATACATCTCTCAGGATACAGGAAGTTAAATTCATGTAGAAACATTCATTGGCCACAAGCAATTTACTGCAAAACAAACAAATGACAAAAGTACATAAAAAAGAGGGTAAATATAAGTAACCATATGGTAAAGAGGGATAGACACGGTATACTTTTGGGGTGTTTTGTACACCTGTAACATGCACAAACTCCCCAATATAAGTGACCATTCTAGGCAGTTCAGGTATCGCCTACATAAAAGGCACGATAGTAAAATTCACCTGATTTATCTTTGTGCATCTTGATCCTGTTGTGCCTCAAGTACTGTCTACTCCCAGCCACTTCAGCTGCAAATCTTCAGCTTTTCCCAAGCAAAGACTTAAAAACTTGTGCCTTAACTGATTGTGCCATTATTAGCATCGTTACACTTATTTAATTTCAATTGTCCCCCAGGATAAGCAGGAATAAACAGGTAGGTACGATTAGCCTTAGAGGCAAAAAACTAATGTTGATGAGGTTGAAGTGTCTACTAGACTTGTGTTTGAGTCTCCAGACCATAAGAAGGATGGCAAGCAAAGCCTGTTAAAGAAACATTTTGACAAGGAAGCATTTCTCTGTGGCTCAAACAAAATAAATATAGTAACGCAGAACAACCTTTTCAAAGTCAGGCTTATGTGCTTGTCTGATCAGTACCAGCTAACTGTTTCATCTCTCTTGAATGTCACAGAAGCACACAAGCTGTGCCATGGTGCAGTTTTTGAGACAAATGTTTTCCGCCAAAGGACAGCGCACACATGTGAAGGGCTCTACATGCTATATTAAATTAAACACGCTAACAAAACAGCACACTAATTGCATGTGGAAGTCATCCGCTGGGTAAATGATGAGAAAAACAATGAACCACACCTGACAGATGTTAGTCACAGCTTAATTTACTGGGGAATGACATTTATGTTCAATGGCAGAAATGCAGTATGGTAAGCTGCTCAGAATAGAAAAGATTCTTTTTTTTTTTTTCTTGCCAGGTGTAAAGATTGAAATAACATTGCACAATCCCTTACATCTGGTGGGACAAGCTGAACAGGGCTAAATGGTGTGGACAGGATTGCTCCAGGGAAGGCAGGTGAGCATTGTGCTGGGGTAGTACTCCCATTAACCCACATGGCTGGAAATCCACATCGGGCAGAGTATCTGAGATGTTACTGGAGAAATAAATAAATAAATAAATAAATAAAAATCTAGCAATTGTAATGGTCTAGAAAAATTAAGTTTCCCAGATGTAGACTGGAAAATATTTAGGTTGCATTACTTCTGTGAGCAAAAGCTAGTAGAATTATTCACTAAAGCAGCAGTAAGTCATCCATAATGCTGCTTTAGATCTGATAGTAACGAATCAGCTATTATAGAAGAACTTGCCACCAAAGATGACTGGGGAGTAACTGATCATGACTTTTTTCTTCTTAAGTTGTGTGGCAAGATAAACGTGATGAAGACCATAGCTACATTTCCCTGATTTCAGAAGGCCAAACTTGGGTAAACTAAGGAATTGCTTTAATGATTAGAGATGAGAACTGGACAAAAGACTCAAAGACTTGAAGATGGTCTTTCTGTAAACCAGATAGATGTTGTACTCAGATCATAATCTACATCTAAGAAGTTGAACAGACAGTTATTTAGAAAATGAGAGGACAGTTAACCTAAGCTTAAACTAGCATGTTATAGAACAAATTCAGAAGGAATCAATTTAAGTTCTGGAGATAAATAGAAAGATGGGATTAAAAGCAACCTGTATTTACCAGAGGAAGATTAAACAAGAATAATTTGAAAGTGCATTTGAGACAGAAAGTGATTCTCAAGAGAAGATTCTTGTAGTAGATTGTATTTATCTTTGATGAAGCAGGTGGAGTGGTACTAGTTGGACTTCTGGTAGTCCTGCTAGAAGCTAAGGGTGGAATGAGATTGATAGGCCAAAGTGCATGCACACTGAGCAGGAGCTATCAGAAGTTATAGACAGAGCTAAATCATTGGTGCTTTGTGTAAAAGTGGACTCAAAATAGCTTCTTGTGAAGATATGGCAAGAAAGTCCATCCTGCATTCTAAAGAAACTTGTGGCTCAAAATAAGCTTCATCCAAGGGTATCATGCCTTTGCACTGTCCCCAGCTGTCTCCCTCTCTCCTGTTTGGCCTCGTGCAAAGTGCTCACCTTCAGCTCCCAGCTGATCCAGGGCTTGCAGCCAGGGCTCAGAAAAATGGCTGCACAGCACATCTTCATTCAACTGGAGAGGGTCTTGTCATCCAAGGTAAGCTAAAGAAGAAGCCCACTGTTGAGAAAGAGGAGTTAGCCAGCCAATGCACGGCTCTTGGGCATGTAGGAAGGCTTATCTAGGTTGGGGGTTGCTTCATGGCTGGAAAGGAGCAAATCTGAGGAAGCTGACAATATGCCGTTTAGACCAAGTGAAGTGAAGTGAAACACACCCTTAGGAATGAAGAAAACCATCTGCCTTGAGATAGGAGCTCTTTGTTTGCTTCCAATTAAGGAGGGGGAAGATTCTGGTATACAAGAGGACTCTAAGCCGCCAGCCGGATGAAGCCGTGAAATGGGCAAATGAGATTTGCTCAGCCTAGCAAAATGAAAGCTGAGGGAGAATCCGATTGCTGTCGATTAATTGGGAAGTAAATGTCAGGCAAGTGAGGAATGCATAGCAGCTAAAGGAGCAATGAGTATTAACTGCAGGTGAATACGTTCAGGCTGTAAATTAAAATAGTGTTATTAACCAATATGTAAAAAGACAAATTGATGCAAAAGATAAAGCCTCTACTGGAGAAGGGAGAGCAAATTTGCTGATATTTACATATGGGGCTTGATGCATTCCCAGGGAAAATTTTATAATATGGTTTTCTGTATGAGTAAACAACTGATCTTAATGAATCAGACTTAAATCTCCTTATATAAGGAAATGTGTCTTGATGTTGCTTATGCTTAAGGATGTACATCACTAGCAGGTGGCATCCGTTTAATTGCTCTGAAAAGAGTAAGAAAGACATTACACAGTCTGGAATGGATTCTGCTGGTCCCAGCAAAGGCCGCCTTCCAGGACCCTTCCCTAACCTCTGATGGTCTCTGATGGGATGTCTCATTTACTCCTATGAGAGCACCGAGGTTATGACCAGACTGAAGAAAGCTGCAAATAGGAAACTGCTCCTCATAGGAAGTGCTGTTGAGATCTGTTGTTACTAATATGTTCACATAATCAAGCACATTCTATGCAACATTAAAGTTTCCCACAGATTTATTGTTCCAGAATGTAGTTTCTAAATACTTCATTTTTGGCAGAAGAGAGGTTTTCATTTTAAAATAAATAAATAAGGCTAGCTTGTATGGCGCAGTAGTGTTTTTAAAGCAAAACATGAGCTACTGTTCAGTTTCCTTCATTACTGCTAGTTTGTGTCACTGAATGTACTTTTTATCTTTACTGTCTTTTTCCTTCCTTCAATTGTACTTTGAGCAGTTTGAGAAGTCAAAAGAAGTTTTGATCAAGATATGAGGGGGAAAAAAAAACACCCTGCTGCAGTACCGGCTGACATTCCAGGTTCACCGCTGCTAATTAGAAAAGGATGTGCTTCAAAGTAAGCTTCACGAATTCATACAAGGCTGCAATGCCTTTGCAATTTCCCCTCTCTTCTACCATTACTCCAGGAGGGCATTTTTCCCAGGTGGAGGCTGCTCCCACACCGTGTGCCTGAGCATTGAGACCCAATCTGTCAATTACTTCAGACATTAGGGCTACATCCTCAGCATAAATCATCTTTTTAGCAACTTCCATAGGTCTATGATGACCTGTATCAGGCAGGGATCTACCTTAATCTTTTCTTTTGTAGGACACTCATTTTGTCTTTCCTTTTTTCCACCATCCATGTTATTAAAATTTCCATCCAAGTATCAGCCCTGTGTAAAGTATACATCATAGGAATGCAGATCGTAAGCAAGAAGCTGAAAATAAGCAATTGTCTAAGAAAAAAAATGCTGGGTTGTTACAATCCCTTTTTTTCCCATTGTATCTCCATAGATCTTCTCACTGACATATCCTTCCCCTCTTGACTTCAGAAATACACCCATCCTGTCGCATTTAAAATGCTGTTTTCTGTTCCCTTCTTTGTGCTGTATCAAAGCCTAGATAATGCCATCACTGGGCAATATCTGTATCTCTTATACTGAGATTGTTCCTAGCAGTACCCATCATGGATCAAGGACCTACCCAATATGAACACACCTTTGCTGCTGCAGCTGCCTTATACTCCAGCCACTCCTCCCTAAGGAGCAGTTGCATTAGGAGCTGAGATATTACCCTTATGGGATGCTCTCACAGCTCAGAGAAGAGAGATGCAGCTTCAGTCAAAATATTTTCTTGTTTTAGACCAGGAAAAATGAGCAAAGCAGGAACCGCCATGGATAAAGACACCAGGACTGAGTGAAGCTCATGCTCTGTCTTCCAGCTGCCTGCTGCAGTAATTCTGCTCTGTACAGGAGGCAGAGGAGCCGGCTGGCACCAGTCCATGTGAGGCAGTAGATATTCTACTGAATCCTCTAAGATCAGAACTGAGCCTGAAGCACATAGACCGGGGTAAATATCTCTCTTTATCTCAGAAACTAGATGGTTATGGACACTGATACCAGCTGAAGGGGGCTGAACATGCTCAGTACCTCAAATTTTCATTTGTCACTTAAAGGAGATGTGACTAAGTAGGCATAGTTTCCTGGGGTGGAACCTCAGAAGACTTGTCACTTTCTGCTTGTGAAGTTGTTCCTAACTGTGCAGACCAAATCCTTGTCATCACTCCCACAATAATGTATGGTATAGTTATGGTCAAAAAGGATCACATCTTTTTTTTTTTTTTTTTTTTTTTTTTTTTTTTGGTAGACAAAAGAACCTGCTACATTTTCATGTGTTCTTTTTGTTTGTTTGCTTGTTTGTTTGTTGGCTGGCTGGCTGGTTGTTTTTGTTTGTTTGTTTTGGATTTTTTTTGTTGTTGTTTTCTTTGTGTGTGTTTGTTTGCCATCAGAGTGCAAGAGATTTTTTTCAGTGTGCAACCTTTCAAATAAATTTAAGACAGAGATCAGCCAAAGGGTCTGGACAAGGCATCTGATCTGATTTCTGGAGCAGCACAGTCCACAGCAGTTTACCCAGTTAGCCCTTATTAAGTCAAGCTAAGAGTTTTGGTCTGAACAGGTGTTTTAAAAAGACATCAAAGGCTCAAAGAGAAAAAGAAGTGCTCTCTTCTTCTGCTATTATGTGACAACAGGCTTTCTCAATCACTGTACAAAAATAAATAAATAAATAAATAAATAAAACACCACCTGGATGTATCTGGTGGTTTCAGCCTCCAGCTGTTAATTCTTATTTATCTCTGCTGGACAACAATGCCCACTGGAAACAAATGTCTTCATTTGAAGGTCCTCAGTACGATAATCAAGTTAAAACTGTGATCTTGTAATGAATTAAGAACACTGAGCTTTTTCAGGTGGGATATCTCTGGCCAGATGTGAACTTCTTCCCAACAGATGGCTACAGAGCGCTGCTCACCAATGCCTCCCTTTGCAGGCAGCACAGAGAAATGAGTTTTTCCAGAATGAAGTTCCTCTCATCCTAAAGTGGCTGTTCAAAATGGACTAGAGAAATGTCCCTCACAGCATTTCTATTTCTCTCAAGCAACAGCAAAAGAAGCCTGTGGTGACTACCTCCCGTGTCACTGCCTGTATTAAAGACCTTTGTATTTAAGCAAGATGGATCTGACTCTCCAGCTAAGTCACTTTTTCAGCTTTGAATTATTTCCTTGGCTTTTCCCTCTACACCTCACACAGATGAAACTTAGAAACATCTCAAGCAAATGCATGAGTTTAATTCCTATATATATTCCTATATATGCCTCGGTCTTAAGTCCTGGGACTATGCAGTGGTGTGGTTCGATGAAAATTTGGTTAGGGAGATGTAGCTGGATTTCAGTACGCAGGCTGTCCACAGCCTGCATTTTTCATTGATTGTACTTTCTTAATGACATAGGCGCGGCACTAGCGAGAAAACACCTTAATATTTAGGGTCCTCCTGGAAAAATCGACTAGATTATGTAACTATTAATCTTGATATTTTTGTTCCATATCCGTTTTCAATTTTTTCTGATATTAACATCCCCTGCAGCATCACAGACTTCAGCTCCTTCCATCCAACTTGGTTTTCTAGCATCAGCTGTATCTAATCATACCGGGCTCAGCCATTAGTCCAGCCAAACAGCTGCCAGATGTGTTTTTTTTTTTTTTTTTTTTTTAATAAATAGTAACATCTGTCAAATTGTGCAGCAGAGAGCAATAAATCCATCCTTGATTTTTTTTTTTTCTCTTCCAGTTGAAGAAGACAACCAAAGAATTACACAATCTCTGCAACAAAAGACAAAGGATTCATGTAGCTGAGCTTGTTCCCTTTATTTTAAATCATGTGTATTTAAATGTCAGCGTGTTAACCATCACTCCGTAGTGTTTTATTAAGTCTGAAGAAAAAGAGTAATGCAAATCTTTTCTCTTGACCAACAACTTAACACTGCTTAACCTCTCGTGATAAATATTATCTCTTTTACATAATTACACGTTGCTTGCTCACCTGGGCAGCAGGCAAGGCTGAGTAGGAACTTGAACATGCAGACAGTTTCAGAAAAATGAGTGGCACTTCTGAAGAAGTTTTTTGTTTGTTTGTTTGTTTGTTTGTTTGTTTTGTTGTTGTTGTTGTTTTTTTACGTACATCTGCATCCCCACAGATGCCCAGGCTATGCTAGAGAACTGAGCTGCAGCCTAGACTTACTGTGCTATTTCTCATCAACTTCATCTTTACCTGTAAACTGATCCCATACATACCATGAAGACAGATCGTACTGTTTACAGTGTTGCATCCTCACATGCTCATACCATGTTTTTTTGTTTTTTTTTGGTTGGTTGGTTTTGTGTTTTGGGGCTGGGGAGGCAAGAATGGATCACAGCAGAGTGGACGTTCCTCACAAAGAATTGCATTTTCTTACCTTTTACTGCACAATATGATAGTCAGTGAGCTGAGACCACAAACAGACACATGGACACAGATCCCTCTGTGCTGTTGCGTGAGTGACTTACATCCATTTAGTTTTAGTTGATAGGGATCAACCTAAGTTAAATTGATATAATGTCAGCTTTGATCAATTTGTGAAGGTTCACACAACAGTTTGTGGTGGCTTAAGTAATCATTTTTAAGATTTTTGTTACCTTTAGTTAAAAATTGGAACATAAGCCAGTTCTGGTGCTACAGATGAAACACGTTTAGGGGTGGTTCACTGCAAAGCCGCCAAGGACTAGGCAAAAGTGAAAATCTTGTGGGATAAATATGAAAGTGTTAGAGGTGTGAAATAATTCAGCAAGAATTCAAACCATGTCTGGTATTTTGAAACTAATCTTTACTTAGCTAATATAATCCTGCATTAAAAAAAAAAAAAAAAAAAAAAAAAAAGTCGGGTGCTCACTTCTCCCTTTATTTTTCTGCTTTCTATTTATATCAAAAGACTTTTATAATCATCTGTTCACAACATCACACAAACAATCCTATGACAATTGGAATAATGTTTCCTAGAGGATTAAGGAAATTTGTAGAAAGAACCATTGCTTCATGTGGGAACAATCAAATACTCATTGCAGACATTTTTGTTCCTTAATCTTAATTTCTTTGTGCTGGTACCTTGATTTGTTTCTCAAATTTAACAGAGAAGGGTAAGAAGGCACTAAAAATCTAAAATTACAATGTAACCATATGGAAATATTAAGTTTAGGAAGTCTAAGCACTTAAACCAACTGTTCAGGGTATTTTCCCCTTAATGTGCTTACATAAATCACATTAGTTTTTATGAGAGTTATTTTTCAAATTTATAGACTTTTTCAGATGGATCTTCATCTCCCAAGGTAGCATATGCAGAGCCTTAGTATGTTTCTGCAAATTAAAGACTGCAGGGTTCAAATTTAAACTCTGACTCTGGATTTGTGGGTGTCATTGGCTACACCACTTATGACCGGACTTTTGGAAATAGCTTTTGGTTTTTAATGATCAGCTTTAGAAAGTTGAATTGCCATTTATGAATACCAAGCATTCAAATTACTTATGTAACACGCAGTATTTGTGTGGTAGTTTTTGGAACTGGTATGTGCTATGGTTTCATACATAGCAAGATAGAAGGGAAAAAAAAATCTGCTGTTACCTGAGCAAATACAGTGGATCAGAAGTGCTGTCTTGTTATGGGCTTCTCATTAGTGCTTCACTGAAATCCCTCATTTCTGGAAATAGGTGAATTGGGGAAGATCTAGTAATTTGGGAGAAAAAGCATATTTCTAGCTTGATGAATGTACTGAATGTTCCCCAAAGGTTCAGAAAGCAGAAGGCATATAAAAACCTTCCAATGTTTATTACAGCATTGAATAAAGAAATATTTTAATATCAATTCGGGGATGGCATAGTTCATGGGTTTTGAATTTTGTATTATTGTGAAAATCAATGATAATCTCTGAAGTGCATTCAGCTTGACTAAACCCAAGAGGAAAAAACAACACGTGGCGAAGCTTCCTCCCCATCTGACCCACAGCAGCTGTCCCCAGTGGGGCTGATTCTCAGCCCTTGCTGCCATTTACTATCTGTTTGAGCCAACTGGTGCTGTAGGCATTCCTGCAGATCACAGCATGTTGAGGTGCTAACGAGAGGCTTCAGCTGCCCAGCTTGCAGTCAAGAAGCAGAAGCCATGTCAGATGGCAGTCAGTCTCTGTGCACCTCATGCATCCTTCCAGCCAAACCAGATTTTGCCTCGGAGCTCTTTAATTCTCATTAACACATTTTTATTTTTTTTTTCTTTTCACTGCTCCCAGTGCAGGTATGGGTATAGACTTTGGAGGCACAGCTCGTATTATACTACCCACATACAACCCCAAATTCACTAGTATCTGGAAGGTGAATCTGAACATATTTACAACATAAATAAGACAAAGGTTTCTCACAACAAGGCTAATTAGTAAGTAGGCCAAATCAGCGAGCTATGCTGCTAGCTAGACCTACCCTTGGGGCAGAGTATGCATGCATCCTGACTCATGCCTTCACCCAAAGCTTAGAGTTTAAGACAGTTCTGTGCCATCTGAAAGATGCTCAGCCGTGATCCATGGGCTTGGTGTGGGAAGCAGTGATGAAACACTGATGTACAGTATGCACGAGGTCAGCAGAGATGACCACCATGACCCCTTCTAGTCTTACTGTCACTATTATTCTCCTTGTTCTACATAATGACTGACTCAAGGCTCCTCAGACCTTTTGTTTTGATTTGTTTTTTCAATATCACAATTCCATAAGTCTTGAGAAAGATTTAGGATTGTTTGGATCTGGGTTTTCTTTTCCAAATGTGGTTTGCTTCCTGTACCCCACAATGAGCATTTCTATTCCAGATCAGGCTTTTGCAGCTATGAAGTGCTTTGAATAACACAACCCTCCCTTTGGTTCTTCCATAACACTGGACTGCAGGTCAACGAATGTGAAGAGTCACAGCTACCTAATTTTTGCATTATTGATGTGAACTGGTGATTGTGTCATTCAGAATAAGACGACATCAAAACACGGTGATAAAGCAATAGGCACTGTGTGATTGCATGGGATGTTTCTATTTTCTTGTTTTGGTTGCTTGCTTTTTTTGGTTTGGTTTTGTTCTGTTTGGTTTTGTTTTGTTTTGCCTGGGAGCCCAGTCTTCTGTTTCTACTTATTGTGGGAAATATTTTTTCTGTTTCTTTGCCTAAGCAGTTAAACACAGCAGTAACTCATGATCTACAGTATTGGGAGCAAGCATGTATGTCTTGAACTGGGCAGTTACCTGGATTATATTTCAGTGAGACTAAAAATCACTTCTCTGTGTTAGAGAAAAGAAGAAATTCCTTTCCAGTTTTAATGGCAGGTAACCTGTGCTGGAAAGAAATGGACTATCCAACAAGATTTTCAAAAACTTAAAACTTTTAGTGCAGTTCAGACCTTATTCCCATCTCCTTCCCAGTTTGTTTCTTGGTTTCTGTTGCTGTTGAGGGTGGGGAGTACTGTGCTGTGCTGGGAGGGCAGCAGATTTACAACACACAGGAGCTGCCACCAGATTTTTCTAGCTTAAATGGCATTAAGAGAAAATATTTCATTAAAGGAAAAAGCAAAACAAAGAAGGATGAGAGGAAAATCTGCGTGGTGAAACACAGCATTTTTAACCAGCTGGGGCTGCTCCATCTTCTGCAATATGAGGTTTCATGGGAGACAGTTCCCTTGGAAATGCAGAGGTGTGACAGAGCTGAAAGCTCAGATACATCTGAGCAGGCTTGATGCTGCATGACCACTGTGCTTGATTAGACTGGTTAAAACAATCTACTAATTTATCCTGAAGTTGTTGGCTTGACGTTGGTAGAGAACTCAGTGTTTGGAAGCCTCCCTTTTTTGCAGGTTTTGCACTTTCTCACCCTTGGCCCATCACCAGGAAACACCTTTAAAATGTCTCAAGCCACTCATTCCACTTCTTTGCCATAACCCTGGAGCAGTATTTCTATCAAACATCTTTGCTGAGAAGTGCCTGTGCAGCTCACAGCCCCCTCCGCTCTCTCCTCAGCTGTCAGAGAGCACCTGAGGTGCTTCAGACTCATTGGGAATTTGAAGAATATCCAAAGATATCCAAAGTATCTCCATAGATAAAGTCCTCAAAGACATTCATAAATCTCAGCAGTGCTTTTCAAAGCTACTCAATATCTAAAAATGCAGAAAGTGGGATTTTAAAATCCCCAGCTGCTTAGGCATCCAGCTTCCTTTGATCCCCCTAGATTTTTTTTTTTTCCTTATATTGGAAAGATTCTTGCATCTACATAAACTTTTCAAAATCTACCCCAAAATGTTTTTTCCAGACAAATCAACTGTATTGGTCCAACACTGGTTAGTGTTTATTGTGGTTTAACCCAGCAGGCAGCTAGGCACCACACAGCTGTTCACTCACTCCCCCACAGTGGGATGGGGAATAGAATCAAAAAAAAAAAGTTAAAAGTCGTGGGTTAAGATAAAGACAGCTTAATAGGATGGAAAATGAAGCAAAAATAGTAATAATAACAATAATAATAAGGGGTATTATTATTATTAAAAGTAATACACAAAACAAATGCAATTGCTCACCACCCACCAACTGATGCCCATCCCATCTCTGAGCAGCAGCACTTCCTTCCTCCCTGCCTGGACAACTCCTCTGAGTTTTATTGTTCAGCATAACACCACATGGTGTGAGACATCCCTTTGGTCCATCTGGTCCAGCTGTCCTGGTTCTGTTCCCTCCCAGTTCTCTGAGCACCCTCAGCCCCTCACTGGCAGGGCAGTATGAGGAGCTGGAAACTCCTTGGCTCTGGGTAGGCACTGCTTTGCAACTACTGAAACATCACTCTGTTATCAGCATTGTTCTCATCCTAAATCTAAACACATCATACCAGTTACTAGGAAGAATATTAACTCTATCCTGGCCAAAACCAGACTAGAGGCTTAAACAGCAGGTAAATCAGAAACAGATCAAAGAATCAAAAGAATCAAAACCATTCCCCCTTGTCCTGTAACTTTGTACCTGTGTAAAAAGTCTCTCTCCATCTTTTTTTATAAGCTCCCTGGTACTGGAAGGTACTGGAAGACTGCAACGAGGTCTCCCCAGAGCCTTCTCCAGGCTGAACATCCCCAGTTTTCTTGGCCTGACTATCTTTGTGGCCATTCTCTGGACCTGCTCTAACAGCCCCACATCCTTCTTGTGCTGAGGGCCCCAGACCTGGATGCAGCACTCCAGGTGGGGCCTCACAAGGGCAGAGTAGGGGGGGACAATCACTTCCCTCCCTTGCTGGCCACTCCTCTGTTGATGCAGCCCAGGATGCAGTTGACCTTCTGGGCTGCAAGCATGCACTGTTGGCTCATGTTGAGTTTTTCATCCACCGCAACCCCCAAGTCTCTCTCTGCAGGGCTGCCCTCAATGAGTTCTTCTCCCAGTCTTGGAAGTCCAAGTCTCAACTTGGACTTGTTGAACCTCATTCGGTTCACACGGGCCCAGTTCTCAAGCTTGTCCAGGTCCCTGCGGATGGCATCCCTTCCTTCTGTTGTATCAGCTGCACCACTCAGCTTGGTTTGTCTGTAAACTTGCTGAGGGTGCAATCGATCCCATTGTCTATGTCATTGGGTAATGATAGCATGGGTAATGATAGGGTGCTTCTGCAAACAGCCTGCTGCAGCAACACTGCTGTCAGTAGGAAGCTCTACAGATGTCCTCTAATCTCCAAACAGAGTAAACACCTCTGTGCCACCATAGCAGGGAGACTCTCCTCATTATAGCAAATCAGAGCAACTCTGTTCTTTTTCAGAATATGCTGCAGCACCATGTGCCTTAGTGAGCTGCATCAGGCAAGCAAATTGCTGACTAAGCCATCAGTGGACAAAGATTTATTTCTAAAGAGGTTCAGTGAAATAAAATCACCATAGCAATGATCAGGTATCTGAGACTCCAGGGACTATGAACAAGCAGCAGAGTAAAGCCAGACACCATCAGTAGCTGAGGAGGTGACTAAGAGCAAATCATGGTTTTGATTAAGTTCACCCTTCTCCTAACCACAAACAGATCATCAGAGCCCTTGGACATCCTCTATTTGCTTATGGTACTTAAAGTTTGAGCCCTAAAATGCGGAGGGCAAATATAACTATTGTGCATTGGTTAAATCTCATGAAGTCCTGGAGATATGCAATGCTTTATCATTGCAGGTATTCCAGAGACTTTGAGGATCTTGCCATTGGGTTAATTTCTACTCTGAAATCTTGTCTTTTCCAGTTGAGAATAAAAGGCAAAAGTACCCTTACCTCCCATGTTAAGGCAGGAGTCTGGTGAAATAAAAGCAGCATACACTGGTGCACAAGCAACGGGGCTGGGAGACAGGGGTTGTGTCTCTGCTTTCTTCATCAGAAGTTTTTTGTGGTTGTCCCCTATAGGTACATGGAGCACATAGGTACATAGTGACACCCAAGCAATTCCTTAACTACTGAAGAGCAGAATTCCCTATTTAAGTTATTTTCACATCTCCTGCTCATCCAGCCACGGTTACGGTTTGGCTTGCAGTCTGTTTATAGTCAGGTGCCAGCAAACTTCAGGCACAGCAAGAACCAGCTCACACATGAGTATGGACGTAGCCTAAGATAGTTAGGAAGCCCACATCACCATAGTAACTGCATGCTGATGCATTAATTTTAGTGAAATAAACGAAGCTTGTAAGTCAAAGGGTATTTACACAGAGCAGTAACACATAAAGATACTGCAACGGTTCTGGGTAAGACAGACAGGCTTTCCTGACTAGTTTATCCCACTTTTCAGGAGGATTGACTGCCTGGGTGGAAGACATTACTAGTATGACTAGGCTGCTTTCAGTATGTGAGCTGGCATGTCCTGGTATGGCTTGGGTATATCTGCACAGCACTGCACTGAGCCATGTAGGACCAACCAGAACATGAATCAGCATCTCCAGTACTGGACAGATATTCAAAATCTGTGGTTCTGAAAGCAGGTTTTGCTATTTCCTGTCCCAATAGCAAGTCTTGCCTGTCATCTTTTCCATATTGACCAATATGGGATGAGCTGGCCAAAATCACAGAATCACAGAATCACAGAATTTCAGAATTTCTAGGTTGGAAGAGACCTCAAGATCATCGAGTCAAAGCATGGAAGCACGCTGACTTCCCCTTTAGTAAGAAGTTTGCAGAAGTGTTAGAAAAAGAACTAATGTCCAACTTATGCAGGAACATAGAGGTCTGAAGGAAGACTAGAAAGGTACTGAAAAGAAGAAAGATTAAAAGAAGAAATGCTATTGGGATCCCTTAAGTCTCTAGAGGTTGTCACAGATGAGAATGAAGCTGGGGAAGGTTATCCCATCTCAGTGACAGTGCAGTTGGGGTTAGAGCTGGGCAGAGGCAGAATTCAACCCACCTACATGAGTTACGTCTAATGAAGTCATTCACATTGATCCCAAGTCCTTTTATAGCTGATGGAAACATCTGCAGGGGACCACTCAGACACATGACCTGCTCAGACACATACATCATGAGGGCAATTTAGGTGGTGTTGAGGTGTTTGTTCTGTGCCTCCAGGATGCTCCAGCAGTTGTAACTCACAAAGCCTTTCTATTTCCTATCCTTAATTTTTCTCTCTTTCTGTTCTCTAATCTGAGTTGGTGAAGGATTCAAGGAAAGGTTGACACTGGATGATGACCTGTAGTGGTTATCCAGGACAGAATTCCTTCATGGAATTTGAATGCAGCACATAGTGTGTGAGAAACCTATTCATGTTTCTGTTCTCTTTTTTTTTTTTTTTCTCCACACCACTGAGGAAAAAGTTAACGTACTAATGTTACTTTGGGGGCTTTACAGAAGGTAGTAATGAATGGGCTTAGACTGTCCACATTTTGACTTAGCCTCTGATATGCTTTTGGGTAAGGATGGAATTGCCAGCAACAACATTGTAGCTGCTAACAGCTTTTACAGCCTATCTCATTGCCTATCTCTCCAGATTAATGGAGCAACATATTATCACTTTTGCTCATCAGGGCATCAGTGGACATGTCAGACTCAGCTGATGCCAACTGCCACTTCCCAACAGGGGTTAAAAATCACCTTATTTCCTTGGTTATGTTATCTCAGGAAACTTACGATGTGTCCATCACCTGTGTTTCAATCTGTTTGCCTTGTATCTGCCGAGAGCAAGTGAAAGCATGAATGTGTGTCACAGTGAACTGCCAGAAAAACTGGGCTGAGCATCTTCACCTGTGCAACCCCGCAGTGTGTCCTTCTGAGAGCAAATCCCAGTCCATCACATTCCCTTCCACCAGCATGCCCAGTGGCCAGTGGTAGGTAGGAAAGGTGCCCATGGTGTCCATCACAGAGGACCCCATGGAATAGCCCAGATTTCCAGATAACCTGTACCCTCATGTATGTGTGCCAATCTACAGACTAATATAATAATATCACTAATATAGTTATATCACTTATTATAATATAATCAACAGAGAGTGATATAAAAAGCCACCTTAAGCAATGTTTTAGGTTTCACCTGCTCCTCAGATCACATCTCCCAGGATACTGTCAATACATCTGCAGTCTGTTTTCCTCTTATTGTTTCTCTTAGTAATATTGTCTTTTGCACAGATTAAGTAGTTATTCCCTGATCTAGAAAACAGGGGAAGGAAAGGAAGAAAGGGATCAACAGTGTCAGACACTCAAAGACTCACCTGGGCAGTAAGCCATTTGGGTTCCTGTTGCTGTGCTAGTAAAAACTGAAATGTATTATGCAGAATAGAATGACTTCAGCAAAACAGAAAATATGGAGCACTGTTGTTTTACAGTTGAGGTCTTATTTTGGAAGATCTGAACTGAACATTTTCATCCTGTGAGGCCTGTTATAACCTATGATGACAAAAAGAAAAAAAAAAAAAAGAGAGAGAGAGAAACATTAATAGTCAATTATTATATACATATATATATAAATGCACACACACACGTATATTAGTCAGCAGGAACATTATGCCAAATCTGAAATAAAAGCATACATTTTGGAAAATAAGCCAACAGCTGTAACAGAAAAATAATTGTTCCATCTCATCTTCAATTCTAGTGTTAGCAGTTTGTTCTCTGTATTTGTGGATGGATCTTGACAAAATTGTTTTCCATAGATATAATAAATAGATTTTAATGAGAAAAGACAGAGTAGGGTATGAGCGATGATGGAGTATTTAATACAGAGGTTAGGCTTTGAAAAAAGGTAGTGAAAAAAGGAGAGAAGGACTGATATGAATGAGGATGGGAATGGGAATTCATGTGACTCTCTTTACTGGTTCCTAGGTCAAGTTATCAAATCAGTTATTGAATTTACCAACTTAAAGCACTTTGGCTTTCATTGATACTTGAGCATGTCTGTGCCTTTTATTTTTGGACATAAAACCTGAATTCCAAAGTCACCAAGAGCCAGACTGTTACAGGTTTCTACGTGTGTAGCTATAACAGCAAAAGTTTTTAGGTGTTGACCAATTAAGTCACTACCTATAAAGATTTAAAGCCTTTAAATTTGTCATTTGAATGCCATTGAAAATGTCAAGAGTGGTTTGTACTGTAGATTAGCCCAGGTCTCAGCAGGGCACAGAAATTATGCTATGGCCATTACCAACCTAAGTTTCAAAAACTAGCACGTGCCTTCAGGACATATACTGAGAATGTGTAAATTGGTATTGCAGGATACAGCTCACAGCAGGATTTTGTGTAAGGGTCTGCAAAAAAGTGCTAGATCAGCACAGGTAGTGTACATAGTATTTACTAGGAGAGCAGTGATATTTGAAGAATCAAATGTATTGATTCCCATCGCAACAGCACTCACTCGGCAATGGGGATTTGTCTTAAAGGACAGGGGAAGATAGCTTGCTGAGATCAAAGCTAATCCCCCATTATAGACAAAGCTTCAGTATAAATAAACTACCATCAGAACCAAAACCACAGAGGGAAAAAGTGGCAATGCCCATCAGTCTATTTTCAGGTGGTGTGTTGAAATATGCCAAAATGCACCAAAATATTATTTTTTTTTGTACCCCCCCAATATAACTCCCTTCTGAAGTCAGTCATGATCTTTGAAGAGTCAACAAGGGTTTCTACAAGCAAAAGCAAAGAAAACACACTCTGATGTCTCTATAAAGGGTAACATCACGAGGGAAGATTTGCAGCTTGTTAAAGTCATAAGTCCTATCGGCATCCAATTTACAGAAGCACAATGGCAGAAATGTTACAGTAGATAAACATTGAAACCTTTGATATTTAATGACTCCACATATCAGAGGAGAAAATTATCTGAGAAGACCTCTGTATCTGTATATAGGTTAAAGTCTTTGAGATAAGGCGTGGTGATTTATTAGTGAAGATGTATAAACACCAGCATTAATGACTTATCTGATTATATCTGCTAAGGATTTTATTGCGCACGGTGTGTATCCTAAACTTTGGGGGTCATCAAGTGATGCTATATACAAGAAAAATAAAAACTTAAGCTAAAATTTGAAGGCAATAAACTAACAAAATCCACTTCCAGTCTTACAGTGATTTTAAAATGCATTTGAAGAGCTGGAGTTTTTGATATCCCTGGGTCACCTGTTTGAGACAAACTCATTAGCAGTATTCAGGTGAGTTTGATGTTATTTTCCTTTTCAGTCAAAGTTTTCAAAACTATTAATTGCCATCACTCCTCAGCTGTCCCTGTGATGTTGCAGAGAAACATGCATAGGCACCTGAGAGAGAAGGCAGCCAAGTAAGGACATGCTATGCCCTGGTGCCTGTGGTAGATAAGGACGAGCAGTTTGATATCAGTGCTTCTGCAGAGTAGCCCAAGGGCTATTTTACAATGCCCGCTTGCCTGAAGAAGGCAAGAGGACCTCTGAGATGCCCCAACCACTATGCCTCCTTGCCACCACCCTGACAACACCCTTCACCAGGATTAGAAGAAGCGATGATTCTGTCTCTAAACATTTTCCTAAAGCTATGCTGGTATCTTTAACTCACTGATAATGTAGGCTTTGGGACATCTTCATGGTGCTCTCAAAGAAAGGAGAAGCCAAGAGGAAGACAGAACTGATAATTTGCTTCCTGTTTGCTTTGGGGATCGGAAGGGACTTATCCAGAAAGATGGTGCACAAGACAAATATTGAAATTGCTGAAGTGCCGTCGTTAAGATGATTCATTCAGATAAAAGGCTTTGATGGGTCCACCTTGCTAAACTCATGTGCCAAGTGCTGACTGCTTGGTGAAAGCCACATCTGTGTTTCCTGACCTCCCTGTGCCTTTTCTTCTCCCTATTCCATGGCCTCCTTATATACGATATCATATAGCCAATAAACCTTTATGCACAGGAGAAGATGTCTGGGGATCTGGGCTGACAGACAGGACATTGTAACAAGCATTAATCAAAGGCAGTGCAATGCTATTTTGTAGCCTAATTAAACTCAGTATTACATTAATAGCCCATTTACAGCTTCTTTGCTTGCTTCAGGACTGACTCATTAGTTGATTCATTAGTTCCCTTCTTGATGTTTCTTACATGTTTGTAGTCAAAATGTCTTCAGTGAACGGGACACATTGGAAGTTTGAGTGCGATAACTTCCTGTAGCCAGGCCCAAGGAGTCCCTTGAACTCCAGGGCAGAATAAATCAAGGCAACATGAATAGGTCATTCTTAAATGCTGTGTTGTTGTTGTTGTTGTTGTTGTTGTTATTATTATTATTATTATTATTATTATTAATTATTACTTTCCTCAAAACAAGGGAAAAGTAATAGGAACATCTGTTTTAGGAATAAAACATAGGAATATGTTTTTTCTTGCAGCAAAACATATGCTCCACAGCGATAAATATGCTTTGCTGACTACTGCTGCTGACTGTAAACATGCTCTCCAGGTTGGACTGGATGGCTTTTGTACCATGGGACTGGCAGGGCATCCAAGTTTGTCCCCTGTGTCAACCAAAAGACAGTGTGGCTGAGGCAGTTAATGGTCCTCCTGGCAATGCATCCATTAAGAAGCAGGGCAGGACACAGGCTGTCACATTCACAGATACTCTGGAAGTTCATCCACCCTTGATATTTGGGCAGTATCTCAGAAAGATCATCTGAGTGAGGACTCCAGTCTTCCAGCAGCCTGCAGAAATCCATTTTGAGGATGAACACCAAAAATGGGAGATAGTCTGAGGACAGCCCTCTGTCATGCCACTTCTTTGCCTATGATCTTTGTCAGCTTATTGGAAACTGCAGCAGCATCTAAATAACGGCAGGTTGGGGAGTGAAGTTTTGGGGGATTTGGCTGAAGAGGGCATCAAGGCAGTTTGCAACATCCCTGACTTGTGGCTCACACAGACCAGCTGCGTTCTGCAGCCTGGTCCAGCATTAAGGATGTTCTTATGATAATGTCCTCTTTGCTTATCTGAGATATAAGTAAGACTTTCCCTTTTATTTTAATAAATGCTCTGCCCAGCAGTCTGATTTCTTTTCCCAGTGAAACTATCCTCTTTCCAATAATCCCTCTGGCAGCACAGGCAGTAATTCAGGTCACAGGTTTTGACAGAGAAACCACATCATCAGCAAGTCACTGCTAATGAATATCTTTTCCTTGCCCCTTGTGGATTTTTTCTCATGTCCAGCTCTGCTGCTTTTAAGTGCGAGAGAAAGATCTGTTGCAGCAGCAGCACAGGAGCCCTCTAAATCCTCATATGGGGCTCCCCTTTGCTGAACTTCTAATTTCATGAAAGGGGATTGAATCTGGGATGCAAACGAAGCAAGCAGCAAAGTCATAACCAGCACTGGGAAGTGTGGAGGAGGCAATAGAGGGAGCAGCTGAAGCCACAGAGCAAGGGTTTGGTTTTCATGCAGAACTGCTGGGGTGCTTTGGTTGACCCTCAGCCGCAAAGGCAAAGTGAAGGAGGACTCTTTCTTCCCAGTGTTGGCCACTTGCACAGGACGAGGAAAACACAGGGCAACAATTTTACCAGGAACAAGACACTTTTCCATCACATCATGGCTGTTTCATTAGAAAATTCAACCAAAAGAGCTCAAAAGAGTCAGCATATAACCACAGACCGGATCCTCTTTTACTCTGATTTCAGTGCCTGGGATGGGGAGGCTGGGAGCTCTGGGCTGGATTGAGGCTACAGACAGACTCTTGCAATGAGTCAATTGCTGCTCCCACTGTCATGTCAATAAATCAGCTGTATCTGGACTGATTTCAGTGGTACTCTGCTGGATTTATACCTGAGAGCAGCAACTGACCTTAAGCACATGGTCTGAAAGGGGGTCTAGTTCTACTGAGCCAAAGCCATTTAGAGATTTTCCAACTGCTTTTAATTAGCATTAAGGCTAGATACACAATGAAAGAGTGCATACTAGCCTGAGAACTGAATCAAATATATCTAACCTGGGTCAGCTCCTTGGACAGGTAAGTTGATGGATCTCATGTCAGCTCCGTGCACTAAAATTTTTGTAACCAAAAATAAAGACATGGCTCCATAAATGTCACCATGAAAGATCCATGTTTCATTACATAACAATAATATTTTAATTTGAGCTTGTTGCTCAACTGCACGCGTTTTGATTGCTCATTAAAATTAATAAACTACTTTCTCTGGAAAAGACAATACCCGCAAATACATTTCAGGAAGAAGGTGACAAGAAAACAAGGACAATGTGACAGCTCAGCAATACCCAGAGCTCTTCCTTGCTATAACGTGGTGCAGACAACAATTTTGCACAGCTCCTTAGCTGGAGCAGCTGTCTCCCCTGGGCTTTCCAATCTTTAATTTCTGTGACCCTGCGAATCTGGTGTACATGCAGTGTGTGACTGTTGCTTCTACACGGAACAAGCCGCATTCATTTTTTATTCTCACCAACCACAGAACTCGAAAATCTCTTCCAAGGTGGTGTGAGAGTTCATCCCTGGAAAGACATCTGATTCTGGTGGGTGGATTTGATCACAGATTAGTTTTGAGAAGGTGGGAAGGAGAAAGAGATGTGTTGGCTAGGTTTGAGGAACGTTTACACATTTTTCTGTATGAAGACGGGGACCTTCTAAGATAGTGGTGGAGTAGAAAGGAAGGGAACAGAGGCTGTGAAACCCACAGACCAGATGGGTTCATGGCTGATGGGTGCAGCTGCCACCAAAGCCTGTTTTTATAGCTGTGCTTTTCCTTTCTTCCTTTCCTTGTTCTTTTCTGCCAGGACAGTGACACTGGGCTGCCAGAGGTGGACTGAGAAGCTCCCACCTGCATCTGGTGGTGGTGTCCTGCCAGTGGTGATGGTTACAGCTACGGCAAGGCTGAATGGACATGCTGGAATGAGTCCAACAGAGGGCCACCAAGATGGTGAAGAGATTGGAGCTTGGAGCACATCTGTCCAGAGAGGCTGAGAGAGCTGGGACTGTTCAGCCCGGAGAAAAGAAGGCTCAGGGTATATCTCATCAGTGTCTACAAATACCTGAGGGAAGGGTGCAAAGAAATTGGAGCCAGCCTCTTTTCAGTGGTGCCCAGTGCCAGGCCAAGAGGCAATGGGCACACACTGGAACACAGGAGGTTCTGTCTAAACATCAGGTAGCACTTCTGTGCTGTGTGGGTGACTGAGCCTTATTGCAAGCTGCCCAGAGAAGTTGTGAAGATCTCCTTGGAGATCTTCAAAAGATATCTGGACAGGGTTATGGGAACCCTGTTCTCGGTGTCCCTGCTTATGCAGAGGGGTTGGGTTAAATGACCTCCATATGTCCCTTCTAACATCAACTGTTCTGTGATTCTGTGACTCCATGAATCCATCAGTTTAAGAGAGGTAAGGCTGGAGCAGTTTCCTGCCCAAGTCCCACCAGAGGCCAGGCCGAGCATGCATTCCCAGCAGGCACATGTGAATACACACCGTTATATCACATATATACATACAGGCATGGCTGGCCACACAGAACAAACTCTCAGAGCACACACATGAATATGCACAGCACCAACAACCTCATCCTGCTCCCCTTTCTGGCAGAGCAAAAGGGAGTATGTATACACACACATATGTAATAAGTCATCACACATGTACATAACGTGTACTCCCTCCAGAAGCTGGGCTCAGGCACTCAGCCTGCCTAGCAGCTGGCCCTGGCTCCCAGTCTCCACAGCTGATGGCACCTGGAAGTATGAGCCCCCAGGGCCACAGCTCTACTCCAGGTGCTCATGCAGACTGTCACACACACACACACACACACACAAAGCTTTCCAGGGCTTTCCAGGTCCCTCCACCAGCCAGCTCCAACTTTGGTCATGCCCTCAGAGACCCACTCACCCAGCTTGGTCCTAGACCATCTCACCTACTTGCCATCTGATCCAGTTTGGTCTACACTACCAATCTCACACTCATTCACACACCTGCACTGGCTCCCGTTGCTGCACCATGGACGTATGGGCCCCAAGATCCCTAATCCCACTCCAGTTGCTGCACTCAGACCCCCATACACTGATACACACACAGAGTCCCTTACCCAGGAAAAGAGTTAGAAATGGGGTCTAATGAGAAGACAGGACAGGCTGCACTCATGAGAAACGGTGTGACCAGACAAGTGTACTGATCAGCAAACTGTTTATACTCGACCAGCCAATTTATCCCATTATACCTTAATTTTCTGACACTTGTTACTTCCCAAACCTTGCTAATTCTTCCCTTCCCCTGCCTTTGTTTTCTCCCCTAAACATCCCACAAAAAAGCCTTGTGCAATCCCCAGATGCTCTTCCCCTGCATCGTGTCCCATATCCCATGGAGTGATCTTCCTTAGTTAGTGAGGTGATCTGGAGAGCTGCTTCATTGCCCCATGGGGTGAGTGGACCAATGGCCCATGGGGCTGAGAGTCTGCTGGGGCAGGCCTGGCAGGGGACAGGACAGGAGCTCGTGTTTCTGACATGAACCAAAATTAACACTTGGATTCACTGAGCCTCATTTGTCACAGTTTCTTGAAAAACACTTACGGGAGATTTGTTGGGATGTTTAGATACTAGAATCACATAAAAAAAAAATGGCTCTGGTTCCTCTTTATTGGGTAAGAGATTTGCCCATCAACCGACTTGTGCCTCATTCCGTCAGTGTGGGACTCTGCTGAGCTGTGAGATGTGGGCAAGACAACAGGGAGCAGAAAATGGAACTGTATCCAGACAGACTACATCTGTTGCTTTCCTCTGCACAGCCAGACATTTGCTGTCCTGACAGCATCTTCTTCCATAGAGTTGTATGAGAAAAATTGTAACGGTATGTTTGCTAAATTTTGGGGGAGATAGACAGTTTCAGATACCTCCAATATGTGTGCAAGATGGATTTGGCAATCCAATCTAAGGGTTCAGCAATGCCATGCTACATAATAAACATGATTATCAGAGTAATACTCAGGTTAATCAATGCCAGTCTAATTGGATTTCCTTGCTGATCACTCCCCAATCACGATCTCAGGAATGATTTTCTCAACATAAGTAAAATGGATGCAAGGGAGATCAGAAATACTGCTGGCTGAAACTGAATTTCCAATTACTGTGATATTTCCAGTTTTTTATTTTCAAAAGCTCTGCCAAGTGATGTTCTAGAAAGAGAGGATCTTCTGTGATCATCTGGTCTGATCTGACCAGCAAATGAGTATGTCAGGTGCATTTGTGACCCCTGGAAAGTTCCTAAAGTTCCCACCAGGTTCCTAAGAGGGCTCAGCCTGAAGCCAGAAAACATGGGAAGAACTAATGTCTCTTACAGAAAGACAGCTGTTGGTTTGGGCTGTTTATAGAGCTCCTAATATTGTAAGTGTGGCTCTTAATCTCCAGATTCCTCCTTCCACCTCAGAATGTATACAGAAGGTATGAAAATCATATGTCAGCCTGGAGCTCTCAAGTCTTCCAAACCTTTATAATAGACTTGGGAAACATACCAAAATTCTGACATAGTTTTGAGGATATGGGACTGCTTGATTTATATCTTTAGCACCTAACAATGCAGTAGAGACACCAGTGACCTTCTGCGATTTCCAAACTCTCATCACACCAGGGGGTCCCAAGGCTCCACATCAGGCCTCAAAGGCACCCAGCAAATTTGTATTTTAATGAAAGATTACTGCACCTGGCACATCTCCACATATATCTTAAATCAGCATTTTTCTGGAAAATTAAATTATACAGGCTGTGTAGACTATAGATTTCTTTCCTGACTGTCCTCAAGTTACAACACTAAGCTCTATCCCTCTAAAGGCTACACTATGGTATACAAAAAACAAAAAACAAAAAACAAAACAAAACAAAACAAAACAAACAAACAAACAAACAAAACAAAACAAAACAAAAGACTAGGAAAACTGGGAAGTCTTAAGAGCCAAGGAATTTATGAGTCTCCCAGGAAAAGAAGTGTCTTCAATGTCTAATTTGAGATCCATTAGTCTGTTTCCAATCTAGAGCTATCATATGGTCTTAGATTGCTAATTTGGGATAACGCTTATTTACAACCCCCTACAAACATGCCATTGGATTGCTCAAAGCCTTCAACAGTTGTGTATTGCCATCATCTCATGACTGAAAGGCACAGATAGACCAAGATACATCCTCCCTTCCTTAAATATTTTACTAGCTCTGCTTGGGGTTTTTCTTTTCCATCCCTTTGACTTGCTTGATTTATACATGCCTATGGATTACGGAAGTATAGTATATACATGTATGCTAGGAGCAGACTGACTGTAAATAGAACAAATTAAAACTGAACTACTGCTGAGAAAAATCACTCATTAGAATCCATTTTTTCTTTTTCCATCTAAAAAACAGACAAACAATCAACAAAGAGACAAACAAAAACAAAACAAAAAAAATGCAAGCAAACAGCAAGGAAATTGCTGTGGTGGCCATTTTCACGCAGGGCAAAGGATCTGTGCTGAACCATGAGAAAGGGAACTACTGTGCCCTCCAGCAAGGACCTAATAAGTTTCCTTTTTTTGCTAGCTGAAAGTTGTATGGATTTGCTGTCATGTAAATATTGTTTGCACACAGTGATGAATTCAGCAAATGCAGTAGTACTTCCACCTGGACTCAAGGGAGAAGATAAAAGAAAGATCGATACTTAGGTTTAATGCCCAAACTGAGGAAGATAGACAGACTACAGTCCCCTCAGACTGGCATAGAAAGTCGTAAATTGTGGGATAAAGAGTGTGTGATAACACGTGGTAGAGCGGGTCCAGGGTTCTGGCCCTATACTGTTTCATGCCCCTCAAAGGCTTATTCCATGATGCAGGGACGATGGATCATTTCCATATGACCATGATTTCCAAGAACTTTTCAACTGAACCCAGATGTTCCAAGTCCCCCAGAAAGTATTCTTCTCTCTTGATGGTTCAGCCTCTGGCCTTTCTTTTAATTTCTGGCATACCTCAGTGTTCCCTTCTTTAAGCCTTTTTTCAAACAAGACTTTGGCAATAACACACAGCCATTAAAAATTGCATTTCATTACTGCATTCTGCAAAGTTAGGCAGTACGTCATCACCCTTCTCCACTCATGCTCACCCTTTGTATGATGTACTGTGGCACACACCATATGTAACAGAATGCAATGCACAGCTGCAGAGCCCAGCGAGCAGTAGAACACCTCCAGTGCTTTGTTCCTGAGATCTTCCTTCATCTGATGTGAAATGTTTTGAAAGGACTGTGCTAGGTTGTGTGATTAAAGACTCATCACACACAGAAGGAAACCCAGAGGCACAAGGGCCAGGGTGGTACCCACTGAAGGGTGAGGTGGGAACGTCTCTATGGACACCTCACAGATCCAGGTGGGTCACTACCTGAGGTATGGGATGCACTATGAGATTCAAAGGAAAAGCATGTGGGGCTGCGTGAAACTTATTAGGGGATATTTAGGGAAGGAACCAATGCAGGGAAAGGGAGGGATGTAACTGGTTTGGGAAAGAGCAAGTATGGGAAAACAGAGGGATCAGGGGATCAAGTGGCCAGTTGGGTGCAAACAGGTTGCTGGTCAGTATGCTTGTATGCAGGTCATGCTCCTGAGCAATCAGCCCAGTAGAAGAGAGATGAGGGGAGCAAGGAGGTAGCCCTATTTTACAAGAAGTCCTTTCTTCTGGCAATGAACTATTTCATCCCAGGCTTTGCTCTGGCACAGCACACCAAGAGAGGAGTTATTTTCACCCCAAATTAGCACTAATGAGTTGTGAAGACAGGAATGTATCTTACTTCTCCCTACGCTTTTTTTTGTTTGTTTGTTTTTGTTTTTGTTTTGTTTTGGTGTATCTGTACAGGCACTGTCAACTGCCCACAAGACTGAAGAATTTGCTTTCTGATTTCCTTACAGCCTGTTGTATTTGTGTGGCAAAAAGCCTCATTGGGAACAGCAAAACAAAGGGAATTATTTGTATTAAACCAGGCACATACAGACACTAAAGCAATTCCACCATATAAGCAACCTCCAGCCTTGAATAAACTCAAAGTTAGTTCTGAATTTGATAGTTGTAGCTTAACCCTGCTTGGGAGCTAAGCACCATACAGCTGCTTGCTCGCTCCTCTCCACCAGGGTGGGGGAAAAAGAACTGGAAAGGCAAAAGAGAGAAAACTCATAGGTTGAGAAAAAGAAAATTAAGTAAACAATCAAATAAACAAAACATTCAAAGAATAAGTGACATAAAAGGCAATCATTAACCTGAGGTGAGCATAACACCACATGGTATAGGACATCCATTATGTGAGTTTGGGTCACCTGTCCTGGTTCTGTCCCCTCCCAGCTCCTTGTGGAGCCCCTCCCAGCCTCCTCGTTGGCAGGGCAGTGTGAGAAGCTGGAAAGTCCTTGATGCTCTGTAAACACTGCTCAGCAACAACTAAAACATCCTTGTGTTATCAACAGTGTTTTCGTCATAAAACATAACACTGCACAAGCTATTATGAGGGAAAATTAACTCTATCCCTGTCAAGACCAGTACACCAGTTTAGAAGTCTGAGAACTCTCAGAAGTACCTAATCCTTATAAATAATAATAATAATAATAATAATAATAAATCCCTATAAATCGGCAAAACACCTAAACGCTATCTGTGTCATTTTTTTTTGGCAGATGATTATTAGTGACATTATGTTATGGGCAAAGATCTAGGTTACGATATGGAAGAGCTGATAAATAAAGCCAACTGATAAGCAGAATTCCTGTTGGCTGTAAAGTCCTTGTTTTTGCTTTCAGTGTGCTTGGCTGCACCCTGGATTCAAACCATTATTTCTGAGCCTGGAAGCCCTCCAATCTTTTGTTCTCCGCCAGACTGATGTTCTTGTCAGGTGCACATCAAAGATAGACTGCAGTGAAAGGGAGCTCTGCATGTTTGGGGAGGTGGCAGGGATGCAGAGCAGACACACTGAGCACAGAGCGCTGCCTTACACTACTGCAGGTTCCTTCTCAAATGTGAGACATTTTTAGCAAAGCTCTCCGGGCTCTGTGGATTGAAGTACTGCATGGGAAGTCTTCTAATAAGTTCTTCAACTATATTGCAAAGACAAAAGGGTAGAAAAGCCTGAAGTGTACTTAACATCCATTTTCTTGGTCTCTTCATGCCACACCTTGTGGGGACAGTCTGGTTTACTATGTATAGTTCCTTCTTTTTTTTTTTTTTGGTTGTTTGGTTTTGTTTTGTTTTGTTTTGTTTTTATTAATCATTGCAAATGCTTTGGGATGCCTTCTTTTCTATTGCCCAAATCCCAACCACAATTTCAAATAAGACCAGCTCATGAAACAGCCTGTGATTTTTAATCACTCTACTTTCATGCATGGTGAAGTAACTCCTTGTGAATCTTACAGTTCAGGACAAAACACAGTGCAATGAAAGAGAAGTGAATTGTCTCCCCATAGTCAAGTGATTTGTGAAAGCCCCAATGTAGGCAGATAACTCTATACCACTCAGAACATCACCCTCTTTCCTACCGTGCTGCATGTGAACCCCACTGAAAGACGAGACTTTGAAATTTATCTCATTGGTATTTGCTGCATGGATTTCAAGTCCTGATGAAGATGAGTTCTGCTTATGTATGAAAAGGTCTCATGCATTTAAGAAATGAATTTATGTTATTTGGTGACCCAAGCCCCAAAGTGAGCATATGTCCATCCTCACACTGGTAGCTTTCCTCCTTACTTGCACTGAGTTCCTGAAGAAAATTGAGACCCTCAGCTTCCACCAGAGCCCATAGGGGATGAAAATGATTCAGTATTCAATTGGTATATCACACTGAGGAAACACCATGGGGCCTAATCTCATGCTGGTATATTAAAAGTCCTTAAAATGTTTATTTTGGCATTAGACTACACTTTCTTCAAACAACCAGGAACAATATGCCTCCCTTAGGGCAGAAGTTTGTTCTGATGATATATGTAGCATGTTTTTCTACAGCAGGTGGTCTTGTCAAAATATCATATTAAATTGATAACCTTCAAGGAAACATCATGCTTCACGTGGCAACTGCTTGGTATTTTGTGATGACAGGGAGAGCTGTTCCAAGATCTCCTACTCTTCCATCCCCTATAGGTCTTGCAAATAGGTAGGTGGCACGTGTATGACACCTGTGCTGGTGGTTCTCACACCAAATCCTGTGCCATTTGCACCTTTGTTAAGTGGCCTTAGGCTCAGCAGGAGGCATGCAGGATGAGTAGGCGTCTGAAACAGAGGCATCCATAAGGTCAGGCTGTGCATGCATGGCTAAAATGATGCTTGTATCTTTGTAAATACTTGTCTCAGAAAAAGAGAGCTGCTCTAATTATGTGAGTTCTGAGTTCTTTCATGGTCATTATCCATTAGAGAGAAAGAAGTACTCCTCGGTCAGTTTTTTTTAGAGGAACTCACCTTTCTTTTTAAGACTAATTGAAACTGATGCAGATATGGGGTTGTGTATTTTTCTTTGGGGGCAGATGAGTGTGCTATTTCTTTATCCAAACTCTTATCTACCAGAGAGTTTAATTAGAAAAAAATAATAATATATCATACATAAGCTAAAAAGCATTTTTCCAAAGCCCCCTGAAGTCAATAGGTAAGGTGCTATAATCCTTGCCAATTTCAGTGATTTGATCATATGCACACACTCTTCTGAGGCTACAGACATTGCTTTTACTGGGGTCTCAAGAGGTACCAGTCCTAAACCTAGGGCAATTCAATAACAAACACTGGGACAACAATGTGGTTTCTATCTTGTAGACTTTACAGTCTTCTTACTCATGTTTTTAATCACTATGTAAATTCCCTGTTTCCCTGGTTCTGTACATGCATCCCACATGGCTCATGCATAAGCATTTCAAAATAATCAAAATGCTTCCATTTCTAAGTCCAGTTTTATTACATTCTTAACAGTTTAATTTTAAGGTTAGCAGAATGGACAAATTTCACTTCTGCCTTAGCAATGCATGACCTTTAGCTTTCCTTAAAAACACGCCTCTCCATCTGTGTGATCTTTACAAGGCAAAATGTCATTAAATTTAATCTAATCTTTCTCTTACAACTCTTGCCGGGGCTGCTTCCACTGCTGCCCTGGGCTCTGTTGACTCTGTGTGGACCACGTTCTTATGTGAATAAAAGCACATGGATTGAGGCAGAATATTCTCACTTGTTATTTAGGTTGTGAGGCTGTGTTACTCATACCTAACCACCACTGGACCTGGAGAGGGTGGGACTAAGACATACCAACTAAAACATAGTTTTACTAATACATGTATAAATTGCAATCTGCATTATCTCTGTGAACAAAGTGATCCTCCTGTTAGCATGTAGCGAGAAGTAGGGGACTGCCAGTGATTCTCTGCATGTCTTCCTGCACATAACTTAAATCTGCACTCTTTTTCCCTATTTCCTTCCCCAAGTCTTTTGTTTCAGCCTGTACTATAACACAGAGGAACTGATGATAATTAAATTCATGCTTTGGTACTAAATTAATGGGAATCATTGACAAGAAATTTGTACATATATACACACATTAATATATATATACATATATAGCTCTTATCTGTATATCTCTTCATAATTCATTATATATCCAATTACCTTGTCTATAACTTCTGTGTTTATTTCATTACTAAATTTCATACTGAGCACCAACAGAGTCCATACCAAGTTTATGAGTGCATCTCCTCTTTCAAAGAGCATAGCTTAACTGTTAGAAAGTAGCACAACAGACTTCTGTTCCCAGGGAGGTAGATGCAACTTGGAGTAAGAACCTGAACAACAATGTATGACATATTTTCATAACGAGGCTTCCAAGAGCAAGTTTAATCTGGATTATGCTCCCTTTGATTCAAAGTCATAGTTGTTGCACATTATATAGTAGTCTTGGTGTAGCTGTCCTTGGGCAACTTAAAACAGACCCCAGAAACGTGTCCATAATTGTTGCCAAAATGGGAACTTTCTGCAGTACAGCCCCTTGTCTTCATTGCTATAAATGTTATAGCAAAGACTCTTGGAGATGATTCCTGGCAGTTTTAGACCACTGAAACTCTGTCAAGAAGAATATCCTGGACCACTCTTCACATCCTAGTGATACATCCTGCTGTGCAGAGCAAGGATATATACATAACAGTGCACGTGTTGTACTTACTATAAGTAATTGCCTGGTGCTCAGTACAAATTCAATACTCCATGACATGCAGCAATCTCTGTTGTCACTGGCTACACCACAAGAACAGCAGATGCACAACACATTCCTAGAAAATAAAATAATCTCATAAACTGTAAACACAGATTAACTTCATCTTTAACCTCACTAATCTGGAGTGTTTCAGAGATTCTTAGACAGTACATAAATGAAGTTCTGCTAATTGTCTTGAGCAAAATTAGATGAAGTAAATTCGTGGCTTTCCTTGATTAGGAAACCAAATTCTGTTTTGTAATCACACCCTTTCCTGACAGCAAAATTAAAAAGATAGCTGGGAAATAGCCAACAGTAGCATCGTAGTGGAGGGGGTATATAAATATGTATTAAAGGAGAGCAGCAGTGACAGTGTTCTCCGTATGTAGCCAACAGCTAACGCAATACATGGGCAAGGGCCTATTTAGGGAGCAATAGGTCGCTTCATTCAATAAGGCGATAATCTGCTCCTCTCTCTTCCCCTTGATGGATAAAGTTTCCATCTGAAACCAGAGTGGATTATTCTCTGTGTGGAAATTGGATTATGGCTGAAGAAAATGGAGCACTCTGCTGTTAAGTCTCATTAGACAGAGGCTTACACGTCACCTACCCACAGCTCTGCTTGCTTCAGGTGCTGGAGACACATGCTGACAGCGATGCAGGCTGATGTGGTTCCAGGTGCATATGACAGCACTTGGCAGCTCCTTGGCTTCTGTGGTTGTAAAGAAAGGACCTGGACTTGACAGCTCTCCAGAGAAAACCCTTCTGCTTTGGGCTTGACTAAACCTTCAGGGTTTGCTTTTTAAAAATAAATAAATAAATAAATAAAATATTGGCTTTACATTGCAAGGAATTCGTAGCAGAGGGACTGCAGGGGTGGCCTCTCTGTGCAGAGCCAAGCAGCTACCCCATGTCAGATCAGAGCCAGCTCCAGATGGCTCCAAAACGGACTTGCTGCTGGCCAGAGCCAAGCTTATTGAGCATTTATGGTTGTGTTTCTGGGAGAGCAGATCTAAGGAAGGGAAAGAAAAAAATAGCAATGAAAACAACAACAAAACAGCAGCTGGGAGAGAGAGGAGTGAGACCTAGACCTACAACCCCCCAGGTGAGTGCAGCAGGAGGGCAGGAGGTGCAGGAGACACACAGCACAAGTTCCCCTGGGGCCTGTGGAGAGGTCCCTGGTGGAGCAGGCTGTCTCCCTGCAGCCCATGGGTCCCACATGGAGCAGATCTCCACGCTGCAGCCTGTGGAAGAGCCCCCACAGGAGCAGGGGGTCTGGGGGGAGCTGCCACCCACCCTTGGGGCACCTGTGCTGGAGCAGTTTGCTCCTGGGGGACGGATGGACCCTGTGGGATGGAGCCGTGTGGGACTGGTTCCCGAAGAGCTGCTGCCTGTGGGCAGCCCCCGCAGGTTCAGTTCGGGAAGGACAGCATCCTGTGGGAGGGACCCTGTGGGGAGCAGGGGCAGAGAGGGACCGTGAGGGAGCGGCAGAGACAAAGCGTCAGGGACAAACAGCAACCCCCTCAAAGAATCAGAGAATGGTGGTGGTTAGAAGGGACCTCTAGAGGTCATATGGGATCCAAACCCCTGCTCAAGTAGGGACACCTAGGGTTGGTTGCCCAGGACCATGTCTGGGTGGCGTTTGAAGTTCTCCAAGGAGGGGGACTCCACAGCCTCTTTGGGCAACCTGTGCCAGTGCTGAAGCAAGTGGGTTAGGTTTTGTCTCTGTAAGTTCATTTGCTGCAGATGAACAACATGACCACAGAATTTAGCTCAGGCATTTGTGATCTTTTGCCATTACTAATGCATATTCAGTGTGCTGAAGGTAAGAGTGGAACAATTGTCTTGTTTCCAGTTCAGTGACGAGGTTACGTAGATCTTCCTTAGGGGGGTGTCTTCTCTTGGCTGAAGGTGGATCCTGTCAAGACCTTTCAGTTCTGGCTCATCTCCAACACACCTCCAAACATATTGCACAGTTGCACCACAAGGCTATACGAGAGTCTTGTATGGAAGTCACATAGAAGTCCTTAGCCCACCCATTCACACTGATTTGCTTGAAGGCTGTCTTTCCAGCCCCCTTCACAATGAAGCATCAGAGAGACACTTAGGTGATTTAAGTCACATATGGCGAGTAAATGAAAACTACGTGCCTCAAGACCTAAAGGAAAAGCAGCATTTGATACTGAAAGAGAATATGTGACTGATGCTATATGGCTTTTCCTAAAAATGAATGTAATGCTGGATGAGCCACAAAGGAGACTGAAGAACCATATACCACTGGGGAACAAGAGAGGACACGTCTTTCATATTTTGCCAGTAAGGTCCCTCAGCTCTTTTCTGGAGAGATTACTTTCCTAATATACCTTTCCTGAAGATAAAATTTCATTTGTTTTTGTCTCGTCCTATATCTTCCCTTCTAGTCCCTTCCCCTCTCATTTTCCCTCTTTCAAACATGTGTTTAGCAACATAGGAACCTGCTGTTTTCTTTCTTTTCCAAGGTAAGTTAAACAAAAGATTCACTAGTAAAAGAGCAGCACTGGCAGCCATAAATTAGATTTCTGAAAAGTCAAATTCTTGCTGTTTTATCACTGAGGATGGTTCTTATTGCACATAGAAGCGGTGCAGCATTCGAAGAAAGAGGGCTGCGGGGAATGAAGTAAAGACAGCAAGACCCTTTCCCAAAGCTGGGTCACAGTGATCGATGCACAATGGTAGGCATGTATCATCCATTTATCTTCTGGTGTTTTTTAAACCATCCAAGGCTGTAACTCACTGTAAGCTCCAAAATCCAATTTTTGCCTGCCCTGTCATAACTTTTTATGAAATATATACCGCATTTTAGTCTAAATTTAGAAAGCATGTGCTATAGGCATAACAGAAGGTTACAAATAAAAAGTGATTTATTAACACAGGATACTCAAAACCTTTGTGGAACCAGCTTTTGGGGAAATACTCTTGAGCCTGACCTTTACATTTCATTGCATTTGTTTTAAATCCAAACCTTAACTAAACCACTGTTTGGGTAAGAGATTTCCTTGTCAACTAATTGCGCAGAACTGCTCATGTCTGATCCCAAATGGAGTTCCCTACTGATGTAATGATGAGTGAGAAGTGTTCATCATGGAGGAAAGGTCTAAGCCTGTAACAAAGCCACACTTTCTTCACCTGAAGACAACTGTGACAGCTATAGTTTTGCTCTGTGACAGTGGCTACATCTAACCCTTACTAAGCAGACAGTAGCCTATGTTTGCTCATCACTCCTTTCAGCCTGTGTGGGAAGTCTGGTGGCAAGTAAACGTTGTTGTTTGTTCACTTGGGGATGAGCTTGTGCTGGGGTGGGATCCACGTGTGCTTTCAGGCCTTATAGTATGCCTGCACCTTGCTGAGAGGACCCAGACCTGGGGCTTGGACATACCACCAATGTCTGTGGGACATGTCTAAGGTATTTATAAGCCAAGATACCACAAATACAATGATACGCAAGTATTTTATCAACTATGATAAAATGTGTTCATTAACTTCCTTCCTTCCTTCCTTCCTTCCTTCCTTCCTTCCTTCCTTCCTTCCTTCCTTCCTTCCTTCCTTCCTTCCTTCCTTCCTTCCTTCCTTCCTTCCTTCCTTCCCTCCTTCCTTCCCTCCTTCCTTCCTTCCTTCCTTCCTTCCTTCCTTCCTTCCTTCCTTCCTTCCTTCCTTCCTTCCTTCCTTCCTTCCTTCCTTCCTTCCTTCCCTCCCTCTGCATGTAGCACAGTCATTTTCCGACAATGCTAACATGCATATGACAGGCATCCTTTTGGGGCTAGACTCAAGGGAATATGCATTTGTTCTATTCTAACCGCTCCGTGTGCTTTCACTCTGTATTCAGATGCAGACAATGCCATCTAATAACCCTGTGTCAAGGTTGAGACTAATGCATTTTTGGATCAATTGGTGGCAATGGCAGTGATGAAAATGACATCGAGTGTGAGATGTGCTAAATCCAGGTGCTTTCATCTGAGTCCTGTAAATATATACAGGGAATGTATTTTTGCTATTGACACAGAGCATCCTCAAAATGTGTTAAATCTTCCCTGAGAACATCATTTGAATTGCAGTACCAAGCACAATCATCTGCTGCCCAGCCTACATGTCCTAATCATCTTGCAACTAGAGTCCAAAGGTGATTAACAAGATTTCATTTATGCACAGTACATGTTGAGAGTTCGGTTGCTTTTCGGAAAACGGTGTCTATGGGCAAGACCCCCATCCTGACCATTCACAGCCTACAGCAGTGCACAGCAATTTTCTGTATGGAAATTACTAAAAAATTAATGCTGGAGGGAAATAAAAGGGAGCCATGAATGTGAATAGCTTTACAATTCTGCTTTGATGGTCGGTGGAAATACCAACAGAAGAGAACAACCAGCCTTTCCTCCTTCATAAAAATGCTTCTAGCACAGTGTACTCATATGCCTTCCTAAAATAAGAAACGCCTTATCATTTGCCTCACAATCTGTACAGTCCACAGCACAGAAGCAAGGTGCAGGGCTTTTTTTCTGACCTCCCCTGACTTCTGTCTGCTGGCTTCAGTGTGAGACACCGGTCTTTTCTTACCCAAGCTTGCAGGGCTGCTGATTCCACTGACAGTCCAATGCACAAAACTTGGACTTCCATTGCAACAACACAGGCAGGAGGCACTGGAGGCACTACTAAGTGTTATTATGAGAAGTGTCAATTAGCTGTAATAACCAACCAGAAGGATTTATTGCACATAATTTCTGAAACCAATTATATCTCCTTTGGGGCTTGTGTCATGAAGTCTACTGAGTGTGTTCCCGAGACACTGTAAATCTGACATGTTCTTCACCTAGAAAATGGCTCTAGCAGGGTGGGATGTAGCAGGATTGACTCACTTGTTTCTTCTACCCAAAACATCCAAACTGGCAGCAAGACAAAGAACTCTAGGTTCTGCATCAATTTTAACAAAAATGATTTATTTATTTATTTATTCCTAACCAGATTAGATAAAGTCCAATACCTGAGTTACATATTTTAAGATATAATTTAATTTAATCTCTATGGCTATTGTATATCCAGGATGCTACATATTCCACTCCATACATAATACTGCTCATAACTGCATGCCTCTCCTGCCAGAGAGATATCAGGATAGAATCTGCAATGAAAATCAGATATATTTTTTCCAGTTCCTTAAGACTTTTCATCTTGAAGCATCTGAATCTAAACTGGTTGCAGATTTAAATCTCAAAAGGTTCTATATGTCAATCCCTTCACAGACACAAACAAATAAATAAATAATGATAGGAATAGGAGTGAAGAGAATGTGTTTAATTATTTTAATAAGTACAACAATGGCTGAGAAATTGTCAGTGTCTGCAACTAGGATTCAGAAAAAAGATAGGAGGGTGAAAGAACTGAAACTTGATATACGAGGTGTTTATAGAATAAAGTAGCTCTGCTTTGCTGTTTTAACTGATCAGATGCAGTGACTCGGAAAGCAGCAGTTCCCTGTTGACCACTCTTCTTCCTTAAATTACCTTCTTCTTTGTACCTGCACTGTGTTGCCTTCTTTCTAGATAGTGACATATGTCACCAAAGGATGTGTTGCAGTATGTTAATGCATCCTGCATTTTCTATACCAGGCCAGAGAGAAACCCTACACCTCCCAGGGCATAGATCCTGTTCAGCTTGTTTGCTGGGAATCCTGTGGGCAATGATCCTTGTTATTTATAACCATCATTCAAAATCTAATTACTTCCACAGTTAGACTGACAGGCTGCCATTTCCTTTCTATGGAATATATACACAGTTGGGTGAGATAAGTGGAAGGATTATCAGCCAGGTAGTACTTCTGCTGGAAGCAAGGAAAGGATGTGCTTCTTGTTGTGTGTTCAGCTCCTGTGCTACTGGTGCAGCCTTGGGGTGTAGGAAAAAAAAAAATCAGGATGGAAAAAAAGCAGTTTTTTCAATCACCTCAAGAAGAATTGATATAAGAGACCTTATCTGTATGAACAGTAGGTAGCCATCTGTGGTGGTTTTACCGTGCTGGGCAGCTAAACCCCACAACCGCTCTCTCACTCCCCCTCCTTTAGATGAGGAGGGGGAGAAGTAAAGCAAAGAACAACTCACGGGTTGAGATAAGGATAATTTAATTAAAGGGAAATAATTATAATAATTAAATAAAGACTACCATGAACTAAGCAATTTAACTAAGGGGAAATAAAAGGGAAAGGGGAAAAAGGGAGGAAAACAAACAAACAAAATAAATGAAAGCTATATGGAAGTGCAGAGGAAAGAAATTACTCTCTAATTCCCACAAATGAGCGATGATTGACCACGTCCTTGAAGCAAGGCCTCAATGTATGCAGCCGGTGTTCGAGAGGAGGACCGACGTCTTCTCAACGAGAGCCCACCCCTCCCCTCTTCTTCCTGTTTCCACCTTTTATTGCTGAGTGTGACATCACATGGTATGGAATATCCCTTTGGTTGGTTTAGGTCAGCTGCCCTAGTGATGTTTCTCTCCTCACTTTTTGCCCACCCCCTAGGAGGGTTAGAGAAAGGCCCAATGCTGTGCCACTGCTGCTCAGCAGTAGACACAACACTGGTGTGATAACACTGCTGTTCCAGCTACAAGTACAGAGTACGGCACTGTATGGGCTGCTGCTGGGAACGTTAACATTCCAACCAGACCCAGTACAACCTCCACCCCTTATTCCATAACATTTGTGTCACACTCAGATCCCCATACTTTAGCATACAAGCATTCTCATCATTATCCCTTGTCCTTTAACAGGACAAGGATTTAACAGGACAGGATTAATAGGCAGGTGTATCTTTTCATTCCATAGGTCTTTCTTGGAAAATGTTCATAAGAACTGTTGATGATTAGGTCTTCATCTGCCAAAGTGGCCACTCAAGGCAGGCGAATGCTGATTCTTAGTGGCTGAAGTATCACTCTGTCTAAATGAGGGGAAATATACTTGTTCCACGAGCTTGTCAAGTCGTTTAGACAGCTCCACAGCTGAGACACAGGACTGTAGCGGAGCAGAGAGATTGTCTTCATATTGTTGAAGCTGGCAGGAGACATCATACATTGTTGGTCCCATCCCCTCGTCCCACATCCCCTTTCTTAACAGAACTGCCAAAGATATAAACTGTGCACAAGAAGGACCAGAAATGTCATGCACGAGAAGAAGGATGGAAATAGTGTTCGTCACAGGGAAGACAGGCTCCCACTAATATTCAGACTACTGAAGCTAACAAGGAAGTTCACCCTGAAGAAATTCACCTCCCAGACATGTTAATTAAAAATGTTTGCAAGACGTTAAACCATCACCTGAGATAGAATAGCAATGGGTCAACTTTATTCATCCTGTTGCCACTATGACCCCAGCTGAAGTGTAAAAGCTGGAAGGAAACTATGCTTCTGGGGTAAAGCTCTCTGTGCATTCCTGTTAAGGGCAAAGAGCTTTTTAATTTAATTCCCTCCCTCTCAGATCCTTGTCTCTTCTTAGAGTTATGAGGCTAAAACTTGCCCTCTAAGAGTGATTGCATTGTTCTCACGATAGGTCTTGTCTCACGTGGGAACATCTCCCTGGTCCCATCCATCCATCTACTTGCTGATGGACTGCTCCTGAGTAGGGCATATCTTTATACAAATTCAATTTATACAGGTGGAAGGGTCCATATCCCTTTCCATTTACCTCTTATTTGTATGGATAGGTTTGCTATTCTGAAAGACTTTTTTTTTGTTGTTGTTTTTTTTTGGTTGTTGCTGTTGTTTTCTCTGGTCCATTGCGTTCTGCTCCTTTCCCCATCTCCTTTTTATGCAGTGTTCTGTTTCATAATACTTCCTTCAGACTCTTCCAATTTCATCTCCCTGCCCCTCTCTCCTGCCCCAGTTTCTCTTTTTTTCAGTTATCCTTTCATTTTTTTCTGTCTGCCTTTTATCTCACCCTGGTTTTCTGTCCCCACTCCGATTCAGTCTTTGATTTTCCATCACTCTTTATCAACTTTGCCTTCTGAACGATCTCCATCTCTGCTTCTTTTCTTACATTTAATGTTTCTAGCCTTCCCTGGTGCAGAGCACTTTCTGCTGATGCAGCTTCTCCAGTGGCTTGAAACACTGTTGACCTCTCCACGCAGGAACCAGATCAGAGTTTGATGTAAAAGGCATCTTAATACTCAGATGTTTGTACCTGTGACATCAGACACTTCTATTGCCTCTGGAGTCTTGACTCTCTGGGTCATTTACGCTGCCACCAGAGGTGTTTATTTATCTTCTGCATTTCTTCTTGTCTGATCTATAGCTTCAGAGTTTCTCTGTGTGTTGCTTCTTGGACCATTCACCTGTGAACTATGGATGGGATCAGCTTGTTTCCTTCCACCCATGCATCATCAGGAGCAAAGGGTACCATTTGAAGGGAATTTCCATCTGCCTTGTTCTCAGGGAAGACATTCACCTGGAAGGAGAATATTGCAGGGGGTTTGAATCATGGGCATAGCAAAGAGCTTCCTCAAGTGGTGGGCATCCTAGGACACTGGTATTTTATAAGCAAGGCTTTTTCTTCTGGAGAAGAGGCTGACCAGAAGACAGGGAGCTTTGTGGAAAAGGCTTTGAAGGAGACTAGGAGGTACAACATAGAAGGAAGGTCAAAGAGGAGATGCATTGAGGAGCAACTAATGAAATTACAATTGCTTCAGTTTTCTCAGACTTGGGCTTCTCCAACTGAGACACATCTGCCAGCTCAGCAAGAGCCTTAAGTCCTTTTAGCCCTTCATGTTTATGGACCAAGACGCAGGATGTTCTCCCAGTGCTTAATTTGTCTCCAGCTTTCATCTTCTTCATGGCACAGGTTAACACTGGAAATCTTATTTTTCAGAGCATTTCTAAGGTTGAGGAAAGTCATGCGGTAACAGGTAGCAGGGTCTCTGGAGATGTGTTGCCTGGAAAGCAAGAAGAACCCTCACTCTTCTCAAAAGCTCGTGTCAAGACAGCAGCCAATTAAACGTAGCTGTAAATTAATTTCTTTTAGTCTTAATAAAAGCACAAAAATTCCCTGTGGAAATATACATGTCCAATATAAAACAAACCAGACTCAGAGGACATCATTTATTGTGTAAAAGTTCAGTTAAAGAAAACAGAATGTCCTACATTCATACCTGGCTCTATGCTCTTTCCCCTCCCTTGCTCCTGACCCCATTTAACATTCCCACAGGACATACTGAGATTTATTGGAAATGTTCTGGACAGGACTAAAATGACAGTTCCAGTCCCAGAAGCTACACGATGTTAAGTAAGATAGAGAAAAGTGTTGGTAGCCCAGATTAATATTGCTATAACATGTACAAAGTACAAGAAAAAAATATGAACTCATCCAGTCTATCTACACAAAACAAATAAAAACTAGAAAGTTGAAACTTGTTTCAATTTTTCTCCCATTAAAAGTGGTTTTAAAATTGGTGTTTTTCTTTCTTGCCTTTATTTTATTTATTTATTTTTTTTTAACTACTGACAGATTGTGAAATACTTTAATTGGAAAAACAATGCCTTTTCTGCCAGGAAAGTTGTATTGTCACAATCCTCTCAGGATCAGCTCCAAGGGGGCCCTCCTGAGCTGATATAGCCACAATTGAATTTGCGGCTCTCTCTTTTTTTTCTCCCACCTGCTCGTGCCTCTTGCACACAGCAGCACATTTGCCCTGCGCTCCCTGGGGTAGAGCTTGCTGGATGCATACCTGGCTGCAACCACTCCTTTGCAAATCCCAGCACACACTGGAAGGGTGCTCAGCAACTTTTGTTATGTTCCAGTCTTTTAGTGCATGGCAAACCTCTTGTCTTTCATTATGGGTGTTCAGCCTGGCTGCAGCCGCAACCCAGCAGACTGCACAAGGAGCAAGGCAGGACATGGAAAAAGAAATAGCATTTTTTTTTTCTAAGTTTCTCACTCTCCTATTTAGTAGTTCTCTAGTAGGGAGGTCCTGGATATTGCCCCATTCTTATTGTTTTGGCATTTCACTTTGCTTCATGTTGAGTTTCTTCTCCAGTTAAACAACACTCAGTGGACTTATCACTAAAAGTTGGTATTGGTTCAACAAAGGGAAGTGCAAAGTCATGCACCTGGGGAGAAACAACCCCAGGCACCAACACATGTAAGGGCCACCCAGCTGGAAAGCAGCTCTGTAGAAAATGAACCTATTGATGAACACCAGGCTGAACACAAGTCATGAATAAGATCTTATCAATGTTCATAAATACCTGCAGGGAGGTGTAAAGAGGATGGAGCCTGTCTCTTTTCAGTGGTGCCTGATGATAGAACAAGAGACAATGGGCACAAACTGGAACACAGGAGGTTCCCCTGAACACAGGAAATGCTTCTGTGCTGTGTGGGTGACAGAGCACTGACACAGGCTGCCCAGAGAGGTTATGGAGTCTCCTCCCTTACGTATCTTCAAAAGCCATCTGGACATGGTCCTGGGCACCCTGCTCTGGATGTCATTGCTTGTGCAGGAAGGTTGGACCACAGGGCCCTCCAGAGGGTCCTGCCAACTTCAACCACTCTGTGAATCAGACTGTAGAGATGCCTGCACTGCTCCATAGTTTTTATTTTACTGAATAATAAAAAGAAAAAAATTATGAAAAGGTAACAGCCTGAGATTCCCAGAAACTTTCCTCCCCACATTCATGGCTTTGAATGACACCTTCCAGCTTCAGGGATGGTGGAGCAATTCCAACTAACTCCATTAATCACTCAGGGTTGAGTCACTGAGTCGCTGAGTTTGCAGTGATGGTTTCTGCAGTGTGGCCAGCTCTGTCTGCTCAGCTGCCTGCTGGAAATAGACAAATGCAAATTGCTTGCACATGTAGCAAAGGCTGGAACAAGTTCCTTCAACTCACTCCCCAAATACCTGTGAGGCAAAGCACCCTCCCAACCCACCCAGTGATGTTGCTACAAGGTCAAATCAAGCCATGCTCCACCCTGACTGTCCTGGTCCCTTCAGCAAGTTGGAGGAGCCAGATGCCACTCAGCTGTGATGGCAATGGGCACTGACGTGTAAGCTTATATCCACCCAGACAACAAATCATTTGTTGGTCTATCTAAAGAGACTGACCCTGCAACTGTGAGTCAGGGCAGCTGGTTTCAGCAAAAGAGCCCTTTACAGCTCAATTTTCCAGAAGGGAGTAACGTAAAGTACAAATGTTGTTAAACACGCACGGTGCTTCAAGCAAAGCTTGCAGATCAGTAATTCTGTGAGTGAGCATTATGAGCATCTGCTCTGAATGAGCCAGTGTTCCCTAGCAGCTTTTGTACTTCTTGCCTAGCTTCTTTAAGGGAAAGGCACCTCCATCCCCTGGTCCCTGAATTATGCAAGGAACCCACAAATCACTTGAATTTTGACACTAATGCTCAAGCTGAAGTGATGGAACATTGCAGGTTTCCCAAGATTTACTGCCTAGAGTTGATAACCTCCTGTCTTCCTCAGGAAGTGTGTTTCCTCAGTCCCTAAAGCTGCCAGGGTGAAGGAGCAGCCATGTGAGCTTCAGCATGGGTGAACTCTTCATGCAAATCATCACTGCCACAGCTCCATCCACAGCTCCATCCCCAGCAGTGCCTGGATCCATGCTGGCTCTCCTCCACCGACCTTTGCAGTCCCTGTTCTGCAGGGCCAGGCTGTGTCAGCATCCCTTTTGCACAGCACCATCCCATCTCATATGGAGATTTTTGCTTTTTTTATAGAATGATTGCTTCCTAGAAATAACATTTGCTTATCAGCAAAGCAACAAATGTTCATCGTCTGTGTCAGGTCACACTAAACTATGTATTTGGTTATTATCAGATTTCAGGATGTGATCTTCTGAGCTAATTAATTTTTATCTGAGTGACAGTTTGCCCTGATTTTTCCACAACTGAGAATCCATTATTTTTTTTATAGGCAGAGAAAGCCTTTAAAACAAATACAAAACAAAGCAAAACAAACAAAACCACTACCACCACCACCATAACACTGAAAGAGCTTGAAAGAGCTTTCCCTCCCCCCCCGCCCCAAGGGGGTTCATGAAAAATGTGAAAAAATCACATTAAATCAAATTTCTTCTTTTTTTAAAAAAATTGCTATTTGAGAGGTTTGTGGAAAGTATTAGCAAGCCTGAATGACCAAAGACATTTGTGGTTTTGTGAAAATTTTGTTTCAGTAAAAAATACTAACCCATGAAAGAATTATTTTAACCACATGGCATGTTTTGAAAACCTACAGACATCTTCAAATAAAGATTTTTTTTTTTTTTAATGTTGTATTTCATATAAGAAGGGGATCACAAGCAATTATAAACTTGAATATTTCTAGATCAGGAAGCCTCTTTATGAGGTATGGAGACATGATCCATAACTGGCATAAACAGCAAGCAGAGGCAGCTGAGATCACTATAGTTTATAGACTGGTTGCTGGCTATGTGGGAAGGCTGGACTCTGCCTGGGATTTATTATGAGGTTGGATGGAAGGTTGCAGCTGCCTCACATTCCTAGGGAAGCCAAAACCAAGATCTCTACCTTCTTGGAGATGGTTTTTCAGTCTCCTTGCAGACCAAGCTGAGTCGTGCTATTCTGCCCTATTTTGGAAGGGTTAAGGTGACTTTTTTATTATTATTATTTGAAAAGAAAAAAAAAAAAAAAAAAAAAGCTATCACTTGATGAAGAAAAGGAATAGAGTTTTTATGTTCCTGGCCCTGATCTCCTCTGCCATCCTCCTTTCTGCCTTGATTTTCACTGTCCCACTTTAATGACACATTTTGCTCTTAATTCACACTGTGCACAGCTGCACTATCTTCAGTAAGACTGCATTTGCTAGGGGGAATGGTGGAATTTCACCTATAAGTTTTCTCTCCCTCCCTCAACTCTAAGTAGATGTATTGGGCTTATGTCAAGGTTCTGGTCACAGTGGGACTGCAGGGGTGGTCTTTATGAGAAGAGACATGGGGCTGCCCCAATGTAGGACATGGTCTAGCTACTCCAAAAAGGACTGGTCACTGGCTGAAACTGAGCCCATCAGCAGTGCTGGTTGCACTTCTGTGATAACGCAGTTAGAAAGGGATAAAAAATGCTTTCCATCTACCGAGAAAAAGAAGAGTGAGAAAGATGACAGAGAAGTAGCCCTGCAGAACCCCCAGAGCAGCAGTTCCCCTGGGGCCTGTGGAGAGGCCCCTGGTGGAGCAGGCTGTCCCACTGCAGCCCATGGGTCCCACATGGAGCAGATCTCCATGCTGCAGACCGTGGAGGAGCCCCCGGTGGAGCAGGTGGATGTGGCCTGGAGGAGGCTGCGGCCCATGGAGAGGCCCCACAGGAGCAGGCCCTGGGCCGGAGCTGCAGCCCGTGGAGAGGAGCCCACTCAGGAGCAGGGGGGCTGGGGGGAGCTGCCGCCCACCCATGGGGGACCTGTGCTGGAGCAGTTTGCTCCTGGGGGATGGATGGCCCCGTGGGATGGAGCCGTGTGGGAGCAGTTCCTGAAGAGCTGCTCCCTGTGGGCAGTCCCTGCAGGTTCAGTTTGGGAAGGATGGCATCCCGTGGGAGGGACCCCGTGGGGAGCAGGGGCAGAGAGGGACCATGAGGGAGCAGTGGAGACGAAGCGTCAGGGACTGACTGCAGACCCCAGTCCCTGTTCCCCTGCGTCACTTGTGTTGGGGGAGGTAAGAAGAGGCAGAAGAATGGGGAACAAAGGACTGAAGTTGAGCCTGAGAAGAAGCGGGAGTGAGAAGAGTGTGTTTATAATTTCTTTTTTTCTTTTTTTCTTATTTTCTTATTTCTTTTCTAATTTATAATTGAAAATAAATTAAATTCATTTTCCACAATTCAAATCTGTTTTGCCCATGACAGTAACTGGGAACTGATTTCCCTGTCCTTACCTCAACCCATGAGCTTTTTCATCTAATTTTCTCCCCCTGTTTTGATGAGAGGGTATGAGAGAGAGGCTGTGTCAGGCACCAAAGTGAACCCACCACAGAACATAAGTGCTTATTTATTTATTTATTTATTTATTTATGCACCTGGCAGCCACCAAAGTGAACCCATCACAGAGGATAAGTGCTTATTTATTTATTTATTTATTTATGCCTTTATTTTTACATTTTCACCTTAACCAGTCCATGGATGAAATACCATGGCCCAAATTGACATAGGCAACCTCCCTCCAGAGTGACTGCAATCCAATAGTGACATGCTACAAGCCCATGTGTATGTCTATCTGTCTCCTTCTCTCTCAGCCACACAACTTATAACAATTTTCATTTAGTCAATTAAATGTCCAGTGGGTCACCTTGTACACTAGAGAATTTACAATTATTACAAGATCTGAAAAAATAAATTATAAGTAATTGTAATTAAAAAAAAATAAAATTAAATCTTAGTAATTGTAATACCAAGCACAAAGGAATCCATAAGATATGGCTTCAATTAGATATTATGAACATTTTAAGGACAAAAAGAACATATATATATATATATAACTCATATAAGAAAAGAAAGTTGTATCAGCATACAACTATTCCCAAGAATTTTTCATTCTCCACTTGAATTACTTTTTTTTTTTTTTTTTTTTTTTTTTGAGTGTAAGACTCCTGCATAAAACTGTGTGGGCAGCAAAAGTAAGATGGCCAGTTGTGGTACCGCCAGCCAGAGGAAAGAAAATGTTCAAGTCCCTTCTTGTTTTCCTGCTATGCCCAGGAATGCGTAGGTGCAAACCTGGCAGATGTTACAAAACCCTGTCTGACAAGCCAGACCATTACTGTATCAAATGTGACACCAGTAAGTCACTCGCAGCCAGTACATAACACTTCAGACTTGGCATCTTGGCCAGGTTTTAAAAATATTAGTCTTCCCCTGTGGTAAGGTCTAGTTTGTGTATCCCTTACTTGAGCTGGGGAGCAGGGTTTCACAGAAGGAATCCCTCTGGAGCTCAATGGAGCTATTCATTCCTGTAGATGTTCATTACTTCCATGGTTGCACAGACTAATCCAGGACACAGATTTTTTAAAGGACACCTTAAAAGACACCTATATCTTCTCATTAACATTGAGATTTACATTTACTTTTTCAAAGAACATGGATGATTAGTTTTCTAGCTGATGTAATTTAGAAGAAATGGATATTTCTCTAGAAAGAGCCAACAAAGGAAAACATTAAAACGGAGCCCTTTTTAGAATTAATATGCACATTTCTATACTAGATCTTCAAAGCATCATTAGTAATTCTGGGTACACAACTTCCTGTATCAGAAACACTTGAGAGAACACTGAGTATAGTGAATTCTTAAAAAGCAGGTCCCTCAAAGGTCTCTCAAGACACTCATCAAAAATGTAGTCAATTTGGATCACAAGTCACTCTGCAGATCTTTTACTGCTTTTATATTGCTTCTGTCATTCTGCACCAAATACTTTATACCTGTTATCCCCCAAAGCTGCCTTTTGCATTAAACTATACAGTAACAAGCAATACTGTAAACCTCACAAAAGCCATAAAGTGTAATAATGGAAGCATTGAATTATTTGCGAACTGACATTTTTGATTTATATCAAATGACCTACTTCTTTTCAGTCTTCTTAAATACTAATTACTAGTACTTTTTTTTCCCTGTTTATTTTCTTTTTTTTTTTTTTTTTTTTTTTTTGTGAAATAAAATATCTGGGAGTATTTACTGCATGTCATGTGTCTTATTTATGTAATTCCAAATAATTATAAATTTGTGAGATTAGATCATTCCTAGTTCCAGACATGTTGCTTTGAATTATTTGGAAGGTATAAATCTGTAATATTTAATGAATTTCAGGAGTATTTTTTCATTAAAAATGTATCACAGAGGTTCAGTGGGTGATTTCTAGAATCACACCAGGCATTTTTAGTTAATTTTTGAACCTGGCAAAGTGCTTTTTCTTCAGTATGAATTAGTTGTCTGCTAAAGGGAGTTTTGTGATGCTCTGAAATGTGTGTTAGGTTCTCTAGCTTGTGCTTTGACTTACAAAAAAGAAAGAAAAATTAAGACGACAAGTGCCAACATTTCTCTGTGACACTCCACTCCACAGTATTGCCACTATGCAAATATTCTTTTCTTACATTGCCCATTTCAGGATTCCTAAAATCATAAGTCACACTTCAAGTGAATTATGACATGCTCCTCAGTTTTTGCATAGTAGGACATCACACATTCTTTAATAGGAATTAAACCTTTCTTTAAAAAATATTAGTAATGTACTTGAAATTATTGTCTCTGCCGTCTTTTTTGATAGAACCACTTAATAAACTTTTTATGGAAATGGACAAATGGGAAAATTTCCTTTGAGAAGCATAATTCTTTCCAACTGACTTGGATATTTCACCAGGAAAAGTTTTACAATCCCACAGCAGACACAAAAGGACAGCCAAACTGACATAAACATTTCAGCTAAGGGAACTGCAGACTGACTACGATTAAAGAATGGGTGGTGAAATTCTTTCCTTTGTTCTCCTTCCCTCCAAGGAGAGGGTGTAAAAAAAGTAATACTTTCATGCTCTGGCCAGTCTGAAAGATTTGGTGGGTTTAATTTTCATCAGTGAAAGTTTGGGACCCACAAGGGTGCCGTTTTGTACCTCCTAGAAATGAAAGCTGAAGAAATCCTGGCCCCCTTCAAAGATAGAGAGTTTTATTGTTGTTGATGTTCCTGTTGTTGTTGTTGCCCCATCCAGAGCATTTCTGTCACTCAGAAATACCACTTGCAGCCTTCCCCTAGTGTTTGGTCCTACATGGGATGCAGTGCAAGAAGCTAGGTGAAGACATCTAGGGAGCAGGTTGGGAATTCTTGACTGTGTTTCTGACTCAAAACTACCTGCAGACATCAGGAATCACATATCAGCCCTGACCTCCTTCCCACCACAGTGAGATACTTGTGCCATGAACCCAGGTGTATCAAATTCCAACCTCCCAAAGCTCTGTTCTGCTCACAGGGAAGAGGATCCAGACTGTTAATCCCTGCACAAGCTGCCAGCCAACATTTCCACCCTTCAGAAAACACTTCACCCAAGTTTTCCTCAAAAAGAAGTGGTGCATATCTCTGTGCTGCTATTTGCAGCCCCTGGAAGATGTCAAAAGCTTGTGAAGGAAGTGTTTGCTGATCTCTATCAGCAGTGTAATGAGATGGGTGACTCAGTTGTGGTCTAATTAATGCATGGAAAGACCTTTTCTAAAATACACTTAGTATGTTTTCCCCTGGAGACCAGAGATATCTGCAGCAAGCACATCCTCCCACACTTCTCCTGGGCACTAGAACTTATTAACAAATCCCCTACTGATGCTCTTTTACTAGGGCAGGTGGTGCTGCAGCAACCATGATGGGAAATATAGGGTAAGTGAACTCAGGATTTTTGTCAGTGTTTTTTAATGCAATCCTCTATCACCTCAATCATGAATCCTGATGGCATATGCTAAAGGGTTATTTTCCCACCAACTCTGAAAATACAATGCTCCTGTATGAAGGAGGGTGGGTATGCTTGCAAAAAATAGTAATATAAGCCTCTGCCTGCATGGTATTACCTCTATAGGCTATGGAGCATCCTTGGGGTATCCTTGCTCCAGCAAATCACCAGCAAGGAAGCAACTGAAAGGTTTTCAGGGAGTCATTTAGACAAGCAAGTTCTTAGCTCACTGAAACGAACAAACAAACAAACAAAGAAACAAAACAAACAAACAAAAAAAACCACACACACAAAAAACCACCACCACCACACCAAACCACCTAACTATCCAAAAGAAAAAACAACAACAACAACAAGAAAATAAAAACAAACAAACAAAAAACAGTGCCACACTGCAGACAGAGAAAGAAAGGACTTGAGTAGGTTAAAGACCCAGCAATGCCTTACTAAAGCATTTTGAAGCATTTACTCGCTAGAGATTAGCCTCATGCCATTTTTTTTTTTTTCTCAGTGGAAAGATTGACAGGGTTTATTTATTTTCATAAAGTGGCAGAACTTCACAGCTCTGACATCTGTCAATACCTTTGGCCAGCAGGTTCAGAGGTTATTAGTATGGATCACACAGACACACACACAGCTTAGTCAGACAAACCCAATTTCACTGGTGAAAGTAGGTTTTAAGTAAAGAGACGCAGGCAAAAAGAGTTTAGCTGCAAAGTGGGACTGAAAGAGAGAACCAGTGTTACTCAGAGGGCCTGAGATAGTTTCCCCATCATCCCCAGAGTTTTTATGGTGGTTGTTGGGTCCCTTTGCCAAGGACCCCTAGCACGGGGTGAAGGAGAGGAACCTGATCTGGGGCTAACAAAGCAAGCAGCAGGAGGTCAGCAGGCAGAAAAGGTCTCCCACCCCTATCAGGAGAAGACAACAGCATGACATCTCTGCTAGATCTTCTCTCACCCTGCTTATTTCACCCTGGGCTCAGTGGCTCAGTGCCCTTTTTCATGTGCAGTCTTGGCACCAGTGATTGGCACTATCTCCTGTGTTGGCCCTGCTGAGAGGAGAGGTTGAGAGGAGGCTGCAGGTGACCTCACGTCTAACTGGTACAGGGAAATCAACCCGTTCCCCAGACCAAAACCAGCTCCCAGCTCAATCAAGGCAGTGAGAATCACCAGTTCCCTACTGTAAAATTCAAGACAGGGCTCTGTCAGGACTTATATTTTGCCAGTGTTTGTGCTCAAGACAGCCTCAGACAAACTTTCCTTACATGTATGGAAAACATTAGCATCCTAGAGAGGTCTCAGGAGCGCTCTTCAGGCTAACTACTTAGCCAGTGATTTGGCATATCACAAAATACTTATATTTGCACGATCAGAAAGATAACAGCTCTGCACCTGGAGTGAGAACCTGTTTGTCTTGTCTCTCTGGGAAGCTGACTCCTGGGTGACTTTCCTGTGTGTTTCCCCATACCTCTGTGAAAATGTGAGATGTAAACTCATCCCGGCAAGTCACTCTCTAGGGAAAGTAACTGTCAGATCTCAGTTTTTTTTTTGCAGAGACACCAAACCCATGGGAATTTGTTTATCTCCACTTCTTTTATGGCTAATAAGAAGGAGCACTGGAGCCTGCTGCTCTTCACTGTGGTTTTGAGGTGCTGCTGGATTAGATGAGTTTCATCCTGCATCCCCTTGTTTATACCACCACACATTGCAAAGGATGTTGCAGATGATGTGCTTAGAAGTAGCTTTCATATGGTAGAGATCTGTAGGTTTTCTTAGGACAGATCTGGCAACATGTGGTTGTAGCTTTATTGTTTTGTGGAAAGGTTGGACCAGATAAAGGGCAACTGCTCAAGGATAATGACCTTTGTCAGGCTCTGCCTGGGTCTGCCTATGCCGTTCAGGTGTTTCTGTACAAAACTGCTGGTGTTTCAGATGCCTGTACTTTACAAGCCTGAGTTATCTCACAGTTAACATTCAAGCAAAAGTACTGAGTGAATAACTGAGAAAACCTCACTTAAGCCATCGCATAACAAATCCAAGATTTCTGCTGACCTAGCAGCATTTTCTGTTGTGTCAACAGAAGGCCAACTAGGACATTTCTGTGAGATATTTTTGGCCATTGACAAACACTCTGATCCAGTAAATCCATCTGGTAAAAGTCTTAGCTGGTGTTTGTCACACTGATTTACAATGGCTGAGTACCTGCTCAGCCATGTCTCCAAAATCATCACAGAACTTTATTGTGCCTTTTTTTTTTTTTCTTTTGTTTTCATTTTAGAAGACAAACAAACAAACAAGCAACCACCAACAAAACCACTCACTCTGTCCCATAAAAGAGACTATAGGATGCACAAAATAAGCTTGCAGAAGGGAGACATTGTCTCTCAGAAGAAAATTGAAACCCTTCTGAGTAACAACATTATAGCCTATGGCACTGTCATGTAGCCGCACTTTTATGGACACAATATAATGAGTGTTGTTCATGAAAGCTGGTTATTATATCCTAGCTGGAGGTCATATTCTGGCGTATATAGAGCTGGTTATTGGTACGCAGTGGGAGTTCTGCTTTTCTTCTGGTTTTCTTGGTCTTTGTCTGTTTGCAAGGTACCACATATTCAAGCTCACATTGTTCCTCACACTATCCTATCAACCACACTTGAGATCTGAGTATTTGAAGCACTGTTTCAGCCTGAGTCCATAAGCTCTACTGACGTCAAAGCTCTTTTCTTGATCAGTTTGTTGAGTGGTTTTCGTGGGGCTCTAAGAGTGTCATTACTGATCTTGAACACAAGCAGACAGTCCTCTGCTCTCCCACCATTCTCAGCCCTTTTGGTCTCATTTCCTCCTGCTACATGTGTTTTTGGATATTTGACTTTCCTCATGCGCTTTTCTGCCATGGATTGGAGTTTAAGAAAAAAGCTCTCATCAAACTCTTCAGTCCTTGCCAAGAGTAGAAAGGATTGTTCTATCCTCATCAAGGTATTGACATAGAAAAAAATAAATAAATAAATAAAAAAGGAAAAGTTTTTAGCTGGTAATGTCTTTTATGGTTTCATTGATGTAATCATCAGTCCTTCAGGGGCAAACTACAAACCACTCATTTCTTGTTCCAAGACACTTATGGTGCTTCTTGCAGGAGATGGAGCCAGTGTTTGAGTACCAGTCAAAGCCACATCAGTGGCTTAGCAATGTTTCTCTCGAGCACACCATGATCCTGGGAGATGCTGCTTGTGAGTTTGTTATGCAGGAAGAACTCTAACTGGTGGAGAAATGAAGCAGATTCTAATGGCAGGTCAGACAGTGCACGTGCCTTTTGTATGTCGTAGCGAGCTCAGTGAAACCTCCAGGGTTTTTTGTTTTAAAACTTTACATTGTTCTCTGTTCAACTACAAGAGAAGGGGAAATGACAACTATGCCAGAAGTTTTATTGAAGTATAAAAAATCCAACAAGCCCTCTAAAATGGCTAATAAACCAGCTTCCCGTGCCCCAAACTACAAGCAAAAAAACATTACCTTGGAACAGATACTTAATCTAGTAGATAAAGCAGCTCTTGTCCATACATAAAATTAATTAGGCACAAAATACTCTGTACAGGCAAGCGGTCCCCATTATCCCTGAAGTTTTATTCTTTCAGGCAAACAGAAGCACAAACAACATATTCAAAGTCAGGGATGGCTGGAGGAGGGGGGTGTTCAGTAAAACATATTCTACAGTATTTTGTTCTCCATCACATAGCAGGTACCTTAGGTTATTTATTAACATGACTGATGTGTTATGGATGAGAAAACCTCTTCCACCTGTACTGTCACTGCTGTCTCCTGTACTGGAGCTTAGAAGGAGAACAGAGACATTTTTTGCATGTGCCCTTTGGCATGCTAGTTCTGCAGAAGAGACTACTGAATACTTACTACTCTCCTTTTTTTTTTTTTTTTTTTTTTTTTTTCAGAGAACAAGAAGACATATATCTCCAAAAACCACTAAGAATATTAGCACCCAGAGTTTTAGTATCTGTCTTCCTTCATATTATCACCACATTGTGAAGTTAAGAGTAGAGCCTTAAATGTAAACCAGAAAATAGGACCATTAAGGCTTCAATTTATCACAGCTATGCTACAATTTCCACTCCATCTATGTGCTGACTTCTTGTTCAAGCAGAGTCCCTATCTCTCCTCCATAGGAACAGTCTTTGTTGCTTCTATGTCTCCTCTCCTCCCTTCTTCCAGTCAATGTCATTTTTCCTCCCACCTCTTCTAAGAGGTCTGCTGGTAAAACATGCTTCATCTCTTTGTGACTGGTGGGATTGTTGCATCACTTTATATGACAAAAATTACATAGAACTTGAAATGAGGTTAAACATATTTTCTGTGCATCTATTTATCCTGTTTTGATAACCTGTGTAAAGGTGAGATATGCATGGATCCCCTGAAGCAGAGAGAACAGACAGAAATAATTTCCAGTCGGGTTTTTGCATGGAAATATCAGACTACCTAAAAATCTAATGGCATCTGCATGACATTGCAGTTTAAATGATTGTGTTTACAGATATCTGTGCTAGGATTACAAAAGGTTCAGATACCAAATTGTTCTCAACAATGTTCTTTGCTAATAGAAAGTTCCACAGAACCCAACGGAGCATGATCCCAGGCTGTGCTTTCACTGTGTGTTTTACACACAATATTTGTCATCTTATTCTGGGAGAAAAGGTATGGGCCAACACATGTCAACCAAAGCCTAGATGCAGTTTGAACATCACATTGCTGATGTCCAAGATGCACACTTTAAAGCTGGCATTTATTTCTGATATGTTCGTCATGACAGAATATCTTGGTAAAGCTTCTAAAATACATGAAAAGAAAGAAAATAAGTATCAGATGAACCATTCACAGGAGCAAAGAGTCTTGGTCCCAGAGTCTCATGTCAATGCAACTTAGTGATAAGTTACTTTCTGGTTCCCATGGCACCAGAAAAGAAAGGTGAAAAGATCTGCAAGACCAGAAAAGCCTCCACTCTGAAGGGTGGGCATAGAGGTCACTATAGCCAGCAAGCCACTTTCCTCAAGTGTAGTTCTTGAGAAATGTTCTGGTGTCCTGGCTCTTCCCAGAGTGCCCTAAAAAAGCCTGGACTGGAGAGGAAACGAGACAATGAATGCAGCTTTGAAGTAACAGACAAGTGATGTGTGTGTGCACCCAGCAAATCTCAAGAGAAATAAGGTTGTTATTGAGAAACAGTGTAAATGAGCAATAGGTTCCTCACTGGGATTTTTATGTGCCAATAATAATAATAATAATAATAATAATAATAATAATGCACACATTACAGACAATATCGAAGAAAACACTGTGCAAACAAAATTCACATCCGTCTCTTCAGGGCCAAGCACAATGACATATTAAGCACAAAAGAGATTTGCAATTCTGTGGTTTGGACACCTCCTCCTAAAATAGCCAGAAGCCATGACAAGATGGGTTGTTATTCCCAGTAAGCAGTAACAAGAACAGCAGGTCTTAGATGAGCTGTGTGCCCGGTGGCCTGGGACAGAAAGGGACAAAAGCCTCCACACCTTTTTGTTTGCTGTTTTCCTTTTATGATCCAGTAGCTCACTACTGAAGGACAGTTTCAAACCAACAATGTAATGTAGAGTAGTTGGAGGCAGAAGACAGTGCCCCAGGGCAGAATGAAGGAAGCAGCAACGTGGCCAACACGATCAGGTGTCAGGGAGCAGGTTGTGCCAAGTATAGTCCTATGGCCATCTAACCCTGCGTTGGCACAGCACCTGTGTTAATGTTATTCTTGGACTGCTCTTCTGTAATGGAGTCAGATCATTTGACCATGATTATTAACATCTAAATCATTGAATCATAGAACCATAAAATCATTTAGGTTGGAAAAGACCCTTGAGGTCATCATGTCCAACCATCAGCTTATGCTACCAAGCCCAACACTAAACTGTGCCCCTAAGCTTTATAGCCACACTTCTCTTAAATACCTCCACAGATGGGGACTCCACCACTTCCCTGGACAGCCTGTTCCAATGCCTAGCCACCTTTTTCATGAATAAATTCTTCCTGATATACAATCCAAACCTCCCTTGGTACAACCTGAGACTGTTTCCTCATGTCCTATCATTTGTCACCTGAGAAAAGATGCTGACACTTCACTGCAGTCTGCTTTCAGGTAGTTGCAGAGAGCAATGAGGTCTCCCCTCAGCTTCCTTTTCTTCAGACAACAACCCCAGTTCCCTCAGTCCAAATAAATGGACTGAAGCACAAGGAGGTCGCTCAGCTAACAGACAGTATTCCAGCTCTATTTAGTTCCAAATCTGGTGTTTGTAAGAGAAACAATAAAAAATAAATAAAATAATAATAATTTTAAAAATTGATCCTTAATACACTGAGATGGCCAGATTGAAAAGAGTTTTTCCATGTAAAACTTATTTATATTCAAAAATGAGAATAGTAATAATTAGGGTTAAAAAAAAAAAAAAAAAAAAAAAAAAAAAAAGTAGGTGATTGTAAATATATTTTCTTAAAAAATAAAAACAGCTAGTTCAGATTTAGGCATAATATTTCTTTCACTTTATATTAAAGTTTTTAAAAGAAAAGGGAGGACTGTATGCCTATGAGATTCTTTATTTTTCTCCATATGCATCATCCTGTCTAATAAAAGTTATTACTTCTCCCTACAAATCTTATTTCACTATTAAAAGAAATACATTTCAAAACAACAAAAAATCTATTCAATCCTAGTATTGTTTGGTCTGTTAAGACCAAAATGTTGAATTACTTTTTTTTGTGAAACATTTTTGCTTTCTATCTGTACAACAAAATCAAATTATTTCCTTTCAGATTACTTCCTTTCATTTTCTAGACCAGTAGTGAGGCATTTTCAAACAAACAAACAAAAAACCTCATCTTTTCTTAAAACCCCATCAATTATTATAATTACCCTCATGCATCCTAAGTAGTAGGCCATAAACCAGAGGCAGGTAGAACAGTATATTTAGTAGTTACTGCAGATTTTCAGAATATTTTACTAAATGTTCTGAGGGTTTTCTTCCTACATTCCTACATTCCTAGTAATAATAATAATAGTAATAATAATAACAATAATAATAATAATAACAACAGCAATAATAATAACAATAACACAACCATAAAAAAATAAATCCACAACCAACCAAAAAAAAGAAAAAATGCAAAAACACCAAAGCAAAGGAGTAAGCAACTCTATAATTATTCATGAGAAGGGTTGTAGGTGCTTGTAGAATAGTTCACATACCAAACTGTTGTGCAAGCAGTAGGACCAGGAGATCCACACTAATGTGTTCCCAAGTACTTGGAGTAGGAGAGAAAGGATTTAGAGAGGTTCTCTCTATCTCATTAGTGGTTTGGGTCCAGGGTTTCAATTGCTGCTTCTGCAGTTTAACCAGGTCAGCACTTTCCAGTGACTGAGGCAGTAGTTGGCAAACTGGCATCGATGCCCTGGATTCGTTGACTTCTGAAAAGCCTTGCAGTGCATTTCATGGTGTTCCCATCTTGTATTCATCTTTCTGCCATTTTCAGTGATGCTAAAGCACAATAAGCTTTATTTGTTACCAGTGTAAACTGACTCAGGGCTAAACCAACAGAGGCAAAACAAAGTTCCATGACTATCAAGAGCTCATTATTGCAACAATATGATATTAATAATTTGACTGACATTTCCTCTGGAAAAAGCAGGAAAGGTATGTCAATAATATTTACCCATGTGAATACTCTTAGAATGCTTGCACATTTAATTGCTGCTTTGGATTTAAAAGCCTCTTATCTCTAAGCAAATACAGTTTATTCAACCAGGAACTGATCCTCTCTCATCTGAAACAACATGAAAGTCCTCAGATTTGCCCTAATAGGAAACTATCTCAAGTATTTCTCAAGTATTTTTCAGGTAAGGATGTGTGTGTGTGTGTGTGAATGCTTTAAATTCTTTTAGGGCAACTGGAGTCTGCTTCCAGGATGGTTATTTCAGCTTTCTCTTCCTTGATAACAAGTCCTGCTCTCATGTCCCCTTTGCTACTACTTCTGCCTTGTGCTTTGTGATGACAGCCCCGCTGCAGCCTTCTCCCAGAAGTGACCACAGCAGTGGCGAGAGGGCTTGGGCATGGGCACTGCTCTCATCTTGTGGCAAAGGCTTTCTGAGCACTGGGTTCAGGTACAGTGACAGCAAGAGACAGTTCAGCAGCCTGTCTTTTAATTAGTATGTGTACTGGGTCTGTACAGTCTGTACTGGGTCTTCCACAGTATGAAGGAAAAATCAGCCTGTAACTCAGCATGCAGGCCAGCCAGGAGCATATATCCTAGGGTTAATAGCAGCACTGGCCCAGTCTTTTCCATCAAGGCTTTCTGAATGGCAGCTGTGGTGTCACCCTGAGACTTGTTCTTGGGGACTTCTCACTTAGTTTCTTCATATTCTCTTGCTTTGCCTTTGGACACGTGTTTGGCAGACACACTGACCTTTCTCTGAAATAGGATACTGGCTGCAATACCTGTTATGTTTGCATGAGCTGATGGGACCAACAAGATGGGGGGCTGTTGTCATTCCTTGTGCACGTTGTGCTCCAAAAAGCCCTGAGAAAACACAGCATCTAATCAAATATGCCTGTCTACCTTGAGTTTAAAACCTGGAGGTTAAATTCTGAGAAAATCGAGGGGACCTCTGCAGAGATACACTTCTGTAACTTAATTTGGATCTGTAACAGGGTGAGGTAGCAATTTTCAAATTAAATGGTGTCAGCAACAACTCTAAAATCAGGCCAGAAACATCTAGCATGGCTGTAGCCATAGGCTGAGAACAGTTCTGTTATTGATGAAGATAATCAGGAAAATACAAGATTTCTTTGCTTGAGTTTTTCTCCATTTCTGTAGTACAAGGCAGAGGTTACTGTTTCAAGCACACTGTCTCCGGAAGATTTCCATCTAGTTCTGCATGACTTCCTCAGCATTTTAAGTTATTTAGTCATTTTTTTTTCTCTTATTTTTGTTAAACAATTGCACAACCTGACACAAACCATGCACAGGAAACTGCTTCATTTGGTAACATTAATTATTTTGAGCATTAAAATACCACTTGGTCAGCTTCTCTTGCAACATACAGTTAGTTTGCCTTGTTAATGTTTCAATATTGAGTTTGTTTTATATGTTCCATAGAAAAATATACAATTATACAGTTCTTTCTCCTACCAGACCTATGGCAGTCCAGAGAAGGGATCTGGACAATACCTATAAATCATAAAAGGCCTCCAGAAAGTGAACAGGAACTGGATTGCTCATTGTTTTTTCTTTTTAAAGATTTATTTTATTTTATTTTATTTTATTTTATTTTATTTTATTTTATTTTATTTTAAATTAAACCACGGAAAGACAGAGTAAAGCAAAAGTAAACATTACTTCACTCAACATGTATCTATGCTGACAAGCCCCATTCTGTAGTTCAATGTTGTAACTGTTTTCCTTACAGCCCAGGCAACTCTGTGTTTGTATGCAAAACAATTTGTCTTGCTATTGATACTACGTTTGCACTGAATGTGAGCTTTATGTGCTTTTTTCTTCTGGTGGTTAAGTGAAAAAGAGCAAAATTCCTCCCTGCCATGAGAATTTGCACATTATCCTGGCTCAATCCAAATTGTCTGCTCTTTCTACATTATAAAGCTTGGTTGTGTACAAGTTTTCCAAAATTTCCAGCAAGTAACACATCTGGTAAACTTTTACACATTTAACAGAAAGTAGAACTGAAACTCTTTTCACCTGTTGTCTCAGAAGAATCCTGGAGTATATTCATCTACTGCCTTCCCCTTCAAAAAATTAATTTCCCTTTCCAACATTTTCAGGTTTTTCATGTTTGTACTTAGATAGGAAAATTAGTCCATATAACAGAGGGACACTCCAATTTAATCTGTTTCTTATTTGAATTACGGGAAAACCTGAAGATGATTGGAAAATGGGAGAAATTTCAAGCACTGTGGTGAGTTGCACTTAAGTGCACTTTATAATAAGTAACACAAGACAATTCTCCAGGCCTATGGGACATTATTGTTTCCCTAGCATGATTAGGACTGCCTAGCTCCTTCCTCATACCGAATTACCAAGCACATTATAGTACTGTCCATACCATATGTGTCTTGCAAAAGAAAACAGCTGGACCCTGATGTGAAGGAACCTGATTTGGCACATCCAATTATTGTTGGTCAAGTAATATTACAGATAACATGTTCTGCAAGCACAGAGGGAAACAGGACAAGCTCGGAGCATCAAGATACATCATATACAGTGGAGTACTCTGCTCTTTGAAGAACAAGGTGTTCTGGGCTGCAGAAGCTGGGTTTCCCCCAGGCTGTCTCTGATCATTTTCTAACAGCTAACTAACATAGATGGTCAACAAATATTGTCCTGGTTCCATCTTGAAGTTGGCTCTTAAAAATAGTCTATAGATGCCTTTCATTGTGGGCCACTGATTCTTAGGATGCTTTCAGAAAGTTTATAATCCTTTTCTTATCCCATCTGTGTGGTTAGGCATGCATTCTGGGGACTACCCAGGAAGAAGTAAAAAAATCTTCAGAAGTCTTTTTGGTTTTGTGATGCCTCTCTGCTTTGAGGTAGTATGATTTCCTGAGGACCCAGTAGACACAATATGTGACTGCCACAACTCCTAGCGCCTTGGCAGAAAGGCAGATGTTTCTGTTGTCATCCTAGACACAGCTGGGTGTCTGTGGGGAGAGGCTGTGAGTAAATCCTCACTGCTGGAGACCGTGGTCTGTCAGGCTCCATGAATCCCAGGACACCTCTCTGCAGCCTGCATGAAAAATGTCTGTTGATTCACCAGATGGAGAAAATGGTGTTGGGACACTTTATGCAGCAGAAATGCCTAATGGAGGGTGGATAACATTTGCTAGAAAGAGTTACACACAACAACTGACTGCACCAGTCAGGTTAAAAATACCCAAGTGCCAATGTCAGTTTTCTTTTACTTTTCCTTAGAATAGCAGTAATGACCTTGGCACAGAACACTGCCTGGAGACAAATGACCAGCTGGGTTTAATGGCCTTGACTTAATTTCTGCCCATCAGCACCTCCCAGCCAGTCATTAATCCTGCCGAAATGCTCTGTGTATCGATTACTATTGATTCATTCATTGATTATGTCCAGCGGCTGAAGTTAGAAGCCATAGTGCTGAAAGCACCCTGGAGATTCATAACAAGGTGAGTTTGCTTAATTCATAGAATATTTGAGGTGCTTTAGAATGAAACATCATAAAAAGAGGTTGAAAAGGTAAAGAGTACTTATGGGACACAATGAAGCCTGGACTCCTCTGCCTATTAGAGTCAATGACACGTATCAGATATTTTTAATAGGACTGGTCTGTAATGCAGACACATAAAGGAATCCAACATGTATTATATCTATCACATCCCAAGGGACAGTAAGATACCAAGTAAGAAAACTCATCAAATAACCTTTGCCTATGGCAGAGAAGGAATCTGGGGGGTAATGTCCCAACTTTCTCACTGGAGACATCACTATTTACTGTCTTTTTCTTTGGAAACACTGTCAGCTTTACTTTCTGGAGACTACCTGGACATGTTTAGTTTTTTTTCTGTTTTGCACTTGAGGCTGTCAGACCCCGTCTGTTCTGCAAGGAGCTGCATCTGAATAATTAATGTAACACCCTTCAGGAAATCAGACTGATTATTTTTAATACCTGCTTTATGACAGGATTTGCAAATTACAAAAGAGAGGAAAAACAGTTTAAGAGATGATATGGTTTAATAACCTGCTACCTCCATATTTTCTTTTCAAGTTTCCTTCCTGGGATTCAATGCAAAGGATAAATTAAAATGAACAACAGCATCTTTGGCTAAGCTCTTTTGTGTCTTTTGAAGTTCCTCTATGCACCAAATGGCAGGAGTGTACACAAAAGGTAAAAACCTGTGGCCAAAAGTGTTCCCAGATACACAGTGCTGAAGTGCTTCCAAAGTGCTGAGAGCTGCCAAGCACCCCATGGTGATGCAAACACTAGTGGACAAGTTGCTCTACCTCTAAGGCACGTAGGAAGATTTTCCATAACTTGTGTCAACAAAAGAAAATAGGGCAATGTTGGCTGAGGAAATGCTTATACATTCCTGATTTGTAAAACATTAAAAAAAAAATAGCTATTATAGACAAACCTTTTTTTTTTTTTTTTTTTTTTTTTTTCCCATTACTTGACCAACAGGAGGAAGAAGGGTTGAGAGCATAAAGGTCAACTAGTTCTCTGCCTAACTCTGCCCACTCATTTGTCACTGATTTTTTGATCCTGTCAAAGCTTATAATTGTTTTCCATTTGCCATGTCTCACCATTTTAACATGATTACTGTTTTCTTCTTCCATAGAAGACTTATGTATTTTAATGGTGTAGAGTACACTGAGGTCTTTGCACAGGAAAAGGCTCTCACCATGTTATTGTGAATAAGCAATAAAGGAGGCTGTGAGATTAATTGTCACCAAGCTGCAAAGCTGTAAACACATTTTCTTCAGAAACAGACAAATTCACATAATCAGTTTCTTTGTGTGGGAGAACAAAAAAGGGATTTGTGAAAGTTGTGATCTCCATGAATCTCAGGCCAGTTCTCTAGAAATACATTTTTCTTTTGAAACTATAATAAAAACTGTGATGCATTAGAGATATTGTGGGTACACATATAAATACACCCATCAGAGCTCATTAGGACCATTCTTAATCAATGGAGAGAAATAGGCACTTTCAGGGCATGATTTAGCAAATCTACTTTTTTCATACAACTTAAATTGAGGTACATTGTACCTAAGATCAATTTTTTTTTGTCTTCTATTAACTATAACAGGAGCTTGGGAGAGTTAGGTCCCTATTTCAAACATCTACACAAAGATATTTAAACATTCTATTTTAAAATCTACACAAAGTCAATTGAATGTCATATCTATTGTATGTCAAATGTTACCAAGACACCCAGTTTAATGATCAGGAGATGCATTAATATAACAGTGGTGTGAAGGAGAGACCAGGTCCAGATTGTCTTCTTCTTCTGAAGAGCATAATGCTATCAGTTCACTGCCTTAAACCTCTAAATTCTGTAGACCAGTGAGCATGTCCAACTATTCTGTTGGTCTTGAACCTAGATTTTCAAAATCATGGGTAAGTTTTGCAGTCAATAGGCTATTAAGTAAAGGAACAACAACTCCACTTTCTCCTGTGTTTTAGGAAAAAGTTGCCCTGTGCCAGCAGAGATTTCTTAGAAAGTTTCATTTCTGAGACTCTCTTCCTGAAGCTGCAAGTTAAATACCATGATTTGGAGATCTGTGACACATATGATCATGTCCTGCTGTCTAACATAAGTAGCCTTTCAGCTAGCTTTTGTAGATCCTAGTCTAAGATGTTGAACTGTTCATGAACTACATCAGTCCAGGTGTCTAATGGAGTCATGTGAATGCCATGAGGTGGAAGAAACCTAAAAATTAAAAGGTGTCATGGCATGCTGTGTAGAAACATACAGCTGGTGTGCTTTTAGCCTTGTATGCTTAGCTCTGGATTTAGCAACAAAGCCTTACTAACTCCTTTCAATGAACACTTTATCTCAGTGTGTTTGGTTAGCCTCAATTCCCCAGTGACATGGGATTGAATCCATCTGGGCAAAAGCCTTAAAACTTGGAGTTGGCAGTAATGCTGTAGTCTTTCTTTCAAAATAAAGAAACATCCATGTGCAATCATCACTGAATGTAATCCATGCTTTATGACCACCTACTTTCTTCCTTTCAGTTGGATATACTAAACTTTGTGTGGTTGTTTTCCCTGCTTCTGGGATACAGCTTCTGATTAATAGTAATGCTACTTGGCCACGCTCTGGAATCTCCACGGGAGTCTTCTGTCATCTCTCAGATATTCAGATATTATACTTTTCTCGGTGCTGCTTTTATTTTATTTTATTTTATTTTATTTTATTTTATTTTATTTTATTTTATTTTATTTTATTTTATTTTATTTTATTTAGTAGAATGGCTGTCAGGCTTTTATAATTTACTCAGTCTTGTATAAAGATACCAGTGACAAAGAGTGCTGCTTCTAGTGCAATTCTGAGCAGTGAGGTGCCACATTTTACACTCATTTTCAGTGTCTGTAAATCCAAAAAGCTGTGAGATTCCCAAAGTAAACAAGTGTAATTTTTTATTTTTTTTTTTGGATGGCAGAATACATTGGCAGGTAAATCTTAATGATAATTGCTTCTAATTAGCACTTCTATCAGATGACAAATCTTTTAGTCACAGCAGAGTGTCACTTGAAAATGTGCAGATTCTTTTTTTTTTTTTTTCCCTTGGAAAACATCAAAGAAAAATCATATATATTGTTTTTACTGTACTGCCATAATTGTTTGTTAAAAGCAGGAGGAAAAAATGAGGGATGAAAGGCAGAAAGACAAAATGAGAAAGAGCTTTGATAGAAGAAGGTCTAATCTAAATGGAGGATTGGATTCCACTCTGTAGCCAAGTTTTCTGCTTCTAACAGGTAGTATCTCACCCTCTTGCACTCACATCCAAAGCTTTTTCTTGAGCACAGTGGACAAATTTAATTGTGCATAGTTACTTAGTTACTGAGAGACAAGTGTTTAAGGCCAGGTTGGATGGGGCTTTGAGCAACTTGTTGTAGTGGAAGGTGTCCCTGCTGATGTGACATTTTAGGTTTAAATGAAATATATATATTTATATTTAGACATTTTAGAATTAGACAATCTTCAGGGTCTCTTCCAACCCAAAACATTCTATGACTCTTTCTATGATTCTATGATTATGGGTTCACCAAGCCAGGCTTTCCCTGTCTGAGGACTGAACATGTCCAGTAGGTACTCCATGACTCCATGAGCCTTTTGATTGAGTGTCAAGTGCGATCTAATGCAGGGGGTATTCCAAAACAGGATGGCATCACAAAAACAAAAACAAAACAACAAACAAACAAACAAACAAACAGAAAGGACATGCATTTTTATTTTATTTTATTTTTTAATTAAAACTAGAACGATGTTAAAACTGATCATATCTATGACAGCCAACAGCCTCCTGAGGCAGTTCTTCATAGGGGTCAGTGGGGCTGAACAGATCTGCTGTTCTAGAAGCCCATATCACAGACTGTTGTCTCACCTTGTCTCATCTTGCACTTCTGAGGCTTTTGTAGAAAAACACAGTAGCTAGAAACCTTTTTTTAAAGGAATTGGTGACATTCAGAGGAATCCAGCAGCACTGAGAGGGCCTCATCCAACCTGGCCTTGAACACTTATAGGAGTGGGACATCCACAGCTTCTCTGGGCAATGTGTATTGTGGTGTTGACCATCCCTTCATCTTCTTCAAGGTAGAAATGTAGGTGCCATACACTGTTTTTTAACAGGTACATGATTAAGTAAGTGGCAGGTATTTACAGGTAGTTTTGAAGAAATCATCTTTGACTATAGAGGAAAAACTGATGGGACTCACAGTGATATTTTAGGTCCTCTGGGAGCAATTTCCTTTTACACTAAGGACTGCTGTGCTCCAAAAGTACAGTTTATGATCTCAAGTGGGAGTGCTCATGTGGGCCTGATGTCTCACCTTGTATCTTGTGGAATGATTATGCCTATCTAAACATGGAATTTTTCTCTTGTCTTTACAACATATGTTCCATTCTTTTACAACATATGCTACCCATTTTCTGGGATCTTTTTGAATCCCCATCCTAGCCTACAAAATGTGCGCAAATATTTTCCAGTTTTATATAATCATTTAATTGAATAAGATCATTCTATATTTCTTTATCCAAGTCATTAAAGAAAGTATTAAACAGGACTAGATGAACTCTTGCAGAACCCCATTCAATACTTTATTTCAGTTTGACACAAAACCATTGATAATTAGTCTTTGAATACAGTTCCCCATCCTTCAATAAGTCTGTGTTGTAATTCAGTTCTTGAACTATGAAGCAGGAATGACTGTTCCTGCAACTCACAGGACTGCTCTGAACATAAATCTAATTGTGACTGTCAAAGCTAACATGTTACGGTGGTCTGAAGAAGAGATTTTCGTCCTATGATCCTGTCTGCTAGATAGATCTTTCTCATCATGTGCAATGAAAAGCACATATTTATTCTGAACCATTCTCTACATCTGAAAATATTAATTGGAATTCCAACAGTAATTGGGATTTCCTGGAATGTGTCCAGCTGGAGGTTTTTAGTTTTTGTTTTGTGTTTTGGTCACAGGAAACAAGTTCCTTTTGAGGGTCTAAGAAGGGGAGCTAATTCACCGTATTTTATTATGGTAAAACATGAGGAATGACAAACAAAAGAAGAAGAAACAGAGATAGGAATGACCAAGGGGGAACAGAGAATAGGTCAACTTTCCATTCTACCCACTGACCCAGATTTCAAAAACACAAAGTATGTATCTCCTGTTGGCTTACATGAGAGCCAAGTAATTCAGATCTCAGAATGCATCCAGATCTGTTTAAGTCTTTTTATCCTGACCACAATCTATCCTTTGTTTTGAGGCTGTACAAAGAAATAATTGACTGTAGTGGATTATGCATTCTAGTTTATGCCATGGCCAAATTATGACATAGTAAAACTTTCAACAGTAAGGACTATTGTTTAATTACAGAACATTAGAGTGTGAAGGCCTTAGAGAAGAAAAACAAAGTCATTGTTTCAAAACAAAAGAGGAATAGGTTCATAGCAATTAGAAGTTGCCCTCAGGTCAAATTGTAGCCTCCCAGGGCTCCTCCATCCTGTCATTATTTATCATTTATGTCATTATTTATCTTGAGTATTCATACTGTTGCATGAGATGTAAGAAGTTATCCACACAAATTCGACTGCCAACTCAGTCTAGATATGTCAGGCTTCCGATTTTATATGATACAACATTCAGGGACCACACAGACTTCAAAATAATCATAGAGAAAGAGTTTGCCTTCTATTGCTAGAAGCTCAGATTTATCCAGTATTTTTTGTTCCTATTGTTCCAATCTCTGGTGACAGGGACAGGTATCTCCAGAGGGCAACTGAGATCTTCAGACTGCAGAATTGTCTTCAGGAAACACCTTTTTCTTTCCTTTGTCTAGAGAAGGAATGCAGGGTAGCTCCATGTCTATTTTAGTTTCCTTTGTTAAACAACTATTTATTCATTCCAGGTGAATAGAAGAGTTTTGCAGGTACCATTCTACTACAGTCAACAAACTTCAAAACAGCCAGAAGCCTCAGATGATGTGTCCTGTGTATCTTAAAGCGGTGTCAGACCATTCTATCCATTGGAATAATGTTTCATATCAATACGTACTCTTTCTGTCTTTAAATCTAGACAGTAGAAGAGGGAAAACCCATTAGAGAACTTTAAATTCTAGGCATAACAATCTAATAACTTTCCTGTGATATCACCTTTGTACCTACCCATTGTGTATATTGCTGACAGGACTGGTACATTTTTATCATTCTGAGGATGTCAAAAAATGATTACATGATTTTAAAATACTGTTTTTATCAAACTTTAAATGAATTTGTTTAAAATTATCTTTACCGACAGTGTCTTCTGACTACATATTAAGAACTTATCAGAAATTTTCCCAGGATCCTTTTAAAATATTAAAAATGAAAAATTTCAGTTGTTAAAAGATTTTCTTGCTTTTTGTATTTCATTCATTTGAATCATCCTTCCCCCCACCCCCCAATAAAATAAAATAAAATAAAATAAAATAAAATAAAATAAATTATACCCACACTTCCCGTGTAATTATCAGTATCCCACCAACTTCAGCTATTAAACCTAAGGGGCTCCCCAGGTATAGCACCAGCTAAGTGAACTGCAGCATGCCTCCTCACCCAGTGAAATTGGTGTCCACTGGACCCACACACAATGACAAACACATTACTATGTTGTCCATGTTTCATCATTGCTTATACATGGATGGTAAATTTAACCATGTTGCTTTACTTCCTTTTCCATTTCAGTTTAATTTGGTAGTTCTCCTGCTTTTTTTGCTAGCACAAGTCTCTACACTTCTAACTCTCCATCTGTGAACATTTGCTTTTGTGTGAAATAGATTTCCTTAGCGTAAATATTTGAAATAGGAACCTTTCCCTCCATATTTTTATATCAGGTTTTTAATTTAAAAATCAACTTACAGATCTCTTTACATTCATAATTTCACAGTGTTTCACAGGAAAGAAGTAACTTAGAGTACCTTTTCTTTTTGTGAAATGATAGGTCATGGCCTTTTAATCCTGAAAACATCATAACTTTCTTCTCTCCATTTCCTTTCTATTTTTTTTCTTTGCTTATTTATTCTTTCAATATCTTTCTTTGTTTTATTTCTTTTCTGCTGCTATGCCTTTGTTAGCTGTCTTTTATTCATTGTCTCTTTTGCTCTTGTTGATGGAGTTAAATCAAATAATATTCTGTCACAGTTTTGAGATCTTTCATTTGCTGCTAGAAAACATATGAGTTTAAGTCAGTGGAACCTGCTGAAAAAGAAAACAGTTTAACATTTTATGTCTATGTGAACGAACTGGAGATTTCAGCAGTTACATTCAACTCCAGGCAGTTCTTCTAGCTTCAGAAAGCTTATTCCAAGGTTTAATTTGATTTTATGAGTTCTTTCTGCCATACTCAATGTTGTCTGAAAATAGGTAGGGCTTCTTTGTTTCTTGGGAAAATGCAATCACCAGAAGTTGCCAATATTTCAAAATACCTTGAAGAGTGCCAGGATTAGAAGACCATTAATCCTATTGGTTTGGAGTGAGTGATAAATTCTGCTTATGTGTTAGACACAAGTTTTGCTTTTCCCAGTTCTTTGCTTAGAAAAGATAACTTCATACTCCTGATAAATACTGGTGCCTCCTGAAACATCTAGGTGTTTTTTCATCCTCACATTTTAGATGTCTCTGCCTTAGCTTACCTCTGAAATCCTGACACCACAGCATTGTTTAATCCAGCTGCAACTCAGCTGAGTTTTTCTGTGGGCTGACAGAGGATCACATTGCTGTTGATGAACAGATGTGTCAAGCTGTTCAAAGACAGCATCTCTGGTGATATAAAATCCTGTTTAGGCACTATCTGTGGTACTTGTTACCATAGTACCTGCACCTCGAAAACATTAATAAAATAGACATTGCTCCGAGACAGAATGATATCACCACTTCAGCTTTCATGATGCAGGAAACAGAGCCATGTTAAGCGGGAAGCAGTGGGAGCCTGAAAATAGTAGCCTGAGGTTTTATCCAGATTAAAGAGTGACGGAAGTCACCAGTGCAGTTCTGTTAAATTCCTGCACTAAAATTTGCCCTGGAGGAAGCTTTCACTATTTACTGGTTATAGAGAAAGCCTAAATAGACATTGTAAATATATCACCAGTCTGATGTTATCCTGAGCACAGCAGGAGCCCACAGAGAAAGTGTTTTCTCATCTCAGAAATCAAAGCCTACCTTTCTGGTGAGCTTGATGCCCAGGATCAGCTTAGTCTCTCAGCTCCCTCTCTCCTGCTCCAGCAGAACATCTCCATTCTGTTTTACATTACCTATACCTGTCTTATGATGTGCTAAACCAAGAAGAGTTGTTGAGGTCAGCCCCTTGTGGGGCCTCTGGCACCCTCACCTCATGTCTCGTAGTTTGGAGTGGCTCACTGGTGCTGTGGGCTGCTGCTCTGATATTTTTGCTTGTCTATGCAAGCATTGGCTGTATTTATTCTTTGAATTCAGCCCAAATAAAAATGTGTCACTTGCACCTCTTTACCTTAACCAGGCCTGCAATGAAAACATGTGATGGCAGTCTCTAAAAACTTCCTCCATATTGCTGTGAACAAGGTTTTACTTGTGTGAATGCTAATGAGATTAAAATGTCATGAATCCAAGATCTCATTTAGAAATTGCTAAATGTTCAGAATGGTCCAGATCCTCAAGGCATGTGAGTATGTAATTCCTTGACACCAATAGCACCAATGTGGCTAAATCCGTTCAGGACAGAGATAATCTCACCATGTTGTTGAAGGATGCTGGGACTAAAGGAGACCAAGAAGCTTGCTGCCAGGTCTGAGGAAGCCTATGTTGCTATTGTCCCACTTGTTTTCCAGTTTTCCTAAGCATTATCTTTTAGTTGATTGCTTATGATAGCAAGTGAGAGCATTCCCAGCAAGTTTACAGTCCTTACACAGAGTTAACAGCATCGTGTTCAATAGCATGCTACACTGGGGGGCTTCAACTGCTGATGATCACAGAATCACAGAATTTCTAGGTTGGAAGAGACCTCAAGATCATCGAGTCCAACCTCTGACCTAACGCTATGATGGTATTCTATATCACAGTTTCCTGACCTCCCTTGGGAAACTGATGTGCATACATAGACTTTGAATTTGGAAGGAATTCTTTAAAAATAAAGTACTATAAAATAAACAAAAAAAGTGATGGAAAGTTCCTGAGAACAGTAACATGAAGGAGGAACTGCCTCTTGCTAGGTCACCAAAAGACGAATGGAAAGGGCTGCGCCTTTCTAACTGTAATCCAGTAAACATTTTAAACATTCCTCAGGAAACAGCTTTATCTCTTATTTATTTATTTATCTCCTCCAGTGTTTTGACTGTACTGATTGTCAAGGACTCACGTCAGTATCCAAGTTAGTGTATGAAATGTTACTTGGCTTAAAGTAGCTGAGCATAAGGACATGATTTCAACACCAATCCTATTTGAAGAGGAGTATTTTTTAATGTTTTTAAGGAAATTGAGAAGAAAAATAATCTTTTAAATATTGCCAGGCTTTTTGGAATATAGGATACAGCTCTAAAAGAAAGGGCAAACTACTTTCCCATCTCATCAGTATTTCTGTCTTTAGTGAAATAACAAAATAACACTCACAGAAAAACATTTGCTCTTGCAGGTTTTTGTTTGTTTGTTTGTTTTAAATTTTAATGTCTTTACTATCTGGGATGTCTAATTGTTCCTTTCCTAGCAGAAGATATTAGCATATGCTGACATTGACCTTGATCTTCTTTACACTGTAATATCCTTGAAGAATTGCATTCTGCATACACTTCATACACCAGATCAAAATAGTTGTGCACTTTGGTTTCTTCTCTTGGAGTCTCATATTTTATGACCAGTCATGTCCTTGGACTTTACTGTCTAGGACAATAAAAATAAATTATGTTCGTGTCATCAGAATACAGCCATGTTTTCTTGTAGGTTACTCTGTGACTCCCTCACGCACTGTATTTCAGAGTTGGCTGCAATATGAAATGAAAAATAGGTATATGGGAGCTTTCTTATCTAAATTACACACTAGGTGTGGATGTTTTTCTTGCTTTGTTTCTTGGCAGATTTTCCAGGATGCTGCATCAGAATAAGCAGCCAGAAGAGGTAAGATCAGTTTACATTTTTGTTTATTATTATTTTTATTTTTTAGTACCAGCCTGAAACACTTGGCTTTCCATAATGCTTAAGAAAAGAAAAAAGAACAAATAAATAAATAAATAATAAAAATCAAGTACGTTGTTACTAAGCAGATATACAAACTAAATAAGCTTATACATCTCCAGGTCATTTTCCACAGCCAGCTTATTGACAAATCAGCTCACAATCCACAGTGTGACCTTGGGCCAACTGCTTTATGTCTCCATGTCTTTGTTTATCTTTTCTTTCTCTGCCTTAGATAAGTCAGATCTAGGCTTTGAAGCAAAGACTTCATTTGTACAGCACCTCAGGGAATTCAGACCTGGTCTCTTTCTGGAAATATCCACTGCTGAAGACAACACAAAGCATGAATGAGGGTTCACTATCTGTAATGCCACAGCTGGCATGTATCTCACCTGCCTTAAGACATCTGCAGAGTCTGAGAAGTTCATCTGAGAAGGTCAGCTTTGGAGTCACACTCCCTTCATAGTCAGCATGGAGAAACAAGTACTTTTGGGGTATAAATTTGTACTGCTTTTGGCTGGGATAGAGTTAATTTTCTTGTGCAGGCTCACATGATGCTATGCTTTGGATTTTTGATGAAAATAGTGGTGATAACACACAAATATTTTAGTTGTTGCTAAAGGAGTGCTTTCACAGAGTCAAGAACACTTCTGCTTCTTATGCTGCCTTGCCAGAGAGGCTGGGGGTGCACAATGAGCTGGGTGGGGACACAGCCAGGACAGCTGACCCTAAAGGACCAAAATTATATTCCATACCATATGGTGTTGTGATCAGCAGCCAAATGTGGGGTAAAAAAGGAGGAAGAAGGGGAACGATTGGAGAGGTGGCATTTGTATTCCCAATAAAGCCCTGCTTTCCTGGAAGTGGCTGAATACCTGTCTGTTGATGGGAAGTAGTGAATGAATGCCTTGTTTTGCTTTGCTTGCATGCACAGCTTTTGCTTTACTTAGCAAGCTGCCTTTATCACAACCCACAGGCTTTCTCACTTTTACCTTTCTGATTCTCTCCCCCATCCCACTGAGGAGGAGTGAACAAATGGCTGTGTGGGGCTTGGCTGCCAACCAGCATTAAACCACAACATAATTCCTCCAGCCTGTATTGGCAACCAAATTGAGGATAAGACATATTTTACCCTAGATTGTCCAGAAAATAATAGCTAGATATCCACTAGGCAGCTCAGAATAACTAGCTGAGACAGAAGTGACTGTTTTAAGTGAAGAGAAATCATGCCACGTGCAGCTTGGAGACTGTTCTCTATTGAGATCTCCATCCATTTGGGTTTCTGCCTGCTTTGCACCTGTGTGCAGGGGACAGCACACAGCAAGCCCATCTAAAATGTTGTCCAATGATTATGATTCTAAGCCCTGCAAGAAAGCTCATAGACATATAAAATATGTTTAACTGGAATTTGTCGTTTAAAATAGGGACAATAGAAGATGAAGATGACAGCATCTGGGTTTTGGTTTCTCTACAGTCACACTATGAATAGAAGGAGGAGGAGCAGTTACAAAACACGTTCTCATGTACAAGGTGAGATCGATTGATCTCAGTGCGCTGTGAGGGCACTCCCACTGCAATAAATCCTTGAGAAATTGTGATTTTTGCTTGGCCACTGAAGTCATGAAAGGTGGCAGCGAGGTGCCTCACAGGCTGTCACCCACTCTGGTTTCGGCTGTCTGGGGCCTGATCAAAGGTCCAGAAACTAGTATTTTTCTGATACTTCTTTTTGTTTTGAATGTGAGAGAGATTAGAGACACAGAAGATTGCATCAAACAGAAACTACCCATGGATGACTAGTGATGAGCTGGTATTAGCTAGTGTCACCCTTTTGAAACCATGAAAATATTGTGCATCAGTATTTAGCTTAGTGATTTATTTTTTTATTTTTTCCCTGAGTGAATATATATGCAGGTTGGAGGGAAGATCTGAAGGTGTCAGGTGAATAAAAATAAAAATAAATAAATAAAAATAAATAAACAATTTGGAATACTGGTACTTTCCTTAGTATCAACCCTGTAGTCCACGAAGGCAAACAACAGTATGACAGGGTGTAACATTTACATTAAAACTACATTTTTGCAATTCCTGACCAAAATTTCAAGATTTTAAGAATAAGTTTATGATTTTAAGCATGAAACTCTGATTTTTTTTTTTTTTTCAGTTTGAGAAAAATAACATTTTGTGATGAAAGAAAGAATCTAAAATACCAAAATGTGCTGATGTTGCTCAGTGTTATATTGAAATTAGCTTTTTGTGCAAAGCTACCAAAGGAGAAACTGCTTGCTGGAGATCAATGCAGTGTATTCACTGCACCACAGAGGTGACTCTTCTAATTTCATTTTAGACGAAGTTTAAATTCCACTTCAATGTTTATTTGTAAACATCAAGTTGATACAGACCAGATACTTTAGATGATTCTGTTCCTGAAACAATCTGTGATTACAAGATTAAATTAACATCAGCTTCATCATTATCTTACTCTGCTGAAATGACTGAATATATCTCTTTTGTGGTAGGTTGCACCAATTATTTCCAGGCATCAAATCTTTATTTCTGAGATAGCACAAATAGTCCTCTAACACTTTATTTTATTTATTTTTTGTTCCCCATTTAACCAAAAGAAGAAAGAAATATTTCTCTAAACAGCAGTTCTCTTCAATTAGCTTAGTGTAGTTCACAGGAACAGGATGTACACTCTGTGTCCATTTAGAAAAAAAGTCTCCTGCTCTAAACTGACAGTTTGCACCCAGGCTATGAGTATATTATTACAGTTGCAACACAGCATCAATAAGTGAAGGGAATATCCAAGCCAGATACAGTCATGGCAATATCCATGACCTTACAGGGGGAAAGGTGTTTTTTCTCAAAATATAAACTGAAAGAAAAAGGTTTTCACTCACTCACACTCCCTCTCATGCTGACAGGTAGCAGCAGCCAGGCACCACAAGGTTTGTGTCTGGATGGTAGGTCCACTGTGATGACACAGAGGGCAAGTGACACCAGCTGTCAGGACCTCCTTGGGACTCCTGGGTTTTGCTTGGGTGGGTGATCATGATTTCCAGCATGCATTTTTGTAGTCTTTCAGAGCTGGCAGTGATCATTGTCTTCATTCTGACCCATTCTGCACATCTTCAGGTCACTACTGTTCTTCATCTCCAGGCTTGGGTGCCTTGTGAAGCTGCAGGTAGATGCTCTGGGGTCATGATAACCTGATAATCTTCACATCTTTAACACAATCCATAACACAGTCCATTCTGAGAACCCTGTCCTTGCTGTATGCCCCTGCTGATGCCTCCACGCTCTGCCATCCCCACTCATTCTCCATTTGCACCATTCTTAGCCTTCCTTTTACAGTGCTGTATACACATGGACCAGCGCAGATGTGTGTGTGATTAAACTGTAATGTCAAGTTACACCAACTGTTAAAGTCTCAGTCATTGCTGCTTGATAATATTTTGGCTCTCTTGGTGTGATTTCAATATAATGTAACATGCAACTCAGGACAAAATTTGATTTTCATACATTTTTCTTCTTGTCTAAAACCACTAAGAGTTTGTTTTGAATTTCCATGTGAGGTTAATTTTAATTGTCTTCATCTATCTAGAACTAAATTTGTACCTAGCCTGTACTAAATGGATGTGGTCACTACATGTTTTGGATTAGTTGCCCCATCTGAAAATAGATGTCTAAAGTAGGAGAAGTCATCTTCTGCTAAGAGGTACATTTCTCCGAGGCACTGACAATAAGGAAAGTTAGGTTTTGCTCACACCTCTCAGCCAGCTCTCAGTTGGTTTGAGCTATAGGAAGGGAATCCCACCCTTAACAGAAATATAACTGGAATTGTTTCCAGATGCTCAGGACCGTAAAGCCCCACAGCCTGCTCTAACTACCCAGTATTTGTCAGACAGCCACCGCCAGCCTGAGAAAGTACAGAAAATGAGTGGAATTCAGCCATGCAAGGCTATAAATAAGCAGTTTAATAAATTTGAATAGTTTGAGACTTAAAATGCTTGAAATGACTGAATTATTAAAATAAATTACTCCCTGCCTTGTTGCTGCTGATCTAGAGCCAGAGAATGGAGACAGCTCACTTCCTTCAAACACCACCAAGGGATGGAATGGCTCAGCCAGTATCTGCTCTGTCTGATGTCTTTGGAGTGGAACAAGCTACTACCCCAGCTCCTAAAATTTTAGGAAGATCAGGGTTTTAATCTGAGTTTTGGACTCACAGATGAGAACTAGACTGAGAATACCTTTTATGGTTTCTTTTTTGGATGGAACACAAGAAACTGAGTAACTTGTGCTGAAAATTATGCTTTTATTTGGGAAAGATGAGGACAAATCACAACTTATATTTTCCTTCCTTTTCCTTTTTTTTTTTTTTTTTTTTTTCCTTTTCCCCTCCCCACTCCTCTCTTCTCTCCCCTAGGTCATAGAATCACTGAATGGTTTGGGTTGGAAGGGACCCTAAAGATCACCTAGTTCCAACCAGACCAGGCTGCCCAAAGCCCCTTCCAACCTGGCCTTGAATACCCCCAGGGATGGGGCACCCACAGCTTCTCTGGGCAGCCTGTGCCAGTGCCTCACCATCCTCTAAGTACAGAATTTCTTCCTTATATCTAAACTAAATCTACCCTCTTTTAGTTTAAAACCATTCCCTCTTGTCCTATCACTACACCCTCTAACAAAGAGTCCCTCCACAGGTTTCCTGTAGCCCCCTTTAAGCTCTGGCAGGCTGCTGTAAGGTCTTCCAGAGCCTTTTCTTCTCCAGGCTTAACAGCCCCATCTCTCCCAGCTTATTTCCACAGGAGAGACGCTCCAGCCCATCCTTGTGACCCTCCTCTGGACCCCCTCTAATTAGTCTGGGTGCCCAGAAGTCTCACGAGAACAGAGGAGTAGCCCAAGCTATTTCTGCCTAAGCTGTGGAGATGCTAAATCACTATAAATTGCAATTGCATATGGTATGCTCAGCAGTGTCTAACCACAGAAACAAACATCAGGAATATCACTGTTGGAAAGATCACACTCTCTTTCTTTACTGTAACAATACCACCAGCCCCTGGCAATTGAGAATGAATGGGTCGTTTGAAAAATAATGCTGATAGTGCACAGTGTATGAACTGCTTTTGACAACAGGAACGTGGTGATAGATGTCCTATGCAAAAAGCAGGCTACACACTGAGATAGTCCATTCCAGAAGCACGGCTATTATTTTTTTCCTGATATGATAGAAAGATACTTCTTGGAAAGCTGTTGTTGCATTGTCTGGATGAATGGCAACAAGTAGTTTACAACATTTAGGGAAAAAGGACTCAGCCTTTCATTTGAAAGTGCAAGGCAATATCGATGGCGTAGAAAAGCAGAGTCTCCAAAACAGAGGCAAACAGATTTCACAGTGGTCACCACTGTCTGGGAAGCCTCACGGAAGCAGCTGCTTCTGAATATCCTTTTAAGCCCATTGAGCCCTGATCCAGCTGTTAAAAATAACAATGTTTTTCATCCTCCATAATAATCGGATATAGCAGGGCACCACTGTAGGAGCAGTTGCATAAAAAAAAAAGCCTCTGTTATGTAACAAAGATGCACCATGGCTTCCAAGCCAGAGATCTCAGGCAGATTTGAGCAGCATCCTCTTATCACTGCTTTGCAACTCGTGGTGCTGACAAGTGCCTCTGCTGAAGGATTCTGACACCCCTTGCAAACAGCTGCAGAGATTTGTGCCGTGCCTGGATTTGGTGTCCTGTCTGTGTAGGAAGGTTGGGGAAAGATCCCACGTGTTTTTGTACCTCATCAGCTGTACCCTGCAGCGTGGTCTGTCATCTGAATCCCATGGTGCCACTGGATTTGTAGTGATCTCCTGGACTTTGCAGTGGGGAACAGAGACGGGACGGTCACATCTCCTGGTGCCACCGCTGCATTCACAGGGGGCTCCTCCCAAAACCTCCCCTTTGGTTTGTGGTATGTGCAGCAACCACCCTGAGAGGATGCAGCTCTCTGCTTTCTTCTGCTTCTCCCGGAGTCAAATTGGCACCCACCTGGGCTACATTCCTGAGGTCCTGAGGTTTTCAGAGGGAGGGATCAGAAGCTCCCCTGCAGCAAAGCACTTAAGCGTGAGCACACGCTGAAATATTCAAGCAGTCCCTCTGGGAGTCAGTAGGACATTTCACACTGTTAAGTGCTTCTCTGGATTGGTCTCAGACTGAGCTTGAACTTTACTGTTTCACTTACCATAAGATTACCTAAGGGTGAAGAGAAGCGGAAACAACTAAAACTTTCCTTTTAAAGAAGCTGAAAATGAAGACAAATATTTCCCTGAAGATTTACCAGCAGTAAAATTGGAGAAATTGGTCTGCAAAAAAATATGAAACCTAATCCCACAAAGGTTTCCTGCCTATTTTTAGCCGCAAGCTTCAGCTGATATTTCTTTGTGTGCTTAGAGCTGTGCTGCATGTTGCAGCTGGGGTTTTCAGGATGTAAAAATCCAGAGGCAATTGGCAGAGTAGGAACTGTCTTAATTAAGAGAAATTAATTCAGCTGATCTGAACTGAACATGCATAGGCAAGATGGGGTTTGCTCTACTATTATCTGGTGCCAAGAATACTTGTAAAGAGTTGAGAGAGAAGGGACTTATCCAGAGAAACACCTGATAAATGCATTAGACCTCAGGACAGTTTTCAGTCTTTGAAGTCACACCAGCTCTGGTTTGTGCAAAGTGCAGCAGAGTTTGGCATTGGTGGGCACTGAGAGGACATTTCCCTCCTCACCATAACTCCCTTTTCCAGTGCTGACTGTGATTTTGAGCCAACCTGATGCTAGGAAAGGGGAAACTGCTTCTGTGAGGGCCCTTTTGGCAAACACAAATGCATAGGGAGGCATTTTGGGTGCTTAACCATACACCACAAGAACGTGGAACAGATCCCAGTCTGCAAAGAGCATACTAGGCCCACACCCTCTGAACATCCTGAAGAGGGATTTTAAAGAAAATAACCTGATTTTCAAGAAACCCTGAGGTTAAAAACTGGATTATTTATCTTTTTTTTCCTGAAGAGGTGGTCTGTCTGATGTTCAGTGGTATCCACCCATGGGCAGAGCCTGGAGGAGGACTGCCAAGATTTACATTGCTGAGCATTTAGTAGATGGAAAGACCTTGCTTGAAAGAGCAGTTAATCTAACCTAGCTGGTGCCTTCGATGGGTGAGTGAGACTATTGCTTGTCACCTGAAGCCTTTGGATGAGAGAATCTTTGGAAGCCACTCATCTGCAGGAAATATCCAAGTGCAAGTAAGAAGAGCATCTTAAAACATACTGAAAGTGCTTGGTTAGTCTCACTAGTTCATATAAGCAGCTGGCAAGTCCACCAGGCTGTGTATGCAATGCTGGGCTTTGCCTGTAACTTCAGCGAGACCTCTGCAAACACAAAACCACCTCATATAAAACCTCATGGGTTTTGATCTGACAAAATCATGAGAATTTAAATTGGCATATTTCACACAGACCTGATATTTCCCTTCCTCCTGCCTGCAGTCTTCTATCATCTAGGGTACCATTTGCTCAATCTATTACAATGCACTCTTGATTTCAGTCCCCTACTTTGCGACCTCAGTGCATTTTCTTCCCACCAAGGATCACAATATAAATCACTAGGTCAGGGATTAATGAGTCTAGTATTTTTAAAAAACCTCCCACACACAGGCAGGATATCGACTGATGATTCAGCAGGTGATGGGGCTGTAATAAGGGGACATTTTTTCCTTTAATTGCTGCTGAAAAAGTGAAAAAGGAGCAAGAGAAATACTTAGATTTCTGAGACAAGGGTCTCAGCTTCACTGGGCTTTGGTTCACTGGAATCAACTGACAGGCTTGAGCATAAAGGACTGGGAAAAGCTAAAAGGATAGATAAACTGGTGAAAGACTCCAGTATGACTTTACTTTTCTATTCTGACAATTGGGTTATATATGGTAAATAATGGATATTGAGAAAGGGCTGACCTGCTGATCTGTGAATGGAACAGGATGAAGGGACTCATGGTTTCTAACCCTCTTTCTGTTGGACCTGTTTGTGTATGACTGCAGGGGCAAATGTTCAAAGAAGTACAAACACAAAGGCCAGAAGGGGTTATTAGAGACACTTCACTGAACTGTTGCAAAACCAATATGAGGAAATTTTGCACATTTCTGCACTAAGCTAGTAAATTTATTGAGCGAGGTGGGGAGCACCATGGACAAAATTGGGGCAAAAATGGCTGCCAAGGACAACGAGTGGATTTTGTTGTTTTTCTTCTCAAATCAGAGGATAAAGATGTTATGGTGTAAGCTCAGTGGAAGGCAGTAGAAGCAAGATGCAGGAAACATTCCTGTCAGCTGCACTTTGGGTGTGAGAGGGGAACTCCCACATTCCTGCTGAGTCCTTGGTGTGAGCAGAATCCTCATCTCAAAACAAACTCATTCCTGAACTTGACAACTTCCAGAGCCAGTCCTAACCCAACCAGACGCATCATCTGGGTTTGTGTGCATACCATCTCCACATCTTGACCCTACAGCAACACGACAAGATGCTGAGATTTGAAGTGGCAAAGAATAAGCAGTTCTTGCAGGTGCATTTTGTAATAATTAATTCTTTCACTGTACAAGGAAGGGAAACCAAAGAATCCACCTGCTTTATTTCTTATCATGAAACTTTTCTTTTTTTCCCCTTCATGTCAGTAAAAGTTAATAGATATCATTTCCCATTTCCTGCCAAACGTGATGGAAAAATCACTGGGTAGCAGGTAGGTGAATATTAGAATCAAGTGTGACACAAATGAAAATATTTTGACTAACATAAATTAACATGATTTATACTTTAATTTTTTAATGATCCTATTCACAGATATTAAGGTGTCTCATGGATCTGAGTTGCTGTAATCTACAAAAGTTTCATTTTATTTAATTTGTTATTTGTTGTATGCAAATCCAAGGAAATCCCCCTCTCCTTCAAGTGAGCATCAGATATACTTCAAAAAACTGTTCATCTACAACTTCACAGAAGTTGCTTTATTCCTTGGAACAAACAAACAAACCTACAACAAAAATAAAATGCTCACAAAACCAGCCAAGCAAACAACCCCCCTCAAACCTAAAACATGTACAACCTCTTTTGTAAAAATGCCCAACCAGCCAATCAGAACTGGAAGCCACAGAACAAAGAAGGCATTTTTACTGTTTGTTTCTATCCTAGCCTTGTGTATTGCCCTCATATTTTACATTCCCTCCTACCTGCTGCTCTCTTATCTGAAGCTCATTCTTTCTCTCTTCTGTTTGACCTCAGGTTAAATGTATCATTTATTTCCATGATATCCTTCAGCATTTTGCATTTCTCTGTGAAGTCCTCAGCCAGCTTTTTCTTTACTAAAGATTAAAGAAGGTTGTTTTTCATGCTGTTTTGAGTAACAAGAGTGAAAATCTGCAAATCCCTCTCAGACATTCTTATGCCAGTCTCACTGCCTGTGCCCATTCCTCTTCACTACTGGAGGAGAAACCATCTCCAGAGTTTCTACAGTGTTGGTTCTTTGTATGTCAGGGGAGGAAAATAGTTTTGCAGAATTTATAGGCTGTGATGGCATCCCAGTGACCCTGAGAAAGATGCTGATATACTCAGAGACAAGAGAGCAAGGCTACAGAAAACATACTTGAAATACCTGAATCCCAGTCCAGCACTGCAGGCAAGCTCAGTTCAGAAGTAAACTCCCAGTCAACCTAAACAAGTGATAAGATGAGGGGAAATGGCCTCAAGTTGCACCAGGGGAGGTTTAGGTTGGAGATTAGGAGAAATTTCTTTACAGAAAGGGTTTTGCAGCATTGAAATGGGCTGCCCAGGGAAGTGGTTGAGTCACCATCCTTGGAGGTCTTTGAGAAACGTGTAGATGTAGAACTAAGTAGTGTGGTTAGGTGGTGGACTTTAGTACTAGGTTAAAGATTGGACTGGATGATCTTAGAGGTATTTTCCAACCTGAACAATTCTATGATAATCACAGCTTCCCTCCTAAGCTGAGCAGAAGGGGGAATATGGTGTGAATCTCGTGTCGGCTCCTATGAGTCAGGCCAATATCTTCTGCAATTATGATGTATACAGAATGGCACAAACAACTCGTGGATTACAGCTGTTGTAAAGAGTGTGCACAGGTATGTTTCTAGGATACTGCCTCGTATACTAATGCCAATTAGTAGAAGATTAAAAGTAAATATTGAAAAAGATAGAAAGGGAGGTGGCAGAAGCAGTGAGCTCCATGGACTAACTGACATGTCTGAATCCTCTTTCTTTGACTGGGTTTCGTCCGGGCCTGCCAGCTGGTTTATTTGAAACCCCTTATCTGAAATAGAAAAAGCAGGTGACAGAATATGGCACCCAGATCACCTAGCCTGGGTGTCAGGAACAACCTTCCTCCCCACCTTTCTCTGTCTTTCTTTTCCTCTCCACTTCTCTATTCCAGGAAGGCTAAAAGAAGCATGACAACCTATCAGTGATGGAGGGCTTATGGAAAGAGCTAATTGCTTTCTTTGCTTTGTTCAGATGTACAAACAGACCATCACTTATAATCATTATCCAGTCATCATACATCACACAGACCAGTTCTATTTTCCATGCTCTAAATATGTCACAGGCGCTGTATTTGTCACTAATTGCACAATGGGCTATGCAGGCCTGCTTTAGGAGCTAGTAGTTTGTTAATATAAGACATGGGGCTTTGGCTTTATCTCAAATTTCCAAATGTTATTGAGGCAGTTAAATATTTTATTTGTTTAAAAGACATCATAAACTGCACTTTCTGTCATTTTTATGAAATCATATATGAAAACCAACAAGGTCCATGTTATGACATTGCATTTTATTTTAATAATGATAGGATTACTGAGCAAAATTCTGAAAAAAAAAAAAAGAAAAGAAAAAAAAAAAAGCTATTTCTTCCAGGCATATTCAAGTTTTTGGCTCTACTTTTCCTTGCATTTTTGGCTTCTGACCAAGTTAAACTGCATTTCAGAGTTGTTCATTTTGTCTTTCATCAGTGTATGATGGTCTGTGGCAGGAGAAGCTTAATGAAAGAAGCAGGGAAAAAAAAAGGTCAGAGGTTCTACTTCCACCCTCATTTATACGTAGCCAACAACAACAGAGGAAAAGAGCTGAAGGGACACTCTGGTGGCAAGAACCAGTCTCATTTCTTAATGCAGACGAGTAATTACTGGAGCCATTGGTTGCAGAAATTTTATTTGCCACGGGTTTTGCCAAATCTTTACAGCCAGAATATCAGTAGCTGTTTAATTCCTTCACTCTCATCCTGGACCAAATGTATGGAGCCCAAATGTGATTCAGTCCTTTCCCTGCTTTGGGTATGGTGCAGGCTGGGGAGTTGTTCCAGCTAGCAAAAAGCCTCAAAAGGCATCATTCAAACCAGTTATCTTTGTATTTCCATATGGAAGGTACTATCCACACAGCCAGCCCTAATGGCCAGTGTGCAAACAGGACATCTTATCATTGTCTCTTTTCATTAAGGCTATTTTGCACACTGTCCTTTAGGTTTTTAGGAAGTACAGGTGTGTAGCAACAGTACTTGTATCTGGATGTTTTCTGTGACTAGTCAAAATGGTAACTCAAATACATCTCTGCCATCATCTACCAACCTAAATTAATGCACAAAAGAAAACTATGTCAGTATCAAGGGTGGTGATGCTGGACTATGAACTACTCTAGCCTGGGCTGGGCTGGAGCAGCCCTGCCTGGACCAAAATGTCCCTCCCTGATTTTGTAGTTTCCTGCATGTCGTTAGTGCCCACAGGAGTTATATCCCTTGGTTTGCATGAAGCTGCACAAAAAAAGCCCAATAGGAAGAGCCCAAGAAGGCTAGGATACCCACCCAGTGCCATGCAACACCATGCAGAGTCTAGAGGTGATGTGAAAAGTGGTGTAAGCTCCAAGCTCCTTCTTGGGCCAATAATTAGCTGCCTCTCAGAAAGGTTACTTTGTTTAGGTAGGCTCTCCTAAAGTGGTTATAAAGTGTCCCATTCCAGAGACAGCAGTGTCCTGGTCCAGGGTGTGGTGAGATTGGGTATCTCTGAAATAGCTCTCCAATGTAAACATGGCAGGTAAGCATGAATATATATTCAGGCTCACGAAAAGAAGCTGCAAAATTGCCCTGTATGAGTAGATAATCTATCCTCCAGTCTCACTGAAAATATTTTGAGCTACCAGTGAGCAGAATTTAATTGCACTAATTAATCTGCAACCAAGCCACAGAGATATGTGGGTAGTATGGTACCTCCAACCATCACAGCCCCTGTGTATACAAAGTGCCTGACACTCCCAGAGGTCTTATTGCGACTAAACACTGTAATAAAGCTGCTATTTCCTGTGGGCTATCAGTTAAATGCTTTCTTGAGAAAGTTATATATTAATTTCTCATCCAGAAGTTGTACACCAACTCTATCAGCCCAGTGGCAACTTCACATCAGTTGAAGTTAAAGCTGTCCTGTCCTCCAGCTGGCCAGGTCGGTATAGCAGCAATATGGGTTTGCCAGCACAGAACTCAAAACCTGACCTAATTTTCCAGGCTTTTCAAATAGGATTTTCTGTCTGTGCCAAAAAATTTCTGCAGCCAGATTGCTATTAGTACCTAAGCTAATATATTTTAAACTACATTATGCTGTGGTCAATGACTTGGAGGTACTCACTCATGTCGTGGCAAAAAGGGTCAGAAAGTAAAAGAGGTACCAAAAAAAGTAACTTTTTTTTTTTTTTATCTTATGATTTTTTTTTTTTTTTGAAGACTTGAATTTTTTTGAGGATGCTGAATGCTGATTTTAAGGTGCTGCTTAGATATGGATGCAAGGGAGGAAACCACTCAGCATGGAATCAGGAGAGAGGGTGGTGTTTGCTCCTGCCCTGACACACAGTCCTCCACATGCACACACACATGCATTGGGAGAGACGTCACATCCCTGGTTCTTGGTTAATTCCACCTTGAAACTACCCAAATATGATAGAGAAGGCAAGCTTCTAGTGCTGAGCATTGATCCTGCTTTCCCATTTGGTTGGTGCAGCACAAATGGCAGTTCTATTCTCCCTATGTACTAAGGGGAGAATAATTCACATCTTTCCCTGCCCAATGCTTTCTAGATTATGCTTTCATATTTTTTTCGCTGACCATTTTTTCTTGTGCTTGTGTATCTATAAGCAATGCCTGTGCTGCCAGTTACCTTTTAGATCTCCATGCAATGTGGCAGAGAATCACTGGTTGAAAGACTGCTGTCAGAGGGAACTAAATCAAACATCTCTCTCTTGGCCTTCAGCAGTGTCACCATGATGGATGGGAGACATCTTTCTCCGTGGCTTTCCAGGTTGATATTTTCCATTTAACAAAGTGTTTTTATAATGCTCACTTTGTGCTCTAGAGGGATAGTTTTCTACTGTGCCCTTCAAGATTGGGGCAAAATAAATAAATAAATAAATAAATAAAAATCCTCAAATGAACACCACAAAAATAATCTAAAAATTTTAAATCTCCAGTAGTGCCAACAATGGGACAGAAGTTGAAGAGAGATCACAGAAGAATTTTTATTGCTGCACTTATTCCTCTGGAAACCTGAGACTCTCTCCTGGCTCAGTATCACCTTCCACATGCAAACTCTTCAGGTTTAGTGAACCCAAAGATACAGCTCCTTGAGAGCCCTGTTGCTCTGCACCACAATCTCCCTTGGACATGTTAACTTGCCTCCTGGTCTGAAAGGTGCACCCTCCACAGAGAAATGCCAGTACAGTCCTTTCTTCTCCTTAAAAAGACAATGAGCAGGCAGATACATTGTGGCCCTGCCTGAATATACAACTATTTGTGAGCTCGGAGCTCTGTTCTTGCCTTATATGTCTCCAAGTGAGGCAAATTCCAGAGAATGTCTGGTAGGAAAGGTCCATACCGAGCCGAGCCATTCAGTGTGTAGGGTTGCAGGGCCAGCACAAGGCTGATAGAACCTGAAGACTCTCCTTACTTTTTTTTTTATATATATATTTGTTTATTTTCCTCCAGATGTCTAAATACAAGTACGTAATGTAGTTTTACTCCTTTTTACTCCCACTTGCCTTCCAGCTGCACCTCCAGAAGACCATAGCTTTTCCATAAGCTATTTCTATGTTCTATCAGACAGTTTTGTGTGGATGTGTTAGATAATTTAATTAGTCTGAAATAGCCATCTGAAAATTAGGAGAAATATTCTGAGTTGTCTAAAATGACACTAGCTACCCACGTTATGGCAACTGGATCTCGCTGCAAGGTGGTGACACCAATGCACAGGCCACTCACCTGCCTCCTCCAGTCCTGAGTTGCTCTGAAAGTACAGGCAATTTCTGGTCACCAAGTGCAGCATCATAAGGACTGTCACTTTGTGTGACAATTCATGGCATTTTCTCATTAATTTCTGGGCTGCCTTTTCAGAATCCTGTATGGGAAGCAGAATGGCTCTTCTCTTTATTTTCCCAGAGCTTTTTTGTCTGTCTGTCCCTAGCCTTTTATTTTTTTCCCCCAACAGAAATTGCACTTGCAATGATTTGTGCTTTAAGGGGAGTTACAATGATTAGAGCTATATTTTCTAATTGACATTTGCGTTGTCCTTGCTAGTCATCATTTGTAATATGCTATTGTCTTTAAGTGATTACAATTATAAAAAAAATATTTGGTTATAAACTTTCTGGAGTTTGCCAGCTCATTACCACTAATTAAGAACTTTGTTTAGTGTAAGCCCAACATCTGGCATACACCTAGAGGAGCATTTATTTCCCAGTCTATTGGCAATGTTGCTGTTTTTAGTTGTGCAGAGGAGACATTTTAAAATTCCTTTTTTTTTTTTAAACAAAGTCTGATTCCAGGCTGAAAACTCATTTGTTTTTCCTGGTTCAACAAATCAGGCAAAAGGAAAAACAGGCAAACAGGAGGCAGAAAAGCTGGATGATGTAGTTAATGCAGCATCCATGTAACCTTTGCTCCTCCTCCTTTTCCAGCTACAATTTGTTCACCATCTTTACCAGCTTCTGCTTAAGAAATTCAGGTTCTCTTGCCTTAAACTGCCCTGACAAAGCTCAGGTAAATCAATCTCATTGTCTCAGCTGCTCTTCTGTTTGAATGGGGAGGAATTTTGCCAGAGCAAGTGTATCAAGCATGCTTTTACAAAGCAAAGTGCTTATTTCCTCAGGAAGGGCAGTGTGGTTTGCACTCCCAGCTTCTGCACTCATTGGAGACTCTGAAGATTTCCTCCCGTGTATTTTGTGCATGAGGAAGATTTAGTTAATTGAAATTCATAAGGCACAAGGAGCTCATCAGGTAAAATACACTATTTAATTGCAAAGCCATAATATATTATGATTTCTTGTTATTGTTTTTAATACTGTAATTATTTTGCCAGTTGTTTGTGGTTCACTCTCTCTCCTGGCTGTTGGTGTGTTAAAAAAGCTCTATTTACAGTCCCATTCACCATTTTGCCTTGATTCCTCTTCTCCCTAAGTAGTCACTGCATTCAGAAATGCAAACAGACATAGAGCAGGAAAATCTGTCTAAATATTTCAAAGTCAAAAAAAAAAAAAAAAGACAAAAGAAAAAAAAAAGAGGAAAAATAGAAAAATTCAAATACCATTCTGATAGGTAGAAAGCAGAAAGTTTGCACAATTTGCTTCGCCTGTGCCACTGCATTTCAAGGGCTTGGATCAATTGAAAATCATTTGTTGGCTCCAGTGGGCTTTTGGTCAGGCCCTATGTGAAATTCAATTGCCTAATGAGCTCTCAGAAGGGCTATGAGCTGTGCAGGCTGGATACAGGGACGGGCTCTCACAGCTCTCTCAGATAAATACAATGAACAAAACCTTTGCAGGTTTGAATAGCCACAGAGTTCACACAAGGACACATTTCACACATCAAAAGTTTGGGCACCATGTGATCTTACAAGACCTCTACTTTTAATTTGGTTTTGAATTTGTCAGGAAAAAAAATCTCACAGTTGCACACCTTACAGACCTTTGAGCCACAAGGGTGGCTCAAACTCTGGTGGGAAAACATTCTGTGTAAGTGCTCGTCTGTGTCACCTGCAGGTACTCAAAAAAGATGAAATGAGGTTCAAGAGCTGTGTTCATGGCAGGATTTGTAGAGCTTTTCACACTGAGAGTGAAAAAAAGTGAGGAAGAGTATCCCCCTGAAACCTCTCCAGCCATCCTGTCTTCATGGAACAGATTGCATGGAAAGAGCATGGAGAAGAGGAACAAACGCAACAGCTTTTACCTTCTGGAAGAGAAAAGTTGTCTCAGTACCATCGCATGCTTTATCACTTGTCTATAAATCTTATCAGGGCTCAGATACCCAGTTACTTCTGTGCCACGAGAGCTGGGGCAGGCTTGAGACCTCAGGGAAGGTTGAAAGCATGCCGTTGAACTGAGAATCAAATGGCTGCAAGCACCTTGCAAGGGCTTCGCAAAGCTGTGAATTGACTACAGGCCACATCTTGGGGACATCTGAATTACAGAAAATCTAAATAATGAATCACCTGCCAGAGCAGCAAGGTCAGAAGCTGTGGCTTAGGCTTTGCTGAGCTGGTGTAAGTGTTGGTACAGTGGCAATGCCAAGAGAAGGTGGAAGGGACACCCAAGTGACTTGGGGCCACCTTCATGAAATAAAATTATCCATTAATTCTTCTTTGGTATCATTCTTTTGGTATCATTACCTTTAAACAACAGAATTCCATTGAAGTTTCTATTTATTGCCAATATACTCTGAAAGCTTGCTTGTGACATAGGATTCCCTCTACATTTATACAAAGAGTCAGAAGTTGGCTCTCAGGTGACCTCCCCTTTCACTGCTATGCTCACAAAATGGTTGGGACTTTGCTAGCCAGGACACCAGGGACTTAGGCCCCATCATGTCTGGTGACAAAGAATAGGGAAAGGTTCACCTTACCCTGGGCAAAATACATTAACTTTTATAATCTTGGGAGCAGGAATGACCTGGCCAAATTGAACCTCTCTCCTTTGCTTCAGGCATGGCTTGTTTCCAATGCCCAGCTCTTTGATGTGAGTGCCTTACAGTAGGGACTGTTCTTACATGACCATGTGTCAGTTCATGGAACTGAGCTCAAGAAAGTGCCAGCACTGCTGCCAATTACTAGATGACAAAATTGCACAGATCATCACTGGCATTTGTGTACTCGAGGGCTCACATCGCAGTCAGATATGATTGAACACAGCTGCTCACATCTTTGAAATAGGCAGACCAAGCTTTGCACAAAATGCTAGATGGTGGTTGCCTACTTTCACAGTCAGTCAGTCTTTGAGATAGTACAAGGCTGCAGCTCTGTGCTGTGCCCCCTAACGAGTTCATCTGTCTGTCAGGAACCATGCAGGCTTGAATCAAACCTCTTCACAGTGTCTGACCAGTGCAGTGTGAGGAGCACTGGGAAGAGAGAGGCAGGCAGCTGACACCCAGCCCAGCTCTGCGAATAACAGCAGTGCCTTCTCCATCCCTTCTGGTGGTAAAAGACAGCTGTCACCAGCTAGCAGGAATTTGCTCCTGATGAACAACATCTCTTCTGGCTAGGTACACCCATGCCTCAATATGGGCTGCACTTGGGACTGAATGTGAAATATGTGCATATGCATGCATTGAAGCATGACATTAATTTGCATGGCAGTTTTCTTTCGTGTTGCTTCATGCTAAGTTTCAGCCTATACTCATGGAGAGATACAGATGAAGCTTCCCTGGAATTAGGAGGGTCTTGAAAGGTGAATTTCATTCCTGAACCACTGTCACTTCTTTCACCATCTTGCTCCTTCTTAGGACATTTAGAAAAAAGCTTCTGAGGTTCTAGTTTTCCCGACACAGCAGTGTCACCCAGGTGTGATTACAGAGCTGACTTCATATCAGGAAAAGAGAAGACCTTGCATGTGATAAGGTCTCCCTGTTGTCTAGAGAAAAGCTGAGCTTTCATACTTCATTGCTTTCCTGCTGAGCTGCTTTCCATCTGGGTGGTCCCCAGCATGTCCTGGATGCAAGACTTTGAAATTTCCCTTGTTGAATTTCTTGAGGTTCCTGTCATCCAACATGTTGAGTTCCCTCTGGATGGCCGCTGAACCCTCCTCCCAGTTCTGTGTCATGAGCAAATTTGTTAAGGATACTCCCTACCCCAACATCCAGTTCATTAATGAAGATATTAAACAAGACTGGACCCAGTAATGACCCCTGGGGTACACCAGTAGCTACTGGCTTCCACCTGGACTTTTCACCACCCTTTGGGTCTGGCTGTTCTTCCACTTTCAATCCACTTCACAATGAATTCATTAAACATAAAGTCATTTCACTCTCTAACCCCAGCTCGTCCCTTAAATCCTGGATATGACTGGAGTTTATGATTTATGATTTATGACTGGAGCTATATGATGACGATATGCAATGGTGAAAACTACCTGGTCAGGGACTTCCCACTTTCTATTCTTCTGGGTCATCTTCAGTGGCACAGGATGGAGTTGTCAGCGTGCCCTCAGCAAACCAAACACCTGCATACATAGGTGATATCTGTTCCTGCCAATAGACACCAGACCTGCAATCCCACCAGCCCCTGACCAGCAAAAATGCCAATTTTCATCCCTCTCACTCTCACTGGTGATGTCTCCTGCTGTGGTGGACTGAAAGAAGCAACATCTGTGAGCTATAAGAACAACTGTGGTCAGGGACATGCCTGGTTCAAAGAAAAATGAAAATTATATCCAGAAACTACTTTCTGGGAAACCATTAAGGGTTACAAAGTAAATAATCCATTTTCATTATGATGAGAGTTTTAATAAGATAACACTATCCCGTCCTTATGTTCTAATGGTGCACATTTCGTACACTTCTATGAGGGATTATCTCTCCTTCCCTTCCTCTCTGCTTCAAAATGCAAGCGCTGGCAAAATGTGACTGAAAGTGTGTATGATGTTGTGCTCTTTAATACCCACTGAGCTCAACCTGGCACTAGAAAACCCTTTGCGCAACGTCCAACTGATGTGCCTTGGAGCTGATCTGGAAGGGACTGCTTTCAGATAGGAAAGCTTACATCCAGAGTGCTTTGAAATCAAAGAGGATCTTTGGCTGGATTTGAAGGAGTCTGCCCAGGCTGAGAGTGTCAGGAGGAGGTGGTTCTCATTGCTAATCCTTGCCACAGGGTGTTGTGAAGATGGTCACAGACCCCTAAGGTTGGGACTGGGACAGTGGCCCTATATCATGATTTTTCTATCCCAGCTAAATTTTGTTGAGAGAGGGCAAAGATAGGGTCCTAAAGGATAGAGTTTTACTTCAGGAAGAAGTTGGGGCATTAAACTGCCTAGATCAAAGTGGGAAAAATACATCCAAGGGGGTGAGGTGTTCAGCAGCACCAGGAACCTCACTGGCTCCCATGGGGCTTCTGTGCCAGGATCAGCTAAAGTCAAGGCCAGAAATCAAATGGGTGAAATCGAGCACATTAGCACCAGTGCAAAGCCTGTATAAATGCCTGCATTTGGGTGTAAACTAACTATAGAGGAACATCTACCTGAAAACGGGATTGTGGAGTAAACAAATGAGTGGATATATTTCAGCTGTGACTTAGTAAATGTCTACAAGCCTGCACATACTCGTAATACACGAATAGTGATCACCTGCAGTGAGTGATGGCTGGGTACCTGGCATGGGAGAGGTGTTCACTAAGGAGTAGCTTTGCTGCTGAATTTTTCCTACTCCTCACCTTGAAGGCACTTATTCTCATACCTACAGTTTGTGACCAAGGTGTAAACTGCTTCCACATCCTTTTGCTGCTCTGCATCCATGCAGTGATAGTATATTTTCATTTCTGAGGGTTTGCAGGTGAGGTTAAACATCCAAATAATGTAAAACACAGTGAGTGTGCTGGTTCAGTATATAAACATGTCTTAATACAGACACCATAATTACTAAAATTTCAGCTTCTTACACATTTTCAGGATTTACATAATTTTCAGTTTGGAACCTGAATGTTTCTTCTCTCTTTTTAGGCTAATGGAAAAAGTTTTATTGTTATTATTATTATAATATATTTTTTTCTTTTCAATTTTTTTATTATTTATTTATTTATTTACTTTTTAAACTTTCTCCATCCCTTACCATTCTGTCTCCAGCAGCAGAGGTGAGGCAAGCCGATGTCCCTGCAGTCATGGCATGCACCAGGCACATTCCATCGAGTTCCTTGTCCAAATGAAAAGCTGAAGTGGCTTTTCTGTGCAAGGAGGATTGAAACCAGATCCTGTTATTAAATTTGCTAAGTGGGAATGTAATGATTTATGAGGGAGGTAGCGAATACTCAGAAAGAATTTGGTAATAATAACAGTGGCTGAAGAGCAGCATGGAGCAGGCTTCAGAAGTAAAAGATCTGTTAAAAAAAAATCAACAACAAAAAAACACGCACACAAAACCAAACCCAAACACAAAGAAAAAAATAAATAATAACAATAACAAAAATAACCTAAGCAAAACTACTAGATGTGAAAGAGATAAAAAAGTTTATATTTTTCTAATGAGATCAGCTACCAAGCAAAGGCCTGAAGTGCATTTCATCTGATGTATCCAATAAGAGGCACAGACAATAATATCGTTCTGAAGTCATGCTTGAGTAGTTCAAAGCTTGCAACATATTTAACCACGCACCAGTACTGCCTGCAGATATGTAACTAAATTCTAGATGTTCCTTTGAAATGAAATAAAAATCTATCATCTCTATAGGTATTTATTTTTCTGGAATATGTGTGGCAAAATTCAAAGGGTACTGAAAGTTTTTGTTGACTATGTTGAGCACTGGGGGGTCTTAGCACATTTAGAAAAATTTGGCTTATTGATGAAAATTTTAGCCAGCTTGGAAAAGCAACACTTTAGTTTGTCTCGTAAGAAAAGGGGTGAGGATGTCTGTTCATGGACTTGAATATGTTTAAAACTTTTTCAAGAGGGAAATTTTGTCCCTTAAAAAAATAAATAATAATTAAAAAAAAAAAAAAAAAAGAAATAAAAGGGAATTTAAAGATAAGAGGGGAAAGGCACTGTGGCTTTCCACATTATTCTGCAGTGAGCCCATGCCACAGCAGGATCATAGCAGTGAATGCTACAGACCAAACCAGGGCTGAATGAAAAGAAAAACCTGGAGATATACATGATCTGCTCGTGTGAACCCTTCCAAACCTCCTGCCTATATCCACAGATATCTCACAGTGTCACTCTGGGCAGGAAAGGAAACCCAGACCTGATAAGAGGTGGACTAAAAGAAAGCGTTAGCTCCAGGACAGTGACCATGTATTGCTCTCACGGCATGGGGAGCACACAGAAACACACATAAAGATTTAACTCCAGGCTCCCTCTGACTCAGGCAGAATTGCTGCGATTAACCAGACCCATTCCTGGAAAATGGTGGTGGCCCACCATAAGCGGAAGGAAACATTTATATGTCTTTTTATTGTTTTTCTAAGAACGGCAGGATGTCCCCTTTTCCATTCCTTTGCTTCTGTGGCTTTTTAATCACTAGACCATTACTATTGCAGCACCATCAATTTTTCCCCCATTTTTTTTTTTTTTAATTCCTCTCAGTTGACTTTATTTCTCCAGGCACTCTGCATGGTATAATAACGTGTAAAAGGAAATATTTACTTTTGCAATGCTACCTGCCCCGAGAGCAGCAAGGCATCCTGTGTAACAGCTGTGGACACTAATTCACTGCAACTGTGGTCTGTTTTCTCAGCATCAGCTACATTTCTTTTCCATATGCTAACTCCCTTTTAGCTTAATTTTCCCATTACCCAGCAGTAACATTGAGTAACTGTGTTGGGCTGTATTCAAATGCAAATTAATATCTCCTTCTGTCCATTAGCTCCGCTGTTTCTTGTCTAGTCAAAGCAACTGGAAACAAGCAAGGAGCCTGGTTCAATGGTTGGACAGAGGGGCCCTGTCTGGGCTGGGGCTGCTGTTCATCCCTGAGAGCAGACACAAAACAGCAGGCTGTCGAAAGGAGAGGTCCTTCATCAAGACGTTTCCTGTCAACTAACCCCGAACTCCAGCCAGTCAGCATATGCCACAGCTCTCTTGAACAGCGGTGTTTGAAGTATGTAATTCACACAAGGTCTGTGCTGTGCTCTGGGCTGGAAACTTCTGCTGGATCGGCAGTGAGAAACCTTTAAGCAGGGAAGGGGAACTGAGGGGAAGGAAGGGAGATGTCACTGGGCAAACCATATGACTCCAATCTTAAACATGGGTAATAAGCCAGGCTGTTAAACTAGAGAAACCTTTAAGTAAAATAGCCTGGTACAAAGCAAGTTACCCAGAAAAGGGGATATAGACATGAATGCTGATGCTGACAGCATGATTGAAGGGGAAAGGAGAGGGTAGAGAGAACAAAAATAAATGTAAAAACATATGGTTTGCCTCAAAAGGTGGTGTTTCTTTCTTTCCCTGCTCTCTCTCTTGCAGGACCACTTGGGACTAGAAATACTAGCACCACGCTGGGAGGAAAAAGTGCTCTAATTCCTCTGCACCCTCACCCAGAAAAATGAAGCTCCACCCTTGTGAGTCACCAAACCCCAAAGGGTTTATCCATTTCTCATGCTTTGAGTTCCATTTGAATTTGTTTCCACTCTGACGTTTCATATTCCGTCACCTACTGGTCTCACCTTTCCCTTTCAGCACAAGCATGTGCACTTGTGTTAATATCATTACTCTATGCTAGGCAGATCTCCTGTTTTGCAAATAATATTACGGACTAAATTTTTGTATTTTTTTTTTCCTTTTTCTTTTCCTGCCCATTCTTTGCAAAATCTTTTAGTTTAACTTGGCAGTTTACCTTTGAAAACACACACACACACTCTACCCCCTAAAAGAAAGGGATACAAGAACAGGAATAGCATCCATCACTTAGAGGGCTTCGAGACATGATGAGAAACAAAGCTGGGAAGCAAATCTATGATGCCTGAATCCACACCAAGGCTACTTAAAGTTCAGTTGCTGGAGAAGGCAAGGCAGTGAGGACAAAATGCTTTGATTAAAGATGGAGAAGGACCACTTCTTGGACTCCACAGTTCCAGCTGGCTGAGTTAGTTACAGAGTCTTTCAATCAAGAGGCATCAAAGAGAGCATCCCCCCTTCTCAGAACAATCCCTGCAACGTTGGTCAGAAATGTCAGATTGGAAACACTTGCAAAAAGTTATGTGCAAAATGGCTTGTACACCAAATATGAATTTGGTGTAAATAAGAGATATTTATAATCAGTTCTCAGAGAGGAAGGGAAAAAAGTAATGATGAAATAAATTACTTACCATGAAAAAATCATTGCTGCTTAGAAAACCAACACTTTAGGCTTCACATTAGGTGAAAAGATATTTGTCGAAGTTTTCAATTTCTGGTAGCTCAGAACATGGCTTAAGTTCATATGTAAGACCCTTTCACATGTAAGTTCCTCCAGTGCAGAACAATAAACCCATCAGCCCAGGTAAGTGCTGAAACTCAGCCATCTGCAAGGTGTTTCCATGGAAAGAGACTTGTACCCAAGACTTTGACTGTGGAGATTGTTCTGGAGATTGTACTTTTTGTACGGGATTTTGTTTTCTTGTTCCCCTTTGGAGAGAGTAAATTCCATGGCAGATCAGTGTTGGTTAACCTTAGACACACAAAAACCAAAGGCAACAATCCTTCAGCATGGACATGTGATACCAGACAAGGAGAGGTTTTGTCACAGGGTGGTGAAAAAAATATTTTCTGGACAAAGATGTGAGAAGCTAATCCAACAGTGACTGAAAGAAATCAGACAAATGTTACATAGAACAGATCGACTTTCATCTCTGACCTGCCTGCAAAGGACAAGCACAAACTAAAGGCAGGCAAAACAACCCTTGTCCAGCTGGCCTGCCTTATCTTGTAAGAGATACAGCAACTGGGCGCCCAGCTTTGAAGCCAATCAAATGATGGACCTGCTAAAACTGATTAGCACAGACTTGCGTGCTGGGACAACTTTGAAACCAGAGCTGGGGATGCAGCACTCTGAAGTGGAAATGTCTGGAAAACTGAGGCTGTGGGATCCCGATGGAACATGTGGTTCTCCTCTGTGAGCTGCAGCAGTGAGGGTAAGCAAAGTGCAGGGCTGGTATTTCTTGCAGCTGAGTGTACATGTTGTGTTGCCCTTGCTGTTTGCATTTGCATCTTTCCCTGTGCTGCAGCCCCAAGTTCTCTGTGCATCCTGAACTCCCGGGGTCCCTTGGGTCCAGAGCCTCCACTCTGACAGAGGCTGGCACCAAAGTGCAAAAAAACTCATAATGAACAATAATGGAATAACAGGCCAGAGGGAAAACTTCTCCCTAATAGTCAGTGATCGACTCAATAAAAGCAGAGCACAGCACAACAAAAACAGAGGGAAAATTGGCAGCAGGATCAGCCCTGCTATTATTGCAGAGATCCAGCTACTGAGAGCCAAACAGAGAGCAGCAGCGATACCGGGGTGCTATTCTCCTGCTACAGGATACAAATAGCTCCCATTGAAACCAATGACATTTATTCATGTTCCGTGGCAACAGAATGGAGTGTCCTATCTACTTACTCAGCGGTGCTGTTGCAGCGAGATCAGTGAGGGTGAAGCGTGTGTGCCTGTGTAATTCGTGCTCTCTGTTTGAGAACACTTAACTGTCATGACAAACTGCAAAAACATTGCCACTCTATAAAGGAGCCTGCAGGTCCCTGTCAGAGGCAGATACAGAGCCGTAAGGCTGTGTGCAGGCACTGGGGCTGTTTGCTTGCTTCTGTTCCCATTTTATCTCTTGCTGGCAGACCAGTTCATCCAACGAATCAGTCTCAAGTGCTGTTACTTGTTGTACCTTGTTTTTTTTGGGGGGGTGTAGGAAATGACTATTCATTCCAATCTCCTGTTTTGTCCTGCATGCCCAGCTACCAGTGACACATTAGGACATGCAGAAAGTCAGGCCTGCAGCTAGGGCTGGGGGTAATCAAACTTTGTGTTGGCTCAGAAAAGGCTGAGAGCTTCCCTTTGGGACTAAAGGACAGGTACGGATGGGTTTGCCCTTGCCTGGGAAGAGGACTTTCTTGGGCTTTGGAGCTGGGGAAATCATAGCTGAGGGGACATGCTGGAGAGCAGGGTCTGTAGTCAAAGGCCCCTTAGCAGTGGAGAAAGTACAGGGAGAAAAATGGGCTTAAACTGAGAGGAGAACACATATCAGAGATGTTCTGTTGTAGACAGAACAGGGTATAGAGTTGCTCAGGTAGTTCTGGGAAGAAGATGCTGTTGGGTTTTGAACATATAGCAAGGCTCAGCTAAAATCAGATCAAGATGTAACTAAAAACTTGAAAATATGGAGGATAGAATGTGTTATGAGACTTTTTTTTTTTTATGTAGCAGAAAAAAAATATCTAAATGCATCTGCCTACATCAGAAAACTATTGCTAGCCCTTTTTTGCTCTGGTCAGAGAAGCAAACTTTCCACTTGAGATATAGTTTACACAAGTTATTAGTTATTTGACAGTACTATAAAGGATTATGCTGAACAAGATCAAGATGTCCATTCCATAAAACTTGTATCCATACATGGGTATAGTTATGCTAGTCAAAATAAATATTTAAAGGAAGAAAGCTGCCAGCATAGCCATCATAACTCCTAAACAGATCTGCTGCAAGATAGAGAAAGTGGAATTTCCCTTCTCATATCAGATCAGAAAGTCTTTTTTTTTTCTTTTTTCCCCTCATCTTTGAAAATGCCATAAATTCACCATACAGAAGCTGTGTGAGAACTACTATGTTCCAAAGGGATTAGGTAACAGTGATGGAAGAAGGGAACAGATTGCTGAAGGGTCTTGACAGAACTCAAGAGCTTTCTCCCCAAACCTTTTCCCCAGCCTTTAATCTGCTTTGCCCTTCCCTGGTACCAAACTGCATCAAAAATAATAAGTCTTGAATTCAAACCTCATTTACCTTGCTGCAAATCTCTATATGGCCATGTATGCTGCAGAATTCATAATAGTGGTGGCTTGAATCCATTTAGATAATGCCACCTGAAGACTTTTAGGGTTTTTTAGATGGAGTAAAAAATCTCCACATAAGGACATTCATATTTCTGCAGCATTTTTTTGTTCGTTTATATTCATTGCACTGAAACAAACAAACAAACAAAAAACACCACACACTGGAAAACAAAATGAAGACTCAGACACAGAAACTGTGCTACATTAGCTGGAAGTGTGAATTTCAACCAATGGAAATCATCTTGTAGATATTATTGTGATTTAGGTTGTCATCTAGAACACTGACTGGTGGAAGATGCTTCATTTGAAAAAATCCTACTTCTCTCATATCATGTGTCTCTGAACTAAATTCATTTTTTCATAATCTAGAAAATACACTGCATGAAAATTATCTCTGCTCAAGAGAGTTGCATCTGAGGGGGTTGCTTGTGAATAATTTACTTTAGAGTTTTGCCCTTTATCTTTTGGCAATTCTGTTATTGTATCCCTGAATTAACAAACATTTTATTACAATTTCACTTAAAAGGAAATAACAGATTTCCAATGGCAGTCTGTTTGATTTTCACTGCTGTCTCTGTGTATCTCGGTACCACATGGGGCTTTATGCACATCCAAATGGAAGATCTGACTGTAGTGATGTGAGAACATCAGACAGGAGTGGATACCTCTCTTATCCAAAAGGAGGTCAGTGCAGCTATAACTTTGTTTCAGAAGTGCCTGCACAACCAGATGGTGTTAACATCCTCATCATCCACTGAACCTGTACCCAATCAAGGAGGAATGTGAAAGACTTGATTTGGTTGGGCACCTGTAGGCACCTGGAATGTCAGGGTGAATATCGCACACTGGTCTAGTAGATGTGTGCTAGTCTAGCTACACATCCCTCCTACAGGCACATGTCCTAGCAGAGATGCTCCTTGCACTGGATTAGGAATTTCTTTTTACTGTTTTTTAATAGGCAAGACCTAGCTAAATCCACTTTAATTGAGGTAATTTTAAAGTATACTTTGGAAATATAAATGAGGATAAGGACCAGGCTTCTACCAAAAAGAAATTCCAGAAAGTCTACTCTAAATTTCAGTAAATGAGTCATGACTCTAAGGGTAAGTTTACTTTGTAATCTAGGGGTTATTGGATATGAAATCTCATAGATGCAGAATCCTTCCTACTTTCACAAGCTATAATAATAAATGAGACACTTTTTCCAAACATCTAGTCACCCCACAGATGGGAAGAATCCTTCTTCTGATTTTTGCACAGCATTGCAAAATTACCAGATAATTTTTCATAGTTTAGTCTGGGGAGAATGGTCATTGCTTTTCCTTCAAAATGCATGTATAGTTATTTCCAGAAGAGAGAGGAGAGTGTTTGATGAGCCCAAAGTGAGCCAGGGTGTAAGATATATTGGTATGATATATCTTATGAGTCTCTCCATGCATTCACGTTCAAGCAGTTCATCACCAGGCCGAAAGGAAAGACAAGTGGTCAGCTGGTGACTGTAAATCTGTCCATTTGTGTAATTCACTCTAGTCAGACACATTTGCAGAAAGCCCAGGAACAAACTCTGTCATATTTAAAAGAGTAGCTGAGTGTTGTTCATGTGTGCCTTATCAATCACAGAGCCTTAATACGAACGTGTACATGCAATCGGTGGAAACAAAGAGAAGACCATGCACTGCTGGGACTGTTTTTGCAGACAAGCAAGTGAAGTACTGGGCATTTTTACTCTAAAGAGCACAGAGAACCACTCCAGAGTCAAACTTGTTTTATTTCTACTATTAAAGGTCAGAGCCTGATTCTTGTCTAAATGCCCTTGTGCAATTTCTCTTTCTGAAGGAAAACGTTTGGGATCTTGACAAGACCTGAGGCTTTATCTCACCTATCTTCAGCCACCTGTAAAACAGGCAATTTATGTGAACCAATCATCTAATTTTCATCAGTAATTAGCAAGAGAAGCTATTTGGCAAAATTGCCCCCTGGAGTTCCCTTTCTCTTCACTGACAGTGAAGGAAACCCGGATCATGAATATAAACAACCTGCCTAAATTTTAGATATTTTTTGTTGTCCAGTACCTGTTTTTCTGGGTTTCTGCTACACCAAACCTACTTTTCTGACGTCTGGGGAATCTTTGCATAACCATCACCTGCCTCACTGCAGCTGTGGCAGCTGGGAAGAGGGGCCGTAATTAGGGCACTTGCACTCAACTAAATGTGCACAGAGCAAGCAGAGAATGAAGTCAGTCAATGTACTGCCATCCTACTTAACTCTCATTTTGACATTGGATCTTCCTGGTCTTCCTTTCCACTGAAAACTAAGAAGCTTGAAAAAGAAACTTCCTCCTGTCCACATCACAGTGAGATGCCAAGTCCAGACACTACCCTGAAACTTTCTGGGAAACATGATATCACATGTATCACTTACTCCCTTTTGATCTACAAGATATTTCCATCTCTTTATGCTCCTACCAGGATCTGGGATGCCCAGCATTTGTAAAACTACCTCTGGCAATTTGGCTCTATCCTCAGTTATGAGTTCGGGTAATTCACATGAAATGCATGGTACTGTTCAAGCATTTATGACTTATATTCTGCCTCTAAGACCTATCAAAATATGTCCCCTTTACCAAGTGGAAGGTGTTATCATGAAACTGCCTTTTCCAAATTCTCTAGATTCTGCACTGGTAGAATAGGGAAGAGCAAGGCAAGTTTCTAACTCTGTTCTCTTTAAACAGCAGAAAGGAGTCAAGGAGGTGAAGTGGACAGAAATGCTATATAGCCCTGCTCCTCTCAGAGTGATTACTTTTGTTCCCTTGTTTGAGGTGCATGTCTTTCTTCTGCACTCTTGCCTTTGCAAGAACAGCAAAATTTATTCTGTGATGCTGTCAAATACAAGATCCATTCTCTTTTTCATCATTATTCACTTAACTCAGCACAAAATTGCAGTTTTCCACCACATTTACTTGTTTTTCACATTCCCACCCCTGAACTTTCCCTCTTGCTACCAGTTCCACACACACTTGCTACCTAATCCTGGTATTAATCCTTCATAATCCTTATTCATGCACTCCTATCCTCTTATTTCTTCCACCTGGGCCACAGCCATGAGCCTGGCCAGTCAACTCTGCCCTTGCCCTGCACTTTTCAAAGAAACACGAAGCCCAACTTAAAATTGCCTTCTCCCTCTCTCCATTTGTGTTACGTGCACTGAAACACACAATTTGGTTTTCAAACTGCTGACAGCCAATGACTGCATTTACACCATTTTGCATTTCAGGGTTTAACAGATATCACGGATGAAAACCCTGCATGTCCGATTTGCATAAGTGGAGAATTCATGTGCGGTTGCTCCATGTCTTTATGAACTCTATGAAGTGCCAGATGACCAGTCACTCTAATTGCTACACGGGTTTGGGAGCATTTGATTTCTGAGGAGCGATTATGCCTGAAACAGATTGTGCCCAAAGAAAAATGATCTGCATGAAAATGCACTTAATTATAAACTGCCATGGCAGAAATGGAACCTGACAGCCCAGCTGCCCCATAGGACTGCTCCATACATCACTGAGCAGAAGAAATGGTGCTAAGAGCCAAGCTCATAAAATCCACTGACAGGCACCAAAATAAACTCTGATTTTCAGAAACAGTTGGTACTCAAGGAGCTTTGATACATGCAAGGGGAAGTACTGGGCCATGCAGAGCACTTGAAAGGAGAATTTGGTAGAGTCAATATTTGCAACCATTTGCAGCCATCCAAAATCAGTGGGCCAATGTGTGAGGTGCTATATATGTGTGTCACAAATTCTTCTGGCATAGAATGAGTCAAGTCACATGTCTCCTGCTGTGTGTTCACGGCTTACACCTTTCTTTGTTAATTTCTTTATGCTGGCATGACAGGCACTAGGTACCTAGTTCCTTGTCCTTTCCCCAAGAAATAACATGCCAGATGCCATAAAGACCTGGCACTACCACATTGTGCACAGTCAGTACCGGATTATGGAAGACATTTACTTTTACTACAAAATCTGTGAGGTAGTTCCACATCATAATGCAATTACACTTAATGTAGCAAAGCAGCACCTAAAAGTATAGCAAACAAGTACAATGAAATCCTGGATTACTGGGAATCATTGATTTTAAGACCAAAACTTCTCACAAGCATAGTAATAAGGATAGAGAGTATACAACAATGATCATGGAGAGTAAAGGAAAGAAAAGACAGCTAAAGCTTCAAAGAAAAATGGTAAGAAATAAGTAAGATATGAATAATGTCCAAGCTACTGGCATAGTAGATAAGCATATCTGATAAATACTGTGAATGTAGATGGAGCAAAGCTATTCAGAGATACTGTTTTATTTGGAAGGAAACAAACTAGCAAAAGGAATATAAATGCTTGTTCTGAAAAGCAAAGATATTAAAGTAGATATGGGTCTGTTACTGGAACTCTTGATTCTAGCAGATCAGATCAGAGCAACCATAAAAAAATGCCAGCTAATAGTAAGTACAATAGGCATCTGTGAGGAAGGCATCAAAACAAAGACAGCCATTGTACACTGCAAGAATAAGAATATAAGCACCAGAATAAAGCAGTGAGGCACACAGGACAAGCAAGTTGACTGAGGATGGTCTAGTATGTATGACAATGATGGCACCATGAAAGGCAGAAAGGAGATTCCAGGCACCCATGTAGGGCCATGGAGACTTTGGGAACACTGAATGAAGTATGGTTCTCAGCAGGGACAGTTATCCTGGGTAGAGTACTGCACTAATATAGTTTATAGCTGTTTATAACAAGGTCTGATCTGTTCAGAATTGAATGGAACATCTCTGTGTGAAACAAGGCAGCATCATGTAAATATCTTTTATATTCCAGAACCCAAGTACTCCCAGAAGGAAAACCAGAGGATCACACAGAGTGGTTGTAAACACAAAGAGATTTCTAGAGGATGGGGAAAGATCTGTGGCATGACTATAACATATTCTAATGGTCTCAGTCCACGAACAGTTCAGAAGGATACCAGACCTTCTCCTGGCATATAAGCATCTAGAACAGGGGCAAATTTGAGTGAGAAATTTGTCAGTCTGAGCTTGTTGACGTATATGGATCCATGTGACTTGTTGGTTTCAATAGAAAAGGAGCTGACAGGAGCACAGAGGCAAGGTAACACTGCAACATAAGAAAGTAGGGGGTAATCAGATCTGAATTGACTTAAAGCTGCTGTAGATATGAATGTTAATACAGGTAATAAACTTTATCAGAAACTGTGAATACACCCAGTCTTATCAGTATGTTCTGTTAGATGTCAGTGTTCCACTGGCATAAGCCCAATGGGGCAGGTACTACTGGATATACACCACAGGAAGGATAAGACCGTGTGATGCTACTTGATAAAAGTAACAGTTGTCTCTCCTGGATCTCCCAAACACTAAGATTATATCTGACAACATTTGTATTATTGGAGGAAGTAACGTCCAGAAAAGAATCTTGGCCTATAGAACTGGCATGCAAGACATCCTGAAGAGACTCCAGAAACAGTTCAAGGCTGGATAAAGACAAGAGATTTTAAAAGTTGTGAATTCCTACTGGACTTCTCAGGCTCTGGTACTAAATTCAACAGTATGAGGAAGTGTTCTTGAACACTGTAACATATTTTTTTACATTCTTGAATTGACAGACTGGTGTCTGCTATGGTTTTGGCTCAAGCAAACAGGTACTCTCCCAAACACCTTCCTGTTTGGAAATTAGTACTAGCCAGACACTACCTCCAGCAGGCAGTTTGGATGTGGCCACCCAATTTCACGGCTAGGAGATTTCTATTGTACAGGCAGGGGTTGTTCTCTGTCTGCTGATATCCACACATGGAGTATTTCTGGACATGTTACACTGCCCTAGATATAACTTTGAGAATCTCCAGGCAATCCAATGAAAAGAGATCAAGACAGACTATTACAACCAGTAGAAACCCTCCACAGTTGTCCTCTTCTTCAGGAACAAGGTGCTGTGCCCCACTCCCAAGGGAGGGATGAGCAGTGCATGCAGTACAGCAATCAGTTGAAAGGGAGTAGGCAATCTTTCCATGAGACTTCAGAGTTACCCTGAGATGGAGGCGTATAACAGATACCTTGTCCTTTGGAGGAGTAAAGGCATATCTCTCACTAACCAGGCACTTTTTACATGAGCAAGGCTCACTTTTAAGGCAAATCACAGAAAAGAGATTTGTGGAAGGGCCTGAGGTCATGCTGCAGAGCTGAGCAGGTCTGAGACTAGTGGAAAAGACCTCACAACCCAATGGCAAAACATAGCAGTTAGGATAGCCTAAAGAGATTAGGTACAATGCAACAGGTACTCAAGGCAGTGAAGTGCAAATGAAACTCAAGAAGAGTGGTAGTGAACAAAAAGCAGGTCCTGAAATGAGAGGCAAAGTGTAGATGGTAAGAAGATCTAGAAAGAGCATAAATATCCCTGAGTAAGCCTGACATGAAAGAAGGGGTACAGAGGAAACAGGTATTTGAAATAAACAGAACCAACATGTTGCCACGCAACAGAACGAAGATAGCAACAAGGTTAAATCAAGTTCATAGTCAAGATACTGAAAACAAGAAGTGGGGAAACTGGTTTGGAAACCAACTCATTTGAAAGCATATGACTTCAAAACATTAAACAAGGGTAGTGGTTAAAGCCATATGTGTAGGTTCAGGAACACAATAATATCCACTTGCCTTAGCAGCAAATGATCCTGTAAAACACGCCTCACCTAAAATTATTCAAAATAGTGGTTTAGCAATTATTGTGTGACTTGAAAGGAGGAACACATCTTTCAAGAAGGAATTATTTGGAAGCATACCAAGGAGTCACTTTCTCTGTGTATGGTTACATGCAGGATCCCTATAGAAATAAAATTAAAAGAAACTGTCCATTCCGTGTTCCAAATGCCTCTTATAATTATTGAACACTGAGTAAATGAAATGTCTATTACATTACATGTCTATTACATAAGAGCTGAAAATAAGGAAGAAGCAAAGAAAAGAGTAGAGGAGATGGATCATGTCACAGATCTTTCACACCTTTACAGAGTCAGTTTATAATGGAAAGATGGGGGAATCCTCATCCAACAAAATGGGGAGAAGTTGGGAATATAGGCTGGGAATCCTTCTCTGGTAGAACATCTGAATAAAAAAATGAAAAACTAGTCTGAAGGGAACACAAATAAAAAGACAGATATTGGCTTTCTGTCCTCGGATATTTGAATTGTGTCAGGCCTCAGCTATGACCCTCACTAGACTTTGGAAGAAGGCAAAATCATGTCCTCATCCCTTTATCTTGCAACGCGTGCATGCCGGACCATACCTAAACTGTTTCCTGCTCTGTGGCACCACCTCCTGGCACAGAGTGATGACACAAACCCAAAAAGATGATGAAAAGCAAAATGTTGTGCAGCTCATTTGTTTGATCTAAGTTATTGTTAGAACTGCTTATATGAGGGAAGCAAGGGATAATGTCATATTTTGATGCACAGGCACAAATAAACGTAATTGTGAGAAATTGCATCATTACCATTAAAGAATAAAATCACAAGTGAAAATTTATTAATACCCCTTTACATACTGTTGTATCAGTCATCAAGTGATCTTTGGTAGCATGTACATTCCATGCCCACCCACCCAAGGTTTCCTTCATTTTTCAAGCTTACTGAATAAGCATAGAGAAAGCAAGGAACTGCTCAAGGGAAGAAATCACAAAATTATCTTTTATGTCATGTAGCAACAGGAGGCCTTGAAATAAGATCTCAGCAGCACAGGCTGTACTGCCACTTCTGAAGCCTGCAGAAAGCCCTGCTGTCGCACTGCAGGAAAGATTTCATTTTTACCATGCTTGAATTACCACTGGATGTTCAAGGTGAACCTCACTAACAAACATAGCTAACTACAAGCCATCAGGCAGAAGAAGACTACGTAGAATGAAAGCCTGGAGGCATTTTTCAGAGGTGGTCTTTGGTCTCTGCCCATCTTTCTTCCTTCTTCTCAGAGGGAAGCTTTGCTTTCCTTCCATATTTAGCTAGGTGGTGATTTGTGAAGTTATGATCAGGAAGGTGGGCATATGGCTACAAATAATAATAATAAAAACTTTCTATTTTTGCCTCCTGTTGCTTTTTAATATCTCTTCACCTTCAGTTTGTACATTAATGAAAAAATCAGTGTTATGCTTCCAGCAGGGCTGCATTTTCTGTTTGCTAGGCGTAGAATGAACAGCTATAGTCTTACTCTCATCTCTGTAGCCAAAATGTTTCACTACAGACAAACTAATTGTTTTGGGTGGAAAAGCCACCTAAATATATTGTGTACACCTTAATCAAAGATTTTGAAGTGAGTTTGGAAAAAAAGGAACAACAACAACAAACAACAACATCAACAAAAACACAAACACCTCAGAAAACTGGGAAGAATGCATTTAGGAAAAACTGAGAAGAAAGAGCTCAGTAAATGGATGCAAGGCAGAAATATATTCTATTTAAGTAAGATATTCTTGCATTTAGGAGAACTAATAAAACAAGAAAGTGTTCACAAAATTTGCCACTGATCTTTCAAGCTTGTATTAAAATAAACAAACAAACAAACAAACAAACAAAAAAAAAAACACCAAAAAAACCAACAAGCTTAAATACCAAAGTTACTGACTCTTGTGACTTTCCAGGAACAGAGTTATGGTTTTGGAACAACAGAAAAGAAACTTACAAAACTGTAACTTGAAATCTTTGTTCCATATACTTGAGAAAAGGAAACATAATCATGAACACAGTGGAAGGAAAGGTTTGTGGAGAGGAAGTTCTTGCATTTTCTTCATATTGTGTTAACTTTGACCTCATGGAAGTTAGGTTCAGTTCTTGATCCTGTCCTGCCCATGACTATGGTTTTGTGTAACACTTTAAGGATCTCTCTACTAAGTCTGTAAGAGGAAAATAACAATTCTTCCTACTGGTGCAGTGGCAAAAAAATATTGAGAATTGCTGCCAGTACCTTCCATACACAACTTTCAAGTTTGTTTGCTAGATCTGTATCTGAACATCATGGCTGGATGAAATTTGCTAGTTGCAGTTTCAGTAATTTTGTAGGCTAACAGCAGTACAGTTTACAGATAAGTACTCTTTTTTTTTTTTTTTTTTTTAATAAGGAATAATAAAAACCACAGTCAAGAATGTTGTAGAGGCAACATATGGAATAATCTTTTGGCAGATATCAGAATCTAATTTTCTGGGGGTAGGGATGTGGAGTTGAACTAACCTGATTTCAGGATATCTCAGACACTTTTTGAGATGCTAAGTAGTCTGAAATTCAGGCGCTAATTTGGGTCTATATTCCTGTATAGCTAATAAGATCAATTTTATTTTGAATGACTTCTTGAAGTACCTCAGATAATCTTGGCAATGAGAAAAGCAGATTTTGGAGCACTAAGATGTCAGGCAGCTAATTCAGCTGGTATTTATGTCTTCTGTCCTAGTAATGTGAAAGGTGCCATTGTCTTTGAGGGGATTACAGAAGGTACTAACTCTATATATCCACTGAAATATCCTGCAACAGCACATGTCAATAATCTTTGAAGTAAAGTAGCAACAGCAAGACAGCAGAAAAAGACAGGACATGATCAAGATGTGTTTTTTTACAAAAGTGCTTAGTAAGAGATATTGGCAACGTCAAGACTATGGAGCTCTAGAAGTCTGTCTCTTTTCCAGCCATGGTAGAAAGAACTAAACCACCACAGGCCTCAAGACAAATGATTGTGATATCAGGCAGCACCATTTAGGTATCAAAAACAGTTAAGTATTCATTATCATTTTTGCTTTCCCATATACTTCCTCGGTGAAGCCCCAACTTTTGTTCTCAAAGGTGACTCAGTTTTTAAGCACACTTCCTCTTCTTTCAGGATAAAGGAAATTTTCTCATGTATTGTTTAATATTTCCCTCCTACTACCTTCTTCTCCTCTGTGCCCCTCCTTTATTTCCTTTACTCCCAATTGATAAATGTTACACAGGTGTAAGAGGACTTATGGACTTAATTTAAGCAAAGTTTTCACATCGTGTTCACTGACACAATGCTTTCATGTTTAAACACTTTGTCTAGGACATTTGCAGATACTGAAAACGTATTATTCTTCCTCGCTTTGGCTTCAAAGCAAAGCTCTCAGTGACATAAAGAACACCAAAGGAGAACGTCACCCCAAATTAACAGAGACTTCCCTAAAAAATGTGGTAATAAAAATGACCTACTTTATAACACCTTTCTGAGGCTGATCTCAAGCAGATGGAAACACATTTTGTTCTTCAAGCTTTTTCTTCTTCTAAGCAGAAGTAATGAGAGAAAAATCAAATTGTATGTGTTAGTTCAGTCTTCTCAGCAGGCTCTCAATGCCCCCTCAGATGACATTGTTGCTAGTAAACAGTGAAGCAGAGATTGGATCAAGAGATGAGGCTTATGATATGATAAAATTACTGGTCATGAGAATAATTTGGTATTGGTAGTCAGCATTGCTGTCATCTCCATACTTCAGGAACTATTAATAGTGACACTCCTTACCTTTTCTCCTCAAGGGGGCCAGTCTATGTGGAATGCAATGGGGGACACTCTTCCCTGCTTCTTCACCCTCCCTTTTTCCTTCACATCCCCCTTCTCCTCCAGGCTAGTTCCAAAAGCTCTTGAGAGATTTGAATATCATTGGGACATTCAAAGGAACATGTTCCTATTACTGCATCTCCTGAATGTGCTTCTTTTTTTTATGGTTAAGCAACTGTTTAAGAATGCCACCCAGAGATCTGTTCCCAGGCAGGACAGTTATGAGTGGTAGGGAGTCTGGGAGGATATGGGCAGGCACCTAGCGTAGTGGGCACTTCCAGTGCTTTGGAACTTCACCCTGAACAAGTGCAGAAACATGAAAAACTGGTAAAATGTTTGAAAAAGGTGTGTCATCACCTTGGCAAGTGCAAGGAGACAGAAATCACTACGACGTGCTGAGGCTTGGCCTATATTTACTGATGCAGCCCAGGATATGGTTAGCCTTCCAGGCTGCAAGTCTACATTGCTCATTCGTCTTAAATTATTTGTCCACCAACACCCCCAAGTCTTTCTCCACAGGACCATTCTCAACCTACTCATTACCCAACCTGTGTTCATTTTTGGGATTTCCCCAGCCCAGGTGCACTACCTTGTACTAGTTCTTGTCGAATTTCCACCTCTCAAGCTTATTAAAATCCCTTTGGGTGGCATCCTTTAGGTTGCATCCCTTCCGTCCACTATATCAACCATACCACTCAGCTTAGTGTCATCCACAACCACAGATAAAGGTGTTAAAAAATGCCAATACAGGCTTCTGAGGGATGCCACTCCTAACCGGTCTCCACCCAGGCATCGAGCTGTTGACCACAACTCTTGAATGAGACCATCCAGCCAAATAAGGTGTTTTTATCCCACATAGCACTGGAGACACTTCCATCTCTCAGAATTACAAGGGTTGAGGAAGAGATTGTATGTATTTGGTGTGTGAATGCAAAGAAAACTGTATAACAAGGTGACTGCTTAGGGTTGTGACCTGGTATTGTAAGCTTGTTATAGGATCTTTTTAAGTGCATAACTGCACACTGGAATTACAGGAAAGTTAAGGATCTTGTGAGCTTTTTTTGACTTATTTTTTGACTTTTGACTTTTTTTGGTGACCTCTTTTTGACTTCTGTCTAGCTCTCCCACTGCTCATGCACAGAATACCTCAAACAACAGAGATTCACAGCTACTCTTATCCCAGGGAAATTCCCACTGATGTGACGACCACACTCCTAGCCAGCATTGTGGCATTTGGACAAGAAGCCTACTCTACACCTTGAGAGACTAATACCATTGCACAAAGACTCATCAACAAGCCCTTCCTGTTGAGGGTTGATCCCATTTTATAGGTTGGTGTATGTATGGGGAGGGTTTGTGTGAGGAGGAGAGATAAGAACCAGATGGGAATGGAGAATAATAGAAGTTACACCCAGGGCTGGCCAGGAACATCAATACTTCTACTCAGCTTTAAAATGAGGTTCTAAGGCTAGAATTTGACAAGTGTTCTTTGAGTCATTTGAATAAACTTGTGGCAATCGCTGAAGAAATGCCAATAAATCATGGTTGTTTGCTGATGATGGAGCTCACACAAGGTGACACACCTTGTACACAGTAGTTTCAAACATCACCTATCTGGTCTTTGTAAATGGATTATAAAAGACCTTCAGCAAATGCTGGCTGGTTAGCAACTGTTTAGTCCTGTTGTGGTTTAGCTCTGGCAGGTAGCTGAACACCACACAGCTGCTCACTCACTCTCTCCATGGAGAGAATCGGAAAGGTAGAAGTACAAGAACTCATGGGTTGAGGTAAGGACAGTTCACTAGGCAAAGCAAAAGCTGCATGTGCAAAGAAAGCAAAACAAGGATTTTTTTTACTAGTTCCCATCGCAAGGCAGGTGTTCAGCCACTTCTACGAAAGCAGCGCTCATCACATGTAGCAGTTGCTTAGGAAGACAAATGCCACCACTCCCAGTGTCCCCCTTTCCTCCTTCTTTACCCCAGATTTTATTGCTGAGCACAATATCATATGGTATGAAATAGCCCTTTGGTCCATCTGGGCCAGCTGTCCTGGTTCTGTCCTCTCCCATCTTCCTGTGCACCCAGAGACCCTCGCTGGCAGGGCAGCACAAGAAGCTGGAAAGTCCTTGGTTCTGGGTGAGCACTGCTCTTCAGCAAGTAAAACATCAGTGTGTTATCAGCATTATTCTCATCCTCAGTCAAAAACTCAGTGCTATGGCAGACACTAGGAAGAAAATTAACTGTCCCAGATAAAACCAGGACAAGTCCTTAGCCTTTCGAACCCAAACCAGCCAGTTTCAATAGCTTATCTAAGAAGTTGCATAGTTCATCACTCTCCAACTCTCCAATATTCCTCTAGCAGAGAATCTTCCTGAAATTCTTTTTTTTTCTCTTTGAGTTGTCTGACTAATCTATTCAGTCGTCTGGATACTTGGGAACCAATGGATCCTATGACTCCCCATTCCACTGTTTATAAGGGAAGTCAGCACCTCAGGACACTTTGGCACAGGCACTATCCTCTCTATGAAAAGTACATCTTCCCACAGCTAGACTGCAAAGCTACATCCTAAAGGCATTTTCATATGGTTTTCATGTCTTTTTCTCTTTGAGATGTGACTTTGTTTCCATTATTCTTTTAGTTAAGGAGCACTAGATATGACTCAAAAATTTACAGCATTGGGCTCTGCTTTCAGGTACAGTAGTTCTTTAGTTCTTCTCATCCTCGTACTGGAGGTGTTCAGGCCATTAAGACGAATGGCATTAAGAGCCATTGCTCTTCATAAATTAAAGGGAGAAAAAAGTTCTGTGAGAAACATCCCAGTCTGGCACAGGCATTAACCTCATATAAAAAGGCAGGGGCTAACTACTAGGCTGCGCTTTTTAGAATGTTTCTCATGCCATAATAAGCAAGTTCTCAATGACTGCTGTCCCATTTTCCAGTTGCAATCGCAAAGTCTTTTCATACCAGTGATATTACTTGGCTTCCTAAAATAATATAGAGAGGAAAGATGATGGAATGGAATGGGTGTATCTCATCCTGATATGTCACTGCAGAAACACAACAGTGAATTTTCCTTATTAACTATGCTAGCCTTCAACTCTCCTGCGTGCATCTATAAATTTCATCATGGTTGAAAGTACACCAAATAGACACTCAGACGTATTAACTGACTTCATTTCATTTGAAGACACCCAAAAAGACATAAGAAAAGAAAAAATAAAGTAAAATAAACAACTCTGGCAGGAGATTCTGTAGGAAGACAGATGCAAGTGTGACTGTAAGCTTCTACCTTGTCCATAACCAGTACTTTTCTTTCTTCTTGGCCTGACTGTAGAAGAAATTAGGTAGCACTGATAAATACTGTGTTCCAACAGCATTGCACCCTGAGAATTATTTCATTAGGAAGATTGCCCAACCTAAAATACATTAAGTTGTCCACATGCTGGGCAATTGATATAGGTGCTCTGGGATGAGTTAGCTGAGATCAGTTGTATTGCACTAAAACAGTTGATCAGTTAGACAAGGCATGAAGCAGACCTTGGGAGTTTGTCTCTAAGTGATTTAAGAGAGAACACATAGTTGGTACAAGTAGGAAAATATCTAGAGTGGAAAGAATGGGGCAATCAAATGCTTCCTGCAACATGAAAACTCTGAAAACAGCTGGAGAAAATGTGAGTACATCTTCAGCTCGAGCAATATTATCCTGTCAAATGGGACATGATCTGAATATGACTCAGGTATCAGATGTTCTTGGTCACAAAACTGCTGGGTTCCTTCAGAAGAAAAAAAAGAGGAAAAGTAAATAGTGACACAAGTATCTTTCCAGGACCTGAGGGGAGAAACAGGGAGCCTACTCATTTGAAACAAAACAAAGCAAAACAAACAAAGACCATTAACTTTGCTTTAAGGGACAGAACAGACAGAACAAAATAAGCTTGGAAATGGCAGCATGTGAAAGATGCCACTTCCAGGATGTCTTGGCAAGGGTCTAACCCCAGCCCTTCCCTCAGACTGTCAGTAGGTCAGGAGAAAGTGCATATTTAAATAGAAGTTGATATTAAAGAACAATATTTAAATAGCTGCTCTTTCCCTCTGTTACTCTTCACTCAGATTTGTCTGTTGAGGCTCTTATGAGCCCAACTTTTGCAGCAGATCCATCTTCTGGCATACAAACTACACCAACCCCAAGACTCCCTAGTTACCCTCTGGCTACCCCAGATGAAAGGAAACTGATCTGATGTTGGGTATCAATATGCCTTCAGCAAGACTACTGCTTTCTGTACCTCCAGCCAAAACAGTTTCAACTCTGCTCAACACCCCAAACTTGCCTGTTCAACTTTCTCACTTGTGCTTACCACAATCAACATTTCATCTTTACTTGCCACTTAGTTCTGACTTTGCATCTCATTGCTTGTCACCTTGAAGCCATTTCTCCCAAATATGTCAATTTTTCTCATCACTCAGATATTACCGTTGCTCCCTCTTAGCACTCATCACCTGCCTGTCCCCTCAAAGCTGCCACTTTATATTATTTTCTGAAGGATGACTCATGGCACATAGGATATAAGCAGTCTTGCACAGAAGCACAGTTATAATAGTCTATTTTGTTTTCTGTGTCATATCCTGTTGGTTTTTTGTTTTGTTTTGTTTTTTACCTCATTAGTACTACTGTTGCTAAGGTCAGGTTTACCCCTCCCTAAGTACTTCTGACGTGATCCCATTATCCATTCAGTATGACATCAAAAGCTGACACATAATTTCCGTTAACATAATCTGTTTAGTTAGTTCTTCTTGATTCAATAGGGGTTCAGAAGACAGGGGAAGAAGCCAGAGGTCTGCCAGGGTTGTCCTTCTCTGCTCTCATTGGCAGGAAACTTTTGCAAATTCCCTTATTTCCAGAGTTTACCATCTTCATCTTATTTCTGCCAGTAGATGATTGGAGCAGATTGATGATTTTGATAGTTTTCATTTGACTTGGGCATAATTGTAATACTACAGAGAGAGACTGTGAGGATTGAGGCACTTCACATCAAAAAAGCAAGTGACAGTTACTGATTCTAAGTTGAATACACAACCTCAAGTGAGGTCAAGCAACAGTAATGCTAGTGTACACATGAAAAACCAAAGCTCTAGAAAGTAAAAGGGCTAAACTTAGGGTATAAACTTGTGAACTGATTTTCCACTTAGGGAGTTTGTATAGTAATCACACAGGCAAGAAATATGTGCGGTCCTATGTTGCATCCTCTGGAAGGGCAAGGGACTGATGGTATTAAAGAAGCATCCTAAGGATAAAAAAAGAAAACAAAAAAACAACTGTTGGCAGAGCACAGAGCTGAACCAAAACCCACAGCTGTCTCACCTATTAAATTAATTATCACAGTTCTTGTCCTAAGGCAGAGGCTAGCAGAGGAACTTAATCAGTTTATTGCCGCAGGACACATGACAGTTGAAAAAAACAAAATCAGCAAAGCTGGCAAATTCATTGGTCATTTGAAAGCCTCTCTAAACAAGTTAAAAACATCATTTTAGTAGGGATCCCAAAGAGCTAAACACATATATAATAAGGAATCATTTTCTCTCCCCTACCTGGGAAGAAATTCTAGAACAGAAGGCTGAAATAAAATATTTTTCTATGCATGATGTGTAAGCAGAGTTCTGGCAGGTTCCCTAAGCAAAACAGAGCACACATTTGTGAACACTATGTGCTCCTTTTGAGAGACATTGTGAGTTGTGATGTGCTACACATCCAAGATGTTTCACAGGAAAATATAGCACATTCCTGACACTACAGCAGGTTCTGAGATTTTCTGCTTGAAATTTTGAGCTGTTGAAAAATAGTAGACAGGAAAGCCTACAGGGAGATCAGAAAAGTCTCAAAACAATGGTGTGTGTCTACTGTAAGTTCTGCATGTCACGTGTGCCTTACTTGTATTGTAATTAGCACAAGGTTACAGATAAATCACAGTACAGCTGAAACCCTGGCCAACATATCTGCCTACTCCCTGCTGGGGGACACATAGATTAAGAGGAAGTACTGAAGAGTTAAAATTTTGTAGGAAGATTAGTTAGTAAATTGCCACTAAGAAAGTGCTGGTCTGCAAAGATATCCAAAACACATTGTAGGGGAATCTTGCTGGAGCTTAAGAACATGATAGAGTTAATCAGAGATCCCCTGAAAGTAGGCACAAAGCTAAATTCATCCAGGGATACCTCTCAGGAGGTATTGGCAGTGAGTCTTTACAGCAGCTCAGTCATATGTGCTGGGAGTGCCAACAAAAACAATGTCAACGCAGCTGAAATGAAGAAGGAGGCTTTGGCTTAAATCCATGGATATAAAAAGTTTCAGTTCTTTATTTCCAGGATAGCAGCGTTAGCAGCAACTGACCATGAACCACATTTTTTTGCCATTGCCAAAAGGGGGATGGCAAATACCTTCTTGTGAATATAGTTATAGTTTGGGGTGGCTACTTTTTTTTTTTTCTTTCCCCCCCCCCCCCCCCCCCTCTAAACTACAGACCTGACATTTATGCACTGAAAACTCTGAAAACCTGGGAGAGATTTGTATTACAGACAATCTCTCATGCAGGAATCTGTATCCTTTTATTTCCAGTGATGTCTTCACACAAGTCATATGCTGCATGTGAAGTATTTGCTTTATCCATCTGTTGCTTTCAGGCTAACATTTTACTGTTCAGCAAATAGATGACTGCACAGCAATGCTTGAGGTTTGTAGTGGCCCTCTTTAGTTCAGTTCTATAGCTATAGGGTCAGAGATTTTAGTTCGCTTACCTAAATATGAAAAGTCACCATACGACATTCAAAGAAAAGTCCATCTGCATGAGCACTCTCATGGCAAAGACCAGTAGTAGATGCTAAGTGCAGAGTAAAAAGCAAGGCAAATATATAGGTGTATTATACATTCTTCTGCAGTGTAGGGGCTTCCTGAGCTGGAGACACGTCTTTGTGTCTGGAAGTGTAGCAATCAGCTGTAGCATCTACAGGATTCTCTGGCAGTGACCTCCAGAGTCTGTTCATGAACTTGTGTTCAATGTGCCATTGGTAGACTACTGAACTTGAGTGTGTTTTACACTTCTTGTTAAGTTACTGTTGATCGTTAAATCAGTATTTTCTACTTCTGATGAGAAAGAAAACTTATCTGTTCTGAGCATAGCAGTTAGCAGTCAGGTACTGAGCACTGCAGACCTCAGGCAGGCCACTGAGATCTGAGTGAACACTGAACAAGACAACCATTAACAAAGTGAGAACCATTTCTGTGAAATTATTAATTGCAATCAAATTTTCAAGATGCTCCTGGGTAGACGAATAATATTACTGAAGCACTTGGAGCATGGCCAGCCACTCACAACAGCTATTTTTTAAGTCCTAAGAGGAACAGTAAGTTAATTATGTTCTGATGTATAATGTGTGCACCTCAAGACTATGTTAAAAAAAAATGTATATAAAAAAGACAAGAAAGAACAGTGTTACAGATTCCATACAGCCACTGTTCTTCTTTCAAGGGTTTTGAGATTTCATAAGGCTTTTTTTACGGCGCTAGTTAGCAACAATGACAGCTACTTTATTTCAAGCATAAGCATAAAGCATTGGCCCAAGCAAAGGCACTTGTAAAGCATGCATGAACAATGAGGATCAATTCTCTATTTTTCATTATGGTTTTTCAGGCTCTGGGAAGCCAAAAGAGGCCTCAAGTGAAGAGAACAGCCAGAAAGAAAATACTAGATTTGGAAGGAATAAAGAGTTGGCCTATGACCTGGTACTATGACCCAGAGACAACTTTGTGGGGTAGGGGTATTGCTAGAGAAGATCTGGGGAGAAAAAGATGACAATCACAGTTACTGTGCTATGTTTCTGAAAATAAAAGGGGTTCCATTAAAGAGATATTTGTCTCCATCAGCTATTTTTTGTAGCTGAAAAAATACAGAAGACCACACTGTTTTAACTATCTACGTAGGTCAGAAAGGGTAACAGGAAATATACTAGTGTTGCATCATTCCTATGCTAAAAAACTTTGACCATAAAATGTGGATGAGAAAAGAAACCATAAACCAATTAAAAGGAAAGACCTAGAAAACTAGCTTCTCCATGTTTACTTTCCAGCAATTATACCCCCAAATACTTTTTTTCACAGCCTTTCATTTGCCTCTTTTTTAGAAATTGCTGATCCAACCCATCACCCAATTATTTTCAGACTAAAAGTCTTCTCAGTAAATCTTTTCTGAGCTGTTCCTGTCACAGTTTCAGTTTGTTAGCAATCTGGTCATTTTATTTTCATTTCTTTCTTGTGTGCTTTCTGTTGAAGATAAAAACTAGAGGGATGATTTAGAATGCATATTTTGGTCAATCAAATGTGACTTTGCTGACTTCAGTGACTTAAGTGTTGACTTTCCTAATCTGTGCAAGGTCCTGAGTTGGAGAGGTCTTTTGGGGATGCTATTATCTTTCATGGACTTTGAAAAAGTTCTCTAAAACCTATGGGCTTGTGGTGGGTTAACCTTGGTTAAGTGCCAAACCTCCCCTCAGCCATTTTTTTCACCCAGCACTCCTCAAAAGGACAGGGGAGAAAACAGGATGAAAAAACTCTTGGGTCAAAATAAAGACAGGAAGATCACTTAACAATTACCATCAAGGGAAAAGCAGACCGGATTTGGGGTACAGTAATTTATATATAATTGTCAGTTAAGATAGGTTTGGATAGTGAGAAACAAAAACAATTTAAACACATCCACTTTTCTTCATAGAATCATAGAATATCCAAGTTGGAAGGGACTCGCAAAGATCATCGAGTCCAACTCCTGAATGTTCAATGTTTCTCCTTCATCCTGACCCCCCTCCCCCAGCAACAGGGGATGGGATGGGATGGGATGGGATGGGATGGGATGGGATGGGATGGGATGGGATGGGATGGGATGGGATGGGATGGGATGGGATGGGATGGGGCGGGATGGGACAGGACAGGGGCTGCACTCAGCCCCCCCAACCCCTCTTGGCTGCCCCTTCCTCCTCACCCATGGCCCTGCTCCAGTGGGGGCCCTGCCCCGGGCTGCAGGGTAGAGGTCTGCTCCAGTGGGGGCTCTGCAGGGCTGCTGGGGAATCCCTGCTGCCTGTGGGCCTGGAGCCCCTCCTGCCCTCCTCCTCCTGGGGCCTGGGCCCTCTGCTGCTTCTCCCTCGCCCTGGGCCTCCTCCTCGGCCTGTGCCTGCTCTGCCCTTTCAGAAATCTGTTTTCCTCGAGGCACCGCCAGCTTGGTGTTGGGCTCAGCTGGGCCCTGCCATGGGGCTGTTGGAGCTGCCTGACATTGGACTATGTGCAAATGCAGCCGTAAAGGATTGCTGTTTGGGCCTTCTTATGGGTTTGCGTTGGACTTCTTGTAGGTTGACAGTGTATGGACATTTCTGCATATGCCCACACCATGCTGCCTTTGTGCCAGCCTCAAAGTGAGCTGGAAGCCACGGTTTCTTCAGCCATTAAGTCGCTAAGTGATAGAAACTGCAGCCAGCTCTACTGCTGGGAGGGACTAGGTGCTGTCATGCTGTTTGGAGAGCCTGCAAATGTCTTTCAGCTGCTCCCTGCAGTGTTTTATCTCCTTCAACATGTTGTGTCTTTAGAAGCCATCAGTTTTGAAGACAGGCCTCCCCAACCTGTCAAGTCACTCACGAGGACTGACAGCTACCTAATAGCCATGCTGGCCGTCAGTCTTCTGGCTGAAGCCTTGCTCAGGGGGTGGGAGGCCAGCAGAAAGACTTCTTTCCTCTTCAGCTCCCCTTGCTAGTTACCAGGGGCATTTCAGATTAAGCACAGAAGGTTTCTTCACAACTTCCTTCCTGATGGTCTCCTGCTTTACAGTTTTCTCATGCTCAGTCAGGGCACACAACGAGGGAATGAGGTAGCCACACTGCTTGGTTTGCACCCCTTGTGTGTCATGGCAGAAGGGTATCTAGACCAGCTGCAGAACTTGACAAAGTAAATGAGCAGCTTCTGTTAATAATGGTTTTCAAAAGGATATTACAGTGCATGTGTCAGAGATGGAGTCACTCTATGACAAACTAAGATTAGTGTGAAAACTGCAGAAAATGCAGAGAAGGACAGCAGATAAACCTACATTTGACTATTAGTTTCATACCAGGAATGCCAGACTCTCCATACACAGCAATAGGGTCACATCCAGTCTGGTCCAGCTCTACAGTCCTGTGCCTGGCAGCATTATAGCTTGTCTTCTGTCTACATTTTTAGGGAAAATTTTTGCTTGTTTTCTTTGATTTGCTGCTCATTAGTGTGTGGGAGGCAGTTTAACCACAACCCAGATTGCTTGGGAGTCACTTTCATGGTAAGAAACTGTCTCTTTCAGTTTTCTCCTACAGACTGAAGTATGCTGACTGTAAGCATAACAGGCGAAAAGAAGAGAGAGAAATTCTCCTTATACTCCATAAACAATATTCAATGAAGTACATGATCCCAGTTACAAGAGGACACAATTCCCACCCCCCAATCTCCTGCTCTAAAGCAAAATGTGAAAAACTGTCACTGTGAGGAAAACAGCTTGGAACATACGGTGAGATAGCATGACATCAAGACACAGTTGCATTATGGTCCTGGTAAGTAGTTTCTGCTTATGATGACAATTAGGGACCTGATGGAAATGCTTCTAGTTGATATGGTAATTTCAGATAGATTTCTATTAGAAGTTCTAAAGGACATTAAAAGGCTTTAGGAGCTGTTCAAAACAAGGAGGTAGGTTTTGTTTATCATGGGTAGTAGAACTGTGCAAAGGATCGTGCAAGATGCAAAAAGTTTAGATGGGTTTAAGCAGAGACATGGGAAGAACATGGAAGAGAGATTCTTTGGTAACAAACCACACTAAGTTTAGTCTCCTTGAGATATCCAAAGGCTGAAGGGGTGTTTGGTGAGACTTATACAAACTTGCCCTGTTTTTAGTTTTCTCTGTGCATCTGTTTTTGCACTCCATGTCAGAGTTCAGTAGATACCAAGTTAGGTGGACCTCTAGGAATGATGTTTTTAAGTATATTTTATGAGGATATTTGTTACTCCATCGCACTACGACTGCAAACTAATCTCACTGGAAACATTAAGATAAGACCAACTGTTGACAATTGTAGTTTTGGAGACAAAATGGAAAACTAAGGTCCTCCGGTCTGGTTTCCTGCATAGTCCTTCACCCAGAAATTCCTGCTTGAAGGAGAAGGAGGACTCAAAAACATAAGCATCTTCTTGTTTTGAGGTGATTCTAATCCATTGCCATAGCTTTGGCTTCCTAAGAAGCAATAAAATTGTTACTCTAAAAAGTTTGTTTGGCTTTGCTTAGCACTTTCCTTGAGTGAAGTTGCCCCTTGCAGCCTTTCAAAGGTATAGATGTCATTCCTGCCCACATTTCTCCAGTTCTGAACCAGGTTTGACTCTCCATTGGTCACCCATACCCTAGGGCTCCAGTTACAAACTCCTAATCCACAAAGTTAAGAGTGTGAGAGCCAGAAAGAGATGATTCTCTGCCACAGAAAGATCTCTGTATTCATAGAATCATAGAATCTTTTAGGTTGGAAAAGACCTCTAAGATATTCAAGTCCAACTGTTAACCTAGCACTGCCAAGTCTACCACTAAACCAAGTCCCTAAGCACCAAATCCGTAACCCTTTTAAATACCTCCAAGGATGGTGACTCAACTAGTTCCCTGGGCAGCCTGTTCCAGTACTCCACAACCCTTTCAATGAAGAAATACCTGACCTAAATCTCCTTGCTGCAACTTGATGCCATTGCCCCTTATCCTGTTGTATGCTCAAACAGTAGCTACTTCAAATCTCGTATTTAAATTGCATTTTAAAAACTGGTGCAGGAAGGAGACAATATAGTTTTGGCAATAGCTACTGGCTTTGACTTGGAAGTATATTGGAAAGCCTGGGCAAGTCACAGGTGGATGTTAGCTGTTTCACTCATCTCCACAAGCTAATGCCTATTAGTACAAGCACTTCAGGAGAGGGTGGAAGGCTGAAAGGTGATATCCCCAAAGGGTCAATGTGTTGTGTTTCTTCCACAGCAGCTTGGCAAGTTACAGTCTAATAACAGCTCCTGGACAGCTTTTTATTTATTTATTTATTTATTTTATTGCTTTTTTTTTTTTTTTTCCTTCTATCATCCTCATGCCTACATTCCTGTGGTTTTACTTGAAAGGAATATGACATAAATCTATACAAATGCCAAATACGCTCCCAGCTGCTGAGCTGAGTAATTCAGAACCAGAGCTGCTCAGTTACTGCACTGAACAGGTCTGGAATAGCCTTAGAAGAGGAGGAAAAAAAAGTCAAACTTTACAACATTTCTATTGAAAAACCAGTAGATACAAAAGAGGTGGTGATTCAGAGCTGGCTTTTATTTGACACTGTCATCAAATTGTGTTTGCTAGATAGGAAAGAGTGAGGCATTTTTTTCTACAGGGAGTTGCCTGCTCAGGTCCACTTCTGAGAGTCCAACCACCTTCATCAGTGGTTTATGAGGTTTATGAGTATCTTGTAGTAAAGTGTCTGCTCCCCTACCTTTACCTTTGAAAGGCAGTGCGTATGCAAAGCTTGCTTGTTGGAAACAAGCCATTCATTATTTTTATTATGATAGCATCTTATTAACAAGACAGAGGCTCCATTGTTCAAACTGCTGTACAAATAATACACTGATTTTGTGTGCTTTGGCATAATTTGAGATTAGTGGCCTCTTCCTTCACTGTCTAAAATGTTTAAATTCATTTTTGTAACAGCCTTTGTTTTCTGGAGGTCTCCAGAGCAATTCCAGGACAGTGTTCATGACAAACACACAGGTCAGATGCCAATATTTGAGAAAGTTAAATGTTATATTAACAGGATTTGTTCTATACAGATCTTCTTATGTGATTTCCTGTGACTCACATTTTCTATTGTTATTTGAGGAAAAGAGCATTGCAGTCTGGGTGTTAAGCTGCATTTAATACCATTGGTTTAATACTCAAGAACTCTCACATGAAAAAAATGCACACTAAATGAGTATTAAGATTGAAAAGTCAAGCACTTAGAGTTTAGGTAGTGTTCAGGTTAAATTCTCCTCTTCACTTTTCATTCATTCTCCTCAATTGTGCACACATGGACTCAATCCTCAATAAAAAATTAGTATGCTATTTTTAATTTGGACCAAATTTCTTTAGGGACTTTATAAAGCATTGAGTAAATGAGAAAGAAAAAAAAAAAAAAAAAGAAGAAAAGAAAAAAAGGGTTTCTAAGTTTTTGGTTAGTGGGTTAGTGATCATACATCTAATTTTTTGCTCTTTTGCATGTACCACTACACTTACTGTGCTTACACAGACACATACACATTAAAAAAGAAAAAGAAAGCAAATTGCTTTTTCAAAAACTTTATTTAGAGATAGAGGACTGAGATTAAAATCTGACATATACATTCATTCTCAACATCCTTTACAAAGTGTTATATCTTAGCTTTTCTGAGCACTACCAGTAATACAACTCCCTGTGCTAGAAGCACAGCTTGGTATTGTTTAGGATACAACTGAATATAGTGGGCATTTTTGCTAAGTAGATCTGCAGTGCCTGAGTTAACTATGGAGAAAATGAGGAAAACACAATAACAAGCATTATATTGAAATTAAATTTTGCAACCTAGTATTTCCAGCAAGCTGGAAACCTTTAATTTTTACCAGTTTTTTTACAGAAACATTTTGCTTTGTATTTGTGAGGCATATCAGGTAATAGAAAGACTGATGAAAAGAAAAGTATATGAATTAAACCAAACTTGAAAAAGATGATGGGTCCTTAGGTTCCTTCAGTGATTAGATGAAAATATTTCTCTTTTTTTTTTGATTAATGGAAGTTCTTTCATTGGCTTTAATGACAGGTAGATGTAATCTCACAGGATATAATACCTCATTTCTCTGTAAAGTTCATGCTCATTTAATTTAATAGAGACGTACATTAGAAAGCAAAATCTCTTACAAAGTTTTCTTAGGAACCTCCCCACCACCCATCCCTGTCTTTTTTTTTTTTTTTTTTAAATGAAGGCTTTCAAATCTCGCTTTTTAAAGTTTCTTAGATTGAAGTGTCACTCTGCTTCCCAGTGATGAATCACATTTTCCTACAATGGCTGAAAGACATCCAAAGTGCCAAATCAATACACTCACAGATACAGTAAGCCACCCACCACAGTGCTATTTTTTTTACCCTCCCACTTCCTCCAGACCTGCTGGTTATTAGATTCCTTGGCCAAAAGCATAAGGTTTTGTTTTATCTCTAATGCGTGATAAATTATTATTTTTTTCAAACCACATCTTGTAGGTAAGTTAATCTCTTTTCGGAGTATTTCAAATCCCCTCTTAAAGCCAGAATTGCTTCAGTCTCTGTGGCTATGTAACTTCTGCACTATTAACCAGGGCAGAATCTTGCAGTGGTCTGCAGTCTGACATGGGTATCAAACTTTTACTGTTGCTTTTTTTTGTTGTTGTTGTTGTTTGTTTGTTTGTTTGTTTTTTAATCACTGCCTTCCCTATTCCTATACTGTCAGTGTTAACATCTAACTGTATTTCTGATCTTTTTCTTTTTTCTTTTTTTTTTTTTTTCGTTTTGGACAAATACAATGTATATATCACTAAAACCAAACAAAGCTTTAAACAAGTATTATTTTGGAAGAGAACCCTGTAGAAAAAGAGCAGAGGGAAGGTCTAGCCTTCCTTTTTGATCTTTTATCAGGCAACAAAGGAGGAAAGAAAATCATAGAAAATGCATTCAAGGACTTTACCATCCTTACCTTGCCCCTAGCCTTTGCAACTGCAACTGCACTTTGAACTCATCCATCATTTGCCAGGATTTAAACAACAGGAATTTTTTTCTGCTGCTCTAGTTTGCACTTTTTGGTTCCACATCAACATTAGCCTGAAGGAAGCCACAGCAAGCCAGTGAATGGGAATAATGGTAAAGGAGTGCACACATGCGTGAGAGATTTTGGTGACTTGCATTGGACCAAAGTTTGCTGCTGGTCAGCCACAGAGAATGTAGGAGGAGAGCTGCACCCATCTGGCTGGGACAGAGATGTGTCTCAACCTCATCTGCAGTTCTTCACAAAGACACCTACTCATTGTATGGCCTTGGATGAATCACTAAGGTCAGATTTAATCCAACATTTCTCCACTTGGCAGCAGGGAGAAGTGTCAGTAAAAGGAGACACTTGAGGAGGTCAAAGCCAACAGGGAGTGACTTGAAAGGAAAGAATGATCAGTGTCCCTGTGTAAGGGCTTACAGTGTTATGGTATCATTTGCTTTGTACCTGGAAAAATAACCCACTTTCCTGCCATTACTGTAAGGAAATAATACATGCTTCTGAGACAGACGTTACTCCAGACATATTTAAGGCAAAGTTAAACTTTAATAAAAATAATTTACTTTGATCTATGAGACCACGACACATACAGTATGCACAAAGCCATTTCCTCCCCAAAGTTTGATTAATTTTAAAATGTTGGCATAGCCAAACCAGGGTTGAATATATAATCTGTCACAAAGACAAAAGGACTAAAGCCTAAGACGGTAAAATATGTATTATTTATCTTGTGATTTCAGCAAGAAGCTTGGTTGGGCTCAGGGCACCACTGCAGGAGTTAGCACATGAAAAAGGAACAAAGAGACATCCCCAGGCAGGGAGTATTCCAGTTGTATTTCAAAGTGGAAGGAAGAGGACAACCATGAATGAGGCAGATGAAGTATCTGAAAGTTTTGAAGCTGATAGAAAAGCATTTCCACACCTAGGGATGGACAGCTCTTTTGGGGACGGTGCTAGCTGATTTGTCAACACCAACCACTAAAAGATCCTGGATCTACAACAGAAATCAGTCATAACAAAACAAAGACGAACATGTGCAGAAAAGTTATAATAAGAAGGAAATACCCAGTTTATTCTGGTTTTAATAGTTGCATGTGTGCAAGCTGCAGTGCTGGCTGGCAGGGAAAGCGTCTGAACCAGAGAGCTAGGGAAGGAGATGAATGAGGTTGTGCTGTGAGTCAGGCTCTGTAGCAGAAGCCTATCCCATCCCTAATGCTCTGTGGGCTGGCACAGATGGGGCAGTGTGTAACTCACCAGTGAATTATACATGCTATTAAATGAGCCATTGAAAATCCCCATTTGTCTGGAGGGGTGTAGAAGCTTACAGGAAACATGCACCAAAAATCCTTTTGTAGGAATACATAATTTACGTATTTTAATCTGAATACCAACAGCACCACACTCTCCTCAAGCTTTCCTGGCTGACTTTATCCTTAACAGTAGTCAGAGTCATGGTTCCTGCGAGATAAGACATGTTGCACTGAAAGAAACAGCAGTGAGAAGGGGAAAAACAGTCCATTAGCAATGCTGCCTGGCCTTGCACAATAAATCTGTGTCATGCATGAACAAGTGGGAGTTTTTTTCTCAGTGCTTTTCCCAGGGATGTGCACACTGTCTATGTAATAAATGACACTGGTTCAAGAGTATCTTGTGATGCTGCATTTTGACTTTTGTTCTCTTGAGCTTTTTAGGGTTGTCTCTGTATGGTTTAGTCCTGTGGCACCAATGTGGCATTCAGTAGGGCTAGGAAATGCTCCCAGGAGGTGCTGTGGATACAAGTGCACAGTGTTCTTAAGGTGAAAGGAGTCCAGGAGTCCACTTAGGAGTCAACACATTCCAGCTCACATCAGTACCAGAGATTGGTCCTGAAAATATTCAGTTTACTGGAATAGATGTAGCTTAGACAGCACTATTACTCAGGATTGAATTTGTTCCATCATTGTGGTTCTAGGGCCAGCCAAAACAGGTAATCAGAGACACAACTAATTATCATATAAAGATCTGTATCAGCTGCTGGTAGAAAATACCCTTGTGTCTATCCAGTCCTCCTTAGAGTTGAGAGAAATTCAGATTCTTGCATTCAGGTTAAGCCTGCCTTTGTATTTGCTTCTCTGGGTCCATATTATTCCTTACATTGCTCTGCTCCTACAGAGGAAAAATTTAACAAAAAATGTGCTAAGATTGGAGCTGAACAAAAGGTCCCTTGTTTCTCTAGGTATGGATTAGTCCTTGCAGAAAGCAGAGAGATGAAAGCTGTTGTAAGCGTTAAGAGGATTTTTTGGGTAATACTTCAGAGATGCATGTACGTATGACTTGTGAAATGGAATTTAGTGTTAAGAAAAAGAAGCCTCAGAAACTTAAGTCTTCCATTTATCCATAGATATGCAACTGAATAGGTTTCACGTACTGCTTCACCAGCATGTCCGAGTCCTGAAGGGAGTTAAAAGTCCATCCACACTTTTCATTCCATTCTTTTTGAAAGAAATACATAAAACATATTGCACAGCTTTGTTTCCAAAGGATATTTGCAGAATATTTTTGTTCCTTTCTAAATATTTTCGGTGTTTAATGGAAAGATATTTTCAGAAACTAGGAATAGTCCTAAACTTTTTTTTTTTTTTTTTTTTTTTAGATATTGAATGGAAGATAACTGTGGATTAAAAATATATATATATATAAAAAAAAGGGGGGGGAAATAATTTCAAGTTCCTCAAGGAGAGATTAAGATTTGACAGTGGGCGTGCAAATTTGTCAGTGGGCTCACTGAGCTCTGGAGCTGAAAACATGATTTGACATTTGGTCTCTCTGCTGAGCCTCTCCCCCTATTCTGCCATGTACTTAAGACCTCTGACCCCTATTTGGTACTCGACAGAGTTTTTACAGAGGCTGAAGGCCCCAGCAACTCTCTCAAAGCAGCCTTTAACTTATATCTTCAGGCCTCAGTATCAGGTCTTACCAGTTTGTTTTGCAATACAAGAAACACCAGTGCTGCCATGCAACAGGCCTGAAACGAAAACTTTTGGCATACCATCTGTAGGGTGTCAGGAATGGTTCAGGGCCCAGACTTAGAAATATAGACCAAGATTTATGAGGTTAATGATGTTCAGGGGAAACAGGCTGGTTTTCAAACAGAGAGCTCCTAACAAGCCTTGCAAGTACATCCTCCAATAGAAGGACTCATGGTACACTGCCTGGGTTTATCCACATGCTACTTTCTTCAAGTTCTTTGCCTCATGAGTATGGTTGCATCCTTAATGTAGCTCTTTTGTCATTTGCCCAGGTTCTCTGAGATCTGACAGGAATTACATGGAAGAACTGGGAGCTGTATTGTCAAGGCAATGCAATGTCCCTCCAGGTAGATACTGGTATCTGAGTAAGTAGACCTGTCTGACAGTCTTCATTTCTCCCAGATTTCTCCTCTGTGTGTATCAGTGCAGCCCAGATCCTCAGGCAATATCTGGGTTCCTGCAGATTGCAATGGGTGTTAAGTAATTGCTACTGATTCATTTTTCAGTCTCTGTCTGCAGCCCTCCCAGGAACTCAGTTTAGTTATAGCTTGCAGCTCCATTGCTCCACCTTGGGAGGGTCCCCATGCTGGAGCAAAAGGGGCTGTGGTGGTGTCATGCTGATGGCCAGCTAAACACCACCACACCTCTCTCACTCCCCATCCTCACAGGAAGAGGGGGAGAAACTAGAATGAAAAAGCGCTCAAGGGCTGAGATAAGGATAGGGAAATCATTCACTGGTTACTGTCACGGGCAAAACAGACTCAATACTGGGAGATTAATATAATGTATTGCCTATTAGTAGCAGACTCATCCTCACAGAGGCCACCCCTGCAGATCCCCACTGCCAAAGCCTTGCCAAGTAAGCCCAATACAGGGTGAAAAACAGGTTTATTTAAACTCATGCCCTGGTTGTATGAAGAAAGAAACAAAAGCAGACAGGAGCTGTAGAGCTCTGTGGCCAGGACCAGCCAGCATAACAGGAACACAGGATGAGTGGCAGAGTGCACTAGAACACGAACCTGCCTCCTAGCCCTACTTGTCCCATGCTACCCAACACAGGGATGCTTCAGAGTGACTCAGGGAGCTGAAGGCAGTGCTGCAGACATGCAGGATGATTTACTCTCTGTGCCGTAGTGCCTCTCCGCTGCTTAGGGGATTTCCTTCCTTGTAGTGTTGTGATTCAAGTTCCTTCATGAGAAACCTAGCTTAATCAGAGCCCTATAAATACTATAACTAGATCACTTGTTTGTTAAGTCTTGTACTGTAATGTACTTGCCTCTGAGAGAGAAGGAAGAGAAGTTGCTACATCACAGACACTATCAGCTCCATCAATGCCACCTGATAATAGACCTGCTTTGTATTCAGCTGGCAGCAACCTATCTCATCTGAGAAAAAACACTGGGATCCTATTCTGTAGGAAAGAAACATATATAAGGTAGTCTGCAGCAGGTGAGATAGTTAAGAAACAAGACAAGAAACTTCACAAAGAGATCCCACAGTGACAGGAGATGCCTGATAGGCCTCTCTTATCTGATTTTCATGAGCTACCAAGACAGGTTCTGTTCAGGACAACGTGGTGATGCTGGAAGTGACTTTTGCCCCTTCTCCAAATGCCTTCTGCCACCCACAGTCAGCAGTCCACATGCTTTGTCTTCAGTAATGGAAAAGCAATTTTCTCTAGTTGCTTATGGCAACATTTAAAATAACTGAAAAAGCTGAAAAGATGTTTTTATCATTTTATTTCTGGCAGGTCGGGACCCTGATGTAAATTAGGCTAACTTGTAAAACTCCAGCTATTTTGATTTATGTGGAAAATCTTCTCCCAGCTTACCGCGCCATACATCATAATAACACATAACTTTGATAACCGCATTCAGACAGCAGGTGACTGCAACAGCACAGGAAGGATGTGGTGTATTTGCAACAGTGATTAATAATGTGGGGAATTTTAGTCAACATAGTGGTTAGAAACTCAGCTTTACTCTTTCTTATAAACTGTATTCATATTGGATGTAAACTCATCAAAATGATTGAATTAGCCCAAGCCTTACTGCCCTGTGCTTATGAGCCAGGTGAAATTAGCTGAATTACCTTACATGATTTTAAATATATCTTTATCAAAACAAGCATGCAAGGAGCATTAGAGGTCCCTGATATGTGTGGTATGGAATTATTTTGTAAACAAAGGACATGGTTCTGCAAATGGTTATTCAAAGGACTATTACAGGGCAATTCCCTAAGTATTCATGTTAAATTAACAGCATAAGCCTATTGTAGCTTTTTAGTTCAAAGTTTTTTATTAAAATTTCCTCTTTCAAAGTACTTTCAAGATAATGAAATCTTTCAAAAATATTTGAGCCAAAAAAAAAAAAAAAAAAAGCTTTTGCACTGTTTGCACTGGAAGTTTCCATTGTCCCTGGGAACAGTGAAGAAGGAGAGGATATCACCTGACAAGTTCAGCCATTTGGTTACATTTTATCTGGATTTGGTAAAGAAAAAATGTCTTGTTAGTCTCCCTCAGTTAACAAATGTATTTTCTATTTGTAGCACACTGCATTACTTCTGGAAATCTGCTCAAGTACCATCAAAACTTTTTTTTGTTGTTTCCTCTGTACATAAGAAAAAACAACAACAACAACAACAAACAACAAAAAAACAGAGCATTTTCTGTATATGAGAAGTAACAGAAACCTTTTCAACAGAAAAAGCTAAAGAAACTGTTGTCTGAATAGACCCTTCATTCCTTTCCAGGAGTTCATTCATTCCTCCTATCTTTGTAATTTTATACTGTCAGTTCTTATAATCTTTCAGCTTGCAAGAATAAAGGCGGCAGCATCAATTTTGTGGATGAACTTTTGAAATCATATTAGGGTAGTTTCTTCCTGTTATCTAGAGCTAGTTTTCCTTTCCTCATGCAAGCTTTAATTTGCAATTTCAGATATGCCACTGAGTTTATTCATACAGATCTGAGCATTCCATCTGTAATTGAAAGTTTGAATAAATTATACTGAACTTGCAAATGAAACTAAGTTTATTCCTGAAGTTATAATGCAATTAGTTATTAATTCAGTAAGGTGTTTAAGCACCTTTTAGTTCCTTTGAAGTCAATTACACTGTTCCCAGGTTTACAGTTATGCCTGCACTTAAAAGTTTGTTGTTGAACAAAGCTTTATTGATTTAATTTTTAAAGTTAGTACCGGAAATTAAATGTAAGAAACTTTTACCAGGGCTCCCTGAAATCAAAAGAATGATTGAATTATTGTGTGAGTTGAGGTAAAATGCAAAAAAACTAATCTATAACTTAAATAAAAAGTAGACTACGTGCAATTTTTTTCCAGTCATTGCTGATAATTGACTGTAGTCCAGATTCTATACTGCTGATGGGTTGCTGGGTTATTGGAAGGCTAGCTGTTCCTATTTTATCCCTTTCTCTGCCTTCTCTAGGAAAAGATTTGCAAGTAATTTGACAGAATCCTTCCAGGAAATAAAATTATAGTCTAGGCACCCTGAAACATGTAGATGAACAAATTCACATTGCTGTAAATACCATGGAAGTTAAGCTGTAACAAGAAGGCTTTGGAGCATTTTTGCAAGATTTCACACAGGTGAAAAAGGCAGCAAACATGCTCATTCCTCTTGTAGGAATATGCTGTAACAGCCAGTGATTGGTGGTAAAATGGCATAGTGAAGACATGGTGGAGGAGTTCCCTTTCACCCAAAGCATCAGTGCCATATGAACTGACAGAGATCAAGAGCACGCTACATGCTTCATAACAACGTAGTGAATTATTTGGTAACCTGGGGTCTGAGAACCAGAATATTGTAAATATAGCTACCATTGAATCAGACAGCATTGATTCTCTGTCATTGCTGAGGGTGACAAACACAAAGCATCCTCTCAAAAAAGCTCTGGATCCCCCCAGTCCCCAGGGTTGCCTGGACGTTCACAGCAGTGAGGCAGCGGAGTTAATCCTGGAGTGACATGGGAAGGTTTCTCAGAGCAGAAGAGAAACAAGCCTTGTCTTTATAGAAGCAGGATGAGTATATTGTAGACCCTCCCAGAGGAGAAAGGTACATTCATCAATGGAGCAACAAAAGCTTTTGGCAGTCCAAACAGGTTTGTCCCTTCACAAGACTTCACAGGCCAAAGCAAAGCAACATCTCTCCTTCCCTCCTCTGGCCTCTATTATTTCATCCTACAGAATTTGCTCTTTCCCATTGCCCTCACCCAGTGATGGATACATTTTCAGTGTGAATGCGATGGTACAAAGGATAGCTTCACATGAAGTGAGAGTTTACACCATACTAGCTGATGTTAATGGGGAAAGTGCCCTTCTCTCCATGTGGTGAATAGTAGCCAAACAGAGCACAAGGCTGTCAGCACCGACTGATCTCCTGTCAGCCACATGGAAAGGCAGGACTGAAAAACAAACCTCTGCCACCTGCAGTTTGCCATGTGTTCATTACACTTATAGTTTCCAAGTAGAAATGCAAAATCAGCCAGTCCATTTTTTGCTCTCAGGCTATCTTTGCTGCACCTTTTATATTCATATTCAAGTATCCACTTCCTTATATTTCTGTTTATATGAGCAATGGACTCTTTTATTTGGGGTATTGCAATCTGAGAGCCAATGATGCAGCCTGCTGCCAAAAGAAGATGGCTTCTAAATGAATTACTTCAGATATTTTGTTTTTAAGCAGGAAGTATTTTCAAAGGGTCCAGGGGAGGGCCATGAAAATGATCAGAGGGCTGGAGCACCTCTCCTACAAATAAAGGCTGAGAGCAGTAGGGCTGTTTAGCCTAAAGAAGAGAAGGCTCCAGAGTGACCTCATCGGAGCTTTTCTATGCTTAAAGGGGGCTTATAAAAAAGATGGAGAGCAACTTTTTGTTTAGGAAGATAATGACAGGACAAGGGGGAGTGGTTTTTACCTAAAAGAGGGGAGGTTTAGATTCAAAGTTAGGAGGAAATTCTTCACTCAGAGGGTGGTGAGACACTAGAACAGGTGCCCAGAGAAGCTGTGGATGTCCCATTACTGAAGATGTTCAAGGCCAGGCTGGATGGAGCTTTGGGCAACCTGATCTAGTGGGTGGCATCCCTGCCCATGGCAGGGGGGTTGGAGCTAGGTGATCTTTAAGGTCCCTTCCAACCTGAGCTATTCTATGATTCTATGACTGTTGAAGTGTTATTGGAAAACTCTTCAGTAGTTTTTATTATTTTTATTTATTTATTTATTTATTTTTATTTATTTATTTATTTATATTTTTTATTTATTTTTAATATTTTTTTATTATTTCTATTATTATTATTTTATATTCTTTAACCAAATACATTAGAAGTCCCTTATCTTAAGGGATCCCATGAAGGAAAATGTCATAGCTTAGTGCATGTACCTAAACTTTTCCTTACTGAAGTCCCTTTCTTCACTGTTTTGCCCTTCATTTTGTTTGTCTAAAAACTGAAGACCTCTGGCTCCCTGAAGAACCTCCATTAAATTTCATGGGCCTCTCCTCAAGGGTTGTAAGTGACTAGATCTGAGTTTTATGTCTCAGTCTCTCTTCATGTAATCCTTAACCTCAAAGCCAAGTGGTACATAATAGTCAACACTGTTCAAGGTTGGTCCTGCTGGAGTGGGTTGAGTATGTTAACAGTACATAGCAGTTGGTGCTCCTCTCCTCTGCATCTCATTTGGATCTCATATGGTGCTTTATGACCTTACTGAGGCTTGATTTGAAGATTTATGGAGTTCAAACTTATGTTTTGCAGCCAATCAGAAGATTATTTTTGTAACAAGAATCATGAGGGGTGTTATGAGCCTTGGGATGTGGTATGAGAATACGTGGTGTTGACTAAAAATGTAGAACTTGTTGGAACAGTTGAAGAATGACGTAGAGCAGAGAGACCCAAACTTGATCTGGATCTTATAAAGTATCTCAGTTTCAGAGGGAAAAAAACTTGATTTCAGAGTGAACTCATCAGAGAATGAATTTATATTACTGATACAGAGAAAATTGTCACTATTTCTTGCAGGCTGCCATCTTTCCCTATTCGAAAAGGATCGTAGCAGGAGAATGGGGAATTTCAAAACTCTTTGTCAGTTTTTAAGGGCAGTGGGCAGCCAGGAAGGAGAGGTTGGCTTCCATTGCTGTGGTTCCTGTGCAAGAGAGATGTCAATAACTGTGTGTGGACTAGTCCTAGTCATAGAAACAGGAGCACTGGGAAGGGCTACAAGTTTTGCTGAATGGATCATGTGACACTCACATTGGCAAGCAGATGAAAATCTATTGGTGAAGGACTTCAGTGTCTACAGAAACAGAAGTCTTAACAAAAAGTCTTAATTTTTCTGGTAGGAATGAGATGTGAATGAAGAGAGGTGAAAATCCATGTAAAATTAAATTTTTTTACAGATAGATGATTGGAGTACATCTCAGAGCTTTCCTGACCTCCCTCCCACATACGCTGTCTGTCTGTTCAGTCAGTAAGATCTTGTGTTTTTGCTTAATGCCCAGTAAAAAGGGTCCATATATCCTCATTAGGCACTATATTAGACTAATTATACATAATTAATATGCATAACAAACTCAGTTTACTTCACCTTAATGGAATTCGTGAAAGCCCTCACACAGCAAATGTTAAGGCTCAGAAGAACTGATGAGGGCCTTTTCTCCCAGACTTCTGGGCCACCACCAGCTCCAGCCCAAGGGAGCTGTACCCACTGCGAGGGCACAGCCCTGCCTGGTGGAGGGCACAGCCCTTGGAGCAGTCCTTTCCAATGTCCTGGCAGCTTCAAACACAAGTGCAGGAAGCATGGGTCTGTCTGCAGCGGGCTGGGCAGATGTACCACTTCCCAAAAGGGAGATTAACCAACCCTTGCCAGGCTCAGCAAATGGCCATGATGGTAAACCGGAGGGCAAAGATAAGGGAGAAAAAGTGCATCTTTCCATCAAACAAGTATGTCCTCACAGTGAGACTGAGGGAAAATTCAGCCAAACATCTGTTCACCCTATAGTTAATAGTGCCTGATACCAGGATGGGGAAGGTCCCTCCAGAAAGCTTCTCATGCTTTATGTTGCAATGTCAGCAATGGCCAAAGTAGACCAAAGTAGGCAGCAGAGACTTAGCAGTATTCAACAAGTAAGGGAGTGTCTATGAGGGAAGCATCATGTAGAATAAAAGGCCCCTCTTCCTTCCCCATATTTTCTCACACTTCTGGAATGCTGGCACATACACTCTTATTCCTGCTCCAAGGCCTCAGCTGCCTGAGGGGCAAGAAGCCATGCAATTAAGCTACCACATTTTCAGAGATTTCTCATTTTTCAAGCTATAAGACACATTTCTTACAGATGGTCTTGATAGCCTTCATCAAGGCCTGAGTCAGACACTCTGTCTAATGAGGCCAGGTGTGCCTGATCAGTTGTATTCTTTCACAAACTAGTGTTTGCACATCCAAAAAGAGTATACTCGAGAAGTTAATCTAAGCCTTGGCAAGAGATTTGGTGTGTGTGTGATTTCTAAGGGCTTGATAGACAACCCTTCCCACCTTTTGCAGGGCTTTTAGAATCCATCAAGACCGGGATCTCCTTTGCTTGATACTAGCAGTGCTATCCATTTTCTCAGGGGCAATCCATTTTCTCCTGCTTCCTTGAATGTGCCAACCCTTTTGCACTGTCTTTTCTGCACTTTCTAAGGAACTGAAAAATTGTTCCAATAAAATAAAAAAGTTCAGCTGTGGACATCAGACATAAAAAGACCATGGGCACAATACTGCAGAATCAGTGAATTACCTAACTACTTTTTTTATATTCCTTTGCACTTGTAGAACTGCTGACCTTGCTGGAGTTGAGGAAGGTCATTCACTGACCTCTAAAATGGAAGCCCCCATGAAATGTCCATCCAGGCTAGAAGCACAGGTGAGCAGTTATGCACCCTTCTTTTACCCTTACATCTTTTAGCTCATTGCTTACTTTTCTAAGATGCCTACCTATTCCTTAACTATAAAGCTAAGGTGTTATTTTCAAAAAGAACTAACTCATACAAGTGAACGTGAGCTGGACAAGTCCTGGAGCTGGGGCTCCCCTCCCTGTACCCCAACTCCGGTGTTTCTCACAAAGCAAGGTACAGATGATCTTCAAAAGTGGCTCCCACTGCTTGAGGTCTGGCATTTTAAAGTAATTTGGAGACAATTTAATTCCTGTTCTTCTAACAGATTCACACTATTTCTATTTAAGAGTAAAGACATGCCTTAATGCTAGCTCTTCACTGATGTGTGCATTGTCTTCTCTTTCTTTCCTTAAATATTATATAATTGAAAGCTAAAAGACCAATACAGTAGAAGTTAAGCTGTCGTGGCCCATGCAGTTATTATATATAAGTGTCGCCATTATGTAAAACTGCAGTCATTATGTGTAATTACCAAGGAAGTTGTATAACAAAGGAAGAGGTCTATCTTACAGAAATAAAAATGCTATCCTGGAGATCGCTATTGACACACAGCCTGCTGAGACCTGCGACTAGACCATGCTTCTTTCCTTTCATTTCTCTAACCATTTTTTTCAGAAAGCCAAGATGTAAATTAAAAGCACACTTCTTTAATTAAAGGCATTCAGCATCCCTAGTGGGAAAAAAGTGGCATTTAAATGCAAAATCAAAATCAACTTATGGATTGCCTCCTTCCCACTGCCCCAACTCTCCAGGTGCAATGAAGATGTCATTTTCTGCCCTCTGTATTCCTATTCTCAGCACAATAAAAGTGAAATGATAGTTATTTACCAGTGTTTTGTTAAAATGTCAAACTGTGTTGCAAGCAAATTGATTTCAAGCCAGTTCAGTTGAGTTCAACTCAGCAGGATGTGATGTCATCTTTCTGCTTGCTGCTCCTTCTTTGAAAAGCCACAGCAAGACTGATGAGGAGTGATGGACTCACTGTAATTAAAAATAATACAGCCATGGGCAGCAAATTTAAATAGGGAACCATGGACAAAATACTGCAGTCAGATGTGAAGGCCTCTGCACCCAAATGCAGTCATGACTTGAGCAGCTCAGGAGCAACTGAAGATGATGGGAATTTCTTCAGCACAGCCTGAAATTCATATGGTGCCAACAGGGTCTAATGTTCATCCTAGGTTCTGTCAGTGAAGCTTTGGGTCACCAGAAGCTTCTGTCAGTGAAGCTTTTGGGTCCCATTGTGGGGAAAGATTGCCATGTCAGACGGCATAGCAAAACGGGACACCTACCCCTGTTCTTCACATGAAGCTGCCTGATAAGACAGAGGATGTTGATAAAGCCAGGTTGCAAGTCATCTCAAAAGCAGCCGCTGATAACTCTGTTCTTATACATCCCCAGATAACACCCAGAACTCTCTCAGATGACATTCATCTTCATCTGGCATGGACACAAATTAATGGGTGGTAAGGAAGCTGAAACAGAGACCAATACAAGACCTGGCATGTAAATCACCCAAGGTTGTGCTCTCCTCATGCTTCGAGACGTAGCATGATCCAATGCAATGATCATGCTGGATGTGAAGAACACTTAATGTCTTTTAATTAGGTTTTGAAGTAATGCATGCCAACACCCTGTAACTACTTCAGCCTTGACTCATTCGTGAAGATGCATGCCATATGTAAGAGACCAACATAAAAAGGATGACCCCAAAACTAACACATTTCACTGTTGACGTATGCTTCTTTTTCAGACCGTGAAGCTCAGCTGACATGCTCAATGCCTGCCTGCATGACACAGGCTATCATTATTCATTATGGACTTGGTCTCAGTACTGTGACTCCAGGAAGAAAGTGTTAATTGGTGTGAACAAAAATGAAGGTTTTGACTTCTTGTAAACAGCAGACAAAGGGCTTTGCAATGGCTTATCAGACAGACAGACTGGAACATAGCTCTCTGTTATTAGCATTACTTCATCTGAAATGCTTTCAGCTTGGGAATTTAGGGGAGGGAATAGCAGACTCAAGTTTAGAATGATAACTCTATATTTGACTGTTGTTGCAGAGGGGTATGTTCTCTATTAAGGAGGGTCTTCCAAGGCAAACTGGGAGATGTAGGGTCCCAGCTTCACACAGAGCAAGTCACTTCACATTCCTGCACCTTTTCACCTCTTTTTAATCCCTCTCTCTTTTTAAACTTCTATGACCAATGGTCTTTTTTCTATATATATTTTTTTGGATTTATAAAACACCCATTTCCACTGGATGTTTTAAGGCGATACTTTGATAGAATAGCTTATTTGAGCATGAAGCATCTTCACCACCACTCTGGTAGCCAGTAGTGTAAAATTTGCATGTTATTAACTGTATTTACTGTGTTTACTTTATCATGGAAAATGCATTAACAATTACAAACCATCATTTTATGGAGAGAAACAGCTTGTGGCTTTCCACATGGTACAAATGTGTAAACCTTGTCAATTCATTTCTCTCTCAGGCTACTGTGCCAGGACACTTACACCTTGATATGAAAATCAATTGATGCATCTAACAAGTGTTTACTTCTTCTCCATCAGTAGCTGAGGAGGGTCAGAAAAATTAGATGTTAACAATTAGACATTTTTACAAATCAGCATCTTGGAGCAATTTGCACCTGAGTATTTAGACTAGGTAGTAAGACTCTGGCTAGGAAGTCCAGTAAAGCAACAGATGGATCACCCATGTCTTTGGCAGGAGAACCTCCAAAGTGGGTGAGTGTAGGAGGATGTCTTTTTGTGGGCACCTTCTTGGCCAGGGAGGAATTAGCCTCACAAATATTGAGCTGAATTTTTTTGAATATTCCTCACGAATATTGAGCTGTATTTTCCAGGACTATCTGTTTAGTCCAGGACTATCTGTTTAGTCCAGGACTATCTAAACAGATAGTCCTGGAAAACTCCATTCCAACTCAGAGCTTGCCCACTTGAGCACAACACCAATGATTATTCCAGTTACATGAAACACCACACGAGTGAGATCTGACCATGTTTCTTCAGGAAATTCAAGATGTGCTGACTAACTTCACCATTTTGTATCAGCACCCATGTGTCTGCAAAGAGAGGGAATGCTTTCCCCTGCACTTACTGTGTATTCCTTGTATTTTGTCTGGAGCTGCAATAGATTCCATATGGACATTTTCCCTTTCAGCTGCTTATAGATTCAGGTCTTCTGAGGTGGCTCTTCCAAGTCTAGGCATGAGGCCTAACTATCATTACTACAGAGAAAGTCCCACCAGCTGTCATCTAGCAGCATTTTTTAAACAAGTGAAATGTTTCATGAGCTAGTCAGAAACAGGCTGGATTCTGACCTCAGTGACATGAAAGTAAATCAGGGATATCTGCTGTGCTGTGGCAGGGCTTGTCCTGAGCACTCATGTTGGCAGCAAAAACCTGCTCTCCACCAAGTCACTATAGCTAAAATAAAACCTGATGGGGGAAACTGCATTTGTTAGAGGATAAAGACATACAAGGCAAGATAAACCAGTAATTCCTTCCCTGACTCTTGCTCACAAAACCAAAAAGTTAAGTGGTCCCTTTAGAAAATAAAAATTATGAGAGGGCCTTGCAGGGTTTACAAGAGATTTGGTCTGAAACAAATCAGATCGGCTGCAGTTTGCCAGCCAAGTAAAGCCTGGGACTGGTGGGCATGGGAGAAAAAGAAAGGCAGTGGAGCTATCTGGGGGCTAACAAAGAACAAATTGCCAGCTCTCAGGCTGAGCTCAAAGTAGAGGTTAATGAATGATGTGGGTAGAGATGGACATTGAGCAATGGGCAGAATGGAAAAAAAAAAAAGAAAAAAAAAAAAAAAACAACAGTCAGAGTAGGTCTCCATTATTTTGAAAAGACAGAAAAGGGCTGTGTGAGAACAGAATATCTTGCTGATGTGTAGTGAATACAAAAGCATCACAAGTGTTTTTTCCTGACTCGGTACATACCTGCTCTGAATTGGTTTACAGAGCTAATGAACAGTTATCTTTTTCAAGACAGGAAATCAGTCAAAATGAAGAGGACAGTAAGTTATATCTTATTGAAGGAACAGATGATAAAGGAAATTAGTGGCAATGAACACAAAGTTTATTTACAAAGGAGCCAAATCTAATCCGTCTCCCTGTCCTGAGAAAAATCTCACTACAGGTTTCCCAATGCTCCCAAACTGCTTGCTAGACAGACCTTTACCTATTTTTTTTTTTCTCTCTCTCTCTCTCTTTTTTTTTTTTTTTTCAGAGTAACCCTACAAAGACTTCTCTACTATCAGTTTCAATGAGCCTTAGTTTAAGCCTAGGAAATATTTTTTTCCTATGCCATACATTCACATGTGAAAGCATACAATATTAAATTAAAAACACCACCACATTTCTTTTTCACTTTTCAAGTCTGACTGAAAACCCTTCACTTGTGCAATGTGGATATACCAAAATTCCCTTAGGCATGGTAATCTGTATTAAGCCAGATGCCAGACTGGACCCTAGGTCTGCAGTGCAACAAATGATGTTTCCCACTCCATGGAATCACTTGATCCCATTCACAGTGAGGTCCAGGCATTACTAAGCGGCAGCAGTAAACTATTATTATTATTATTGTTATTATTATTAGTGATAATAATAATAATATCAATATTCTGGCTGTTACTCTAATTCTATATGCACAAATTTCTTTGGGGTTAAATGATTGAGTTAATGGGATATCATGATTCAGTCACTGCATAACTGTTGAAATTGTAGACGGTTGAAGGCTTCATGATAGGAAACATTGTCATGTTTCCAGCTTTTTCTTTCACACTTATCTTCTCCAGTTTTACTTATGTAGACCTTACCTGAATTTGGGGCAAAAAGTTGTCACAAGTAGCTTCACTCTAAAGGACAACACTTTGTCAGTATTGAACCCATTATTTTTGTTTTAAATAAATGGGGAAAAAAAGTACAGATGGTCATCTGATTGTAACACTCCTATAAGAGCACAAGATTGGCAGGAAAGTTGATGTTCACATATGTCTGTTCTCACTATAATCAGGTACTTTATCAGAAATTAATTTAATACTAACTTTGATGGGATTAAAGCAAGACCAAAAAAAAATTACACCCCTCGTATCTTTAGCACTCATCAGGTCATCCTTCCCAATGCAAATTGTCGGTGATAGATTATAAAAAACTAGTTTTTATATATCTGCCTACAAATCATGATCAAAGTAGAGTTCTTGTACGAAATCACTGAGAACTAGTAGATGGATGCACCCAGCTCTTGCACAGTCTGATCCCAGAGCATCTGTGTTGATCCCCTGCTAACACACAACACCTTCTTGTAAGGCACACACTAGTTAGTAGATCATACCTGTTAAGTCAGGTGGAATTGGTCTCACCTCACTAAAGAGGTGAGACCAAATTGGTCTCTGGTGCAGACACCCCTATCTGACATAACTATCAAGGCTCCCTCAATAGGCAAGGGATACTGATTTACTGCTCTAGAAGGGGATATTTTTTCCTCTTTTAACTTAGGATAAGTGACCATGCCTTCCTATTGTCTATAAGGAGAGCATGTTTAACTTAAACTAGCTTTGGTCAGTTGAATGAAATGAATCTATGATAAAAGTATGGGAAATACTGACTTTTAAAGCTCATCTTACAGCTTATAGAGACAGCAGATGGTGTCTGAGCCTTGGTGTGATCTTCTCTTCATACTTCTTCCATGTTCTGCAAATCTCATCCTTTTGTTTACCTAAGCTGGACACTTCTTCCTAGTACTTCTCCAGAACAGATCTTTCTCTTTCACTTCTTACCCATGTGCTATTCTTCAGATCAAGGCATTTGAGTTTCTGTGTTTGATTGATTGTTTGTTTGCTTTTCTTTGAGAAGCTGTCAAGGTTTTTGTCACAGAGGGTATAAATTGTTGTGCCTTACCTACGAAAGCTCCTTAGTGGGCACTAGGATGAGCACATGTGCTTGACAGTTAATAGGTTCAGAAGTAAACCAAGGGTCCAATACGCTTCAAGCAACAAAGCTGAATTGGTGCTTCTCTCTTTCCTGGAAGAAATATGGGCTTTTTTCAAAGTTAAGTTTGTACCCAAACAAATTATGAAGAGAATATGACTCTCACTCAGCTTAATTTCTTTCAGCCAGATGGTGAAGGCAGCCACTCTCAAAGAAGGTCACAAGCTCCTTGTGGCTAAGAGTAATCTAGAATCCCCTTACTCAGGACTTCAGTAGCTTAGCAAATACAGCTGTATAAGCAAATACCACTGGCACCGAGTATTTGAAGAATAAGTAATGAGCATTATATTCAGTAATGCTTATCATAGGCTCAGAACATAGAAAATATAATTCCAGAGATAAGTCGCTTTCTCAGAACAAAGTCACTTTCTTTTATTTGTCTACAGTGCATTGCATTCCCCATTAGGCTCAGTGCGTGGCCTAAGTAGCTATGAGGTTTAACTTGGGATTTATTATCCACTTTTTTTTAAGACCTAAACCTGTAATGAAAACTGGATCATGCTACGTCTCATTTTAATATAAATGCATATTAAAAAATAGGACTATAAAGTAGAAGCCGTCTGCTGGCAGTGAGCTACGGTCATGAAACCATTTGCAAGTGCCTTAATTGAATAGCTAACACTCCAAGAATAGCAGGTTGATTCCTTTCACAGCATGTGTCGCACCAGCTGTGCAGGAAGAGGTGGTGGGGTCATCTGCAAGTTAATTTACAAACAAAACCAGTTATATATCAGCATTTCCACCACAAACAGCTTTTCCACAACAGTTACATCCTCTTCAAATATTCTCATGCAAAACTGTACTGAAAAGATATCTTGGGCTTTCTCCACTTCTAAAATACACCAAGTAGTCAGGCCTTGTGTTATAGCAATTCACTGCCATACTCAAGTAATTTATTCCATGAGCAACCTGACTTCTCTATCTCACTCATAAAAGGTGCCCTGGGAGTGCTGATACCACCAATTTTTCAAATAAGACTCCCAGATGTTGCATGAGGTCTGGGTGGGTCTGTGAAGTAGGAGATTTTGACAATTTCTTTTAAGTTTTCATTGCCGTGGGTGTTTTTATTTATCAAAAGTAATTAATTCAGGAGTTGTGTCTTGCATGCACAAATCTTCCATTCATAAGTTTTAGTATAAGTCTGGACCATGATGCTCCTCACCAGCTTATTGCTGTGTTTAAATTCTTGTAGTGCCTTAGGCATGGGGACCCTGGCAAGGAGAAATTCCTGTGCAGGATCAGTGAACTCCCAGGGTCATCTACATTCCCTGCTCTGCTGTAGATTTGCTCTATGGCTTCTTTTAACAAGTCCCATTCCTGTTCTTCCCGTGCTGAAAGCCTCCCAGCTTACAGGTACTTACCAAGCTTTAAGGTTTGCCACAGCTTAATTTAGCTGTTCTTTGGATGTTTAGATGCAAAGTATGTAAGAATTGCAAAGTTTGTTGATGTACCATCCACCACAGTGCCACAAAGGCCCCATGTCTGGGACCTTTACTCCTGGACTGAGGAACACACACACCAGCATTAGAACTGAAGGTATTCTGAATGACTATCTTTCAGATGCCAAGTTGTCACCGTGCATTGTGATTTAAGAAGGTATGACAAATGTTTTACAAGATTTTTAATGGCTGTTAAATCTAGAGTGCTGGATGTATTCCAGTTCAGGTAATTACATTCAGCCTGCTTAAAGACACTTTAACGGGATAGATCATTCCTCACTGAGCCTCCAGTATGGAAAGAATGAGAGAAACACACAACACTGCTGACATCCAGGGAACAGAGGAATGCAAGGGAATTTCTCAAGTAGGGGAGAAAGGAGATGCATATATTTGTATATCTTTGTGTGTATTGGCTGAGAAGAAGGAGCCCTTGGAAAGTAAAATAAACTTACTCTAGAAAAGCAGGAAAATGATTTTCTGTGGAGATGTTGTAAAAAGTGAATTGAATGCCAGACCAAAATTTAGGGAGCTGTGTGAAACTCAGCAGATAGTTGATGCCAAATTGCTTGTTTGTTACTAAATTATAAACATGTAGTATTTTGAAAGTTGCCATTTCAAACATCAAGCTCCAGCCTAGAAAGCCTCGGGATGTTTTCCAAAGAAATAAGAAATCAGGCTTGACAAATGTTATCTTCTGTTTTTGAACTCCATAGACATTTCTGGATTGTGCTTTCATAAAAGGAGGTTTATTCTCATGCTTTTGTGAGTGCCAGACTTTTAAATTTGGTAAATGTGATAGCCCTGAAGGGCTCCTTATACAGCAATCAGTTAGTTCTTCTTTTCTTACAGCTGGTCTATCTTCCTGCCTCAAATTCATTTTCTTTTCTTACTGAGGAAATGGAGACACATTCACAGATCTACAAACACAAATTAATTTGCAAGAAGAGTTTGACTGATTTCAGTAAATTGGATAACACCTATTAGTATGAAAGAAGCAGGAATTGCTGGCCTTTTAGGCAGTGCAGTAGATAACATCTGTTTTGATGTAATTTTGAGAGGACTGAAGATATGGGAACTTGGTGAGCGTTTTTAACGTTGCTGACTGTCTATCACTTGTATAAATGGTTAATTTTTAATAATTTGTTCATTGCTAGTGGTAGACAGAGCAATCAGAGACAAAGCACATAACGCTAATCAATCATCCCTCTCTATTTCAGTGATTTCAGAGTAATTTTGTCTCTACCAGCCATGATTACCGTTGCTGATTGGCTCTGAGCAATGCCTACACCTGGCATATCCACATTCTTATGCCCATTTGTTCACACTCTCTCTTATTTTCCATTACTCACCTACTTTACTTACTGCTGACAGATTATGGTATTTTATACAATTAGCTATTTAGTATAGCCTACACCCTACAACCTTGGCTTGATTGAGAATAATATATATAATTGTATTAGAAATGATAAATAATCTGAAGAAGCTAGTTAAAATGGATGCTCGACTCTAATATTAATTTTCACAGGTCAGTTTTACCCTATACACACTGGATACCTTGTGTTGTTCAGGGAAAGAGCAATAGAGACATTTCTAGCCTCTACAGGAAATTAAGAATCCTCTAGTGATACTACTCCCTGCTCTGAAAACAGTCTTTCAACTAAACATGTATTGGAGTTGTTGAAATCTTAAAATGGCTTTACTCCCAAGATGTCATCCTGTCTGGTGGCAATCTTGGAGGGCTTCACACCTCACAATAGATTATGATTTAGATAAAGAGGTGGGCTAGTTGTGATGTATTACCCTCTAAGGAAGGTTCTGTCTTATTTAATCAGACAGAAGATAGGTTAGGCAGGTCTTTCAGCCCTGTGACCTTCTGAACACAAATTATTTCCAGATAAATAAAGAGCCTCCTCAGAGATTTTTCTTCTAGAGGTTTCACAAATGCTTTTAATCCTATTACTTATTATCTGGAAAGCAGCTTAATTCTTGGGGGCAGACATGAAAACACTGTTTAAAATTGAATTATATAGTGAATATGCCACTATAAATTACATAAAAATATTACTATTATATATAATTTAGATCACTATATTGTGAATATACCCTTACATATAGTAAATACATATTTAAGGTCTTTATAAATGATCTGAGTGATGAGGGAAGAGTGTACCCTCAGCAAATTTGCAATTTGCTGATGACAGAAAATGGGGGGAGTGGAGGATACACCAGAAGGTCATGCTGCCACCCAGAGGGACCTCAACAAGCTGGAGAAATTGGTTGATAAGAACCCCAAGATGTTCAACAAGTGCAAAGTCCTGCACATGGAGAGGAACAACCCCAGGCACCAGTGCATGCTGAGGACTACCCATCAGGAAAGGAGCTCTGTAGAAAAGAACCTGGGAGTCCTGGTGGACACCAAGCTGAACATGAGTCAGCAGTGTGCCCTGGTGAAAAGAAGGCTCCTGTGAAGAAAGGCAGAGAGTTGGGACTGTTTAGCTTGAGGAAGAGAAAGCTTGGGGGGATCTTATCAATGTCTATAAACAACTGCAGGGAGACAGCAATGGCTGGAGCCAGGCTCTTTTAATTGGCACCCAGTGACAGGACAAGAGGCAATGGGCACAAACTGGAACACAAGAGGTTTCAACGCCAGGACCTTTACTGATGCAAGTCACTGGGCACTGGCATAGATTTTCCAGAGAGGTTGTTCAGTCTCTGTCCTCTGAGACATTTAAAAGCCATGTGAAATTGGTCCTGGTCAACCTGTTCTCAGTGACCCTGCTTGACCCTGTTGACCCTCCAGAGGTCCCTTCTAATCTAAATCATTCTGTTATTCTGTGTTATTTAACCTTTATTTTCAAAGTAAGAACTAATTCAGAATTTGGGATTATAGAGCATGATTCAAGCCTATTACATCAGTATCAGTCACGAACAAAACTATGGCTTTATATTGCATTTGCCCCAGGGTAAAATGTCCCAACTCTGTGCTGGAATTTAGTCTTTTTATTGTTCTCCTGGTATCTAAGGATCTAAGGACATCTAAGTGCATTAATGGAATCTAAGGGCAACAGTAGTGCCAAATATCTTAGCAATCTCTTTCACCTCAGACCTCCCCTAATTGTCACAATGTGTTACCTGGCTTACAGCCTTTCATAGCTGGCTTATAGACTTCTTCTTGTTCTGGTTTTGGCTAGGATAGAGTTAAATTTCCTCCTAGTAGCTGGTATGGTGCTGTGTTTTGGATTTAGGATGAAAATACTGTTGATGTTTTAATTGTTGCAGAGCAGTGCTTACACTAATCCAAGGACTTTTCAGCTTCTCGCTTTTTCCTGCCAGTGGACAGGCTGGGGATGCAATGGGAGCTGGGAGGGGACAGACCCAGGACAGCTCACCACAAGTGGCCAAAGGAATATTCCATACCATGTGATGTGTTGCGTCCTGGTTTTAGCTGGGATAGAGTTAAATATCAGAAAAATAAAAACTGAGCAATTGTGATAAAACAAAACAGTGATAGATGGGTGCACACACAGCACACATACGTGATGGAGGCAGGGATAAAAATATGATTGTAAAACAAATAGTGAGAAGCATAATTCGAAAGATGATAACGAAATAAAATATTGGAATTTGTACCTGTTACCAATTGAGACAGATACCACTGTGGCAGGTTCCAGTGTGGCCTTGTCACAATCATCTTGGGAACTTTTACTCAGGAAAGTGGTTTACATTTTTAATTCAGTATTATTAATTCATTATTAATTCAGCCTTAGTATTCCCCCGTAATGATTTGGCCAGATACCACTCAGATCTAGAGCAGCACATGCCGTTGCTGACCAAGAACCAGGAACTGCTTGGAACCACAACATGATCTCTCACTTTTTACATCCATTCAGCTTTGAGTGTAAAATAACATCACAGGTGCCATGAGAAACGTGGGATCAAGGATCCATTCACTTCCTTGCCTATGTATAATCAAACTCAGACAAGCAGCCCTTCAGAGCCTGCTCTTTCACTCTTCTCAGTTTCTTTTCACAAATGTTAAAGGTGCATGGTGGTCCCCGGGGACTCCTCCTGTCAACCCAGCGCAGCAGCCCAAAGGGAGCTGGGTCCTCTCTTGTGCTCTTCCTCGAGGCTCTGTGCAGAAGGGATGCCACGTCTCGCACAAGGGCTGGGGGATGGGAAAGAAGCACTCACACAACCCCTGAGAATCAGCAAGAGTCTTTATTGCCAGGACATCTTGCAGGTAAGCCTGCAGGATGTCCATTGTTTTTGGCGGCTCTAAGCTAATGCTTGGCATGGAGCTTGCGCGACAAGTAGGGAGCTCACTGGGCACTGCTGCAATGCTGTTTGAGTGCTCTGATGGCAGAGAACGATGGCAGGCTGGGGTATCCACAGGTCTGCTCTGGCTGAGGTGGATCCACTTCCATCAGCTTTTCCTCATCTCGTGGATCCAGCTCCATGGGCTCCACGGTGTTTGGCAGTAGGACAAGCCAGTCATTGCCTGAGACTGCCCGGACGGGATGCCTTCTGTCTGGAATGTTTTCAGGCCAGGGTGCCGAACAAGGGGGTCTTCCACGCTGAGGTCCCATGCCACTGTCCAGTTGATTTCCATGCATGGGGTCAATGTTGCCATCTGTTTTACGGCCGTGGCTGGGTCCCACGCTGTGTTCGGGATTATGGGCACGCCTGATCTCCCCACGGCTGTCCGGCTGATGGTCCTGCCTTCTCCCCATGCCACCATTGCACCAATGGTTAGGCCCAGGCCCCCTGTCGCTGTATGTTTGAGGGGCTGGCCTATTCCCTGCGTCACTGCAGTGCCAATGAAATCACCTATAAGTGTCTGTGGGCTGGGCGCCAGATGTCCCTCAAACACTGGTGTTAGGTGTGCTGCAGGTGCTTTCCCTCTGCCCACGACACTTCTTCTCACTAGGTGCGTTCCTGCTCGGTGCTTCCTCAGACTGCATTGCTGTCCTCACACCGAGAGGTCTGCTGCTCGCCTTGCTCTTTCTAGTTCTAGCCTCTAGCCTCTCATCAGTGTAACTCAGAATCATAGAAACATTAATGTTGGAAAAGCTCTCCAAGATCATCTGTTCCAACCATCACTCTATGATCAATGTCACCCACTAAACCACATCCCTAAGCACAACGTCCAACCTTTCCTTGAACACCCCCATGGATGGTGACTCCACCGCTTCCCTGGGCAACCCATTCCAATGCCTGACTGCTCTTTCTGAGAAGAAATGTCTCCTACTTGTTTTAATCATTGCAGAGCAGTGCTTACACTGAATCAAGGCCTTTTCAGCTTCTCACACAGCCCTGCCACTGAGGAGGCTGAGGGTGCAGCGTGAGCTGGGAGGGGACAGATCCAGGACAGCTGACCCAAACTGGCCAAAGGGGTATTGTGTATCACTTGGCTTCATGATGAAGATAATATGGGGGGGTTGGCCAGGGTGGGGGAGATTGCCTGCTCGGGGATAGGCTGGGCATTGGTCAGTGGGTGGTGAGTAATTGCATTGTGTTTTGTACACATTATTGGTAGTAGTACTATTATCTTTATTATTATTTTCCTTTCTTTTCTGTCCTAATAAACTGTCTTTATCTCAACCCATAAACTTTCATTTCTTTCTAGTTCTCTCCCCCATCCCAGAGAGGGAGGGGAGAGGGTGAGAGAATGGCTGCTGGCTGGGTTAAACCACAACACTTCTGCAGAGAACCAACTAGCTTTGTCTGAGTGGAAACCTACAAATGAGTGTAGGGACCATGGACTAGAAGGATGACTACTCTTAAGATATGCGCATGAGAGCACACAAGAATTTCTTCCCTCTGCATTTGTCTGCCATCAGACCTTGAGACCTTCCATATCCTTCTCAACCTTGCTTTGGGACAATACAGACTTATGGCCTCATGACCCCAACATTACTAAGGGCCCTTTGAACTGAAAAGCCACAGAACACCCTTACAGCTTGACACCACTGCAAGAGGCTCAGTGAACACTGTTTAGTGTTAAACCCCAGCAGTGTGGGTGTAGTGTATAGCTTGGCCAAGGAACCACCATTGGGGTGGTTGTATCATGGAAAGGACACCCAGCATTTAAAGGTAGACATCATCTTGTATACTGTTTCAGAGGTGGTGTGTTGCATCTCCTGTAAAAGGCAGTGAAAGGAAAATACGTGTATATCAGGGCATTGAAAATTGTGCTACAGTCAAAGAAAATATTTTCCTGTCAATTCTCCATCCCTCTGTCCTTCAAATCCTGTCAGTCAAAGTAAACACAATACTGAATACTTATCTCCTTTACCATTGGTATATAGTGTTGTAATTAAAAACAGTGGAATGAGATGTTGGGGGTGCTGTAGACAGTTGTCTTCTGAAGTTTGAATAAAGAGTTTGAGGTTGAGAAAATAATGCTTTGGACAGTAAGTTTTTTCAGGACACAAGGAAAATAGTTCATTTCCTAATACTGCTTAATAAGTATCTAAATCCTATACCTCAGTGTTTCGTCCCAGTCATCCAGACCCCTTCTCCCTTTAAAATTATGTGCAATACTTCAACCTTCTGAGAAGGAGGATAAAGTGTGAGCAGTAGCCACAAGGAGTTCTGATGCTATTTTAGTAAATACCTAGATATGTTTTAATCTGGATGACTCATATTTATTTAGGTCCCAATACAGCCCATGGGGGATTGGAATTAACATTTCCTAGCTATTACCATAAAATAATTGAATGGCAATCAACCTTATGAAAAAGAGATGTTTTAAAGGCATCTTTGCTATGGCCTCAGACTGAGGTTTAGAAACATTTTATGAAAAAGGAGAAAGAGTAGGATCAGTTGTAGGCATGTGGGATTTGCTCATTTCTAGGCTGTAGAGGAAAATGGGAACATGTAACAGCTCAGCAAGTATGTCCAAGAGTGAAAAGATATATCTGTCTGATTTCCATCCATGAGATGATGATGTTTCTTCTGCTTCATGACTCAAATACCATTGCTTGGGAAAAATGATGACTGATCTGCTGTCCAGTGTTCTGCCAACAAAAGTGTCAGCTTAATTATTTCCACTACTAAGAGAAAATAAGAACTTCAGGCCCCTGGCTCTTCTTTCTCCATTTTTTTTTTTTTAAACTACAATCTCTCCTAAATGCTACCATGGTGAGGCAATGCCATCAGCTATGCATGACAACTCTCCTCCTGCTGCCTCCTAGCTCAGAAATCACCTGAGGCAAGCAGTAATAACTCATTATCCCATATTCTGAGCATGAGCAATAATGAGCTGACTGCTCAATTAAAATCCGATGTCCTGTAATATAAACACAGTGCATGGCTTACAGAATTTAAGGATCTCAGGACTTAATTAGTACGATAAGAAATTCTGGGAACAGTGACTAATATGGAACAGCACATTGCAGCTTGGAATTAATATGTCTTATAAGTTAAGATCAGGACCTGCAATATGGTGAGACTACTATGGCTGACAGGTTGCAGAACAGGAATATGCTCCTTTCTGCCAATAAATCTAGTCCTTTGATTAGCAGAGGCATGCTACTACTTGCTGACCAATAATGTCTCATTATTTCTGCATTTGCCTGCATCCATCCAATAGCTTTTGTTTTGTCCTGGGTTAGCGAGTGCAGAATATGTTCTTTGGTTCTATTTTTTGTATAGCACCTAATGCATGGCTTGGTCTCCTGGGTACTGATCAAGATAAATAATGAGGCAGCCCTTGAAAAGCAGCGTAACTATGAGAGGGTTTAGCAGCCTAGAATAACAGTGAAACTGTTAATGCTCTCACAGAAGATTTTTTTCCTAAACTAAAAGGGCTTAGAGGGGTTGCGGATAACTGAGTGGTAAGGATGGGCTTAGAGAAAGGTTTAATTACTCAAAAATAGCAAGAAAGATGGAAGTATTAATTGCAGTTATATGTCATAAGAAAGGTACTATATAAGGTTGAACAATCCTTGGGAGAGAGAGGTGGGTCAATGTGCAACTGATGTAACTCTTACGAAAGGATCAGACTGAACCCTGTGGGCTGAAGTTTTACTAGCACTGACCAAAGGAGGAAGAGAGCTGTCTGTTGCATGCTATAATATTCAGGTGAAAAATATATATATATATTTATCTTGAAGAAGGATCACGTGCTACTGGAGATGGTGTTGGGGTAAGGAAAGGCTGAAATTAAAGTGTTTCCACCTTCTTTTGCTCCTCCTTGTGTCACCATGGAAATGGAATTTGTAATCCTCTCAGAGGTCTGAATGAACACCTTACCTCTCCTCAGCCAGTCCTGCTTGAGGCATATCTCAAAATAAGTTTTTTTTTTTTCTTTCTTTCTTTCTTTCTTTCTTTTTTCTTTTTCTTTTTTCTTTTTTCCTTTTTTCACCAGATGATTTTGACAGAAATGGGCAAAGGGCAGTCTACAGGTACAGTCACACCTCATGAAAGGAGACCCATCTCCAGTGCAAAGGTTGGGATGAATATCTGGAAAAAGACGCCCTCAGCTCCAAAGCCGCAGCTGCCAGACTATCGTACCTGTCTAGGTATAAATTCCTGTAAGCAAATGGTTAGCATTTTTGACCAACATGGACTTCTACTCATTCAGTCAAGTGTATTTAGTCTAGGAGGTTTCAAACGAGCTCTCAGTTCTGTGAGGCAGAACAGCCAAAGTCCTTCTTCCTTCACTGAAGCAGATGCATAGCAAAAGACCCTCATCAATCTAATTTGCAAAACGTTGTCTGTTTTGGGGGCATTTCCTAAACAGAGACATTGTTTTGTTTTAGTTTTATGAGACAAAAATGGTGTTTTCTCTTATTTCATTCTGCATTTCTCCCCTTTATTTTAAGCACTCATTTTTTGCTTTTTAGATCATTAAAAAAAAAAAAAAAAAAAAGTTGGAAAATAATATTCATCAAATTGTACAAGGCTGGAGGTATGGGGTAAAGTGGCTTTTATACTTCACTGACTACAGTCAAAAAAGGCTTCTCCACCCTTCCTCTCTGTGAGACATCTGTCCCTATTCTAAGCAGGTCAAGGCACAAGGCTTGGGGAAAACAAGCTCCAATTCCCATCCTTATTACCACTTCAGAAATGGAAGATGGGAATGAGTGAGTTCCTTCAGGTGGCAAATTTGCAATGTTTTTCATCAGATCTCTCAAGGACTGCAACACCTCATCTTTCTGTCTTTCTAAGGATGTAGCCACAGCCCTAAAATCAATTAAAGATCTTTCCACCACCCTGCCTCCAGCTGAAAATGCTGCAGTATTTGTATCATCCTAAGACAAGACAATTGGTTCTGCAGCCAGGAAACAAATGTTATTGCTAGCTTGACCAACAGATCCCTGTATCATGAAGTTATTGCTTCAATATTTTGCACTAGAAGCAGAGATCTGCTCTCCTGTCAATTAACTAACAGAAACATTGTATCTGGCTCTTCAGCTTCAGATCACTTACAGAGCCCATTCTGTTCCCTCCCTTTTTTCTATTCTGCAGAAAACACCATACAATAAATTTTATTTTTATAGGGAGTGCTGCACTCCTCAACAATGTAGTTCACGTTCATATTTCTCCATCTCTAACGGAGGTAACTGGAAACTATTAAATGCCAAAAGCAGCTACATAAATAAGTGCCTAAATATTTTTCTTTCCTTTTTCCTGGCTCCCATTGCTTCCAGATATACAGTGACGTGTTCAGGCTTTCTCTATTTGTGTCTTTTGAATTCCTCAATCCTCAGTCTCTGAAGTGTGTTTTAACTGCCCCATTCTTCTTGATAATGTATTTTGTATTTGACAGGCTGTGTTGTTCAATAACAGCTGAGAAATAAGGTCCCCTGTCTCCAGAGAGCCTTTCTGAAGCCACTCTTTAAGAACATACTTCTTGTTTGCCCCAGCCAAAATCAGAGACCATTTTGGGGAACACGTTCAAGACAGCTCTCTGAAGACAGTATGGCTAGGCCTGAAGGTGAGCAATTGCCAAATAGCACATGTTGCTGCATGCTAGAAATAGCCTTATTATATATGCATATATAATATATATTTATTTATCATAGCAGAGGTATCTGCTAATGGTCCAACCCCATTGCATTCGGTGTGGGTAGCCAGTCCCTGAAATTTCTCCTTGTCTCCTTATTTATTTATCAATGCAGATTTTCCTGGTCTGAGCAGTGCTGCAGAATATGGCCCCTGAATGGCAAAGGAACAGGCTATAAATGGGTATTCCCAGTTCTTCCTAAAGTACAAGTCCTCCAGTGCCAGTCCCTATTGACAGCAAGATGTGAAGTCTTCACAGACATTTAGCTACCAGTACTGGTGCTGCTCATCACTGTACCTTTTTTGTAGGTAGTCTCTTGCTACGATTTGCCTATCCCTTTTGTTTTTTCCATGTCAGAAGATGGTGATAGTAATTTTTCTTATTTTCTTAAAGTTTCTCATTAAGATTCTTTTCTTCCAGGATGAAAGGAACCTTCCTGCACATGAACAAGTGTGCCCTATCTTGTCCACTGTTAGAAAAATGGCTGTTATAAATGCATGGTGCATGATGAAAATTATGATGGATAGCTGCAGCTCACACATCTGCTCATCCCATAATATATTTTGACTGTTCAGTGTCAGACACTGAAACACTTCCTTTTTAATGAGGTCAGATATTTTTAGCGTAGATTCTATGGTATTCAAATCATTCACAAGATATGGGGACCACTTATACTCCATGAGGATAAGTAGGGCATAAGAAGAGAGGGCAATCGCTCTATTTCTTCACCTTCAGTAGTGGAGTTTCTGACCACAAGAGGTCCAATTTTGAGTCAGCTTCATCTCAGCACAATTCAAGATCTGCAATGTGATTCTGAAAGGAGTATGTCTGAAGGTTTCATGATGAAAGGAGGATGAGAAGGCAAAAGGCATTGCAACGAGCTAATTAAAATCGATGCCAGGAGAGATGTCTCTGATGCCTGGGTGGTGAGCAACCAGCAGGTGTCTTCATTACTTAGACTGCTGGTGACAAGCTACATATAAAATTACAGGGTAGCTAGTTTAATTTCAGCTGCAAAGAAAGTCTTAGCAAGTCTCTGGAGAGATGGAGTGGGAGGAAAGCCCAGAGAGGCTCAGTCTGACAGCTTGATATTTGGACAAGAAAGAGTGTTCCAGAAAAGAAGACCTGGGCTCTTTGAGCATAAAACCTTTTTCTTTAAAAGCAAAGGGAATTAGTAAAACAGGGTGAACTTTGGTTGGAGAGAAAAACAATCAACTTGGCTAACTATTGCTGTTGTGAAGGCTTTGGCTTGTATCCCTTGATGGAGCGCTGTTGATTTCACAAAGACAGCTTTATTTTCCACCCAGAGACATGGGATCCCTCACATAGCCACCCCAGTGTGCACCATGTCATGGGATGGGTGAAAGGCAGTGTTATTGGTGCTAATGGCTGCTCTGCAATTTTCTTTTCCTTGAAAGGAATTGCTTGCCTGCGAGAAAAATGTTTCGGCATTAGCTGTAAGTTGTTATCAGACTCTTGCAGGTTGCAGCTGTTATAGTTATGGATGCAAAGCAAGGTTCATTCAAATATTGGCTTCAAATCAGAGCTGGGCAAAATCTGTGGACAAATTTCAATGCAAAAATGTATAACAATTTCATTGCTTTTTCATGTTGGTTCATACAGGTGACTTCTGTCAATGAGATTTGGACAGCCCCTGGCTTGAAGGAGAGAAGAAAAAAAAAAAAGCAAGTATGACGTTAGGTTGCAACTCCCTATTTTGGGGGGAAGATAAGGAGGAGGGCTGCATATTAGCAGAACATCTCTCCATCATATAATTTAGAGAAAAGGTCTATAGCTCTTTTCTACCTCCCTGGTGCTCTGTTAAATGTTCAGTTCAGCAGTGATAGTGCAGAAATCGTGGGGAAAAAATGGAGAGCCACTAAAATGGCAGGAGTTGAGGAAGTATAGTTTCATCTCTGCAATGATGACATTTTACAAAGGTCAAAGTCATAATTGGTGTCCAGATACTTTAATGTGATATGGAAACAATTTTGCATTCCAAAAATAAAACAAAACAAAATAAAACAAAAAATCAATAAAACAAAATCCCCGTTTACTTATTACAAATAAAACATCCAGTAAAGTGTTGCTAAAAAACATGACACAATCAAATTTTAAAATACCATGATATCCTTTTATATTGACTTACTAAGACTGGAATTCTGAATTTGTTTTTCTTTAAATTTCTTTTTTCAGTTCACAGGAGAGTTTGAAAGATGGCTCTAATGTAGTGTGATGTGTCTTGCCACAAGAAAGTGGGAAGCCTTTAATTTATTTTGAAATTCTTTTTGCTGACTCAGAGCAACACCGGGGTGAGATGGGAGATATAAAGCACTGTTTGGAGTTTGCAATTACTTTTCTGCTGGCATTTTAATGGATAAAAAGATATGTGTAGCCCGAGATAGATATTTACTAATGTATTCAATTAATTCTGAAGGAAAAATAAATTTATGGAATTAGGCTTAGCTAAACTTTGACCAACTGGAAACATAACTGCTGACAAGATCTTTAAAATACACATATTTGTTCCATCACAAATCAGTGTTAAATAATTTTCATTCTGTCTTCATCTTTTTTGAACTGTATTAAAGCTATATTAATTTTCTGAATAAAATAGTGACAGAAATGAAAGGCAAGGTGTATTAGACAATAAAAATTAGCCAATTAAGTCCTCTTGCTTTTACTAGGAATAATAAAGCATGTCATCTAAAATCATGGTGTGGTTGGATTATTGTTGGTTAGAGGGATAGAAAAAGGTGTGGAAACTGGACCGACACAGGTAGTTTTGAATCCTTATTTCGCTTCTGTGAATTACAGTACGAGATGATAGTTTTGCAAACCTGAGGCTGCTGCTGAGGCTGTATGCATGGCAATCAGGGGAGCAATTACAGTCAAACAAAATCTGGTGCCTGACACATTGTGAGAGTCTGAGTATTTGCATTTTCCCCTAGCTCATGCAGATAGAAAAAATGGCCAACTGTTCATGTGTACATTTTCCATTCTACTTAACATAAGATGTTTGTATGGTGCCTCATGAAAAAGAAAATCATACCAACTTGCAGATCTCTTAAAGACTGCAAAGGAGTGCAAACATATCAGGGAATGGGGAGTCACGAAACACTAATTATTTGCAGTTATCATTCATAGGAGATAGAGACCTGGGATAGGTCTCCTCCAGATGAAATTCACAGTCCTCCCCATCAAAAGGATAAAACTGGGAAAATTATGCCCAATATTGGCAGAGGAATAGTTTCTTCAATCTGCTAAGCAAAAACACAGCTCTGTTTATTAAGCAGCCCCTTTTAAACAAGTGACAGAGTATATAATTAGAGGTAAAGAACCTGTAATGAATAAATACTGTAATAAATACTGAGACATCTTCAGAAGAGTGAAACCAAGCTTTGCTAAGTGACAGTACCAGTAAGTTATTAACACCTCAGAAATGCAGATGTATATGTGAAAATTAATGCTAGGCAGATGTTTCCAGAATCAAATCCCCTCAATTACTCTGATAAGGAACAGACATGGATGTAGGACTCCTTTTGCCCATTTGTCACATTGGCAAACTCAGAGTAGGATTTATCCTTTTTGACTACACATCCAAAAAACTGAATTTGTAGTCAACAGAGGGAGGAAATGGTATGTGGGCACATATAATATGGGTTTTTGGAGTTTGAGCTACACTTTCCATAAAGGAGCCTGTGTCTTTTAGAACTGAGTACGTAGGGAGCACTGGGAGCAAGCCTGAGCTACCTTCTTTGACTAGAGGTATTCTGACTGCTTCTGAATATGTCATCCTGGTCTTCTCTTTACCAATGGAGAAAACCTGGTGAATGGGTTGCTGACATTCAGTTTAACATCGAGTATATTTAGCGTTATGGTTAGTAGCCTGAGCTCTACTATATGTATTGACCAACTTCTCCTGGACATCATTGGGATTTTAAACTGCTATGGCAGGTTTCCGCAATGTCTGCTGCCGCATTTAGGTATGGTGATAATTACACCTCTGATTTTAACCAGGTAGACTTAAGTGACTTGTATCTTAGAACCATGTAGAAGAGCTGATGTGTTTGTTTGCCTTTGACAGGTTGCAGAGCTCCCACTATATAGTATGCGTGAACTCTCCAAACTGTGTCACAAACATCTTCACTATATCCATTTCAGGTAGGGCAGAGGTGCTCTCACATCAGGGAACAGAGAGCACAAATCTACTAAACACATTGTCTACGCACTAAAGCCCATGTCCCATAAAGACCTAAGTTTTAAAAATTTGGGTAGTTAAATGAGCACAACACTACATCAGTGAAACTGTGACCTTCAGTATGATTAATTAGCTTATACTGGGTATTTCTGCAACATGCTGACAAAATAGTCTTCAAGTTTTGCTCTGGAATGGTGGGAAATGTAATCAGGATTTCCAGAGGTCAGGACCTCTTCATGGAGAAGCCATCTTCAAAACTCATCCAGATTCTTTCTCTCAGACTTTGAAAACCATAAATATATATATATATATATTCATAGCTGGAAAACACCTTTCATACCTGGAAAACACACGTCCAGTGAAACTGGACAGGTTTTGAGTAGGGAATCAGAACAGTTTGCCTCTAGACATCCCTGTCATCCTGAATTATCTGATTACATTCATTCAAAACAGGCCTGGATAGTTTGTGGTGTTTGAATATACCATAGAAATGTAGTTTCACTCTTTCAAATGAGAGAGGCAATTGAACACTGAAGGAGATTAACAGGTCTTTAATCAAGAAAACCAAAGCAACAACAAAACAAACAAAAGCAAAACCAAACAAACAGAAAAGAGATCTGTTTTGGGACATGTATATTGGTCAAAAAAAAAAACACATCTCCCTGCCCTACCAAACTTTTCTCATTCATATTCATAAACCTTCCCAATTACAGATTCACTATGTCTGTTTCCACGCTTGTGCACAGTAGAAATAAAGTAAATGAGAACGCACAGTGTTACATGTCATGGAACTCAGGGTTGTCAACAGCACCTGTCATCAGCATGGTGTTTTTTTCAGGGTAGTCTTCTTCCTCCTCTGAAAATAAATGACTTCTTTATGCCAACAAAATATATAGCCTTATCAAAGAATCTTGAAAACTGACAATTTCTGCAACACAGAAGTATCATCAGGTAACTGAAAACTCAGTTCAAAAATCTGCAAGAGAAGTAATGTTTTATATGTCCCAACTATTATTGTTTGCCAGCTGAAGCTTCAAGCTGAAATGGAATTTATGATGTAGCCACAAACCTCATTTTCAAAAAAGCAGCTAAGATAACCACACTTGACCTCGTCAATACACTACACCACAATAATATACTACTTAGCACCACAGTGCTAATTAATAGCTATTACTCAGAGAGAGTTTTAGAGGAAAATAAATTCAATGAAGAATACACCAAAGTTCTTCAAGGGATATATATTCAAGTGTCTGTTTTTTCCAGCATTAAACTTCACTACTCTGTTTGTGCATCTTCATCCTTCTCTTTTTATGGAGGCTATAAAACAGAGATATATTTGAGCCAGTGGCAGGAAGAAAGCTGCCCTTTAACAATTTTAATAGCTTCTGAGCAAAAACACGGTGATAACCAACCACTCGGACAAACAGCACTTAATAGATGTTGTAGTAATGATATTCCAACAGCACCACATTGTGTGAGACACTCCTGAATCCTGTGATAACTGCTGTGTAGGCATGAGCTTTTAAAGCTATAGCTTAGCAGAGTACTTAGAAGCATCCTTATTCTTAAGCACTAAATTTAATAAAACTGCTCAGATGTTTTAAATTACACATATAATCACCGTGCTAAGTTATGAACTGATGTACTATAGTTAAATGCAAATCTGAGACTACACCTTCAGAAAACATGCTCAGACCACAGGATGAGTTTTTTTCTCCATCTATACTACCAAGACAGTCCTGAACTGAGAATACCCATACTGTCCTTAGGAAACATCACTGTCTGATGGACGGAGCTTAATATCATCCAGCTTGACCTGTCCCGTGCATTCTGAATGCCCTTTGACTATGATTATTCTTTTTCTGGCTCATACTGAAAACACAAATATAGAGGCTGTGGTTAAACTTGGCTGAAGTTGACAGCAAGCTTGGATTTTCTATGACCAGTATTTCCTCATTCTCTAAAATGAGCTAAGAATTAAGGCAGAAGACTTAGAATTATAGAATCATAGAATCATAGAATATCCTGAGTTGAAAGGGACCCACAAGAATCATCAAGTCCAACTCCTGGCACCACACAGGTGTACCCAAAAATTCAGATCATATGACTGAGAGCAGAGTCCAAATGCTTCTTAAACTCCAGCAGGCTTGGTGCTGTGACTACATCCCTGGGGAGGCTGTTCCACTGCAAGACAACCCTCTCAGTGAAGAACCTCTTCCTGATGTCCAGCCTGAACCTCCCCTGCCTCAGTTTGATACCATTCCCATGGTTCCTATCAGTGGTGACTAAAGAGAGTAGACCAGCGCCTGCCCCTCCACTCCCCCTCGTGAGAAAGCTGTAGACTGCGATGAGGTCCCCACTCAGCCTCCTCTTTTCCAGGCTGACCAGGCCCAGTGACCTCAGCCACTCCTGTTAAGTCTTCCCCTCTAGGCCCTTCACCATCTTTGTAGCCCTTCTCTGGACACTCTCCAACAGTTTCATGTCCTTTTTGTGCTGTGGTGCCCAGAACTGCACACAGTACTCGAGGTGAGGCCACACCAGCACAGAGTAGAACAGGACAACCACTTCTTTAACAGGCTTGATTGTTTTATTTGCTGGTTTGTTTGGTGGTGGTGGTGTTTTTCCATCTGTATTAGCTGGTTTAGTGAAAGACGTTACTTCACTTGAGAATGGGAAGGAAAAATTACAGAACTGTCTGCACGACAGCACTTCAGTAATAACCTTGTTTCTGGGGAATGGAAAATATTGCTCCCTGCTCTTTCATTCCTAAATTCCTTAGCCTTCAGCATGCTCTGGGGAGCCAGGCAGCTCATCACTGAAATGGCTGGTGAGAGGACAGTGGGGTTCCCTGTCAGCCCGGTGGCACAAAAGTGGGCTACCTGCCCATGCAGACTCAGCACAATGTCAGAGGAAACTGTGGTTCTTTCAGACAATTCCCATTAAAAATTGACTAATCAGAAATTTCTACTGCTATCTTGAGCCCTACCACTATCTTCTAATTAGGTCTCCTCAGGTTTTGGAAGATTTTCAGAGAGACAGAAAGAATAATGTTTAGTTATAATCTGATGTGAAGCCTGAGATGGAAGCAAAACAGTAGTATTTGCACACCCAGGTCTGTTTCTTCAGCACTGCTCTTCTTTCAGCAGATCCCATGATACACTACTATTTAGTAACTATTTAAAAGCTGAAATTTGATAAGCTATTTGTTAAGCATCCATGAAACCTGCTCAAATTATTATATGGACACTGAAAGCCAAATATTTATCACTAAAAACAGATTAAAGAAGGAAAATAAAATAAAATAAAATAAAATAAAAAAGCGCACGCACATAGAGATGCTGTTCAAAAATTGCCAGGAAAATGGATTAACCATCTACTGCTACTACTCCCTAAGTAATAGGCTTTGATCAGAAGAGTTTAAGGGGTGGTTTCTTCATAGGCAGGTCCAGAGATGTTTCCCTGCTTCCCTATGACTGTAAAAATGTAGGTATCACATCTAAGCCTAACATCAAAAATAAAAAGCTCCAGGAAGAAGGATGGACTTTCCTGCTTCTTGCTATCTTTTGTAACCCAAACAGTAAATTACTTCATCCCTACCATTTCTGTATTCTGAAATACATCCAGAAGAAATAGCCATAACAAACAGTTCAGTAATGCAGGCTTTTTGTTTGATATTTGTTTTGAGGGGGAAAAAAAAAAAAAAAAAAAAAAAAAAAAGTATATCTGTATATCTGATTTGTAATGAATTTTTACTTTGAAGTGGAGTGTGTAGTTCACTATTAACTTGAATATTTAATTAATGAAGAAATTATTTGTCGTGTATTTTTATTTTTCTTTGGTGCATGGGAAATATTTTGTTGTTGTTGTTCTGATTTATTTTCATCCCAGTGTAAATAAAATCCATTCCAAAACACTACATTTTGCATTTGACAGAAAGTCCAGGTTTCCTTCATTTAAGGAGCTAGCCCTAAAATATATTTTTCCAGCTGCATAAGAATATTATGGCCAAAAATGAGTATGGACAGTGCATAGAATTGACACATCAATATGAATTTAAGTAGCAGAGTGACTTGTATTGAATTTTTCCTTGGTACAGAGATCAATAATTTGTCTTTTGACAAATTTAAAATGACTGTAAGTGGCAAACAATCTCATTTTCAGTTCTCTGAAAGATGACACTTTCAATAGACCTATGACTCAAGGTACTTACAGATCCCTTCAGTTCCTGCTCTGCAGGACACTACTATATTTGGGGGCAGTTTTACATTGCAACTCCATTTGTAAAGTGTGTCTCTATGCTATAGTGCTGGTATCCTGTCTTTCAATTTTGTATCAGGAGTTGTCATCAGAAAAATATATTGTGGCTGCACACAAATTCATCCATTCCTTCAAATCCTGAGCTAAGATCTAATGAAACCTTAGATGATGGTAGCAAATGCACTGCAGTAGGCATGACATTTCACAAAAGCAGCATGCTGTGTCAATGCAAGACAGACTGAAAATACTTTTCTCTAGAACATACTAAGGAAAAGCATATTTTATTTTTCACTGCTCCTGGATTTGTGTTGATGACAAACTTAACATACCAAATGCAAAACCCATGGAGAGTCATTTTAATTCTAAGATTTTCCTCACCCTGCTAAGTACTGATGGCAATAGACAAGTGGTCGCTGTCTTTCATCCAAGCAGCCTGGGTAGGATACAGAACATGGTATTGATGCATTATATATATTGCTGGAATGGAATTTAAACTATTCAAGCGTATAAATTGGAAACTCATTCTGAAGAATTGCTTTGCTTTCCTAAACCAAGAAAATGGTACAAACAACCAAGCCATTCAGGAGACTTATCACTGGAAAGGAATGTAATAATGTAATTCATGCTGTGCAAGGCAGACTTTAGTCTTGATGGATGTTGTTTGGCTGGTATTAAATTCTGATTTGCAGAATGGCAACTACCTTGAAAAAGCAAAATTTCTTGCCAAAGTTGGCATTACAAGAGCACAGTGATTAACAGTGTGCCAAATCATTCACTAATAACTCAGATAGTCAGCAAACACAGCCACCAGCTGGTTGGAAAATACCATGAAAGCAATTTATGGATATCTTCTAAATTTAAAATGGGACTCTATATAATTGCCAGTATAATAACCACATCTTTAACTCACACTGTCTCCTTAAAAGAAGAACATGGAAAACCCTTATCTGAACTAAGAAGAGTTACTCTTGTCACTCTACCCACTGAGCTAAAAAAGTCATCTCCATTTCCAATTTGGGCAGAGCAAAATTATGTAAGGACTAATTATGCAATCCTTAACTAACTTTTCATACAGTCTTCCTTTAAGCAAATCTCTGGCTAAAATTCACTGGGACCTTTGCTTGGATGAGGATGATGAGATTTTGCTGACAAGGAAGGAAATTTACTGCCTTCTCTATCTAAGAGACATTGTATCTTTGCCAGCTCATCTCAGTCTTCCAGTATGTTTCAGATCCTTTTATCATTCTTCTACAGCAATGCCCTCTGTAGGATCTGGAGATGTGACAATATACCCCATGGTATTATTTGACAACTAATTATGTCCTAGGAATGGCTCTGGTCTTACCAAAACCAAGGGTAAACAAAGATCAGACGGTTCTCATCACTCTGTCTCAGGACTGCAATTTGGATAAGGGTTTATGAAGTCCTGTTCTGCGATTGATCACATGCAGCAAATTGTGTTGACAAGAATAAGAGAGCTGGAGGTCCTCTACATTCGTAGGTAAACAACTCCACTCACCACCTCTGCAACCACTCCCTCAGCCCTCCCCCAGAAGGATGCACTCTGATGCACTCTGTTCAAAACCAGTTCAGGTGGGAAAGAAATGAGATCAAGGCAGAGCTCAGGGTCAAGCAGGATAAATTATGGCCTTTAAAGCATTTTATTCCCTTGGCTGTTTTCTGATTTTTTTATTTATTTATTTATTTATTTTTTGGCCAGATTTCTCCTAGAGCTCTTCAGGCTCACAGGCTGTGCTTTTCAAGGTGCACTACTGATTTGATCATTACCAACACATGATCCTTTCTCATTCACTTCCTGCCTTCCCTAGTCCCAGAAAACCCACCAAATCCAAGCACTGGGAACAATGGTGGACGGCCAGTGAGTTAGAGGTGCAAGACATGAGGAGTCATATCAAGCTTCTGCCTCAACCACAGCAAAAGTCATTGCCTGAGTTGGACAAGCAACAATGCTACCTTCAGACTTGCTAAGCAATGGAATCTTTTTTTTTTTTTTTCCCATAATTGTGGAATACATTACAGCTATTCAATATTTTTTTTTCTGATCTTAAAAACAAAAGTAGTTAGCAAAATTTAATGAGGTTTATGTTAGAAGCTTTGAAATGTCAAAATTAAAATATTGTAATCAAATTTGTTAAAACAGACATTTTCTGAATGTTTAACCCTTTGGTTTAATTTCTAAAATCTAATTAGAATTGACACTCTCCAAAATATTTATGGAAAAACACCATTTGATTTAAAAGTGAAGATATATGATGGTGCCAGCATTAATCTCATGAATTTATGAGTTTCCAGTCAGGGCCAATATCAGGTACAGAGTCTTTCAAAGCGTTAGTGAGATAATGATGAATTATCCTCATTTAATACAAATGGAAAGTGCAGTAAAGCAGTGGCTCACAAAAATGACAGAGCTGTCTGAATACTTCTGGGCCAGGAGGAGCACCACAGGTGACCTTCAAGCTGAATATGGGTTATGGTCGCTTATGAGGAGATAGAAAGTGTCTTGTAGGATTGAGCTGAAACCTACAAGATTTTATTTTGCCTTCTCAGTTGACTTAAGTATATTTGCTGTAGGGCTTAAACTGCTTGTCCTTCAGCAACTGAAATTAGAGCACTGTAAAAAGCACTGTAAAGACTTTTTCCCCCATCTTTTAAAATTAGATTCTCTTTAAAATAGAGAGCTCCCCACTAAAGACCTCCTGCAACAAGAGGCTTTACTCAGGTAAAATGTTAATGGCCCTTTTAATGCAGAAAGCACCTCCTCTGTATCTGAAGCTCCTTCTGTGCTAAGAGTTGAAATAATTTCTGGTTACACTGTCCTTCTATTATGGCAATAGGGGTGTAAAATGCTGTCATCATGATTTAGGTTTAAATATCACAACAGTTCTATCCACTGTGCAGGGACTAACTAGGAAAAGAAATTACTTCTGGTGTCCTTCACTCACATGCAAGAGATGAGTGTTCCCAGGAAACATTTGTCAGAGAAGAGGCAGAAAAGCTTCAGAAGCAGGGTTTTATTTGGGAGTTCAGTAACAGATTAATAGGTCTGGCTGTCAGGAAGATTCCTGAAACCAGCATAAACATTACCAAACGATTCCCGTTGATCCTATATATGCCTTTCTTGCATCCCTGTGTATAATTCCACTCTCTTCAGAGCCTTCACAAAACTATTGCTTGTCATGTTCCTTATTATTCCTTACCTCTCAGGAGCACACAGAAAATTGAGTTCCTAATTCCTTTCAAATTTGCTTTCCCAAGCACTTTTTGTCACCATATATATTATATATTATTTATTATTTATTTATGTGTGTTTGTTGTTTTCAATAGGAGCTTCAATATCTGTGCTGCAAGTTATGGACAAATATCATTGTGGTAGTACTCCTGTTTACACACTGTTTGGGCAATTTGAGAAAGTCTGTGTACTGCATTGTAACCCTGTGTAGGTTTCTCTCAGCAAAAATGAGAGTATACATGTCAGCTCAGATAGTATATACTTAGTCTTTGATTACTTAAAGTTTTTAAAACCTTTTCATTTCATATGCTTTTCTAAGTATTACTCTTCACTCAGAGAAAAATATAACATTTCATTCTTTTCATTAACTGTCCCCCCAAAATAATTAAATATTAAAAAAATCTTAATAGTTAATGTGTGTGGAAGATGTCTTGTCTTTTATGTGTTTCCGTATTTGCATGTTTGTTTCTTTTTTCTTGATTTTTTTTTCTCTCTACAGAATATACACTTTTGTGCAAACATCCAAAACCTGAAGTTCTTCTTTGGCAATAAATAAGTGAATAATAAATAAAAATATATTTAAAGTGAAGAGCTGAATTAGTATTTTGGGGGGAGGAAATAGCAAAGATGAAGGGGAAACAACATGGTCCAATGAGTTCTGCTTCTTATTTTCTCTTCTTTTCTGTTTCTAATCTCTGTTAATTATCTGTCCGTTATCTTTTATATTTATATCCCTAGATATGTGATTCCCTTGATCATTAATGACAGCATCACTGTCTTAAAATGATTCATCAAGCCAAGTGAATACAGACTAAACCTGCTGCGGTCTGATTGGCATCTTCAAGACCTGGATGGTTTTGAAGACCTCCAGGCTCTACTACCTTGGAGTCTCATAAATTTACTTGTAATGTAAAAATTTATTTTTGTAACAAAATGAGTGTATCATACCCTGCAGGACCTGTGGATTTGCTATATTCTCAGACTCTTATATTTCCCTTACCTCTTGTCACTACAGTAACTCTTACTCCTCTTTGCCCTCCATCTGTAGGTAGATCTCAAGTTAATTAATGCCATCACCTGGAAAAAATCTCAGAATAAAGAGGTGATCTGTGTTGTTGACAACTTACCGGCAGTAAAATAACCTTCTGTGGTCTTATGTATGAATCTGTAGAACAAATATTTAATATTTCTACTGGCCCCAGAGAATGAATGTCTCAGACCTCCAGGAAAGCCTTCCAACTCCCAATCTAAACTTGTCTTACTGCTATGTGACATCTCATTACAAACTGTTTGACATCTTCTCTGCAAAAGGATTATCTGGACTCCCTGAACTGACCTCAACTAGCTTGGTGAGTCTGTTTTTGTGATAGCCTATGAGCACAAACTATTATTGCTGGAGAAAAACAGGCCACATTTCTGAGACAGTGTAGGAGAGAAAACCAACTTCTCTTAATGAAGATACTGAGTGACAAGCAGAAAAGGTTCTTCCAGAGATGAACAGATGGAGTAGAATTCAATGGTCAGTAGTATTCACTTAGTTTCACCTGGATTCATGTATTTCTAATTTTCTTCCCTGTATTTCTAGATAGAAGTTATAATGAGAAATTTAGACCTAGATAAAACCTGCTAAGGAATTTGGATTGATTTCAGGCCCAAATCCATCTTTTGTAATTCAGGTGGATAAAGAACTGGACTCTTCCCTGCAGGGCAGAGAAAGAAAAGCTGAGCTGCATGTTGCTAGACTTAAAATTTTATTTAAGTTGGTGTGAAAGTTTGGATACAGTGGGTTGTATCTGCTCTCTAAAAAGCTTTGAAATCTCAGTATCAGTTAGTGTGCACTGAAGCTATGAGATTTCTAGTACTGCTGCTGTGTTACCTCAGTGTAAATAAAGTCTCATTAGTTTTATAATACAAGTAAATCCTGCTCATACCAGTGATTGATCAAAATCCTGGATGCCTAGAGAGCGATAAGGGAAAGCGGAACAAGCCACCAGTTTTTAATATAATTTGCTGTGAAGGTAGAGAACAAAGTGGATGTTAATTTCCTTATAGCATCAGGTACTGTGAATTGCACTGGGTCTAAAAGACCAGGGCTTGAGTAACACCTGGCTTGGTGTTGTTGAACTTAGAAGAACCTGTGAAATGAAAGAAATTTTTACCAAAGCTGGCAGTAGGCTATTCCATGTGTTCCCAGCCTATTTCAGTCTGCAGTGGGTTGACACATTTACCACACATAAACGTAATGATGGCTAGCACAAACCAGATTAGGGTAAAAGAATGAAAAATGTGAAGATGCTGAGTATCAAAGATCTCAGAATGACTTTACTTGCATGTTAATATTGAATTTTAATTGTTTTCCCTATACTCATTAGAATGCAAGCTTTTGTTTATTCAGATTGTTTAAAATTGTATTTTCAATGTACCTCATTTTTACAAAAGACATGGTTAGTCTCTCTAGGTTACTGTAGCAAGAGAAATATCTGTTATTGTTCTTGCTTACCAGTGTTATTAGTCTGCTGTGTATGAACAAAGTCTCCTTCAAAATCATAGCCAAATCCCATGCACTCTTCCATGTCTTTAATTAATGTCAATGAGCAATGGATGACCATTAATAAGGCTTGTCTATTCTCTTGTCCTAGGTACTATCAGTACTAGCTGGTATTATTAAGCTGTCCAGTCTGTGGTAGGGCAATAGAAACTGAATGCTGAAAATCTTTAGTTACACTCTCACATGGCTTGCATGTGGCCTGAGGGAGACACAAAGTCATCTTGAGCTTCATTTTCTCTTCTTGTTTCAGAGAAGTTAGACATAAGATTAAATTCATTTATAAAGTACTTTGGAGAAGCTTCATCCAAGTTTTATATGTTTAGAGTCTGTTTGTCTACATTGAAACTCCCATTACAATAATCAGAACCCAAGTCATTGCAGCCTGTGAATTTCAGGATGCAAATCTCAGGCAAAAAGTAAGGTTTTCACCATAAAATGGGGTGAGCCCCCCACTAAACTCTGTTAGATGTAGCAATTAGCTCTATTCACACTGTAAGTTGTCTAATAACCAGATGTAGTCATCTACATGGTAAATCTCCACTTTTAATTAAAGGAAATCACTACTCAAGTGTTGTATATTAGTTAGCACTGAATAAGTGAGAACTTATGAGTTGTTCAAAGCACAAGCAGTCCTTTGATATATTTATACAGCCCCTAGCACGTTGGTATAAGTAGAGCTCTTATTAACTGCTATAATACTTAGTGCTTTTCTTTGTGAATAATTGTCAGATTAACTTTTAATATAGTTTGTTCTAATCATGGCTTGAAATGAATGTATCTTCATATATTTCTATTCAAAATCAGAGTTTTTATTTTATTTTGGTTTTGGAAGAGACCTCAAAAGTTTATCTAATCTAATACCCTGTGTACACAAGTTCCAAATCTAAAATTAAATTAGGTTTCCCAGGGTCTTGTCCAGTCAAGTTTTTAATATCTCCAAGGGGAGACATGCCACAACCACAGTCCTTCAGGATAACTTACTCCAGCATTTGACCACTCTCACTTTGTCTATTTTTTCCTCATGTCCAGTCAGAATCTCTCTTGGTGCAATCTGTGACTATTGCCTCATCTTTCCCTGAGCACTTCTGAGGAAGAGTCTGGCTCCAGCTTCTCCCCATCTTGTTGGTGAGCACTTGGTCATTCTGTATGATTTACATTCAGTCCTACTCTAAGACTGAATTTCTTTTCAGGCACACATCTTCTTAGTATTGTTCAAATCTGCAGGTTAATAAAACAATGTGGTGATAGACTAGAAACAGATGTTCTTTGCTGACAAATACATCTGAATAATTATCAGTGAGTGTCTGGCTTCTAGTGAAAAGGCTTTATCCATCGAGATATTTTAAGAAGTATCTGTGACAGATTCTACAGAAAGAGTTGCTGATGGCAATTGTCATCTATGCTCTTTCAGTATGGATACTTTGGAAATTACTGAGCCCTTCTTAATATTTTTGTTCTTTCTGATATTTATGACAATTAGCCAACCATGAAATGAAGAAAGAACTAGTGGAAAGGGTCACGTTGTCTCTTCCTGTGATCTGCAGAGCCAGGCTCAGACGAATCTAATAACAAAGGAATTGAACTCCTGTAATCCTTTTTCATTATGAATCCTTAGCTGTTGCAAATGAAGTACTCTAAATTACTGATTCAAACTCTCCTGAAAGCATCTTTACTATGAAATGGGAGACATAAAATATGGCAAAATGCACACTTTCCTTACTATATGTAGATGAGTCATGATGCTGACAAATATTTGAAAGACAGCCCCAGTCTTTACCCAATCTCTTGGTTGATGAGGCACTTACACTACTCAATAAACAAGCTGGAGCCTCCTTCTATGGCTAACCTTCCCCTCAGAAAGGAGTTGGTTGTAACCAGTCTGCCTTCTGAGAATGGTCCTTGGCACGTCCTGTTTTTCAAATAATTTCTGGCATTGTCTGAGACAAAGTCAATTGACCCAGGGCAAATATAGGCCAGAGAGCATGCTAGCAATTAAACAGTACAAATTACCATGGCCCAGTTTTTGAACCTGAAACAGTCCAGTTTATTTGCTATTGTATATGTGCCTTTGAGTATTCAGTGAGCTGCCCTTGTCTCCTGACATGTTAGGAGACATTCTTTTCATTTTCAAGGCTTTCACAACCTTTCATTCTGATAGACAATCACAGTGCAATGAATCATTGACTGTCTGTGGCTTTGTTTGCCATCCCATATATTACAAGGATGTGGTTTAATACACATTCCCTCATTTTGCTGATGCAGCAGACAGTGGGATTTAGAACATGTCAGACTTTCATCACAGCATTACCTATCAGATGGGTCTTTCTGCCAAACCACCTAAGTAACTTTAAAACTTTCTTAGAGAATGTAACATTTTCCTCATTTGGATGAAATTTATCTGATGTTTTTACTAGCACACTTCCATGCATCTTGTGAAGTCAAACAAACCTGATGTTGATAAAATGACAGGAGTGGATGATAAGCTAGTCCTCAGTTACGTTAAAATGTGTATTTAGACACTGAACTTTAAACTGTGTACTACCAGTAGTTCTGCGCACTTATACAATCACAGAAAAAATGTGTAGCCATTGAAAATGTGTGCTATGGGTGGTAACAACAGTTACAGCTCTGTTGTTGGATTTTATTATGTAGATCTTTTCTCTCTTGAAAAAAGTCAGCAACTTCCATTTAATTTGTTCTTTACCTATTAAAAGTATTGTTTTTCAACTGAGCTTTATATGTTTTATACAAGTCTTTCAAGAATGAATTCAATATGTTAGCAGTTCTACACATGGAAAAACTGAAATGCAAGTAGTTGCTCTGAGATTTTTTTTTTACTTGAGTTTATTATTTAGATCATACAGCAACCTCTGGAGATTTTTAGTACTAATGCTGACCTGTTTGTGACTGCAGCTTATTTAAAATATCACTAAATGCAACCTTTTCTGTATAGTCTCAACATTGCCTCAAATTCTATGTGCTTGCCAATAGCCTGATGATTATCTGCTCTAATACCATTATTTTTAGCAATTTAATCTAGTCTGAGTGCTCTTCAATTCTCTGGCTCATTGTTCTAACTTTTTAAAGAGACGTTTTACTTGAACTAGGGAAATGTATTCAATATCACTGACACTGAGAAATAAAAATCACATCTGTGCTGGCTGCTCCTTTGGAGGGTGGGAAGTGCAGCTGCAGATGGCAAGGGACGATGGCAAGCAGTGGAACCAACTCTAGAAGAACCTGAATTATGTGCCTAGCACTCACTCATAGGAGTTAGCTCCTATCTTTGCAAACAATCCTGGCTATGCGTGGAGTTATTTGGAGTGATAATCTACACTGGGTCTTGGTGCTGACATCTTCTTGCAAAGGAAATTTTCCAAAAGGAATCATCTCCAAATAACATTCCTTTATTTAAAGGTATATGAGAGTAACATGTGACATGACATTCAAGTCACTGTACAGACTCCAGTACTAGAGATAGGAACAAAAGTCCTGCTTTGAGGGTGTGCTTGCTCTCCTGCAGATGAATGAACCAGCCATCAAAAAAAGACTTGTGATGTTCACGACCACATGGGCTGTGGGTAAGAAACTAAGAATGAAGACAGAAATGCCCAAATCCTTCTCTAAGGACAAGAGTAGGCTTTTAAACCATGATAGTTCAAAGCTGATCTTTACTGACTTTAAGATTGCCAGAGGCAGTACTCTATATCTCTAATTGGGATTGTGTGAGATTTGTTCATTTGGAAAATACTCTGCTGTGTAGGAAGCCTCAAAGCTGCATTTTCATTCACATGATAAGGATGCTTTCTCTCTGTTGATGACATTAATGGAGTAATTGTCAAAGCCTTCAGGATGGTTTTATGGGTCATTGATGAGAAAAGCCTGTCCAGGGCAGAAGTCCTCCATCACAGAATGGAGAAATGCTCAAATAGGAGTGGTCCAGATGGGAAAAAAAAAAAAAAAAAAAAGGCGCCAAACAAATAAGAAAACCCACCTGTGTCAGATGGTTTACTTTTTTAAGTCCGTGAATATTCTATTCAGTTTGTATACCTAAAGACATAGGGAGTGGACAATCTGCTGCATGTGAACTGGTCCAAAACAAGGCAGGGTTCAAAGTATCCCAGTGACCCAAGGTGCCTTCATATTGCAAACCAGGACTTAAACATCTCAAATATCTGTGTCTTTGCTATGGGCTGAATGGAAAACCAGGATCAAATGCAGTCCCAAAGCTCTACTATTAGTCTAAAGATTTTGTTCAGCAAAGTGTTTAATATAGCGCTGTCATTAGAGAAACCCCTAATTAAGTGTACAAGACCAAGGGCAGTAGAAAATAAATTACTACTTCATTTTACACAGGTGATCAAAGCAGAGGGCTAATTAAACAACTCTCAAAATCTGGATAAGCAGAACGAAACACAGATCTCTATCACTGTGTACAAGGCCATCCTTCCACCAGGATGTCAGCTAACTGTTTAAATCCAGGTTTCTATGGCTCAGACCTTTTGCTGGTGATCTGGAGCAGGGACATCAGCTAAGCACAGTGAGCTGAGCTGAAACAACAATTCCCAAGAATAAACGCAATGCACCCAGCTGGGATGGAGGCAAAGAGAAGGGTGAGAAAGGGTTAACACCTTTTAGTATATTCATCCCGATACAAGTTTAGCATCCACTCCACAACACACTGAAGCCTGCATCTCCATGGAGCCCGTGTTCCAGGTCTCTGTGACCTCTTGCAAAGGAGCTGGTTGTAGATCATTACCATGTAACATGGGTCTGAGGCATGAGAGCCAAATTCATTCTAGTTAGGCAGCCAGTGTAAGGCTCAGAATCATAAAAATCCATGCATTTGCTTTTCTCTGCACAATTCCTCATCTTTAAAACTGGGATAACGCTGACCTTCCTCACACAGAGGTTACAAAGAGAAATCCATTAATGTTTTTGCAGTGAAATGAAAGCTAGAAGGTTAAGTGGTTGTTGTTCATGCCAATAATTCATCACACTGGGCACAAAATTAGAGTTGACAGTGACCTTTCCTTTCCCGAAGTCCTGTTTTGGGCCAGACTCTGATGTCTGTTCTCCTGGCATAAATCCAGAGTATATACATTAATAACAGCAGAACGGTTGCTCGTTTGCAGTGGTAGAAAGTAATCAGAACCTTTTGCTCTCCTTTTGTATTAATTCTTATTGTTATACAGATATCAAATCATGCAAATCATTTCAGGCAAATAAATATTTTTTATTGCTAGAATAAAGTTAATAAATTAATTATCCCTCATTTCCATAAATGTATCCAAGTAGTAGAAAGTATTTCTTAGTGCCATTGCCTCATTATTTCCTCATCTGGCTGAAATTAAATCTAAGAAAGAGTAGAGAATGTTATTTATACATAGTATATACACTTATATACAGTTATACACTGTATATTTATATACAGTAGAGAATCCTAGAATATCCTGAATTAGAAGGGACCCATAAGTATTATCAAGTCCACCTGCCTCCACACAGGGATATGTGAGAGTCAAATTATATGTATGGAGAGCTTATCTATGTAGGAGAACTTCTCTTGTATAGGTGAAGACCTTTACATGGGGCTTCACTTTTGATTTCATCAGCTAAAAATTTTCAGGATCATAAGAATAATTATGACTCCTGGCTCCAACTCCTGTAATAAATGATGCTTTATGCACACTATTGCAGAGAAAAGTGTTACTAATCTTAAAGTCAGCAAACTCCTATGTTAGTGAAAACTTGGTGTATACATTTGTATGCTTATGCAGCTTTGCCATATTGTCTCCCTGTTTTTATATTTCTATTTTTTTAGGGAGACAGGGAAAGTTTCTGCAAAAAAGGTTATGATATCTGATTGGGTTCTTTATGTGATGGAGAACCAAACTGTTTGGTTTATTTATTTATAGAGCTAATCACCCTTTAAACCATTTCTTGTCTTAAAAACACCATCTTGAATCTTTGCCCCGAGTTGCTAGCCACAAAACATTAGTGAAGGCAAGACTTGTAGTACTACTTCAGTATAGGTGTGCACACCTGGGGTTTATTGAAGTTAGTGAAATCAATTTTACTTTGAGGTTTTTGTCAGTTATTAACCCAAACTTAATGACCTTTTAAATAAGTACATGTTTTTGCAGTGAAGACAAACCTGAGACATTGCAATATAAGATGGTGATGCTGCAAGCAGAGAAATATTTATTTATTTATTTATTTATTTATTTATTTAAAGAATGGAAGACAATGCTGTATTATGTTAAAAAAGGCAAGATCCCAGATCATATTTTGTCCAGGATTAAACCCTCTCACATTTAAAAACTAGTCAGTCAATATTCACTCCCCTTTTTAAAAGGAAGCAGCAGTTGTCTGTAGCTGGGATGGTATTTCAACAGGCTTTGCTCTTCTGGCCTGTCTGAAAAGTATCCAGAGACTGCCAAAAGTCCAGGACAAAGATAAGGACAGGGTGCGGTATGTTGACAGAGTCAGGAATATGTTGACTGGAAGTATATTGACTGGAAGAAAAAAAGAAAATGGCACTTTTCCTCTCTTGCTTATAGTAAAAACAACCCAAGGAACCTGAGATAAATGTGGATTGCCATCTTTTACCAGCTCTTGTCCTGCAGCCAGTTTTACCAATGTGAGTGAACTTTGATGCAGCTTTATTCAGTGAAGGTGATAAACCACAAAAAATTATAGCAGCTCAGAGCTCCCAGGTGGCAGAAAGGTCCTGGGTGCCCATGCAGCTCTGCAGGGCTTCCAGGTACAAAGAAAGATGTTTGTCCCTAGCACCTTCCCCAGGGTTGCAGGCTGTCTCTGTGGGCAGCACTGGCTATCACACACCAAAACAGGTACCATCGTGGGATCATTTCTAATTTTGCCTGTGAGCAGGTAACCAACGTCACCAAAAAATCGTCTTGAGACTTATAATGAGCCCCAGAATTTTCTCACTGGTACTCATCAAAACCCTTCTTGGACTGCATAATTCACCTGAAATCTCTGTATGCTCCCTCTTGGATGAAAGGAGGTAAGTGGAATGCTAATTAGATTACAAGAGCCACTAGGTCCATGGGTGGTTAACAGTATCAGTAGTGCCATGCTACCAATACAGCTTCTACCTATGGAGAACATCTATAACTGCCTGAAAGTCAAGTCTCTTTTCTTCTTTCAGTGGTTTGAAAGCTGGGGCTGTGTCTATACTATTAACTTCAGAAGTGCCAGGGAACGTTTATGGGTACTTATCTCTACTGCTAAATTGCCAGATTGGACCCCAGCATGGCTGTGGTGAGGTCATGTAGCCCTCCCCCAGGAAATTCCTAGACACAGTCCAGGAGATAGATCAGGTCCATTTCCCACAAGCACTTTAGATGTCACTACCCTGATTTGAATGTTAAAAGAATTTAATAATATAAATGTGCGTTTTTCCATGCTCTAGTGCTAAAGAACAATCCAGACACATTTAATTTCTTAACACAGGCATAGCTTAGATTTCCCAGAGATGAAATGATAACAACAAAAGAGATCAAGAATCCATTTCACATACTATGTCAGCAGAATATGTTGTGCATGAGCCTAAAAAAAACAATATGCACTTCATTGCTGAAGATTATATAACAGTGTAGAAATCTCACTTTTGTAATTGATATTGCTCCATTTTCTACTGGGGAATATAAATCATGGATGGAATGGAGAAACCTTAATGAATCAATGTCATAGCATGCAAATGCCTGAGTAAAATTCTCCTTTTATGGCTGTGTCAGAAATTATAGTGGTATAAATGATACATGCAAGTAATCCTACCACAATCTAGCAAGTCCCAGTTTATCAGCAGGGCTGAGGTAACTGATCCTCTGCCCATACCATTTTAAATAAATCATATTTGTTTAAAATCCCTTCGCAGACACTGATTCACTGAAGCTTATTTCACCTGTGCAGACACAGTTTTCCTGACTGAAAACCAGCAGCAGAAAAAATATATATATATAATATATAAAATAATACATATTATGTATATAATAATGAAATAATAATAATAACAATAATAATTAAAAAAAAAAATTCCTTTAGAAGCAGGACTACCTAAAGGGTTTAAACTTTTAACCAGTATGGTAGAAGATGCTAAGTATGGCTAGTATTCTGCTGACAAGAGAGAGATCATTAAGTTAATCTCATTCTTTATATTTATCTGCCCATCATGGACAAGTGGTCATTCTTTGCTTCAGTCAATGCTTTATCTGTTTAAAGGCTATGGAGCCAATGACAGAAGTGCATCACCAGCAAAATTCACGGCACTCAGAAAAACTAACACAAGGCAGTGCCTCTTTGTAACTACTGCTGATGCTGTTTCTGGAAATGTGAGGTTGCTCAGCTGTTTCTGTGAGGCGAGATGGGACACAGGTGAATCCTTAGAGGAAGAGGACAGATTCAAAGCTGGAAAAATCAGCTTCTCATGATTGAGTGGTTGTTACAAAACTGGTGTAAGATAAGTTGGCTTCCAATGATTTACACACATATGTTGTGACAGGGAAGTACCACTGAAGAAAAGTGAGAGAAGTTAGGAAACCTGATTGGGGGAGAGGTCTGGCAGGCACCCTGTTGGTTGTATGGCAGACCCAGATTAATGAATATGCAGGCACCTGGATATTTGGCTTGAGGTAAAGGAAAACGTGTAGGTTTGGCTCGGTACCCATTCCTGGTCAAGTGCTGCTTCCCCCATAGTCACAGCAAGGATGCAGATAATGTGGGATGAGCACTCTAGCTGTGGTTATAATTATTGACCTACACACCTCAGAAGAAAATGGTAACACTACTTCTGTCTGCTTTTGTTACAACTCATCTCCAAATATCCCTTGACCTGAAGCTATGAAGAGTTTATGTTAAATTAAAGATTTGTGTTTAAAAAAAAATAATAAAAATAATAATAAAAAAAAAAAAAGGAAAAAAATCTCACAAATCTCTATTTTCAAATACTCTAGAATTAAATACAATAAGATTTTAAGCTGAGTAGACCTGCCAGTTTGAAGGGATCTTTTGTTAGGAAGTAAGTATACTGAAAGATGGGGCTGAAAGTTCACTAATAGGATCAGCTTTCATTTTGACTTAAATGTCCTTGTTACAGAAAATTGAACACAGGTCTGACTGATAGCATTTGCCACGTTGATCCCATGGGCTTTGAGGCATATAGAACGGCTACTGCTAGTATGAGGTGGGGGAGAAGTTTGGGATTTAATGCAAATACATCCAGCAGAGCTATTTTTTCGGGGGGCGTGGGGGGTGGAAGTAAAAATGAACAGTTACTTTACCAGCTTGAACACAAACCAGGAGTCTAGGGTGTGTCTACCATTTACTAAGTGTTCAGTTATCATTGGGTCATATTTCATCTGCTGAATAAACTTTCCAAACTCTGTGGCTTAAGAAGGGCTTTGTCATTTTAAACACCCATTAAAGAAGTGCTACTTTTTAAACATTTTAAACATCTGTTAAACAAACTCCTCACTCGATGAATTAACTTTTTTTTTTTCCTCTTCCTTAATGCCACCCCCAACTTGCTGTCACATGGGCTGGCTGTTAAAATGCTCTCATAAAGACCTGAAGAACCCAATCTTCTACCAGGTCAAAGGCAAACCCTTCAATCATTGCAGGGGGGTTGACCCTCAGCTTTCACCTGGAGGTGGGATGTCCTTTAAACTGCAAGAACAACACAAAATGAGAATGAAAAAAAAAAAAAAAAAAAAAAACAACAACAACAACAACAAAATAATTTCAGAGTTTCTCTGTTTCTATTTTGAAAACCAAACCTGGATGTAACTGAATGGAGCCAAGTGGTGAATGGAGCCAAGTCCAGTTGGAGGCCAGTCACTAGTGGCGTCCCCCAGGGCTCGGTGCTGGGGCCGGTCCTCTTTAATATCTTCATCGATGATCTGGACGAGGGCATCGAGTGCACCCTCAGTAAGTTCGCAGATGACACCAAGTTAGGTGCGTGTGTCGATCTGCTCGAGGGTAGGAAAGCTCTGCAGGAGGATCTGGATAGGCTGCACCGATGGGCTGAGGTCAACTGCATGAAGTTCAACAAGGCCAAGTGCCGGGTCCTGCACCTGGGGCGCAATAACCCCAAGCAGAGCTACAGACTGGGAGAGGAATGGTTGGAGAGCTGCCAGGCAGAGAAGGACCTGGGAGTGATGGTGGATAGTCGGCTGAATATGAGCCAGCAGTGTGCTCAGGTAGCCAAGAAGGCCAACGGCATCCTGGCTTGTATCAGGAACAGCGTGACCAGCAGGGCTAGGGAGGTGATCGTCCCCCTGTACTCGGCTCTGGTGAGGCCGCACCTCGAGTACTGTGTTCAGTTTTGGGCCCCTCGCTACAAGAAGGACATCGAGGTGCTTGAGCGGGTGCAGAGAAGGGCGACGAAGCTGGTGAGGGGCCTGGAGAACAAGTCCTACGAGGAGCGGCTGAGGGAGCTGGGCTTGTTCAGCCTGGAGAAGAGGAGGCTCAGGGGTGACCTTATCGCTCTTTTTAGGTACCTCAAGGGAGGCTGTAGCGAGGTGGGGGTTGGCCTGTTCTCCCACGTGCCTGGTGACAGGACGAGGGGGAATGGGCTTAAGTTGAGCCAGGGGAGTTTTAGGTTAGATGTTAGGAAGAACTTCTTCACTGAAAGGGTTGTTAGACATTGGAACAGGCTGCCCAGGGAAGTGGTGGAGTCACCATCCCTGGAAGTCTTCAAAAGACGTTTAGATGTAGAGCTTAGGGATATGGTTTAGTGGAGGGCTGTTAGCGTTAGGTTGGAGGTTGGACTCGATGACCTTGAGGTCTCTTCCAACCTAGAAATTCTGTGATTCTGTGATTCTGAATTTTAGCAACTGGATTTTATCTGGCATTTAAAAAAAAAAAAAAAAAGAGAGAGAGAGAGAGAAAGAGAGACATTAACATTGTTGCAGTTACAGACCCTGAAGGATTAGTTGTTATTAAAATGGCATTCCATGAGGAAAATTTGGAAGTGATTGGAAATATAAAATTCTTACCTTTCCTCTTAAGAAACTATCTTTCTTATTTTCTGAAATATAAGAAGAAAAGAAATGGTTTAGCTTTCTTCATCCCAAACTAGAAATTTGAAGGAAAAGGTACATTTTCCAAAAATGTTGAAGCTAATGCCTTCGACCTCCATCAAATCTTCCTTTAAAATGACTGCACACCATTTTGCTGTACAAATATATGTCTCAAAGCAAAAAACATATGCTTAACATAAGTGTGAATTAAATGTGTGTTCCAGAAGAACTAGCGGTGCTTCTTGTGAGGACGTTTTGCTTTGGTCCAGAAGGAAAAGGTTAAGGTGCATTAGCATAGGTTACAAAGGCAGTTTCTTCCAGGAGTAGCTACTAATGAGACAGCTGCTCCTGCTTGATTAGAAGTACAGTCATTACCTCACTCATTTGCCCTTGCAGAAGTGTTATTTTTAATTGGAAGCGGCACTTATGAATCGCCTCATCCAATTCATTATAAAAGTCCATTGTCGTGAGCTAGCAGGCAGCTTAATGTATTCACAGGGCATTGTGTGCTCCTGTTTCATTCCAGATCAGTACTTTCCCTCGCAGTTGAGCAGAATAGCTTATTGAGCACCCGATCTGCCCAGATGAAAAGGCAGGTGTGTAAATGACAAGCACAAGGACCTCTGCATGTCACATTGGGGCTGACTCCTTTGCTGGAAAAAAATGATTATCTCTCCTGAAATGCTCTTGAGGAAGGTGTCTGCCAATTCCATATCGAAGAAGAAACTAATGGGAGGGATTTAGATAGGAGGTGCTGAATAGTGACTTAAATAATACCCAGCCAGCACTCTTTCTCCTGTTGCAGATACAGAAACTGATTGTGTTTGTACTCTCACAAAGAAGATTTTTGTTCTATTTGAGATCCCCTCAGACTCATGCAAGTCAGTGCACTGGTGACAACACACAGTCCTTTCTGCTGTGAGAGGAACGCATCAGACTGCCTTTGTGGTACAATTTCCATGACTAAGCGGGCAGGATCACCAGGTGAAATCAATACAGATGATGTCTGGATAGGACCCTTTCTTGTAACTTGTTCTGGGCTGAAATGCCTTGAACCCTGAAGAAACATGTGGATGACAGTCAGTGCTCCAGCATCTAGGAGTTCAAGTCATATATTTGGGTAACTCAGATCAGAAAGTAAAAACCTGATCCCAGGACTGACTACACTCCAGATACACTACTGACAGTTTTGCAGTCCTACATTAGTGAGATGCTTGTGCTAGGTCTGTTCGGCATTGCCATCCCTACCAGACTTACTGGGCCAGCAATTAAATACACAGAGCTGTCTCTCACTTTACTGATTTCAAGCCTGTTCATGTTTGGTCCCTTAATTAAAAATAAAATAATAATCAAAAATAATATCAGCCTCCAGGACTTCCCTAGCAAAGGCTTGATTGCAAAGCACTGTAGCACTCATACTGAAAATCACTCCATTTGCTTTCCTTACGTTTCCAGCAAGCCGTATCTCCTTCTAAAGACAGTATCTCAAAATCACTTGTTTCTTGATCTGGCAGGGGGATCTACTTCAGGTAATAATATAGCCAAGTATTTAAACATCAATATAGAAAGTAAAATCACTACTTAATATCCTATTTTTGTAACCATCTTGTCTAGCATTGTCCTTTGCTGTGCCTATAAAGATTGCTTGCCTGGTTCCAAATTCATTTTCACACCTCTTTATTTATTTATTTATTTTTCATACTCTTGGAAGGTTGCCACCCTTACTTTTCCCTTTAGGGTTTGATCCAGAACCCACTCTTTGGAAAATTCAGTGGAAGTAGAATTAGATCTTTAAATCTTCTTAAAAACTCATTTATCTAGAGAGACTTGCAGCAAGGTAATGACAAATATTTTATTGATCTTTCATTATTTTCTGAAACATTTATAAAATGTATAGGCAGATGGTGTGTATTGTACTGACATGATATATAATTAATCAATTATGATGATGTATTCATCAATTTCCTTCCTTCCTTCCTTCCTTCCTTCCTTCCTTCCTTCCTTCCTTCCTTCCTTCCTTCCTTCCTTCCTCCCTTCCTTCCTTCCTTCCTTCCTTCCCTCCTCCCTTCCTCCCTTCCTTCCTCCCTTCCTTCAAGGTTCTGCAAACTCTTTCTTACACACTGGGTTTAAAAAAAAAAAAAAAAAAGGACAACCTCAGAATAACTGGTCTCCAGAGAACACCTTCTTCAGCTTCTTTCTCTAAACTTGGTCCTGGGATTAATCTTATTTTTGGAGATTTTAGTATTTTTCACCGAGTGTAAAGAGACTACTTTTTTGTTTGTTTGTTTGTTTGTTTGTTTTTCTATATACTACTAATTAGACTCAGGTGGATATCACTTTGAGATCTCTGAATGCATCTGTTTAAACACAAGTATTTAAAGCACCTCGTTCCATAATAGGTATCCTATCTGGTTTCCACCTACTAATTCAGGCAGATCCAACCTCATGAAGATGTCTCAGAGGTCATTTGGAATAGCTGAAAATAAGGTGTAATGTCCTGAAGATCCTAAAATGGCACTGCACCAGGTCCTTACTTTTAAGAAAATAACTGCACTGTGTGTTGCTACAGGACCTGTATCTGGATCACAGCTGATAAGACTGCTGGTTAATTACTGTTTCTTGTCACACCTTAGGCAACTGGGATGCCTTTTCTGTCTGCCACTCCAGAAAGGCATAGATAATTCCTCTGTCCTGTTCTTATGAGGCTTGTAGTTGGAGACATTCCGTTTAGGTGACTAAATAACCAGCCAAGGTCTGAATGGGTTCCACATGTACCCAGCATGCTACTGGATGGTTACGTTTAGGCAAATGAATCTGCCCTTTGGATTTAAATATCTGCATTCAGAGCTGAATCCCATCACTTGGTGCTCTCTAGCTTTCAGAATGCTAACTTAGAAGGAAATTAATTTCTACTGCTGTGACAGATTCCCACTCAGGAAATATTACAGAATAGAGATCAAAATAGAAATAATTACCTTTGTGTCGGCTTCAAGGTGACTGCGCTGGAATCCTTACTTGCATGTTAATTTCTGTCAGATTACTCTTAATAGAGGAGCCTAGACCACAACTGAGACCATTCAGGAACCAAAATTAGGTGAGATGAACCCAATCTCACAGGTCTATTAAAAAGTCATGACTACTTGAAGAGTATCCTCATTACCAGTTGGAAAAGCAGTGCATGCACTGTGTCTAATAAGTATGCATCAGTACAGCAGAGCACAAGTACTCCTTGCAGTGTAGTATTACTGAATTATTTTAATTGCATTTGCAAACAAATATATTTGGAAGGGAATGCCTGTCAATTGACTACATAGGGTCTAGATTTTGACTTCAATTAGCTGTATTTGTAGGTGGCTTTTGGGAAACTACACCATGAGTAGTGAAACCACTCCCTGATTCTGTCAGGCTTAAGAAAGAAGAGAGACATTCTTATCACCAGGAATATCTGGCTATCTCTGTACTAATCCATCACCAAGGGAGTGCACTGCTGTAATCCCAGTTCTTCAGCCCCAAATTTTGTAAAATTCAGTAAAAATACTAAATGTCAGGTAAGGCTGGATTGCATGCTACTGGAGCAGAGAATGGAGGTCCAACTATATAAGGAAACTTCAAAAACTGATCCAAAAAATGATCCGCTTAGCCAAGTACACTAGTAATTCTTTGCCATGCTTGCTACTCTGTTCTGGTGTGCTTCATATGTACTGAGGACCTACATGCACTAAGAAAGTGATAAGTTCATTTCAATATCACATACCAGATTTCCATATTTGCTGTTCTTGCAGAGTTCACCTAGGCTTATATTAAAAGAAAAGCAAAAGAAAGAAAAGAAAGAAAGAAAAGAGAGAAAGGAAAAAGGGATGAAGGAGAAAAATTCAGCTGCAAAAAGGCTGGTCAGAAAATCAATTATCTAACTTGAACCATAAAAACGATTTTGAAAAACTTGCATATTTCTCCCTCTTAATACATCTCTTAGCAATAGTATATTTTGGTTCTCCTATATACTTCTGTGAGTCTATTTTTTATGGTTTATTACCAAGTTGCCAAAGGACTTCATGAAGCTGAAATTGTTGAGGATAAAAATAATATGCTATCATATTTCAAATGATCATGTCGATTGAAATAAAGACACAAATACAGATAATTAAAACATATATGGAAGAAAATATTTTTATTTTTTTTTATAAAAATCTGTTATAAACTAATATACTTTGCCAATAAAATGAATAAGAACTTACATGGACTTCTCTAATTCAACAGTGCAAATATATAACAACAGTTTTTCCACAGAACAATAAAACATGCTCCTTTAAACTTAAATGGATCATTTGAGTTTTGAAATTGGGAAATAAACCAAAATATCATTTATATATCAATAAAAACAGCATGTCTTTTTTTTTTTTTTTTAAGAACAAAAAGATACAAAGCAGAACAATATCTCAAAGACAGTGCTTTTGTTTTTCTTCACTTTTTTCTTTTTCAAAAAGATTACCCACAAAAATATGTTAGCTCTTTATTACAAACACACCATAAGTATCAAAAATAAATTCTATTCTAATTGTAGGAAAAAAAAAAAAATCAGAAACCTTGAAATGTTTTATGCAGAGAGAGAGAACAATTTTCAAGGGTGTTGTTGCTAGTGAATAAAGTCATAGACTCTGGAAGCATTTATATCCTATACTAGAGAAGCCTACATCATAGGAGTCCCACAACCCACTAATGAGAGCTACTGATAATTAAAACTTCATGAGGTGGTCATTTTCACCCAACTCAAAGTGAAGTTCTTGGGGAAAGTCTAGTTTTTATCAGTGAACTTTAGACTTAAATATCTGCATTCAGAGCAGATAGAGCAAGAAATTTAGAAATAGCAAGGCTATTTCCAAAGTTTATTTTCCTTTAATTTGTTTTTATTTAAACTGCTGTAAAAGCCATTGGAATATGTTGAAATACTTGTAAATCAAGACCTGAGATTCTGAGCTTAGAGTCAGTTGATTTTGACTGAGTAAAAGTTTAGTCTCTCTTATAGGTGGTTGACTCAAAACATGTGGGTGCCTATTGATACTCATTGACTCGGAAGGTAATTTAGGGAACTAATTTTGGCCTGACATCTTAGTGATTGATGCTGCCTACTTACAGAAAGCACTTTATGGATTTACAAATCCACAGAAGTTTCCTGACTCTCCCACCCACACGCAAAACTAGATTATTTTAGGATTAGAAAACTTGTACAGTTACTCAGTGGAACAATTCTTTAGTGAATTTTTCTGGGATCAAGTTTTACAATCTTCAAAACAGACATAGAAACTATATACATTTTGTGAAAAGAAAAATCTATTAAAAAATATCATTAGAGCCATGCATAGCTGGGCATATTTTTCTACTTTGTCCTAGCGAATTATAGCTTCACCTGTTTCTTCACCAAGGAAGACACCTTGCCATAAAAACAGGTATTGTTTTCCATAAGAACTTTATGTAAAAAATATTTATTGACTGAAGGAACAACACACTTCTTATGTGCAAGTCTGGATTTGGTCAGCTGCATCTCTTTTATCTCAGTTATGTTCTGCAGGAATTTAACAGACTTCCATAATACCCTTGAACCACTCATTTCTTTAAATCAAAATGTGATAATACTAATTTAATACTAAGATCTTTTTTTTTTTTTTACACTATAAAATTTTAATTGGTTATGTGACCCTTTCTTATACACCTTCACAGTATATCTCAGGGCTGGGATTATTGGGATAACTTCCCCTCCCTGCTTTAGCATTATGCAGTGTAATCAACTTGCAGTGTCATTTAAATAGGAATGGCCATGAAGCTCCAGAAATCATTACTCAATCAGTGGTGATAATTAGTCTCTGAGGCATATGTTGCATCTCTGGAACATGTGAGAACAAACTAGTTATAGTTAGCTAACATTGCACCAAGACAACTCAGAAATCCTTCCTCTTAAGAACATTTTATTCTAATCATTAATTTAACAATCAGATATTAATACAGTATATTCACAGATTCTAACCTGACTACCAATTGATGCTGTACCTTATCATCACTGTATCCAATACTGTATTATTTATGGGATTTTAGGGTGGAAAATCAATACATGCTTCATATATATGTGTGTATAGAGAGAACATATATAACAATAGATATAAAAAAAAAAGTATGTATATGAATGTAGATTTAAATATATGCATTATCTAACAAAATTTTCATTTGTAAAATTTTAAATCTAAAAAAAAAAAAAACCTTTAAAATATTTTAAAAAATAATGCTATCTCTGAACAATGTTACCACTTCTTAATGGCTCTCTTAAATAATATTAAATATAACTCAAGGCATGTGAACGCACAAAGACTTAACACTAGATCTGAACATCTGTTGTAGCAGCAGCTTTTGGGTGTCATTAATTTCCCACTTACAGATTACAAAACATTACATTACCTTTAATGGCTCATCAAAATTATGAGCAATTGTTGTAACTGTATCTGCACTCCCAGGAGTCTAAGCACATCACAGTCTACACAGTCATCAGAGTAATGAAACAGTTTTGAAGGAGAATGATGTTGATCTCTGACTACCTGAAGAGTTCTTTATTTTTAGGGAAGAAAAGCCTTCAAGAAAGATATTTTAAGTCTTTCTCATTTGACCAGGTTATTTAATTCATCACCTTCTTAGACTCAGGTGTAACTTAGCTATATTTAATAAAGACAAAATAGACTTCATTAATTTGATTTTCCCAAGTTCATCTTGCTCCCTGTGTTGTTAATGATATCTAGGAAATGTTCACTATGTAATTTGCACAAAGGTTCCCAAAGTGAAGAATACCTTAAACACCCACAATGGTGTTGGTCTGGTGAATCTAAATTCCAGTGCACAAAAAAATTGTTGAGCAAAACATCACAAGTTATTTATTTACCTATCGATAAACCATATTTGCAGACCATCTAAACCACATGCAGGCTGCTCCAGCTCCAGGTCCCTAGCAGCAGGCTGCTTTTAACAAGGCACACCTGATGGGACTACTTTTTCTGGTGGATGCTCTGAGCAGTATGAATTTGTTCTGCAATTTTGGCTCCAACATATGGCCTCAGTGCCAGGCTGTGAAATCATATAAAGCATCAATTCATTACTTCAGTGAATTTCAACGTGGAAAAAAAGCACAATGACACATGATAACTATTTCTCGAGACCAAAGTGGTCACACAGGGGCTAAGAGAAGACATCGACTATGTCCTATGCAGTGTGAACATGAGCTAGTCTGCACTGTTTGGGTCTGGGATTCTTTCCTGGTTCCTATCTACAAAACCAGAATAGACATAGTCTCCAGAAATAGATGTAACCTCCTTCTCTACTCTTGAATCATATCTAGGACTTTACAGTATCTACCATACTTCTGCCAATTTTCTCTCCTCTTATCCTCTGTGCAAACAGAATGACAGTATTTCTCACCATGGCACAGGTTCATCATCTGGCTTCCTACTCTGTGTATCTGCAGCACTTCTGAGTCAGGAAATTGCATACGGTCTGTTTCTACTGTGTTCAGGGAAGCACAACTTTGAGGATGCTCTTATAAGCAATCACATTACATTGGCAAAAAGGTAGGATTGCTTTAGTTTAGTTGTCTTCTCAAAAGTAAAAATAAAATAAAATAAAATAAAATAAAATAAAATAAAATAAAATAAAATAAAATAAAATAAAATAAAATAAAATAAAATAAAATAAAATAAAATAAAATATTTTTTTTTAAGAGAGAATTCTGCCCCTTCTTCTATGTAAGATTTAAGATGGAACCACTTTCATCATATATTTTTCAAAATGTTTGTGCACTTACAAACTACTAGGGGAGAGATCTGTGAATAAATCCTTCCTCATGCCTATCAAGTGCTGTGCTGCCTGTTAGAAGATTAGCATGTGTTGAAGTAGGCTGAGGTTTACCATTGCTAAGCCTCAGCACTTCAAAGAATACCTCGGTGCTTTTCACAACAGGACTTGGATTAAATGAAAGTGCCCCTCTTATTTATGGCAGCTGACTTTCTAGTGATGCAAGTAGTTAGAGAACAAGTTACTTCGGAACATGGCAAAGTTTGGTAGATGCTGGGCTTTCGACGCTGTCAGAGCTCCATGGAGAAAGTTAATGAAACCTGGGTGCTGCCTTACAAATTCGCAGCAGAATTTCTTACCTCTCACCTGCAACACTCATACCAGCCAGCCAGCAAGGAAGTTTACATGATTAATTTAATCTTCCTCATTTCCCACACTTCTTCTCTGATTATGTTCACCTTCTCCCCAAAGGTGCAGTCAACAGTGAACACTGGTAAATAGAAACTAGTTTTATTCCAGTTATTTTGTGTGTGTGTGTGTTTTCTGGGGAGGAGAGGAGGGAGGTTGTTTTTAATTCCTCAAACTGGATCACCTTTCTGTTTATCTTGTATTCAGTTGCTTATTTCTGGCTGTCTTGGGAGCAGGGATGAATGTGTTCGCCAGGAGGAAGAAAAGACTTCAAAAGTGAAAAGAATCTCTTTCAACAAAATTTATCTTTAAAAACACATTACCATTGTGTGTTTGGGTATTTTATTTACTGAGCAAGACATAAAACTACGAGAAACTATTTTCTTCTTCTAGGATATGCACTACAGTCACATGCATGTGCACATTGTTGCCCTCAATACTTTTTTTTACCATCATTACTTCCTCCTATTTATTAGTGCAACAAACAGATTAGTTGATTTCGTTATTAGATTTATCAAAGGTACTTAGACAGAATCTGAGCATCTTGCAGTTCGGGATGGATTTATCTGCATAACCCCCTCTGAAACCTAGGAATGCTATTATCTCTCCTCCTTTCTCTGTAGAAGGAAAGGAAGAGTCCACACCAGCAGAACATGTTGCAGCAACTGGCTTTGAGCTCTTTGATTCTCTCTTGACCCATGAAGGAATCTAACAAGCTACATTAAATTAACTAGTTTACTTCTGGAAGGCTAAAATTACGTGAGATGAATCCCTTCCACTGTTACTTGTATAAACTCATACAAGAAGGCTCTAATAAACTCTAATTTCCTGTGTTGTGGGTTAATGATTTAGTCACTAAATTACCTCCATTCTTTGTTTTGCCTCTGACCTTGGCTAGCCTTTCAGGTTATTAGCACACTGTAAATATTAAGCATTAGCAATGCGTTCTTTCGTATTGAAAAACCTTAAAGGCTTTTTGAAAGGTAGTTGACAGATGTTTAAAACTAGGCTAATCAAATCTATACCCAGAGCTCCACTCTGTTCTTGGCAAGACAGCAAGGCAAACTTCTGCCTTTGTAGAGTCACAGGATGGATCAGATTGGAATGGACCTCAGGAGGATTAGCCTCAACTGCTGCTCAAAGTAGGGTCAGGTGTAGGATCAGATAAGCTTGCTCAGTGTCTTACCCAGTTCAGTCTTGAAAAGTTTTCATTCCAAGGATGGAATTTTCATTATTCATATTACATATTGCAACCAGTAAAATTCACTGGTTGTCTACAGACAAAAATCTCAAACAGATAAAGAAAAATCTGTTTTGGAAACAGAGCAGCACAACAGACAAACTGATTTGATTAAAGATCTGTGTCCCCTGTCCCCTAAATCCACCCCGGTCCAATAATCCCACCTCCCCTCCCATTTCCATGGCAGATCAGTTGGCGGTCTGCACCAGACTGTAGCAAATAAAGTCACAGGGATGCAGATTGTGTCTATCTGCTCCTGCCTCAGTGGACTACTGCCAGGCACTATGGATAATGCCTGAGTCATTTGCCTCTGTCTCTGCGAGCACTAATTTAAGTCTTTCTATTCTACTCAGCTCCCAATTTCTGCACAGCTCTAGGAACATAATATCTTTCTGAACTTTACCCTTCTCTGAAATTTGGTTGAAATCGTCTAGCAGATTCAAAAGTTAGGGAGAAGGTGAGAGACCAATCAACAGACTGCAGGAATATATAAAGTTTCATTTCTTTAGGACACGAGTCTGAAAAGCCAATTATCGTGTGATTTTTCTACAAGACTCCAGAACCTTGAAGAAAAATGTACAAAGCAGGATGTTTCCTCTAACTGAGCAGACATTCAAACTTTTTGGCAATAATTTGGCATTATTTCGATTTCAAATTTGCATCTTAGTAGCATGGAAGTTACATCAGTTTCCACTGTTATGCAAAGACATTAATCCTGCTTCAAATGTGTGTAGGCTTTTTAATCCAGCATCCCCAGTGTGCGTACAGTAATTAAGTATGCCATGTAGTGCTCCAATGAGCAAAGTATGATTTGTGAAGAGAGGTAATATCTTTTGTGAGGTTAAGTGACAGAGTTGGGAGATAAATCAAAAAAAGCTCTCAGGCACACAAGCTTCTTTTTTCAGGTTATTCTCATAGTATGACAATGGCTATGTGCCTCATACCTTTCCAAAATAACTGCTGTAGACTGCGTAATGTGTTAGTACTCAAATGAAACTGGGGGTAATGTATACAGAATGGGAATCAGTCATCCCATTCAGGGATCAGGGCAGTTTCCAACAAATAACACAAGGAACTGAAGAATATGTATTTTTTTCCAACAGACTTAATCACAGTTAAAGAACACGATTAATACCCAAGTCCCTTCTGATTGTTCAGGACTGTTATGCATAAAAGTGGGAAGGAAAGGCAGACTGAAAGCAATGCAGCATTAAATGGCTGAAAACCTGGAAAGAAAAGGATAAGGTATCTACAGCCTTCTCTTCTCCAGGCTTCCCACTGCTCTAATGATGTAAAGATCACTATTGTGGTCAAAAGAAAATTGCAGACAACACGTAAGAAACTTGAGTTGGAAATTACAGGCCTGCTGAAGTTAGCTTCTGTTTAAAAAGAAGCCACAGGTTTTCCAGATGAGTTGGTCAAAAGAACTACTTTTCCTGTACTACAAAGAAAGAAGAGGAAAACTAATGCAAACATTAATCATACCATAATTCAGAAACAAACTGGAAAATTTTGAAAATTTAGATGACCAAAAATACCTAAACAATTTTAGATGTTTTGACTGTTTTCAAATATTTTATTTCAATTTTGATTGCTATGTTTTTTTTTTTTTTATTTTAAAGGAAAAATGTCTTAAGTGGCTTAAATTTTAAATATCAGTCTTATAAGTGAGATTACAAAAAAAAAAAAATCAAAACAGATCAATATCTTTGTAATAAAAACTAAAAAATAGTAAATAGAACAAGTCCTTTTTCATATTTCTAAATAAAACATTTTGTGAATAGTATCCGCAGTCAGCCCCTGGGTTTCATTAGCTAGACATCATTTTTTCTGTGCAATGTGATGACTGAAGGCAGTCAGTTCTACCAACAAGGGCTCTGTTTTTGGCAGGTGAGTCAAGCTGTCTCCTGGAGAGACAAAACTGCACTGTCATAAGGGTAGGATTTCATCTGGGGTCTGTTCCTCATGAGATATGGGGATGAGGTGACCAGTATAAAACAGTAACCAGCAGAAAGTGACTGGTTCCCCTCAAAAATTATTGGGTGTGTCTGGGCAAATATTTGTGCTATGGGTAACAGACAATGACCCTTTTCATTGGAAACACAGGCAGAGGAGGAGATGTTACAGCCCTGTGTTTTAGACTGACTGGATTTTACGGCGTGTAACCAGTGGTCCATAATGTCTACATCCTCAGTGTCTGAGCAAATAGAGAAGGGACAATCCACTGCCCTGCTAATGAAAGGGTCTTGTCTCTCCCTTATGTTAACATGTGGTGGTTTCACCCTGCTGGGCAGCTGAACTCCATAACCGATCTCTCATTCCCCTACACAAAGGAGAAAGGGGCAGAAAATGCAATGGAAGGGACACAAGGGTTGAGATAAGGACAGGGAGATCACTCAGCAGTGAGAAACTAACAGCACCAGAAACTAAAAACACCTTCCCCCATCCCACCCTCTTCCACTTCCTCCCCTCTGAGCTCAGGGAACAGGGAATGGGGGCTGCGGTCCCCATTCGTCTCCACCGCTAGTCATAGTCCCTCTCTGCCCCTGCTCCCTGTAGGGTCCCTCCCACGGGATGCCGTCCTTCCTAAAGTGAGCTTGCGGGGGCCGCGCGCAGGCAGCAGCTCTTCAGGAACTGCTCCCACACGGCTCCGTCCCACGGGGTCCATCCCCCAGGAGCAAACTGCTCCAGCACGGGTTCCCCATGGGTCGGTGGCAGCTCCCCCCAGACCCCCTGCTCCTGCGTGGGCTCCTCTCCTGTGCAGCCCCTCTCCACAGGCTGCAGCTCTGGCCCGGGGCCTGCTCCTGCGGGGGCTGTCCATGGGCCACAGCCTCCTCCAGGCCACATCCAGGTCATGGAAATACAGTGTTAGTTCTCAACAAGTGCTGTGCCTCCAGATTCGCAAAGCCAGTTCCCAGTCTTCTCTGGTGTTTATTCTGCAGTTAGTGAGAATGAACTACTGTTCAGCTTCCTGATGCTCAGCACAGTCCTGGGTCCTCCATTGCACAGCAGTTTAAGCTTCTGGAAGAGGCTTTTTGCCCTTGCTACTGACGTATGGGGACCTGTAGGTCTAAGTCCTGCCTTTGCACAGTGAATGGTATGTAAAGGTCAATGAATATGTCTAGTCATGCTTCTTCTCAAGTAAAACAGTGTGCTGGATGGACCCATCTCATGGACTAGACACCACTCCACACAGGCTGACTTAGGCTGTCAGTCACTTTATGGCAGGAGCTCTCACAGCAATTAGCTCCATGTTAGGGCTGGCTGTTGGGGTTTTTCTCTCTTTTCTCATAATGCAGTCCAGCCTCTCCTCCCCCTTCCGCTAAGCTGTGTTGTCTCATTCCCTAGGCAATCAGCACAAAGTGTAGAGATCTAATCTCAACCTTGAGGGCTTGGTACACTGCCATATGCCAGCCTGCAAACGAGCTTCAGACCCAGAAGTGCCAGGTCTGTGCCAGCATCTAGCTCTGTCTTTACTAATGAACATCTAAGAACATGCTAAAAGCAGTATCTGAACTCTACCTAAATGCAGCACTTTATCCTGATACACCAACTTACTCATAGTTACTATCAGGATTTTCAGCTTGGCAGAGGCAACTAAATCACTTTCTCACTTATGAAATATTTACCCTATTAAATCACAATGATCCCTTCTGGCCTTATTCTCTGAAAGATGTTATAAGAAGTGCCAGCTCCAGGCAGAGCTGAGGAGAGTAAACAGGGTGTTAGTATTTGGCAGGAGAGGTGCCTGCCTGTCTCATTTGCTGTGAACAGTTGGTGACATGGTGCTGTATGAATAGTCTCATTTTCCAGTACGTCACAGAAGGGTTTGGATTTGACCGTGAGAAAGAAGTTAGTCTAAGTCCTGTAGGAATTGACTGGTCAGGTTTCTTGTTACAAAAATAAGAGGTCTCCTTTGAAAGATCCCATCATCTAGATGTTTGTATAGATTACAGCTGAATGAGTGGAAAGAAAGAGCTGTGCACGCTACAGTGATACAGAAACTTAATAGGTGGGTGGAACAGAAAATACCAGTAATAAAAAGAGAGGAGAACATTCTCAGCACTTCTTTAACATTGCAGAATGATTTCCTATTTTATTCAAATACTCAAGAGGTGTGCATATATAAATGCATATAAATATTTATTTACGCTGACAGCTTGAGAGATCTATAACCTTCCCTTTTTAAGCTTGCATGTCTTGTCACAGCAATTTGAAAATTTGATAGAGAAAATTCCACAATTGCAATGTCTTTTCCAGCTCGTTTCCTGCTGCAGTGAACTCCAGGCCATAAAATTCCTGTATGTTACAAGTCTCAAAACATAGTTTTTCAGATCTTTTTTTGCCTGGGCTTTTTTATTGTTTGGTTACAGAGCAGCCACATTTTTCAGATATGCTTGTAATCTGAAAGGAGATATTTTAAAATGACATAATGAATTCCATGTGACTGAATGATGGTAAATTGGCTTCACTGCATTTAAAAATGAAACAGATGATTTTGTACTTGAAAGGATGCAAACTCAGCCTGGTATATGAAAGCCGAACTGTCTTCTGTCCTCTTCACACAAAAAGGATCGGAGCAATCTTCTCTCCATATTCATGTTTCCTACAAGAAGATATGTTGGGTTTCACCTGCAGTAATAGAGACAATGGTGAGTCTCTGGGAAACACTTTCAAAGACGAGAACATAAGCACTTGTACAAACTGGCTTAAGAGGGAGTCTGCATCACTGTAGGGTTTTATGAATAGGGTAGTCAAACACCTTTTGTATGGAATCCCAAATGGCCCCTGTCTTTGTGATATGGTTATTAATAGTAAAAACCCTCCAGCTGTAATAAAGATCCTCCCATAACAAAACCCCTTATCAAAGGCAAAACCACATCCAGACATTATCATCAATTTCAGTTTTCTTTTTAGTTGCCTAAGTGCCAAGTAGCTACTTCCTTTCTGGATTTGCAAAGTGTTTCCTGGTGTCTTTCGATTCATTCTACATAATTTTCCTCCTGGATTTTTTCTTTTTCCCCACTTGTGCTCTGATTTCCGTTATACAGCTTGAAGCATAAAACAACCTCTATTTTGTGTTTCACCCTCATCATACACTGGCTTCCTTACACTAAAAACAAACAAAACCTTTCCAACAGAGTAATGTAGATGGAAACAAAAAAATAGAACAATAAGAGTTTTATAAGAATGTGCCAGTAATACAGCACCTATCCAGGAGTGCGGACCAAACCATGTGAGTAAAACACCCTCTGAATGGCATGCTAAGGGATTGACAGGCATCCTATAGGGCATAGGAATGATGCTGGGAATGGCACTGATGTCCTCTTCAACCACTGACCTCCGTGCTGTGTGTTAGAAGGTACCCTGTCCTACGACTGCATCTTTGCATTCCAAGGAGTATATTCATCCCTACTTAGGCTATACTGGCTGAAAACTCTGTCCTGAAGCCCATGCTCCTGTTCCTATACTCCTTAAATTTTGCATTTTCTCCTTTCCATATTTTTTTTCCTGCAGAGCATGGGATTTCTCATAAGGGTTTCAATTTCATGTGCCTTAGTCATAGTCAAAACATAACGGGAGAAATTCAGGGTCAACACTAGGGGTTTGGTGTCCAGCTCCCATTGGAAGTCATTAGGAATAGTAATGTTACTCTACTTTTTATTATACTTTTGACCTTGGAGACTCACTTCTGTACTGGCCCTCATAACTGAATCAAAACTCACAAAGTGCACAGAGAAGCTCAAAGGAGTAAAATTGTCTTTCTTGAAACCTGAAGACCATCAGGGCAGTGTCTGATTATCATTGCACAGCAATGTGAATTGTCAGATTACATTCCATACTCTTTAAATAGCCAGCCATAGTATTTGACCTGATTACTGTCTGTGCAATGGATTTGACAGTCTAGACTAAACTATATGAAAAAAAGAAAAAAAAAAAAAAAAGAAAAAAAAAAGAAAAAAAAAAGAGAGAGAGAGAGAGAGATTTTCACATCTTTTAAACTTACCATTCTATTCATTTAATTAACTGAACCTGTTCTGATATAATGGAGCACATTACAAATCTGTCTCCCAGGAGACCCTGCAAGTTTTGCTGATATCCCAGTCACAGTCTGTTAGACTTCACCAAGAATGTGAAAATATTGGTATTTTGTCTTCAGATAGAGACAAAAAAATACTTTTCTTGAGACTTGCAACATTAAACAGATTACTTTCAATTTAATTTTGTATCTCATTGAAATCAGTGAGATATTTTTTTTTGTAATCATCAATGATCAATCATCAATGGTGCAATCAGACACAAATAATAGGAAGCAACATATAGAAATATTTTATGCAGATAGTGAAATGCTGGCTTTTTTTTTTTTTTTTTTTTTGGCCTGTGCAGAAATTTAGCTGCAACTCCCCACTAATGTGTTGGTCATGAGTCATGATTTTCCAACACATTGGCTCAAAATGTTCTAATAGAAGAAGAAAAAAAAAAATAATTCCAAACCAGTTTATTGCCATTGCTGTGAAATATGACTCTCACATGGCAAATAAGAGCTTGGCTATATAGAAGTGTTAATTTCATACTTAAATAAATAAATAAATAAATAAATAAATAGAAGAAAAACTGGATTTGATCTGTCATTATTATGCTGTCGCTTTAGCCTGAGAACTTTGTGTGGCATTTTTAAGTTACATCGACCACTTTCAGTGAGAGAGCCATCACCTCTTTTTTAGAAGGGATGTACATGCTCAGATAATTCTTTGACACCTTCTGTGTTGAGCAAAACATTTGGCCAGTGGAGATTAATCCACTCCAAGAAATGATGTCAGGTAATAAGTAATGTCTAGGCAGAAGGAAGGCATTTTCGAGCAGAGAGGGTTTTTTTTATATAACCTCGCTGCCAGGAATGGACACTTTTGGTTCCTCCCTTCTGCCCTACATCAAAGGATTTATATTATTTATTTTCTTAAACTTAAAGTTCAAGACCATTAAGGCACCACAGTTCATCTTTAAGATGAATTGCAAACCAACTGTGCAGTATTTCACATTAATGATTCGGTGCATACTGAACAGCTTGCACAGAAGCAGGATCAGTTCTCTCTTTGCTAAACACAGCAAAATAGTGTGATCTAGAATGCAATTAGCATTGTTAGAAAAGTACAATGATTATAGTTGTTTAAACTGTTAGTTACAAGTAACTTTGATCAAGAAATGTAAACTTCTCTAGGTCACAAATGAGTTGAACACAAATCACAACTCAAAGGAAATTATTTATTGCATATCCATCAGAATTCAAAGTAAAGGTCATCTGTAAACAGTTATCCAATGATCTAATGAACATTTAAAACTTCCACTATTTGAATTTTACAGAAGATTATATATATATATCACTAGGTAGTTTCCTTTTCCTGGAAAAGGTAATTTCTTTGCTAGGAAATATTTCAGCTTGCAATAAATTTCCTGTTTGGGCTAATAATGTTCACCAGTATTAGTTATTACAGCATGCATAACAGCTGAAATTAGTTTTTTAAATGAACAACGGTTAACAAATAACTTTTAGGATTTTTGATAGCACAAGACTGAACTCCTACAGCAAAGATTAATTTTGGAAGAGATGAAGGTTAATGCACAGATTCAGGCACCAAAACCAAAGTAGCATATGGATCTCAGGTGAATAGTATATGACCATTCATCTCCGCACTTTTCCAGGGCAGGACAAAATTTTGTTCCTGATTATACTTTCTTCAAGCTTTTCCTGGTGGCCTCTGTGGCCAGCTAAGCTGATTCTTTCTTCAAGTATAGATCTGGGCTGTGTGAGACTTCATTGAAGGCTCCATACCTGCATGCCCTACTCATGAATGGGATGCTCTAAAGGCAAACTTGTCCTTTGCACACATCAGCCTTTGGCAGATGAAGGTGCTATTCCCTGTACAAGAAGTGTTTTAAAATGAAAGTAACAATTTAAAACATCTTTAAAGAAAAATAAGAAAATGTTTTCTTCAGAGAAGACCGCATAGGAATGTAAAATAGTTTATGATTGCTAGATTATGTGCAAAACATAACTAAAACCAAATAATGGTTTCTCTACAAGTTATTTAAATCCTCTGGTGCCTGAATTGATTGCTTTTTTCATCACACTGCTTTAACCTTAATAGGTTTGCTTTTGTGTGATTATATCTTATAGCCTTTTAATTTGACTTTGCTAAGGTGCTGGGAAGCCCACGAACTGTTACCAGTATCTCTCGTATAGTCATTAGCAGCGCTCCACAACCCTCCTGACCCTGTCTCTGACTGCATTGCCCTTCTTAGACCAATCCTCTTAACATTCCTCTCACCTGAAACATATGTAAAACACTTCTGCTGAAAAGGGATTTAGAACCCTCTTCTGAACATGGCTTTCCTACAACAGGAGATGTAGAATCAGCTGAAGTTGCCTATACACTTTATCCAAAGCAGTGAGAGGTCTAACTTCTGTGAAGTCCACCAAAGAACTATTTAGAGCACTTGCAGCACTGCAGGTGTCCCAGGAAAGCACTCCCAAATGTGCTGCTGATCTGATGGCATTTAATATGCAGGAAACTTAATCTTTAAACACCCTTTCTGTTTTGACATGCACTTGCACAACCTCCCCTTCCCATGGGGATATATGAAGAGCCGGTGCAGAACCAGAGGCCACCTGAGCCTGCAACAGAGCAGTAACATGAGCACTGTTCAGAGCGAAGTCCAACCGTGATCGCCCACTTATCACCTGGGGAGCTGTCACTCTCCTCAAGCATAGTTGTCTGCAAAGTACTCCTGACAGTTTTAATTTCTCTAAGGGGTGTCTTAATTGGACAGTCTCTCCCTATCTCCTGTTGACTTTTATGAAGGACATTATCTTCTGCCTTATTTTTTAATGGAGTGGGAATCTCAGAAAATATAATGGGGGAAGGAAACCATTAAGCTAAAGAAAACATGAATATCCTTTATTATATAATTGGTTTCTTCAATAAATAAATAAAATAAATAAATAATAAAGGACAAGGACAAGTCCCACTAAAAACAGGTTTGAGGCAACTGAGCAGTAAACCAGCATAATCCTCATATACACTTCAATAGCTTCTCTGAACTTCTTGGTCATACACTGTCAACAGAGCTGATGATGAAGCAAGAAAGGCAGCAAAGGGTTTGCTGTGCAAGGCAAAATGAGAAGGCATCATATACATGAAAGTTTGGGTGATTTGGAAAAGATCCAGCGGAGTGGAACAGGTTTCAGTAACCAGAATAAAGGTATATAGATCCTATATAAAATAAATACTACTGAGTCTCATCTCCCTCCTGTCCCAGAGGATCAAAGATACCACCAAGGGATACACTGAAAACAGGCACAGATAAGTAGTTGAATTCTTCACGGGGCTCAATTAGCTATTTAAGAAATTGCAATAATTATATTCCCTCTCTCCCATCCTTTTGTCTGCTTCATCTCAGAAGTCACGTATTGTCCTCTTTATCGTGTTTCACTTGCTCAGTCAGTCCTTGTTTCTCCTGGGGAGCCCAAGAAAGGCAGTTTTACACGGGAAGGGTGCTAAGTCTGAACAAAATACGATCACAGACCATTACTGTGGAAGTGAAGATTTTCTTTCTACAGCCAGAGGGTCAGAAAAAAAAACATGAGCATTGGAGCTTATTTCTTGCTAGTTAGTTCTGCGTTTGTGCTCCTCACCCTGGAATACCTGCCAAGAGCGCACCCCAAAAGGAGTGGCTGCATTTCATGAGATCCTCATTTTAGATCATGAGTAAATTCTCTTAATCTGTGATTTCACACCCATTTACTCTGGAGAATAAATGTTCCAAAAATGCAAGGGACTAAAAAAACATCATAGATGAATGGTAAAAACCAGCACAAGTAGCAGACATGCTTAAGTATACATGGAGTTATAACCTCTGAGGGTTTTCAGATGTTTCAGCAGAAGATAGGCTGGAAGGGATTGAGGAAAAGATAAGGAGCAATACAAAACTGGTCATTAAAGAAGTCGTTACATACTTAATACCAACTTTTGTCAGATTCAAACTGTTACAGAGGAGAAAAAACATTATCCTGTCACACTGCATAGTCCTAACTAAATATAAATCCTGACAGTAAGAGATCCTGCCTGAAAATATTGGGAGCTGTAATTCTTGGATCATCTGAAGAATAGCACGAGAAATTCTGGATTTGAAGCATCTTTTCATGATGTCTGCTTGATTTTAGATGTGAAGAAAATCTACTTATCAGTTTGGATTCCCTGATCTCTCTGTAGGTTTGGAATTTGCGAAAAGGCTCACCCATCCACAGCCTGTAGTTCTTTCTTTACAACAAAACTCCCCCTTCATAAAGGAGTGTGAGTCCACCAAAAATACAGTAAAAACGTCAGTCCATTCTACAGATACTGTACGATGTAAGCACCATTTGCTTTCTGGCCCTGGGAATACAGTTGACTGAACAAACCTTTAAATCTCTTACCTAAATCTGCTGCAGTCCCTTGGAGGTAGTCCATGAATTTTAGTGGATGTTGGTTCGGCTTCTAAGGGACTAATTTCCAAAGCAGTAAATGATGCAGTCCTGATTTCTGTGGAAAAATAAGCTACCCAGGTAGATGAGAGCTATTTTGTTATATGACCAGAGGTCTGCATACTGCATTGATCCACAGTAACAAGGGGGTTCTAGGAGGAAAGAAGAGGGAGCTACTAGCTTTGCCTTGCCAACCGTAATTGTAGATTAAGTATTCCAACCTGATTTTTATGATATCTTGGGCCAAGTCCGGCAATCCTTGCCTCATTAGCATTCAGCCAGACCTCTCGCTGAACTCAGAGAAAGTTCTAAATAAGAAAATGCAAAATCAGAGTGGAGATCAAATTGCCTTTTAACCGCATTTTCTTATTGAAATCAACTCCACACATTGCTTATGTGACAGATGGCATTTGGCAGTAGTGTCAGCACACAGCAGGCAAGATAGCTGGAAGATTGCATGGCACATTCCTGCCTTCCTCAGTCATTCATGCGTGGGGGACAGATGTGTTTGCAATGAAACTGAAAAAGACCTCTGTACCAAAGGCAGAAGATTTGGCCCTGGGTACAGGCTGCAGGATTCAACCTGTCAATCCCTCTTCTTTTGCTTCAGGGTTTTGTGAAGACATCACCTGTTAGAGCCAACAGATGGCAAATTTTATTATTTCAATTTGTCTTATATTTCAACATCCCCTTAACTTTTTAATTTGACTGCTCTAATAAAATAATCAAATTTTAGGAAGCTTGTTTTTCTGCTGGGTCGGCAAATACTACAGATATCAAAATGTAATACAAAGGCAAATACTCAGGATCATCAAGACACCGTGTATCCATAGTGATTCATTTATAATGCATTTAAGTTCTGGTGCTTTAGGCTAGTTTAACTGTTCAAACACATTAGGAAGAGTGCATCAGATAACTCCATCTTGGGAACAGAGAGATATTTCAGAAAGTGATGTGTTCAGAGAGTTTAAAAAGCACAATGTGTTGTCATGAACAGTTTTTACAGGTAATCTGAGATTTAGGCATCCTGGCGGCAAAGCTAATTTAGTTTTCCAACCATTTTGTCATATTTACTGTTTAAATTTCCTGGGAAAAAAAAAAAAAAAAAAAAAGAAGAATTTGAGGGGGGAATATTTCTTGCTAAGGCCAGTGTTTTCCACTGTCTTTCATGCAAAATAAATAGCTGGACTGCACAAGTAATAAATCTTTGACTTACTGTAGTGTTCTCTGCCAAATAATAATAATAATAATATTAATAATAATAATAATAATAATATTAATAATAATAATAATAAAATGAATATTGTCTTCTAGTAAATTTTGCTCCCTTCTTTTAGTGGCAATGTTTATTAACATGCTGTAAACCCAGATGGACCCAAGCAGAACTTAATACTGTCTGACAAGCTGTTCTCACTAAAACTGGTTAATGTCACCTTTGCTTAGCTCAGATGCTTTAACTTCGCTTGCCCCTTAGCCCATTATGTCAAAGAGGTAACAATAATGCTTCAGAAAGAAAAACTAACTTTATTTCAGTGCTCACGTGGAAGAAATGTAATACAACAAGCAAAACCAGTTCATTTTCTATACAGAGTATAAAGCAGAAAATCTTTTTTATTTTATTTTTTTTCAGCAAAACTGCATATTGGATAGACTACCTAATCCGACAGCATTTATTCTAGGAAGACTACCTACAGGGCTGAAAATCCCTAATGCACAGGACAAGTCACGTACAATTATATCTTCTAAATGATGCTGGAAAGCCTTTTCCAGGTGCAATGAAATCCTCTATTTCTCTCACATAAGATTCCTTGACAGATGTGTAAGGAAATTGCAATTAAAGACAGCCAAAAGTGTCCTAACTCACTAGTCTTGACTGTATTGTCTTCATATAAAATAGAGGGGAAAAAAGGAAGAAATTAGAAAAGTAGTGGGTGGACAATAGATACTATGAACCCTAGTTCATAAGGTTCACTAAGACCCTAGTCTTGACATCAGGAGGGGGTTCTTCACAGAGAGGGTGGTTGCACACTGGAACAGGCTCCCCAGGGAAGTGGTCACTGCACCGAGCCTGTCTGAATTTAAGAAGAGATTGGACTGTGCACTTAGTCACATGGTCTGAACTTTTGGGTAGACCTGTGCGGTGTCAAGAGTTGGACTTGATGATCCTTAAGGGTCCCTTCCAACTCAGGATATTCTATGATTTTATGATTCTAGTTTCTAATTTTTTTCTGCATTGCCTGGTGGGGAGGGCTTTCAAAGAGCATTTCTCCACTAAAAATGGTCCATATTTTATGACATGGTCTACTGTAAAGAACTGAAACAGATTGTAAGGTAAAAAAAATATTTTACAAATGAGCATACTAGGCCTCCCATGCTTTGCATGGATAATTTAATTATTAATAAATTGCAAAAGTAAGTAATTACTATGATAATTAAGTCACTGTAGTAATCTGGAAAATTAAATTAATATTCAAGTCAGTTGCACCCAAAGTGAGGCATCCTAAGTTTGCTACAGATTTAAAGCCTATACTAAATACTTTTTTTTGTTGTTCTTATTTCCACTATTATACTACCTTTTTTTAAAGAAAAACATAATTTAAAACCATTAGAGGTGGTGTTTAACCAGAGACTCCATTATCTTCCAACAAAATAGTATTTCAACTTGTTACAGGAAAAACATAAATAAAATTTCTGTCCAATCTTATGTTGCCTTTTCAGAAATATATTACAAATACTGTATTCTATCTGTGCAGCATATTTCCTCCATATTTCTATGTGAGGTTATTTTCTTACCTATCTTATGCCTGGAGTTGGGCTGAGCAGAGATCTGAGGCTGTGATAATGAGGTAAAATTCGGAAGGAAGCAAAGGGCACCTTTAGACGCTTTTATAACCTATTTTCCATATCATCATGGGAAGAGAGAAATTTCTTTTTGGGGGGCTTTTCCACATTTGAAATTCATTGTTGTGACCTGCTTATTGGTAGAACACTTCGCTAACTCACATTATTAACAGTTTGAGGTGAATTAATAGCATATATGCATTAGAGGTGAAATTAATCATTTGCCTTTGTGGTAGGAATTTCTCAGAATGTCTTTTTTGCTTAACCCACTTTTCTGAGGTTTCTCTTCAGTTTTCTCAGGGGCTTAGAGAAGGTGAAAGTCTGTTTCAAATAGGTCAAATACCTTTATTCTCTCCATTACTATTTTTAAACTTGCTTCTTTACAATTTTACATAAATAGCCCTGGCAGATGATAATATTTTTTTCTTTCTATCAGAAGCTTTCTTCTGTGAGGTTGTGCCTGTAACCAAGAAAAGTTACCAAGTTAATATCCATGTTTACTCCTGAAGCTGTTACATGAGTAAACATTCATAGCACTGTATGACTGTGATGTATATACATGAAAAATTATGAACTTCAGTTAAATAACAGAATACGCATATATATATAAATATAATATATATAAATAACATAATAAATAACAGAATATGCATATAATATATATATAAATTTTAAGGGCACAGCTCAGAAAAGCCTAATTCTTAAAGATCACCAAGCTTCCTATCTCTGTGAAAAGATATAACTTGGTGAAATAAAACAATATTTTTGTGAACAAATCCTTGCTCATGATGTTCTAACAGTAAAGGCTTAAATGCTTCAAAACCAAATTATTTTTAACAAGGCTTTTATATGCTTACACTGCTCCAAGAAATAAGCCTGCACTGGGATCTCAGCTTGTTTGGTTGCTTCCAGCGCCAAAACTCATTTCTCCTGAGCCAGCTGCACATTGCAGTGTAGATTGCACTGAAGGTAATAAGGAGAGATGAAGGAAAAGAAGCAGTTTTATGATTTGTTTTTATAGCTAGCAATAATATCCATTATGCAGAAGCCCTTCTGAAGCATCCTGAATAAAATGTCCCTACATATTTTAATTTCCTTAGCTAGGAGTTTTCCAAAATAATATTTTTTCCCCCAAAGGTAAGATCATATCTGTGATATCTTCTGACTCTTTGTGAAATTTGTCCTGCTTTTTTCTAAAAACAGACGACATTAACAGTTGCCAGTTTGTTTGCCTCCTGACCAAATATGCCGGGATTTAACACAGAATCATAGAATTGCTTGGGTTTGAAGAGACCTTAAAGATCACCTAACTCCAACCCCCCTGCCATGAAGGTTGCCACCCACTTGATCAGGTTGTCTAGGACCTCATCCAACCTGGTCTTGAACACCTCCAGGGATGAGGCATCCACAACCTCTCTGGGCAACCTGTGCCAGTGCCTCACTACCCTGGTGGTCCCAGGACAGACCCCTGAGGGACACTAGTCACCAGCCTCCACCTGGACAGAGAGCCATTGACCACCACTCTCTAGGCATGACCTTCAAGCCAGTCCTTATCCACTGAATGGTCCACCCTTCAAATCCATCTCTCTCCAATTTAGAGATCAGGATGTCATGTGGAACCATATCACAGGTTTTACAGAAGTCTAGGTAGATGTCATTGGTCGGTCTTCCCTTGTCAACTGGTGCAGTCACTCCATCATAGAAGGCCACCAGACTGGTCAGGCACAATTTGTTTTTGGGAAAGTCATGCTGGCTGTCTCAGATCATCTTCTTTTTCTGCATGTGCGTTACCATTGCTTCCAGGAGTATCTTTTCCATGATTTATGACCTGACATTTGCAGTATATTTGCAACCTTGAAACTAACAGTTTCTATTAATGATTTCATAAAAGACAAAAATCTCAAAAAGTGGTTATGTGCATTTTTCAAAAAGTAATGAAAAAAATAGTAAAGAAAGTCAGAGCACAGTTGAATTCTATAAAAAATGCATTTTAGAGCCTTCCCTCAACATACTTTCCTGTAATAAATACAATTTTATGACCAAAGAAACTTTATCATTCTAGTCATTTGGTTTGCTCTTGTGAGACATTTAGATGAAAATTCCTAGAATCTCTCAACTGTTAATGAAACAAGGCACAAAACCCTGTAAGCATGCAAGTTAGTCCATTTTCAGACATTAAGTATAAAAATACTTATTTACATTGAATAAAGGTTCCATTAAGATTTTAATGACCTAACCAGTAAGACCAAATTATGACAGTATATTTAGATGTTTTTGTGATGATACTGAAGCTGTTTCACTGCAGAAGCGAAGCAGCAGAAGACTCAAGAGATTTTGTATCTTTATTTCATTCTCAATAACACAAGCAGCAAGACAGTAAAAATTTCATGAGGGCCATGGGATAAAGAAGATAACTGTGAGTTGAACCAGGTGAGAGAACAAGTTTGTTCCAAGATTCACCAAAATTTCACTTCTCAAGTGTCCATGTCACCAAAGCTTTTGCCTAAGACCCTTGTAGGGGAGCTCTGTGGAAAGGTTAGTGATTGAGTGGATTTGGAGATTCTGTTTTCACAAATTTCTACATCATTGCTGAGATGCTATAAAGAATCCTTCTGCCAAAGATGTTGCCTTTCTGTGAGTAAAGACTTGGAATTTTTTTTCCAGGGCTGTCAGTCCAGGGCTTTCCGTGAACATGGCATGTGATTGCTTTTCAATAACAAATAATTGAATTTGGTTTTCACCAAAATTCTCATATTACCCTTAATATATCTTTAAACACAAACCTAGTGGTTGACTCTTCCCTTCTTCCTAGCTTCCACTCTTCTGGAGTGGTAGCCACATGTAGGTATGAGAAAAAGGACTGTCATGAGGACAGCTTCCAGATAATAGCAGTCATGCTCAGGGTCTGAACTTAGGCTGAAAAAGCTGGATGAACTATTTTCTAATCAGAGAGTAAATTATTAAGCAGACATAGGTTAATTATTTTTTTTTCTACTAGCATACTGTAGCCATTTTTTTTCATCCTATATGGAGAGATTAAAAAACATAAAGAGGCAAAAACAGAAAGCTGTAATCTCTGAATTGCTTGTTGTGTCCAATTAACAGATGTTATAATACAGAGAGGTCTTCCTTCACTTAGTTTTAGGGAAGAAAGAATCCCACACACCCAAATATGAGGCAGCAACACTGATTTGAAGGAGCAGAACCTAGTCTGATTGTATGGGGAAAGAAACATTTTGGAGGTGGCTGGAGATGTGGATCCAAACAATTTACTAAGATCTACTGCATTCAAGTGATAAAATAAATTTGAGGGATAAATTTGAGGGCAAGTTCATTTGTTCTCATTTCCCTTAGGTGAAGATTAAATCCAGTAACCAGAAGGGAAATGAAAGCAGGATGTGTATCATTATCACAGATAATAAAATATTAGGTTGTTGCAGTGAAGAATGCAGCTTCTGAAAACTCCTAAGCATAGCTATAAAACCTCTAGTTTGCTCTCAGGCCTATTTTGCAAAGGAGACTGTCACATGAATGATTAGAGACTGGGCTGTAGCATAATATGAATTCTGAAAGTGTAGCTGAATTTATGACTGTAGGGCGCCATTTTGGGAAGGAAAAAAAAAAAAAAAAAAAAAAAGAAAAGATTCAGCCATCTTGCTAGATACCAGCCAAACACATCCCTGTATTACTCTATTGACTTAACCCTCAACACATATTTAACTCACTGATTTTAATGAGGCTGAATTTCTTTTCTTCTGGAATATTTATTGCTGCAGTCATCATCTGAGGACCAGGAATGTTCCCAGTGTTGGGAACAGAACAAGACATTTTATGTTCAGCCAGGGTGACTCTGTTTATGTTGGTCACTCACTGAGTGGGCTCATGTCTACTTTTTATTGCATTCAGAAGCTTAGTTCCTTAGGAACTGTGGCTAAAGTGAGAGCTTTAAGAGACATTCCCAGTCATTTATAAAGTGTGAATGATCACAGCTGTCATCAACAAAGTGGGAGGGGAACAAGTCTAGTATCAAGGATGTGTGATCTCATGCTTTGGTCTTTTAGCGGGTAGCCTGTGGGAGTTGGGAAAGATAAAAACAAAGGGCATGGGTCTGGTTAAGTCAGAGCACTGTCATATAAGTTAGTCATCATATCAGATACCCAGTTGGATACTTCAGACTCTTTTCATCAGATTTCATGTCAGGAAGCATTAAACAGCTCTGACTGAATAGGATTTAAAACATTTTAATGTTTCTCTGCAGATACAGGTCCAGTTTGTTTGTTGGGATAGTGTAGAAGTATCCAACATACAAGAGTCTGCAACAGCCGCTGGTGTTGGTGGTGATGGAAGAGGTTGCTTAGAGAAGCTGTGGATGCCCCATCCCTGGAAGTGTTTAAGGACAGGTTGGATGGGCCCTGAGCAACCTGTTCTAGTGGGTGAGTTCCCTACACATGGCAAAGGGTTTGGAATTAAATGATCTTCAAGGTCCCTTCCATCCCAAACCGTTCTAGGATTCCATGATGCTAACTCGTTCAACACTTTCCTTACTTTTAGTAAGTGAAGGACTGAAATGTTCTCGTATAACTACTTTGAGAGTATTCTCTGAGGTGAGTGAATTGAGGTTTAATTACTCTGATTGAACAATCTAATGATTGATCCTAGTCATAATCTCCTGGAAACAATATGATAACTCACAACCTACAGGGAACAAAAAACAGTCTAACTAGCCACCTTATAAATGTTTAAGAAAATTGCTCCAATTGATTTATTTGTGAGGACTAAAAGCTCTTTTCTTCTGTGTAATGGAGAGAAGTAGGCTGAAGAAATGCTGCTAACATCCTGCTCTTGCCCTGGGCCAAGTCATGTCTACACAATCATAAATCAGTGCTCTGGGTATAGATCAATGTGAAATCAAATAAATGGACCAGATTCTTCTCAAGTGTATCAAAGATGACCTGTAAAAAATTAGAACAATGAGCCTGTATTATTAAATAGTCTGCATTCTAAAGAAGACAACAAATATTATATTTCATAGAAAATCCTTTCAAAAATTTATTATTTATGGAGAATTCATAAAATATTGAAACAGTTCTCTTTCCTCATACTCCTCACTTTTTGTTTTCCTGTTTGAACCACAGAAGATATATATATATATGATATAATATATATAATCCATGAAAGCACATATACAGAGAGTGTTTCAAACAGGAAGTATTACTCCATTTGTTTGTGTACTCAAAATAAATTTGAAACGAGGGACGCAAAACACTTTTGAAAATTCAAGGCTTTCTTTGTTACATAAATTTCATAAGAAGTCCAAATAAGAGTCATGGAAATTTTATATTTGGCAAAATACTCTTTTCTGAGATTAAATGTTTTATTGGGAAGATGGTGAATCATCTTTAACGTTTTGTAAGATGTTGACCTCGTTGGTGATACTACACATACAGTGCAGTTTAAGTGCAAACAAACTAAAGTTAACCACATCTGGTTATTATCACTCCTAGTGGGTACTCAACATATTTAAAAAGAGCTAACACTGTTAACTTGTTAATTAGTGAAAAAGTAGCAATAAAGCTGTCTGCTTAAGAAGACATAACAGGGCTAATGATCTCTGTGCACTGAATTCCTGAAATCTGGACTCATGAGCCTTTACTGCATTGGTCCTACTCATTTTGTATTCCAGGGTTGGTCTTTAGACCCAGCTACTCCATATAGCCTGCAGTGTTCACAACTGAACAGTTTTCTTTTGATTTGAATGGTTTAAACAACTTACCAAGTGGATGTACAAATGGATGAAAAAGATTTCAGAATAAGTATAATTGGAACTAAACACTATCTGCTTCTGAGCCTGAACTCACTTCTGCGCATGTAGCTTTTTCTACCTTCCAAGAAAGGATCCATTTCCATGGCTTATATTTTCTTTATAAAGTACAGTGGTCAAAATAAATCTTTATATTTCATTATTCCTTAAGGATGCACAGTAGCCTTTACAACAACTGTGAAAGAGGACAGAAATAGAATTCTTCATGTTACACAGTGGTGGTTTTTTATTATTATTATTTTTTATTCTCAGCATCTCTGAAGTCCCCTTTTTAACCTTGATAATGTCCTTGCTTCCTCTGTCACTTAAGACTATCACTTCTATTACTATGTTGCAATAATAGAATAGCCCATGGGCTCACAACACTTTAAAAGAATTGTGCCCCTATCCTGGTACAAAGCCAATGGAAAGCAGCTGTGTTGTTAGCCTGTTATTTGATTGTTTCCTAGCAAGGCTTTCTGAACCTAAGTTGCTTTGGAAATAATTTAAAACAGCATTATATGTGTCAGTACTCATTAGAAAGTTGTTTAGTTTATGGCTGAAATATATGGTGTTGATAGATTTAGAAAGAGTCCAAATCATTACGCAATGCTTTTCAACATAATGAATGAAGAATCTGTTCAACTGAATTACTTCCTCAAGCCAACAGATTTCTCTAATTTTCACTTGAATTCCACCATCATTGTCTATATGTCTTTAAACTCTTCTACAGATATTTCCTGCCTCAAAGAAAAAATGTTTCCTAAAATTCCCTTTAAAAATCACATACCTGATGAAGTGTTGCATTTCAAGTGATTGACTGTTGTCTCAGATCAGATTTTCACTGTGAATAATAAATTCCCGAAGGAGATGTAACTCAAATATTATGACTGTCAATTTAAAGTTTATTTGCTGGAGGTCTATGACAGATAGAGCTATATCTCACATGATACTGAAATTCTGTAACTAATTTTAAATTAAAAAAAAATCAAAGCTGTTTTAAACATCAATGACTTTTTGTCTTTTTTTGTTGTTGTTAACTTTTTTGTTCTCTCTCTCTTTTTTTTTTTTTTTTTTTTTTTTTTTTTACTGCTTTCTATGGGGGGGAAATCATGATTTTTCAATAGTGTGCTTTTAAAAATAATTGTTGATTTGCCTTGAGCAGCTTTGCATTTTAGGGTTATACCGTAGTAACTGTGTTTGGATCCTTCCTGCTGTAGTTCTGGGTGCTAGTTATTTATGAGATGAAGCTAACACTATGGAGGGATAGAAAAGTTCCCAGTCTGACCCTGATCCAACATAAATCAAAAGTAACTTCTGCTAAAGCTCATTATGAAATAAGTGAAACAGAGAGCAGACCTAAGCCCAGTATGACTCTTTCTAAACAATGCATTGTGCTGGGGTATGGAAGCACTTTTAATGGCTTTGGATAACCATTCATCTGAACAGTGTGATTCATGGCTCTGTCAAATGTGGTGCCATGCCATCCTTCCCCAAATTTATTTCTATTTTGCTTTTTTTTTTTTTTTTTTTTTTTTATAAAGACCAATGTAGCATTTTAATGGAAATTGGCTTATGAGTAAGAAAGGAAAGTTGTTTTCTGAGAGGATATTTAAGGGAAAGTTAAGGACAAAGTATTGTCTGAGTAAGCAAGTTCAGCCTACACTGGATATAAATGAGAGCTGTCCTTGGGTAAAGATGAATTTATTTAAGAGCTCACATGGTCTGGAGCCTGCACTCACTTGCACCTACCTGTCTTTTGGATAATTTGTTAGTGCAGATCAAGAAAATGTTTTATATTCCAGACTTGCTGTCTTTTAAAATTCTCTGAAGGAAGGAGAGGTTCTCCGTAACAGCCAGAAAACAGGGAATTTGGCTAACACATGTTACTGCCTTGAAGTCTAGTCTGCCTGCTTTGGAAGAGGAAAAGGATTTTCTCCTGATAGGATTATTGTAGAAAGATGTTCTAAGATTCATATCTAGTCTCTAATTTCTAATATAATCACAAGACTTGTCCTAGATTACAGATATTTTCTTTTCAAAAAACAATGTTCCTTTGAAACCGATGCAGTTCCCAAAAGGTGTGTTTTTGATATAAAGACATATTGTCTGAAAATTGCTGAACAGCCTTAGTTTAGAGGAACAAGTCAGAAACAACCCTTTCCACAGGAGATGGGATTTTAACATCCTCATTAACAATTTGGATGTTGGGACAGAGTGTACCCTCATCAGGTTTGCAGATGACACAGAATTAGGAGGAGTGGCCAATATGCCAAAGTATCATGCACCCATTCAATTGGGCTTGGATAGGCTAGAGAAATGGGCTGACAGAAAACTCATGGAATTCAACAAGGAGAAGTGCAAAGTTCTGCATCTGGGGAAGAAAAACTTCATGTACCAGGACATGCTGAGGGCCACCCAGCTGGAAAGCAGCTTTGAAGAAAATATCCTGGGGGTCCTGGTTGACATACAATTATAGAATCATTATAGAATGGTTTGAGTTGGAAGGAAACTTGAAGACCACCTAGTTTCAACCCCCCTGCCATAGGCAGGGACACCTCCCACCAGACCAGGTTGCCCAAAGCCCCATCCAGCCTGGCCTTGAACACTGCCAGGGATGGGGCGTCCACAGCTTCTCTGGGCAACCTGTTCCAGTGCCTCATCACCCTATGAATGAAGAATTTGTTCCTGTTATCCAATCTAAATCTAACCTCTTTCTTTTTAAAACCATTATGCCTTGTTCTATCACTACACTCTCTGATAAAGAGTCCCTCTCTAGCTTTTCTGTGGACTCCCTTTAGGGAGTCTCTTCTTCCTATACCTGTCTTCATAAGAGAGGTACTCCATCCCTCTGATCATCTTCATGTTCCTCCTCTGAACCCATTATAACACATCTGTCTTTCTTATTCCATACCTGAAAACGGTACTGCAGGGAGGGTCTCACAAGAGCAGAGTAGAGGGGGACAATCACTTCCCTTGACCTGCTGGCTACACTTCTTTTGATGCATCCCAGGATACAGTTGGCTTTCTGGGCTGCAAGGGCACATTGCCAGCTCACACTGAGTCTCTCATCAACCAAAATCCCAAAGTCCTTTTCCTCAGGGCCACTTTCAATCTATTCTCCACCCAGCCTATATTTGTGCTTGGGATTGCTCCAATCCAGATGCAGGGCCTTGCTTGCACTTGGCCATGTTGAACTTCATGCAGTTTACCTGGGCCCATCTCTCAAGCCTGTCAAGGAAGGACATCTTTTCCCTCTTCCGTGTCAACCACAGTACTCACCTTAGTGTCATTTGCAGACTTGATGGTGCATTCAATCCCACTGTCCATGTCACCAAAAAAGATGTTAAAGTTGACATCAAGTTGACATCAAGTTGAATGTAAGCCAGCAATGTGCTCTTGCTGGAAAGAAGGCTAATGGATCCTGGACTGCATTTGCCAAAATATTGCCAAGAAATCAAGGAAGGTGGTCCTTCCTCACTACTCAGTACTCGTGAGGCTACATCTGGAGTACTACCTCCAGCTCAGGGCTTCTCAGTACCCAAGAGACATGGGGCTACTGTAGATAGTCCAACGTAGGGCCACTAAGATGATTAAAAGACTGGAGCATCTCTTCTATGAACAAAGGTTGAAGTAGCTGAGACTGTTCATCCTGGAGAAGAGTAGACTCAGGGAGGATCTTATCAAGGTAAATAAATTCCTCTAGGGAGGGTGCAATGAGGACAGAGACAGGATCTCTTCAGGTATTCCCAGTGCCAGGACAAGAGGCAATGGGCACAAACTGGAACACAAGAAGTTCTGTCTGAACATCAAGAAGCACTTTACTGTGCAAGTGACATAACCCCTGCCCAGGCTGTCCAGATTGTGGAGTCTGTTGTTGGAGAAAGTCAAAATTTGTCAGAACATGGTCCTGGGAAACCTGCTCTAGGTGACCCTTCTGGAGCAGAATGGTTGGACTAGATGACCTCTTGAGATTCACTCCAACTTCAACCATCTTGTGATTCTGTGGTTCTGTGAGACCTGAATGACTGCTGGGTCAGGAACAGTCAGATCAAAGCAAATCACAGAATCACAGAATCACCTAGGTTGGAAGAGACCTCCAAGATCACCTAGTCCAACCTCTGACCTAACACTAACCAGTCCTCCACTAAACCGTATCACTAAGCTCTACATCTAAATGTCTTTTAAAGACCTCCAGAGATGGTGACTGAACCACTTCCCTGGGCAGCCTATTCCAATGCCTAACAGCCCTTTCAGTAAAGAAGTTCATCCTAATATCCAACCTAAACCTCCCCTGGCACAACTTTAGTCCATTACCCCTCGTCCTGTCACCAGACATGTGGGAGAATAGACCAACCCCCACCTTGCTACAGCCTCCTTTAAGGTATCTCTAGAATGCAATAAGGTCGCCCCTGAGTCTCCTTTTCTCCAGGCTGAACAATCCCAGCTCCCTCAGCCACTCCTCGTAGGACTTGTTCTCCAGGCCCCTCACCAGCTTCGTCGCCCTTCTCTTGACTCGCTCAAGCACCTCTATGTCCTTCTTATAAGAAAGGGCCTAAAACTAGAGGTGCAGCCTCATCAGAGCCGAGTACAGGGGGACAATCACTTCCCTGGTCCTGCTGGACACACAGTTTCTGATACAAGCCAGGATGCCATTGGCCTTCTTGGCCACCTGAGCACACTGCTGGCTCATATTCAGCCGACTATCAACCAATACTCCCAGGTCCTTCTCTGCCAGGCAGCTCTGCTAATTCTTCAGTTTCCTTTATCCAGGTACTTCTACACGGTTCAAGATAACAGAGGAATATGCCATTCAGTCATAAGTAGTTACAATTTACAGGACAGCATTTCACTCAGCAGAAGGTACAGTCAACTAAATTTACAGAACCGAATTTAGACAAGCTCTCTATTCATGCAAAAACTTGCTGTTTGATCAGTTTCAAATTTCATGTTATAGAACTATCTCAAATGAATGGTAGTATTAGCTTCTAATTCTCAGAAATATTTCTATAAACACATTATGGGTTGCATCTATGAATGATTCAGTTTGGAGCTAAATAAAAATGTTTGCAGAAAGTTTCTGCTTTTCTCAAAAACCTTATATTTTCAACAGGAAACTAGTGGTTTATTAGAAGTTGTGTTTTGTTTGTTTGTTTTTTCTTTATTTGTGTTTTGAATTTTTAAAACTGCTTAAAGTGTTGGTGAAAACCACCAAAAGGAAAATGTGTCTATTTTCTTACTATCTTAATGAGTCACTATAGAGACACTTGGAGCATAGTTCCTTTCCTCCAAATTTCAGTCATATGAGCTAGTCAACAACAATCTTTTAGTGGGCAATAGAGAGAGATTATTTCCTCTACAGTTCATCCCATCTAGAGACAGCTTAAAGAAAATGGTGTGACTCACACGATGGAAGCAGTTTATGCAGTTGATAGAACTAATCTAGGTGACTTGTAAAACGGACTCCAAATTTTTAAATTGTGTAATTGAGTAAGTGAAGCAAATCTCATTCATAAGCTAGTATATTTAAAGTATGGAGGACATTAGTTATGCTTCAGAGAGACCTTTCCATGGTTTAATTATATTTATTTTCAAAGGAAAAGTAAGTCAGTACAGATTATTATGGGATAGTCTTTGTAGTGAAAGTTTGCCCCCAACCTTCCTTCTTTTGTCTGCCTCCAAAGAGAACAGCAGTAAAATTTTGGTTGCAGTCATAACAGGTGCTAAACGTGTATAAAGTCAGTATGGCTCTGTATATAAAAAGACTTGCAGCATTATAATCAGTAAACATCAATATACATTTTTTTTTACTTTTTTTTTTTTCTTGAGCTATGCAAGGTAATGGTGAATTTGTAAATCTTCTGCTATCCTCATACAGCATAATGTCTTCTATGCTTCTAGTCACTCTTAATAGAGGAGCTAGAAAATGCTCTACACACCAGTGAACAGTATCCGTTCAAGCACATTTCTGCTTTTACAATAATGCAACGCTCTTTGCCTCTTAGACAGTATTAACATCTCATAAGCATTGCAACCATCAGTTCTCACCCAAAGCTCGCTGTGTAGCCTTATAGTCCATGCTGAGGTCAAACAGTCCCTGGAGAGTCTTCAGCTGAAGCAGCCACATAAGCCAAGCTGTGCCCATAAGAACAGGTCGGCAACCTGGTAATGGAAAAGGGCAGTCTGATGGTGTAAGGGCCATATGAATATCCACTTAAAAACAGAGAAGGGTACTTTTACATGGTTGTGTGGTGTAAGACAGAAAGGTGGAAACTGCTACTTCTAAACATTCGGCTTACAGGGCCCATACCTCAACACCTGAAAATGAAGAGGAACCTATGAAAGGGAGTAGAGGTTTCTCCAGTAAATGCCCAGAGGAACAGCCTTTCCATTTGTGCAGTACAACCACTTATCCATTTATCCGTAACTTGTATCTTGCTCACCCTATAGTTTTCACAGTCTTCTGTGGGAGACAGGGGTAGAAGAAGAGAAATTCTTTGCTAATGACTGAAAACTGCCTGGCATGTCCCACAAATTCCTCCTTTTCCCAACTTCCTCTCTTCTTTATTAACACCAAAGAAAGCCCAGTTGTATTAACTCAGCTATGCATATGAAATTGTCCATCATGTTCTCACATGCTTTTTTTTTTTTTTTTTTTTTGTGGAGAAAGGAGTGTAAAAATAGCCTGGCTCTAAGCTGTTGCTGTAAACAGCCTCGTAAAATGCAGACTGCTTGCAAAGCAGTGCAGAGTGGTCTGTGCAGCTGTGATGCCTGTGTTGTGCCTGCATTGACTGAGGGATTGTAGAAGAGAAGCCACTCTATCACTTCACTATAAACACTCCTTTTTCCCATACCATCCACTGCCATGTTTAAGGGCTACACATGGGTTTTGTTTTCATTGTGTACAAGCTGCATTATTTCATGGGCTATGCAGCACTGGCATTAATGGGTCTGCTCATATTGACAGCAAATCTAAAATGTGCCATTTTTTACCAACTAGATCTGTGAGGTAAATCTAACTGGAGATACTTTAAAAGTAAACTCCAAACAAGTTCTTTCCATACTCTTGGAACTCTATTTAATGTGATGAATGGATATTCTTAATACTTTAATTCTCATCAATGGTTCCACAGCAATTTTTAAAGCATCATCCAAAAAAAATTTACTTTTTTTTTCAAAAAAAAAAAAAAAAAAAGATTTTTAAAACTGTTCCCTTTCCTCCATTTTCATTTGACTCTTCAGAGATGTTTCTCCACAGATTTTTCCAGATCTCTATCTTTCAGTTTCAGAAAACACTGTGTCAATCTCAATTTTTTAACAAAAAATAAAAATATTACAATGTGGGAGAACTTTTCACTCCTTCATAAAACAACTTAATTTCATCTTTATTGCTGCAGAAAAGCAAAGAATTTAGTAATTCAATTTTCTCTTGCATGCAGTAGAAAGGTACTTAAAAACAAGTAAACAAACAAACAAACAAACAAAAAAGAACTCATGCTTTTAAAGTACTTCTAGCATCTAAAATGCAATATCTGTAATCTAAAGCTAATCCTTTAGTAAACATTTTTATTGGGAAATATAACATCATGGCCAACATAGAAAGATAGAAAGAGAATCTTTAATTTCTGTAACCTGACCCTTCTCTGTAGACAATTCTTCTTGAGACTTCCCTTGCCCATTTTCAAATATTTCATAGTTCTTTTACATGACAGATCATGTCCACTTTCAGACTGCTGAATGATATTCAAAGTGCAATTTTCATCATAGTTTTAGTCTCAAGGTTTTTGTTTATATCAGGGAGATCTCTTTTTCATACTATACACACATCTGTAGACTATTATGACCCTTGCTTTTCAGTTTTTGCCAAATACTTTGCCTCTTCTAGGTTTTGCCTTCATGTGCAACAAGAACATCAGTAGGAGGTCACTACACCTAGTAAAGCCATCCAAATTTCCCTAAGCAGTGTAATCTTTCTCAAAAGAGTCTTTTTTTCTTTATGCTCTTGACTGCGATCCCAAAACATGATCCCATAAATGGTCTCCTTTGGATGTATTGTTACAACAATTTGTGGGACCAGTCCTGAACCCATGGAGAAGTAAACGCAGCTGAGTGAAAAGACTGTCTATTATAAAAGAAGAAAACTTTTTTTTTTTTTTTCTTGTTCTTTTTTTCTAAATTAAAGTTTTCAGTGATCTGGTTTCCAGCACAGACATAAAACAGTTACACTGGCAGACCTGAGGGAGCAGGAACCTGCTGCATGGAGAAAGAAAATGAGCAGTCAGGGGCCAGAAGGACTGACCAAATGTCTTGAGCAGCTTTGCCATCAAAGAAAACCAAGATCGTGTAAGAACCCCCTTAGGAGTGTGTAAGCATTCTCACAAGCCACTCCTCCACATCTTTAACCACTGTCAGCACTTTATTCTCAACTCTCTGTAATTTTTCAGCACATTTTCCAATAATGAGAAAAGCAGACTGAATATGCTTTCACTGTAGTATTGCACAGAAGAGTATTTCTTCTTCTTTCAATAGAAAATGTGTAGATAGGTAGATAACAATATCCTTAGGTGAAAAGATGCCTTTATGGAACAAAAAAATGCCAGCTTTTTGTTGATTTTTGTATTTAACAACCATGTCATATTATAAACTCATGTTGAACTCACTGCTCTCTAAGTTTCACCTAAATCCTTTTGCAAAAGATGTTATCATCAGGTTTTGCTCCTTGATGACATATAGTCATGTTGAATTTTTATTTTATTTTTTTATTTTAAGAATTTAATATCTTCCTGTTTCTTCCTTCCTTCCTTCCTTCCTTCCTTCCTTCCTTCCTTCCTTCCTTCCTTCCTTCCTTCCTTCCTTCCTTCCTTCCTTCCTTCCTTCCTTCCTTCCTTCCTTTCTTTCTTTCTTTCTTTCTTTCTAGACTTCTTTCTGGTCTTTTTGGAGGTGCTTGTCCTAATTGTCTGGCTCCCTGGGTATTCTCAACACTTCTCCATTCAGTACGGCCTGCAAATTTTCATCAGCTTGCAGCTGTTTGCTTGAGCTTCCATTTCATTGCAGTTGTTAAAAGCAGTCATACAGCATAGAACCTCTCCTCCCATCTCCCCAACTCAATATCCTACTAGCTAATAGGATTTGCCACTGATCTCACTGCCATGCCAAGGAATCCAGGTTTCTATTTAAACAAAGAAATTTCATGGATGTATTAGTTTTCCCAAATTCATCCAAATCTTTAGCTTTACATTTTTATTATAAGCTAAGCATATAACCAGATTTTTCACAGAGTTCTTTGTGCCTGGAATAGCATATTTGTAACAGAGACACAAAGAGAAGATTCTAGACAAAAACAAAGTAGCAATCAAGAAAGGAAAAAAAAAAATAGAGAGAAAAAGACATGCAAACTTGCAATCCCAATTTTTAAAATATGTATTTATTTATTTATTTTTTAAAAGTACAGGAAGAACAAGATTATCTGGAAAATATGAAAATTGTTAGAGGGGGGTTTATCACAGAAAAGTGAAGCTTTCTATTTTTTTTTTTTATTATTATTATTTTTTTTTTTGTTGTTAAAGCTTCTTAAATCATGTCTGGGAATATCTGAGTAACAGGATGTTCCAATAATGAAGTTATATGTCAAAACTTATCGTGCAAATGAAGATTAAGAAATTATTTACAGTTTTTGATAAAGGAATGAATCAGGCCTTTCTTTTTTTTTTTTTCTTTTCAAAGTTTATGCAGAATTTGTCTCCACATTAGACCTTAAAAAATAAATAAAATGTCTCTCAACATATATTGGAACAGTAAGCAGTTTATTACTGATCATATTAATGATCAATTATCATTTAATTTTCTACCTTTCTGTTTTTTTCTTTAGAAGATGCAGTACAATACATAGAGAACCATGTGAAGGATATGGTTCATAGCCCCATTGCAAAGCTCCATTGTTCTCCACCATGCAGGATGAAGGCCATCCCTACTCCTCCTACATGCCACTGATCAGTGTTCAGCCAACATTTATACTTCACCAGCTGTGAAGGGCCACACGTTTCCATTCAGCACTCATGTTCTGAGGGCCAGGCTGTTAGACATATCAGTATCACAAGGCACCTGCCATCGAGGAGTAGAGAGAATCTCCAAACCAGCATGATATTTAACAAAGGTGAGAAAGTCGTGGCTGAGCCCACAGGGACATCCACCCAGTCTCATGTAAATGAAAGTGTCCTTGTCCACACAGGGCAGGAGGAACCTGTGGTGGGGTAGGAAAGGGTTTATTTTGTTTTTTAAGAGCTGGTGTAAGAGGAGAAGAATTATAGATATTTCTGTCTTGGATGGGTGAAGAGTAGAGTTAGTCATGCTGGAATTTCATTTTATGGCTGCACACAGAATTTAGGGTTAAGTCTTGCTGTTCTGGCAAATGTCTTTCACTCCTTCATTTCTCCCCTGACTGACCAAGAGAGTGATCCCTGTTTCTCTGGCAGCTGACATTTCAAAGAAGCAGCCCAGACATCTGCTATACACATCTTTCAGTTACTTCCCACCTTAAAAAATAGAAAACCGAATACTGCAGTGACCATATTCAGGCAAAAGGCAATAAATTAAGCACTTTACTTCAAAGGGAACCTGCTGTCCGCAGGTCTGATCTCACACCAGTTGTATTAGCTAGTGTGCAAGCTTATGCTTGACAGCACTCATCTGAACACTTCAGGATAAGAACAGAGGAAGGTCTGGTCTTCTGCATTGCCCCTCTGGATTCATAGTTAGTTGGTCATACTCATACTCAGGGAAATGTCAGTTGCTTGAAAAAGAGCACCACTTGCTTGTTTGTTTGTTTGCTTCTTTGAAAAGTTTCAGTTTATTTCATGCAAGAATGGTTTTAGTCTTATGATCAAAACAAGTAATGTACTGTAGTGTAACATAAATTGTCATGACTTAAATAGATTTAGACTTGACAGACTGTGTAGTATCCAAGTCATTCAAGTATAAAAGCAATGAATGGCATTACGCCCATCACTACAAGTGTGGCTGTCAACTGCAATCACTTATGTAGCATTCTGGAAACAAGGACAATTCAAATCCTCAAATCACAAAGGATCTGCTTTGGTATTATTTATTCTTCTCTAATGTTTGCTGTTGAACTTCTTTTGTAACTAGCTTTTTTGACGTCTCCTATAATATCAGTCATTTGCCTGGGAATATAATGTATATTGTTATATAACCAAAATAATGATCTCTATACAATTAGAATTACATTTGCATATTGCACAGTCTTGGGGGGAAATTCCTTAGAATATCACAGCAGAATAAGCTGGCAGAAGGACTGGCACCAGGACTATCAGTTGGAGGAACAACAAGAATCAGAAAGCCTTTAAGAGTTCAGCATGTCTGTCTACAAAACCATGCAAAATTTCCATTAACAAGAACAGCCAGTGTGACAGCGAGTTTACAGGGCTTACATGTTGTTTTATATTCTTAAGACTGCAGGAAGCATCCATAATTTTCAGCACTATGTCACTTACTGAGAATAGTGTTAGCAGAGCCAGAAGGGGATGCAGTGAAACGGAGACCAGTCCCTGCTAGAGGCGAGGTACGTGCACACATGAGAAGCTCGTGCTGCTGCTGTTGATCCAGAGAAGAGGAGAACTGGGCACTGTTCAGCCCTCTGTTGCAAGCACAGACCTTAATTAAACTGGTGTCCTTTCCTTGAAAAGCTAAGTTACACCATACAGCTGTGCCGCTGGCCCACTGGCCAGCTTTTTGTGCAGTTTGAGTAGCATGTGGAGAAGGGATTGGTTTCACCCCTGTCTTCTGGAGCAACAGCTGCTCCTTCAGTAATTGAAATCTTTGTCTGGCTTGCACTGAGTCTGGATTCTGGCCAGGGGAGCAGATGTGGAGTCCTGCTCCAGAAGCTTTGTAGGCTCTGATCCTGTTGCCCAAGGTCTCCTTTGTTTCAGTGTCAGCTTGTTATGCTCAGTTCTAGCACAGACTTTATTTAACATGGGGCAATGACTGTTATTCCTTTCACCCAGAAATTTCCCTGGAAATAAACCAGCAATGGAAGAAAAGGGAGTTTCCTCATTGTGCCTACAGGAGTAAATACTTAAAAGTACTTCAGCAGCTAACAAGAGACAGAGGGTCTATTCACACCACAGACAAAACTTGTCTTGGATGCTGACCTTCTCCTTTCGAGTAAACATTTGCTAAGGCATAATCCAATGAGAATGGCTGCATGGCTTTTCCTTTCCGTCCCAGTGTTAACATCTCTGGTGCAGTGTCTGACAGTGCCTCTCTCTCTGTCCTTAAAAAACTGCTCAGTGCACGTTGACTCCAACTGAAGGCAGTGGAAGTCTCTGCTGGGAAGCAGTTCCGTATGTCATTCCTCAAACATCGACACGTGTTGTGTCTTGGATAACATTGTGCTTTCTTCTTCAATAGGCCATTTACAAGGCGGTAGCCTTCCCTCCCTCCCCACCCAAGGAACAATCTCTATCCTCTCAATGTGATTACAGTCCATTTCATTCCGTAATAGGTTTCTTTTATTATTCCCTCAGGCATGCAAATCAAATTTTACTCAGCACCAAAATCTTTGTTCTATAAAGAATGCTGGCATCGAGTGCAGAGAAAAAATAGCTTTGCTATTGAATATAGTCTGTGTTAATAGAACTCCACTATCTTTTTACTTTGAAAGTAAACATCTGTCAAAGTTTATTTGCTCCCTTGGAAAGGCAGGAGTGTCTTAAGGGAAAGCACATGATAAAAGCAGATAGATTATTCTGCAATTATACCTTTCTCTGTCTAAATGTTTAATTAGATAAGCTGCCACAGAGACAGAGATTACTTTGGCATCCATCTGTCCCATTTATCGACGTTATAAATGCAATGGAAGCCGTGGCAAATTTGATCACAGCAGCCACAGTGAAAGCAGGGAGCTGGCGGTCTCAAACTAGACCAATTTCAAACAACTGTTCAGCCCAGCTGGGTGGCTCTTTTTGGAGGGACAGCTTGCCAGGGGTTGATCTTGTGTTATCACAGTTTGGGATGTACCAACTTGCTTGCAAACATCTATCTAATATTTGAAGACATGACATCTCTCACCCCTCTGTGATTATTGCTCTTAAATATGTTCTTAAGTTTTATTCCAAAGATGGCTAAATAGCTATATATGCCTATCACAATATTAGTTTAGTTGCAAAGATTTTAAATGCAATGGTAGTGTAAGTTTGCAATGCCATCCTCACTTCTTGCTGGTCTCTGAAAAAGCATAGAAGAGAGAATGTGATTTCTATAACACAGAGCTGGCAAGTTCAGGCAGTGCATAATATACAGAGAAAGAAAGAGAAAGAGAGAGAGAGAGAATGATGCAAATAAGTTTCTAAAAATATATTAGAATTTTCCCACTTGAGATATAAGTGTTGCTCAAGACCATAAAGAGCATGAATATAACTGAAAGGGAAAGGTTTCAGCTTCTCAGTAACAAAGCTGCCCAGTTCTGTGGCTAATGATGGCTTTGCTGTGAAGGAAGTGATGTTTTGTATAAATACTGTGTTTTCTAAAATTGCAGTCAGTACATATTTAAGTTTAAAGGCTCAATTACCATTAAATCCTGCAAGATTACAAGTATTTATTTTCACAGCACCTCATAAGGATGCAGGTACCATGTGTGTTTTATACATGGTTTTATGGCCACATGCAAACCACCTGGCAGACCTAAGCTGTAGTGTAAAAGTTAATAATTCCAGATGGGGTTCATCTGACCAGCAGTAAGATGAAGTCTTTGCTCCACATTAAGAAATCTAAATTTAAATCTTTACCTGCATGTCTGAGCTTCCATGGCAAGCACAGACAATGGGGATTTAGTCCAGTACAGATCCAGACCAGTACAGATTCAGATGCTCGTGAGTCATTATCTGAGTCTTGTCCTGTGTATTAGCACCCAAGACATTACAGCACACCATAAGTATTCTTCCTGGACTCCATCTTCAGAAAAACACATAGTCCTGTATATTATCTGCCACCCCAGTATGGATATCCTGGATACTTGGGGCATTTCAAATGGAGAAATAGGAGTTTCTGGAATACGATGAATTTGCTTCCACTTTCAAAAGATCAGTAGCATACAAGTAGTTCATATTAACACACCTAAATCTCAAAGTCAGTGAAATAAATGGTGTAGGAAGAATCTTAGATATTACATGGTTATTTTGCATAGCAGAATTTTATCCTATGTTATTCTTGAAGTTAATATTATTTATTGTTGTATCATCTGTAAAATATTCTGACTTTCAAAAATACATTAAACTGAGCATATCAATTGCTTTTACAAGAAGTAAGAAATTATGAAAGGTAATGGGGGACATTTCACCCTCAGCAATGAGAGAAGAGATTTTGAATAATCAGTTACACAGAGATGAGGTCTCAAAATCCATTCTTTCCCTGGCTTACCAGTATTAGATTGTTATTTAATGTTTCTTTTCGTAGCGTTTTGGAAATCTGATCTTTTATTTCTGGATGCTATTTTGAAACTTTTTGGTGAATTTTATTTCTGGATGATACTTTGAAGCTATTTGTGTGACATGTTTTGTATAGGAAAAATAGAGATAAATATAAGAAACATTCACAATGAAAGAGAAAAGAATGTGAAATACAGCTGGTTTCAGATCTGGCTGCAGACTTGAATACAGGACATGAGCACTGATAAATTTGCTAATGAATCTCATCTAGTTTATTTTGTATATCAAAAACACTCTTGTAGCTTACATGAGTTTTACTTCAATTATACTTCAAGGTCCATTTTTTACCAACAAATGGGATGTTCAGCTTGTGGGTTATTACTTCTATTTGCTTAACATGTAAAAATAGGATACTTTTGTGTTCCTAGGGTCTCATAGAATCTTAATTTGTATGCCTACAGCCTCTACAAATGAATTTTAGAAATATAAACCTGTTTTGAATTACTCATCACAGTTATGTTCCTTATGTCATTTCGAGGCAAAAAAATAAATAAATAAATAAATAAATAAAATCAGAGATATGGAGAGATTAATGCTTCTGCATCATCTGCCTTTGCAGATGCTACTGAAACACTTTACAAGAGGCAAATGTCATTGTAAATCAATATTTGTAATTGCAGGGCAGAATGATCTGTTTCCAGTGGCTAAGAAGCAGCTAAATTCAGACACAATTACAAAACCATAATACAGTAGACAAGTAAACCTGCCCTCTGAAATGAGTATATTACTTGTCAGAGATTCATTTCCTGTATTGCAAGAACAGTACTGAAGTATTAGCCTGTGAATTTCTCTTTTCATTCTCACTGTATATAAACAAATCATACTACAATCATGTTCTTGATCCGTATCATCCTCATCTGGACTCCAATATTGAATATAAACAATACCACCAAACCGATCTTTTTCTGTGTGTTTCTGTTCTTGACCTCAATTTCCTCAGCCAATTTTATTATTGCACTGCTTGTGCAATCCTTCCCCTGCCCCCCAAACCTTTGAGTGTTGTGATTTCACTCACTGCAATTCTACTGTAGGACAGAAAGCAAACAAGCTCATAATCCCTAAACCTTTTACAACAGAGAAGACAAACTATAAAATATGTATCACTCACAGGCCCAAGACATTCTGGTTCCAATTACCTGTAGTGGTTGCTATAACAATACTTCTATAAACATGCTCACAGAGCCACATTCTTGAGAGGTACAGATTTTATTTTTTGTCCAAAAGTAATAAATATTCATAACCAATAACATCCATAAGAGCAGCAAAACACTTCAGAGTCAAGCATCAGGTTCAATGACATGTTAAATGCCAGGCAGGGGAACTAAGAAGAAAAAATAAAGAAAAAAAAAAAAAAAAAAAAAAAGAATATTAATGGTATGTTTTCTTGCATTGGGTGTCTGGAAAAAAGGAGTTCAACAAGACAAAGTACTTGCTTGCATCTGGTCATGCTTGCAAAACTGTCTTAATAAAGCTTCTTTAAATAAAAAATAAAAATTAAAAAAAAAAAAGTTTTTCAACTACAGAAACTAGTTTACAAATATACTGTGTAATTGTCAGAAAGTTGTGATTCTTTCATGAGATCTTTCAAAATTATTCTGTACTTTAATCAAAATGATACAGTATAAATTTATGTGTTTTGGTATCATTTGTGGCCAATTGCCACTGTGCTGTTTTGGCTGAGCATTATTTTTCAATTTGCATGCAAATAAAAGAAGGAAAAGCACTTATTTTAGCTTTGCTCAGGTAAAATCAAGCTGAGAACATTTCATTTCAAATTATGTTTTGGAAATATAAAAGCAATCATTCAATTTGAAGTGCTTGTTAAAAAAGACTATTTTATTTTACAAGGGGGAAAAAGTCTGTTCTTCTCTATGGTAAAAGCCAACATTTAAACTTTTTTGTCCTTTCATGAAAACGATTTGCTACAATTTCCTGTACAATTAATTTAAAAATTGTTCCAGTCAATGTATCTAGTTTGAATTTCAACTTTATTCTTATTTTTAAAATAAGATATTTTAAATGTATTATTAGCTAATATACGTATTAGTGAATTAAAGAAAACAAGATATTTCTACAGTTTCATCATTGTTACTCATTCTCTAGTGGGTTGTTTTTTTTTCTGAATCAGTAACTGGCAATGTGGTTAAGGTATTATTGAATCATGGACTCACAAGATAACAGAGTGGTTGAGGTTGGAGCTCATCTGGTCCAACAGTCCTGCTCAAGCAAAGGCAGCCAGAGCAGGGTGCCCATGCCATGGACAAATGGTTTTTGAAGAGCTCCAAGAAGGGAGACAACCTCTTTGGGCAACCTGTGCCAGTGCTCCATTACCCACACACTAAAGAAGTGCTTCCTGGTGTTCAGATGCAACCTCCTGTGTTCCAATTTGTGCCCATTGCTTCTTGTCCTGGCACTGGGCACCACTGGAAAGAGCCTGGCTCTGTTCTCATTGCACCTTCCCTTCAGGCTGAACAGTCCCAAATCTCTCAGCCTCTGGAGAGGTGCTCCACCCTTTTTGTTGCCCTTGGCATCCCTGACAAGATTCAATTCTATCTGGGCCTTAGCTTTCTTAATTCAATCCCTGGATGTTCAGAAAATGTCTGTATTATTCACAGGTTAGCTGTACTTGCTTCCACCATCTGTAGGCTTCCTTTTTGTGTTTCAATTTTAGCCAGGAGCTCCATGGAGGCCTCCTGGCATCTTTGCCTAACTTCTTCTTTGTTGGGATGTATTACTCTTGAGCTTGGAGGAGGTGATCCTTGAAATCACAAAGTAAAATACAAGGAGCTGGAAAAAAAAAAAATTCTAAATGCAACTTTTTAAATAAATTGCATTTAAAACATGAAAAGTAAGCTATCCTACTCAGGAAATTTAATGTGCTTTAAAAAAATTGAGCCCAATGTACTACAACTCCTCTATTAAAGCTGTTACCAAACTCCTGAACTCTATTAATTCTCACTGCAGCAAACAGGAATTGGGAGAGTATTCTGGGGAAGAGTCACTATTTTTGCAGTTCTCCTATGAGCTCTCCTTATATTCTCTACAGATAACTCTTGTTAGCAACTGCTGGACACAGGATGGTGGGGAAATCTGACTTTAAAAAAAAATAAATATGTTATAGTTTATCTCATGATGTTAAGTTGACTAGGAGTGAGAGGCATTATTAAGATTTAGCAAACTGACCAATGAAAAGAGATTATTAAGAAGAAAAAGGGCAATTTCTCATTAGTCAATCTGTGATATTTGTATTGGACATTGAACAGAGTATCACATTGTATCTGTGTTTATGCAGAAAACTTCTTTTGGGGGCTCATTTGCTTCTAAGTGTAATGCACCCTCTTATGTGGTCAGCTGTTTGCCAGCTGTGAGTGGTTCTGGGTCATCTTTCTCTTGACTTAATGCTCTTACGCCATGTGCTTGTCTCACTGGGACCTACACCTTAATTTTATTTCTTTATTATACACAGTCTTGCAGAATACTTATTCAAGCACATTAAGTTAATGTATCTGACTAATCTTACTGATTTCTCTGAACTGTGGCAGAGAAAGAGAAGGGTCAGGTTTACTCTGCGACACCCATCAAAAGTGACTTAGGAATGTGATTTGATAAGCAAGTTCTGCATAGATCAAATTCACCAAGGGAAAGGAAGATGGAAAGGACATTAAAGGTGCTATTAAAATGTATGCTTTTATGATAAATTAGTATTTTTGAAAATTCCTCTTCCACCATCATTTTGTGCAGTGCCCCACAAGCTTTTAAGCATTACTAGAGTCACAAAGTTTCACAGAAGGGCACACAAAGCACAGGATTTTCCTAACATTTTGAGCATATTTGGTGTCATTTCAAAGTCAAACACTGCAAATGCATACTTTGCTCATAGAGATATAAATACCTTGTCTTATTCTTTAAAACTGAAGAAAGCGTGGGTTATTTATATAGGTTCCCTTCGTAGTTAATGGTAAAGAAGAGCATCAGCACTGGAGAGAAGACCAATTACCCTCTCACCTGACATCAACCTCAAGGTGCAGTGAGCTATGTTTTCAGTGGGTCTTGTATCTCTTTGACCCCAATGTGAATATGGATAAGATTAGATTAATCTAGATTAGAAAATTTGCTTTTAGACCACTAAAATTAGGCAATAGAAATCTCTTATTTGTTTACAAAAGGACAGGCAAGAAGAAGGACAACCTTTATGTCTCTATTGAAAAGCTGTCATCCTATTGAAAAACTGTCATCCTAAATGGATGGCTATGGAGAAGATGCTGAGATGTTATTGCATGGGATCTCAGTCTTCAAGGGTGCCATCAAACTACTGTGGCTCCTGTGGTCTGTACAGTGTTCAGTGAGACAGCCTTTTTGTATCATAATGACTTCATGACAAGAGAAAAAGATGAATTCTACTGAAGTCCCAGATCACCTTGAGAGAATTTTATTTTTTTTTCATGTGGAATTCCCAATAGGGAGAGCTAATTACCTCTGTAGAATAAAAACAGATGATTTGTAACAGGGTTGCACAAATGTCAGGATTCATATATCAAGATGCAGCAGTCCAAGGAAATTCTTCTTTTCCCTGAAATTCTGTACCTCTAGAGATTTGTGAACTATACATATCTAAAGAAAAATTCTTGGCTATCACTGTTGGATTCAGTAATATCATTCAATAAAATGGAATGTGTCTTGAAATCTGAACAAAGCAGTTTGCAAGAGAGGGAGGGAATGTTTACTCTATTTTGGACTGCTTGTTAAATACCTTGAAAAACAGGCTTTTCCTTTGTCTACCTCCCTATAATCCTATTAGCTGAATAGTTCTCTGGAAGCCTGGACATTGCCTTCCAGCTGCCCAGAAGGAAGTAAACGCATACAAGCTGTACCAGATAAAGTGGAAATCTTTGTGAACACACAGAAATCCCACATTCCTTCAGTAAGCTGTAATAGCATTCTTAAATGGGTCAGTAATCCAAGAAAAGTTCAAGGTTTTCACAGCACTTCACACAAAGATCTCAGAGAGTTTTACAGAAGTATGGGTATTTCCACAGCTCCCTTTCCTAAACTGGAACTCCATCCCCCACCTCCCTCTTCCCAAAATAACAGAACCAAACTGGAATCTGAGAACTGAAGTAAATTTTTCAGAGACATACAATGACAAAGCAAAAGAAAAGAAGAGAGGAGTTCCCCATGCAGTTAGCAACCAACAGAACTAGAGACATCTGTGGACTGTTTAATATATTTTTCAATTCTTTGTGAAGGAATTTCTTTATATATATTATACACACATATATATATATTCTTCATGTAAGAATTATATATATATATATATAGTAAATCTCAAAGAAGCTGTTATAATGGAATGAGAGGGAACAATGTAATTTTAAATTATAAATGTAATCTCTTAGAAAAGGGAAACTAAGCTTCCCAGGGAAATCCATTTTCTTTCTGAATGTGCACGATAATAAAAATAATAATGATTCTGACAACTATTTATTCAAAAGTAACATTTCCTCTGCAGAGGTAAACCAGTAGCATTTTGGGCAAAAAAAATGTCCTTACTAAGGGCAGAGGTGGTCTGGCTGCCTGTGAGAGCAGAAGAGTTAGGCATGTTGAATTAATATCACTCTGTATGAGGGTCTACTTCAAGAGAAAGTAAATTGCTGCTACATCTAGGGAAGAAATCTTCAAAAGCAGACAATAAAGGTCAAAACTTGACCATTAATGTCATTAGAAAAACAACACATTTCTCACCAACTCTCTTTCTCATCAAGTCTACTCAGGAAAGAAGCCAAGAAAGAGCAATCTCCAGAGATGTTGAAGAGATGAAGGAAATATGGTGGGAAGGAGGAAGAGGCTGATGAGAGGGGGATAAGAAGGTCAGTGCGAGGTGGAGGACATAACAGAGAGGAGTCTCTGTGTGTCTGCTGTTTTGACAAACTCCCCGCTGAGCAAGAGCGAGGGAAAATTCATAGGAACCAGTTTTAAGAGAAAAACAAATCTGCATCAGCTTTTCCAGACTCAGTCTGAGCATATCTGTAAATCCAGTCTACAAAATTAAGTTTAAACTCCCAAAGATGCAAAGGCGTACTCCATACCTTGGATATTTGGATAATTTATAAGGTAATATTTCTCTGTTTGTGGCACATAAAACCAAATTGGTCTTTAGCTTTCTTTTTCTAAGATGTCTTTTTATATTGCTCATGTATAAAAGTTTAACTATTAAGAACAATGTAAGTCTCTACATTAAAATTTACATTAAATTAGAAGCAAGTTTGGGAGTACACTTTAATAACTGCAGATATTCCAGGGGAATTGTAATTACCTAATAAACAAGTATTGAAAATCAAGAGAATTCAGAGCCATAATTAAATCTGAAAGAAATACAGCTAAGAAATGGAATTGTATTGTTTAGCTATCTCAGCAGCATGAATTCAGCCCTAGGAAAGTATTTTGAAGAAGCAGTGTAAAAATTGCAGTGATCCTGAGGTTATGAAAGTTGTCATGATTGTTATATATGGGCTACTACAGTCACCTTAATCATACTGTTATGGTACCTGTCAGGAGAGGGGAGAGCAAAGACTGTTGGAGCAAGTCCCTGGTTCAGCTCCAAAATATACTGATATACAGACCTTTAATCTTGTACATATCCAGCATTAAGGGATGGCCATTTTCTGTTGCTGTAGTTCACATGGGCAACAATATTATGGCTTTTTCAGTTTGTTCATTCCTCTCTACAGACACTTCAAGATCCTTGCTCTGCAAAGGCTCTAGGATAGCTTTTCTGCAAGAATAAAAAAAGGTTTTGTGTAGAATATATGCACGAGTGTTTAATTCCAGACTGTTTGCACAAGGAAACCAAGGGAAAGAAATCTGAACTATACTCTCTTAAATTCTAAGTGCTTGACTTAGCAGATTTCAAAGTGTTATTTTATCAGAGCAGTTATTTGAATGTATCAATACAAAGAATTTCTGGGAATTAGCATTTTTTTTTTCCCTAAGCAGAAGCTAGGTAGTTTAGTACTTTTATTGTGATATTATTATTATTGTTACTTTGGTTGATCAGTATTTTAGCTAGATTTAGAATACATACAACATGCATGGTATTATTCCCATAATTACATTTAGCAGCCATTATATGACACAAGAACTGAGTTTTACTCAGTCCAGGGAAAAAATGTGATTTGAGGATTTATGCATATGAGGCAGGAAGCCTGAGAATTACACTTGTTTTAGACTACCTTCAAATATCCTTGGATATGAATATCCCATGAGCAGGTCTTTCTTTGAGGAAAACAAATGATAGGTATGTTTGATGTTTCTTTCTGGATGATGCTAGAAAATCACACTGGATATGGCCACTGTCTTTCAGCAGGTGGAAGAGACTGAACTGTTTGTGGTGTGATATCCTCCCTCTGCCAATGAACACCCACATGGGCCAAACTAATCACTGCCTCTGAGATCTCTTGTTGCTGGAGTCAATTTTCTACTTTGTGAGAGTTTCAAGCACTGGTTGTTTCCCTCACAGTACAATCATGGAATCATGAAGGTTGGAAAAGACATCCAAGATCATCTGGGCCAACCATCCCCCTACTACCAACGTCACCCACTAAGCCATGTCCCTCAGCACCATAAAGTAAGCACTGTTGTAAAACACAAGCAGACAGATTCAAGGCCATCATGGGAGGAAATATGGGGGCTTTTAGTTCAGAAGCAAAGTCTACAATGGTTTCTCTGAACCATTCTTCTCACTGCACCTTGTCTGTTTCTTATGCTTTCTACTCTAACCATATTAGGACATAATTGTAGATGGTTTGGGAAAGGCAATGAACTAACAAACTTCAATGATAATATTAAAATATTTGGGGCTTTAAAAGAAAAAAAAAAAGTGCTATTCTCCATATGTAGATATCACAAGACTCAGTGACTGCCAGGTGAATCTCCGTGGATGTATGCGTAAAGTGATACATGAGATAATAGAAATAAATCCCCGTTGCAGGTTTAGCAGGACAGAATCTGAGCTGTCCATTAACATTCAGTTGTGAGATCCTGACGTTGTGACAGTATTGTGAAAACTTCGGGTGCAACAGTCAGGAAAGCAAGTCAAATATTAAAAATTATTGGAAAAGGGGTAGAGAATAAAAGAAAGAATATTACTGTGCTGCTGTGTAAATCCATATTTTTCCCACACTTTAAATGCTATATACAGTTCTGGTATTCCCATCTTGTAAGGTTATATACGTGTGTAAAAGATTTAGAGAATCATCTCAGGTGCAATCAAAGTGAGAAACTGCATTCTGTACCATAAGACAGAGCTGAAGTCTGTAAAAGTTATTGTTGACATGGAAAATTTTGGTAAAATAGATTATTTACAACCTGTTTCAGAAAAAGAACTATGGACATCAAATTGGACTGAAGGGAAGGAGATTGAGAATAATCAAAAAGTATTTCTCCACAGATCATGCAGTGAATCTGAGGTCCTCTTCCTGCATGATGTAGCAGGTGACAAAGTTTTCATAGGCTGTGGGAGATGAAAGAAGTTTTCCAATAAATAGCTAGGAAAAATAAAAAAAAAAAAAAAAAGTGATATTTCTTTGTGGACTGCCCTTACCATTACACTTACCAAAGTAAAATAGCTGTTGTAATGAGTTCATTGACAAGTCATTAATATCTTTCCCATTGGTCAATGGCTTCCACACAAGACAGACATTTTTGATAATACAAAGACACAAGGAGTTGCAAAGCTGGTGGTAATGGAGCTGTCTCCTTAGAGGACTGAACTATGTGGTTGCACTACAATAACTGCACAGGCAAAATGAGCCTTCATATGGGGCAGCAGCAAGGAGAGCTAGCAGACTGAACCAGGTAAGCCAACACTGATAGAAAGACAAAATAACTTTATTTGCCACGGATTGTGAAAAGTTTTGTCCCAGGATTTAACCTGGAACAGAGTCAGGTAGGTTCTTTAGCCAAGATTAAGTAAAAAATAATGATGAGACTTTGTGGCTTTCAAAAAGCAGCTGCTTCCATACTTTTGCTGCCACTACAGTGATTTGAGATTGCAAACAGATGGGAAAGTAGTCTGCATAATGACAAAGGAGACATGAAAACACACCATTCTTAATACATGTTCATAGTTTAAAGAAAAACAACAAAAACTGTAAGAGTTCTTGGGCTGTGGCTATCTGTTTCTGTCAGAACAGTGTAAGCAGAAAGAAGAAAAAAAAAAAAAAAAAAAAAATTCAACCTGAACCTGCCAGGAAAAACTAAGGTTAAAATATAAACAGTCTCTTTGGTCTCCTGCAACATGTCTCATCTTCATACCTCTGTCTCTGCATGACATGATTAGTTTCTCTTTTAGCTCTAAAAGCCCTCAAGACCCTCTGGCTGGAGGCCTGGATGCAATCTCAGTTTCAGGGTGTACTTTGCACAAATGCCTTTGCTAGGATCAGATGTTTTTCAAGATTCTTGAAAAATATGTGAAGGACTGCACTGAGTTTAGCACTTCCCTTCCCTAGATAAAAAATCTACTGACACAGACCCAGAAGTTAATATGGCTGCAAAAATGATGCAAATTGCACTAAACTAGGGTAAAACTCTGGGCAGTTTCCCAAAATCTCCACGTAGGTTCAAGAGAACCACAGTATGGCCACAGTATATCATGCTATCCAAAACAGCCTCTCCTGGATGCTGCATTTAAACCTGTGGTGTCTAGTTAGACAGCAAAAGGATTTGAGAGAAGTGCCTTGTGCCTCCACAATGTTAATGCTGGAGATGGATTTTCTCAGCCTGAGAGTCCTTCGACATCCCCTCTGAGTTTGGTAGTGGCATACATACCCCATTTCTCTCTGTAATGCTGTGACATCAGCTTTGTTCTTTACATAACTTGTTTCACACGAAAGGCAACTGCACACACCAGGTGGATAAAGTGGGAATGTTTCTTCCACCTCTCTCACCCATCTTTCATAGGAGAAAGGATTTTTTTTTTCTGTCCACAATATATGGTGAATACAACAGGCAATGACTAATGGCAATGGCAATGGCTGCGTCCTAGGAAGTGGCATGAACTTGACATGACTAAGCCAGAAGCCCATGTGTAAGTTACTTTGAGAAATCATGATGTACCCTTTGGTGCTCACAGACCATTAACCACGAGCTCTCTCTGTGGCCCTCGGAGGCTCAGTCTTGAAGTTGTCACCCCATATACTTGGCTACAATAACATCCAAACCTTAGAGTAACTTCTCCTTGGAGCACACTCCCAGCCAGAAACCCCTGAGTCACCAGATGAAAATCTTGGCATCTGCACTTGTGTACTTCAGCATCATCCATGTGTGAAAATGGCATACTTAGAGTGAGACTTTGAACTCAAGCCCATAAAGTTGATACCACAATGATTTTGGGGCTAGGCACTCACTGTTCTTATTTCTTTCATAAAACATTCTGAGATCAAAAGGTGAAAAATAAAGGCTAAAAATTGCAATTGTAGGGATGAAAGGGATGGTTATTATTTTTTTTCCTATATTTTCTGAGGAACATTGACTAAAGGGTACCATTATAGGATTATGTTTATTTTACAGGTGAAAACACAGAGAATAGCTACCTCAAAGACTTTTTTGACAGAAGAATTTATTTTGACCTTATACAGAGCAAAACAGCTCTTCCAGAGACAAATCAAAACTTGGGCCTGGAATATTTCACAGAGCAGTGCTTCACCAGCTGAATGTTGTAAAGGCATACTGTAGAGGGAAAAAAATATTTAGAACTTACTGTATGTTTTAGGAGACTAAATCCCATTTTCAGCAAGCACTTAAAAGAAAGGTGCTTAATAAACCATCTCCTCTGAAAATGAGGTCTTAGTTTCTAAGTCATTTAGGTGACCTATTAAAAATATTGGCTGAGAACCTGGACATGGATCAGTTTAGAGTCCATGGTGTAGAGGAAGGGAATATACTTTGCTCCATTTTCTATAGGATTGAAGAGAAGACAAATTTGTTCATGCTAGTATGAACCCTTCTGCATCAGTCCAATTCTGGATCACATGAGCAAGGCATTGATTTTCACCCCAAATGCACCCCTTTAACCTTCTTTAACCTTAATCAAGCTACGCTTTCATGTAGGAATGAGTGAGAGGAATTAGGTTATTCTTCTCTGGAATTACTGATTTCCACAGCAGCAGTATCCTGGAAAATAAAATACAGGCACTTCGGTAATATCATAGGCAGCAGTTAACAAATTTATTTCTTATTTAGCCCGGAAATTGTGCATGGGGCAAAATGTGGTCACTGCTATCAAAGTGTATTGTCTACTCTGGGAACAGAATTTTTGGATGTGAACCAAAACTTTCTTGAGGGAGATACGTGTGTTATTCAGACAGTAAAACGTTACGATTAACACCTGATGAAGCATTAAGGAACCATAAAAATTCTGCTACCTGGGAAAGATTACTTAGCAGGAGGCTGCCTTCATTTTGGCAAGCAAGTGCATAGCAGGTGAGCTTCATCTTTAGTGCATAAATGGATTTATGCAGTCACTCTGTGGCACACAGAAAGGCAGAACCACCCAGTCAACTGCAGATATGGACAGATTCTGCTTCAGTTCACACCAAAACACCCCAGTCTAGAGTAACTCTACACCACTTCTAGAATGCAAACAAAAAATGAAATTAAAGTGAAAATTTATGCTTGTCAGGAGTAACTTTTTGTAATTTTGCTTGTTTTATTTCATCCTGTTAAGAAAAAGAAAGGATTTGTTCCCCTGCTTGCAATGGCACCATGCCACATGTTTGCCCCAACATGCTAATCTCTGTGTTGTGAGCTCCTACCAAGGCTGGTACACTGCTATATTAGTCATGCCTGAGAGATGGCGCATAATATGGTCTAACCCTAACACGCACCAGAAATGCCTGCTGGGAGGAAAGTTACTGCAAGGAGTCCATACAGAACCTGAAAAGCTTGTTGGAGCTGTGCCAGTTTGGGGAACCTTCTGCCTTCTGCATGGCATTGTGATGCCACAGTGAGTCTATGGGAACCACTGTGGGCATAAGATCTAGCATTTGCCATTGACGTGCCTAATTAAATACTTATTTATCTCTTTTATCACCAAGAGGGAAACACAGAGAGTTATGTGGGATCTTACTACCTTTGTGCATATAGGGAATGCCTGGGGATGTGCGTGCACAGGCACTTTGATGCTATTTCTTCCTTTCACACTGAAATATTCTTTTTTCCAAAAAATGTCTGATAAGTATTTTCACATACCCCCGTCCGACACAGGCATTTCTGGAAACAAACAAACAAATAAATAAATATTGACGTTTCTTCCAAACACAGAAAACTCAAAGAAGAATGGCCATGATGCAGGCAATGGCAGTAACCAGTTCCTCAAGTTTGTCTCACCCAGGCTTCAAGTTCTTCAGAAGACCACATTCTGGGATATTTTTATTGAAACAGTTTATGCGGTCTATTGTTTTAGTCCACTATCTGCCCAACCAGAAAAAAAACAGGGTGCTGTCTTTGCACTTCAACCTGCAGACACTTGCTGAGTGCTGCAACAGCAACATACCTCACATGTCTTGCTGAAGGTCCAAATCTTTGTACAAGCTGAAGCCCACCAGAGATAGCCTGGTTGTATGCGTATTACCCAAGCTCTAACAGACCCTCCGTGGACATACTGAGCCAGAGCCCAGTAAGACATCTAGACACAGATTTTCAGCTCTGTATATGCTAATGAGAGAGCCATACAGCAGGCTGAAGTCATTGCAGGACCTCTCTCAAATATTTTTCAGTGGTCTTTGGAATCTGGAAAGGTCCCAGTCAACTGGAAGCTGGCAAATGTGGTCCCAGTTTTCAAGAAGGGCAAGAAAGAAGGTCCTGCTAATTACAGGCTTGTCAGTCTCACTTTAGTGCCTGGTAAAATTATGAAGATTATTCTGGGAGTTATTGAAAAACATCTGAAGGACAACAGAGACATTGGTAACAACCAACATGGGTTCATAAGGGGAAGGTCATGTCTAACAAACTTAATTACCTTTTACGACAAGATCACCCAATTAGTTAACCAAAGGAATCCAGCTGATGTAATCTTTCTGGATTTTAGTAAAGCTTTTGATACTGTCTCTCACAGTGCCCTTCTGGACAAAATGACAAGAATGCAGTTAGATAAAAGCACAATAATATGGGTGAACAATTGGCTGATGGGTTGGGCCCAAAAAGTTCTTGTAAATGTGGTTACATCAGGATGGCGACCTGTTACTACTGAGGTTCCCCAGGTCACCATTTTAGGAGTTCTACAATGTTTTCATTAACTATTTGGAAGAAGGACTTGAAGGTTTTTTGAGCAAGTTCATGGACGATACCAAATTGGGTGGAACTGTTGACTGTTGAGGGTAGTGAGGCCTTGCAGAAAGATCTTGACAAAATAGAGAGCTGAGCAATCATCAACAATATGAAGTTTAACAAGAGCAAGTCCCTGATTCTGCATGTGGGATGGGGCAACCCTGGTTATACGTACAGACTGGGGGACAAGATGCTAGAGGGCAGCTCTTCAGAAAGGGATCTGGGGGCTTTGGTTGACAGCAAGATGAACATGAGCCAGCAGTGTGTCCTGGCAGCCAATGGGGCCAACCGTACCCTGGGGTGCATTAAGCATGGCATTGCCAGTCAGTCAAGGGAAGGGATTGTCCTGCTCTACTCTGCGCTGGTGCGGCCTCACCTCGAGTACTGTGTGCAGTTTGGGGCATCAAAGTACAAAAAGGATGTAAAACTGTTGGAGAGTGTCCAGAGGAGGGCTACAAAGATGGTGAAGGGTCTGGAGGGGAAGACATATGAGGAGCAGCTGAGGTCTCTTGATTTGCTCAGCGCAGAGCAGAGTAGGCTGAGGGGAGGCCTCATGGCGGCCTGCAGCTCCCTTGCAAGGGGAGCAGAGGGGCAGGCGCTGAGCTCTGCTCTCTGGGGACAGGACCTGAGGGAACGGCATGGAGCTGGGACAGGGGAGGGTCAGGCTGGGGGTTAGGGAAAGGTTCTGCACCCAGAGAGTGGTCAGGCACTGGGACAGGCTGCCCAGGGCAGTGGTCTCAGCACTGAGCCTGACAGAGTTCAAGAAGCATTTGCTCTTAGACATGGTCTGATTTTTGGGTGGTCCTTTGGGGACCCAGGAGTTGGACTCGATGATCCCTGTGGGATCAGTCCTTCCAACTCAGGATATTCTATGATTCTATGATTCTGATTCTAAAGCTCTTTGAAGTTCCCACTTTAATCTAAAATGGCAGACTGTCCATTAGGGACATACTATGTAAAGTACAAAGGAGTGCTAGGGATTGCCAGCCACCCTCATTAACAGACTCTGCTGAGTGTCAGCTGCTGGTCAATGAGCTTACATTTTTCAAAGTGAATAATAATTCTGAGTAATGCTGAGTTGCTACTTTTGATTGTTCAGTGTTCAGCTTTAAAATTTTAAAAACCATTTTAAAGAACAACATAATCTCTCTCTCTCTCTCTCTCTCTTTTTTTTTTTTTTTTTTTTTTTTTAAAGTCTGAAAGGAGTCTTCAGATGAGAATGAAAATTACCAGTCAACCCTGGAAAAATCTAGGTCATTGGTCTTTAAAGTGAGCTACATTTTTTTTCAAGTTCATACACCTCTACACCTCTGGGTCAAAATTCACACAAACATAGTTAGCACCTGGATAGATTTACACCTATACAAAGTGAGGTCAAATAACCACCACCCTGCTCAAAGAAGATGGGTGATTAAGACAACTGATACCTGGTACCCAGATAACATCATTATGTTGATGAGTGAGAATAATGGGGAGGAAAGTAGCTGAGACAGCATATCTGTCATTAAATGGAGACCAGTTATTATACTGAAGTCCTAGAGTGTACTTCATGGCATACCAGCAGATCAGCAGTCTCATGGGTTGGCTTTAGTGGAGTTTTTCATATGGTTTACGTTTATATGGTTTATGTTTATAAGTTTATCAATTATTTGCAATGTTGTAAAGGGATTTCCCATTCATAGGTGGGAAACATGATAGTATGGAAATATCTTACTGCCTTACACTGATCATTTAATTCTTTTCCCTATTCTATAGGGGAAACACCTATCCACCAAACATAGCAAAGACGGCAGCATAGGATGGTGGCATGTGAATATGCTTGTGTTAGAAGACAAGTGATAAATGCCAGAGAGAAAGAATAAGTAATGACTCTCCATTGATTCCTCACTCTATTCTTTTGAGACTCTTCTGCTGACAAATCACTGGTCAAACATCCATAGTCTAGCCTGTAGAAGTGATCAGAATACTCTTTAATGTATAAATTAGGGAGGGGTGGAAGGATCCAAAACTAGACATTACAGTTAGAATTGTCAGATTACACATGCAATAAATAAATACATAGTTAAATAAAGTCATGGTAAACCAGGTGAGTAAGAAATGAAGACAAATAAGAAAATAAGACAAGTATTGGAAGTCTTGGGTAAGTAAAAGGAGAGGGAAGAAAAAAAGATTGCACCAAAGATGAAGAAGAAGAGGAGTTGAAGAGGAGATAGAGTTGATAGAGAAGAATGGCTAAAACTTCAAGGAACCAAATCAATTCCAATATCATCCTTCTCAAAGAAAGTAATAAAGCCAATTTAACTGAATAGCATTTATCTGCTACCAGCTAACTTGCTCCAAAATCCCTTAACACCATCAGATGTAGTTTTGTCCTGTGACAACTACTACACTGTGGTGGTTTTACCGTGCTAGGCAGCTAAATACCACTACTGCTCTCTCACTCCCTCTCCTTCGATGAGGAGGGGAAGAAATAAAGAACAACTCACGGGTTGAGATAAGGGTAATTTAATTAAAGGAAAAAAAATAATTATTAAGGAAAGATTATTATTAACTAAACAATTTAACTAAAGGGAAAAAAAAGGGGGGGGGGGAAAGCGAGGGGGAAAGGAAAAAAAAAAAAAAAAAAAAGAAAAAACAAAACAAAACAAAGGCTACGTGGAAGTGCAGAGGAAAGAAATTACTCTGTAAGTCCCACAAATGAGTGATGCTTGACCACATCCTTGAAGCAGGGCCTCAACACACGTAGCTGGTGTTTGGGAGGAGGAGTGACATTTTCACAACGAGAGCCCACCCCTCCCCTCTTCTTCCTGTTTCCACCTTTTATTGCTGAGTGTGTCATCACATGGTATGGAATATCTCTTTGGTTGGTTTAGGTCAGCTGCCCTGGTGATGTTTCTTTTCTCACTTTTTTGCCCACCCCCTAGGAGGTTTAGAGAGAGTCCTGATGCTGTGCCAGCACTGCTCAGCAGCAGACACAACACTGGTGTGATACCACTGTTGTTCTAGCTACAAGTGCAGAGCACAGCACTGTATGGGCTGCTGCAGGGAAAGTTAACATCCCAGCCAGACTCAGTACATACACCCCCAACAATTCCAGATATATTTTGATAGCTAGCAAAAGTCAATGATTTGGGGACAGATTGGAAAACCATCCTGTTGCTTGCAGGAGAAGGAACAGAGAACAAAGCTTTATAGAAGTGAATCATTGTAGTCCATTTGGTTTTGAGGACATGGCATTGCTTCCATATAATTTTGTTTGTTGGTACAGGAACAGCCATTATGTGTCATTCTCCTCCAAATGTGAAAATGCAGATCTGTGAGGGCTTTTCATAAATTTGAAGCAATTTGGAACAAAGTAAGTAGGCAGTTGCAGTAAAATGGAAGAGACTGCAAGAAGGTATAGAGGTTCAAAAGTTGCTTAAGGCAAGAAAATAATGGAGAATGGTGTGACAAGGAAAAGATCTCCAAAGGAGAACTACTATGATTAATTAAGGAAAGTAACCTTTGCAATGGTATATCTGTGCATTAAGTCACAAGAAATGACTGTCCGGTGTAGTTACATATACATTCCACAGCTATGGGGTTGGGTACTTTCAGGTTTTGGGAGCTGGGTAGGTGTTCATTTGGTTGTTATTTTTTGCAGGCTGTTTTGGCAGTTCACTCATGCCATGGACGTACTTCTCTACCCAATCATATCTATGGTAACAAGTACCTACATTAGTCATTCCGAGCAATATATATTCCATGCTATCATTTTATTTATTTAATAATGTTTAATTATTGTTTATTTAATTCAAGGATGTCGTGGTAGTGCCAAATGTAAGCAGGGAAAATTCAGAGATGGGCTTCTGCAGCTGTGTTACATGACAAACTGCATAAGTGCCCATTATAGCCCTCACCATTCATCCAAAGTAAATCTGAATGTGGTCGAAGGGTGGACCTGGGGTCCAGAAGTTCTTGCATTGCAATCCTATCACTTCAGATAATTCCTTTCATGATTTTCAGTGAGTCACAAAATCAGCTTACATTCTCATCTGCATACACGGAAATTAGTCCTTGCATCACTGCTTTGTAGTTTGGTCTTTGGTTACAGAATTAGTAACTGGGCATTAGGTACTTCATTTGACATTCATCAGAATTGAATAGATGTATATATAATAAAACCCTGATCAATAAAAGTTATTAGATCTCTTAGCTTATTTTTAGGTATTATTATTTTATTACATTTAAATTTATATCTAGCCAATTAACATTACTGAAAGATTAATTGGGACGTGTTTTCCTGGGAAAGTGGCTCTGAAGCTTGAGCTCTCATTTCAGAGATACATTTGAAGCAGAAATATATTGACATTCCTTTCAAATCAAATGACCTCTTGTTAAACTGTTCCCTCCTCGTTTTCCAATTCTTGATATAACATGGGGAACATACACTCATAATGAGGCAGAGCATGAAGAATGTACATTCTGTGAACTCTGTAGGATGGTCCAGGGATATGGATGTGTTTCTAAAGTTAAGTCAGCCTTGAAGATGCTAACCAATCAGAAACCTACTGGATGCCTTATAAATCAGGCATAGAAATAGTCTCAGATAAGCATATAGAAGCCAAAATGGAAATATGACTATACATACATATGGAGTTCTTCCACACTCCACATAAATCACTTGAATTGTAGTTTGTGTATCTGTCTTCTTTTGTGCTTATTTGTCATCAAGGCATTGAAGGATCTGATGGGTGTCAGTGAGATAAATCAAAAGTCACACTGTAACTATTGTGATGCAATATTTTCCACCATTGCCTCTGAAATTAGATATGATCAGTACTAAAATCCCAAGTATATTTACAATATCTGAGGTTAGAAAAAAGATGGTGTATTTTTTATGTTGTCTGATATTTTCCAGCTGTTTTTAATATGTGCATCTCTTGAAAGGATCTGTATGAGTCATCGGCTCAGTACACATTGCTTACTTTTCATTGTTAACCTCTCATAATTCACCTTAGCAGTGCCTGCTGCACTTTTCAAACTGACGCAATACTAACAAATCCATTATGGTAAGAGACAATGTAATATGCTGCTGCTGGAAAATATGAGTTTAGAAATATGTTCATTTTTCATGGTTCAACATATTCTTCCATTTGGAGAGATGGCTATGCTTATTAGGGCAATCATTTGACAGCCACTGCCACAGTGAAGGTCACAGCAGGAGACAAGGAATATTATTAAGAATATTTAGGCAGCAGAGACAGGACAAATCCTTTAGGTCATGCTTGTCCATTGTATCAGGTTGGAGGCTGAAGGCTGTAAATGACATCTCCTTCTCGTCCCTTTACTCTCCAACTCTTTCCAGCAACATCCTCAGACAGTATGGCTCTTACCCCATGCCAATGAGCATAAAGCTACTCATTCTCTCCCCCAGGACAGGACAGTGAGAGATACTGAATCACAGAAAAGTTTAGGTTGGAAGGGACCTCTGGAGATTATTTGGACCAAACTCCTACCAAAAGGAGGGCCTTAGGTTAGCTTATTTAAGGATTCATCAAGCCAGGTCCTTAATATTTACCCCACTTTTCTAGGCAACATATTCTAGTGCTTAATTGTCTAATAGTGAAGAATTTTGTCTTACATCCAGGCAGAATATCCCCTGAAGCCACTTGTGCACACTGTCTTTTGTCCTGTCACCATGCAGCCCTGTGAAGACACTTCACTTCTTTACCACTACTTTACAACTACTGGAAGACTGTGATTAGATCCCGTCAATCCTTTCTCAGTCTAGGCTTAGCAAAACCACTTACATCAACTTCTTTTCATGTGTCAAGCTCTCCAACCATCTAATCATCTCAGTGGCAATCCACTGGACCATCTTCAAGGTTTCTCTTAAACTGAGGAGACCAGATCTGGAGCCATCCTTCTAGTTGTGGCCTAAGATTGGAGTGTAGTGATCACTTCCCTCTATCTGCTGGCTACAGGCTTGCAGATGTGGCCCAGGACTTGTTTTCCCTTCGTTGTCGCAAGAGCACATTGCTTCTTCACGTTCAGCTTGCTGTTTGTCCAGACCCCAGGTCCTTTTCCGCAGAAAATGGAATGGTCTTTATGGCAAACACAGTACAAGGTCTACCATTTGATCAACACTGGCATTCAGTATTGGTGCCAGTGACCTCATGCTCAGTGTATAATGTGGACTTTGACCATGAAATCTCTAATAAAAGGGTCATTGCAGTACATCAATATTAGACAAAAAGAAGAGCTTTTTGATGATAAGGCCAAAACCTCAAGCATTAAAGAAGGTAGGTTTTGAACTATGAATACAAACACCATTCAGTCGCTGCATGTATCCATCTTCTTCCTACTTAAGACAGGGGTCCTGTACAAAAAATAGACTGTAGCTATATAATTAAAGACTAAGAGCTACGTATGTCATGTCTGGCATACAATTAACATTTGTAGTGCCTAACTAATGCTTCAGCTTTTTTTTTCTTTTGCCTTCTTTTTTTTTTTTTTTTTTTTTATTACCTTCTTGTACATTCTTCTGAGCTGCTTGCTACTAGTGAAATGTTGTGACAATATGTTTCAGGTTAATTATGCATTATTCAGTTTTTCTTTCCTGAGCTTTGAATCATTGCCTTTTAGCTTAATTGAAAGTCCCTTGTTGCATGACTGAACTTTTTACCATTCTTTGTTTTATAAAAGAGCTCCCAGTGTCTGCCTCCCCTCCTCACTGAGTGGTCTGAGCCTTTCAGATCTCTCTATCTGGAATCTCTACTTGGATTTTTATTTATTTATTTTTTTTTTCACCATGGCAGATGTTTAATTGCATCTTTTGCCCTGAACCTTTCTCTTTCATTAAATCTTCTGCATTACTTCCTGCCTTGTTTCCACTACAGCTAAACACCATCTTTGCTTTCCTCTCTGCAGTCAAGCTTTCTGAAATTACCAGCTGTCCACAGTGACATTTCTCACTTGCTATTAAGTATTTAAAATGAGTTTAAATGTTATTAAGAATAGCATTTAAAAGCTATGAATGTGGATGGGTATTTCAATATATATCAACACTCACTGTATTTCTCTTTGATGGAAAATGGCTTCCACTTTCACTCCCAGGACTGGCTTTAGACTGACTTTAGACTGGTTTTGAATGAGTGAGGAAGCCGTGCTTCCCCACTGGGGGAAGGACATTGGGAAGGACAATGGAAAGGACATTTTGATGATTACAAAGTGGTGGGGAAAAAAAAAAAAAAAAAAGTAATGTTGGAAATTAAAATGGCACTTGCTACTTCTCCTTGTCACAAATGTCAGCTTCAAATTCAGACTGGATGTAGAACCAGGAAACAGCTTTAATGTTAGGAGTAATGCTATTGTTTACCCCATAGCTTTTCACCATTGTGTTTGTTTGTTTGTTAGTTTTCCCAGTGTTTTTGCCAATATTAAAGACATCTACAATTATGTGTCTCCCAGGCTGTGTTGCTAAAGGATAGACTATAGACACATGCTGTGATCTGCCACAAGTAAAGCTTAAAATGCTAATTTGGTCTGGTTATTAGCAGATTGCTGATGCAAAATTGCAATACATTTCTGCCCATAAAGAATTACAATCTATATTCTAATCCCAAATAAAGGCTTTAGGATTAGTGATCTGAGAGTTCCATGAAATTGTAATAATGAAACACCAGTCTGTGCTGTAAGATGCTCTTGAGAATTCAAGCACAGTGCCTATAATTTCAGGAGATAATTATTTCTCTGATAAGATCTTCCATGTAAGAGACTTTGCATGTTTTGTGTATTGGTTTCTTGTACAGACAAATAGTTTTCATTTTATTTTCTAATTACAGAGTAATGCAACTTGTAATATAGTTGTATTTTCCCACATAGTTCATACACATCATATCTCATATGCCTCATAGTTAAATAATAGAGCTACAGAGTAAATAATAACAAAACCAAGATAGTGAGAAGAAGTACTTAGTTGCAGATAGATGCACTCCCTGGATTCAGCCAGACAAATAACGTCTGGAGACCTTTGGAAGATAAGGAGTACCTGGAAAAAGGAAACTGCCAGCAAATGATTCTGTGAATTCAGAAGTCTTTTCATGTTGGAAGGCAACTAGAAGTTGCAACAGGTTCATTTACACACAAATACAGCAGCTGAAGCTAAGGAGTACAGCATATGGTAAAATATTACCTATCAGTTGTTGTTATTCTCATATTTGTACAGCCCCTGGGGTCCAACACTCAGATGAGCAAGAACTCTTTGCCACCATCTACTGATGAACTGGGGTAAGGGACATAGTTAATTTTCACCGATAATATTTATGATGGCATGGATATCTGGTGGGTTTTGTTTACAAGTCATTCAAGGATTAGAATAAAAGGAAAACAATATTCTATTACCTTCACAACACTTTTAATGAGAAAGGGAGAAAAGACCTAGCTCTATTATCACTGGCTTACATAAGACAGGAATTCTGTCATGGGATAAAAAAATAGGAAAAGTTTGTTTTTCATCCTATTCTTTCTGTGTTGCAATTCACAGATCTCCTCAAAGTGGGACAGAAGAATGAAGCTGTCCTGGATGTTGAGAGTCAATAAAGAGGTGAAAAGGTTCCATACCAGAGGAGCTTTAATTACTGTGGGAGAGGTAATAGCTTGGATATCCTGACCTTACAGCACACCTAAATGTGACTGTAGCCTGTGCAAGATCAAAAGCTGGCACTGTACTGAGGGTGCAGAGAGAAGGGAGCAGGGGTACTGAGAGGACACTGTCCCAAACAGAGACAACAGCATGGGGGTAACATTTCAAGAGACAGTAGGACAGCTGCTCAGGGAGTGCTTTTACTCCTCAGCCAGTCAATCCTACCTAAGTGCTCTGCTACTCTGAGACATCACCAGAACAAATATTTCCTGTCAAGGAATGCAGGGGAAATTACTTCATTTCCTTAGGTTTGTGGGGAATGTCTGAAGCACATGTTTGTTAATATTAAGTAGAATCCTGTTATTCCACTTGGAATCTGGCTTTCCTGATGCCAGAAATTTCTCTCAGAAAGTCACTTTATAAACATGTCATCACCCTCCATTACTGAGGTGCCCAGTATGGAATTTTGGATTGTAGATTGTGGAAGTGATGTCACAGGGAAAAGAAATTTGTTTGTATCTTGTAACATCTAGGCAAGAATTACTATGAAAGGCATCTCTTTATGTTTGAAGGCACAGTGTGCCGTTTCTTGGGGAAAAAGAAGCAGAAGGCAGATGTTAGGAACAAGGACAAGGTCTCTAAGTAGTCTTTCATAAACAGATGTGAATGTACCATGTATATGCTTCAAGCCATCCAGAAGCATGTGAACATGAGTAGCCCATCACTGGGACTGAATAAAGATATCCCATCTTTCATTACAGCTTCAGGCCATCTTGAAATGAAAACTCATGTCTGCCTGCCAAAGGCAGGGAAGAGAATGACAGGGCAACTTCCATGCACACAAGGGAAAATGTGTTTTAGGTCAAAATAGAGCTTTTTCACTTTCTTCTAGGTTCTCCTGCCACTCTTTTGTGCAGTCTCCTTGAGAAAGATCACTTAAAGAGTAAGTTTTTAAACGAGAGAATGCACTTGGCATTAGTACAGAGGCCATGCAGGCCTCTTCTGCCTGCTCCTTTCTTTGATCTTTCAGCAAAGACCAGCAATAAGGAGAGCAGTGCTAGAGCCTAAGGTGCTCTGGACTCTCTGGAAAACAGCTTTGTTCTGGTCACAAATGCACAGAGAACTTCCCTGCAGAGAAGGACCTCAACTTCCCCTAGCATGTCCCCCAGGAATTCAGGACATATTCAGCACGTTTGTGGTGGTTTTACCCTGCTGGGCAGCTAAATTCAACCACAACTCTCTCACTCCCCCTCCTCAAACGAGGGGGGGGGGAAGGGGGGAGGGGAGGAATATTATGGAAGGGGCTCAAGGATTGAGATAAGCACAGTTTGTTGATAATTGTTATCATTGTCAGGCAAAACAGACAATGCAGGGAGATTAATGTAATTTATTGCCTATTACTAACAGGCTAGAGCAGTGAGAAACTAAGATTCTCCCCCCAAGCAGCACAGAGGAATGGGAAATTATGAATGGGGGCTGTGGTCAGTCCCTGAGACTTCATCTCTGCCGCTCCCTCATGGTCCCTCTCTGGCCCTGCTCCCGTTGGGGTCCCTCCCACGGGATGCCATCCTTCCTAAAGTGAGCCTGCAAGGGCTGCCCACAGGGAGCAGCTCTTCAGGAACTGCTCCCACACGGCTCCATCCCACGGGGTCCATCCCCCAGGAGCAAACTGCTCCAGCACAGGTCCCCCACGGGTGGGCGGCAGCTCCCCCCAGCCCCCCTGCTCCCGCGTGGGCTCCTCTCCACGGGCTGCAGCTCTGGCCCGGGGCCTGCTCCTGCAGGGGCTCTCCATGGGCAGCAGCCTCCTCCAGGCCACATCCACCTGCTCCACCGGGGGCTCCTCCACCCATGGGGGGCTGCAGCGTGGAGATCTGCTCCATGTGGGACCCACGGGCTGCAAGGGGACAGCCTGCTCCACCAGGGGCCTCTCCACAGGCCATGGGGGAACTTGTGCTGCGTGCCTGGAGCACCTCCTGCCTTCCTGCTGCACTCACGTGGGGGGCTGCAGGGATGATTCTCTCTCTTTCCCAGCTGCTGCAGCACAGCAGGATTTTCCCTTTCTTTAATCTGATCTCACAGAGGCACAAACAACATCGCTCACTGGCTCAGCTCTGGCCAGCAGTGGGTCCCTGTTGGAGCCACCCGAAAGTGGCCCTTATCTGACATGGGGCAGCTGCTGGGCTCTTCTCATAGAGACCACCCCTGCAGCACCCTACTAAGAAAACCTTGCCACGTAAACACAATACAGTGTTTTCATCTTGCTTACCTCACTCTGCCTTCTTTCTCTTATGCTGTGTTGATGCAAAAAATAAAACTAGCACTGACTCGTTGCTTAAGGTGAAATTCTCTCTCTTCTGGCTTCTTTACAAGAGAGGCATCTGTAATCACATCTCGCCTTCATTCCTGTTGCGTAAAAACATGCTGTCAAGAGTTCTGCTCTCATCATCATCAGCTTCTAGATGTGAGCACAAGATAAAGATGGACAGTTCTTGCTATCTTACCTTTGAGATTTCTGTAATTTTTATTGTTCCAAGTAGTGAAAACTTGACAGTAGTGCAAGTAGCTTGAAGTCTGAAAGAGGTCCAAAGGGGCAAATAGTAAAAGAAAAGTCATTAACTGAAATTTTTGAACCTCAGCATTTTAGATCTGATGGGGTGAAGTTCTGGAAGCGAAATGGAACAAGCCTGTGGTTTTATTCACATTAGCTTGGTCTATTCCTTATTGATTGAAACTTGATGGCCCCTGAAAATACTATGCCCCTCAAAACTCTGAGCTTTTATGGAAAATTCTAAAAGAAATCCAAACCGTGCGAACCAATATTCAATAGCTGAATATTTCCACCTACCCTCCCTGCACCTGCTCAAGCTGATGTTTTCAGACATTCTCAGTCCTCCACTTCACTCTTCCCCATGCCAAAAAGTGAGCTCATGTCTTTTAGGATTCCAGGGCAGAAAGTGAAAAGTGAGTCAATTCTGCCTGTCCAAACCATTTGATCACCACATTTAATTTTTAGCTGCCTTCACCTACACTGCCTGTCTCCATAAAGAAAATGCAGGATGATAGAAATGCTTTTCAGCTCCACCAAGGATCACTGAATCAAATTCTTAGTAATCCTGAACTGTAGGGAGTACTCTAAATAGATAGATAGATAGATAGATAGATAGATAGATAGATAGATAGATAGATGGATGGATCAATCCTTGTGTCTGAACTTTCCTGTCTGAAATGTCCAGAATGGAGATTCACAGGTTGTGTCAGGGCTGGATTAGCTTTGAACTACTTGGAGGAGTATATGGAACAAAATTCTCATGCCATGGAAAATGGTGTGTCATATGTCCTCCATTTGTAGGTAAGCTTTGTGTCATGCCTTCCTCAGTGATTCAGACTTCTCAGATGTTTGGACTTTCTTTGCTGATTAGATGTTCATTAGAACTTACTGTCAGCCAAAATTAAGCAGCTGAAAATACTCATATGATGAATTAATCAGTTTAATTTAGCATGCTCTATTTGTATGTCATAATGACTTCCTAAACGCCTTGCTTGGTGGCACAGAAATCTCTGAGGGAATACTACTGTATTGTAGATGCAAGGAGAATATTTCTAATTAACAAAAGAAGTTCCTAAATGCTATTTTCCTAACTCAGCACTCTTACGACTGATATAGGGAAACAGTACTTGTAATTACCAGTAACCTTGTTATCTTTTTCTTCGGTCATGATTCTCTACCTCAACTATTCAGGAACTTTTCCCCAAAATGGTACACATCATGTTCCCACCTGTCCTTGACATCTCAGAGGTTGCAAATTATAACAATTGTAAGAATATTTTATAGCTCTCCACATTTATTACCACTAAATGCATCATTAAGTGTAAATTGATTGCAGCAGAGAGTGCATTAATTGTGAGTGTAGTTCAGAAACCTGATTTTCTGCTGATTCCACACAGCTTTCAGGGTGACTGCATCATTACTTCCCCAAAAGAACCCGACAAACAGTTGTGGGATGGCCCATTTACACAGGGATCCAAGAGCCCTCAGGCTCATAAAGTACAGTGATATTTTATTAGGCAAGCCCTCAAAATCAAGTTAAGTACCTCTCCCCCAACAGTTTCTCTTCTCACACCCACACAGACTTTTTCATCCCCTTGTTGCTTAAATTTCCATTTGTGTGCTTGGAAAGTCCCATGCCATCTCCTAGATTTTCTGGTAGAGTGTTATTTTGCTCCCTACCTGACAACAACCAAATCTGACATCAAGAAGTTGACAACCAGCCCATTCTCTCCCAGAGTAGGTAATAACACTACAGACATACCAAAGCTAGCTTTTAGCCAGTATATTCCAGTGGTAAAAGCAGTGGCACTATGACCACTTGGAATAAAGCACGTGCTGGAGTCTCTCGCTCTTCCATCCCACGCCCTTATGGAGCCTCAGGGCTCCTGGGGACGGCCAGGGGTGTAATGTGAGATGACATCCTTTCTGAATGACAAAGAAAGGCTGCTGGACAATGTCCTTCTAAATCCCACATCTAGAAGAAAAAGATAAACAGGTTTATCATATCGGCCCCTTCAGCGGTGGAAGGGAAAACAAGCAGCAATACACTACCTTTCACTAATAAAATACCTCCCTTTCTAGAAGTCTTTAAAAAGCTTCAGGTAGAGTCAGAAGATAACCCTGATATGTTGCCCCACTAGACCACTCTCACTGACTTCCCAGTCTGATGTGGTGCTTTCTTTATTCATAAAACCACACAAGTTCCTAGTCAGGCTGAGATGAAAAGCTCTCATTCCCTCCCTGTCACTGTCTCCAGTAAAAGCTTGCTGTCAGGACTTAGCTGCTGATTGCAAACGTGCACATGGAAAGAATAGACTAGCTGTAGACAGGATGCTTTTTAGAGAAAACTCCTCATCAGAAACCTGTTGTGTCGTCAATGCTATAAATGATATGACTCAAGCATCAGGAGGAGATCTACTTATCTCATTTACTAAGGTAAATAAGTGCTGTTTGAACTCAGTCCATTTTCTGTCTTTAGTTTAGAGATCATACTCAGACTAAGCACTTGTCCAATGTTGTATCTGGCAATAAATAACAAAGAGAGCTGGCAAACCTTCCCCATAGTCAACTCTAACATTTTCCATGATCATGAACTGAACCTGCACTCATTTTTTCCCTTTGACAGTGGACTTTCATGTCTTCGAATGACATTTGGAACCATTCAGTCCACAGGGTCTGGAGTGGTAATGCTTTAGCAAGCCAGTGATTTTGCTGTTGTCCAGACAACAGCACATCACAGTGTAACATTTTCATCTCTCCAGGAATAACCACACAGCTTCAGGCCTTTTCTACAGTTTTATCTTGTGAAAGATAAATTCTCTGAGCTGATAGCTTTTGGTAAAAAGATACGTCAATGAATTTGTTTGGGCAGTGTTTGTGCACTCCTCTCCTTTTGTGATTTCTTAAAGTAGGGTAGATCTTTAAAAAGTTAACAAAATGTCTCCCTAAACCATAAACATCATGTTTTCTTTCAGGCTTGGTTGCTATAAAGAGAATTTCATGGTGGTATCTTTACTTTACACCTTATCTTTACACCTAAATTTCAGTTTGGTACAATATACATTATATCTAAGCATGCAAAAATTAAGTTTCTCCTGCAACAGAGGTGTCTGCAGATATGAAATAAACTAACGATAAGGACATACATGTATATAAGAAAATAATACATATACATAGAAATATAATAGGTATAACATATAAATAGAGAAAACAAGCTAGTATTAGAAACAAACTTTACTATACAGATCCAATCCCTCTGTGAGATCAGTTTTTCCTTCTCCCTGTTTTAAAAGACTAAGAGCATTTGAGCTGAGGTCCAGGTATTAGTGTAACATTCCAGTTAACTGCTTGGAAAGCAGTCTTGTAATTTCATGTTCTGTCTGAAATTGCAGGTGTTTTCTTTTGTGGGTGTATGCGCATTTGTCATTTTTGTTTTCCTCATGGAGAATTTTACATGGAAAAACTATGATTTCACAAAAGATCTTTTTCCATTGAAAAATCATTCCAGGAGGTAATCCTTGACCTTCTCTACAATTGATACCACCTTCAGAATGTTACCTGAAATTTACTGAGGAAAAATAGCAATAACAGGCCACCTCTTCACTTTAATCACTTCTGTCTCAAAGTTAAGAAACACTTTGAATTTAAAAACTATAGTGAACTATAAAACCTTTTTGCACCAGGTTGTAAATCCTTCTGCTTTATTACAGTAAGCATAAGGTTCTGACTTTCTTGGCACAGGTAGTTTTATTGCATCTATTACTAAAAACAGATGTCAGCGAGTGAAATCCAATTCTTTGGGGGAAAAAAAAGTTATATGATTTTCCATGAGCTCTACTAACAGTTGAGTGTTTGAGAAGCTCAGAGTCAATGAGAAATTATCTTTTTTTTTTTTTTTCTCTTAAACAAAAGAAAAAGGCGACTTCTCTTTCTTTCATTTCGTTAAACCTTTTCAGACCTTTTTCTCTTCTCTAATATTAGCTATGACATCAAATAACTTTTTTATCTGAAGCATTTAATCCCATTCAACAGAAACAGACAGAGGCTTTCACAGTTCTTCTCCCCTAACGATGTTAAATTCACGCTGAAGAAAGAAAAGGAAGAAAATAAAAAGTGTTGTCAATTGGCAATATTTGTTTGATAAAAGTGTGGCTTAAAAGGGATTGAACTCAAATATGTATTTTTATCACTGCAGAATTTGTCCCTTTCTTTCTAGGCTTTTTGATTTCTGGGGGGAATTAACTCCTTCAGGTTGAATTTCTTTCTTAACTGGGACTCTCTCACAGATTAATGCACACTATGACTCCCATCTCAGGCACTACCACTGCTGCGAACAAGGGCTTCACTCTTTCAAACTTAAAGGGAAAACAAGTTTTTCTTCTACTGTCAGCTTTGCACACTTGGGAGCACTTTTAAAGCAACACTCACCTTGCAGACATGCTGTAAACCCGTAAGCCCTATCTACAAGGTCAATTCAGCTAATCACTTTATTTATTTATTTATTGGTTGGTTAGTTGGTTGGTTGGCTGTTTTTTTTTATTTATTTTTTATTTTGTTTTTTGGTATTGCTTGTTTGTTTTTATGTATTTATTTATTTACGCACAGATAGAACCTGTATGTAATGTAACATTCAAACTGAGATCCAACTTCTCTTTCAGAATGGATTGGGGTATGGTTCAGTAATACTTCTCCAAAATTTAGTCCTTAAAATGTTGCAGATGCTGGACTAGCAAACAGCGGTGTGTGTGAAAGTCTGTGACGTAATGCTTGGAGGGCTTAAGTCCACTTCTTAAGTCCTTTCTCCCTTCTCTACATATAATTGGGGTTATATATGTCATAGGAAGTACAGTGATGAGCAACCGTCTTGCTACATTTTGCCTCTCATATTTACCAAAATGTGACAGTTTAAGATGCTTATATCCCTGAAGGTTTTTACTACCCTTTATCAGACATTAATGCCTACTCCTTATCCTTTTTGTAGATCAGGAGAATAAACCTCGCTCACATTCCTCAGCTATTTCAAACTGGGGGATGGTCCCCATTGCTCCTAAAAATTCAATTAATATAGTTTATGGGGGCATCACCTCTGAGTACAACATTTAATTTCCTGGGTTCAGCTGTCCTAGAGAGAGGAATGCTTTCCTCCAGCCCTTGACATTGTGTTGGAAGAGCAAAGTTATGTTTCTTCTGCTGCCCAATCACTTGTGATACATTGCACAGGATATCCAAGATGAGATTCGACTGACTGAATGTTGGTTTCTGCCATGTAAGTGTCTGAGCAAACCTCTCTGGATTCCCTGTGAAGTCACTGAGTTCAACGGTCGGTAAAATACATGAACCTATTCAGTCTTGACTTGGCTTCCTTAACACCTAAGTATCAGTTGAGACTCGAACTGAGTTCATGTCATTCTAAGCTCCTACATTTGGTAAGAAGAGTCCCATCCTAAACTTCCCTGACTCTGCTGAACTTCTCACCATTAACTACAGTGGGAGCTAGTGTTTAGCTGGAGACACCTGGACTGAGGACACACAGGGTAAGTCCTTTTTGAGTCTAAGACACCTAATACAGATATCTGCTATGTGAAAAAGCACTGGGTTGCTCAGACATATGCCTTGTGTCATCTGTGGTACCCCACAGTATCAAAGATGTCTATGTGGAGGTAGCTGATGAGATACAGTATCATGGGAGAACCCCACGCTTTCCAAGCAGCATGCAGACGACAAGGAGGATATTTTGAAATACCTGAAATTCACATATGTGTGGACTACAGCCTCCTGCCCTAGGTGTCTTTGCTCTGCAATAGATCATGAGGATCTAGTCAATATATTCAAAAGAGCCTAGTGAACGATTCAGCTAGTAAGCGTCTACTTCAGCATGATCTAAAATCTCCCCAAATCCTACCCAAAACTCGAGTCAAAAAGTTCTAAGAGGAAGACAAGGGCTTTTGTTCTGTGGTTCTACTGTCTCTGTCTGACCCTTTCAAAGCTAGTCAAATCAACTCTGAATACCAGCCCCCACTAACAGGTTTTCAAGTATGACCATGTCTTTTTTTTTTTTTTTTTTTGTCCTTTTTTTAGAAAAATATTTTTTCCCCTTGGGATGCTCATTTCCCATTGTACTAAACAATTTTAAGGTCTCAATGCAGACTCCCCACCCACTTTTAATCTGTTTGTGGCTCAAAAAATGAAGGGCAAAATTGTTCCTAACCCTGCAGTTCAGGGATCTCTGCCTTTTCAAACCCCATGAAAGAAATATGCTGTAAATTGCATCCTACAATGGCCAGAGAGAATATGAAGTCATATAATCAGCCACAATATGACTGTAAGAAGGCACCAGACTGCATCTAACTTTTATTGCAAAACCAAAGTCATCTAAAGCCTCATATCACCAGGGGTATCTTTCAGACAAAATACATGTTACAACCTGTAAAAATTAAGCTAGTCATTATAAAGTTAATCTGAAGTCTGAATGGCAAAATTGAAAAGCACTCAAGCATTAAACTGCACTTCTTAAAGGTAAAATAATAAAACAATATGTGTAATATATAAATAGCTATAAAAATTGCTGGGAGTAGGATAGCTGGGCTGAGCATTTCAGTGGAAATCAAAATGTATTATGAATCTCAGTAAAGTTGAATGTCTTCAGCAGGCTGCTTTTTACCACTAAATAGTTTGCAACCAATCTTGACCTTGCAGAGAATTCTATGCACCCTTTCTGTTCGTGTTTTCTTTAATAAAGTAAATTGGGTGAAATAATAAAGAAACGTGAAGTGCTTCTTGGAAATTTTTTAACTCATTGTTAGAACATATAACTTTTTTGTTGTTCATTGGTCAAAGATCTTTATTAGGTTAAGTCCATTCTTGTTGGTTCTTTTTATGAAGGTGACCTCAGCTACAGGGTTCATAAATAGTCAAAGTATCCAGTGAGGACAACAGAAGTAAGCACGCATGTATTCATCCATGTTCCAGATTCTTACATTTTGCATGGTACAATAATTCAAACATGTTAAACTCTGTCTTTTTCCTCTATATCATTGCAGCAAAAAACTCCAGTGTCTGGGAAAAAAAAAAAAAAAAAGTTATTTCACCACATTTGATCACATATACAACATCAGTGGCAATAACTGAGCTTTCAGTATACAGAAAGACTTCATCATACCATCAGCTGTTAATTTCAATGTGGTGACTTCTATGTGAACTCTTTAGTGCTGAACTGTGCTTAAATGCTTAAATTGGAAGTCTGAAAGTAGCTGTGGTGTTGGCCATAAGCTGAGTTGTGGTGTAGTTAATCAGCCAAAATCCTACCTCATCCCATGTAAGGCTTCACTGATTCCTAGCAGTGGGACTACTCATTTACTGAAGGAAAATTGCAGAGTGAATTAGCTGTGTGTATCATTTTTTGAGATTTCTGTTTCATGCCCTAATCACCACTGCATTCATGACCCCATTTTACCACATGATTAAGGCATTATTATTCTGTAAACAGTTTTGCAGCATGAATGAAATCAACATTAAAGTACTTTGCTGAATACCAATGAGATAAGAATGGAAAAAAAAAATAAATTCTGGCTGTTGCCATCTATCTCAATGAAGAGGCACAGCAATCGTTTGCATTTGCAAACTATGGCTGTGTTTATTCTCCAAATCGTCAGTAGACAAAATGCCTCAGATAAGGAAACTGTATTGTCATGATCTGAGATCGTAAAGAGGGGATGGTATAGCTAGGATTCTAACCCATGTCTTCTCAGATCGAGATGGGATAAGATTCTTGAGTTCAGAGACAAAAACAAACAGAAACAAAATTACAGTAGTACATATTTATAAATGCAATACAATTTATAAATGGCATTCAGGTGCATTTGTCTGATTCAGCTCAACGTCAGGCAGACCAGGAGAAAACCTGCAGATGAAAGCAGCTCAGCAGCAAAGCAACAGCTTGTAACTTAATAAGATCCTGATACCCACATTTTGCTTTGGAAAGGGCAGAGGAATGACTTCTCACATTGAAGTTGTTTCTACAGCTCTAGCTATTATGTCTATCTACAATTGGCGTAAACTAAGAAAATGCTTTTGCATTTATTTATCATGTTTCGGTGACATGGCAGCAGAAACCTTCAGGTGAAATCCAACTAGGCTGAACCTGATCTAAGATCCACAATTTTCCTCTTAATTTTGATTTGTACCTTCCTAGTAAGTTGAAATAGCTGAATTAAGATGAGTGTTTCAGCAAAATAAGATTTGTTGGTCTGTGGTGTAATGCCCAAATCCACAGATGCCTGGACAACAACATTCTCTTTAAATTCAACTTAAAATTACTTTGTATGTTTGTCTCTCTGACATTAAGTCCAGCCACAACCATTTAAGAGGCTGAAATGAGAAACAGGTTCAACATGATCTGAATATGAGTTGTACTGCATAAAATACAAATATATGAAACTGTGACATATATTTCTGTGACTATATATGTCTGTGACTATACATGACTGTGCATTAACAGTCATCTCAGGCTAACTATAGACATGACAGAGCACCTCACTAAATAACAAATGACTAATAATGCTAGAGAAAGTTGGAAGAGGAGCTGTGGGGAAATGATAAAGTGTTGGTCCTACCCTCATGTTGAATATGTAATTGCAAAATAAAAAGTAGGAAAAGATTTCTGTAGGTCATCTACCTGCCCCAGCTCAAAGCCAAGGCATCTTCAGATTTACAGGAGGTTTCTCAGGGCCTTAACCACCTGAATTTTGAGGAGCTCCAAGGAAGGAGAACCCACAACTTCACTGGTTTCCTGTTCCAGTATTTGTATTTGCTACCTACAACATGTATGAAGTGTCTAGTTGTCCTTATTCTGTGTACCCCTAGGATGTTTTGTCTTCATTTTCTGTATAGCCAGCCATGAGACAGGACACTGGGTCCCTCCAGTAGTGGGTTTACATTTCTAGCTTGTAGTAGTGGAGGGCTGCAGGGGTGGCCTCTGTGAGAAGAGCCCAGCAGATGCCCCATGTCAGGTAAGGGCCAGTTTCAGGTGGTTCCAACAGGGACCTGCTGCTGGCCAGAGCCGAGCCAATAAGTGATGTTGTTTGTGTCTCTGTGAGACCAGATTTAAGAAAGGGGAGAAAAAAATAAAAAAATAAAAAATGCTGTGCAACAGCAGCTGGAAGAGCAAGGAGTGAGAAACAGCTCTGCAGTCCCCAAGGTCAGTGCTTCCATTTACCTGAATCCACCTTACTCAGTCCAGACAGGCTTTAGAAAATTTGGTCACATGGGACACCCTGGGAATAATTCAGATGGTGAGAGAAGTATATGAAGTATATGAGAAGTATATGAGAGTATATGTATATATGAGAGGATAATATGTGCGTAGGACAGGACAGGACAGGACCCAAAATGTGTTTTCCATTCCTTGCAAGAACAACGCATGGTAGCATTTGGACACTTTTCAGAGACTCTGGTTTACCTGCTAGCTAGAGTTTCACCCTCAGCAAAGTCTAGCTGGTTTATAAAGAGCCCCAGGATGGAGTGGCCAGGACTGGACTTGACTCAGCATCAGTGAGCCAAGAGAGACAGGCAGAGCTGATCTGCAAAATACCCAGAGCATATGCTCACCCCAGAACTGTCAGATGTATACAGGGCACTTGTCACTACATCCATCCTGGTTCACAGTCACCTTTTTACTGAGAGAGCATTGTACATACTAATATGGGCCTACCCTCAGCTGTGCCTAGGTTAGCTGAAGTTTTCAAACAGAAATTTCCCATTAGCTACCTTTGTGTTACGGTAAATCCTGGAGCAGGAAGCTTCATTCCTAATTAACAGCAAGAACAACTTGGTAAGTTCTGGCATTGGACAGCACAAGAAAGCTGCTGAGCTGCCTCAGGATCCATCACTTTTGCAGGTACTTAACCACTTTGTGCCTGCTAGGACTACACTGGCCATGAGAAGCATATCACCAGTGGTTATATTCTGGCCTGATTTATTCCTTAAAGCATTTAGATTTATATCTTATAGCTCTACTATTCCTAAAACTGTAAGGGCTAGAAACTAGGTTCATTATAGATTTTTCTTTTCTGCTGTCCTTCAGGTTTTGCTTGTCTTAATGTTAATATTTGGAGTGTATTGAAAACAAAACTGGAGGATTTTATAAGGGAAGACTGTATTTGCCCCACTGCCACCCTTTTTTTTTTTTTCAGTGACAGTACTCTGAGGTAATCCCATTAGCATGTTCCCCATTTGAGGGAGAATGGCCAGAAGATTTTCCAGATAAATTTTATCTCATTGAAAGTGTGGGCAATATATTAACACTGTTTTTAATACTGCTAGCAAATTACAATTTTTATTTGATTTATCATGAGATATAGAGGATGACACTTGCTAAGACTAAAGTAGGAGGTAAATTCATCTCCAACAGAATGTCCTTATGAGTGATCCTTCTTTACACAACACCACAGAAGACACTTTGTTTTATTTGTCCCATTCAACACTTAATTTCTCTGGTGCCCATTCCAACAGGAAGGTAGCTCACTCCCTGCAGAAGATGAAAGATGATTAACTAACTGGCAACCAAGGCACATATCAATAAATAAATAAACAAACAAATAAAATAAAATGAAAAATATTTTTGTCCTGTAGAAACACATAATGGACTATATTGCGTCTTCTTCCTATAGATGTGTCCTTTACCTAAATCTCCCACAGATTTCAGCCTGTTTCCAAATTGTTCAAGGTACTGATTTGTGGCAATTTTACAAATGAAAAAGAGGTGCTGTTTAGTTTAAAGTATAGGACTTAAACTGACAAGACAAGATCAGCTGCCAAATTTTCCAAGACTTACTGACCTTACCTTTTCTATGCCTCAGTCCTAAAAAGTGAGGATGACTTCTCTGCCTCTATTTTTTGAGTCCTCTCTATTTAGCGGAGGCTCTCCTCAGTGCAGAGGCTGGTTTTTTTGTTTGTTTGTTTTGTTTTTGTTTGTTTGTTTTTGTATTTCTATGATACTCTGGAAAACAATACCCTGAGATTAGTTTATCCCATTAAATAAATAACAGTGATCATTTTATTCCAGCTATTAATAAACAGCACCATTTTCCTAACTTTCCTCCATATTAACTGGATGTCTTTTACTCTGAATTAAGAACTCTTCTTCCTCTTTCTGTAGCAACAGTTTGAAGAGAATGTAGTTTGAATATTTTTTTTCCAAAATGAGTAAGCAAAGAAAGACAAACTTGTTACCATTCCTCAGCCAGACTCCATTTAAGACCTCAATGATACAAACAAACAGGAAAGACAAATGTAAATGGTGTTCCAATTAAATGGAACCCAGGATGTCTCCATGGGTACATTATAGGATGCAGTAGAGGTGGCATTGTCGAAGAGGTAGCTAGGAATAGCCTCCAGCATTAAAAATTTAAGCCTGCAACTCGTTCACAGCTGTGACTGTGCATGCACTGGGAAAGAAATGGCACAATTGAAAACAGAATCGGCATATGTATGCCAAAGTCATCTTGAGGAAGAGGAAACTTAACCCCCTGTGTTCCCAATAAGAATGATCTTTTGCACCAAAGTTCGTTGCAGCTGTCTAATGGCAAAACAAGAAACAGCAGAAGCTGGTAGATGAAAAGCAGTAATGACTATTCGGTGTAGTGTAACAGGGCTAAAGATTAGCACATGGCCTCCCTCAAAACCAGGCTAGTCCTCTAAACTGTGAATAAACAGTCAGTCATATTTGTTGTGCATAGCTGCTTGTGGATAGAAATCCATTACAGGTCTTCTAGGGTGGGGAGAGGGAAAAAAAAAAAAAAAAAAGAAAAAAAAAACCTATAGACTAATCAAGAAGGTCATTCCACGAATAGGGACTGAAATGAATCTGAGTGTTGGGTAGTTGTGTGACAACACTTGATTTTGTTAGGAGACAATGACAGAGGGAACCATCATCCCTGCTTAGGGACAGTCTAATCACTTGCCAAATCTCACACACAAATTGTTTTGTGCTTTACTAGGTGAGCCTCTTGGGAGAGCAAAGATATTCCTGATCTTATCCATAAATATCCATAGTGTCACGTATTGTTTTCCATGTATGTCATTTACTCTTAATAACCTTTTTTGTTGAGTTTAGTTTATATGGTAAAGATGGTCATGTTCTTCAGGTTGCTGTTCTATGCTATAACTTGCAGGTAGAACGTATCTCCTTCCAGAAGAATATCACAGCTCTCTTATCTTTATTTGTAGCCCAGATTTGAATTATTTCTTAGCAGGAAAGGGCCACCAATGGGCTGAGCCATTCCTTTGGTCAGATCAGACATGTTTATTTCTAAAATTGAGATGGGACAGCTTGGAATTTGATATGAAATGTGTTGGAAATGGCATAGACTCATCTTTGTCTTTTGTTAAGACAACAGTTCTGTTATGATCAAGGTCATTGCTGTCTGTAGGATACTTCATGCTCTAGGAATACAAATCCTTCAAGACATACATCAGCAGACTGTTATGTGGGAGTTTGACAGAAAATCCCATTGGGAGGGATGTTCTGAAATATCTGATGCACCCACAATATTGGATAACAGCATTGTCTAAAAGGCAGAGGAGAAAAACTGTACCTCCAGACCCAGTATCTGATGAGGCAATGGGTTGCTCATTTGGGCAAGAAAAGCCCAGCACTAAGAAGGGAAAACAAACCCTGGTGAGGGAAAGAACTGTCTCTCTACAGAGACAATCACAGCAGCCAGGGCAGCTATAGAGAGAGAAGACAGCAGGACCATATGTCAGCTTTTGGGTGTGTGGGAGGTGGACTGGGCCAGGCTCCAAAGGCTGCTTGTTTAACTGACACTTTATGGAGTATCCTGAGACGCATCTTTCTCTGAAGCCTCCTTAAAGGAGATGTATTCTTTTATGATTTGCCTTCCTCTGGGCTATGTTTATACAAACATTTTGGATGGAGACAACAACACTGCCAATGAACTTTATGTATGCTGTGGGTGCGTTGTGAGTTTTTTTTGTGTGTTTTTTTTCTTTTTTTTTTTTCATTTAGGATATTGTGAAGTCTGGCTCTCGATGGAGTTCTCAGAAGAGCTACCCTCATTACATTGTTATTGTTATTCTTTTGGTTTTGGGTCTCTTTTGTATATTGCAGCTCTTGCAAACATTTCAATAAAATACCAGCTCATGTAGGCAAAAGCTTTGAGCTATCAATTTTGTCATGAGCTGGATGCACTTACTTTGATGAAGCAGTCATTCATCAGAGGAAATAAATCATAACCAGAGGACATGGAAGGAAGTGTTTAAGCATCTGAATGCACACAAGGATGAATCCTGCCTTACTGTATCCTGTCACCAGAAACTACATGAAAGATTGAAACAGAAATTTCACAGAGTTTTATATTTGCAAAATCAACGGGATTGCAAAACTGTAAAGATAGATTGTTAAACAGCTCTATGGACTCTCACACACAGTTCTGAAGAAAATATAGGCAGCAGATGAGAGAAGTTCAGAAGAGTAGTTCAGAGAATACCTGGATTAACACAGCATTGCTACGTATCCAAAAGAGCCCTTTTGGATTGCAACTCAGAAATATCTCTGCTGAATGAAACAGATTGAAATAAGAGGGGGAGTCAGACCCCATGCTTTTTATAATTGATTTTGTTGCACATGGTAGATGGGTGCAGAAGGTGAAGCAAAGGTAGATGAAGCATGGTTAGAAACAGATCAAGTTGGAGTGAGAATGTCTTCATGGTCTCAGTACCCATTTCTTCCAATGAAATAAAAGTAATGGGTGATTTCTATAGTTTTGTAAAAATATCTTAAAAACCTTATCCTGTGATGCGCTGAGGGCAGCCTGTTCCCATTTAGTCTGAAGCTTTATGTGACCAAATATAAGTAAAAAATTTTGAGGCCTTTCTATGTACTTTCCCAGTCTAGTCCTTGCAGAGACCTTAATTTCAGTGATCTTGTTCCCATATGATTCACCTTCAACAAAGTTAAAGATTTTGGCTGTTTCACAAGGCTGCCAGGTAATCACAACATTTATTCAACTCCCCTTCATTTTACAAGTCCTGACTGTCTGCTCAAGGGTGCTACCAGCCACTGCTCCTGCCTCTCCATAGCAGATACTTCCCCACAGGTTTATGGGGCAGACTCTGTGAGAAAACAGTTATCTAGATATCCAGGAAAGCCACAAACACCTCTAGGCAGCCTTCCACTCAGGTTCAGACTGCAAAGACCACTGTTTCAGGATTGTGTAGGAGAAGGATGTTCAGACCCCATGGGAAATGGCAACAGCTTCAGTGAGACAAACACAATTGCAGTTTGGATGAGCAGACTGATAAAGTTAAGACTGCATTTGGTCTTTTGTGGGACTTCTGATCCCCCAGTTGGGGTCTTGAATTGAAGACCTTCACCTGAAGCCAAGCACCCAAATTCTGTGTATAAAAGGGAGAAAAACAGGTCTCTCAAGCATGTTGGCTTGGGGATGAAATTAAGATTCTGGATTTAAATGTATCCTCAGTAATGCTAAGCAATGATTTGAGTCCATCACTTACTGAACTGCTTGGATGAAGGGGTAGGTCTCTGAGTAGGTGTTTTGGAGAAGGAAAATTAAGCCTCAGCACCCCATTCTGACAGGTGATATCTTGTAAAGTTGGCTGAGAAAGTGACCTTCATAAGATCTTTAAATTAGAAGTAGCAAAAAGCCCACGCTAGAGGAAGACTGACTGAAAAGAGAAGGCCAAGGGTAATAATTTTGAGGAAAAAAGGAGAAGCTGACGATTTCTGAGTATGAGGGAAATCTTTGAAATCTTCCTGTGGGACCGAATACTGAAAGAGGCTTAAAGGATTTCACATTTGAAAGCCCACATAAAGTTTTTAAAAATTTTAAATTTAGTCCTGTGGAACTCATAACTTTTGCATGTGAAGTTCAAATTCATCTGTTTGATGCTTCTCACAAAGTTGTCCCCTCCATAATTTACAAAAGGAGGTGAAGTCTCTCTGACCTTTGTAGCCAGAAATTCTGAACAGATCACAGGCATGTCCTATGCCCTGAGTTCAAGCACTAGCTTGTGTTTTAAATGCAGTACCATTATCTATAAATGTATATCTATTAATATATATGGGGAAATTCAAACCAATAAAGATGTAAAAAGTGTCTAATGCCCTTCAGCCAGCTAATACTAACAAGTGCCAGGGAATCACTTTGACTTCAGTTTGGTTATTTTTGGATGTATAACATTGGAGGTTAAAGAACAATTTAGATGAAAGTAGCTCTTTTTAACATGGTAAAGTGGCCTGGATCCATTTGCCCATCACTTCACCAGGTGGGAGTGCTTATAATATTATATGCCAGGGCTTATATGACCGTAACCTTGACTTCAGTATAGATATTCTGACTTTGAAGAAAATAAGACCAGAATTAGGTCTATGATGTTCTCCAGATATGAAATACACCACGTAGCGTGAATAGTGTGTTCTTGCTTCTAAAAGATTATTCTGTCCTCTGTACTTTGACATTGTTTTGTTTGACTAGCTGTATGGTTAACTTTACTTTGCCTTCTTGTGGTGCATTTCCACAGTGGATTCCTGAGCTTGTAGATCATGGAAAGAACTTCACCTTTACTACAGGTAAGCTGCTGCTAGAGTCACACAGGTAACAGTTGGAGTTGCAATATATTTTCCTTAGTGTGTTACATTTTAAAACAAACTGGAAGAGAACAACCACAACAACAAAATGGAAAAACCTTTGTAATTCATGAAGGTACAAAGTTCTCAAGTAAGTTCTCAAGTGTGCTGTGGATAATTTCTTTTTTCCATCAAGGGACACAATCCTGTTTCTGAGGGTTTAGTGCAGGCACTGTACATTTTTTATTTTTTTTTTTTAATGGGATACTGCACAGGGCTGCTCTTCTTGCAAGGGTACTGTTTCCTGTAATGCTCAGGACTCTGGACACCATCACAGTGAGGCAAACAACCTTCTTTTTGATCGAAGGACACAGATGTCCTCTCATATTCATAAATATTTTTAACTGCTGCAAAGTTTTCTGAGAACATGTGGGATGCTATTTGCTCCCCTGATGACTGCGGAGGGAGGTCACATTCCCAGTACTGGTGCAAGACCAGTTTCCCTTCCATCAGTAACAAAAGCTTTTCCACTGCCACAATCAATAGCTTGTAAACATTGTGGTGTCTTTGTTTTTGTTTTCAAAACTGCTTGCAAATGATTTATTTGAAATCCAGATTCATAATGCTGAAACATCCTAAATCCGGACAAAATTTTCTCCTAGATACCTAAGGAGGAACATGGACACAATGTCAAAATTAAGAGGGCAGAAGATAAATCACAGTCTGTTTGCTTGAGCTTAACTATCCAAGAAAGAGAGAGGAAAATCGTATTCAGCATCACATCTAATACATCAATGTAATTTATACCAGAGACTTCCTATTTGCTTTAAAAAAGATGCAAATTCAAGTATTTTTTTTTTCAGCTCCAGAAAGATTTTTATTTTTTTTTAAGTGTTTATTTTTCAACTGTTTTTGTAGGTTTTTGTCTGTACTACATTTGCAGAGTTGCCTGGAAATATTGACACTTAAGTCTACCGAAACATCCCTCAGGAAATGAGATGAACCATTGAACTTCTGGCACTTGACTGACCATAGCAATTAAATAAAAATAAAATACAGATGAAACAAAATCTAGTTTGCACAGAGCATTGAATGTCATCTGGTCTCAAAGTTACTCTACTAAGTGGAGATTACATCTTTAAAACTAAATGACAAGGCAACAGCAAGTAGGCATATTTTTCTCACTAGAGTCCATAACAGTAGTAATAATGCATTTATCATAGTTCAGAAATTTCTACATACCCTTTCTGTGTTGGGACTATGATAGGTACATCAAAAGAGGTGCTTGCTGGCCTTTTCTGTCACTAAACAGAAAAGGACAGGAACAGAAAAGGACAGGAAAGGAACTGGAGAAATAAAGTGATTTGTCCAGCCTATGAGTGGAAAATGCAGCTTTCCAGAGTCTGCTGTAGGCGATGGGCAGCTCTGAGAAGTGGCCCTCTGATGAGGAAGGCAGCACTATTCCAGTTTATTGCTGGGAATTTTGAGGTTGAAATATCAAAGGCAATATTTGTTTGGAAGAGAGATTTTGTATACTAACGTATACTGCAGGGTCTTTTGAACTGGGCTGTATGTTCTCTTGTTTTTTAGATGGGCCTTGTAGACTTTGAGGATTAAGGAGAAAATAAGTCAGAAATTTCAAAAACTTTGAGGATTAATGAGAAAGTAAAACAGAAAATTCAAAAACTCTCTTCAGTGGTGTTATGAACCTGACAATGTTTTCACGCAATACATATTGAAGTGTGAAAGTGTTTTAAATATTTATTGTTTTAATACTTTAGAAATGTCATCCCTTAGAGATCTATTCAGCTTTGAAAGAAGAGGAAGATTAAAGTAGTGTAAGAATTATAACAGGTATTCTTGATCATTGTAACAGTTCCATAATGCTAATTTCTGGGGAGAGAGGTGCGATCCCCTTGGTTACCTTGCCCAACTTTCTGAGATTCATAGGGATGAAAATCCTTGTTTTTCAGGATTTGAAGTTGCCCTTGAGTTTACAGTGAGACATCCAAGATGGAAATTACTCCACCTAAATAGCCTGCCATTTCCTCTATCCTCCTTCTAAGTATGTCATTCTGGCTCACGTCAGTAACAATCAACAAGAGTAAATGGCCAGGGCCCAGAGCCAGTACTGCAATTCCTCTGTCCCACACCAGCATGAGGGAAAGTGGATAAATTGGCTCTGAGGGCAGCCAGTTAAGCACAAAACAGTTCACCTGATGTTGAATGAAGCTAATGGAAACCTTTCTATGACTTTGTTGAACTCCCCGATTGAACCCAAAGTGCTGTGATACATATTTGGGGGTATTGTTGATACGTATTTGGGGTATTGTTCTGCAGGTATCACTTGTAAACTGTCCACTGACCTCCCCTCCAGAATGAAAACAGCTAGGACTCCTATGACCAGCAAGCCAGTAAAATCTGTGGTTTCATTTACTGTTGGAAATTAAATGTTGTCAGGACACTTCTCTGGAGCTGAGGCAGACTGGTGTGGAAAAGTGCATGTCTGGCACTCTCTTATTCCCCAGGAACTGACTGGTTTACTGGAAAAATGTGCAGACTACCTATTGAAAATGGCCCACGGCTTGTCTGGGCCAACACTATGCTAGGAGCTGTTCTTATGGTGTGTGGATGACTGCACTCAAGTGTCTGTGCATGTTTCCTGGCACTGTTTGGTTTACAGTGCACAATGTCTGGGAGGTGAGCCCTTGGTGTGCCCACTTGAACAGCTGGGATGACAGCTAAGCTCATGGAAAGTATCTGAGGTAAGTATTGGCTGAAAGGGCCTCTGCATGAGCTCTCTGACAGGCAAGAGTTGCCATGTTGCCCAGCACTGGTAAATAGAGCACAGGGGACATATTTATTCTACAACAGAGATTATTCACTGCTACGCACCTCAAGTGCTCCATGGCATCTTGTGACTCTCATTGCGTGTCTGTGTGGAGTGGAGAAATTGGATTCTCTGAGAGGTGTTTTCCAGTTTGACAAGGAAAACACATTGTGCAATCAATATATCAATCCTCGTGTTTGCCACCGTGGTTTTCACACTGCTTAGTTGCTCTCCGCACTGTGGAGTGCTGCAGGTGCCTGTGACAGTGACAGATGAGGAGCTTCTTCACTGTTTTGATAGCAAATGAGCCTTGCATATGCCTCCTGTTAAACATGAACCTAAACAGCAGGATTCATAACAGTAGCAATTGGGACACTCATCTGTATATGATTTCATTTCAGTCATGATCCTGTTAGGGTTGAAATAAAGGAGATGTCTCTGTTAAGTCCAGCTGAAAATCAGGTCATTTATCTAGAAACATAAGTAAAGATTTTTAAGTCCTGGGTTTGGGGCCATCTCTAAGAAAACTATGAACATACACAATGTGGAGTAGGTAAAATTTATCTGCATAAATCCAAATCTCTCACATTCAAGTCTGCTTCATTCTTTGCTTTCACCATTCATACACCTTCCCTGAATGTCTGGCATCAGACTTCCCATGGGTTTATTTGCAGCATCCCGTTCCTCAGATGTGAGCATCTGCTGCCTAGCAATAGGTGCTCTCATCTGAGAAGGAAAAATAGTAAGTTATGGACATATGCTATAGGCATTGGATAAAATATAGGAAGAGTGCTTGGAGTGAGGACAGGAAAGTCTCTCACAGTGAGAGCTCTAAGAATGAGGCTGCAAAGAAACTCACATATTCTTGGCTATAGAGTACTTTCATATAATTTTAGAATCATAGAGTCACATCATAATTTAGTTTGGAAGGGAGCTTAAGATGTCATCTAGTTCAATCCCTTGCTCAGAACAGGGCCAACTTCAGTTAGCTCAGGTTGCTCAGGACATTGTCTAGTTGAGTTTTCAATATCTCCAACAACAAATATTCTACAACCTATATATGCATATTTATATTTAATTTATTTTTTTTCCTGTCTCAATGGGAGAAATGATGGAAGAAATGTCTCTTGTCCCTACACCTACATGGGTAGTTTGTTCTTGGAGGTGTCTTTAGTTATTAAAGACAGTCAACAGTGAGACTGGTACCAGATCTTCCACACAGTGTGCTCAGCAGTGAAATGCATATAAAGCTGTACCACAAAAACTGATCTCTATTAAAAAAAAAAAAAAAAAAAAAAGAGCTCTCAATTTGGTGAAGACAAACCAGAGACCTTTAATAGAGACCAAATGTTGCCTCTACTGAGGAAAGACAAGGTATAACATCTGCCTTTTTCTCTGGTGTTTTGCTCTCCTTCAAGATCTCCCCCCTCTTGGTGCTGTACAGAGGGACCAGGTAACAATCCTCAGGCTCTGGGTTGTACTCTACTCACCAAATCCTGGAAAGAACAGTCTCTCTGATTTCATATTATAGTTTTTAGCCCTTTGGACCTAATCCTAAGAGATTCACTCAAGCCTGTGCTGTGAATTGATTGCAGAGCTAGGAATAAAATGCAGGAGCCCTGGCTTTTCAGTGCCAAGCACTGAACCATTACTCCTTTGGGTCAGGCAATGAACAAGCTACAAAACACCTTTGAGCCTATGAGCATGATTAATAGAGGTAAAGCTCCAGCTTGGTGCCAGATGGAGAAAATTCATGCTCCTGATTTTTTTTGTTTTGTTTGTTTACATACGTACAGGTGCTGCTCTCAAGGAGCCTGCCAACTTTCAGAGAGCTGACAGATCTACCACAACACTGTTTGACTAAGTGTGCAAACATAAAGTGGAGATTAACCAGGATAGCCTTTTAATGACACCATCAGTCGAGTGATCACGCTGACTGGCAGCAGGGAGTGGGCAGGGTTAAACATGTATGCAAAGAGAATTTTTATTGCAGCCTGTGCGAGTACTTCCATTCACATAAATATATGCAGGTGTACCCTGTGATACCCAATATCACATTTCTGTTACCAATCTGACAACCTATCCAACATCAGGCATTAAACTGTGGCAGCTGATTAACCATTTGTGCCAAACTCCTCAGAATTTACCTCATGATCCTTTGATTTACCACGTTTCTAAGCGTATATCTCATCTACTTTTTCAGGCCTCTCCTGATGAACCCTGCACCAGATCAAGGCATACTGAGATACCTTCCATATGAGCTCTGATAGGCAGAGATTCTTCAAGTCTTTCCACTAAATTACCAGGCTGTGTATTTTAACTCTCCCTGCCCTTGACAGCACTTATTAGAGACATTAAAGGGCAAACAAAATTCAGCTTGTCAGGATAACGAGGCCCTGGCAAGTTTTGAGTAATAAACTCTTCCATGCAAGCCAGAGGGAGCTGACAGAATAGACAAATACCTTCTAATGGCAGATTAACAAATAACAGAAAGCAGGCTTGATCAAATGAAACAATTTGGAAAAGTGTTCCCTGTTTTCTTGATTGAAATGAAGTACAAAGTATAAAGTGTTGCTGAAACAGGGGGAAAAGTTTGAACAAATGTGATTGGATGTGGTATTCTTCTCCCTTACATAAATGTTTGTTCTTCTGCCAAACAGCAGGACAATTATTACATCACGTCTTGCCCTGTGCTATTAAATACCCGGTTCTCTGTGATGCCAAATAAGATGGAGGTGTGTGTAGGTGTGTCTGAAGGGATGATCCAGTGGCCAAAACTTTGTTCCTTGCAATCTGAGAGTCAGTCTCAGCTCTGTCAGTGACTTAGCATGGGACTTCGGGAAGAACTTCATCTCTCTTGCCTGTTCATTACAAGTCCTGTCTGTTGTGTTAAGAAACTAGTGATGCAAAGACCTTCCTATGTTTGTGCAAGATTTTTTGCTGTGTGCCTGTATGAGACCCAGCAATGCTTCTGTGTTCACATTTATACCTCTGAATACGGCTGTTAAAATAAAAAAGATGCAAAGCCATTCAATGAAATGTGCCTATTTGTTGGCACCACTTGGAATAAAGAAATCTGCTGAGGTAGGATATTCATGAGGGGCTGGACTTTCATCATGACCATCAGGGTCTTGCTTTTGAAACAGCTGCAAACTGGAGCTCATATCCTGTTAGGGTTCCTCTCCTATGAGTCAATGATGGTGTTTCTTGAGCCACAACTCTTTCTTCTCTCTCTTTTGGTAACCAGAAAGCATCATAAATGAGTGGGTCTGAGAAGACAGTGTTGAGAAAATATGAAATATGTACAGCAATACTGGAGGCATAACGATCCATGTATACACTTGCATATATATGCATACACATACATATGTATATGTGTATATATGCATCAGTGAAATAAGAAGGAAAATGGGAATGAAAATTATATGTCAGAGAACTCAAAAGAACAAAAAATACAAAATACTTTCAATATATTCCTTTACACTTCTCTTCACTGTAATTCATTCAGAAAGAAAATTGGAGTTCCTGAAATATCATAACTTCAAGAAATGTCCGAAAGGAAAGCTTTATATTTTGTTTGTGAGATCTTCTTCTTTTGTCTGGATACTTCCTTTTATTTGCTCTGTGATGCTTTTTGCCTACTCTCAATTTGCAGACACTGGGAAAACTTTCCTAGCTCACACAAGAAATAAATGTGCAAGAAAATTTAGTACTTTTGTGAGGCCCTATTCAAAGGCAAGGTCAAGTCCTGTGGAAGTTTGGTTTGGGCTGCATTTCTGATGGCTCATCCCTAGCCATTAACAGAGTCTGAAGCCCCCCTGTCCAGCCACTGTGACACACAGTGCTGGACTACCCTCATCCTCAGTGAGCAGCCCTGGTCAGAGCCAGCTGAATCCCTACACAGCAGCAGATGGAAGCTGGGGGAAGGAGGTAAAAAAAGCCTTTCTGTCCTCTCCACCCTACCCTGCCTGCTGCCTTCTAGGAATGTGAAGAAAATTAACATGGGATTCAAGCATCTGGAGAGCATAGGATAAAAGGTGCTCTAGAAGAGCACATTATTACAGATGTTCCTCTCCTTATTGCTACAGCAAGTCAAGATGAAAACGCACTGTGTAAACTTTGAATTGCCTGAAATCTAATGCAAACTGTTCCCTTTCAAGCAAGCAATAAAACCCCTGGAATCTCAAACTGTGTCCTGCAGGCAGCAGAGGGGGAGAAACGCTCTCTCTCACACGCACTCTTTTTGATTATTATTTTATTATTAAAGATAAAATTGTGCCTGGGGGTGTTCAAACAATGTGGTGCTGAGGAATGTGCATGAAGCAGATAACACCACTAGGAGGGAAGTGTGTATAATAATAGGAACTTTATTCATTAACCTTGGAGAAAATGATGATTATATTAGAGAGGCTGAAGGATATGAAATACCTTCTGCCACAGGATAAACTGTCGTCCAGCCAATGCTGGGACCAGGCTTTGAAAGTTCATGCTGGAAGAAATAGTTGATAGTGATGGGAGTAAGAGGAAGGAAGCAATCTCACACAGTGATGCTTTAATTTTTAATTTGGAAAAGTTAATATTATTCCAAATTTTATACCCCAAAGAAGAAACCACTTGAGGCAGTTCCATATCTTTGATTCCCTGGTGGGTTAAATAAACTTGTAGCTGTAGTGCTTTTTATTTATTTAAGGGACAGCTTGTGCCTTGGATTCAATGTCTGCTCAGGAGCACAGAGTGTAATACAGATAATACAAATAACTCCTTAGGCTGGTTATTTGAACTGTTATGTGCCTGCTAACCTTGCAATCCCTTCATCTCTGGATGTGCAGGCCACAATTAGTTGTCCCACTTTTCTGTGATGTCGGAACTGTTACAGCTGAGCAGCCCAGGAATACCATGGCAATATTTTTCAATAATTTTACCAGAGGTTTTCTTGGATGGCAGGTGCACACAGCAAGGCTGATCTGCCCCTCTCCCAGGTTTTCACAGGAGAATTAATCCTATCTGTATTGCCAGTTCTGCCACTGTCATGTCGGGATCCAGAACACTATGTACTGCATTGGATTCATTGCACACAATGTCATTTTTTCCTTCATTTAGGACTGGACACTATATTTCTTACTCGGGGTCTATGTTCTGCTGACATTTTGCAGGCTGAAAGGAGTAGTGCCTTACTTGGGATATCATTCAGGCTGAGAAGAGAAGAAAGAGGAAAGGAAGAGGAAAGATCGCACCTTGTCAGCTGTCATTTACTTCTTAACAAAAGCATACAGACTCATAGAAAAAACAGCTGGTTGTGATGAGTAACAAATGAGCAGAGAGAATGCATATTGACTCTGTGGAATTGAGTTGTGGTTGGTAATTAAATTATTTTTCATTGGAGCAGTGTATAATGGTCGATGATTCCTGTTCCTAACAGATTTACTCCAATGCAGAGAGACAACAGGAAGCCTGAGAGCTAAGCAAAGATGCACTGTTTCAGTGGTGGTCAAAATCCTTTACATCTTTCTTTATATCTGGTTGACCATGGCTATGGCAGGCTTACCACAATTGCTCCTGGATAAAGTACCCAGGCTTGTCTAGTACTTGAATGGAAGACCATGTGTAAATCTCAAGTAGTGGAATAAGTTAGAGAAAGGCAAATACTGGACTCCAAATTCAAGAAAGCTGAAAATCTGTGTTCCAGCCTTGTTCTGACTTCCAAAAACACATGAGGAGATTACCTCCTGACAGAGCTATGGAGGAAAATGTATTTCGACCAATGTTGCAAAAGAACAGAGTAACCATGAAAGGCATAATTCACATAAATTTTCAGTTTCTTTATGTTGTCAAGCGGGAGCACTGGGTGTTTTCTTCTCTGCAGAACTGGGATGACTGGCCTCTCCAGGTTTCCTGCCAGATATAAGTGATAATGTACCTGCCCATGAAACCTCCCTAAGAAGGGATAACGTACCTGCCTAAGTCAAGATGAAGCTTACAAAAGTCCTTCCACTATATTTCAGCTAAATTATTGCTCTGCCAGTTACTGATCAAAATGGTTCTGGGAAGTAATAATAATAATAATAACAACAATAAAAATAAATAACCAAAACAACTGAACTTTTCTGAAACAGGTTTTCTGGATAGACTATCTAGAGGGATCTGTGGTTTCTGTGAAAGTCCTCAATGGATAAACTTGCTGCACGTCCTAGGATGTTCCTTCATCTCTCCCCCAAAGTAGTATTTCCCTTCATTTTATCCCAACAATTCTGAGAGCTGTGTGACCTCCCTGTTTACCCTTTCCCCATGCCCAGAAGCTCAGAGTAACTCACTCCATTCATCGTGTATTCCCCCCCCACAAACCAGTTTCCCATTCTCCTCCACCCTTTTCCCATTTTCTAGGCAATTCCCCTTCTCCAATGACTCCTTCCTTGCTTGGCAGATCCTAGCTTGGATTGCCATAGAAACCAAACATAATTCTGGGCATTGAGACTGGAATACTTAAGACATTATTACCCACTAGACCAGACAGAACAAAATCTGTCCACTTTTCAGTCCCCCAGAAATAGCATTCTCATGATAAAACCACTTTTATTCTTTTAAGTGGTAGCAGAATTTGAAATCTCCTGGAAAAAATGGAGTGGGCAGAAATGGGAGAGGGGAGTATTAATTTGGATGAACTCATTAGATACCAACAATGAGCTATTTAATTTGTAAAATGGAGATTCCCAAGCTGAGCACAGTACTGATAAGGCATCAGGAAGTGTAAGCTGGCAGTAACAGTAGCTGGTCTTCTTTGAGGATCTCTGGGTTCTTTAATTTTCTCTGCAAAAGTCACTGTTGGAACTGCATAGGACTTTGTTGGGCCATACAGATCTTTGAACAAGTCAGTCAGATATTTAGAGACTTTTGTGAAAGGTCCTCTGAAAGCTAATAGGATTTATATACTTAACAGATCGAATCTTCAGTTTCTTTGCATGTCTCCATTTCCTCAGCTACTACAGGGGGTCAGTAAATTTTACGCAGCTTTGAGGAATCATGTAGGTACTACATGAAGTCTAGTGAGGCACCTTCAAGTTTTTGAATTGAACAAATTCAACCTATTTAACAATTTTTTTTCCAATGGGGAAATGGAAGTTGATACTGCAGGCTGAAAAAGAGGGCTGTAGTCCTCAGTGTTGCCTTGGCCAAAAGCAAAACCCACTTATCTCACCCAGCATCACTTCAGCCCACTGGGAACCTCAGAAAAACATGGGTGATCAGTTTCTTTGTCAAGATTTTCCTCTGCTGTGTTGGTTCCAAGCTGACATACAGCAATGTTTCTGTGACCAGCCCACTCTCTGTATTTTGATTTCATTAACTGAAGAGTTTCCTTTGGTTGTAACTTTAAGCACAACATTTAGGACTTTGAGTGTAGTTAAATTGCACTCCTTGCACTACTTTATGAAAGATGAATACTCCAGAAGTATATGGGAACTCTTAGTCCTTTGAACTGTATTTGAACCAAATACCTTTTTTTATGTCTTCAAGTTTCAAGCTAAGAGTTCATTTTACTGTCCTTATGGTTCACATGTGGAAACATTTCCTGTCCTATCAGCTACTTTGTCAACTCTTCCTCCTGAAAATAAATAAATAAATAATAATAATAATAAATATACAGATTGTTTTATTCTTGCAGAGCTCTATCAGACAGTACCTCTGTGCCATGGGAAATGGCACATATAACTGCTTTATTATACGACCTTGGGCCGACCTTGGGCCTGCTGACATGGCATGCTATGTTGTACTGGAAGGAACTTTCAGTCACCTTATCCAACCCACCACTGCTAACAGAGAACTTTTAGTTTGCTATAAAACTGATCAAGCTCCATCTTAAATAGTAGCTGTCTATTTTTGCCTCAGCGATGCCAAGATTTCCTTATTCCACTGAGTCATTAGAAAGTTTATTCTAGTTTCCAATATCCAAGGTTAATTGTTCCCCACTCATTCTTATGCCAACATAAACTTCTCATCAAAACAGTTTCCTTTCTTCCTGGTGTTCACAACTCTGTGTACAAAATTACCAACAATATTTATCCTACAGTCTGGTGCCATACTGGGCAACATCCTACTTCTGTGACATCAGGGTTGGGAAATTAATCAATGTTACCTAATATATAGCTCCATTTTGTGCTGTGTCCAAAGACAAAATAGCTAGAGCAGGGAACAGGACATCACACCAAGGGAAAGTTTTTATTTATGATGCCATAGAAATGCCATCCATGATTCACTGTCTGGCGTTGTCCCTCTAAACAAAACAAAAAGGAAACAAAACCATAGTGTGTAGAACGACAATCAGTGACAAACATTGAGCTGATAAATGTTTCTAATTACTTTAGAATAACTTGTTTTGTTCTGTTTTCTCATTAGCCTGCTCCCTAACATTTTTGTACCAAAATAATTTTCCATGAATCACAATGATATCATTATAATGAGTGCAAGGGAACATCAGCTTATGTAAGAACATGTTAAGTAACAGGAAACATCACATTAAGTATAATCTAATTACACTTTGTTCCGTAACAGAAAGGACAAATACATTTTTTCAGATAAGAGTGAAAAGCAGTGTATAAACATATCAAGCTCAGGGACAGAATCGCAATAACGACCTTTAAGCTCTGCAGAGTCGAAAAAGCCAATTCAGACTATCTAGGCCAACAGTTTATCCACTGGATAGATATCCTTTTGGAGTGTAGCTCTTAACCAAACACCTACATTAAATGCCTAAAGCTATGAAGCTAGACACTTTCCTTTCCAAGCAAAAGAAAAACATAGAATGTTTCTTTTTCAAAACAGGCCTTCCTAAAGCAGTAACCCAGAACTCTGAAATATACCCACAGGTCCTACCATTTTAAAATGTCAATATGTTTGTTCTCTTGTAAGTCCACCCGGGGATGATGAATCATAAAATTTAGGCCAACAAAGACTTTGATCATCATCTTTTTCACCTTCATAATTGACACAGGCATAGAATTTAACTCATTATTCCCTGCATTGGACCATAACTTGTGTGTGAGCTACAGGATTTCTTTTGCAAAGATATTTGATCTTCATCTGTATGAATTCTTATCTCTCTTGCAGCCTGGCTGTGAGGCTTAAGAAATATTTGTGAAGCACTTTGAGAACCTCCTTGGGGATGCAATGTAGGGAATTTGCAGGCATATATATAAAAAGTCAATTTCTATCTAGTTACTGTAGATACTGTTGTTTTTATTTAGAGAAGTTGCTCTTAATACAGCTGGAATTCAAATAGGTGATTACCAAATCATAGCAGATCTAATATATTAGCATAATGGGATAGTCCCTTTCAATACACACTAATTACACAGAATCAAATTCTCACATGAATTACACCAGAGTGAAGCCAGAGCAAACATCCCTTCAAGTCAACAGAGTCCCCTCATATTAACACAAAACCTTGAAGTTTTTCCAAGTCTTCTATCAACTTATTCAAAGGTTTTTAACCTCCAGGGTTATGTTTATCAATGCCTTAAAAAATGTGCTTGGAAAATCATGCAGCTGATTAACAGCAGAGCCTACTGGGTGAGATGCAATACTGTTGGAAAGAAAAGGTGTTTATTCCCAGGGTAGGGAAATGTAAGCAGTACGAAGAGCTGCATGTCAAGATCCTGTATCAGAGGAGTGATGGCTCTATTTGTGGGAACAAGTGTAACTGATACAGGCAAAACTGAGCTAGCTAGTTTGGAAATCTCTATGATACTGTCAAAAGACTCTTTATTGCAGGGTTTTCTTAGTCCATGAACATGAGCACAGCTCACCTCAAAGAGGAAGGCTCAGATTAATCCCACCCTAATGCAGGTGCAGATCACTTAATTTTAGTATACCGAATGCCATTTCTGGTACCCATCCCTGAAACAAGAGGAGTACCCACTGCTTCACCCTTGCTTCAGAATGATTCATGCATCACAGAGATGCTAATTCCTCTTGAGAGGATGGACATTCCAAGTATTTCACCAACTGTTCTGTGTCCAATTCTTCTGGTATCCTGGGACAAGAGAGCAGTGTTTCCTAAGAATTATAGGAAACACCTGTACATTGGATGATCTGGGGAAAAAAATCAAAATAATTGAAAATATTTTGTCTAGAAAAATGAAAGAGGTTTAGATATCTGCAGATATTTTTTCCATGTTCAGTAAGTTGAACAAAGATTTGCTTTATGTGAATAAAAATTGAATCCACTAAACATTAGGAAAACTTCTTTAAGAAGTAGGAAAGCTAAGCACTGGCATAGACTATGTGAGGGATGGCAGTCTAGCATATCTTACCATCTGCGATCAGTGGTTTGGGTATAGCTGACCCCACAGTGATTACTGACTGGACAGTTTCTCCTGGTCCCTCCCAGCACTGTTTTCTATGATTCTGAATGACTTGCACATTGTTCCAGAATGAGATGTCATCAGAAATAGAGAAAAGGTCTCCTAGCACCCTGCTCTGATTCCAAACAAATTGCTTCCCATTAAAAGTAACAACATTTTCAAATGTTTGCAGCAGTCAGCAGGGTATGTCATTGCTCCTCTTACAATGAACATAAATTCTTTTTGTTGTCTTATTTATGAACATAATTATTCTTTTTTTCTTTGGCATCTATTCATCTTGCATAATTTCTCTTTAACTTTGTGGTGATATGAGATAAAACTTATTTGTTTTGTTTCAAATCTGTTTTATACTTTGAGATTCCAAATTACAAAGATGTTGACATATATACTAGATTGACATGATTGAACAGACCATCAAAAGAACATCCCAGGCAAGATCCTGATTTAAACTGAGAACAAGCAGTAGAAACAAAGAAAATTGCTTGAAATTATTTGCAAAATCACAGAATCATGTAGGTAGGAAGGAAATACTTGAAATCACCTAGTCCTAATCCCCTCTTCCCCCAGCTCAGGCAGGGTCACCTAACACGTTGCCCAGGAGCATGTGTAGATGGAATATGAGTATCTCCAAGGAGGGAGACTCCACAGCCTTTCTGGGCCAACTGTGCCAGTCATTGACAACCCTCTCCTGATAAAATTAAAAATAATTTTTGGTGTGTGTTCAGATGGAATATTATATGTTTTAATTTGTACCTACTCCCTCTTGTCCTGTCAATGGACACTATTGAGAAGAGTCTGGTTTATTCTTTTTCTTTCCCTCTCATCAGTTATTTATATACATTGATAAGATCCCTCTGAGCTTCCTCTTCCTCAAACTGAAGAGTCCGAACTCCATCAGCCTCTCCTCTTATCTCGGGTGCAATCAAAACTAACAGTTAGAACTGCTGAATTTTAGGTGTGTCCCATCACCCAAACAAAGGCTGTCACACATGCTGACTTCTGCTGAGGCTACCATGGCAGTATTCTTCATAGACATGACTGAATTAATATGAGTGTGGGACACTTGGATGTAACACAGCATCCAAGGATGGAGAAAAGGCTGGCAGAAAACTACCACAGCTTATCCCGCTCTTTCCTCCACAACAATGCTGTCTTACATGTCTGTTCCTGTGATGTGTAATTCAATGTTGCGCAGCCTTCCCCTTCTCCTGTCCTCAATTCAGATCAATTTTCAAATGTTGTGACTCCAGACCCCAATGCTTTAGACATTCTTGAAGCAATTGAGAGAAGGCTGTAAGGTGAAAATACTGTTCAGAAGCAATGTTAAGTGGCCAGTCAATATATGAGCTGTCACTTCTTCAGATTGAGGAATTAATAAACTTATTTTGCAGTAAAATAAATGAATTTCAGGGAAAAAAAAATAAAAGCTGCTAACAAGGCAATGTCTTATGGCTTTTTATTTGTTTGGTTGGATTTTTTCTGTTGGTGGTGGTTTTTGTTTTTTAAATAACAGATGTCTTAAAGGAAAGAAATCAAATATTAACACTTTAATCCTTCGGTACTTTTAGTTGTGCATGGTCTAACTGGTGTTTGGGAATTATGAAGGCAATTTACAAACCTATTGTAGGGAAGATTTGATAAAGAATCATTGAGGAGACTTCAAAAACCTTCTACCTTTCTTACTTAATTTAAAGTGTGACCTTTTTTAAATGTCAAAAAGCATTAATATTAGCTTTGTCATTTCAAATTCCACAAATCAAAGTAACATTGCAGAAATCAAAAAACATCAAGAGCCAGTTCTGGCAGCAATCAGTTGCCAAACACTCTCTCTTTCATATTCATATCCCCTGCCCCTGCAATCTTGCCCAGAAAGAGGGCAAGTAGTTAGTCATGGACACTGGACACAAATAATATCTGTTCTGTATGAATACTGTCAGAAAGGACCTGTTCTGCGTGGCTGCATGACCAAGTGGGAACAAAAATGCTCTAGCAATGAGTTGTTATATGAGTTCTGTGGTTGCTCTGCTGTGTTCCTGCAAAATTCACTGCCTTATTTTGTGTTGCATTGTCACCATTGGTAAAACTTATATTGTCTTGTGTTCTGTGGCAAGCTTCACAGGGACTGGACACTGTCGTTATTGTAAGCCCTCATATTTTAAGTGGGGAGGCTCTAGTGATACACGTCATGAGCTGAGCAAGGCAGCCCCTAAAGCTTCCCAGTGAATGAGAAATCTTTCCAGAGAGAGGATCCTTTGCCTCTAGTTGCTGGTAAACAAGCAGAATTGAATGAATGTTCCAGACCAGTTCTGCATATCACATAGTGATATGAGACATTTTTGTTGAAGTACCATTAAGCTTTGAAGTTCAAGTGAATAAAGTATCGTCATTCATGTCTGACAAGAGAAGGGAAGAAGAACTGCATCTAGCTGTGTCTGGCATAATGGTTCATCCTAGCCTTCAGTGCAGCCTGTGGTGATAAGGATGTCTGCGCAACTGGGAAAGAGACTGCATCAAATAGACTATTTGTGATAAATGCTTGTACAATGTGGTGTAGGCAATTAGTCTACTCTATAATGATCTGAACTTCTGCAAGTATTATGTGAAGGTGACTGTTATAACACAGCAATAGAGGCGGAGAACATTTGGACTTAAATTGCTGTAAGAAGAGATGAGCGAGAGATTCAGGGAAAAGCAGTGTCACCCAAGTACCAATAATGCTTGAATAGTTTGGTAAGAAGTTCTAGATATTTTTATCTTCCTGGCAAAGAGATCATTAGATAATAAATGAATGTTATTATGTTATTAGATAATAAATAAATGTTATTTCCTCTCATCTGAATAGATCACTAACAGAAATACAAGTTCTACAGATCATTTATTCCAAATATATTAAATATCACAGAATCACAGAATTTCTAGGTTGGAAGAGACCTCAAGATCATCAAGTCCAACCTCTGACCTAATGCTAACAATCCCCACTAAACCATATCCCTAAGCTCTACAAAAATAAAAAATAGTCTGAGCAGGGAAAAATTTGTATCATCATTGTTAAGCAGAGAAGGTGTTAACACTAAACACGCTTCCATCAGGAGCATCCCAGAACATTCTAGAGTGTCTGCAGCTTGTTTTCAGTCTTATCTAGGTAATGGATGGAGAGTAGGACATGACTTTGTCAGGCAGAGACAACCTCAGACAATTCTCGGTTGACAGCATAGCCTGGGGGATGTTGTTTGCAAGTGTAAAAGGCAAAAGACCCATCACAGGAACCCAGTGTGTGATATTAAACTTTCTGTAAAAGGCCATCCTCAAATTAGGCCCATTATCTCTGACATACAGATCTCCACACAAGTGAAATATTTAGTACTAAGAGTTTATGGCATTTCCCTAGGCGAAGCTGTATGCAGTTCACAGAGCTTTTTCTAGCAGATTATGGTTCAGCAGCTTTTTCCAGCCACCTTGACCAAGACCATGAAAACAACTTTTGTCTGTACAGTCTCCCTTGCAGGATCACAGAGTTAGGACACAGGACTCCACAGCTGCTGAAAAAATACACCCTGCGCTTTAAGGTATGCCATACTTTTGGCATGTGCCCAGTGTAAGGGACAGTGGATTACTGTGTTGTCCCACAGGCACAGTGGGAACATTTCTCTGCCTTATTGTGAGGCAGAAGGAGAGCCACAACAACCTCAAACTGAGGCTACAATAATGTCTATAATGATCTGTCCCTTGATGTCATCATGGATCATATCCCCACAGCTAGGGAGGATCTCCTGGTGCAGGGTAGAGAGAGGAATCGGGTGTTTTCTTCTCAAAATTGCTTTCTGGAAAGACTTTGTCCTATCAGAGAAGAACCTACAGAATTGGAAATCTGTTGCTTTAGGCAATATAAATGCACATGCTGAAAGAGAAACTTCCCCAAAAACCTTCTGCAGGACAAGTATTGAAGTAAGGGATGAAAGATGGCTCATCATGGATCAAGTGTTCCACATCTGCATCTGCAGTTTACTCCTGCCCAACTCCTGGAGTGCCTAACTAACTGGCCCTCCTGGCTGAAAGTTATGACTGTAAATGTGTTAGTGTTACCATTAAACATGTCTTGAACATCTGCTGTGGTGCTTTCATTTCACACTTCTCCTGGAGAAAACAAAATAACCCTTTCTTTCACTCTAAATAAGAAAAGGCAGGGATCTCATATTTACTTCTAATTACAATGCACTTTACTGTGCAGCCTCAGTGAGGGAAAAAGGTTTTTGAAGTCTACAGTGCTGAGTGAGAATTGATTGCTAATTAAATTTGTCTCTGGGAATTTAGCTATAACTAAATGTACTGAGGAAAAACAATCCACTCACTGTTGTGCTAGTGGCACATGTTAAATAAAACCTGCAGAAATCAGGCACTTTGAAAAAGCTGGGAAAACCAAGCCCAGACATGGTGGAGGTCCTATTTCAGGAGGCCACTGTCTGTAATGGACCAGTGCAGCACATGAACATGGTGATGATCATCTTTCATTAAGGGATTATCACTCTGTCCCCTTTGCATGGGAAAGGCAAACTATGGTGTCTCCATGCTTCCACAGAGCCAAACACACCCACTTGGGTAAAAAGGGGACTTTCAGTTCTTTGTGGTTTCCTGTGTGGTTTTGGGACTGTGTTTCCAAGGGGACTGAGTTTGGGGGTCCAAAAGTGAAACTGAGCAGGAAACACTAGGGATATTATGCTTTCACCTTCACAGGACACATCTCCAAGAAATATTAAAGCACGTTTCCAGTGTAAATCAAGATCCAGTAAACCACATTTGCAGCAAGTAATTTTACTTAATGAATTTTCACTTATAAGATTCAAAAGTGGTCATCATTTTATTTTGTTTTACTTGGTTTATAAAAGGATCTTCTATTTTTTTGCCTGCTTTCCTTTTTTTTTTTCTTTTCCATTTAACTCTGCCTATTAATTTAGTGGCAGATGGTACAGGCAGGTATGTGTTAAGGTGTATCTACAGATGGTTCACTCTGTCTTGTAGTGCCTCTGACAAGATAACAACATGAGGAACGGCAGGATGCTACAGATCACAAAGAGGAGTAATGTATATGCAGATGGCCCATGCTGACCCGTGGTGCCACTAACAAGACAGCAAAATGAGAAACAGCAGGACACTATAGATAGCAAAAAAGGGCAGTAGCTTGACAAAATTGCTGTCAAAATTAGAAATTGCCGGGGCAACCATAGCATAAATATCAAATAACGGTATAAAAGCAGCAAAACCAGGGCCAATGAGGAAATGGCACACAGAAATGAGCTGTTTATCTGGGAGGGGATGATAGTAGTAAAGGGGAAGACATCCCAGGGGAAATAAGGAATATAGGGTGAGCCAAATGACATGTTTGCAGCTCTCTGTCAAGAGGCTGTGAACATGACCAACACAGCTTGGAGCAGGACTGTATACCTGTTCGGCTACAAAGATACTTGCATATGACTCTATTGTGTGCTCAGGAGGGCACTGGATGCTTTCCTTGTCACTGGGAGGAAGCTCCTGGTGCAGTTGGCTGGACATCCGTACTTCCTAATGGTGTGAAAGTCGGAGAGTTGAAAATTATAGATATATATATAGATAGATAGATAGATATAGATATAGATATAGATATAGATATAGATATAGATATAGATATAGATATAGATATAGATATATGCTTTTGTGTCTTTTGATAGTGATTTTAATGCTATGTATACCAAGTCTGATTTTTGGTTGTGGTTTTGTTTTAATACAGAGACAAATTTTTCCTTCAATTTTTTCCTTCATTCAAATAATCCCAAACCCCATCCTACTTTTGTTCAGCTCCTTACAGTATTATTAATTAAACACTGCAATTGCCCAGAAGTGGTGGCACAGTTTAAACAGGAAAAGATAGTGAATTGGACAGTGAGTTTAGGAACAGAAATATGGATTAATATCAGGGAAAAAAAAAAAAAAAAGCAATCAGAAGTGCACAGAACGTACAACTGAGTTCGTCCTCAGAAGCCACCCTGAGATTACTGGCAGACTTGAAGGACAATATTGGGCCTGCAAGAAGGGGTGTAGGGCATTTTATAGGGGTCTGGCATGACTATGGCTTACGACACCCAAAAGATTGCTAATAGAAATGTGGTTCAGTACAGAAGACTTACTGACAGTGAGAAGGGGCCATAAAGAGTAAAAGGAAAGTCAGAGTTGGCAGTAGTCATCATCTTGATCTGGTTGTGGTGAGATCATCTTCACTGCACAGCTACTGTTGTGAGGTTCTGCCTCTTCCCAGTTCCCCTGGCCATGGGGAACAGGAATGTGGGATTGGACAGGACCAGCAATTAAAGTAAAATTTTACTTTACCAGTCTCTGCAATTAAAGTAAAAAAACCTGACAGAGAAAGCACACCATCTCTCCCCTGGCCTCATCAAAGGCTACAAAACTCTTTTGACTGTTCAGGATTTGTTTCAGGCTACGAAGACGCTATGGGAAGTCAGCAACATCCCAAGTCCCTACCCAAGAGGGGAAGCAGTGGGAGACTGTTTCTGAGCAGACTGTACACCAGTAGATAATACCCAAGGCTGCATTTAAAGGCCACAGAAACATTCTCATGAGTTCCTGCTGCCCTGAGACTTCTCATGTGCTACCTGTAAGTGACAGGATAATATGTGCATGTGCTAGTGTATAAATGCAAATGAACATTTATCTCAACATTTACCACCTGTATTTGCTGAAGAGTTCAGTGCTCCAGAGGCAAATGATTCTGCAGGTAGCAATTACTGACTTTGTATTTGCAAAAGACAGTTTTAGTTCAAAATCAAGGGATTGGATTGTCTTCAATGGATTTCCTTGTTCTGTTCCACCTCCTGTAACAGTGTCAATTTACTGGTTCCTGTGACCATGCTGCTCCTTGATAAACCAGGCTGATTTCAGGGTGTAACTGGTGAGAACAGCTATACCCCTACACTATGATGAGTGGTCTGAGTAAGACAGCAAAAGTCTGTGTGCTCTTCATGTAGTAGTAGGACCTTCTGGGCAATGATCCAATGTTTCTTAGGAGAGAAGACTCTTAGAAGGCGATGAAAACAACCATATAGTTATTTTGTGGCAGACAAAACAGTCTTGACTCTGGAAATTGATATAATTACTTGCAAATTAACATCAATTTCTGTTCACTGATTTGTGTACTGAGAAACAACAACAGCAAAAAAGAAAGAGAAATATTAAAAAAACACTTCAGTACATAACCCTTATTTCCACAGGCTCATCTTGAGCCAGAAAACTATTCTACCCATTCTCCAGTCTCAGCTTCCACTATTTTCATCATAGTTTACACTTGGTCTGTCCCAATTCCTTTGGTGAGATGAAGGGATGCAGGAGGTTGGGGTCGTTTCCATAACAGGTTCGGTGTTTCTGTGTGTATTATTAGCTGATTTCTTCCTTGCTTCTTACTGCTTTTCCTTCACTGTTGCTTGCCTCTTACTGGATTTCCAATGTTGTACTTTTCTTTGTGGACTTTGCTCTGGAGTGAGTTGACCACAAGCTACAGTCCTTCTGGGGTGTCCTTGTCTCTTGTATGGCATGTGGGACCCCTCTGATGTATGGCTTCCTACCTATGACGTGACAGGTGGGACACAGGGACACTTCAGTTCTGAAATGCCAGGAAGAGCATGAGACTTTTTACCACAGACCATGTTAAAGAGGGTTTCTCATACTGACATTCCTCACTAGAAAGGAGCTGACCTTCTCTGGTTGGCCTTTGGTGGGCTGAAGACTTCCTAAATGACATGCAATGCATCATTTGCTGCTATGTGACCTTCATCTCTTCTGGTGGTTGGTGTTTTTCTATCCAAATGCCTATTGATTTTAGTGCAGGCAACCAGACAATCAAAGCAGAAGACTGTCTGTTCTTATGCATGAAAATATGAAGTCATTCCTCTTCCATGTGAGATATACAAATACACAAATACATTTTTTTTTTCTATTTTTTTTCCCTGTCATTCGTAGTTTTTACAGCAGGAGATGTATTCTGTGTCTCTCTGCAGCAATCCTCCAAAACCAAAGAGAAATAAATAAAATAAGGCAAAGGAATGAGCAGCAAAAAAGGACTGACTGACAATTTCTAAAAGGAATGTTTCAGTAGCCTCACAATCCAGCAGATACCTTCTGATGACGCAAATGTGTCTCTGCTGTTCTTCAAACTAGTGGGTTTCCCATTCACATATGCTTATTCTCATGCAAAGAATTGGCCTTAGTTACAGGGACCAGATGTATGACAACATTATGGCCACTTATTCCAGCATCCTGCTTTTAGGTAATATTATATATAATTTATTTGTTTACTTTAAAAAAACAAGGTATTTTTTGACAGAGAGGTTAAAGAGGTTAACAAGTATTGAACTGAGAGATGGGAGGTAGCTGCAGAGTTCCCCATTTGGGGCTTTAGCTTTGGTATTTTTGAAGGAATTTCCAACAGCACTAAATAATTAGTTGTTGCACCAGCCAGAGGATCAGAGCTCATCTTCATAGATGTAATTACTGCATGCTTCTGACACCATAGATATTACCATTAACCCTGCATGTGAATCATCATCTAATTTATTGTGTGAGCTGATAGTAATTCTGTCTTTCCAGTTGAAAATTTGCAGCAGTGCTTTGTCATGTTAATCTTCAGGTTATGATCTCTCTTCCATATGCATGTGTTGCCTTTCCAGATGGAGGCTTATCAAAGCACCTCCTGCTGTCAGCCTTGATGTTCAATTCTGGATTTTTTCCTAAAAGCACAGGCAATCCTTATTTTCATGTATAACAAAGCCCATTTAGCAGGCACTAGTATTTCCAGTACAGAGAGAAGGATATTCTGAGATATTTAAGAAGCTGAAAAGGTTAATTATTATAACCTCTAAAAAAATAGGAGGTGTGTATCATGTCCTTAACTAGTACTTCACTTCTGATAACTGTATGTTATACTGACCTACTGTGATGAATTTGCAAAAGAGACCCTTTACACCACGTTCTGAAGCTCTCCAAATAGGTGTGACGCTGGCCTGTACTACTTGAAAGTCACACTTTGAACAATCCTTGAAAAAGTTCAGCAAAGGCTGAGGTGTCAAGTTCAGGTTCTGAACCTCAGACATCTTTTAAACGGCATTGATTGCAATGTAAAATTGTTAAACAGATCACTGGTTGTGGTTCAGGCTCACTCACTGTCTCCCAGGCAATTCCCCAGCATAGGTTGGAGGTACATTGGGCCAAGGACTGTTTCCTGGCAGTTGAGATAGATTTAAGCATCAGGTTTTGGAGCTTAAGACAGTTCAATAATTATACAGGTGCAAACTGTTTCCTCACAGTACAGTCCTGAAATCCCCAGTGAAGTCATCATGATCCTTAACACTTTCATTCTCACATTCATCCAGTGGTGTTAATTGCATAAGTGCCATCTGAGGTCATTCAGGAGGTCTGTGCCACATTTCGGGCCTGAACTTTGTTCCAAGCAAGTCTTTCATTCCAGGCAAGTCTTCTGGGTCAGGATCACTCCACATCTCCCAGTCTATGCTAATCTCACCTTGTCTGCTGCAGGAGCAAAACCAAGCTGTCAACAAAGCCTTCTGAAAACATCATAATTCCTGATTGTATCTGACATTTTTATTTGTAACACAACAGAACTTTCTAATTTACCAAAGCTATCTACTAAATTAATAACCCTCATTTAACTGGAAAGAAATAGCGGTGTTAAATTACACTAACTTCTCTTCATTTCTCAGACTTGTCTTCTATTTGAACTTGAAAGCTAATTCAAGTGAAAAGTATTGCGACTTTTTGTCAAATTCCACATCATACCTCCAAACCTCCTGCAAATCAAACCTCAAAGACATCTTGATTTATGCAGCAGGGCATGTTTCCTGTGTCTTTTTGGAATTCATGCTTTCCCCCTCTCTTTCTAGGCAAAGTTCTGACTTGGAAAAATGACTCCAAAATCTCATTAAAATAATGAAATAGCATCTGGCATCAAGAAGAGGCATTTCTTCCCATCATTCTGAACACTGTTAACCGGTATAATGGTGTAAGGGGGGCAGATTTCCTTTGGCCTCACAACAGAAGTTGTAAAGAAGTAGTTCTTCATTACCCTCTCCATCACACCCACACCCTTCTGTCTGGACTGTTCAAATAGTATTCAGTAGGGATATAGACATGCTTACAGTCAAGGATAAGAAGTTTAATCTAATGATCAGAAGCTTGGCCATCCCAGTACTGAATAGAGAGGCACACCACTTACTCGTCAAAGTTCATTTGGTGGTTAATGGGGTTTCATGCCAAAATAGTGGTCCACCTTTTGAACAACTCTAAGTAAAATACTGGGGGTGGGTAATCAGAAAGATACACCTTTGGCAAAAGCCCACTGTGGCATTATAGCAAACAACAGAAGATAAATACTAAAATTATATTCTTAGAAATCTTTTCATGATCCCAGACTGTGATGAAAAGAGAAAATCTGTTGAGAAGCTGGCTAGGACACAATATGATGGTGAAAGTAGTGTTTGGTAGAATATCAGGCATCTGCTCTAGACAGATGAGATCTCCTTATGATAGACAGAAGGAAGTTGCTTGCCAATATAGCAACTAGCAGCAGGGATCAAAGCTGGTTGCACTTCTCTTGTGCAAACAGATTGTGATGCCTAACCCACATTCATAAAAACAGATCTTGAAAGTGAAACGGTTTCCAAAAGATTAATGCAGTTATTGGCACAACTCACTAAGTGTGTTTAAGTGTAAGATCTTAATGAATATTCCTAGTCATTTCACTCAAAGACCCAAAGTGGCACTTCCCACAAATGAGCAAAGCAAGTTCTCCTGGGCCAAATACATCTAGGGTTGCAATACTGTTAAGATGCTTAAAAATATAGATGAAGCTGAAAATGAAAACATAAAGGGCAGTGTGTGTGAACTTCAAATTAAAATCTGCCAGTGATTGATAAGAGAAGTAAATGAGTTCATGATAATATGGTTAAAGAAGATAGCAGGCTATTAGAAAGCACATATTGGGGAGAAAAACAAAACAAAACAAAATAAAACAACAACAACAAAAAAAATAGGAATTAGAATTACAAATGAACTACAGATGTAGTTACAAATAGTGAAACAGTACCCATAGACTAAAATAATAAAGACGGAATAGAATGCTTTTCCTCAACAATACATGTAAAACAAAACATAGGACATAGGCTTTTCAAATTAAATATTTTCAAAAATAGACTCAGGTAACTTGTACCCATTAAAATTTCTAATAATTAGTTAATCAGCTTTAATCACTGAGTTTACCTGAACACATTTTGACAAATAGGGAGATCCCCATAGTCTTGGGAATTATCTGTATAATTTCAGTATTTGATAGAGCCAGAAATCAGGTGTTCAATGCAAATCCTTTCTAAAGTGATGCCAGAATTAATCAGCGATGTTATCTTTTCCTTCTCCATCTTTATTAATATAATTAATCCTAGTTATCATTTCTTCTTGTAAAACAGGCTTGATCAAACAAACCTGTTCTCTTTTTTTTTTTTTTTTTTTTAATAAAAATATTGATGTGATTCATAAAGGTAGGTTGTGTGACTAGCTTTCCCTATACCATTTGAAAGGATAACAGACAGTATTTTGTTTAAAATAATTTGTTTTATGAGAACTGGAAAAAAATATTAAACACTGAGCATTAAATCTAGGTTTTAAAAGGAAAATATTCAGGGTATTTTTCTCTGGATATGCCAAGGATAGCTTGATAACCCAATATTATTTTAGAGAAGAAGAGGGGGAGAAAGAAAGAGAAAGAGAAGATTAAAGCTAGGGATAAATTGATTAATTTTCCCTGCATAATTTGCAAGTGAGAAAAAGACTGCTGGAGTAGCAGATTGCAAGAGCACATGGTGCTGTTCCTGTCTGACCTGTAATGCTTGAAAAAAAGTGACTTAAAGGCCACAAAAGATGCTTTCACACCGACTGAGGTCCTGCACATCATACACACTGTGTTGAGAGGATGACAGTTTTGTGGAAAAAAAAATAAGTCCCAGTAGCCTAAGACATTTAAAATTAAGCATGCTATTAAAGGCTGTCATTTGGATCACTGGTGACTGATAGGCACTTGCAGAGGTTGACTTATTCCTGTCCCCCAGTCTTAGGTACCTAATTAAAGATAAATGACTTATATTCTCTGGGAACCTTTCTCTCTCCTCTGACTGGAGAGAGCATTGCTTAGACTAGATGGTTAATGTTAGGATAAATTAATCCTACCTTTTGCCTTAATAACTGGGACAAGTGCTTACAATTCAATGTAAGCTCCCCTAGCTAAAAGATGCAGTTTCCTAAGCATGGGCACAGGAATTATTTAAGCATCTTCCTCAGATTTCAGCTGAACGGAGCTCCAAAAGTCCCATGATGTATAAGAAGTCAAATCAATAAGTGAAATGGTTGAATAACCTTTCCTGCATTTCTGCATGAAATTCTCGAAATTCAGTGCAATCAAACCTTGTAACCAAAGCTACACTCCATGAAAAGCAGAGCCCCTGTACATCTTCCCAGTCCTTATTTTTGGAAGGTCTCCATGTCCTTTGTCTTGGCATTAGGCTCCTACATTAATCTGTACTGTTTATTTTTATTCCTATCCTTTCTTACACAGATACTTGGTCTTATATTTTTGCAAGATTTTTTTTTTAAACCATTGTAGATATTCCTGTATCTCTTGGGAATCTGTATTTTTTGGTGCTGACATCTATTTGGGTTAAGAAAGAGTTTCCAAAACAGTACTTTAATTCTTATTGGACACGTTATAAAGAGATGAATAAATATTGATTTAATGTCTTTTATCCATTTTAGAGGAAAATGGCCTTTTATGAAGTCAGTACGTTTCTAAAAAAAAGTTGATTAGGCCATTGTACAAGATCTTAATTAGGAAGGAATTACAAACACACATACATATTTCATTAAGAATAAATAATTTTATGTGCTTCTAAATAGAGTCTATCAGACAATAGTACGATGTCTGACAATACTAAGAAATAATATTTGTGTAGAATTATCTGCATTTCACATAACACATTCCAGAAATAAGCTAGAAAATTAAAGAGAAAGAAGAAGAGAAATAGTGAAATATCTTACTTTCAGAAAAAAAAATGCAGTTTGAGGGCCTTAAAATGAGTGGTTTCTCCTCATTTCAGCCAACAGAATTGTGTTTTTGTTGTTGCTGTTGCAGTTGCTATTGTTGTTGTTCTTTAGTTATTATTATTACCATTGTTATATTTTTTAACCTTGTCAACTTTTGCAGGATCATTTATAATTAAATTATGAAATTTAATTTTTCAGAGTTAATGAGAAAGTTTAACTACCAGCATAGCCTTCTGTGGAATTACCAATAGAGTAAAATTGAAAACAAAACACTTTATAAACATTCATAGGTTTCTTCAAAACTTATTCAGCTTCTTACACACCCTGTAAATTTAGAAATTAACCACTGAGCTAATTTTAATTCTTTTTAATCCTATCCCAACTCAGTCTAGAGGAAAATCTGACCTTCTACAAAAGAGAATTCTCTTTAAGAACAGAAAAGCTTTCCCTCTGAAAGCAAACAAACAAACACACACAAACAGAGAAAAATAAATAAATAAATAAATAAAAATTCCTTTTAGCAATATCTGCTGGCATTGCTGAGCGGTACAGAGCTGATGATGCTACATTTATCAAACAAAATTCTTCTCATAGCAGAGCTCTCAATGAAGACAATTAAACCCATGGAATTCAGGAGAAACACAATTCATCTCTTTGCTGAATTTATAAAGAAGGAAAGAAGGAAAGAAAGAAGGAAGGAAGGAAGGAAGGGAGGAAGGGAGGAAGGGAGGAAGGGAGGAAGGGAGGAAGGGAGGAAGGGAGGAAGAGAAAATGGAAGGAAGGAAGGAAGAGAAAATGGAAGGAAGGAAGGAAAGAAGAGAGAGAGAAAGAAAAATGGTTTACACAAATTAGGATAAGAATTCTTTTTAAATGCATTCTTTAAGATCCATCTAATCCTTTATTAAAACATTCCCTTAAATCCTTTATTAAACAAAACTCTAAATCCTTTATTAAAACAGATACAATTCCAATTCTCATATTTATCTGAATTATCATGACTTTCTCATCCCAAAGATTATTTTAATCAAATTATGGCTTTTATGATCAGATAATCTTGTATTCTCCGGGGCAGATTATTCTTTCAGTGATGCTGGTATAATACAGCATAACTTGATTGCAATCAGCAGTATTGTGCTGAATAAATGCTAATCCAGCCAAAAAAAAAAAATCAAAAAAAAAAAATCTAGAATCTAAGCTTTGTCATCCTACAAGACAACAACAGAAATAATTTCATGGATTCAAGTTAATAACACTAATTTGATATCTTTCAGTTGCAGACCAAAGATACTTTTGTTAAGCAGAGATACACACACCTGATGGCCACAAACTGAAGATTACTTGTAGGCTGTTGATTTATCTTATTGTCTCTGGACGAGAAGACTCCAGTATTTTTCTGCTATAAGAAATTGTTCCCATGTCATCCTGAATTTGAAAAAGAGGGTCAAACACTTGGGAATTTTCCATCCTTATTTTTCTGATATGCATTAGCAACAGTCTTACATGCTTCTTCTACTCAGAGCAGATTGTGGCAAGATTTGTACTTATAAGGCAGTCTTTGAATCTTTGCTTATATTCAGTCAGACTCCAAGACAATCCACAGGGAATAAAAACTGCAGTGCTCTTAGGGTAAATAACAGCGAGTGAACTCAGCATTTGCCTGTGAAAATCTATTTCAGTCCTGAGGGAGGACTTGTTTACCAAAAAGTTTGTCTCTTATTTTCCAACTATACCAGTTGGTCTTGTACAACAGATTACATCTGTCTTTAAACCTTGTTTTACCCATGTACTTAGACCATCGTGGCTATAACCATGACATAGACTCTCTTCACTGGTGCCCGGTGAAAGGGCAAGAGGCAACAGGCACAAACAGAAAGACAGGAGACTCCTTCTGAACACCAGGAAGCAATTCTTCACTCTGCAGGTGACAGAGCACTGGCACAGCTTGCCCAGCGAGGTGGTGGAGTCTGCATCCTTGGAGATCTTCAAAAACCATCTGAACATGGGTCTGGGTAACCAGCTGTAGCTGTTCCTGCTTGAGCAGGGGGTGTTGGACTCCAGAGGTGCCTTTCAGACTAAACCATTCTCTGATTCTGTGGTAAGAAAACACCTTCAGACTTTCCCTAACAAATCACTGTCAGGGTCACTATTGCTAGGAAAATGAGAATAGAGGTGAGCTCTTACTGTCTTACAGGCTCTCATGAAATAGTTTGAGTCCTCTTCCATTCTCGTGCTCTTAGCCAGTTTTGCCAATTCAAATATATATAATTCAATTATGATAAAAAGGCCATTTCCTATACTTCAGATATTTTTGTACTGTTCAGATATTTCTGTAACTTATGCTTATGCCTTTTTATGTCCACAAGTTATCAATTCATCATAAGCCTTTTACCAGAAGTATGAAGAGACAAAGATGCAAAATCTGGTTCTCCTTTACGCCAAAATCCTCACGTGTTTTATTTCCCTCTTAATCTGTATAGTATTTTTGCTTTCAAAAATTAGTAAATAAAATCATATATTTTGGTTAAGACATACAAATATCTGGAGCATCAGAAGAATTTAGGGGGAAAAAAAAAAAAAAAAGTAAATATTTTAAGGGGTTCTGAACGTGTGTTTCTTATTGGAAAGTTGAAGGATGTTCAGCTTGGGGCTGGATTTCATCCATTTCTTGTTTTAGCCACAATGGAGAAGTCTGCATCCTAGGCTGCAGATAAAACAGTTCAGCTGAGCTTTGATCTTGTCACTACTGCTTCCTTGTCAACATAATCCCTGGCATGGTTTGGTTCCCCAACAACAAGCATTCCTGTTGTCACTGTTACATTCCATAGACCCATCCTAATTGGAACCACTGACAAGATTTGGCTACCTCCACACTACGCAGTCCTCTAATCCTAAAACTCAGGCTATAACCCCTAAAGCACACCACATAAGCAAGACACACCCTAGTTTCATACTATGAAACCACCAGTCTGAGAGAAAAAATACATATAGATAGGTATAGATGTGTATATACACACATATACATATACATATTTATGGTTACAGTTTCCCAGACACTTTGAGCTTGGGAAAAAAAAAAAATCAGAAAACAATATGAGGATTTTAGAGGTATTATATGGAGTTCACGTGTTATCTAAACCTGAGTGATACATAGAGGTAGATGTGGCCAACATCACCTTGAAGTCAAGGCCCTAGCATAGCTCCGGACCCTATTCCATTTAGCTGCATAGATATAGTTTATGATAATAGAAATCTATAGGAAGTGTATGGTTTATTTTATTTTTTTTTCTTATATGAGTAATGAGGAATGTGAATACAAAACCTTGACACTACCGATGTCAATCTGAAAATTCTTATTGTTTTAAGCAAATAATTTCATGTTAGGTATTTATCCAAGCATATTTGTGTGTAGATACGTTAGCTAGATATCTGAAAGGTGCTTATTTTCTTATAGGGTAGAGAATTTGTCTAATAGGGATAGAAGTCTGTCTTTGGTGCACAGAGACGCTATGAGGATTGATGAGTTAATAATTTGAAAGCACTATAGGAGTAAATAGTGCTGTGCTATACAAATGCTAAGTATTGGTATTTTTTCTTGCAAAAATACTCCAGGAAAACCTGACAGGTTCACAGCTAGGCTCTCAAACATAAATGCTAAGATATGCCCAGCTGGTTTTGCAATAATATACATGACATTTAGGAAAAATATTATGATAGCATAGTATTATCTGAGATTGATTGTTATTTTTGATGAGGTAACAAAATATTGGAAGCAAATGAGATTTGGTGAAGTATTTTCAGCAGATAACTTTTAAAGTGTAACTTTTTTTTTTTCTTCTTGTTCTTAGACAGAAAGGCTGTGTGGAAAGAGACAACCTTCTTGGTACAAGAGACAAGAAAGACAATACCTTCTATCCATCCTCAACTCAGGGTTTGTTAGGCTGTTTGTGTAATGTGCTCTGTAGCCATTACTCTTCCTCTACAAGATATAAAGGAGGCTGGGGGAGGTGCAAGGTGGGAGAGGTGATGATTTCTCTCATCTGCTATCACCTGTGTCCAGAGTGCAGAGTGGGATAACAAAGCTCCCTGTATAGTTGATAGGGGGGAAAAAAGCACCTACAAAAGACTGATATAAGTTAGAGACCTAAAATTGATATTTTGGCTACATCATTCTCACCATTGCTTCAGGTCTCTTCCAGCACCCTGGTCTCTGCTGTGAGACCACAGCCCCAAGGGCTGTTTTTTTGTTCTAGGACAGAAGTACACAGGGATTTAGGTGTCATGATGTTCAGCGCAGTAAGGATCTAGAAAGCAAAAAATAAAAATAAAAATAAATAAAAAAATAAAATTAAAATTAATAAAATAAAAATTAATAAAAATAATAATAAAAATAATAATAAAAATAAAAATAAATCTGTGTCATGCAGAAATCTATGGATGAGGCCTGTATTCATCTTACTCGACGAATTCACTTAACAGGGGAGCCAAAAGATGCTAGACTCCCATAATATATAGGAAAGATAAATCTGTCTGTCCATCCTTTCCATGATAGATGCTGCCACTCCTTTGAAGAGAGAGCTGAACAACTCCTGAACTGTGTGAGGAAATGTTGCAGTCTGTAGCTGAGCATATTAGGCAGAGCAGGGTTGGTTTATTTTCCTGCACTAGGCTGTAAACCATGCAATTCAAGAACTTCTTAACTGGTCATAAAGCTGTTGCCAGCTGTAAGCCTGTGTGCCTTATTCAGAAGAGCACAGGAGACAGCAGTGACATAAATCCTCTTCAACTCCCCCAGAAGAGTTCACCCCCAAATACAAGCGATTGTGCTAAATTAGTGTCACTGGAGAAGAAAGTCTCCATGAGGAGCAACAGTCAGACTACACACTATGACTCAGCCTATCTTTCCCAACTGACTGTAGAAAGGATCTGGGACAGCTTTGTTTTTAACTCTGTATGTATTTGTAATGCATGCACACATAAGCTGCTTAAGTTAGCCAGACTTGTAATGAGCAGAACCCAGAGTTTGTATCTCTGTCTTTCTTTTAAACCCAAGAACAAGACTGCCAGCCTAATGACAGTGGTTTCTACTGCAATTTGTATGCTATGCTGAGGAACATGCTTTAATGACCCTCACTCTCATCTTCAGTACTTTTACATGCTCTGGCTGTAAAAAGTTCTGGCAAATAAAAGCAAATTCCTAGCATTTGTTTTAATAGTTTTTGCCTTCCTGCCTTGTTTCTCAGATATTGCATAGAACATTTTATTCTTCCTGAAAACAGTTATGATCCCCCTGTGTGTGATATTAAACAATCATTCTGTAATCAATGCTACTAAATCTGAAGCATCTCTTCTGCCTCCAGGTATTGATTTTACTTTGTTCATTTATTTCAATTTTGTAAAACACTGCAATATTTTCTGCATATGGGATCAATCTTCAGGCTCAGATCTGTCTGTGATTATCAACAACATTCAGATCATCTAGACAAGTAGAAGACATCTAGGTTCATGCAATATTCTTAAAACTTTTCACAAGATTACATTTATGGCTGTAAAAAGTTCATGAAATATCCCCCCATACACACAACAAACTATTCTGTGGTCCATATTTACATTGTTGCCTTCCCAGGAACCATTTCTATGGTGTTATTGAGAATGTAATTTAGCCTACAATATTTTACTCATGTACTTGGTTCAGCTATATAGTTGGTTGCTCATCTGTGTGATTATTTTCAAAACTACATCTAACGTTCTGCTTATTGGAACCTGTGCTTAATTCCAGACTGCAGTGGCCATCTTTTTATCACTGTTCACCTAGGTAATTGAAAGCTGGACATTGAGGGAAACATTCCAGTACAAAATTAACTTCAGATATATTTTCATTTCCTGGAAAAGTGGTTGAATCAGAGCTTTGAATGGTGAAGATCATGGTTACTAGGAAGAGCAGTATCATGGCCACCTGCAAAATTAACTGCACCAGTGTGACTGTTACATTGCAGTCAACTGTCTACCACGTCATTGCAACAAGAAGAAAAGCAAATAGATATATAACAAACCGATTAGTTAATATGCAATCTCAAGTGTCCTGTAACCTCAATGAAGATAAAAGCATAATGAAGAAAAGCTCTGATGCATGGTGCACTTGTGGGATGGGATATTACTGAGAAAAGTGTTTTCAGTGCTAGCACCAGATGGTGCAGGAGCACAGAGGTTGGAAATGTTGAGAAATGATGAAGTGAGGTCATCGCATCGACCACTCATCCACCACTCTCTGCTCAAGCAAGTCACCTGGGATCATGTACTGTCAGGTCTCTAGTTAAGTTGATAAGATTCCCCTTGAACTTTCTGTTCTCAGACTGAACAGACACAGCTTTCACAGCCTTTCTTCATAGGAGAGGTGCTCCAGTCTCTTCATCATCTTAGTGGCCTTTGACTGGACTCACTCCAGTATGTCCAGTCCTCTCTTGTACTGGGGAGCCCGGCACTAGACACAGCATTTTGGGTGTGGCCTCTCCAGTGCTGAGTAAAGGAGAAGGATCACCTCTTCTGCTGTCAATACTTTACCTAATGCAACCAGGATATCATCAGCCTTCTTTGTGCAAGGGCATATTGATATCTCATGTTCAACTTGGTGTCCACCAGGAACCCCAGGTCTTTTTCTGCCATGCTGCTCTCCAGCTGGGTGGCCCCCATCATGTCCTGGTGCCTGGGGTAGTTCTTGCCCAGGAATTTTGCTCTTCCCCTTAATGAACTTCTTGAGGTTCCTGTTGGTCCATTTCTTCGACCTGTTGAGGTCCATCTGGATGGCAGCACAATGCTCAGCCATATCAGCCATTCCTCAGTATAGATAATAGCCTGGCCTGTTGGATGAAGCTCCAAAGGCCAAGGAAATGCAAAGCAAAACCTCAGTGATGGGGCAATGCAGAAGATTAACTTTGATAATAAACAGGAAAGAAATGTGGGCAAGATCACTGAGGTACGTTTTTGTTTAAAATACTCTCTTAATCTCTGGTGAGACAGGCTATACAGGTGTAGCTTTTCACTAAGACAGAAATGGTAAAGGCAGATAGCAAGCTAATCTATTAGTGTCACACAAGTAACAGACAGATGACTTTCATCACAATGAGGCAGTGATTCAACCCAGCTCTGCACAGATTTTAATTAACTAAACACTTCAGTATTAGACAGTTTTAGGTTTGTTGAGCATACAAGAATCAATGGTTATTGAAGAAGAGACATTTCTGAATTGATGCAGGATTTCTGTTCAGGTTACAAAATGAAGAAAAGGTAGAGCCCAACCATGTCATTACATTCAAGCACATTCTCTTTGGCTGAAATATGTGTAAATATGTGTCATTTAAGTTATGAACCTAGGGTGACCCTTCCTTCACCTAATGACATAATTATTTATAAATTATTTAAAATGTGTACAACATGTGATTAGCCAATTATATTGCAGGGAAAGCTGTAATAATTCAACATTCATGCTTTGTCTTGGTTGGCAATGACTTTATTTCTTAGGAAACTTGAAAATATTTCCTCAAAATAATGTAAATTTTAAAAGATGTTGCTTTTAATGAGATTAAATCTCAAGTTTAATTTAATTAGAGATATTTACAGGAAATCTATAAAGACTGGTAGTCAGGCTTTATTAGGTAGTCTCCTATGTTGTGCTCTTGTTTGACTCAAAGAGCAATTGTGACTTAAAAACAAGTTATTTTAAATACAAAACCATGACATATCATTTATTTAGCTAATTCTTTGAATGATTTAATCACAGAGACATTGTTTCCTGAGGAAAATTTTATAATGTAAATGAAGAAGTACTTTGTTTTAAGTTATGAAAGCACCACGTGTATTTTCAAAAATACTGAAAAAATGAGTTGTCAGTATAAAATAAAACAGTCCAGACATGCCAGAGTGCATGCATTTCTTTTTGTGTGTGTTAGTACTTTATAGTCTTCGTGAATTTTACAAGACAATTTGCTAGCCAGCACATGCACATTGCTTTTCAGATACACTGGGGTTATCTGAAACTTCCCAGAAACAGTGCTAGAATTTATTGAATAACAGGACAAACTGAAATTGAAGCCAGTGCAAAATCAGACTTTGAGATATGGTTGAAATGATCTTCTGATCTTCTGAAATGAATTTCTAATCTGACTTACCATATGACACAGTCAAAAATACTAACCAGTGATAGTGCTTCCAAGTCGGTGGTATAGATAGCAGTTCAATGTCACTTGGTTAAAACACCATTAACAAGCAAGGTCACCAAGTGAAAATTATATATCTGTTCTTGTTTGCAATGTGATGAGGCCAGATCATTAAGGATTTTAAATCAGCTCATTTTTTTTGTTTGTTTATTTGGAGGGTGTGTGTGTGAGAGTGTTAGTAGCGAATAATGTCTAGAATTGAAACAAATTCATAAGTTACCTGCTCTGGCACTGCCTTCTGTTTTGAGTGGAGTTTTCTTCTTAACAGTATGCAAATCGTGTCAGCCTTCACAGTGAACACATTATCCACAGGCAGTACAAATAGCAGAAGGAAGCAGTCTGTCACCAGCATACTGCTGTGAGGATGTTTCCTTTTCCCTCCTTTCAGGACATCATCTTGTGTCATGAAGCATGACAATTCTTGCTGTTGGAAAACCAACAGCAAAGAATAAAATCAGTCTTAATCTGATATTCATGAGTAGCATTTGATGGAGAGATTAAGTTGTCTCTTTGAATACCAAGAGCAGACACTTGTAAGGGCGTTATAAAAGTCAGACTGACCTTGCCTAAACTTCCAGAGACCTTCTACCAGCAAGTGCATAGGATAAATAGCACCCACAGTGCTCAGCTCTTACAGTACTTTCTGGCTCTGCAGAACTTAGCCACTTTTGAGACACTCACAATGACTTTTTGGGGAGGAACACAAAAAGGACTGGGCAGGAGGAGCATTTTAATAGCTAAGCATTTATACCAGAGACTTTCTCTAGATGCTGTGGTCACTAACTACAGGAAAATTTATTTCTCTGTTCACTATGCATTCCTTTGTCCTTTCACTCTGCTTGTTCTTTTACATTCCTGTATTGCAGGACAGGGAAAGAAAGCCTAGAAGGAAGTGAAGCAGGGAGGAGGAAATATAGGAAGAATTTCAAAATTTTCATCACACTTCTAATTTCAAACTCCTCAATTAAATTTCCACCCACTGTCTTTCTATCTTTTGCCTTCTTCTGTCTGCCATTTTACTTTTCTTCACAGGGTCACCAACCATTACTAACTTAATCCAAAAAAAAAAAAGTTTCCAGTCTGCAATTCTCTTTTCTCACAGTGGCTAATCCTACTTCTATCACTGACCTCAGAAACAACGGAATAAAGCCCTTAATTGCTGAAAACTTGCTTTCCTTTTTAATTATAAATGTAATCAAACAAATCACAAAAACATACCGTTTTGTGCATGCTTTTTTTTTTTTTTTAACAAGTATGTCTTTGTAAGTACATTCAAAAGTGAGAAAGTTGCACTAGAAATCAGATGTCTAGAAATGCATGGTGCTCCCATGACTTTTATTTATTCTTTTAATTTTATGCATTTGGAAAAAGTTAGTAATAATAATAGTTCTTTTTCTTGAAAAAGTTTACTAAAACAATATATAATTTCAGCATTTCCTAATTAAATGTGTTTTAAAGCATCTGACTACAATGCCCTCTTATTCCCATTTGCAGATCCATTACTACATGAAACAAAACAATACTGCATTAAAAATACACCCAGTTCTGTTACCCAACTCGTAACTTCATAACACTTTCTGCTTCCAGGAATAACTCTGGTAAATACAAACAGTAAATGTTGTTTGCCACTTCATTTTTCTTCCACAAAAGCAAAGCAAAGATTATAAAAATAAAAATAATAATAACAAAATCTCTTAAACAATGGTATCTGCAGTACAATCTGTCATGCAATTCCTTTTTGGATCCAACAAACAGTAAATAAATCATTACCCAGACTGTGTCATAATAAGGAGCAGCTTGCACCCAAGCAGTCCTCTCTGTCTATTGCTCTGCTACTAATGTTCTTTTATTTGGAGTCTTATTTTTCAGTCTACTTTATGTCTTTCTTTTGCTTTCTGCTGCCCATTTGTCATACCTTCCTGTTAATCTCTTCTAATTCCTGGCAGATAACTTGTTTTCATTTGAGGATTGGTTAGGTTAGTTGAAGCCATCCTGGGGCCTTTTGTGATGAGACAATGATGGTATAATGTCAAAATGCTCCTCAAGTGGTCCATTGACTTCTCTGATTGAAGTACAAGATTATATCTAGAAGATATACAAAGACAGAAGAGAAACAAAGACAGTCTCTGCTGACCTAGGACCTGGTGGAGAATTACTAGATAAAAAAGAGGTAAAGCTGGACATTCAATTGGTAGGATGTTCTTGTCTCACAGAGGAACAAGAAGTTTAGTTCCTGTGTAGGGCTTCCAAGGGTCTAAAACCGTTTCTGGTATAGAAACAAGGAAATGACAGAGTGAGAGTGATGTTCTGGAATTAAAACATTTCTTGAGAAGCATAGCCCAAACTATCTTTACCTTCTGAACAGAGAGAAGCCATTAATTCTCCTCATGGAGTGAGCTGAAGAAGAGGCATGAAGGTTTCTGTGGGACTGCAATAGGATCCTCAGAGCTGGTATTTTGATCCATATTGTATATGTGCTTTGGTCACTAGACAGGAACAGCGTTACACTTTGCATGTGGGGGCTAGGCACTCAGAGAAACCCCTGGACACTTTAGAAAGAAATATTGACCCTTTGTTTTATGACTTTTTTTGATTAATTTTATGTCTCATCCATATGACAGTGCTTCCAGAAACTCGTTCTGAATTAGTATATCACAAATCTTAAGGCAACTTTAGGACCTACAAAGTCTTTGCAGGACAGCTGCTGTTTTTTTCTGGTCTCATATCAGGCCTCTAAACCTTCACACTTTCCTTTCGCACCCAGAATTTTCCTCTAGCAATTCAGTCTAAGAGCAACAGTCAGACTTAACATACTGATCTCAATAAAACCTGGCTGCTTGCTTTCCTTCATGTGGCATCTCTGCAATGCCCAGGTGAAGTGGAGGCACTGAAGCATCGAGTTTTTTGAGCATCTGGATCTTAGTGTACCAAGATTCAGATTTTATAGAAATTTAGACTGAAAGATGTTTAGGTCTCTTTTCCCTCAGGTAACACTAAGTAGCATATTTATCTTAAACTAAATATAACTGACATTGTAGACTACCAATGAAGTAGAGGTTGGATATATCAGTAACACTTAAGTTTAATGAGATCAGTTTCAAAATGATTCTTATTTGACTCAAGTAAATAATCCACTTTCTGTTTACACTCTTTTAACTCATAATGTTTATATACCACTTGCAATCTAATATGACTGTTATTGTCAATTATAATTAGAAAATAACTACTGTCTTATTACCATCTTAGTTGTCATTAACATTGTATGTGAATTATAGTTGCTCATTCTGTTTCATCTGGAGCTTTCTTAGAGTTCTAAAACATCTAGCCTATAAATTACTGCAGGAACTAATCCAAAAGTATTACCAAACTATTTCTTCTAGTTTGTCTGCAACTATTTCTATTTGAAGTCATTGTTTTATAGTGTGGTCCTTTGTCTGTTATGCTTTGGACAGTGGTCACTTAATTGCAGATAAATCAGATAATTAGAATCAAATATAAATTGTAACTTTTAGTGGCAGTTGGAAAAAAGATCCTTCTAGACTCATGTCTTGCCTTCCTTGACAGTAATTAATAAGTTGAAATTCAGCCCTAGCAAATTGAATCATGCAACGGGATTGGATTATAAGAATATTTCATTTATGAAAACTACAGTTTTTAGCTGAAGATTTACTAAGCCTCAAATTACTTCAGTAAGATGAAAATCACCTCTGACCCCAGTGAAGTATCTAAGAAAGGAGTATGCATCACTTAAATCTGAAAACAGGTCCTATATGTAACTACAATGATGTATAGACTTTTTGGTAGCCCCTTGAGGGCCAGAATAGCTTCAATAAATAAGGTATGTTAAGCCCTCAGTGATTTTCCAAATTGTTCCAATTGCTTATTTTATCAAATTAATGAGTATAAAGATAAACACAATCAAAACAAACAAAAAACAAACAAACAAACACAAAGTTATCACATTTCTGATGCTCATTTATTTTGACAATCAATAGTTGGCAATTAGAAGTGATATAATCAGATGTGACAGTTCTTCAAAAGGCATATTTAATTACAGATGTATATGCAAAAATAAAGGGAGAAAATGACCTTATAACAGATACAGCAAGAGACAGGGAAGTTTCTTGAGTCTACAGATAAGCAATGAGAAGATCAGCATGCTACTCTGTTGTATTGTATTTCTTAGTAAATTAGTTTCTTTTAGTATTTTCATGATGAAAACTTATTTTTTCAAAACTTAAGAAAATCAGTGAAATACAACATTGACTTGCATTAGAGATCCCCAGCAGTAGCAAATATTGATTTAGTTATTCTTTCACTGTTTCTTTCTTCCTTTTTCCCTATCTTCTCCTTTCCCCTCTAAACCTGATCATATGGGAACCTGACTAAGTGGGAAAACAAAAGAAATTTACTAAAAGTTGTCATAGAGAAGGTGATCTGTCCACCAGCTGGCATTGTGGATTGAAAAGAGAGAAAATTATGAGGGTGGGGAGGGAGCACGGCACTGGGTTTTGTATATGATGATTGTGGATATGCACAGGATCTGGGGAGAAGTGAATCAAGCTGGTTAAGTATTGAAGCAAAAGAAATGCATTTCAGTCCAGTATCTGGAAATGATTGTGAGATCTTGGATGAGGGTGGTTTCACATATTGTAAAGTACATAAGGAGATAAGGAGTTTGAGGATTATGTGGGATTTTGGTTACTTGAAAATTTAAGAAGACATAGAGTCAGGTAAAGGAAAAGAAAAATAAGTATATGTATTTCAGTAGTATTTGAGTCAAGGCGCTGACAGATTTTTGCAGGTTTAGGAAAGGGTATTTAAAAGAGGAAAAAAAAAAAAAAAGAAAAAAAAAAAAAGTAGATCTGGAGGAGATAATTTGTATTATATTAGCTCTGCAAACATAAATAACAAGGACCAGCATTATTCTGAATACACAGAGGCAGATGGCAAAAGCCCATATTTGCCCCAAAGAAGATTTTGCCAACACGAAAAGCATAAAGACAGGAATAATGGGGAAGGACATGCACCAATCTAATTTATTTTCATAAACTGGCTTCATACACTATGTATTTGTCTGTACTGCTACATCTGTATGTCTCCTTCCTGACACATGGAAATGGTGACATACTGGGACAAAACATGGTTCTTTGGCTGAGACTGTGCAGTGAGGACACAAGGGGGTGGTCGTTTCAGGTACCAGAAGGTATTAGCAGTTTTTAATCATATCTGCCCATAAAAAGAGGAAATTATGTCCTAGGAGGACATATAAACTCCTGTACTTTAAAGAGAAGTTTTCTCTTAATCTCTTCTGGGTTGTAAAATGCTTTCAATGAAAACCTAGCACCTAAACAGAAGACAAGCCAAACACACAAAACTAGCTATACCTCCAGAGTGAAATAGCATGCACTTGAATTATAGTCACTGTTATGATTTTATGTAGAGAATATACTTTCTCCATTTATAAAGAACACTTAGTGACTAAAAGAAACTCCTGAAGTAAATAGAGCTATAGGCTTAAGTGCTTACAGTTCCTAAAGAATTACACTTTTGAAGAGCAGCTAACAGCTTGAAAGTCCTCCTCTCTCTCCAGTAAAATCCTCTGTGCTTTGTAGGCAATGAGAAATGACCCTCTGCACCTCTGAGACTCTCCTCACTTTGTGATGTATTCCAAAGTGCCTTTAACTGATACTTGTTGCAGGACACATTTGTCCACCATCAGTTACACATTTACTGTCAGAAAATGCTCAGGAAAATATTCGTCATTTGGTCACTGCTGAACCACCCAAAGTCAGTCAGCTCAGTCAGTGTGTGTCATTCAGTAGTAATGTAAAGGTCACCCCAACTAGACTCCACCAGGTTAAACCAGTCCTTTTGTGTTTTCTGTTCTTCCAGACTGAACATTTTTGGTCTTGATGCAATTTCTTGATGCACACTGGGGAATCACAACATCCTGCAGGGGATTAAATCACATCCTCTCTCTTCTACCCTCTTCTCATCCATATAATTGTGTGCTCCAATTAGAATATCACTTACTGCCTGCCTGGTTTCTCCCATTAGTCTTTTTGGAAGACACAGTGGTAAATTTCCCATTTTATACATTGCTTATTTTAAGAAATAATGTTTTTTTCAATTAAAATACATTAGCTCACAGAACACTCACTGTGCAGTTCAAACAACCACTGCATAAGATAATTAAAATTGTCATGTGGAAGTTGAATAACATATGCCAAAAAAAAATATTTCTAAATTTAAGAGGACTCCACTGGGCAAACTCCCCGTGTGGATTAGACAGGTGCTGGGCCTCAGGAAGAGCTTGACATTTTATCTCCCACTCATCAAAACTCTTTGAAGTCCCCTGATGTATCGGCTGTAGACAGGCATTGTTTAAGTTTCCTCCTTTGATCACAAAAGCTGTCATTTGGCATTGGGTAATGAAGGCAAACAGGCACAGCATCTCTCTGTGACCAAACTGCTAAGTGCAGAAGTGAAAATCCCCCAGAACTGGGAGAAGTTTTTCTGCATCTTTGTTGTTCCTCAGGACATGAGAGGCAGGAGGGAGAAGGTGCCAGTGTCAACAGGCACAGGCTATCAGAAGAAAACCCCGCATGTTGAGAACCACCTGTTGCTAGGCTAGAGTCAGCTGGAGCTGCCCATATACTTAGTGTCCCCATCTCAGCATTAACACCATTCAGCAGCACTGCCTAAGCAGTCCATGTGCTTTCATCAAGGCTACCATATATTTAGAAAGTGGGCATACTGTGCAGCAAAGCGAGCTGTGAGCTGTTTTCACGTTGTTCTTACAGGATAGCAGAAACTGAAAGGTTTAATTAATTTAACTGCACTGGACCATCATATACCTCAGCCTCACACTGGAGATCTGGTGTCCAGAAGACCTAAGAGGTTCAAATTCAATTCTTGACTGAAAGGAGAAATCTCTCTCTGAAGGAGAAGCAACAGGTAAAATTTGTTTTGTTGACAGTGCAAAACCCATCACTTAATAACTACACTAAGCTCGTGAAGGTGGTTCTGTTTCCCAGGGAAACTTTTCAGAAAATGGGTCACCATCATAGCAAAACAGTTGTGCCTTCACAGCCAAAAGGTCTTGGCATATACAAGAACTGGAATCCTAACAAGTGTCTGGACTTTTTTGAAGTTGGAAAGATCAAAGAATATCATCATGGAGCTGCATTTTACTCCTCCTGAGTTGAGCCTTTGCAGAAAGTAATGCAATATTTCACATCTTTTATAAAGAAGCTGTTGTGATGGAAGTTCTAGCTTGGGTTTTCAATTTTCTCCAAGGGCCTTCTGTGCCTTCAATTTCTACATATATTTTCACAATTCCTAATTCTTAATTCTTAAGTGATTCCTGAGATGTAATCAGAAGATGATGTTCCATTAAGCAGAGTCCTCATATATCTTGTAACAAGTACTGTTATCTGGCCTTTAGGTTGTTGTTCAGATGTTGGTCTTATAAACTAAGACTCTGACAATTCTTCAATTTTAGTAGGTTTTTTTCATACCTGTTTGCCAGCAGAAATGGAGACAAATATTTAATCTGTGTAATACTGGACACCCATACTTGAAGGGCAATCCTGGTTTCTGCATTAGAAGTGGGTTGCTATGGAAATGTCAGTGAGATTGAGCTGTGGATTTTGCTGGGGTGAATGAATATATCTATGTTTAGTTAATATTTCCTTTTGCCAAAGAACTTCAGATTGCATTCAAATGGAGACAAACAGTTCAACTAAAGTAGAAATAAAGAATGATATCCAGCAGTTTAGGTTTATTTCATTATGAGGTGTATGCATCTATTTGAGCTCTCTGTATTTAGATAACTTAGATCACTGTGTTGGGTCTTGAAGATCTGAGATCTTTTGTTTCCAAACCAGTCACTGATGTTCTCAAAACTTCATTGTCATTTACTAAATAAAACAACTACAGAAACATAACACACCATTTCAAAAATGACAAATGCCCTGACTTTAATAACTCTCCTTTAAATTCATTCTTTCCCTTAGGCCTTTGTTCATGTGCACTAAATTCCTTTCTTTCATCAGACTTTTATTACTGAGCCTCACTTCATCTTAAGGGTGTGAAAACCTTTCTTCCATCTCCATTAATAAAGTATTTGTTTCTTCTTTGTATGACTTTTCAGCCCTCTCTCCTCTGAGATTTCCTGATTGTCTGAAAATTATCACAGGCCCCTACAGCTGATAAGCCAGCTTTCCAGGAAAGGAACCAACCTATTAGTGTCATTGCATCATTGTAGTTATGCCTTTAATTATTTCCTTAGACTTTTTGTTCAAGTTGCAATCTAATCATTGAAAAAGAAATAAAATAAAAAGAGAAGAGAAAATAAAAAAGAAAATAATTATATCTGAAATGAAGACTGTAGTCTGAAATAAAAAAAGTAGCTCCTGTTACCAAACTTAACAAGCAGTGGGTAGTCGCTATGGTCAGAAGCTGCACTTACCCTGCCCAGTAGTAAGAAAAATGATTGTTTTCACGAACGTCTGTAACTCAAGGAAGTAGGTATGGCAGAACCTGGCTAGAAAGGTTGCCATTACAAGACAATTTCCTGCTGCCCATGATTGACAGGTTTGGCATTGTCTCCAAGCTGCAAACAAGATGAGTTTTCTGCTACAAAAAGACAGGGAATCCTTGTTTCCTTGTTTTTTAAAGGAAATCCTGTAAGTGTAGTCAGAAGTCTCCAAACTCCAGGCTGTGGTGTTGACTCCTAAGATCTGCAGGTCTCCATATCCCATCATATTTCAATATGGTTCAGTGAAAATGTCACCACAGGCATATGCAACTGTGCCCTGAACTCTAATAAAAGAGTTATCATGCATAGTAGCTATCAAGGCTGTGCTGTAGGTGGGGACAAGTCAGAGTACAAGAACGTGATTTTGCCCTCCTTCTTGTTTCCAATCTCTTCCCCAGGATGGAAGCACATGTAATACTCCTTATATGATCCTCTTAAGACCTGAAATTAAGCAATACACAATTTCTGGATACACAGCAGGATACTCACCTCTTCTCCTTTCTCCACTCAAATAAACCACTGGTTTGTCACAGATCCTACTGCAGTACACCAGTGCAATTTAAGGGGCAGAAGATCCCTTTCAGAGCTTCTCAGGATGCTCATTACCACAAATCCCTGCCAGACACCTGTCTGCAACTGGTTCTCACCCAAGGTTTTGATCTCATTTCACTGCCTCTGACTCCCAGCTGGAGTACCCCAGGTAGTTCTGCCCCTGCTTCCAGTCTGTGTCAGGCTGTAGGGGCATTTCTGCTTTTCTTGTGGGTTCTGAAGGTCTGCAGGACTGAGGATTTATGGGGTGGAAGATTCACAGTTATTTCTATTTTCACTAGGCTTGTGGTCGTCTAACAGAGCTTTTTTATGTCTGCTTTCTTTAATTAACAATTTATGCTCTTTAACAAATATATACATATATAAAACAAGAAGACAATAACATTCAAACAATAGTTATACAGACAATACAAATATAATTCTGGTAAACCCTTGGAAAAGCATCCCAGTACAGCTCTAAATCACTCCTATCATGAAGCATAACAAAAACAAAACCCCATGAAGCACCGAATATCTCTGACTTCCCATAGACTTCACCACTCTGAAGGATTAAGCCTGGGATGGGCAAGTAGCCATGTATCATTCACCCACAATTACTTATGATCTGAATTGAAGGTGGCAAGTGGAGACAGCAGTCAGGCCCCATTTTGCTCTCAGATATAGAATGGAAAACTCTGTTCCAGCTCCAAATAATGTTCGCTTTAAGTTTCATGTAGTGATTGCTCGTCATAGCTTTGCTGCTAGTTCTTTCAAACTTTGTTTCATTGTTCTTTTTTCATGGAGCTGTAATACACAATGTCATGGAGAAAATGGAAACTGAGACATGGTGTAGTTATATAGGGCCACCCAACATAGAATTTTTTTTCTCTGAATGTTACATCTATAATTAAGCCATCAACCCACCTAAAAGACATAAAACTAAGTCTTTTAATTAGCTTCTTGAATAGGAATAAATGCTTCATTATTCTTAAGCATATCAAGCTGAGAACATTATTAAAGTCTGAAGGAATAATGAACAACATGACAGGAAACACATTAGAGCACATGCAGAAATACATTTGCCTATTAAGCAATCTATGTAAATATGCCTATCATTGCTATCTAAGAAGACAAAAATACCAAAGGAAAGAATGAAAACAAAAGGACAATATAGGCAAAGCTGTAAAGAAAATGATTTGAAGTCAGAGGTAGGGAACATTTTTTGGCATTCAGTGCTGTTGAGCACTCAAGAGTTCAGCTACTCTGCCAGAACTCATCTAAGCTGCCTGAGTGGACTGGCCTGTGTTTGCACTCAGTTCATTTTTTAACTTCATTGTGTCTGTTTTGGCTCCTAGGTTTTGTCTCTCTGAGGTATTTAGAGAGAGAACGAGCCTCTCCAGAAGCCATAGAACAAAACAGCTTAGGGAGGACTTTTGGATAAATTTCTCTGCTCTGAGTCTGTAGGGAGGATGAGTAATCTTTACAGGCTTTCAGAAATCCCTTGGCAAAAGGGGGGTGTTATTCTCCCTCTTTAGAAATAATGCCAGGAGCACAGAAACATTTTCACAGCAGGGAAAACTGAAGTTATGTATCTGATCATTCATAGCTGGATACGTTATCCCACAATCCCAAACAAAGAATGTTCTGAAACTCATATCCAGCAAAGCCTGTATTCCTGTGTTTGAATTAAAGCTCATCCATAAGCTATTTCTACTCAGCAAAACTAATTAATTTCAACTGTATTCAAACACATGATTAGCACTGCCATGGGCTGGAGAACCTGCTGAGTGTTGGCTTGCCAGGACACCCAGACTGCAAAGTCTGGGCTATGTAGCTGGAAAAAACAGACAATGGGAATTTCCCCCACCTTTCTCTGTTCTGATACTGCTCTGAAGCTGCTGGATCTACTGTCTGACACAAAAAGGATGGAAGGTTGCTATTTCCTCCCCCTATTCCTGCAGAGGAACATCATCATCATCCTGTTCTTTACCAAACTGCTGCACAGTAGAGCTTGCTCTGTGTCATAAGTGTGGGCCTCAATTAGTCCCTTGGACACCCAGCTGCATGCCAGCACCATAAAATCGTGTCTGTGCAACCATCTGGGCATCCTCTGCACTAGCACAAGGAGAAGCAAAGACAGAGAGAGGGTATTGATTTTGTGGCTTCTTGCAAGTTCCTTCTTTTAATGGAAGTATGATATTTTGAAGCTGAAAGGACAGATAACTAAAACTTTTTAAAATATAGAAGAAGGACAGCTGTCCCATTGTTCATTCACAGAGTTATCAAATTTTGATAAAAATAAAAAAAAAATCTCCCAGAAGAAACTCAATCAAAAACTGACTTCCCAGCATAGTGGTTGTCAAACCTTGTTTTGGATTTGACATGACTTTTAATCAGATCAATAACATACTCTAACTTTTAACTATAGGAAATTATATCTTCGCCTTCCAGTTCAAAAGGAGTATTTTGCTATTTACCTTTGGCATTTTTGCCTATGAGACAGATGATTGGAGACAACAATTTCAGTTCCATCCAGGAGAATATGATTTCAAGATTTTTCCCTTTCTACTGCTTTTTTGTTTGTTTGTTTGTTTGTTTGTTTCTTTAACTAAATATATAATTGTGTATGTAATGTGTATACAATTGTGTATGTAAAAATGCAGTGATTTCAATAAATACTTAATAAGGTTCAAGCAATTTCTCAAAACATGATCTTCATTCCTAATTAATGTAATGGGATAGGACAACTAATGTATCGAATTTCATGCTTTTGATCCCAAAGGGGATCAGGAGATAAGGAGCTCTTGAAACAAAGATGTGATTCATTATGTGAGGATGAAATTGGAAATAATCAAATACGTAAAAATGAACTGTAGAGATGATATATGCTGAAAAACAAATAAACTGGTCTGAAAAGCTTGAAATATGCCTATAATTAGCAGAAAGGAGGGGCTGAAGCCTGGAAAAATATACTGTCTGGTTTTGTTTATTAGCCTTTAGCAACTGCTATTCTCTGATCAGATGAGAAACTGGGAAAGAAAAAAAGTATCTAGCAATTTCCAATGAAATGAGCTAGAAAACTCTTGTTTTAGTGTTATTTTAATATTAATTCTTTTTTTTTTTTTTTCCTTGATCTTGAAATGTGCTCTTTATCTCTTTTCCCCATCCTAATCACACACACAGAATCACAGAATTTCTAGGTTGGAAGAGACCTCAAGGTCATCGAGTCCAACCTCCAACCTAACGCTAACAGCCCTCCACTAAACCATATCCCTAAGCTCTACATCTAAACATCTTTTGAAGACTTCCAGGGATGGTGACTCCACCACTTCCCTGGGCAGCCTGTTCCAATGTCTAACAACCCTTTCAGTGAAGAAGTTCTTCCTAACATCTAACCTAAAACTCCCCTGGCTCAACTTAAGCCCATTCCCCCTCGTCCTGTCACCAGGCACGTGGGAGAACAGGCCAACCCCCACCTCGCTACAGCCTCCCTTGAGGTACCCATAGAGAGCGATAAGGTCGCCCCTGAGCCTCCTCTTCTCCAGGCTGAACAAGCCCAGCTCCCTCAGCCGCTCCTCGTAGGACTTGTTCTCCAGGCCCCTCACCAGCTTCGTCGCCCTTCTCTGCACCCGCTCAAGCACCTCGATGTCCTTCTTGTAGCGAGGGGCCCAAAACTGAACACAGTACTCGAGGTGCGGCCTCACCAGAGCTGATGTAAGAAGCAGCCATCTCCTTTTGTTCTTCAGAAGAATTTGTCCATAAGGAAATAAGTCTTGTATTTTTGGAATTTCTCATCCTGTCACCAATTACTCTGTCACATTTTCTCTTCTAGCATATGCTGGGCCAACTTCAGTATCTCTAGCTGAACTACCTTACTTCTTAGGAAGTCCACAATTTGCAGGTTGTTTAATTGCTGCATTTCTATTCTTTGATTTCTGTTTCTTTATCAGCTGTTCTTGCTTCCAGCCTTTCTTTAACTGTTGTGTACAAAATCTCAGAGTAGGAATTACACCTTTCTTGTAGGACATGGACAACAGCATAGTATTTCTTGAATAACAAAGCATGCAGGCATGAATGAGTGTCTTAGTACACTCCCCTAACTGTCTGTTGTTCAGAACAAGAGTGAAGTAGGGTTTACCTATTAAGACTTCCTAGCAGATTTTCCTAAGGAAATTTTATTTCCCAACACAACTTTCTACCTAAGCTTTTCAGAATGACTATTGCTTTCAAGGATGGAAATTAAGTACCTTAAATAGAAAAAGAGAGAAGGAGATTTCTAAAACAACATATGTCTTGGTTTTGGCTTAGGGCAGAGTCCATTTTCTTCATAGAGGCTCACACAATGCTGTGTTTTGGATTTAGGATGAGAATAATGTTGATAAAACACCGATGTTTCAGTAGTTGCAAAGCGATGTCCCACACCACGTGGCATCATGTTCAGCAATAAAATCTGGGGAAAAGAAGAGGGAAGTAGGGAATGTTCAGTAATGCCATTTGTCTTCCCAAGAAACTCTTACCTGTGATGAGCCCTGCTTTCCTGGGAGAGGCTGACACCTGCCTGCCAATCAGAAACAGTGAATGGATTTCTTGGTTGGCTTTGCTTGCACACACAGCTTTTGCTTGACCTACTGAACTGTCCTTATCTTTAAGTGAGAACTTAAAAGTTCTCACACTTTTACCTTTCCTGTTCTCTCCCCCATCCCACCTAGAGGGATTGAGTGAGAGGCTGTGTGATGCTGAGCTGCATGCTGTGGTTAAACCACAACATTTCTTCTGGACAGAATATTGACAAAGCATTGGTAGTTGGATTCCATTGCCTTGTGTTTCCTTTCTCCCTTTGTCTCACCCCTAGTGAGGAAAGAATAAGTTAACTAACTTATTTGCACAAAATGGATAAACACCATACCAAAAATGCAGGTTGGCTTTGCCTTTTTACTTGTTCAGGAAATTTATCCCAGAAATCCATTCTGAAGGTGAGATTTTTTTTTTTCCTTACTCATTCGGTACCCATTTCCTTACCCATTCATGGCCCATTTGTTAATACTTGTTATAGTACCAGCACTGGCTTTTAGTTTAAATAACTGATCTCCTTCTCTGGTGCTTACCTCCTGATCTATTTAGAATCAGCAATCAAATCTCTTCCCAGCCTTCATTTCTGAAGACACTCAAGTTCATTATTCTCTTATCTTTAGCTACTTTTCCCATTTCCCTGGTGACTCAGGAATGTTGCTGTTTGAATTCACTTTTTCTGACCTGACTGTTGCACAGTATTTCACACAAGGTTTTATCAGTGGCTTGGACTGTAGAATTATTAATATCCTCACTCTAATAGAGGTATTTCACCCAGAGTCATATATTCTTATTCTATAGCAGCCTCAGTAAGTGATCGCTCAGCTCATAATGCACAGTTAGTTTCTGCTACCAGCTTTTCAGGAAAATCTTTGCTATGCATCTGAAACATCTTCTGGTTCCATAACTAAGCAGTGAAGAATTAATGCTGCATATTTTTCAAACAAATATGTTGATAATAATGTTATTACTAATTTTTTTTCACCGATCCACAACTGAGAAGGAGTAGTTTCCTCTAGTGACATGGGCATTTCTCTCTCCAATATCATTGCAGAAAACTCTCTAGCGTGGTAGTATTGTAGATCTTTAAAAGTATTTCTCCAGAATGATTTCAAATCAACTGTCTGTGGCAATATCCCTTGTTTCACAAAATCACAGAATCACAGAATTATCTAGGTTGGAAGAGACCTCAAGATCATTGAGTTCAACCTCTGACCTAGCATTAACAAGTACTCCACTAAACCATATCGCTAAGCTCTACATCTAAACATCTTTTAAAGACCTACAGGGATGGTGACTCCACCACTTCCCTGGGCAGCCCATTCCAATGCTCACAACCCTCTCAGTAAGGAAGTTCTTCCTAATATCCAACCTAAAACATCCCTGGCACAACTTTAGCCCATTCCCCCTCATCCTGTCGCCAGGCACGTGGGAGAACAGACCAACCCCTGCCTCACTACAGCCTCCTTTAATGTACTTATAAAGAGCGATAAGGTCACCCCTGAGCCTCCTTTTCTCCAGGCTGAACAAACACAGCTCCCTCAGCCACTCCTCATAGGACTTGTTCTCCAGACCCCTCACCAGCTTCATCTCCCTTTTCTGGACTCTTTTGAGCACCCTGATGTCCTTCCTGTAGCGAGGGGCCCAAAACTGAACATAGTACTCGAGGTGCAGCCTCACCAGAGCCAAGTACATATACTATATGTACTATACTATTCATATACTATACTATACATATACTATACTATACATATACAATATGTACTATACTATACAATAAAGTTGAATGTCCAATATGTTCCCTACTCTATCCTTGTTCAGTATCCTTGTTCAGCTTAGTTTCTTCTGCCTTATGCTTCACAACAAAGTATGAAGATTACATGAACTTCACCATCTCCTACAATGATTTCTTACTTTGAAGCTTTTTGATTTAAAGGTTTCATCCTCTAAGCTCAATCCTGCCAACCTTTGTCCCAGAAAACTAGTTCTTCTGTTTGTCCTGTGGCATCCATCCTCCGAGGAGATCCTTCTTTCTATATCTCCCAACTCTCTAATATCTTGAAATCTTCAACATATCTCTAACCTAGGAGAAATTTTCATGGTTTTTATATAACTGTGATCTACTTTTCTGGGACCTGGAGAAAATATATTGAAGAACAAGAGAACTTGCACTTCAGTCTTCCCCAGAAAGACATCTTTGTTCCGTTCCAGTGAGTATTCAGCAGGTGTCCTAATATTCATGGATTTTTTTCTGATGTCACTGGAATATTTTTCTGCCTCAGGTCCTCATCTCATACTCTGGGTTTTTTTGAACACCAGCCTCATCTGTGAAGAAAATGTATTATATTTCTTGTCTGTTGGATTTTTCAATGATACAGCAATGCGGAAAAAATTAAGTAATGAATAAACTGTTCTCTAACAGAGAGATAATTATTTTATTTTTTTTTCTGTAAGAGCCAATGGTCTATAATATGAGAATTAACACTGTAAAGAAACATAAGTTGAAGAACTAGACAGCAAGACAGAAACATTATGTTCAAACACTTTTTGAATTAGAATTGCACATTATCTGTCGGAAAGTGGCTGTGCAGCGTAGCAAGATGTGTTATCTGTTGGAGAGCTATCAGAGATTACTTGAGTCAGCACTGCATCCAACAGCATTTCTCCATTTCTGTCACTGATTTTTTTAAAAACCCAACACATTATGAAAAATGAGGCAAAAGGACTTTTGACGTTTAGATTGGAAAGGCAAATGTAATAGTCAGTGTGCATTTGAAATATGTAAACTGTTTTATAGCTTAAACTGCTACATAGAGACCATAAATTTATACTTCTGGAGGGGGCGAGGGACATATGCATTGTCTAGATAGATTTTTTTCAGATTGTTAAAATTTGACACAATTGTGCATTTTTTCAAGCCTTTAAAATAATGTGTTAAAACCAATAAAACAGCCCTATCCTCACAGTTACAGTACTGTTCTCATAAAATTTCAGGAACAAGCACTGCAAAAAAATCTCATGTGAAATGTTCATATTCATTCATTAATTTTTAGGGTGAATCCTAGGAGCACCCATTGTGCTAAGTGCCACCATAACTGTTCCCACACACTCTGCTTCCTATCATTTTAAGAAGCCTTGTGTTACCCATTCTGAATAGTGGTAACTATTGATATATCCAATCATTGTTTTATAAGAACAAATACAACACTGTTTCCTGTGCTAGCTAGAAACTATGTGAATATGATTATCTAATCTCTAGGCCAGACTCGCTCATGACATCCTTCCTCCAACGGAACAAGGAGTGATACTTGCCACCAGTGCTGCTGGTGATAGAAAGCTTTGGAAGAAAATCAGTCAAACAAACAAAAAGGCTTGATGACTTCTGACTTAGTGAACTTGGACATTTTCCTCTACTGGGAGATACTCCATTAAAGGCTTTGAGAATTTAAAGAAAAATACTTATTGAATTTCATCACACACATTTGAGGGACAGAGTTGGATACTGGTCTCTCTCCAACAGATATCAGGGCAATGCCCACATAAAATCAGGACAAACAAATAGAATATACATTATTTTATCTCTAGAATTATGATGTTAAATACTTGTTATTCAGCTTCAAACAGGAAATTCATCAACATATTATGGCCTAGGTGAAACCATTGCATATTTTCACTAAAACATGAGAATAAACTCTATTCTCAGTGGTATTGATGTAAATCTCCTGGGAGATTTCACAGACTTGTCCAGGTTTATAGACAGATAATAGGTAGGACTTTGTACTTGCCTCTAGAGGAAGAAATGTTTCAAAAAAAATTAAAGAAAAATGTTATCTCTTACATAGCTAAAAGCAGATGAAAATTTAAAACCCTGATGTGATCTGTTCCTCAGGAAAAAATTATATCTGAGGGTGCCTACATTTTATTGCCAAAGATGTGTGATTTACTATACAACAAGCCCTGCATGCCATTTTCACATTCAGCTCCACCGTTCATGAAAATAAATTAGATTCTAGAATCTTTGTGCCCATGATAATGGTTTAGTGTGAGGAGCCATTAATGCTGTAAATTATACTCACAGCTGTTAGCAACATGTAAGTATCTTGTTTTTCTCTTTTGGTTCAGATGAACGTCAATTAGCTCAGTGATATTTACACTAATATTTTATTTATTGAATGCAATTGTCCATCTGTTTCAGAAAAGATGGAAATTACAATGATTCTGCTGGAAGTAAAAGAATTAGATTTATTTACTGTTAACCTTTCCCAGGAGGCAAGGGAAGCCATACTCATAATTTTCCTCTATATAGCCATGGGAATGTGGTATCTCAAATTGGTATGAGAAATGATTCTAAGCAAGAGGGGGGAAAAATCCTGTTTTACATATAAATATTCCAGATGAAAATAACTGTAAAAATAACAACAACAACAAAAAAATCATGACAAAATGAACAATATTAAAACTGAGCTAAGTGCATTGACTAGTGTTAGCTTAGGGAAAATAAAAAAAAAAAAAAAAAAAAAAAAAAGAGAGAGAGAGAGAGAGAAAGAGAGAAAGAGAGAGAGAAAAAAGCAATTTCAGTTTAATTTGGACTGCCTACACAGGAGATTTCGTACCATCCTACTGGACCTAAAGTAACCTTTGTAAATCAGAAATTCTGTGTTTCCTTTTCTAGTATTTCACCTGTTGATAGCTCACCAATTTCCCTTGATATCAGAATTCAATTTGACACCTCCCATTTTGTCTCATATTTGTCTGCATGTTTTTCCTATCCCTTGCCCATGTTTTTCCATCTCCTCCTCAAACGTTTTCTTTGTTCTATATCTTCACAACTAATGTAACTCTGCAAGAGTTTTTTTTAAATATTCTCTTCCATTCTCATGCATATAATATTAATTCAAGTCTATGTAATCTGATTTATTTTCTAATCATATTAATCACTCTTTGAATTGCATATAATGCTAACCTTCAAGCACACATTGTGTCCTTTGTGTCTTTCTCTATTTAGCTCTTAGTGAAATTGCCAATCATATCCTGAAGACACGAACTTCTCAACTCCAGGTGAATAATGTAACGGAAGTAAAATTGAGGAGGTGTCCTTTCAAGTTATAGATTTATAGTTAAGTCTCATGTCCTCTCACATTTTGAATTTTTTATATATATTATTTCCATATCTACAGGGGAATTATATTTATTAAAGAACAACAAATATGTGTCCCATCAATGGTTTGCAAAATATTTTTTCCATTTCACAGTTAATTATTAGTGTTGTAGCCTTACACATTGTTGGAAAATGTGAAGTGTCCTATAGTTTAAGAGGGTTTTGCAGAAAGTGGTCTGGTAAATCTCTAATAAAGAATGGCTTAAAGCATTCTTAAAGATCCAGGCTTAAAGATTCTTCTGACAGTTACTGTTGATTAACTGAAATTAATAAGGTGCTTGTGTTTGGCACTTTCTTCAGGAGCTATAAATTAACTGAATGATAATTAATAATGAGTAAATTATTTCAAATGTATATTATTTCTAAATGTTACTATACAGAGGATTCTGAGAGATGGGATTTTTATTTTTATGTGACTTCTTTATGGAACAAAGTCCATGTACATTTGATCTGCACTTTCCTATGGATGTGTCATTTAGTATTAGGCTAAAATAATGTACTTTCTTTTTCATGCAACTCTGTTAATAAGGAAAATAAATTGGGTCCAAGAGATGCTGGTTTTGTTCTCTCTTAGGATAATGGTTCACTATGAGAGATCATTAATGTAGTAAATGGAAATCAGAAATGTTGACACCATGAAAACATTCTATATGCTTCTTTCTGATGCAGCTGAGCATCAGTTAGTTCAGTGATATTTGCATAAATACCTCTATTTTGTGGGTGGAACTGTCCATCTGTTTCACTAAGAACTTCATTACAATGTGTTTTGTTTTTTTTTTCTTTTTTTTTTTTTCTTTTTTTTTCTGGGAAGGAAGAAATTAATCTTTCTGAATGTTAACCTTTTCTACAAGACAAAGCAGTCATGTTCACTAGATAACAGCAACTAGACAGGAGTGGATGAAATACTTTGTCTTGGAAAATAAGATGTTTATTAATGAGAACAAAAGCTATTTCCAAAATATAACAAAGGATTAGCATTAGAATTTTGGGCCATAATTTACGTTACATTGACTGCTAGAGTATAATATTGATGCTTTCTTTGTTAAGAATAATACCAGGGTATTGGGTTTTGTTTTGTTATTTAAAGCAAAGTTAATGTTGAAATAGTGGTCAGGCATTGGAACATGTTGCCCAGCGTAGTGGTGGAGACACCGTCCCTGAGGGTGTTCAAGGAAAGGTTGGACGTGGTGCTTAGGGACATGGTTCAGTGGGTGACATTGGTAGTAGGGTGAGGGTTGGACCAGATGATCTCGAACCTTAATAATTCTATGATTCTATGTTTACAGGTATCTCAGTGAGAGTATCAGGAGAGATCAAGGGCAGTAGCAACAGCCAGGCAGTCACCTGCAAAAACAGCTCCATTACCATGTCAGTGCTAAGGTACATTAATGAGGTGATCACCTGCTCTGTCCTTGTCTGATGTGGAATCTACAGAAACCTCACAGAAAAACCTGTTTGCATGAGTTTTCTCAAGGAATGCCAAGGTTGGTATATCTCTTGAGTTTTCTGTCCTCCCTTTGACTTTCAGGATCACTCACAAGTCCTCCCCTGCATATGATTTTTTTTTTTTTTTTTTGTGAACAGCTGAGGAAAGTTTGGTATTTTTCAAACTTATTCTTAGCTGAATCAGTTACTGTAAAATACTAGTCCTTGTGGTACGAATGTCCACCTTCCAGTAACTGACCTGTAATGATGAAAAGGGACCAGTTGCCAGGAATACTTATAAGATATCTCCTTTCATCCAGGAGATAAAGGTCTTTGTTCTTGGAACTGACAAGGCAGAGTTATAGTTTCATTTCCTTGTGTATCATCCATTCTGTAATTTTGAAACTGTTGGCTTTAACACACAGATTTATTCCATCTCCAACCAAGCTTTGATCCATAATTTACCTGCAAGAAGCTTGAGTTGCCTCTTGTGTCCAGAACTATTAAATCAAGAGTAACTTTTTAAAGTTGGTAGAGAGTCAGTGTAGTTGTTCCAGTGTAAAATAAGTGTATGTGAAGAAAAAAGTGAGATATCTAGTCCAGACCCAGTTCTGAAAACCACATTCTTGAGATTTCTAGCTAAAATTTTTGCATAACTGGCATTGTGTAGAACACTTGAAAGTTCAGTGTTTTCACAGCTGTCCATTTCTGTCTTGCACAGATCAAAGCATTACCATATTTTAAATAAGTAAATAAATATGTGTCTATGTCTAAACTGATCAGTCTTTGCCTTTTCTCTCTGCCTCAATATGATTAAGTATTTTATTGTTTTGATGAGGTTTTGCTGATGGTCCTATCTCTGATCCAAACCCTCACTGACAAATTCTGTGACACTGTGTTGTGAAAAAGAATGTCAATGCAAAGAAAACATGGATGCAGCATACTTGTGCACAACATAGCAAAACATTTGCAAAGTTCCTCTCATGTGTAATTGATACAAAGAACAAATATATTCAGTAAAAAATAAAACAGTAAAGCCTTACCACATTTTTTGTTTGCACATTCTGATTTTTACATGCAAGTACAAATGTGGGAGATTAATGAATGAAGAAATTATTACATTCGATGAAGGGATAGAAGGAAAACTTAGAAAATAACAAAAGTTTATACAGGACACAATTTATTTTTAAGTGTAACATATTGGTATTTTTGCAGAAAAAGGTTTTGGGGTTTGTTTTGATTTCCATTATATACTGTTTCCTAATATAATACAGATTTATAAAAAAGAGCAGAGACATTTTTCAAATGTTGCCAGAAGGACAAATTCAGGATACAACTAAGAAAATTAGTTTTACCAGTTTAAGCCTGACCCTAAAGGCCTACTGAGTTGTTCTAGTTGCATACCAGAGTCAAAACAGAATTCCTTTCTCTGTTTAGATATCGAATGAACTTCTTTGTATGGCAGCATGCATCCCTACTCCATTTTTTCTGCAACTTTTATGCACACAACTCTAAATTATGCTCTAAAATCAGGGAAGGACGAGACTGTTTCCAGTCATCTCTAGACTCCCTGACTCCTATGCAGTATGCTGTGTGCTTCTCTAAAACTTTCTGTTTGGAGAAATATTTCTGTTCCCGGAAGTCACAATTCTTCAAAATTATTCTGCTCTAAAGATTTTATATTTACAAAATTGGATTTTGCTCTTTCTTCCGAGTGTTTCACTGCTTGCATCCTGTCCTAATGCATCTATTTTCATATGTGCCAGCCCCATGTGCATTTAGCAATCAACCAAAGTGCTTCAGAAGCAAACCCAAATGGATTTCACAAGTCTTTGTTTCATAGCCCTTAGTTTCCTGGAAATGTTAGCACTTAACATACCTTTCCATATTTTTGCAGTATCTTTATTTCTGCAGTCATTGGCCTTTAGAATACATCGTGGTCCTTCTTGGGAAGAGCACAGCCTGCATTGCCCTGTAAGCAGCATGCTAAGAGGTAGTCGGCATTCAGATAGGTCAAGCACTTTAATAGTCCTGGTTACGGAAAGGTTTCTCTAAGTTGAGAAAAGATTTAAAAGCATTTTTTGTCAGCCTTAAGCAAAAGACATTGAAATTACCCATAATATCAGCATGCCATTAGAAATTGAATTGATTAATTGTCTTGTGATGGTAAAGCATTATGAAATGTAAAGTGCTATGCAATTGCTGCTGTTGTGAAAATTGAGACTGATTCTTTTAAAATTATTTTCTCAGGGCTTAGACACACTGTTAAATTTGCTCAAATCAAGAAGTTACTAAGTCATGGATCTGCAATAGCTGTCCTTATGTGTACTCTTATGCCATAGCAACAGTCTAATTATATTTCACATAGCCTGTAGTAAAATTAAGTTCACTGCATTTGTAGCCAGGTTAATTCTGCAAGACAATATCAAGTGACACTGAAAGAAGCAGTCCTTCACTCTCCCCATTGCTGTTAAGTCTCCACATTCTCCTTCTTTACCTGATAAAGTTTGTTTGTTTGTTTGTTTGTTTGTTTTTTCCCCCTGAAAACTGGTTAGTTTTTAGTTCTCTGAACTCATGTGAGGTTCAAGTATGATCAGCCACAGAAAAAAGGAAAAATAGCTCTGCTTCCTTTAGTACCAGTGACAGATTAAAACATACAGTGAATTGCACTGTGGCTCACCATAACCTGAATTTGGTGTAGGTCAGGAGAATGCAAGATAGAGGAGAGATGCTTTCTTGAAGCTTGCTAGGCTTAGTAGCTTAATAGTAATGTTCAGCCCTCACCATTTATAATGTTTTGGAGAGAACTGAACATAAGGTCTATTATTTTATTCCATCAGTTTATTTAATTATCAACTCAGAGCTCATGAACTCAAAACGGTACAGATCTTTATTTAAAAATTTAAACATGTAAGTATGCAGTTCTATTTTTCTTATGGCATTTGGGAAATGAAGGCAAAAAAAAAGTTTTCCATGAAACTACTGCAGCTTTTCATTAGAGATAAAGCTTCTTCTTTTGGCTTATCTTTAATCTTTGTAAAATGAGTATTAACCAACACAAAATTACCCTGGATATTTTATATAGGCAAGCACAGGTTCTCTGCATGCATATATTGTTTCTCTCTGTCTGAATTGCTTAAAAACCAAGATGCATCAAAGCCTGTAGTCATAGACTTTGTGATTTAAATGATTTAAACCACAAAAAGCATAAATTACTTGTGGTTCACCTCAAAAAACATCAATAATTTTTTAAAAGTTTAACCTGACTTTGTTTTGTTTTGTTTTAATTGAGAAATACAGCCTGAAAACTTTCAATGCTCAAAAGTGTTGAATTTTCAGCCAAACTAATTGGAAGAGAACAAGACAGCAGTAGATATTACACATTTTAAATATATATGTTTACCTACAAAATAATTTTATGCTTCTCCCAGTCTCAAGATCACTAATTATGAGTTCCTTTGCCAAAATCTGGATCGCACGTTAGCCCAAATTCATCTGACACCAAACTAAGGTTTGCCCAATGTCCTGGTTTCAGTTAGGACAGAGTTAATTTTCTTCCTAGTAGCTGGTAGAATGCTATGTTTTGGCTTAGGATGAGAAGAGTGCTGATAACACCCCGATGTTTTACTTGTTGCAGAGCAGTGCTTATTCCAAGCCAAGGACGTCTAAGCTTCTTTCTCTGTCCTGCCAACAGCAGATTTTTAGTATTTCAATTTTCACATACATCCCAGAGCAGCACAAATATATCGTTTTTGTGAATAGTCACTCTCTGTGTATTCATTTTATTCTATGTGAAGGCCATTTTGAAACACACCTCTGGTCACAGGTGAGTTGTTCTTTATTGTGTCTGCAAGACTGCTAAATGTTTTAAAGATTTCTTATCAGTTTGTTCCACACAGTGTTTCTTTTATCATGAATTCACTAATTTATCTTTTTTTTTCTTTTTTTCCCTGTGGTCTGTTGACAACATAAATGGCTTTGCACTTTGTAAAGTGCTGTGAATTAGTATGTGTGAACAGCATGCTATAATTCTGCAGTGCTGAAATGTGTAATGTCTTCACTGTCTGGATCTTGTGGGGAAAAAAAATCTTATTCAAGGCTAAATATACTGAACTTTTAAATGCCACATCTTCCCATAAAGTAGCTCTATTCTGTGGAAGTTAATAGATCTGTGTCAGCTTGTGCTACTCAGGGATCTGGTTCTAAGTATTAAGAGTTCATTCATATACATAGTTTTAGGCTCTTTCTGTGTCAAAGACTTGCTTCTGTTGTTTTTTTGTCCATTATTGGTGTTGCTGTTTTAAATTTGTTTGAATGAGAAGTATCTAGGTTCTTCCTCTGCTTTTTTTTTTTTTTTTTTTTAAGTATTTCCCCAGAGACCTGAGAACAAGTAGCCTTTGGAACAATTTCATAGGTCATGATTCACATCATCTCCTGTAGCCCTGGGTCCTTCTTCCTCCTTCTGTCCTAAAAGTCATTCCAACATGAATCCAGAAACAATGTGTCTAAGCAGCATGTGCAGTTATGACCCAAACTTTCCAAAAGGGTTGGATTTCCTTTTTGAGAATGAGAACTCCCAAAACACACTGTAGTGGGTTTACGTGGCAAGGTTTTGGTAGCAGGGAGCCATAGGGGTGGTTTCTGTGAGAAAGATCTAGAAGCTGCCCCATGTTTGGGAAGGGCCCCATTGTTTTCCAGATCCGAGCCAATAAGCGATGTTGTTTTGTGCCTCTGTGAGAGCATATTTAAGACAGGGAAAAAACGCTGCGCCACACAGCAGCCGGGAGAGTCAAGGGAGTGAGAGAACAGCCTTGCACCAAGGTCAGTGTAGAAGGAGGGGGAGAGGTGCTCCAGGCGCCGGAGCAGAAGTCCCCTGCGGCCTGTGGTGAGGACCATGGTGAAGCAGGATGTCCCCCTGCAGCCCATGGAGTACCACGGTGGAGCAGGGTTCCACGCTGCAGCCCATGGAGGAGACCACGGTGGAGCAGGTGGCCCTGCACCGACGGAGGCTGCCGCCTGTGGAAGACCCCTGCCGGAGCAGATTCTGGGCCAGACCTGTAGCCCGTGGAGAGGAGCCCACGCAGGAGCAGGTGACCTGGCAGGAGCTGCTGCCCGTAGGGGAGCCAGGTTGGAGCAGTTTTCTCCTGAGGGATGGACCCCGTGGTACGGACCCATATCTGGAGCAGTTCTGAAAGAGCTGCTGCCTGTGGGAAGCCCACGCCGGATCAGTTCATCAAGGACTGCATCCCGTGGGTGGGACCCCACAGCACAGGGGACGAGAGTGACCGAGAAGGAGCGGCAGAGAAGAAGTGCTGTAGACTGACCATAACCCCCATTCCCCCGTTCCCCTGCGCCGCTCGGGGGGGAGGAGGTGGAAGAGGGTGGATGGGGGGAAGGTGCTTTTGGTTTGTTTTTTCCTTCGTTTTCTCACTTCTCTCGTTTGTTAGTAATAGGCAATAAATCTTACTATCTCCTTATGCCGAGTCTGTTTTGCCCGTTACAATAATTACTGCGTGATTTTCTCGTCCTTATCTCAATCCTTGAGCCCTTTTCACATATTTTCTCCCCATTCCTCTTTGAGGAGGGGGAGTGAGAGAGCGGCTGTGGTGGAGCTCGGCTGCCCACTCGAGCGGAACCACAACACACACCCACACAAAATGGCAATGTGCTCCTAAGTAGTATATGCACTACATCACTAATGCAGGAACACATTGAACATACAGTAAAATCCAACTGGCCATAAGGAGACTTCATGGTTCTGGCATCCAAACACTTCACTAAGGTCTACACAGGACATGTGTACCTCGTGCTCTACCTCACTTGGCCTCCAGACACCTCTGAGATCCTGAAAAGGTTTGCCATCATCTTGTGTCATGTCTGCTAATCTTTGGAGACATCTTGGGCACACTGAAGTATATCAAATAACACCAAACACTATGTTTAGTGTTTGTGGGATGATAGTGGGAAGTTAAATAGAATCATCTTTTTGCTGGTATTTGGCAAGTGAAACTAAGTCACTTTTCTCAGGTGTTTAAATCTATTATTTTCTTCACAAGATTCACAGCTTAATTAATAATTTTTACAAGGAAAAGCCATTTGGACAGCTCTGGGGTATCCATTGGTATACTTCCTAGATAGAGTATGTCAGTGAACATTAACTATCTGATACAAGACATTACTCCCCTCATTGCTTACCACTGGAACTGTAAAAGGACAATACAGCTGGATCATATAAAACTAACAGATTGAACTCTAACCCTTTTAGTGTCCTCTTGCCTGTCACAGATGCAGAGAACTTCAAATGTTCTCGGAGAGAGGGTTACAGAGGCTATCAGATGCCTGTGCTGTGCAGAGACTCACTAGCTACAGCTTTCCAAAGACAAATATTTTCCTTAGCTGTCATCCTTGGTCTGCTTCACAGGGCCAGACTTGGTGGCAGTTAGCATCTTCTTCTTGTTTTTAGCCCTAACAACAGTGGAAGAAATCAAAAGCTCTCTTCTTTGGTAAGATTTTTTTCTTCTTCTTTTGCCAGGAAGAATACTTAATTACTTTCCATGTGTTATGTTTGATACACAGGTGGTAAAAATTGGCTATATTCATGAAAATTAATGTAAAACTTAAGAGGGTTAAAATGCTTTTTACTCCCTACAAATTGCTGTAAAATATCACACTTTCTCTTAATCATTTCTCAGGCAGGATAAAATATTTGTTTATCTTTAGTTCCTTTGATATAGTTTTTAAATGACTCTTCATAACTTCTAAATTATTGTAGCTCTTTACTAAATTCCCAGACTTGTAATTGTCTGTACCTACTATCTCAGCACTCAGAAATGGGATACTGTGACCTGGGCAGCCCAGCTATGCTATCTACCCCTGAGGATATACCTATACTACAATATAAAGAAAAGCCTTAAAAATAAGCCTAAACACAAGAAGACCCACGTATTAGAGCATTGAGCTACATTTGGTACTACTAATTGGGCTACAGCCTGATATATCCCGACTAGATGAAGAGGATGCAATTTCCATCTGCCTTGCTGTCTACCTGTCTCTTCAAAACTCAGTGAGAAATATTCAGGGTGTACTTAAGAAATTCTGAGTTCAAAGATCAACTGCTGGACCCAAATTTTCCTGTCACAATGCATTCAGGAGCTCAGCCTAAATTTGCATATGAGCATGGGATTTTGAGGGTGTGAGAGATGAGTCTGGACTTGAGCATTGCCTTGCATCTTGGATCTCTATTGACATAGTATGATCATCTTATAGAGAGAAGTTTGGTATCTCTGGGTTTGTAAGAGAATTAAAATTCTACATCGGAAGGCAGACCTAGTCCAGCATAGCTATTCACCATACAGGTATATGTCCTATATAGAACAATATTTGTCCTAAAGGAAATTAGATAGTCTTAACCCTGAAGGGTTGATTCACCCATCATTTATGCCAGAGTGGGTTGAATGATTTCAGAAAACCTTACTCCAGAATGAGCAGTGAATCATACCCTCATTCCCTTACTGTAACCAGGAAATCTGTTAGTTGGGCAACAGTGAATGGTTAGAAGCAAGAACAGGAACACATGACAGTGCTAATAAAAATTTATAATCTATTCTTTCTAGTATTGGTAGATTTCCATGCTTTTTTATGCAATGTTGTTACCTTTACACATCCTGACACCTAAGTCAAGCAAAGTACATAATTATGAGGCTTTTATACGCATTACTCTTATCTAAAGATAACCAGCCATGCATTATCAAAATTACTATTCCAAGACCATCTTAGGAAGACTGAATATCTTAGGCTGGCAGACATGGTGAAGCAGGAAAAGCAGCTATTTTGCTGTATTTTATTATACCCAGGTCTGGTGCCATTTGAAAGAGCTCATTCAGCTAAGAAAATGACACAAAATTGATATGATAAAGCAAAGTCTGGCATATTCGGAAATATTTGCACTTCCAGCATTTTCCTTCATCTTGATTTATTTCTGAAAATGAATTCTAACCACGTGGAGGGACCTCAGGCATCAGGCTGTGACCAGCCACCCAGATGCTCCTCACTGGACAAGCAAGTAGCTCGTGACTTAAGTCAGGAGCCATGCATGCTTCAGGGGCAGGTGAAGGAAAGAAGCCACTTAGCAGCTCTCCAGAAAATCCCAATACAACATGACAGCTCCTGTTACCTCCAAAACCTCTCCAGTTATCTTCATTTTCCCAGCCCCTACCCACCCAAGTGAAGGAGAACCTTCACAATCCAGCTCAGACTCGGAAAGCACAGGTTTGGCAAACTGCACGTATGAACATGAAAACTGGAAATGGCAAGGATGGGGACCCCCTTTCAACAGCACTTAAATCTTAGATTAGCTAAAAGTGACCATGAACCACTGCTAGACAACAATTTCAAATGTTTTCACCTCCAAGTAACAGCAGTCTGGGGAGAGGGGGTTTGGGGATGGGAGATGAAGGCTGGTGAGTCATTCTAAGGAAGGTTTGCCATCAGTTTGCAGCTATGTTTTGCCTTGACACTAGGTATGCAGCTGCACACAGCCTTCCTTGCATTTCTGCTGAGCTTTTAATATGAGGCACTTGATTAAAGTCATTATGGGGTACTGGGTGGAAAAGCCTGAAGACCTCCTGCAGGAACAAACCTTCCCTCAGCTCCTCCCGGTGTCCCAGCATGACAATTATTCCACTGTTGTGCTCTCCGTTGAAGACAAATATTTAGTGCCTTCTGATAGATACTTCAGACTGTAACTCTTTGATGCATATTCGTGATTCAGATTTGCTTCCTTCCTTTCATACTTTATTATTAAACAGGAAAAGCAGCTTCTTGGTAGGACTGCAGGTTTTAATAGGCCCCTCAATTTCCTTGCACCACAACTAGTGGCCGTAACAGCAAAATATATTGTCCTTTATTTATTTAATTATTTATTTATTTATTTTCAGTACTTCTGACCCACCTAGGCAAAGGCTTTGCAGGCAATTCAGGACAGCCAGAAAGCCTGACCAGAGTATAGAAGATCAAATTAAAACCAAAAATCATCTTTTTAATTGCATGCCTGTTTTTGACATTCCTGCTTCTCCTCATACAAAGCTTCTTACTACCCCGAAGGTTCCTCAGAGGAAAATAAACAACCTGTCACTAACTGCCTTTACCCATGGGTCTCCTGCCACCTGATATTCTCTCAGATCATCCTCCAAATTGGAAAAGAGTTAAGCCCAGCCTCTTTCTGTGCAGCTGCCTGGCAGGAGCCAGCAGGCAGCAGAGGGGTGACAGAGCACTGAACCTGGTGGAGGAGGATGCTGGCCTTTTGGGGCAAAGCTGTGAAACATCTTCTCCTGGACAGGATGCACTCAGGCAGCAATTCCTTCTCTCTGTTGTTCAAGTGGCCAGGGATTAAATGCGCACTGGATCACTGAATTTTGGCTGTGCAGCATGTTCAGTACAATTTGCCATGATAAATCTGTACCTTTATGTGGCAACAGGACACAGAGACTGGGTTTTGTCAAAGCAAAAGCATCTGAAATGTACATAGCCACCGTTCTGCATTATATATTCTGCTAAGCAAGTACAAAATGTATGTGCTTGCTGGCATAGCCAGATGTGGAAATATGATTGATATTACTTATCTGAGAGGAAATGCATTGGAACTGGAGGTGCAGCTGTGCTAGTAATCATTCTAACAGGTCTAAACTCCAGATCATTTTTCAGATAAGGATGGAGACTTTTATTACTATTTTCCCTCAAGAAACCTGGCTCGATTTAATTATTCAATCCATTCTTTTCAATTTGCCATCTCATTTCTGGCAGTGTTCAAGAACCTGGAAGCACATTGCACATGTACCATGATGGGTTAACATCTGAGAGCCTTGACTGTCAGCTTGGCAGTCCTCTGCCTGTCTCAGGCTTTGCTCCTGCAGGTTACATGGATGACCTGCTGTACACCATCTCATATGGCACTGCCAGATTTGTAAAATACCTCCACAACTGAGAATTGTTTACAGCCCCTGTTGATGGTGATATTTTAATCCTTTCAGAACACTTCCTGGAAGATTCAGCCCTGCAAATCTATATTGGATATACAAAATGCCTGCTTTTAGACATACTTGGATGAAGTACATGATAGATATACCTTCTTTGCCATGAAAGGGTTTGTTTTCACAGCCTTGACCTGGTACAGCTCAGATTTTGAAGCCCTTTCAGTGCCATTTCCATCTTCTAGCAAATTCCCAGTACCATAGAATCATAGAACAGTTTGGGTTGGAAGGGACCTTAACCATCTAGTTGCAACCCCCCTGTCATGGGCAGGGATGCCACACAACAGATCAGGTGGAATTGGCTGGAGAGGCAGAGATTAAATGTTCAGTAAAAACACTTCTCCCAGTCCTCAAATAAATGAGTGAGGACGGTTTTAATATTATCCATATTTAATGGAATTGAGATTACGTACATTGGCCCTAGAGGTGCATAATAGGGAGAGGAAGGACATTTGGTGAGTAGTAGCTTTTTTTTTGTTGTTTGTTTGCATTTTTTTTTTCCTGAAAAGAAGGAAGATGCCAGCCTAGCAGCTTTAAAGTCAGCTCTACTGACCTGCAGAGCAAAGGCAGCAGTAATTTAATTGGCCATGCCATTCTTGTGTGCAAGTCACAACCATCCTCAACACAGCAGCAAATCACATCTTCAGCACACTCTGGGGACAGGATGACCTGGGGCTTGGGCAGAAGGATTTTCTGTAACATAATTCAGCACTCTCCTAGCCAAAACAAGGTGGTTCTTCCCTGTAATCTGTGTTTTACTCAATGACCCTGGCCCTGTTCCATCGCTGCTTCAGTTTGCTGGTACAACCTATTTGCCCCGGTACTCTAAGTGTCCCTGCTCTCAGTGTACTTCACTGTCAGCCTTCCCTTTAGGGAAAATAAATAAATAAATAAATAAATAAATAAATAAATAAATAAATAGATAGTTTCCTACTATGGCTATGTCTCCCCTGTCCTACTGTATTCTCCTCCTACAACTCTAATTTTCTCCTCTTAGGCCTTTCAGGTTTTGGTTGCTACCATACAATCTTTTCCCACTGCTCTTGTTACACCTTTGGCCCCTTCCTTGGTGCCCCATCCCACCTGCACAAAGTCTTTGCTCCTTTATTGCTCCTCAACCATTCTGCTCTTGTTATCCCTTGTCTTCCCTCTCATTTCTCTGCCTTTTTCCTCTGCGTGTCTCTTCCCTGGCACTTTTCTTGCTGCTCCCTTGCATGGTAATAGCAGCATCCTTTCGAACTTCTCCCCTCTCCTCTGTCAAGCATCTTCCTACATCCTTGCCCCTTTCTCCACCTCTTCATTTTCAGGCTTACTCCAACCACTCTATCCAACCTGACCTTGTCTTAGCTAAAACTTTGTGTTCGTCTTCTGGAAATAACCTCCCTCTGAAATTATTCAGGAATAAAGCAATTTCATTGCATTAAAAATGATGTAAAAAATTTACGTTGCTTTGGAAAACTTTGTGATACACCTCTGCTCCTAGCCATCTGTTTTCCCTATCTGTTATTAAAAAGTGGAGGTCATTCATTTTATCTGGGAACAAATACTTAGATTGATTTTTTATCAATATTTTAAGGGAAAAAATGTTGTAATTTTGTTATTGGGAAAAAAAAATACACAAAATCATCTGCAACATATGTTTCTTATACAAATTTCCATTTGAATAAAACACATAAACACATGCAAAAATGTATAGGTATATAAATATACAGATGTAGAAAAAACAACAACAACAACAACTCTCATACCTTATTTTATTTGTTTTTACAAATATGGCTCATTCTGAGAACAGTATGGCCCAAGTTATTTTCAGCACCTTCCTTAACTCTTCTTAGTTTGTCATTTGAAATAATATATTTTTCTCATTTAGATTGTGATACTAAGAGAACATAAACTTTTTCTCAGCCTCCTTAAATAGAGAGATTAATTTTTTATGCCCAAGGATATATGACAACAAGCATGTATTAATCATGTTGCATTTATATATATATATATATATGATGATAACAAAGAAGAAGTTTCTCTTTGTAAAGAACTTAGTCTCTCCATCATCTCCATCAAAGTCAGCAAGAGTCCAAGTGTTTCATATCACACTGGGTATGAAGTCCTATGAAACCAGCACTTCAACATGTACATAGTCTTATCAGTATTACAGTGGCAGCCAAGGCACACAAAACACAGTGGAAGTTAAGCTTGCATTTAATTGCTTTCCTGATATATGACCTCCAATTCAAAAACAACAGAGTAGAGATGGAAAACACAGTAACCCCTATTCACATTACTCAACCTTGTCATTTTAAAAAGTGTGCCTAAGGAGGAAAAAAACAAGTCACCAGAGATCTGTATTTTTTTCATAACTACTTGGTGAGGAAAGTGAGGGCAACTCCAAAAGCTGTGACTGGATTAGCCAAAGCAATAGTGAGCTGCCTCAAATGGATTGGGCACAGGCAACATCCATATCCGTGTATCTGTGGTGGGCATGATGGAAATAGCATATCTAAGAAGGCACATCTAATGTGTTTTCCAGTTGGCAGCTGAAGCTTTTCTTTAGACTTCAGTTTTGCGGCTTAACCCGGCATGCAGATGAGCACCACACAGTTGTTCACTCACTCCCCTACTCTGGGACAGGGGAGAGAGATAGAAAAAGGTAAAACTCATGGTTTGAGACAAAGGCAGTTTAATAGAACAGAAAAGGAAAGGATAATAATTATTAATAAGAAGAAGAATAAATCATTATATATATGTATACAAAACAAGTGATGCACTGTGGAATTGCTCACCACCCATTGACCAATGCCCAGCCAGACCCTGAAGAGCAGCCCCACCACCACTACACACAACCAGCTCCCAGGTTTTATTATTCAGCATGACACCACATGATGTGGGACTTGCCTTTGGCCAGTCTGGGCCAGCAGTCCTGGTTCTGTCCCCTCCCCACTCCCTGTGCGCCCCCAGCTCCTCCCTGGCAGGGCAGCATGAGGAGTTGGAAAGCCCTTGGCTCTGGGTGATCAGTACTCTGCAACAACTGAAATATCTGTGTATTATCAGCATTATTTTTTCTCCTAAATCCAAAACATGACAACATGCCATCCACTATGAAGAAAATTAACACTATCTCAGCTGAAAACAGGAGAATAAAATTAAAAGCTAAGGAAAAAAAAAAAAAGAAAAAGAAAACAAGAAAAAAGAAAAAAAAAAAAAAAGAATATCAAATGTCTCAAGATGTCTCAAGACAGACCAGATGATGACTAAATGGCACCATCAGTATATTGTCCAAGTTGCTTGACTGAATGGGAATCCACTCATCTGTGGTTTCATTGGCTTGATTCCCAAGAAGTGTGATCTCTTTTTTTCTCCTCATCCTAATGATGCACAGTCAGATTAATTTGTCAACATTTTGCTGTTTGACTACCCAGTAGCTGCAACAGCATTAATAGCAAGGAGGCTGTGGGTGCACAAGGAGCTGGGAGGGACCAGAACCATGACAGCTGGCCTAGACTGACCAAAAGGATACCCCATACCACGCGGCATCATGTAGAACAATAAGAAGTGGGAGAGCTGGCCCCAGGTGGGAGCACTGTCTGGGGACTCGTTGAGCACTGGTTGGGTGGTGGTGAACAATTGTGCTGTGCATCGCTTGTTTTGTGTAACTTTCTTCCCCTTCCACCCCCTCACACACACAGTTTTATTTTCTAATAAACTATTCTTGTCTTAATACATTTTTTCCCCTGATTCTTTCCTGAGAAGGAGCTGTGTGGTGCATAGCTGCCCGTTAAGCCACAACATCTCCACATTTATAAAAGCAGCTTCTTTTTCCTTGAAGTCTGTAGCTTCTGGGTCAAAAGAAAAATAAATTTCTGCTTACAGTGTTTTGTTAAATATTTTCTAAGAGCAGGACAAAAAGGGATCTGAGGAGGGACTTTGTAAACTGATTAGAAATAGTAAATTGTTAAAACCCTTAAAAAAAAAAATTAAAAAAAAAATAAAATAAAATATTTATTTTTTTCACAGTTCAGTATATTCTCAGTATAGACTGCATAAAGTGTTAAAGTGTTAAAGTCAAGTTTCCCAAAACACAAGGACTGTGTAACTCCATCTGCACTGTCTTTCAGAGACAGCACAGAGCCAGGAGATGCAATCCCTATGGGATCTGCAGTTATTGAAAATGGTGACACTGGCAAAAGTTTGTAATTCTGATGTAGGAAATGACACCACTGCCTTGACAAAAAGGAACAAAAATGTGCTTCTGCTGCTATATATGGTGGGTGGACTGATGATCTGACCCATTGGCTTACACTGAGCTACTGGGCTGTGACATTTGCAGTACCTTCATCACTCAATGTCCGCGCTGATAACGAACCTACAAGGGTCCTGTTCATATTCAGGCAGTATAACCAGGTTGTCCTCCTTAGACCTTCCCTGTCTGTTGTGAATTAGATTAATGGAAGTATAAAAGAGGCAAGGAAGACCAAAGAAAATAAAAACAAGAAAGGGGAAAATACATGAATACAAATAGCGTCTTAGCAGCTAGAAGTCTATCTAAAAATGGTGTAGGAGTGGGACTGTATACTAGGTATTTAAGAGCCAGACATAACCATTGCAATACATTTTTCCAAAAGTTTAAAAAAAAGAAGAGTAGAAAGCAGAATTATTGCACTGAAAAGAAATCCAAACACTCACAATAAAACATGAACAATGTTAATTACATCCTGTAGAACAATGTCTTTAAGAGTATGATTTAAGCATTCTACACTAAGCTGGCTTTTACCTTGTAAGACATTTTTTTCTTGTGCTTCTTTCTCATTGCATACTCTGAAGAAAAAGGAGGAATTTTTTTTCAATGTGTAATGGAAAAAAATAAGATAATACTGACAACCAAAGAAGAAAGCTATAAGTGACAGGTGACTACTTCCATTTGAACCAAACACAAACTTGGAGTGTGGGTTTCCTTTTCTTTGATGAAGCTATACAAACAAAATGATGGATCATAGGCTCCAAGCTGTTGGGAATGATAGTTCAGGCTAATGAGGATAACACTACAGCAGGGTAGATTGAAGAGGTGTCCTGTCAGTGGCCCAGCAGCACTAACAGACACGAGTGAAAGACCATTCTTTTAAATTTGTTGATATGGGAACATATAAACAAAAATTCTTTTGATTTTGAAGCAGCAAACATTTGGTCTGAGCACAAAGAGGATTTTCAACTGAAGTACATGAAATATATGTTCTGTGTGGTGATACTTGTGTACATTTAAATAAAAGGAAAGAAATTTATTTTTGGTTACAAAAGAATCAATAGGGGGAGTTAAGATCGAGGCATAGATTGTGACAGTGTGGTCGGTGTATAGTGTCTGCTAGGAGATGCCTACACTATGTTTTTTTACCTGCTTGAATCAAACCACTGAGCTGAAACAGCAGATGCCAAGCTGCCTGCATCTCCCCAGAGGGTACCAGAGAGGTGTTATGCAGTCTGAAATGCTGCATGTGGAGAACCACCCACCTCAGTCCTGTATTGCTATCCACAAGCTCCTGTGTCTATTTGCAATGCTACCCTCTAGCAAGTACCATGCTCCAGCTTTCTCCTGCAGATAACATAACGAGCCAGGGAATAATCCAGGCCCTACTGGGCTCTTGATGAGTATGTAGACTGATACATCATCAAAAGAATTAATCAAAGTAGGTCTCACACGAGCTGTACCCAATAAATGAACTCTGCAAACAGGACATGCTTATAAGGCCAAGATAAAATGACTGAAAACACAGACCTTCAAAATAAGAGGGAGAAAAAAAAAATAGTAAGACAGACATATTTAGTGAGCATAACATTCATATTTACATAATAATAGCATAATATGACAATGTCATATGAGAGTGTTTTGAACAGAGGGCACTCCTAACACTCCTTCCCAATCCTTCTGCAACTTTTCCAGTTGCATGTGTGGAAGCACCAGAGATGCACAAAGCACCCATAAAAAAGGTGTGGATCCATTTTACTACATGTGGTGGACAGACGTTGTAGCTTGAGGGTGCAGTGCTCTGTCACATGTAAGGGGCTTGGATGTGGTTTGAGTAGAACACAGCGTGCAAGATGTTGCATCTCCATAATGAAACTCTATTAAAATAGCAATGAAGTACCATCACGTAGCATGCTTCATATAGTGAAGAAGATGTGCTTGCAATTTTCCAGGCAAAGAACAATAGTGCTCTCACTGTCAGTGACTCCATTTTACTCTCTTTCAGTGTGCTCTTAATAAGGTACAGCCATGACACTTGTGTCTCTGTATGAATGCCCTGTTAAAATACTTTTCTCTAAGGTACATTACACTGAGAACACACTGTTTTATGCTCTCCCTGAAAGTGTATGCAACCTGTGATCCCACTTAAGCAAACTTATTTGAGCTGATTGGTATGATTCCCAGCCCTCAGACAGTTTCTCTCCAGTTTTCACTCATTGCTCCTCTAAGCTTTCAGGTCCTCTGTGGATACCCACAGTCTTTGAGGAAGATATGTTTCTTCCTAGCTGATGGATAAATATTTCTCAGGGTATCCTAACAGCTGAATCCCATGTGTTTGTGAAATCTGATTAACAGAACACTAAATTTCCCCTAAATCAGCAAACACAAATCAAATCAGCAACACACAGTGTGAAATCTGCTTTCTCTTTACATCTGCATAAGTTAAGCTTGATCTGTTGGTCTACTTTACTCCAGGGTTTGTTCATTTGTTCCTTTTTTATGTGTTATTTACTGTTCTAGTGACTTTACAAAGATAAATCGACTACCCCTGTCTCCCCACCCCCATTTTTTTTCTTATCATCTTGTCCTTTTGGAAATATAACTGCATGCACTTTCTTTATCTCTGTGTGGGGCCAAATCTCTTGTCACGTAATTTACATTCTTCAGGAGACAGCATTGGTAATACTGTAATAGTTTATCATCAGACTGATAGTTAACAGCTCTGGCTTTCTTGTCATAATAAGCCTTTTTTGTCTCCATTGTGCCTTTTTCTTTGGTTTGCTCTTGTCTATTTGCTTGCCTTATTAAATGCAGAGCACTCAATTTCTGTAATGTGCTATATTTTCTTCTGAAAAAATCTTTGCCTCCTACTGCTTTTTCTTCACTATGTGCTCAATCCCCTTCAATTGTTCTCCCAATTACTATCTCAAGTATAAAAAGACCTGAAATGTCTTTGGGTACTTCCAAACCAGAAAATATCATAGGAGAGGAAAACAGCCAGTGCACTTACTTCATCTTTAATAAATATAAACATCTCTCTTTACAAGTGTATTTGTCAGGCTGAATGCCATAGCAAATCTTCCCCTTCCATTGTCATTGATGGCAGAGACATTAGCCCAACCTTTAAGTGGCCTGTGAATGCTGACCCTATACTGAAAAAAAAATAAAAAAATAAATCACTTTTAATAAATCAAAACAACAAAGGCAAGGAGAGGGAAAAGAAGAAGGGAATAAAAAATCTGAAGTTCCCAGTTTAGTGATAGAACAAGCAATATAAATTTTTCACAAAGTCATGCAGTAGGAGTGGCTTCAAATGAGCTTAGGGCTGTATCTTTGCCCTTAGTATTCCTCATTTGGACTCTTCATACCCTGAATGTGTGTCTACACACATGACAGAAACCTTTCTGAGTTTTACAAAGGCTTCAAAAAGAATCACAGAGTAACTGAGGTTGGAAGGTACCTGGAGATCATCTCTGCCATGCCCCTGCTCAGAGCAGATCTAGATAGAGCAGGTTGGTCAGAGGCTTGTCAGTTGAGTTTTATTTGTCTCAGAGGATGCAAACTGGGCCATTGTTCCTGGGTTTAACCATCCTCATAGATACAACTTTTTTCCTTTACATATGAACATGGTTTCCCAAGACAATTTGTTTCCAAATGACATATTGTGTGCATTCAGAAGCTTCTTGTCCTCTTCCTGTGCACCTCTAAGAGGAGTCTGGATCCATCTTATGTATGGTTTAACAACAGACAGTTAAAGGCAAAAATAAGGTTGCTGCTGTTCTCTTAACACTGAACAAGTCCAGATCTATCTACATACCCTCCAATTCCATGTTATCCAACCCTCTGCCCATCTTTATGACAGTTCCTTTGATTCTCCATTGTTCCTCAATGTTTTTCTCGTACTAAGTCTCCTGAAACTGGACACAGGATCCAAATGTGGTTTCAGAAGCACTGAAAATGAGGGAATGTAGAGTGTCCCTTCTTGGACATATCCACATGGAGATGTCCCTTCTTGGACATAGTTGTGGGCAGCCTGCTCTAGGTGGCCTTTCTTGAGCAGAGAGTTTGGACCAGATGACCTCCAGAGGTCCCTTCCAACCTCAACTATTCTGTAATTCCACAATAATCACCTCTCTTGCCATGCTTGCAGAGCTGAGGATGCAACTGGCCTTCTTCACTGGAAGGCCATACTGCAGACTTCCATTCAACTTGTCATTCACCTTTCCAGAGCTCGCCTCAGTTTCATGAGTACAGGGAGAATATTCAATTAATACAGTGGACTGTAAGAATCAGAAGTTATGTCACTTGCAATTTGATAATTGCAAGCCCATTAAAAACTACAGTCTGCCCTTTCAGGGGTGGAAAGTATCTGATCCCACGCAAAACCTACCGCAGGGTCAATATTTAAGCAGTTTGGCTGATTGTGTCATTTAGGCATTTTCAGGATTAAGCATCAGTTAACAGAGGTTTACACTTAGGCACCATTTGGCTGCTGAGACACCTTACCTGGCACTTAGAGTTTACTCTTCTGAATATAGACCTTATTTTCCTTGTGTCTGAAAGTCTGGCCACTGGAAGGAGCAGGTAAAGGAGAAAAGAAATAGGACAGGAGAGAAAGGACAATGGGAGGCAGGTGAGTGAGTGAGGATGAATCTTGGGGAAAATTTAGTTGTACCAAGGGACTAAAGTCCTGCATGAATCCTTCTATCCAGCTGAAAGTTTCCTCAGGCTGTGCCCATGCCTAAGACATTAATTTAATATTCTTTATACTCATCATATAAAATACACCACCCTGGGAAATCTATACTTCTCAAGAGGCTATTGGACTCCAGCTGAGAAACCAAATGGAGCTGGACTGAGCCTAATCAGCATGGGAAGAAGTGAGATTGTGATTGATGTGTTTTCCCCTTTTACTGGGGTCTATCTTCTCTCATACTCTTTACCTTCTGAGTAATCACCTTGGGCTGACTGGCTGAGCACATTTTATATTAGGATGTTTCTTAAATGGAAAACCATGTCTGAATCATATGCTTAATATTCCTTTTCCAAATTGGTTTTCATTGTAATTTACTACTCAAACCACATAAATCAACTGAACATAAAGGAAGACATCCATAACTAGAATTTTACTTGTCTGAGTTCCTCCCTTAATCATCTCTGTATGACTTCACTGACTACAGCCAATAATGTTCTTATTATATTTCTTGCTTCTTTGCATGTCCTAAAGCAAATAATTTACAATTTTTGCTTCATGTTGAAATAATCATGTTGCTTTGCAGGAGGGGGCTGGGATTTTTATTTTGTTTTGTTCTGTTTTGTTTTTTCCAGACAAGATACCTCACTGCATGCTGTCATTACAGATGTTGTCAAGTACAACAAGCCAGTTCAGGCAAACCACTTAGGTATAGCTTCTCAAAATCCTCAGTGAAACTTAGCCTGCCTTAAGACTAAGCAAGTTGAGTATATGCATGACACCAATGTGAGATATAAACACCTCAGGAAATGAGAATATGAATGACAATGATGAGAAGGCACAGAATAACAAGAATGCATGCTTTAAAAAATGAGAAGCACATTTATATAAGCTTCATGGGGTCTTAAATGTTCTTAAAGAAAGTACTGTGGTCTAAGTTGTGTTTTAAACAATGATGTATCTGGTAGAAATACCATGTATTTGTAGTCCTCCACATTTAAAGCTATTATGTTTGATGTGATGAGTTCACAGCTACTGAAGATAAATGTCTGGTGTCAAAAGGTTTCCTACACACTGTCTGGGTTCAGCATCACTGACCAACCCATCACTGGGTTCACCACTGACCAAGTGGCTGGCTGGAGGAATCTCTGTGCATTCAGGAGACGTGGACACAGAGTTCAGGCTGACTGCTAGATCGGGATGTCACCCACGCTGGTACAGGGCTCAGTAAGGTTGAACCTGCCGTGGTTTGGAGGGACCCAAGGGGCTCAGGGTGTGACAGAAACAGGGTACTCCAGCACCCAGGTGTTACCTACCATAGCCTAAGTAACTCAGACCTGCCCTTCAAGGCTGTGAACAATCACACCAGAAATGGGAAACTTTCTTTTTATTACACAGAGTAGGAACTCAAACTATTGCTCAGGAAAAAGTCTCCTGGAGGTCATTTAACTGAGAACATTTCAGGGGGAAAAAAAGCAGATGGAAACACTTAAATAAGGCAAGTCTAACTTTACCAAAAACATGCAGTGGAAGTTCCAATCAAACTTTTGACATATTCACTGGGAGAACCAATGTAATGTGAGCCTTCTATACGGGAAAAATGTATTTTTACTTCAAAATGAAATGATGGAGAAGCAGAGGGTGGATTTTCAATTGACAGGGAGCATGACAGCTAATTGGCACAGAAACAGTCAGCAAATGTTATGTTTCCATATGATTTGGGATCACTTTTGAACCACTAAATTAATATGTATTGCTCTTCCTACAGTGCCTGAGTCGTATGCATTATGTACTCAGTCTTTATCATGAGATTTTTTTAGTGAATCTAATAACTTCAGCCTTATAAATAAAAATAAGCCAATGCCTGAAGGTTATAAATAAGATATATCAGGATATGCATAAAATTTTATATTAAAAAAGCAGATAGAAGAAAATAAGATATGCCTGGAATAGAATGAGAGAATGAATTGGGGCCTAATATGGAAGAGTACAAGAATTATTCATCCTTGAAGAAAGATATTACCCATGTAGTGCTACAAAAGGCAGAGAGACTGTCAGGTTCGGCTGCAAACCGTTACATGAAACTCCAACTGGGAATAGAGTTTAAATGAGATTCTGAAGGCCAATGGATCATCCCAACATTTTGCTTGGAGCCTGCCTATGTGTTGATTTCAGCTGTGTTTGGATAAGGCAGTTAGAGAAGAATGAAGAAAATTTTGATTCCTTAGGTCAATACATCGGATTTGAGCGTGTGAGCTGGGTTCTAGCTGTGCCACAGCCATTATCCTGCTAATTTTAGAGAAGTTGCATAACACTCCTGTAAAATGGAGGTCTGGGTGTATTCTGAGAAAAGATGTTATGTAGTGTTTATCTCATTAGCAGATGCAGTGGACTCAAGCCTTTCTGACATTAAGTGGAACAAGGTGCAGTATTCACAGAAAGTATGCTGCCATTGTACCACTGATATTCAACGTGGAGGTTTTATTTTTTTTCTTTCTTTTTTCTATATTGGATTGTTGTGGTTTAAACCAGACAGCAGCTTAGCACCACACAGCCATTCGCTCACCCTCCCCCTTCCTTCTCTGGGACAGGGGAGAGAATTAGAAAGAAATTAAACACTGTGAGTTGAGATAAAGATCGTTTATTACAACAGAAAATAAAGGAAAATTAATAATAATAATAATAGTAGTAGTAGTAATAATAATAATGAGTACAAAACAAGTGATACACAATGCAATTGCTCAACACCCACTGACTAATGCCCTGAGCAGCTGCCCCCACACTCCCACCCCCCCCCGGCCAACCTCCCCATAATAATTCTTCAGCATGAAGCCATATGTTATGGAATACCCATTTGACCAGTTGGGGTCAGCTGTCCTGGGTCTGAACTCTCACAGCTCCTGCTGAATCCCCAGCCTCCTCACTGAGAGGGTAGTGTGGGAAGCTGAAAAGGCCTTGACTCAGTGTAATCACTGCTCTGCAAGAATTAAAACAACTTAAACAAGTACGAGATATTTCTTCTCAGAAAGAGCAGTCAGGCACCGGGACGGGTTGCCCAGGGAAGTGTTAGAGTCACAGTCCCTGGGGGTGTTCAAGGAAAGGTTGGATGTGGTGCTTAGGGACATGGTTTAGTGGGTGACATTAGTAGTAGGGTGATGGTCAGACCAGATGATCTTGGAGGTCTTTTCCAACCTTATTATTCTATGAGTCTGTTTCACTGATGAGAGGCTAGAGCCAGAGCCCAAAAACGCCATGTGGAACATGTGGAACAAGGTAGATAAGGCTGCAATTTGCAAGATCCTGCAGTTTTGCCACCTAACCGAACCCATAAAAGTGGCCTAAAAGAAAGCTGGAGAGGAACTCTATCCAGGAGTGTAGCGATGGAACAAGAAATAATGGCTTTGAACAAATGGAGGGGAGATTTAGATTAGATGTGATGTGAGGAATAAATTCTTCACTCAGAGCACAAAGCACACATGGGAATTGGGGCTGAAGATGCACCTTTCTTCTGTTCTTTTCCATAAAGAGTAGAATGAAATTACCTAAAAACCATTGTTAAAAATAAACCCTGCACACAGGATGGGAGGTGGGGGTAGTCTCTGTGGCCGAGGGGCAGCCTTTCTCTCTGGGAAGCCAAATGGCCTGGGGAAGTCGGCCCCAGAAAAGGGGTCCTCAGCCCCCCAGCCCTTCTCCTTCCTCCATATGATGGCATCTTCCTGGCTGTTCCCAACACAGCCACCTTTGGCCACGCATGGGCCACTCCATCATGGAGGCTGGCTGAGGTCACAGTGGCCACCACTGCCCTGCCTTTGCTCCGGGCCCTATAAAACCGGACCCCTGCAGCTGGCCCACCATTTGCTGAGCTTCTAGGAACTCTGACAGCCAACTTGTGTGGCAGGAAGACGACTAGAAAGAGCAAGGTGAGCAGGAGACCTCTTGGTGTGAGGACAGCAATGCAGTCTGAGGAAGCACCGAGCAGGAACGCACCTAGTGAGAATCACAGAATCACAGACTCACAGAATTTCTAGGTTGGAAGAGACCTCAAGATCATTGAGTCCAACCTCTGACCTAACGTTAACAGTCCCCACTAAACCATATCCCTAAGCTCTACATCTAAATGTCTTTTAAAGACTTCCAGGGATGGTGACTCCACCACTTCCCTAGGCAGCCTGTTCCAATGTCTAACAACCCTTTCGGTAAAGAAGTTCTTCCTAACATCCAACCTAAAACTACCCTGGCGCAACTTAAGCCCATTCCCCTTCATCCTGTCACCAGGCACGTGGGAGAACAGACCAACCCCCACCTCGCTACAGCCTCGTTTGAGGTACCTGTAGAGAGCAATAAGGTCACCCCTGAGCCTCCTCTTCTCCAGGCTGAACAAGCCCAGCTCCCTCAGCCACTCCTCACAGGACTTGTTCTCCAGGCCCCTCACCAGCTTCATTGCCCTTCTCTGGACCCGCTCAAGCACCTCCATGTCCTTCTTGTAGCAAGAAGTGTCGTGGGCAGAGGGAAAGCACCTGCAGCACACCTAACACCAGTGCTCGTTGACCCCATGCATGGAAATCAACTGGACAGTGGCATGGGACCTCAGTGTGGAACTGGAAGACCCCCTGGTTTGGCACCCTGGCCTGAAAATATTCCAGACAGAAGGCATCCTGTCTGGGCAGTCCCAGGCAAGGACTCTTGCTAATTCTCAGAGGTTGTGTGAGTGCTCCTTTCCCTCCCCCAGCCCTTGTGTGAGAGGTGGCATCCCTTCTGCACAGAGCCTCGAGGAAGAGCACAAGAGAGGACCCAGCTTCCTTCGGGCTGCTGTGATGGGGTGACAGGAGGAGTCCCCGGGGGCCACCATGCACCTTTAACATTTGTGAAGATAAATTGAGAGGTGAAAATAGTAGTGTGTAAGCAATTATAGGTGGCTCTTTTCTTATATTAGTGGTGAGTTTCTATATCTGAGTAATTGGTAACGAAAGACATGGAGAAGGCTGAGGTACGCAACAACTTCTTTGCCTCTATCTGCACTGGCAGATGGGTTTCCCAAGCCTTTCATTTCCCTGAACCCGAAGTCCTTGGCTTAGTGTAAGCACTGCTCTGCAAGAATTAAAACATTGGTGTGATATCAACACTTCTCATCCTAAATCCAAAACATAACACCCTACCAGCTACTAGGAGGAAAACTAAAGGTATCCTAGCTGAACCCAGAACAATTGTTATTTCCAAAGCCTTTTAGATGTGGCAGTTCATTTTTTTATGTTTCCAAGTATTTCCTTGATTTTGGGGGTGTTGCATACAGATACTCTGCCACTCCTCATCACTGGTCCCTCTGGTAAAGCAAGTGCTTTACTAGGGTTATTATCTGGAAGTCTCATTCACTACCACAAGCACTGATAGACAAGCTTCTGGAAGAATTAATCAGCTCAAATAATGCCCTCCTTAGGTGAGTAGATCCCTTTGCAATCTAATATCCCATGCAGAATCAGTCATAACTTTGGCCCACATGCTGGACCTTCAGAGAAGGCCCTATTTATCTACAGAGGAAACCACCATGTGAGTGGTAATCTTTCACTGGTGTACCAAAGTCCTCCTGCACATGACAGTCTAACAGACAGAATCCAGACCCCTCTTAAGCAGGACTTGAATAGCTCCTGTTCATCTGGCCCAGGAACTCAAAAGACATGTCCAAAGAAGGCTGTCATCTGGTAACATCCTCCATGATGGCTGTGACTTGAGCAGCACCACTACCTCAGACACCGCATATTAACATCTGCCGGTGTCTTCTCAGATCATCCATGCTTCTGAGAGGGTCAAAAAGAGCATCTCTAGTGTACAGGTACCCAGAGACCTGAGCTTTGATCAGTGCTGGCATCTACATTGCTTCTCAGTAACTACCAGCAGCTCTCTCCACTTCTTTTGGTGCTTTCTGTTTGTTTTGTGAACTGCTCAGAGCAGTGTCTGAAAGACAAGGTCTGGTTTTTGGTGACCTCAGTAAGACCCTGTTAAAAGTTAGAAGAGCTTTAGCTTTTACATATAAAATGCTTATACAACTCTTCCTTCAAAAGCCTTAAATTACTCAGGCTAATCCAATTATTTCACCAAGTAGTGGGTTTGTCTGTCTTTATGCAACTCCCTCCCCCAGATATTGTAAAGACTCCAAGTCATCTGGCTACTTTCCAGTTAATCGACTTAGCACTGAAGGAAGTACTGAAAAACAAAATTAAAAGCCATCCAATTTCTAGCCATCCCCATTCCTCACCAAAAAAAAAGTAATGGCATTACATCTGTCTTCACTCAGTATATGAAAACTACTTTCATATGACCCTAACTCCCCTTATTTGTTCCATACACTTAATCACTATTTGATTAAAAACAAAAACCAAAGCCACCACACACACAACTGATTTCAGTTAGAGGAATAGTAAAGGCATTGAAATCATCAAAATTCAAAGAAAATAATCTGGCCTGGTAGTTTTTATTGCTGAGGCTCTCAAACAATATAGAGTCCCTGAGCAGCCAAAGGAAAGTTATGATTAGAAAAAATAGGATGAGCATGTTCCCATAGTGGTGGCTCGCTTGCCTAAACCCTTGTTGGATCTACAGGCACAGGGAACAAGGGAAGCCACGCAGGTACATGGCAGCTGCTTTCTCCCATGTGGCTGCAAGGCAGACAGGTAAGGGTCGAAGAAGGGCCTGAGTTACATCTATTCCTGTTATCACCTTGATCACATTTCTGTTCATATGTTGTTTGCAGCAAGTCTGGTCATATGTGTAAAACTAATGATGCTTGGAAGTCTTTGCAAGATGGCCACCTGAATTAGCTTCTTTCCTGTACACCTGATTAAACAGCTAAACTTTCTTTCTTGAGATATCCATCTATTTTAAATAGGATCACATCCTATTTGTTGGGATTTGGGTTTGTTTACTTTTGCTTGTTTGTTTTGTTTTGTTTTGCTTTGCTTTGCTTTGCTTTGTTTCAGGATGAGGTTTAATAAGCATGAGTTTAGTGCAGATAAGATTTGAATATATTATCTGAGCTGACAGCGTTATATTTCCCACAGTACCACAGAGGTGGGAGAAAAAAAAAGGCATGTCACAGAGTAAAAGGAATTAGACCTGCTAGAGATGGTGTAAGTCAGACTTCCCTTTTCCTACCCTGGAAACCTCACTGCTACACTTGATAAAAAGCCAGGGAACTAAAACAAGGCATAGACCATAGAGAGTCTGTAACTGGCTGCTGAATTCCTCTCTCTCCATCCACTGGGCTCTGGGCCTCTTGCAGTCCAAATTAAAGGGAGGGATCTGTTGTTAAAATAATTAAATGAGGTAAAGAAATTTAAAAATAAAAAAATAAAAATAAAAAAGACCATAGAAAACATAGAAAACTTTTCTCAGTCTCCGTATCTCTAGCTGTCTCAGGACATCTTACATCTCTTGCTCTTACATCCTACAATGAGCTCTCTAAGTTATACCTTCATTGTCCAGTCACTCTTGCTGAGTCCTGTGGAATTATAAACCACACAGTGTTTCCAAAAATATCCACACTTATACAGTGAGGGCAACTCACATGCTAGTGTTGAAACACTTTGTGTTTTTTGCAAAAAGTCTTCCAATTAGTTATCTACATCATTATTCTGCCCCAAAGTCTTCCAGTGAACCATGTCCTGCCACCAGCTTGAAGCTGTTTGTCTTCTATATGACAGCCCGCCTTGCTCAAGCTGTAAGCTGTGCAGAAAGTTTCCTTGAGGATGGGAGAGTGAAAATGTGAATACTTGTGCAACTCCAGGGAGAGGTGAAATGTTGAATGGGACACAATCATGCCTGTATACAAGGTGCTGTTTTAGTGCAGCCATGTGCTACACACATGCAGCAGTGCTGGGGACAAGAAAGTGTTAATGCCAGCCAACAGTAAAACTCTGTTTTTTTTCCATCTTGCTTGCTAATCTTAGAGGAGCTCACAAATAATGAAACTCACATACGAAAAATCAATATTACATTAAATGACATATGTAAAGAGCTCTCCAAAGTCAACAACAAGTCAGGCTAATGAGCTGCAGGACAGTCTTCCTACACTGTTTGATGCAATCTGAAATGCTATTCTGTATGCAGAGGTCAGGAATACGATATCTTTTCAGTATTTCTTTCATGTTTTTAACTTTAAACCTCCTCACTTATGAGACTGAGACTACTCTATTCCTCAGGAAAAATAAGAACTTCTCTGGCTGTCCTTTCACATCTTCCCTAGTAGATAGGTGTAAGGATGTGATCTTGCAGTACTGAAATCAGGGAAGTGCTTCTGTTGAATGAATGCACATCAAGCTCATGCTGCAGAAAGATAAATGTGCATTTACCTCTCAGCAATCTTTGTGCTTGGTACCCTGAGGCACTCAGCACCCTCCATTACTCCCGAGTTCAGCCAGAGATGAAGAAAAGGGTCTGTTCACAGGTTATTCCTCAACACAGCATGCAACCACAGACAATATATGGTTCAAAATGTGACATCTTTCATTTTCATGCAGTTCATGACAGAAAGCAGATGGATTCACGGAGGGTTTGGCCCTCAGAAGTGTTTCATTCCTATTCGTTTAAAAGGAGCTAAGCCCCTTTTGAAGACAGGTGCCCTGGATAGGATCCAGATGACTGACAATTTATGTACCACTACCAAATGCAGATTCACCAGCCTGCTGATGAACCTTGGGGGAACTTCATACACTGTTTGGTACATATGATTATTACACTCATAGACTCTAAAAATGCCTTCTGAACATGTCCAGAAATGCCTCCTGATAGTTAAAGCACTAAATAGCCACCACATATCCAAACCCTTTGAGTTTTCCAAAATGTTTCTATGCCTCTTCTCTCTGGGGCTCAAACTGGAGGGTACTCTTACAGCAGGCTTACTACTTCAGGTGCCGTGTAGAATTGGATGGATGGACTGCTCAGTGGTTAAGGAATCGGCTGAATGACCATATTCAGAGTTGTGGCCAACAGCCCAAAGTCCATGTGCATATCAGTGACAACTGGAGTCCTGCAGGGGTCTGTATTTTGATGTGTACTGTTTAATGTCTTTATTAATGACATAAACAGTGGGATTGAGTGAATCCCCTGCAAGTTTGTGGACAACACCAAGCTGAGTGGTGCAGTTGACATGACAGAAGGAAGGGATGCCATCCAGAGGGACCTGGACAGGCTTGAGAAGTGGGCCCACATGAAAATCACAAAGTTTAACAAGGTCAAGTGCAAGATCCTGCACCTGGGTGGGGTAACCCCTCTTGTTGCCCAGAGAAGCTGTGGATGCCCCATCCCTGGAAGTGTTCAGTGCCAGGTTGGATGGGGCTTTGGGCAACCTGATCTGGTGGGATGTGTCCCTGTTTATGGCGGGGGGGTGGGATTGGTGTGGGGCTGGAACTGGGTGGTCCTTATGGTCCCTTCCAACCCAATCCATTCTATGATTCTAAAATTCTGTGAAACTAGGCAAACTCACTATTTCTTCCACCTATTTGTTAGTTGGAGCCTTTGTAAAACACATGAGAACAACTTGCAAGTCCTTTTACTTCTCCTTAAACCCACTTTCTAACCCTGGATAACAGAGAGATGAGCATGGCTGGAAGGATATATACATACAGGACAGGGTAGGGATTTATGTGTAATCCTGGAAAAGAGATCATACTATGTTTTACTATGGGAAAACACAGCAGTCAGATAGAATGGGCACTTAAGAAATAAAGTTCTGATGTGAGGTTCTTCATGCATTTCTGGAGTTACAAAATCTTTGAGGTCTCTTCCAACCCAAGCCATTCTGTTATTCTGGAAATAAGAAGGGAAGTCCAAGAAAGTCGGTCTTGGCTCAACCCAGACCAGCATAGGCAGCATATTAGCAATTTTGTGTACTTAGGTGAAAACGACCTAGAAATTGCAAGTTGTCCTGAATATCAAGAGTCTCTGGGCAGCCTCCAAGAGAAAATATGTTGGTGAAGCTGAGCAAGGAAGAACAGTGTTAATTCATTTGCTCTACATTGATTCCTATACCATGACATTTACCCACTGCTGAAATGGGTCCCAGGACTCCGTATATCACTTTTGCCCAAGGCAAAACCTGCCTCCACAGCAGATGAGCTATTACTCTAGCCAGTGGTACCAAACCTAAAGTGATTAGGGATTGGCTGTCCCACTAAACAAATAAAATCAATGTTTAATGGCTAGCTCAATTTTCCACCAGAGGAAGCCAAGATCACTCTGTATACAGCAGCTCATACAATGACCCCAGGGTGAAATCAGTATCCTGCTTAGTCTCATTATTGTACCTCCCTGTGCCTTGTCTGTCTTTTCTCATGAAATTTCCTAATGTCAGAGCATAAAGATATGATGACCCTAGGGAACCAGGAGTGGGGTTATACATGCATTTCAAAGGAGAGCTTTGCAGGTCCCAGGGGGAAACATTTATTCTTTTTCTGTTCATGAGAGGATCTCTCTCCAGCCACTGCCCATATTACATTACCTTTTATTCAGCAGCACAGCTGAAAATCAGCTGGGGAACAACAGTGTCATTTCTTTATCAATTCTGCAGAACCATCCTCAGAGACGGGTGGTTTTGTAATGGTATCCATTTCTGCTAAAAGGGCCACAACACTATCCAGGGAGGCACTTTTCATGGTAGATAAAATGAACATTAATACTAAATTGCACCCATACAATGGCATTATGCTAGGATTACACCATGCTCCTTATGGTGCACTATAACTTCCCAGAGCTTTTAATGGATGATTTGCAGCTCTGATCATAGTGAGATGGCTGGGTTGGGCACTTTCACAACACAACTGACCATTTTTCTGCTAGTATAATCATCTTTGATTTGCAATTTGACCAGATTGCATTGATTCCTTGGAAACACCAATTAACACTTATTTTGTACAGAAAAGAGAAAAAAAAAAAAAAAAACACAAATGCACTTACAAGTGTCTGCTACAAAATATGAGCATGCTTTATATATTCATTTCCAAAATGTAAAAAACTGTGCATTGTCCTTATGGGGTGAAAAGTACTTTAGTGTTATCTCATAACCCTTGCTGCTTGAATAGAAGCAATAATGGAGACCTAAATAACTTCAGTTTCTGAACCAGCTTCTTTGACTCTTTAGAGACTCTTTTAGACTCTTTACTTACATAGAAATGACGTAAAATGCTACAACCAGGGTGAATGAGCAGGGGAGTTGGATCCAATAAATTTGAACACTGTGCATAGGTGTGAGGCTGTAAGAAATACACAGGTGACATGTTTATAACTGTTGGTTATCATGATTCCAGTCGATTAGCTCTAAAATATTAGCTTTAAAATCCTTTTACAGAGACAAGAAATGCTGTCTGAGAAACCCAAAGATGAACTTCCCTCTTGAAGTTGAACCCAATAGGCCACAATAACCTACATAGCTGAGAATATAACCCCAAATCTCCTATAATTTCTTGAAATATTGTTTTATACACCCAATTCTGTGAGCAGAAGGGATAAATGAAGAAGCAGAAGAGGAATGAGAAAAGCAGAATTAAAAAACAATCTGTTATTTCCAATAAATTGACAGCAGACAAAAATATTTCAGTTTCTCCAAATATTTAGCTGTTAGTGTTGGACATAGATGCATTACCAACACAGAAAAATAAAAATAAATAAATAAAAATGAATTGATTCTGAAATATTGCAAGCAAACACAAGGAGAAGAGTCTGCATGAGATCAGAAGACATAAGTAAAACTTTCTGGTCCTCTATAGACATCCAAGGATTGCAGACAAAGTGCATACATATTCTTTCATGCAGAGGAGCTGAAATGAAATGTTAGTCAATGTAAAAAAAAGTCATGCAGAGTGATTTTACTGTTGTGCTGGTTTTTTCTGACCTAGACGGTTCTTTGTTCACAACAGCTCTTGGGAAAAAAAAAAAAAATTACACTTGCTTAGTATTTCTTCCCAGATGGGCTCATAAAATACCTCTGACTTTCACCAATGAAAATGAGAGTTGGTTTTCATGTCTGCAATATGTTGAGTGCTAAAAATGAAGCAAAGGGCCAAATGAGGGGAAACTGTACTTTTCTGTGGAGAAAACATCCCTTTTAATGCAAAATCAGCATTTCACAGCAACAAGGAAAAAAATTACACTTCTCAGCAACATCAAAAAAGGATAATGCAGAGAGAGATATTGAACTACCTGCTACTTTGGCACTCAGCAGCCTTAAGACCTTGGTTATCCTCTCTACCATGAGTTTAAGACTTCACAGGTGCAGTGATGATGCAGAGAGAAAGTCACTCACAGACATCCGTGGAAGAAAGAAACTGGTGTGTTTTCATGTATGCCTGCTGCTCTAGTAAGATTTCAATATAAGACTGAAGATATATAATAGCTATTCTCGGGTGCTGGGTATTGTCTCAGATTTCAAGACTTGTGGAATTTATGGTTATTTTAACTATTGGTTAACAAGAATTTATGTATTTAATTGCTGTTTCCCATGAAATGGACATTCCATCTGCTAAAAAAAATATAAAAAATAAAAATCAAAAAGTGGAAAAAAATTACACCTTGAGATGAGAAGTTTTGTTAGCTATATAGGCAACAAATTTTAATATATATATGAAAGATAAGGAAGGAAGGAAGGAAGGAAGGAAGGAAGGAAGGAAGGAAGGAAGGAAGGAAGGAAGGAAGGAAGGAAGGAAGGAAGGAAAGAAGTCTCTCTATTTTGTTCAAAGCTTCTTATATCAAAAAACTTACAGATGGCATGAATAGCTAGCATTTTCACAGCATCATTGTTTGTCCACAAGATTTTTGCCTCTTCAGCATTAGCATGCAGCTAATAACTTCAAAATTAGCATACAACTGTGTATATTTTTCCCTACTCTCAGTCCTAAACACCCAAAGAGTATCCATTTACTGAGTTCCTGCTTTCCTCTTGAACTATGGAAGTCCTAATTCTGCTAAAATAAGATACAAGCATGCCCCTGTTCTTCATTTTGCTTCACAACTCAGTTCATTTAAGGACTTACAGATTACAATAGCCAAGAGAGAATGTGGCTATCAAACCTTTCTTCCCTGGAGTTGTAGTCATTCTACCACGCTTTGTTATCACTGTATACATGTATTTCTCTGAATGTAAAAGAGTCCAGTAATTCAGATAAAAGGGTTGTCTTTACAGAAAAAGTTTCAGTAGAGTTTTGTGGGTTTTGTTTTTTGGTTTGTTTGTTTTTTTTTGAGGGGGGGGAGGTTATGCTTAATGTAGTTTAAAACATCATAAAATTAAGCAATACATTGACATACTTAATTTAATAGTGATGTTGTGAGGAAAATAAATTTGGGACTGATATTTTTCATTGCTTTAAACTCCTTGTGTTTTTTGCATTTCTAAAGAAAGAGGATTTTCCCTGCTAATTTGATATTAAAATGATTAAGGTCAGTGATACGCTTTGCCCAGAGACCTATCTGCTGACACCACTATGCTTTAAAAATAAAATAAAATAAAATAAAATAAAATAAAATAAAATAAAATAAAATAAAATAAAATAAAATAAAATAAAATAAAATAAAATAAAATAAAATAAAATAAAATAAAATAAAATAAAATAACCATTTTTATTAACTAGACAACTAGACCTTACAGACCCCCATAGAACAGTATACATTGGAATGGTACTTAGAGATTACTCTATTCATTCTTTAACTTCTTACAGTGGAGTCCTATAACACATCTTAGTCAAGTCTCTTTATCAGTTTTTAGGTGTAACTGGTACCAAAGAAAGCACTGAAAAAAACAAACAGCCTGATAAGCTTGTTGGTTCTCACCACTCTTTTAATCAGTTGCATAACTGCATGAAGTTCAACAAGGCCAAGTGCCGGGTCCTGCACCTGGGGCGCAATAACCCCAAGCAGAGCTACAGGCTGGGAGAGGAATGGTTGGAGAGCTGCCAGGCAGAGAAGGACCTGGGAGTGATGGTGGATAGTCGGCTGAATATGAGCCAGCAGTGTGCTCAGGTAGCCAAGAAGGCCAACGGCATCCTGGCTTGTATCAGAAACAGCGTGACCAGCAGGTCTAGGGAGGTGATCGTCCCCCTGTACTCAGCTCTGGTGAGGCCGCACCTCGAGTACTGTGTTCAGTTTTGGGCCCCTCGCTACAAGAAGGACATCGAGGTGCTTGAGCGGGTGCAGAGAAGGGCGACGAAGCTGGTGAGGGGTCTGGAGAACAAGTCCTACGAGGAGCGGCTGAGGGAGCTGGGCTTGTTCAGCCTGGAGAAGAGGAGGCTCAGGGGTGACCTTATCGCTCTTTTTAGGTACCTCAAGGGAGGCTGTAGCGAGGTGGGGGTTGGCCTGTTCTCCCACGTGCCTGGTGACAGGACGAGGGGGAATGGGCTTAAGTTGAGCCAGGGGAATTTTAGGTTAGATGTTAGGAAGAACTTCTTCACTGAAAGGGTTGTGAGGCACTGGAACAGGCTGCCCAGGGAAGTGGTGGAGTCACCATCCCTGGAAGTCTTCAAAAGACGTTTAGATGTAGAGCTTAGGGATATGGTTTAGTGGAGGGCTGTTAGCGTTAGGTTGGAGGTTGGACTCGATGACCTTGAGGTCTCTTCCAACCTAGAAAATTCTGTGAAATAAAATAATGGAAAAGTAAATAATAGCATCACAGTAGGGAAAGGCAGATGAACTCCAAAACTTTTGTAAGATTTAATCAATCACAGTTGTGTCCTTCACCCATTCAAGAAAATGGCTCGGTGAGAGAACATTTATCAGTCATGCACAGGATCAAACAACACTTGTTTGGCATAGACTCTGCCCCAGGAGTGCTCTCCATGGCTTCTGCTACCAAACACTGAACATACATCTCAATATCCAGCATTGTACAAGATGCTCTCTGGCCCTTGGAAGTCCAGAAAAACTCAGCTGAAGTTGTGCATGTTGAGGGCACTTTCTCTCTATTTGCTAGGAGCCTCCTGTGGCACACAGCAGACGGTGTATAAACTTCTGGCTGCAGTATCCAAGAGCTATTGATCTCTTTCATACAGTAACTGTAGTCAGTGCTGAAGAGATGTTTTGGAATGTAAGATAGACTAATGTACATTTATGTAAAAATATCAGCTATTATCTCCTCCACTGTTCCTTTTAAACCCTCATTTCAAAATTATCTTAACAGGAAGTGAAAAGTAACAAATGAATAAAATAAAGACGTTGCATCTTTAATTCAAGATTTTTAGACTAAACAATAAATTGTAGAAATAATTCCATTGTACAAAAATGAAATGCAGAGTTTCTTGATGATGCCAAAATTTTGCTTTTCTAGGAACCTTCTTCAAGAAATAAATTTTATCTAAATATTCAAAACTACTTTGGCAGGGGGGATGTTTTTGCCATTATGCTTGCTTTTAGCAAAATCAAATTGTATACAGTATATATTTTAATTTAAAATTGCTATTGTACTCTAATTGCTTTGAGATTCATTTTGCATCCAGGCAATGAGAGTATTACCAATGTTTTTCTTATGACTTGAATTGCAGTGAATGTTTTCTGTAATATTTTCCTCCATTTGCATGGTGTTCATGCAGTAAAGAAAAAGTAAAGAAATGAAAAATCTCTAATTAGATTTGCAGAATCAACATGGTGCACTCATTCCTCACTCAGATGCTTTTGTATTAGTTCAAATGTTGAGTTTAGAAAAGGGTGAGTTTATGGTTAATATTGTGGCCCATCAATGAGAAAAATGTAGAATAATTCCTGGCTGTGCAACAGACATAATGAAATCTCAGGCATCTCTCTTGATATCAGTGTGACTATCTGTTCTGCTATGGATGATAGCACTTCCTTTTAACCATTCTCATTTTTGTATATTGAAAATTCCTCATACAAAGGCATGACACTAACTGTGTGCCAAGCACATGGATAGATGCTGCATTGCTCTCATTAGGGATTCAGTTACTACAGAAAATGGAAAGAATAAAAAGATTAACTATTTTTGGAATCAGAAATGAACAGTTGTGCTTATGGGGATACTTGGTCTGTGCTAGTTATCCATTTAATTCCCTGGGAATTTATCCCTTTTTAAGGGTAGTGTTGCTCTAACCATTGTAGTTCAAGTCCACAACATGAAGAAAGTCTTGCAAGGTACTATATTATAACCGCATGTTGGAATTGAAAACAACAACAACAAAAAACAACAGTATGTAGTCTGCCTTTTTTGCATTGAGGATGAATATGTAGTAAGCCACTCAGAGTTCAGTGCTTTGTTATTTTATTTGCTCCCTTGGACAGGGCAGACAGATCTGCACTGTAGGAGGCTGATGTAAGGAAATAAAAAAACTTATACACTGTAAGACATCCTGGCTAGGATTCAAAACTCCCATTGGGAACATTACTGTTACTATTTCATGTATGTCTTGTGTGTTGTGGTGCTGTGTATTTAAGAGAACAAGTTTGTTTCTTTTATAGGAAGAGTACAAGAATCAATTTGGACTTCTTGTAATCGGGTGTGTAAAGCATAACAATGAATGCCATATGAATCTGCTGATTACGAATGTATATAAAATTCATATTATATGTTTTACTTAGCTCTGATGAATTGTTGACTGAAAATGAAAACCTTTGCCAATTAGGCTAAGAGGAAGTGCTGTTTACAATGATATTTCTGATCTCAGGAAGAGCAGGTCTTAGAGAATCTTAAGTGGGAGCCGCTTTCTCTTACAAAACTCACTCATAACAAAACACCTCCTTGGAATACTAAACAGACATTTTTCAGTCATTATCCAGTATTCAAGTGGTTCAAGACAACTTTTCTTAGCAAAAATGATCATTGCAGAAAAGTGGGGATAATTTCAAGGTAATGTTAAAGTTTGTTAGATGATTGGCAACTAGATTAAATTTGCAAACATTTCCTAAAATAAGTTATTTCTGATGTTTCCTTTTAACTTGATGCTCAGTGTTATAGCACATTGCTACCTACTGTGGCCTGGACTTTCTCTGAATTTTAGCAGGCTGATTAGAGCTGAATAACAAATGGTCTTTGGAAATCTAATAAGACTTATGTGATGTTTAAATGACAAGATCCTGAACTATGGCCAAAAATGCATACCCAAACCCAATTCATGAGCACCTAAAAGTTTCTTATTTGGGTTCTGCTTTTTAGTTATGTGATTGGAGAATTTTTAACATACAGTAAGAGAAAGCTCTTCCCATAATACTCAAGGATATTTTCACCAAAAAAAATACCGCACAAAGATGCTGCTTAAAATTAAAGCCTGTGAAGCTAGAAGTTAGGTGTTTGGAATCTTCCTTCTATTTGATTTTGATTTTTAACTTCACCAGAAGACTTTGATTATCAAAAAAAGTTCAACATCGGATTATATATAATCATTTTAAAAGTTCTGAAGGAATCTTACCCAGATAACCCCCTGGATTAATAATTGTGGTAAATCTCTTTAATTGTTTATTGTTGTTGTTGTTGCTGATGAAGTTGCTATTGTTATTATTGCTATTGTTATTTATTACTATCATGATACCCCACCTAGTGTACTGCATTCAGCTCTGAGGCCCTCAATATAAGGAGGACATGGGAAGAAATATTGGAGTGAGTCTAGAGGAGGACCAGAAAGATGATCAGAGGGCTGGAGCACCCCTCCTGTGAAGACAGGCTGAGTTGGGGTTGTTCAGCCTGGAGAAGAGAAGGCTCCAGGGAGACCTTATAGTAGCCTTCCAGTGTCTAAAGGGGGCCTTCAGAAAATCTGGGGAGATACTCTTTGTTGTGGAGTATAATGATAGGACAAGGAGTAATGGTTTAAAACTGAAAGAGGGTAGATTTAGATTAGATATAAAGAAGAAATTCTTTATTCATAGGGTGGTGAGGCACAGGCACAGGCTGTGCAGAGAAGCTGTAGGTGCCCCACATCCCTGGTAGTGTTCAAGGCCAGGCTGGATGGGTCTTTTGGGAACCTGGTCTGGTGGGAGGTGTCCCTGCCCATGGCAGGGGGATTGGAACTGGATGATATTTAAGGTCCTTTTGTGTTTTTTTTTTTTTTTTTCAAACAGTTTTTTTTTTTCCTTTTTCTTTTCCAAACAAGGTATTTTATATTTATGGGAAAATGGTCTTTACTGTAGAAGTTGTATTTGATACCACCAGCCAGAAGAAAATCTCAAAGAAAATACAAACTGCTTCCGCTATGGCATGTCTAGGGATATTTGACTGGAAAATTGCTTAGTAAAGCAATTAATATTGAACTTGGTTACCGACTGGATACAAACATTTGTTTCTTAAGCATACGTACGTTGTACATCACTCTCTAGTTTTCCAGGTACAGGCATATATATACTAACCAGTTTATAATTGGGATTGGCAGGTTCACCTTCTTTGACAAGAGGCCTTGTCTCTCAGTGTCACAGTAATGAGGATCTCCAAGAGATGAGACTGTCTTTATCTAATGAGCACCTCAAATATGATTCACTTACTGCATCCAGACTAGATTCAAGTCAACAGTGAAAGGTATGTGTAGACTGTGGTAGAGAGATTGTAGGTTTGTTGGGTATTCCATATACTCTGAGCACACTCCTATTGCCAGCATCACTCTTCCCACAAGCAGTCATGCATATAATAGTATATCACAAATATAGTAGTAGTAATGCATTTTTTGCATTTATTGCCTTTGTATGCATACTGTATGCAGTATATCATGAGCTTAGGGTATGACAGTTTCCTGTGGGTATCAGTATTATCTCTCGACTCAAATATTGAGTCAATCTAAAAGGAATATATTGTGTGCTGTCTCTATATAGGATTTACTAGGGAAAACCAGATTGGAAAATAGCTTGCAAGTTGATTTGTTTGTTTGTTTGTTTATTTGTTTTGCCTGTTTTTTATTTATACACCTTTTTTATTTGTTTGTTTTGTTTTTCTTTCCCAGTAGGATTTCATCACGCAATCCCAAACTGTATTTTTTATCCAAGTTCTCAGGGTATATAAACATAGTATAGTATAGTATTGTATATTATTGTATTGTATAGTATAGTAATTATATTATATATATAGGGTATATAAAATAACAGATGTTGGGTTTGCTTGGAAACATAAAATTTCAAAAGACTATATATCCACAGAAAGAAGATGCTACGGAAGAGAGAAAAAAGATATCCATAAAAAGCAGTACAATTTGCTTTGTACCTTTTCCTTCTCAGTGTGTCATCAGATACATGTTGGACTCAAGAAAACAGAAATCTTTCCAAAGAACCAAGGAAAGCAGTAGTCCAAAGTATGAATTGACTTCTCACAGACTGCTTAACTCACAAGAAAGTTGTAGCTTCATGAGGAGCAGATGGTTGGGGAAGAGAGTGACAGAAAAGGACCAAAAAAATCTACAAGGGAGAATTGGGCCATTGCTTTCATTTCTCTCATAAACACAGTAATCCCATTTTTTTAATTTATTTTTCTTTTAATTAAAATCTCATCCCTTCGTGAGGAGTTACATCAACATCAATAAGACCCTGTCAGGAAATGAAGGCCACGGGAATGAGGACCTGACCTTTAATATTCCATTTCTTTTGAAATAGACATTCAAGGATGGTTTCATTTTCCTCTCCGTTTTCCTTTTGTCCTTCATTCATTGCCAAAGATCACATGATCAACACCTAATATCCAATACAATTTCAGCAGAGGTCATTTCTGCCAAAATACAGTGTTATTTGATGATTGAAACCTGTTTTTGACTTTTTACAAACACAGAAAGTCTTATATCCATAGTTATAATAAAAACTGTTGTACAAGCTTTCTTGCTACCCTGACTTATGTGAGCAAATGTGTCTTTGTTAATGTCCAAATTTCATACACAAGAAAAGCCCTTTTCTTGCCTCTGCATTTTAATATCCAACAAGAAAGTTTTGGGGCACTCAAAAATAAGAAAAAGAGAGATGATGCCAAGGGAACATGGAAACTGTACCTCACGTATACCATCTCTGGATGGTATACGTGATGGTAGTGCCAGAGATCTTTTATTTTTAAACACAAATAGCTGAACAGCTGCTTTAAAAGCCAAATGTGGACATTCCAAACAGGATACAAGCAATGACTATTCATTTCTTGTAGTCTCCATACATGCATGCGTACTCACTGATGACTGAATTTTAGTCAAAATATGTAATATTTTGTAGTCCAGTTGGTGCTCAATTTTTTTTTTTTTTTTTCTATGCACCTGCTCTGAATGGTTTGGGACTTACACAGCAATTGGTAGGCATCTGGCCCATCTTTGGGCAGGGCATCAGACCAGGTTAGTTCTGACCTTTAAAATCTGTGAAGTGAAGCAAGGTTTGGCAGAAAGGTCAGTACCTGGGAGGCTTATAGCAGCACACTGCTGCACAACTGGATGAGAGTGAGGGAAATTCCAGCCCAAGACCGTGAAGGCTTAAGCTGCACTCTTAAGAGCATGTTCAGTCACAACTTTAACGTAAATTACTGCTGGATCTTGCTGATCCTAAATACCCAAATGAATTAGTGTGCATGACAGTTAATTTAGCCATGTAATTTAAACTTTAGCTCTGAATTCAAACGTAATTCAAATTTCTATTTAGAATTGAGAAAAAAATATATTTTTTTACCTGAAAATATACTCTATTTTGATGGATCTTATAGCCAATATATTGAAGAAATAACTTCCAGGTCCAAGCCCCCAGTAAAGTAGTTCATACAAGGTAGAAAAAGCTCATTAATTATGAACATCATGATTAAGACATTTCAGTCCGGCTATCCACAATTCTGGCAGTTAGTTTGGAAGTCATGTCCCTCCCAAGCCACAACTTACATTTCCTGGATTGAGGAGTACTGCAATGACTGGTAGCGCACTCTGTAAGACTGCTAGGTTCCCTTGCAGGAAACTAAACATAAATTTTCTGAAAACCACCCAGACATTTTTGCTTCAACACATACCACTTCAAACATCTTCCGTGGTGACATTATGATGTCAACCCTCTGCTTCCTATACATTTTGTTTTCAATATCACTTCAGATAATTTCATATCATTTGAAAACAATTCTTGGGGAGACAAGTAAGGAAAAAAAAAAAAAAAAAAAAGAATGAAGAGATTAATTTGTGTGTTTTTTTTTTTCACTTTCCCCTATGGCTGAAAGATTATTTGCACAATGATGCAGACAGTACTAAATTAAGTGTGTTTTTTTCCTGTTTTGCATACAAAATATTTGACTTTCTTATATTATTAATCAGCAGTCAGCCACAAAATAGTAGTGACTATTCTAATAAAGGGAAGTCTGTAACACCATTTAGGAGCACACTAAGGAGACCCTTAAGTATCACCAAGCATAGTTATATATCTCCCTTCTGACACTCTCCCATAGTGTTTTTGTATCCACATTAGAATCAAATGTCTAGATCAGTGGGCACATAGATTTGAAAACACACAAACAAACAAAACTATTTTTTGGATGATTGCACTTAGGGGTTAATGGCTAATAGGATGCACTCGTCCTGGAGGGCAGTGAAAAGAGAAGTACCACAAAGGTCTGTCCTGGAGCTTGTCCTGTTAAACATCTTTGCCGGTGACCCTGAGGAGGAGATGAAGTGCCTTCTGATCAAGTCAATAGATGATGCCAGGTGATACCCTCAAAAGCAGGAGGCTGTAATTCAGAGGCACCTGGCAGGCCAGGGGAATGACCCAACCAGAAACTTTTGAAACTAAACAAGGACAGATAGAAAGCCCTGCACTTGGGAAGGAAGAAACTTTGGAAACGACTGAGACTGAGGCTGACAGGATGGTAGAAGGTCTGAAGAAAAGTATCTGGGGATCCTGGTGGACAATGAATCCACAGCATGCCCTAGCAAAAAAGACCAATAATCTCTGGAGCTGTAAAATCAGGGGTGCAGAAGGCCAGATATACAGAATAACCTCACCATGAGAACAGCTGAGCAGCATAAGAGATTGCTGGGAGAATTTTTGCTCTCCCTATCCTTAAAGGTATTCAAAATTAGATCAGGTAAACTTCCAATTAATCTGGTCTGACCTATAGCTGACCTTGTTTTGAGCAGGAGATTAGATGAGAGATCTCCTAACATCCCTCTCAACCCAAATTATCCTGCAAACTTATGATCCCTTATGCATTTCTACAGAGGTACTCAGTCCCCGTGCTATAAATATCATCAACCACAGCAGAGCTTTTTTTATTTGTTTTGTTTTCTTATTGTGAGCTGGTCTTGTAGTGTTTTCATTGCGAATGGCAACTTTCCATGCAGTGTGCCTGGAGGGATGGCATTGTACCTGAGTCTTATTTCTGCCTTTCTCTGAGCCTCTCTCCTGTAAACTAGAGAGCAGCAGAAGAGAGCTTTCTGTCTTCCCTTGTCAAGATAAGGTTAAAGAGAAACACTGGTTTATGCTGATTCAAAGCATATTAGTTTGCTATTGTTTTTCCACTTTTCTTTTTAAGGGATTCATTCATTATGCACAGAATGGGCAATATTTAATATTTATGTCTCTGATAGAAGCAATTGTGTTGAAAAACAAAAAATTAATTGGCTTCCATACGGGGTTTAATTCTCTCAATATACCCATTATAGCTATGCTGTCATTGTCCCAAAGTGTTGTAATGCAGTTTAACATTGTCAGGAGGACAGGAAATGAAAGCAGAGTTAATCTTCCTCAATAAAGCAAAAAATGGGTTGCTACCCATTATGAGGCTGAGCCTAGCTAGTGGTTACTGGCCGGAGATAAGGCTCCCCAAACTCCTACCTTCCTGATCTTTTCAGGTTAATTAGAACCTGGAGACTGGTGCTTCATCACACTCAAAGAGATTGTAAAAGCTGGAGTTCACTTAATGAACTGCACTGGAAGTTTACACATGTTTATTTTTATCAGCTTCTGATTGTATTAAAGAATTACACAATTTAGCTCTATCTAACCTAGTTGAGGTGAGGATTTATCTGATGCTGGCATCATACACAATTAGCGAGGTTGCAAATTGCTATTCTATTGATTTCAGGTTGTTGTTTGTTGCTTTTTTTTTTTTTTTCCTTAGCGAAAGCTGCAGTCAGGTTTAATGTTGCCTGTGACTAGACCCCACACAAGACACAGTCTGCATGTAGGACTATTCACTGCTAACATTTCTGGTACATTAAGGAACATTTGAATGTGGAGATAAAGGAATTCTGCTCAGGTTCTATCTTCTCCTGAATATTTTTTGAGTCCACTCCAGAAACTTATGTTTGCATAAGTGGGCAGTTAATAAATACCAGCCTCTCTCACGTATTGATTAAAGCTCTGGAATGGGTAGATCTGTTGTTGGTGAGTTATTAAATTAATAAACTGAAAGTAAATCCCAGTCTCAGTACCAAATTTACGTGACCTATCAGCTCTGAGATCTGGAACTCAAAACAAGTTAGGTTAATTTTTCCCATTGGATTTTTTTTTTTTAAAGGAAATTAAGTATTCAGTGAACAAAACCAAAGAAAACTATAAAAACCTACTATGTGCTAGGGGAAAATTTCAGCTTTTCAAATATATTCTATGGAAATATTTTTTATTATTACTATTCTGTTTTACTGCTGGTTTTATTGGAAGGAAATAAAACCATATTCCGGCTACTTTTTGGGACTCAAAAAGCCAGCTTACTGTTCTGAATTTTGCCACCTATACATAGGATGACACTGGAAAATTAATTTTCCTTTCAAATTCTTTATCCAAAAAAAAAAAACCACCCAACAGCAGCAGCAACAACAACAAAAAATGATATTCACTGTTTATGAGCTGTTGAATGAAAGAAAACATTGCATATGTATAAATAGTGATTGTTGTAAAATGGAATGTGAAAACTGGACAGTTAAAACTTTTACCAGACTTGTGTAGTTGTCAAGGGTGGTATTGCTTTTTGTTCATAAATCACTTATAATAAAAACACCAAAAACAAAACAGGATTCTGGATGAACCAGGATGTCTAGTCCTGCAGTCTGAAGGCTTCTGAGAACTAGTGTCTCTTGGAACCTCTGCTATCAGCACTACAGCGTTATAAAAGCCACTAAGGAAAGGTCAGAGTTTACCTTCCTGACATTTTTTAGTTCTTTTTGCAAAATGAGAGTGAGTAATCCCATCTGTCCTTCAGACAGTCCTCCATCCAAAAGAAAAGAGCTAAGACTTGCTGGGTGTGTAGAGGGGGAGACAATCATGCCTATGGTAGGAGGTGGCCCTTTAACATATTCTTCTAGAATAGGAAAGATACCTTCCTTTGCATTAGAGAACATGTCTTATTTTTATTGAAATTGAAGAAGAGATTAGACTTCAGTGACTACACTGGTAATTTCACCAAATTCAGCAACAGAAGGAATGTCCTTTTTTCTCTGATTTTAGGATTTTCCTAGGGCTGGTTAGTGCAGTTCATTTGCAGACAAAAACACAGAAAGGAGGGAGAGCAGTTTTCTTCCATTTTATAAATTTCTATTTTCATCTTTCTGATGCTACATATATATTTTATTTTCTATTTCTATTTCTATTTCTATTTTATTTTAATTTCTATTTTCATCTTTCTATATGCTACATATATATTTTATATATATTATATATTGTATATATTATATATATATATAATATATATATATATTATATATATAAGCACTTAATATCCCTGTCTCCTACCTGGACCTATATTTTCTGGGCCATTTTTGTGCTGCTATAAACATAGAAACATGTGGGAATGAATCACATTCATTTTGCAATAGCAAGTTTAAGGCACAAATGTAACATGACAAATTCTTGCAGACGAATAAACATCATTTGATTATCTTGACCCACCAAAGTATTCCTGAATTATGACACAAATATTTATCTTGAAAAGCCCATCCCTATCATTCCTCAAGTACATGTTTCTTGTGTTGCCCATGAACAAGAAGCTCTCTCAAGAGTGGTGGCAGACTGTCCTGGAGCTCAGTCTCACATTTCACTGTGAAAACATATATATTTTTTAAGTTTCTTTTGCTCCGTTGTATTCATTTATTTATTTATTTTGGTATGACACTTTAATATCTACTCTCCTTGTTGCAGGTACATTACCTCCTTTGAGAAATATTTGGATAGTTTATTTTTACCTTCTTATTTTTGTTTGTTTTGAAACAAGATTTTTCTTTGTATTTTATTTAGAGTAGAATCTTTGTTTAGAAACAACTTTCCCTAAAAAGGAAAGAGAGATGAAGAGAGGTAAATAGGTTCTTATGGTGTTTCTACAATCTCAAATTAAAATGAAAGATTTTACTTAGAGCCAGATAAAATTTCATTATCTTTCACATGAATCAAATCTCTCTATTTTGCTTGTTTGAAAAATCTAGCTTCAATATGACAAGAAAAAGGATTCTTCAATGTCCATAACTGAGTGGAGGGAATTACAGAGCTTGAATGAAGGGAATCACCTGGCATATGTCTCCTTTCCACCCACACAGATGGGATGTGCTGCTCATAAGTCCCTTTTGCCATCAGTCACATGCTGCTATGAAAATAAGGACTATGTTTAAAACATTAGTGCAGCTGATGGACACTTTAATGAAGGCTTTTTTAAAGCTTTGCCAAACTGCTTTTGAAGCAGTTGACTGAAATGTCAGAACTTCCTCTCATTAAAACTCCCACTTCAGCTACATCCCTTGTGTTTCAGAAAATCTTTTTCACTACTTCCACTCAGATACCATAAATAACTTACTGAAATAGGGTATTTTCCCTCATGAAATCTGACTTGTGATATATTCCACTGTGGAAGATAATATTTCAGATTTATGTTTCTTTTGTTTGATTGTTTGCTTCTAGACAGTAATATTTGGTTACATAACAAAATTAACTGTGTGTTTTTCTTTTTAATTTTCACGGATGAAAATTAATTTCACTAAGTTTAATGAAGCATATATCTATATATTTTTTTAAAAGTTTAAATTTTTTGCTTTCCCTTCATGGCTTTAAAATGCGGGTGGGTCTATTGTTTTCTCTGCTGTATGAGCCCTGATCTTTCCTGCTAGAGCTGATTGCCAGGTGTTGAAAACCAGAGCACCCCTGGTAATTCTGCTCTATTTGAGTTTGTTGGAGGCTGCCAGCAACCTCTGGGAACAACCTCAGCACTCAGCTAGACTGGTTGTAATCAAAAAGATTCATCAAAAACATCTATTGCCATCCAGATTTAGGGATCCTAAACTTTTGCATCTCTGTGACTCAGAAATTGGACATTCCAGCAATGCTCTGTTAATTTAACAGAGAAGAAGAGTAATAATCACATATCTGAGTAATAATCACATAATCTGTGCATATATGGACTGCATCTGAGACAGCTCTTATTCTATGGATCCCCCAGCCTCCCCCCAGTGGTTTTAGAATTGTTGTTTCCGCTGATTCTCCATCAAATTTGGGATTAAAATGTTCCATCACTGCTTTTCCCTTCTTTTTCTTCATTTGACTTCTAATTTCATCTTCAGACATAAACTCATCACTCTATGCTGGTGACTCATATCCCAGAGTTATTTGAACTTGTAGTTTAATTATGACTCCAATCATTGATGCATAGTCTGGAATAAAACCCATTTCCAGCTCCACGATTGCTAGCACTGCAGGACAAACAGATCAGTTTTCAGGCATTAAGCAGATGGGACTCTGCATATACACAATGAGAAGACATGCTGAGTAAGAAAGCCTCATTGGTTTCTACTCACTCTTTTAAGTAGAAATGCACTCTCAAATCTGAGCCAAACAGGACTGAAAAATCTTCAGATATAAAAATAACTCCAGTGTATTTCTCCTGTTCAGTATTTTGATAGAAGACTGCTCTTCTTCTCTTTGAAGATGCTGCTTGTTAACATTTTCTTAATATAAAGTTTCCTTTTTTTAATGTTGCAGAGAATAAATATTTATGTGGAGGCAAAGCAAATGCAAAAATCTCCCATTTCTTTAATAAATGTTTTCCCAAACCTTTTTAGAGAAAATTTGCTTACTTTGTCAATTTTTCAGTCTGTCGACATACCCTTTGTTTTCTAACTGTGCCATCTGTAGTTTGGCGTTTTTACTGGTGTCGGTAGTCCAAAGACCGAGTTTTGCAATTAATTTGGAGAAGGCAAGTATTCTCTAATACATAAACTTAGCGATAGCACAGCTGAAAGGAAGGAAATACTTGGAATAAATGATATCAGGAATGATCTTCCAGGTTCTCTTGTTTGTTTTTTTTTGTGCGTGTGTGTGTGTTTGTTGTTGTTTTTTATTTGACTTTTTTCTAAAAATCATGTTGATGAGCAATATTTGGCTTTCATTATGTTAAGATAAAACCAGCATAGTGAACCAGCATTCAAAGCTGTGAGCCATGACTGTAGATGATAATTTCCTCTGTAGATTGAAATGTGAGTGCTGTTATGGATTTTGTATTATATGTCAACAGTGAATCTACCGCTGTACACATATACACCCCAGAGTCCTTTTCACACAGGCTGTGGTGTAGGCATTGTATTCCGTTTTGTTTTAGTCCAGCTTTAGAAAATGCTAATGGATTGCCTTGGGAATCATGAAGACACTACACAGCTTTTAAAAGCTTAAAATCCCTTTACAAGCTGCCAATGAGACAAGCTGCAGCTTACGATTCTGAGGACTACCATGACACCATCTCAAAGCTCAATGCACCCTGGTTGTTTGCTTTTGCTTTTGGTTCCTAGGATTAACTATTCAAGGTAGACAATTTCTCAAAACTGGGGTCCTTCCATATCACCAATCCCAGTTACAAAAGTATGGGTTTTGGGGAGGCGGGACTCCTTCAATGGCAAAGCCAACTGAGGCAAGTCCCAGACTTGGACCATGGAGCTAGCACTGATGGCAGCTCATCATTTTTCACTTTCTGAATCTTGTATTTCTAAATTCAGTTCCAAACTGACCCAAATATCTAGGAGGAGATGTAAGATACATCCATTCCCCAGCCACTTCAGCTCACACTCACTTTATCTGCTTCATGGAAGGTATTAGAAGAAACCTCACTCTTTCTGTTTGTGTGTGTTCAAATACAACATCCAGGTTCTCAGCATTCTCATTATCCTATAGCAGTTGCAGTCCAAGACATAGTTCAGCCTTCAATAAAGATTTCCCCAGTTGGGCATTTGGACTGAGGGATGCAGGACAGGCAGGAATTAGGCACTCAGTCACAAATGTCTTGGGAATGGTTCCCACCAGAACCCGAAAGTGGAAAAAGTCCCCGTGGTGCATCCTACTAATGACTGTCCCACCTAGAAGACAGTGTCCTTCTCTTGTATCAGGAGTTCCATTCATTTGGGCTGTAGTATCTACGATTTTGGATTTAAAAGTTTAAACTCTTCTGATGACTGTAGGTCACTCTGATGTTGCATTACACACTTCCTGTTGTTTTGTGTTTGTTTGTTTGTTTATTTGTTTTTCCCACAATTTAAATTATTTTTTTAAACTATTCCAGGGTTAAGTGAAGATCCCAAAATTTAAGATATCAGAATAAACTTTTTTCATCTTTAATGAAAAGTGTGGGTAATCCAGTATTTTGCCTGTAACTCAATTCTTTCTTAGTGTTTTGACGTGCTTAGAAATTTGGGACTGGTTTTTGGATGAAGCCAACTATTGGCAGAGTGCTGTTATTAAACCACTGTGGCCTGAGATGGGGAAGACTTCTCTGGTCATCTGTTCCTTCTCATTGCCAAAAAAGGATTAGTCTTCATTATTGCACATTTGGCTGATGTTTTGTCCTGTTTGGTTTTCTTCCTGCCAGGCAATGAGTTTTGAGAATTTTTCCTGGGAGATGATTATTCCAGCCAATAAAGATGTAAAATTAAATTAAAACTGAGGCTGTTCAATTGTGAGTCATTATGCTTCTCATGGATGTTCATGTGCCTACAGGCTTAAGCTTGTTATTTTGTTTTGCAGGTGAAGGTGGGGTGGAGGTTTTTTGTGTTTTGTTTTGTTTTGTTTTGTTTTGCTTTTAATAAATTTACCTCTGAAAGGTAGAAAGTAAGAAACGAGACATCCCTCAGTGTGAGTGTTGCAAATCCTGCCCCATCAATTTGGGCATGACTTTGCGAGTTGAAATGAAAGCAACACTAGGATCCCGCAGGCTTTGTGCTGATCTCAGAGCACAAGCAACAATTATTGTTGCTTGGAAATAAAAACCAATGGTTTGGAGCCAGCTTTCCAGGTCACTGTTCCTAGCTCAGCCAGAGAGGCTGTAGGTGTTATTACCTGACAGCTTTTTGGCAGGCAGGCCCTTTACAGAATGAGCCAATGGACTCAGGCCACTTTAAATAGGTGTTCACATTTTAGAAAAATGTGCTCAGATAGCCCAAACCAGCACAAACACACTCACAAACATAACCCAGTGCAGAAATAATCTAACCAGCAATGCATGCCAATAAAATATTGTTTCCTTACCCAGCAGCAAAAGCTTAAAACATGCTGATAGCCTCTGTCTTTTTAGAGACCTGAAAGTTCAAGGAAAGATGATCAAAAATGTGAAGATAAGGCATCACTCAAGGAAAAGGGTGACCTTGGGAGCTTGGACTCATTGCCAGGAAAGCCAGAAAGAACTGCAATCCAGACCCTTCACAATCCCAAAGTTATCTCATAGAAACTGCATTAAAACACCAAAGGCAAAAGGTAAATCCTCCAGATGGAAATGGAGCAGACAAAAAAATGGAATTCTTCTCCAGTCTGTATTCATACTGTCAGATAGTCAGGGATGGGTCATGTGCAGGTCAGGAAACAAGTTCTCCTCTTCCTCTTGCCTTCTTGAGAGACAAGTTTCCAAGAGAAAGTAATAGTTAAGTAGGAGATATATTTCAGAAATAGGTCTAAATAATGCAGCTTTTAACTATGTCCTTTGATGAAACTGCAAAAACACCTTTCAGGCGGGTCTGTGAGGCTCTTGTCTTAACAGATCCTGCAGCAGATGGGAGGTTAGACCACTCCTGCTAAGATAAGGATGAATTTCCTACATTACCTGAATTACCTCTACAGCATTTATATCAGATGCCATTTCTCTGTAGCCTTGACAAGGAAGATAGAATTTATAAAGGGTGAGTTATTTGAAGCAGTGTTTTCTGCACTAAAATAAGTGAGGCAAGGGCAGCAATTATCTAAGTAACAGAAGGACCAAAGGATTAGAACAAGGAAACTGGATGTTCTATTATTGCCCTAAGGTACTCCACAAAATGTCCCTGAGCACATCAAACGGAGGGCACTCAGGCCTTATGTTGAGCATTCAGCACACTGAAGGAGCAGACTCTAAACATGCTGTTTATTAAGATGATAGACTCCAAAGAAGTTGCAGAAGGGAGTATAATTTTAAAAATGCAGAATGCTGAAAAGGTGTAAACAGCTTCATCAACAAATCACATGAATATTAAAATTCATGCACTCATTTATAAAGCAATTGCTGGTGAATCAAGTTGGTTATATTCAGAGCAGGATGCAAGGATGTTTTGTTTCATCAAGTTTTTAATTGGTTTATTAATTAGCTTCCACCACAGCAAAGAAGCTCTCTCTCTCTGAAACAGTGGTACTGAAATCTAAATGAGCTCTCTCTGAAAAGACCAAGTATTGTGATCTTATCTTTTTCTTAACCCAATGGTGGTATTTCTTGTGGTTGGCTAAGTTAGTTCTGTAACACTAGTGAAAAGGAAGGAATACTTTCAGAGTACAGAGAATAAACTGCAGATCCTTATATGAAACTTCTGAGATGTTTTCATTACTACCAGATATGCCAAATTATGCCAAAATTAATACTAGTGCACTAGCTGCATATGCAGTGCAAAAAGATCAAGTGAATATTGACTCAAAAATGTCAAGTGCAAAGGAGAGTAGTACACAAATCCAAAAGGAGAGGCATTTGGTATAAATATCGCAGACTCCTGAAGGAATATATCTCTATACCTGTTTCAGCTATGTATATAAATAATGCAGATCCTTGTGTTGATATTTATACTTCACATAATCTTGACACCACAATTCTGTTTTAAGCAATTTTCCAGGTCTTTTTTTTTTTTTTTTTTTTTTTTTTTTTTCTAAATCGTCAAAATGGAAGCTTTTGAGCTGTGTGAGCTTGGCAACAGGTTTTCAAAGCTGGAGGCTTAAAGAAAGATTCATGACTTTTTTCACAGGTTCATAAACAGATTGTCAGTTGTAAAAGCACATGACAAGTACATTGGAAAGCCATTTGCCAAATAAAACTTTTGGAGTCTCATTTTTGGCTTTGAACAACAGGGAATTAAATGCCTAGAGCCAGAGTTTGAAAACATGAACATCAAATATGATCAGTGCCATTCTGGGAGTCTGAACTAGGAAAGGCTTAGAGTTGCTGCTCTCAACCATCCTGGAGACCCCTGCTGTGGTCTCAGCTCTTTAAACTTGAACCACTGCCGGCAGTGCCCTGACGATGACAGATGGCCTAGGGGCATGGCTCCTCCTTCTTTGGGGTTCTGGCACAGAAGGGTGCCTCCATACCTAGAGGATTATTAGTGTAGTAAATATGTTTGGACCGTGCCTTGCAAATGCTGGAAGAAGATTCTCATAGACAATGACTAGAAGGAATGATTTTATGCCTCTCATCTAAGTGTTACGTAGTGGCTTATGGGCTCTCCAAGGATCAAGAAGACCATAGTCTGGAGGAATTTGGGTTCTTAGCTTTACCTTCTCAGAAAGGTGTTTTCAGTCCCTGGTTCTAAAACTTGAAATGAAAGCTCCCTGTTCCCAATAGAGTGGAAGAGCAGTTTCACTATCAGAAATGGGGTTAGGACACCCATATAAAGAGAGTCATGGTCACACCTGTAATCTGCCTGAGATGAACCTTTGCATCATGTAAATGCATAACTTCACAGCATCTTACTGGCTAAGTTTTTGTATGGCACGTGGACCTCTGTGACTCCAGTTCCTCAGTGTCAAACACTATGTCATGAAGCCTGAACACCATAGCATGCACTAAGGTGGAAGGTGCATTATAGATAGGTGCACCAAAATTCAGCACCATGATAATCAAGTTCCCCTTTCTGAAACCCAGCTACCATTTCTAAAATCTTAGCTAGAAAGCATTGCTTTCTTCAGTGAGACACAATAATGGCTGTGTCTGGAATACATTCCTAAAAATGATGTTGCTCTCTTTCCAGACACACACAAAATCTGTATTAAAATTCAGGTTGTGATGATGAGTAGAAAGCCATACGCATTTCAAAGGGAGAATAATGACTCTTGATCACAGACTGTCTCAAATGTCTGGAGAGATGGGATATGCATACATTCGCAAGAGGTCTTTGTTTTACCTAAGTGATTTAGTGATATCCAGGAGGAAGATATGAGAGAAGCCATCTCTCAATTCTCAGATCAAGAGAGATTTGAGAGTATGGGTTCTATGGCAAGGGTTGTATTCACAGTGGGAAAGAAGCACGATCTCCAGGCCTTTATCTCTGACCTACACAGTTTTGAGTTTTCTCTCCCTCTTTTTTTCTCATTGAAAGACTATTCTGTGGCAGTCATATAAAAAGTCTTTTTTTTTTTTTTTTTTTTTTTTTTTTGGCCCTTGCCCATGCTTAAGCTATTGAAGATTAGAAGAAAGAGGAGGGCTTGATCTGAGAGTTTTGAGAACTACTGCATTGGATGCATCAGGTTTAATCAAAAGCCTATTGAAAACACAAGGCATCGTCCTATTAACTTCACTATGCAAGGGAGCAGACCCCAGGTGAAATAAAGAACCAGGACTCCCAGGATAAATTCTTCTATTATTCTTTCCAGAGATTTTCCAGAATTTTTGCAGGGTCTTATGAGTGACCCAGAAAGCCTAGTAAAGGACAGAATATTGTTGTACAATGAAAGATAAAACAGAAGCACATCCATCAGTTCAGTATGGTTTAATTAGATGAAAACCAGGATGTATTGGCAATCATTTAGAAGACATTCTGCACACTGGGGGACAAGGAGGTGATTTACAAATCCATTATTTACAAATGCAAATGCAAGACGAAAAAATAAAAGAATGTAAGCAAAACTTTGTACTGCATTCAGAAGATTAAATGAGGAAAGTAACACAAATTTGGATTAGAAATCATGATACTGAGATAATCCTTATATTTGAAAAATGCAATACTCTTAGAAGAGGGTGAAATTTAAAGATCTATTATTTACTAATGAGAATTTAAGAGCTTTTGAATATTAAAGAGTTGAGAGAAGATTGGAAATGAAACAGATCTTAGCTGTTTAAAGGGATATATCTGTAGAAATAAATCAGTATTATTACACCTTACATTTCTTGTCATATGATACAAGAACTGGGAAATAATTTCCCAAAAGGAAGCTGCATATAATTAGTAGGATGTGGTAGGAAGTTTAATTGCATAAGGCTACGGTGACTTTTTTCCTTGGAAGGTGATATTACTGGTGTGTTTTGCGAAAGGAATACAGGATCGTTTCTTAATTTCCTGAGCTTAATAAAAAAAAAAAAAAAAAAAAAAAAGTTGGAGAATGATAAAAAAAAAAGACTTTTCTCAGTAATTTACATCTAAGTTTTAGGATCTGCCTGTTCCTGAGTTAAATGAAAGAGATATTCAGAAAAAGCAAGGGAGACTTATTAAAAAGGATTTAAGTTTATTTTTGAAACTGAGGATATTAACGAAAGGTCATGACATCATTATGAATAATTCACTCTTAAGAGATCTGCCATTTCATTTGGCATGAAAAGCTCCATTGCACAGCCAAGCCTCTCTCAAGTGTGCTCAACATACGGGACAACAGCTGAAAGTCTTCATAAAAATAATTCTACTGAAGAGATGCCCTTTTGGTAGAGTGTTCTACTGTCACCATTGTGATAGCGAGGTTTCATCAGTTGGTTTTCAGAGATCAAATCACCAGAACTTGTTATGAAAAAGAATATTCTTCTAGACTCAGATGTCTCAGTGCAATCAACTTCTGAGTTTCTATTTCAATATCACACTTCAGTTACAGAGAAACTTTATATAGTGTGATATGAAGAGTTTCTGCCCACATTTTAGAGGGCTAGAAGGTCAGGGCTGCATGATTAAAAAGAATTATGAGAAAAAATAATGTGAATGTTACAGCCAAAGGTAGATAAAATGGAGGTGTGAAGCCACCCTTGAGCTGTCTTCCTTAAATTTCCGGTTACAGTGGAAAGTGATTTTTCATTCTCAAGGGTTCAGAGAACACAGAAGGGTCTCTGGCAGAGGCTGAAAAGGACTGAATGAAAGTAATTGAGAAAGAGAATGAACTGGAGTACTGCAGAAAAACATCTCAGCTCCAGAAAATTTCTACAGACAAGATCTTCAGGCTCCCTGCCTGTGTCTCAATACAAGTATACAACACAGTGCTTCCTTTATTCCCTTTGTGATACAACAGCTGACTGTCAGCAGACAGCTTTCCTTTTTGGCAGCATATGTTTTGCTTCGGTTGATTTTCCTGACTTGTAGCCTACAAACACAGCGGATGCTTATGTTCACAGTGGGATTATAAGTTTCCTACTTCCAATCCATTAAGCATGGTCTGTGACAGTGTGTGCACCATATCTTATTATAAAAATACGTGTAATTCATCAAACAATTCAAAAAAGTAGGACTCTTCAAAGTTTGTACAACTGACTTATAAATGCTGTTTGCTTTGCAGAATATGCAAAGTGGGCAAGTTAGCTCAACAGTTGAAAGCACACCATAAATTACCTATGAATCAAAGCAGATGTGAAAGTACAAAAAAAAAAAATCTCTTTCCCAAAACCAAGATAGGGATTATACTTGAAAGCAATAGACCATCCAACAGTATGTTGTGGGTTATGGTTTTGGATCTAAAGTATTGGAATGAATGTTTTTTGGGATAAAGTGGATTCAGCAGTTTTTCATTATGATTAATCTCCTGAAAGCATATCTAAAGGAAAAATAACAGTTGGTAGCTAATTAGGTATCTGCTTAAAATAAATAAATAAATAAATCATAGTATTTATAGTATTCATTCTATGATTCTATTAATTCATGTGAAATGTGCCAGATAGCAAAAGCACCAGGCTAGGGTAGTTGTTTAGCTTTCCTCCAGTATCACCTTTGCCAAATAATAACAACAACAACAACAACCAACCAAACAAACAAACAAACACTAGGTTCATTTTTGTCTAGGGAATGTTCTTCTTCCCAGAATAGTGTGGTCTTAATTGTTATGTGTTTTTTTTTTCATTAGAGCAGCGACAATGCAAGGTAACACAAATATGCACTACTGCTTTTATCTGCTGCACTTGTAGAATTAAACTAGCGGTGACATACTCTAGTATCTGATATTTCCTGAACCACCTAGCTCCACGTGACTTACTGTTCCATTTAAATAAACTAGCTCTTCTCCCTCCCTTAATTCATAGGTTTGTGGTCCCCAAAGGTTTCAGAAAAAAACCTCTGAAATCTCAAAACTTCTCACAGATCAATGTGCACTTCAACAAGTTTTTAAATTCAGATGCTGCCAAGTCAATATTATTTCATAATATTGACTGTGGAGGCTCACTTATCACAGCCACCACTGCTGGTGATCCTATATTCACACACCCAGGCCTCTGCAACCAACCAATCACATGTATGTGTTATAAAAGACAAGCCCCTTGTTTTTATTCCTCTTTCATACACAACAGCTTTGTAAATCTGACTTTTTCTACTATGTAACAATAGCATGGTTGCTGCCTACCCCAAGGAGCTTAATATCAAAGAGTCGTACCTGATTTCTAAGGGTCACATCTGTGATTTGGGTGTCAGAGACACACACATAAGTCACGTGTTTTGTTTAAGTTGTGCTACAGCAATGTAAGAATCAACACCTCACTGCACAAAAAAAAAGTCTGCATTTATGCATATAAATCATATGTATATACTTAAATTGGAAAATGTATCTAAAAATGAGTTTTATAATTTACTTGAGCCTGAAGAGAGTAGAATAATCTTTGGATTAATTAGTATGACCAAAAAGCCATTAGTACCACCTCCAATAAACTATGAGCATTCATATATCTGCATGCCAGTTATTTGATGACTTTATTTCAAGTAACTGCAATGAAAAAAAAAAAAAAAAAAGTTAGAGAAAGTACTTATGAGATCAAAACTTGAAATAGAAGCTTTATTCCCAGGAGGTAACATTAATCAAAGCGTAATAATTATCAGTTTGATTCTGTAACTACTTAATTGTTCCCATGTCTATGTTCTGTAGGGTCTACACAGTATCTTATAGAACTGAAATCCTCATGGAAAGCAGGATTACCCAGGGACTGGTTTTGACCTTCTTATTGCTAATCTCAGTGGCAATGTTTGTGAACTAAGGTGGAAGTGGGAATGAGCCATTTATGTCTGCTTGTTTTAGGTAAGACAGCATTTGAAAGAGATTTGGACATATTTTCACATTAAGGTTGTTTGCACGTACCATGGAAACTACTCTAAAGATCATCTCTAGTAGGCAATCTCATCTTTATAGAAAGTGCTCAAAGGAGTGTTTCTGCAATTCACATTGTAATTTTCTTTGATCTTTACTTTCTTTTTCCCTAGAGTGGATTGCCAAAGAGCACTGAAAGAGCTTCGGACATAATTTCGCATTAAGGTTGTTTGCACGTACCATGGAAACTACTCTAAAGATCATCTCTAGTAGACAATCTCATCTTTATAGAAAGTGCTCCAAGGTATCTTTTTGCATTTCATATTGTAATTTTCTTTGATCTTTATTTTCTTTTTCCCTAGAGTGGATTGCCAAGACAGATATACCTGTTAAAATATGCTAAGAAAAATACAACTTGAATGAGGACACTTACTTCTCTGAATGCAACCGTGGTAGGACAATGCATTGAAAACTGCTGATGACCCTATTTTCCCAATTCTTACAAAAGTATTAAAGACCTTGTCAATGACAGATTATTGAGCCCGACCTTATAATCTGTCAGTTGAAAATGAGAAAGTCCCTTGAAAATTTTGTTACATTATTTTTCAAGTAATGGGAGGTACAATTTTGCCACAAGTAGCATAAATATGATTGTATCACTTTGTGTCCTGGGGTTACATATAAGATGAAGTTTGCTTTTAAAACCCTGGCACCAATTATCTTTAGCCATTATTCTTAACATAAATTATAAGAAAAAAAAATAGTGGCTGCAAAACCCCTTTGCACAATCCATGGATTGTCACTAATGAGGTTTGGACAGGACTGTTCAATCTATTAGTTTGACTTTATCCTACTGTCAGGCACCTTTTACTCATTTACTTCTATGTTTATCTCAGTTAATTGCCTAACCACTATATTCCAAGAAATTTCTCATTCTTAATTTGAAGACATCACGGCTGGAAAATCTTGCAATCTGCCCCAGTGGTCAGCCAGCCTTGCAATGAAAATTCATTACCAATACAGATTTCATTGGCATCAGTCTCCAGCCACTGGTCTGCCTATAGGGAACTAAGATTAATTACATGATGGAGGCAGAAATATTGCCATCATGCTCCCCCTCTCTGACATGAAAAACTGGGGCTTGAACCTAATATTCATGTTGTGTAGGAAAATGCCTTAAGCAGAAGGCAGTGTTTAGAGAAGGTGACATAATACTCCCTCTCTAGCCTGATGTTATGGGTATATTCACCAAAAGAAAGGAAAAAAAAATGCTTTAATTAGTATAGTGCAATGTAGACCACATCTACTTTCCAAGTCAATGGCCTTACCTGAACGATCAGCTCAGAGACACATAAGGATTGAAGTGAAGACGTGCCAAGAAGAGACTGTCATTGCTGTCTCCCCTGGGCAGCACACAGAAAAGTGCTTAAGGGCCACCTAAGAGCAGTGACAATCTGTTCAGGGGCAGGAGTAGGTCCTTCTAGGAGTGAGACTCTGCTGTGAGAAGCAGTGGACCCTCTTTCTCTTATTTTTAACAAAAAGGAAGCTTAGAGATGTTTTCAGAGTACCTGTGCTCTGCTGTGGAGAGCAGCAGCAATTCAGGAAGTTCACTGCCAATCCTCCCCAGGGTAGCAGTGAGGGGTCACTTTGGCAGACATGATGGACAACCATACAAGTTTAGGACTTCTCCAAAGGGGATGACAAAATGGCATGGGACAGACTATGGAGAGAGAAAAATATATGGCTGGTCACTAAAGTCCCAGGGGATAAGTGGGGTTAGGACCACTGCCACAGCATCTTGAGAGCAGCAGTGAGATCTGCATGCAAGCTCTAGTTGTTGGTGGTCCCTGCATAAAAGCTCTGTCTTGCATTTCTGTCCTGTTCAGCTTCTGTATAACAACTCATTTTTAAAGTGACCTTTGAGGTGGAAGCACAGAGTGCCAGAAATCATCTCTCCAAAACAGCACAAAATGAGAGCAGGCCATGCTCAGATCCCTGAGATCGATTGGGCCTTGCTTTAAGTCCACTGATTTCAATTAGTACCCTGGAACTAATTTCTCCTCTGATCTCCAATGCACCTGAGCTGCCTTGCTGGTTTATTGGCCCCCTCTCCCTTGACCGCAATTTTTCTGGCTGTGGGCCAGAGGGAACATTAAGCACCTGAATTTCCAAATTTAATTATAGTGTTTAAATAATGATACAGCGCATTGATTCCATTTACTCACAATGGCACAAACCAGCTTTAAGTATTTAACACCTAGGGCACTTCCTGTCTCACCGCTCTCCATTTAATCACCTTCTTGTCAATTAGAAAAATCCCAAAGAGGCTGGTCTGCTTTATACCATTAGAGAAACTGAGTACCCCAGGCATTACAGAAGCTTTTATTTAATGTTTTACGTCCTGGAGAGAAATACTTGATTGAAATGAAGTAAATGGCGTATTTGAATCTTTATATTGCACATGCATGAGTCACTCTGAGACTGCTTAGGAACTGGTACAGTTTGATCTGAGTTACCCAGTATATTTAGAACCTTTTTTTTTTTTTTTTGGTAGTCGTCTGGCTACACAAAAGGATTCTGAGGCAGGGGTATGCAGGTCTTTGCAGAGAAATTAATGTCTAGAGGGCTCAGATTATGTTCTGTGCATAGAGGTATCACGTTTACCATGCTGGGGGAGAGCTGGAGTGTCAGCTCCTGAGTGCATGGTGTGGTGGTTTTATCCTGCTGGGCAGCTGATCTCCACCACAACTGTTCTCTCACTCCCCCTCCTCAAAGGGAAAGGAGAAGACAAATATGATGGAAAGGGCTCAAGGGTTGAGATAAGGACAGGGAGATCAATCAACAATTGTTGTCACAGGCAAAACAGATTCACCATAGGGAGATTAATGTAATTTATTGCATATTACTAACAGATTAGAGCAGTAAAAAACTAAAAGCAAAGTAAAAATACCATCCCCGAATCCACCCTGTTCCACGTCTTCCCCAAAAGGGGTGCAGGGGAATGGGGAATGGGGGCTGCGGTCAGTCCCTGACATTTCATCTCCACCGCTCCCTCACGGTCCCTCTCTGCCCTTGCTCCCCGTGGGGTCCCTCCCACGGGATGCCATCCTTCCCAAACTGAGCCTGCGGGGGCTGCCCACAGGCAGCAGCTCTTCAGGAACTGCTCCCACATGGCTCCGTCCCACAGGGTCCATCCCCCAGCAACAAACTGCTCCAGCACAGGTCCCCCATGGGTGGGCGGCAGCTCCCTCCAGCCCTCCTGCTCCTGCGTGGGCTCCTCTCCATGGGCTGCAGCTCCGGCCCAGGGCCTGCTCCACCGAGTGCTCCTCCACACCTTGGGGGCTGCAGGGATGGTTCTCTCACTGGCTGGAACTGATTCTTATCTCACATGGTGCACCTTCTGGACTCTTGTCACAGAAGCCACCCCTGTAGTCCCTCCACTGACAAAGCCTTGCCAGGTAAACCCAATACAAATGGCACCCTCAAACCTGAGAACACCTCCTGAAGAAGTGTCTCCACCACCACCTGTGTGTGGCTGGTGAGGTGCTCTCAAGCCCAGGTCCTGCGAGGACTCAGCAGTGCTCCAGGAGCTGAATCCCGGGTAGCTGATCCAGGAGCCAAGCTAGCCTGGGATAAGTTGAAAGCTGCCCACTCTGCTTTCTGAGCCTTTCTGAGTGGCTGAGGACTCTCTGCACACGGGATAGCTCAGTCTGACTCCTCTACTCCAAAGTCCGTGGCAAAGATGTCACTAATACAGGCCCATCAAGAATGTACTTATATTTTCTCCACGTGACAGTGCTGCCAGTGGAGGCTGGGAGGAAAGGGAATTATCAGGATTAGAAGAATTCAGATCCAGATGTATTTAAATGTATTGCTTTCCCTTCTTGGGAGTGAAATTGCAGCGTTTCTAGGCAATGTCCCATACTGACTTGACCAAACAATCCTCTTCATGTACTCTGCCACATTCGTTCAGCTGCTGTCCTAGGGGAGGCTAATTCTGCAGCTTCTTTGAAATGATTAAGAGAAGCTTTACATGAATAACAGTGTCCTCCCAACAGCTCTTAACACTGACTCACAATGCTGCTGTGAAAGCAGCCCCAGCACCTTACCCAGCCATAAACACTGGAGATGCAAATTCCCACTGCCGACTACAGCCGAGAGACATCCCATACCCTGGTGCCCTGGCTGGTCCCAAAAGCCCTGCCAAAAGATAGGTCTCTTCTAATTCTTTGTGGCAGCTAAAAATGTCATAGCCGGGCTTACACTGCCCCGACTGCCCTGATTAGGGCACCTGCAGACCATTGTCCTCCCTGCTTACAATTCTACCCACCACTCTGTTTGCTGACACAGAGCTTCGCAATCAATCTCATTTGCTTACCTGCTTCCCAGGGAAAGTTTCAGAGAGATTTACTCACTGAAAGCATCTCCCCTTTCTGTCTTGACTTCCTCCAAAAGAAATTAGCATATTTCTGAGCTCTCTCTATGAATAACAGTGTCTCCCATCACTCAGGGGATATGTCATTAAGCTATAGACTGCTTAAGATGTTGTTTGGCTTTCCATGCACTTGCCTTTGTGATTTCATTTAATCCTTTTGAATATCCCCAACGGCCTTAATAGTTCCTAATGTTTTGTTTTGTTTTTCCACCTTGCAAGCACCCTGCACGTTCTTTGAATTTCTGGTAGGAGCTGATGTGGCTACAAAGTTGTTGGGATGGAGTCACATCCCTTTTTGGAAGTTTTGCTCCCCACACGAAGGAAAGAAAATTTCTGTCAAAATCAACTGCTCATTTCTCTGCTGTAAATACCTTAGCAGACCCTCTCTAAAATATATACAGTTAGATCAATCTGGTATACATATTAATCTGTCCCTATCCCTTTTCCTAACCCTAAAACACCTTTTATTGGAATTAGAGTTTTATCTCTAAGAACAGGGAAATCTTCCCAGAGCTGGCTTCTTGAACCATCACATCTTCCTCACAGCTCTGGAAAAAGCCATGGAGTTGAAGTGCTGAAAGCATGTCTAAATTCTATACATCATATTACATTTTATGTATGCAAAATGCCTTCTTAATGTGATATTTTATTCCTCTTAATCTGAAATCCCTTTCTATTTATTAAAGGGTTGTGGGCTTTCTCTCCAGAAAGATTTAGAGGCAGTAAACTGGCTTATGAGGTAATTTTCTCTCTGTTACTACTTGTATTTGCAAAGAGATTCTTAATTCTCAAAAATAAATGTTAGAAGAAAGGTGATGGGAAAACTATAATCTCTGTTTATTTTTGCAACCTTATTCACCTTCTTATGCACTTCTTTCCCAAAAATCACATTTTTTTTTCTTTTTTTTTTTTTAAACTATAACTTCATATTGATGCTGTCATTCTCCTTATGCAATTTCTTTGAGAACAGAGGAGGTGTAAAATGTTCCCATTTCACTTGAGGGCATTTTATACTCACTTACCACTCAGACGTGAACTGCCACACCAGGGGTAATACCTGGATCTGGAGAATCACTGGTGAATGCCCACTTCTCCTACTGCTTCATGGGGCAGCTCTCCAGCATGGATTGATGGAGAGCTGTCTTGAAGAGCCTGAGGTATGTACAGGCCTTTCATCTCAAGAGAGCATTGAATCTTAAGATTAATGAAGGTGGAGGAAAAAAACGTTTCCCAAAAGACTAAGGCATGCTCACATCATTTGTAAATGCAATTACTGTAATGGTATGCTCCACTTGGGATATTGCAATTTGCATGAGCAAGTGGTCTATAATTACTTTAAAGACAGATTGTTTACTGAGTGTAATATGAAGCTCAAACTTTACAGATGAAGACTACAGACCATGGCTAAAAGTTGTGATTGTCCTTTTTCTCTGAGTGCATTTGACATCCCTGCCTTACATGAAGCATTTTCTGTTTAGGCAAAGGAAGAAAATCACAGGCCTGTAATTCCATGGAACAACTTGCAGCATGTGAATTAAAGCTGCATACAGCAATTTTTCACAAGGATTTTGCTGAAAAACTTCTCCGGAATATAAAATAATAGAAAACATCAGGTATGCCTATTAGCTTTGACAAACAGAAGGCACAGATACAGCAAACAAGAACTGGAATATGTGCGTATGTGCAAGGCCTCCGGAGGAAAAGGCATGGAGGACCACCAGCAATCAAATGAGGTTCAGAAAAGATCTGATAGAAATTTGTGCTCTTGGGAGGAGGGGAAGACAGATATTGAGGGTACTTGTATTTTACTCAGGGAAAATTATATTTTACTCCCTCCCCCCTTCCTCATTCCTCCCAAGCCTGTGTGCATTCACACCCTTTGACCTGTGGGATTATATGTTGAATAAGAATTGGTATAGAAGTTCAGTTCCCCAGTTCTTTTCTCTTGCAGTGTCCTTCTTGAATATAAGGAGCGTTTTCTCTGGAGCAGAAGCTTGCACATGCAGTCCTTGTATGGGTTTTCCTCTGCTGGAGAAATTTGCTCCTTTGCTGGTTACACAGAAATCTAGCAACTGAGACAAGAGTGGGATTTTATCCTCTTTCATTTTTATGGTTTCTTTTATATTATTGTTTTGTTGTTGTTTGTTTTTTGTTGTTGTTGTTGTTTTGTTTTTTTTTTTACATTACAGAAAAGCACTAACTGCTTTGTTTACAAATGCATGATTTTTTTATTATTATTATTTTTATTTTAAATTCATTTTGTGGAGGTTCACAAATTTTGTATGAGGATATTTTTATGGCCAGATAGAACCCCTGGATTTTATAGTGTAAATGATGGCATGAATAGCTAGAGAAGCAGGCACCACAACATGGAAAGACTGAATAAAAAGGCTATGGAGGCTGCATTCATAAAACAAAATGAGACAATAAACCAAAAGGAGGCATTCTCAGAAGTTAGCTATTTGATTTCTGTTGGCATCAGCTCCCACGAAACAGCCAAAAAGTATAGACAGATGCAATCTTTTGCTGTATAAGGTTTATTAGATCATAAATATAAGTACTAGCACCCCCTTTGGAACTGCTGGCTTTATTTTAGGGACCTGAAAAAGAAAAAAGAAAAAAAAAAAAAAAAAAAGTCCTTCCTGAGAAATATTTTAAAAATAAGCAATTTGCTAACATAGAAAAACTAGTAATAACCACTTTGTTTCTCAGTTTTTAAGGGCACCTGTGTGACTCTAGTGAATTTTCCTTTAATTCGGTAATAAAAATCCATTTTCTGAGAGGGGGAGAGACCTGAGACTGGAGATGAAACGGGTTCTACTGTATGACTTTGACGTGGACCACTGCAGTTTGTCCAAGCACAAAGTTCAAAGCTAGATGCCAGGTTTTAATTCATCATTTGCTTGTGACATAGACCACATTGTATCTTTGGATGAAGATCTAATGCTCTTCAAGTTCTGAAATGTTCAGAGCAGCAGTTAAAAGATATTCCATTTCTGCTGCTTGAAGGTGTACCACACAATTAAAAGATAAAAAAATAAAAATAAAAATAAAATTAATAATGATTAAAAAAAAAAAAAAACTTTTAAAATGCTTATCTCAATGACTGACAAATTAACAAGAATTAAAGACAGATGCATGCTGTGATTCCTTATTTTTTTTCTAAGGTACTTTTCTCTTCTCTTCTCTTCAGGCCACAGAAAAAGAAAATATCTAAAGATATTATTGTATATATAATGACATAAAAGTATCTTCTCTGTGTTCTGTATTAACCCAAATTGTTTAGAACAACTACTTTACACTGCTGTGTTCTAGTTTTCATGTGGAGATCCCCTGCATGAAGTACAGATTGTCACACTGTGGAAGGTTGAATGTTGGCATTTTTGTCTGAAAAAAAAAAAAAAAAAAAAAAAAAAAACCATCCAAGTCATGGATGCATCTGAATTCTCTGACTATATGGAGATAAGGGATTTGACTGTACAGGGTTTGGAAGAACAACCTGGCAAATGGCATTTTTATTTGTCTAAGCCCCTGGGTTAGGCTGACAAAGCCATCATTTGGTCCGGGGGAAAAGCTGCTGTTTGGCCTTAAAAGCAAAAAAATGTGCTTTGTCGGTCACTAAGCTTCATAACTGAGAGTTCAGACATCACCTACGATCAAAACATCTTCTCTGTTCATTCTGATTACAAGACAAGTCTTCTTCTGATTACAGTTCCTATCATATAGTGACAGGAAAAGTTGTTATAATAAAAAGTGTACTGTTATCTAGGAAGTTTTCATGCACCTCTTCTACAACCACAAACCACTCAGATCTTCAAATCAGAAGATCAAACCTCAGAAGACAGTAGGGCTATCTTTCTCTTGGACTGCAATTATTAATTACCTCTGCATGCGTAACACTGAAGAGATAATTATCACTGTAAAAATTAGGCCTTTTATATTTAATCTAGTCAATGGATATGATATACAGGTAAATTAGCAAGCACATACAGTATTGTAATAGGAGGAGGAATGCAATGGGAGGTCTCTGCACTATTTAAATCATTTCCTTATCTTGCAGCCCCTCTGACATAATTAAGATTTGTTGGACAATTTATAGCTAATATTCAGTCTGGATGAACATAACTTATTAATTAAGTCTTCCCATCAGATAAGGTGTCTTCTGTGGTTTGTACGACATCAGGATCACAGCATTGTTCCCCAGTGTAGGCTGCTATATGTAGGCATCCCACTTCTGCTTTTATTCAAAACAATTACTTTACATACCAGAGAGTAAAGAAAGAATTGTGTTTTCCCCTTTAGCTGTAGCCAACAATATCAAGAGAGATCAAAAGAAAGCTTTTCCCCAGATGTCACACTCCATTTCCACTTTTTTTCCCCTTGTTTGCTTTGATTGATGCTGCAAGCTAAGGAAAAGAGCCTTGTTTTCGCTGAGCTGATTTTATTTCTCAAATTTGAACTAGTAGAGATGTGCAGACTAGGTGTCACAGAAAGCCAACGGGGCTGAAATCAAATGAAGGATATCAGCATCGAGTAAACCTCAGAGCCCTGTGGGAATGAGAAAAACACTGATATCACCAAGGTCAGCCACCCACACTGCAGTAGCCTGATAAATACCCAAAGAGATGAGCTATGTCCAATAACCCTACAGTATGCTGCAGGTATAAACACCATATCGTGTGCTTCATCCTGGTCAGGCTTTGGAGTGCAGCAGTGCTCAGGTCCACTGCTAACACTGCAGCACCTGGCCTGAAAACATGGTGAGAGAAGGATTCATTGGAGCAGATCCCAAAAGAGAAGGGCACTAAGGAGCCACCAAGCACACACTTTCCGAAGGTTCCCAAGTTCATGTATTCTAAGGCACCATTAAATCCAGTTTTGCAGGGCCTTATGTGAAACTATAACCATCTTCATTGTGGAACTTCTTCCTCTTGCCTTCCCCGACTTCCTCACTTGAGTTTTCAAGGTGGCATATCCATCCTTCCTTGATGCTCAGCTCTAAGCACAGAGTTGATGGCAAACACTGGCAGCTGTTTTTTATGGGAAATAAAAATAAAACATGAAGTGTCCTATTTCATGCTTTTAAATTTTGGCTGGATGAAGCAGCAACCTACTGTTAATTAATGCACATCTCCAGGGACTGCTGCTAATCTGGATTCATGCCTCTTCCCAGATGAGAAGATGCTGCCCTTTGCTCCTCATGGTACCAGCATTACTCCAACATATCTTCCTCAGGGAAACTCCTCCTGAGGGTCTATCTCAGGACACTGAAGCTCACGGCAAGGACAGGCAGAGCTCAGTGTTCGTGTTCCCTGTGGAGCCCATTCCATGAGGCTGTTGGTGAGGTGGCAGTGCAGGACAGTAATACCTCTTAAAACAGTAATTTTCCCATACTGACAGCACCTGGAATGGGTGCAAGAGCAACCACCATATAATGTAAAATACAATCTTAATATCAGTTAATTAGGAAAAAAACACATTAGCATACAAGAATCCAATTTACCTTATGTGCTACCTGGTGATTGAAGGGCAAGAAAAGGGTAAATGTGCATTAGATCATAAAAATGATGATAGTTTGCCCTAATAAAATGCATTACTGTCATCAGAACCACTTGATATATTTACAACCAAATCTCCATTGTCCCTTTGCATCTGCTGTGATTTAATTACGATGGTAGCAGCAGTCTGTTAATATTGTTTTGAGCTGGCTTAATTTGCCTTCCGTAATTTAGGCAAATTACAGGAGGTGAGAAGGGTTGAATGAGTAACCTTATTAGCAAAGAGACCTTCTTTCAGGATGCAGACTGAATGAAGGGTAAAGAAAAAAGAAAAAAAAAATAAATAAATAAAGACAGCAACAGCCAAAGCTAAATAGTTCTAGAGGAAACTTGTCCTTTCAGATCCCTACTCTTATATTTTAAAAGTTAATTTAATTTAAACCAGGTTAGGATACATATTTTGATTAGGTTTTGTTTGTTTGTTTTAATTTGTGGGAGGATTTCAGGTCTGTATTTTGTTGTCACTGTAATAAATGAACCTTCATCAGTGGCCATTATTTGTCTTTATGGTATTGTAGACCATCATTCCAAAAAAGAAAAGACTCCTGTTTCTCAGTTTCTGAAAATTATTATATCCAAGTTATAGTTTTTTCCCCTTGGAAGGGAGATGGGAGAGAGAGAGAGTTTCTCTGGAAGTTGTTTCTTGTGTCTCTGTCACTGGTATAAAAGCAAAGTGATCCCCTTAAAATGTGTGAAATAACCATGGCATAAAATTAATATAGGAGGAGATTTGGACTCGTGCTTTTTTAATAGAACCTGGAGTATCAAAACTGTCTCTGGTACATCAAGAGCTGCATTCATGTAATTCAGGGAAGGATGGGGTCTAATGCACTCTGATTATTCCTTTATCAATTTTCAGTGGCAGCACTGGTCTATACTATTGAATAAGTTATTATGCTCTGATTGATTTTTCTTTCTTTAGGCATGCATTTTATATTTGAGGCAATTCCTGTAAAAGAAAGGAAAATGTCACAAAACGTGAACCCCAACTTCTCAAAAAGAAAAATTATTTGTGTGATTCCCATGGAAGAAAAATTTGCAGTAATTTGTTCTACACTTGACACTTAAATAATGACCAGGGCATATTTTTCAGTATAGCAGGTTTAATTTTACTTCTTACTGTCTATCTCTATTCACCTTATAGCAGGGATTGATGATGGCTGCTCCCAATCAAAACACACTGAAGGTTGTAACAATATCTCCATGATTTTTATATCAGAACAAGCAACTTGCTTGGCTTCTAAGACTGTTGGTTTCTACATGTATTTCCTTACATTTCAGCACAAGGTGGTCAAATGTGCTTTAAAATGATTAGACCCTTCTCTCAGGCATATAGATTTATTTTGGGCAGGCAATTGAATATGAACATTTTAACCAAAAACTAAGGGCAAACATTTTAAAACTGCATCTTTGAGCCTGTGTTTTGGCAGCCCTTCATTGTTACCCCTGAATTCTTTAGACTGTTGCAAACTTTCTCTCCACCTGTGTCTCATCTCTGATTTTAGTAATGTAGATTGAACTCTAGCACTCCTATGGTTAATTGCCTTGTTGGCCTACCAAAATGAAGGCTTGGAGGAGGCTTGACAGCTCACCCCAAAGGAGGCAATCACCAGGGTATGAAATGAGATAGATAGCATTATTGTCATGAGAACAAATGAATCACAGGAAAACAAGAAAATGGTCAAGACAGCCCTGTGCTTAGTGGTGATGACAGCTGCTATCTTTGTTGCTGTCACTGTGGAGGAATTTGAAGCACTGAGATTGTTATACTGTGGGGGAGCCTTGTTATAAGAGCATGGCAATAAATAGAAGAACAGCACGAAAAGTAATGGAAATATCTGTGAACATCTAGAAGACAATGAAATGGCAGATGACTATGGACTTGGATTTGCCATGTCACTTCAGAGTAATCTAACACTTTCTGTGAACGACCAAGAGGTCTAGGCTGAAGAAGAAGCAGTAGGCACCACGTATCCTGACTTTACATGGTTCTTTTTGATGGTGCCCTGCACAACATCCTCAAAAAGTAGCTAGGTAAGCATACTCCTCAATAAGTCCTCCCAGTGTTGGCCTTGGAAAACACTACCCAACCAGCATGAAACAGTAGCTCACTGCTTAATTGGGAGTAAGTATCATGTTCCCACCACCCCATCCCTTCCCCTGGAATCACATCATTTTTCCCTCATGTCCCTATGTTACAGAGAATACTATTCCCAAAGACTTCAGAAGTAGATTGCACATCACTATTCCCTCATCTACATTGTCTTAGAACAGGTTTCTGATTCTTCTCAAAGGATATGTTTCTTTATCAGCTCCAGAGGTCTCCAGGACTCTCATGTTGTTGTTGCCTTTTCGTCTTTTTTTTTTTTTTTTTTTTTTTTTCTCCTATGCCTGTTTCCTAACAGATATTATATGGTGTTTGAGAACAAAGTGTTTTGGGAGTCACACTATGGAGCTGTATTCTCAGATCTTTACTTTATGAACAGGGAAAAATATTATTGTCTGTGTCCTGGTTTTCTAGTGTCTAAGCAAGAGCTACTAATATTTCCTTTGGCAAGGGTGAGGTTTTGTTTCTGGTTAGTAGAAGAGGCATTTGTCCATTTAAAGCCAAGAAATGGTAGACGTTACTCACCCTTTCCCTTTTTTGTACATAATGTACAGCCCAAAGAGAACAGTTTTGCTTCAAGATTTCCTCATTGAAAAGCCACCAAACCAGATATGCTCTAGAAACTAAACTTTGGCCACTTAAGGAAACTTTTCATTCACTCCCAACAATAATTCCTTGGCAAATCCTTTTACCAACTGGCTTTTGAACTTTTCTTAAACCTGCTTAGTTTAATTTTGCTTCAAACCTTTGCTTAGCTAAGGAAAAAATATCTTGTTTGCACTATCTGTAAGAAGTTGACTTAAAAACATTTGAAGTCTGTAGAAGCTTTTATGCTAAGTTTGGTCAGTCTTTGATTAGGTTTCCTTTTGGTCTACATCCTTCTTCTTCAAGAAGGAGTCATTCTCCTTTAATGACCTTCAATCCCGGGCTCAATATTTAACTTATGTAGCCTTTTGAGTCTGTTATCAGTACTCCTCACACTGCATGAAACATCTTCTCCTTTGACCTGACTTTCAGACACTCATAAGATTCAACAGATTCTGCATAATTTCTCTTCACCCGAGTGTAGTCAAAAAGACCAACCTCATTCATTCCCAGACATAAATAAGCAAACAGAAACTTAAGGCAGTCACAGTTGAGAGCATTTATCAATGTGGCAACAAATATTCAAGGAAATTTCAAGTCTATCATAAGCTCAGTGATACTAAGGGAGTTAATAAAACATATTTTTATGTGACTATCAGGGAGTGTAGTGAAAGGACAAGGAGTAATGGCTTTAAACTAAAAGTGGGTAGATGTAGATTAGATATCAGGAAGAAATTCTTTATTCAGAGGATGGTGATGCAATGGCACAGGTTGCCCAGAGAAGCTATGGATGCCCCATCCCTGGAGGTGCTCAAGGCCAGGCTGGATGGGGCTTTGGGCAACCTGGGCTGGTGGGAGATGTCCCTGCCCATGGCAGGGGGCTTGGAGTTAGATGATCTTTAAAGTCCCTTCTAACCCAAACCATTCTGTGATCCTTTATACAGGTTTTAATATGTGGATAAGGACAAACCTTAATGCTGCCTTTCATGCAGTCCACATAAAAATCTTTTTATTCATTCTATTAGACTAGAATAGATTAGATATGATTATATAGGTGAAGCTACTTTTCTAATATCATGCTCATATCAAACAGTACTCATATCAAACGCTGTATTGTGGAAATAAGAGTTTAAGTTCCCTTTAGTTTTCTTTTTAAAGTCCTTATTCTGCTTCAGAGTGGTATTTCACCATAAGACTTCAGAGTCCATTTATTTTGTGGGGTTGCATATTCTCGTAACAGACACACATTATTTACTTGACACCAGAGAGGCAAATACAGATATGCTGCATTTAATTAGGAATGAGCCTTTTTTAATGATTCAGTGCCTACCCTGAATAAATAATCTTGCATATATCATTTGCCTGAAGACGGATGAGCTACTGCACCAATATTAAAGATAGTTAAGAATTGCCCTACAAAGTATAAATCATCCAGTTGCTGTGGGGGATGTCACCTTGTATGACAAAAGTGGGAGCAAAGGAAATTACAAAGGAGATTAATGTCATGTTCTGATGCTCTTGCATAGAAGTTATATATAGTTTGCATCTTTACCACTTGAACTTTCTATACCTAATGTAAATTGCTTTATGAAACATCCAGATACACGTAATGAACGATTAGATACAGTAAACATTTAAATTAATCTGTCTACTGAGTGTGTCCAGAATCAATACAAGGATGTAGATTTTTAGCATCTGGAGCAAACTTTCTCACCAGTAAGAGGTTTATTTTTCATTTAATGGAACTCTTCTGAAAAGCAAGTGTCTGCCATCTCATCTGATCACAGCAAATGACCTTCCTCTTTAAAGATAACTTAAGCTTATCGGATTTAAACTCAAAATCCTCTCCTAACAAAGATCACCGATAAACACTGGAGTTGCCTGGAAGGAGACACTCTAGTGTGGCAGCCAGTGACACTACACAATATGCTTTATGAAGACACGACTGTTTTCTGCCTCTGCTTTGAGTTGACCAAAACCCCTTGACCATTTTAGAGTGGCTCCAAACAGAAGCAGGTCAGGCCCAACATTGTGTTAATGTAGACACACATCTATTACAGGTCATCTGGGCTGGGGCCCTGGGGCTTGGAGCACAGACAGTTCATTGCACCATCATGCAAGCACGGTCACTTTCTGGATGCATTATAAAACTACTGGGAATGTGTCTAAGTCCTAAAGCCAAGGAGGGCCAAGAAATCTGGCTGGTGTTTGGGGCTAAAGTGCTGTCTCAAAAGAAACCATTCTCTAAGCTTTGCCTTTGTAATTACAACTTGCCTCTTAAATATGCAGGAGCTGCACTCCAGCGTGACGTATCATACAATCTGCCAGATGCTACCCTTAGGAGAGAGACAAATCTCTAACACAAAGGGAAGAGTTCGTTTTCCAAAACAGTTTTACTTTTTAGTCCTTAGATACATTTAAATTAAGTTCAGTAAATGCCCATAAAGAATGAATTGAGTCAAAAGCTTGTAAGTCCTCTCTCTAATTCTTTCATGTTGAATTGGTCTGGTCTACTGAGTAAGTCCATTTGTAACAGGACGTGGTCTGACGTGGCAGAAACTGCCTAGAAGGCTGTTTTAAACTGGGAATTATTTTAGAACTAGGATACGGTGGCCTTATCTATCTCAGATCTGCTTGGATCTGTAGTTTAAAATAAATTGGATCATTAGAATGTGTAGTATGGTTAATGCTAATGAGCTGCTTGGTTTAATTACATAAGAAAACAGTTCTAATTATTGGAGAGCTTTTTGTTTTGTTTTAAGCCAGGAGTAGCGAGGCTACTAATGTTCTCTGTGCTAAATGTCTTCTCATAACAGATTTACTATTTATCAGGTCTGATGATACAACCTTCAAATGCTAAAGAGAAAGAAATAAAGCCACACTGAAAAGCAGTGCCTGGTGCTGATTTCCTGAATAAAGACATTTTCTTATCTGTCTTCCTTGTCAGATGGAAAGCAATACCTAAAACTTCTAAGTTCAGAAAAGTCATGGAGATATGGGCTAACACCCTGGTCTATTTTTAAGTGGAGAGAGTGTTAAATGTCATCTAAGAAGGTGAAGCCTACTTATCATAGTACACCTAAGCTGTTCATTGTCCACCTTTTTCATTGCATAGTGAAGTTCTTTTGAGTTATAACTATCTTATGAAAGTTAGAAAAGTAAGTAGAAATCATAAACATACTACAAAATTATAATAATGGACTACCTGATTGCTAGAAGACACCTTTGTCAGCCACCTGGTGTCCTTCTGATGAAATCCACCAATAGGTGCACCTGCTCTGCACCTGACAAACTCTGTAAACCTCATCAAAGCCAATGAAATACTGATGAGCCAAAGCAGTCACACCTGCTCCCTTAACAAATCAGGCCCATGTGAGAAAACATCAGGAAGCACCTAACACAATTATAGAATGGTTTGAGCTGGAAGAGACCTTATGGATCAGCCAGTTCCAACCCCCTGCCATGGGTGGGGACACCTCCCACCAGACCAGGTTGCCCAAAGCCCCTTCCAGCTTGGCCTTGAGCACCTCTAGGGATGGGGCATCCACTGCTTCTCTGGGAAACCTGTGTCATTGCCTCACCACCTTCTAAGTAAAGAATTTCTTCCTTATAGCTAGTCTCAATCTCCTCTCTTTTAGTTTAAATCTGTTACTCCTTGTCCTGTCATTGCATACCCTGGTAAAGAAAATGGATTAGGAAAGGGCAACTTGCCATGTACCCAGGTGCGATGCTGAGTCAAGATAAGCCTGTACGCAGATGGGGATGACTAATGAACATGAGCAGAGAGGTGAGGTCACCTGGAAGTGAGGAACTAGGGACTTTTATCTAACATTGGTGTTCACTTTCATACCAGGGGTCAAATTATTTAATCTGATGGTCTAATCTTCCTTTAAAAAGTGTACAAATTCATTAAAATTCCTTATCCAAAGTAATGGGGGAGTATGAGTGCCTATGGCAGCAGCTGTGGTTTGCAGGGTCAGGCTACCTGGTTCTCCTCCCAGGAGGCTGAGCTCTGATTTTCACTGCCTGCCCTGAGACACATGAGACAGCACACAGCACTGAACACACAGTGTTGATGTTATCGTGAGTCAGTCTGTATCACTGGGGTTCCCTAAGAAAATAAAATTTGCAAAATTTGTGTTGTTCAGCCTTAGCCACCACTCTGTCTTACTGGTCTCATCTCTAAATGTATCATTAAAGCTGTTATATGGTACTGACTTCAGAAATACGAAGTATAATTACTATGTACTATGCCAAAAGGAGTATTAATGGTTATATTTATTCTGTATGGGAGGTGTTGGACACATACACCTCATAAAGTTTTCACTCAGCAGGGCATTAAGTAAACACTAACTACCTCAAGAGCAGAGAGTATTAAATGTTAATCCTCGTTTGTGCTTATTAGACCATATGCTTGGCCTGTCGGGGAGCATGGAAGTAGCATGCTTCGGGGCTGAGTGCAATAGTCCAGCTGCTAATGCAGCTCCACAACAACTGACTCATATTTTTCATATGGACCAAGTTCTGAATGTCAGCAAGATCTCCAGTGCCTTACCAACAAATCAACAACTAACCCATCAGTGAGAGTCTCATTGTTTCTAGGATGTAGACTTCTATCCAGAGTGTTTATTATACCTATATAAAGTATATACAAAGTGTTCTAGCTTTTTAGTAGATCAAGATGCATAACAGACCAGCAGCAATATTTTATGTAGTGTTTTGTTTTTAATACTTCGGAAGCAAAAGTGAAGGTTAGGAACTGATTGCTGAAGGAATTAAGTGTTTTGAAAAATGTTTTCTATACATCACATTTGCTGCATGTAGGATGGATGGATGTATATTTTCACTGAAATAGAATATGCAGTGATACATTTATTTATTTCAGTCAAATGTGGATGTCTAGCGTGCCATTATACATGATTAGAAAGCTATATTTACTGCTTTGGAAGTATTCTTAATAACATCATTGCTTTCAACCTGCTTTTTAGTTCCAGAAGGGAAATTGGTATTGCAGCTAATTATTTTCAGCAATTCTGAATACACTAAAACTACACACAATGGAATTGCAGGTTTTCTATTCATAAAGGTACACACCCCACTGGTATAGAACAAGCATTTAAAAAAAAAAAAAAAAAGAAATCCCTCCTATTTTATCCTTATTTTATTACCTATATTAATGATAGGTATATCTGTGATGAACAGGGTCAGGAATATCTTACTTTTCTTAGTAACTGCTTTATTCACTTACTTTTAGAATACAATTCTTGCTAAAAGGAAAGAAAGGAACACCTATTCACCCCCATTCCCTTGTCCCCCCACCCTGGCCATTGAAATAAAATAGATTCCTATTTGTCATTTTCACTGCAGTGTAGTTAATTAAGGAAGAGATACTGAAAGGTAATTTCTGAGCTGACATTTGACCATGAGACTCTCAAAATTGTAAGCATAGTGTTTGCAGTATCCAGCAGAATATGTCTCACATGCTCCCTCTGGAAACAGAGCTGGTCTGCAATATTCAGTGGGCTACATCCAAAGATGGATGAGCCAGCTGAAGTCAGAATTAATAACCTTGTTCATTTTTTGGGTCTTGGAAGTTTCCAATTTAGATAATCTTTAGCTTATTTCAGGAATCCCAGAGATGAGGACCAAAACTACCCTCTTCTGGAACAGGATAGATCATTTTTCTTCCCCTCCACTGGTGTTGACACAACACATGGGAGCTGCATACATTGGTCCCTTATTGTCCACTCAGACAAACTGCTAACACTGCTTGGTAAAGCATAACCTGCACTCCTGTATCTGTTCTGCATGCAGCTCTGTGCTAAGCCAAGAGAAAGCTGCTAGGGAGTGCCAAGTCCCTCATGTGTTACCACGCAGAGGAAAAGCTGGAACAAAGAGGCACAGCCTGAATAATAATAATAATAATAATAACAACAACAACAACAAACTGGAAAACATGTTTTCTTTGATCTGGATATTACTTTGTTCTGTTAACAAAGTAAAGGTTGTTAGTGGATGGGTCAAAACACGGACCTCTTTGGCCTGTATCTAACTTTATAACTTACAAATTTGACTGTTTGTTTTTTTTTGTTGTTTTGTTTTGTTTTGTTTTGTTTTTTTTCAAATTGTTCTTTAATCAAAGATAATTCCTCCCCTAAAACAGGTTTCCCTGAATGGCAGCTTGTTCCCTTAGTCATTTATGTCATGTAGTTAATTGCATGCTGTTTTTTCTAAGAGACGGATGAGATAAATGCCACCATTGGGGATCTGACCCACTGCAAATGAACCGGCAACAGACAAATCAATGTCATTAAAGTCCTTTGAATTTCTAGTCTTAAAAATTCTTAACAGTAAGAGATAACTACATAAGCTTAGAAATAACATTTTTACTTGTAATTATAAAGATGCAAAAATGATGCATTTCACGTAAGCCACCTGTTCTTGTGGAGTGGTTCATTTCCTGTACTTTCCCAACAAAAATATTTCAAGTTCCCATCTCTTCTCAGCACTGGATGGTAAGTTTGATAGGAGATATACTGTTTTATTTTTGTTTTTGATTTTGCACAAGTAGATGCATTCATTTATAAGGCTTTAAAATAATTTGTTTAGCAGCTTGATGTAAGCTGAAAGCATATGCACATTACTTATTCCTAGTCAACAAATACAAGGTATATAATTTACACAACGAGGGCAACATCTGGCACAATCCTTGCTGCTGGGAATAGTGGAAACTGCACAAGGTATCCCCATTATCCTATCAGCCTAATTTTGCTAAGCTCATTTTAATGAAGCACAGAAATGTGACTGCCTATTCAGCTTCTCATTGAGAACATATTGTAATTAACTGCCTGAGCAGCTGTACAGTGCTAGGAGAAGGCTTTAAATGATGTGACTCTGTTGATATTACTCGGGTTAAAATGATTTTGGAGATTGGAAAAGAAGCTCTGATTGCCTTTTATGGCAGTGTCTAAAGCCTAAATGAGTTCTGACACCTGAAGGAAGAAGAAAAAACCTGCTTAACATCAGTAGTCTGTGAAATGTATTTTGGGAGCTGGATCACTGTGACCCAACTCTAGCAATTATTTCAGCCCCTCCAGTTATTATTACATATTTGATCCTGAAATGTTCTTTAATTGATACTGTGAATGTTAACATAAACTCTACGGCAAAGGAACACCCATTCACTGTGTAAGCCAATATCTTCATTATCACAAGGAACGAAGATGCCACCAATGAATTTTCTCCTTCAGTAAGCAGCAATGGTTCACTCACAGCCTGTAAAAATGTACCAGTAGAAACTAACTGTTCTAACGTTTTACTAGATGGGAGCAAGTGGACTTAGTCATGCAGACAGGTACAGTCTGTAAGGCAACAATAGGACGACCCTTGAAGAATACATATACGATATTAATGAGAATGTTTAAAAAGATTATCTTCTGTGGGATGACATAATACAAGATGATTGCAATTTTTGTTTCTAAAAAGTAGATGGAGAGATTAAGATAAATTATGGAATAGAGTCGATCATGGTGAATTATCATTAAATTCAGTCAAAAGTTTGCTTGAAGTCTGTTGCACCTCTATGTTCTGTCCAAGTCACTTATGACAATAAAATGAGATTTGAACAGAGGAAGCTTTTCAGGTTACTTTCCAACCAACTGACAATCCAAAACTACTAAACTTTCACTGCAAAACAGTGACAGCAGATCGTGAGAAAGCTTTATGTAGCCAGGCATAGGCTTCCCTAGGAGTGTCTGGGATGTGCTCCTTCATGTTACTAGAGGCATGTGCTTTGCGTGCCCATTAGGTCTGCAAAAGGCAGAGAGAGTGAGCTGGGGATGTCAAGTATGTGCTTCCAAGTGCATGATCAAGGGGAGGCTGGGGGAGCTTCAAGAAAGAGCATTGGAAATTTCATCCATCTTTAACACTGCAGATGCAAGTCTGCATCTTATTTGGGGGGCTAATCCAACCCAGATGGTGTCAACAGCACATGCAGCTCTTCGTGATCCTGGAGCAGGAGCAAGCAAGGCTTAGTAAGGCTTGAACATCTTTATGTTTGTTTCTATTTGTAAATTCAAGACATTCTTGAAACTCAGATTTACAGATAGCCTTCATAATCATGTGTATTTGTTTCCTTTGGTTTGCCTCTGTGAGTACTTGTTTGCAAAAGTCACTTAATGCATCTTGTTTAAGAACATACGGTCCCCTGTGCAGAAACCATTTCTCACAAGCTAGTTTTGTATTGTTCAATCCAGAAGCTTCTGGGCCTTATTAGCGTTATTATTTGTATTTCAGAGAGCACCACAGAGATTTGAGAACAGTTGTTCTTTGGACGGAAGAATGGGTTTCCCCATGAAAAGTTGCTTCAGGGACATTAAAACTGAAAATGGAAATGCCGCAGCACAAAGCACACAAAGTGGTGTTCTGACGTGATTATGGGCAAATATATATTACAGCCACATTAGTGCTAAGTACTAAATATCAGCATAAATGTTTGTCTATTCCAGCTGCAGATTCTAACAGAGATTTAGACACATAAGCGCCTAATAGTACCACAGCATTTGTTCTAAGAATATGGATTCTCATATTTGTGCTGTTATGAGCAGTATTAATTCTTCATTTAAAGTACATTTGTCTTCATCATTCAGAGTATCCCTTTTCATTAGCACTGGAAATTCAGTCAGAAACATGCTGTATTCATTCCACTGATTATGATCTAAACTACCCTCTTGGGTGAGAAATGCAGAATACATTTATTCTGCTTTAATTAGACCTCTAGCAAATCCTTGGCAAATGGCAATTTCAAGCAGAAGATGAGAAAGCTATTTCCTCTAGCTTCTCTCTACCATGATAACAGGATGACAGAAGGAGCTAGGAGTTAATAGGGAACATTAACCAAAATTTGCCCTTGTAGCAGCTAGCAGTTCAGCTGTTGTTTCATATTTCTTCCATGACATCACACACACTTCCAGGCTTCAACATTTGTCCGTGGCCTTCAGGGAACGCACACCACGGCAATAAGATGAACTGCTTTTAAAAGATTGTGCTAATACCATCAGGGCTGACTCAGCATTGATGTCAGTGGAGGTAAGGGAGAGTGCTGAACTCCTCACCTCTGTTCCCATCGCAGGGAGGATGAAAAATACACACCCTGATGCTGCCAGCATTGCAAGCTGTCTCCAGCTGCCCGCAAGCAGCTACTTGTTAAAAAAAAAAAAAAAAGTGAAAGGTGGGGAATGCCAGGGCCCCACATCCAGAGTGTTCACGTTTTGAGCGCTGGGATAGAGGAATAGAAATTGAGTGTAATGGGATAAAGAGAAGAAGCAACACTGAAATCTCACCCTCACTCTTTCCTCAAAAACCTAGATCTGGCCATCAGAATAAAAATGAAGCTTGCCAGGGATACAGGCATTTTCCAAGATTATTAAACTGTATTGGACCACCATAGTGGTCCTTTATGGATCTTATACGGTATGTTGATCTCCTGCATGAGAGCTGGCCATTGACAGGTTAAAGGAACACACAGTTTCTCAGCCACAATACTCTTTGTCCTAAAAAAGGACGCTAGCTGTTGTGAAAAGCAGTGACTAAGACACCACTGAGATATAATTCATTCCCAGGCCTGCCCTTTGCTGGCCCCATGACTCGAGATGAGTCACTGTCCTTTATCCTCTTTCTCTTGGATGCTGCATCTATTCAGTGCAAATCTTTCAGAGCAGGAGCACCTACTTAAATGGGTTTATCTAGCACCAGACACGACCCTGTTCCCCAAGTGCAACTGCAGTGTGTAAATAATAAGAAAGAGGCCAGCTGGCTACCAGTGTAAAAGGCTTGTCTTCTGCATTGTTTGCCCTTTCCAAATTGTGTAAACTTATAAATACCAAAATGAAAGAATCCAAAGCCAAAGGAGGAAGGCATGAGGAGGAGAAGGGAGGAAGAAAAAGCATGTACTAGTGTGTTATGATAAATCACTAGGCAATTCGTCATCTGGCTTCTTTGAGATAAAAAGCCAATATAGGGAAATCAAGAGCAATTATGTCCCAGCTTATGAAATGTCTTAGGCTATGCTCAAGCTGTCATTTTTGATTCTATATATTTTTCACTTGGTGTGTTTTGCCTCTTCTGTGAATAATGGGTTCTATCTTCATCATTAGTTATTATCTTCATTACAGTATTTATTACACTCTTGAAAGTAAAAGATATAGCTGAAAAGTGACCAGACTGCAGTTGTAGAATATATCAGATTTTACGGAGTTCTTTCATGTCCCTAGTGAAGATATAATTGGGATCAGAGGGCTGAAAGCTGAAACTTAAAAATCCAGTCTGGAATTTTTTTAAACAACAGCTGCAGAAAATTCCCACTGGAGCCAAGAGAAATAGAGAAGAGCTATCTCTCTGGGCTTATCAGACCAAACAGAGCATGTTTCCCAACAGCCCCATGGCCTTGACGACATTCGGCATAGCAGGGCGGAATATTGCTATCTTGGTGTGGGTTGCAGCAAAGGTCAGACTAACTCGTTACAGGCATCGTTTCTGGGCTTAAAAATAAAATACACACGGCAAAATAAATGCCAAGCCAGTAGAGCTGGGAATATGAGAGAGCTGTTATAAAAACTTAGGCCTCTTTTAGGTGTTGGTGTGAGGAAAAGTACATGCCTTATAGCAATAAGGTGAGTGTTTTGTGCATAGGGATGAGTACAATGAATAACATCGAAAGACAGAAGAAGAAAATGGATCCTGCCTTAGCAGAAAGAGCAAATGTCTGCCTGTAGGATATTAATTTAGTTTGAGAATACTTCTGTCCCAGTCTTCTTCCTGCAGTTAAACAGGCATGAAGGGGAGCTCCCTGCCCTGCAGAGCTCACAGCATAAACGTAAGATGAGAGGCAAGGGGTAGACAGGGAAAATACAAGGAAATAAGCGCACACTGTTGGTCAAGGTGATAAGGCCACTGGTTTCAGGAGGGAAAAGCACTGTTCACACAGCAGACAGCAGAGAGGGATTTCAGAGAGGGATTTCAGAGGATATTCATAACCGAATAGCTTAAGAGCTATTTTTCCTGCCTAGCACAAGCGGCAACATCAAAGAAGGCATGTAGGAGCTTGCATGAAAGCTTTAAGTGAGCAACAGAGCCAGTGCCAAGGCCCAACTAAGGACAGGAAGGTTGAGAAAGGAAGTAAATGTCATCTGTGAAATATCTTCAAGTGAAAACAACTACTTTTTGTTCGATATGCTGCAGAGAACAGCATAAGTATTGGGAAGAAAGAATTGATGTCATGAGCAGCAGGGTTTTGAATGGGTAGAGGGGGGAAAGGGAAGATGTCCAATTAATGATGAAGAGGCAGATTAATGATGAAGACAAGAGATGGAGGAGGCAAGAGGGCAGAAACAGGGCCTAGATTCAGGGCTATAGTGAGACTGCATATCCACAGAAGAGATACAAGAGACAGGCCAAGATGTTTAGGTAGGACGTTGATTATGGTGTAGTATCCATCAACTGCCCAGCACAGGATTTATTCTTAAAGCAGCAGATAGGTCAGATTTGCTGTTGGCTGCTCTTTTTGATGGTTTTATAATATGTACTTCTGAAGTCTTGCAGCTAGCCAGCTGATTCAGCCTCCATCAGCCATAGGAGGGCCATTGGCTCATTGCAGCAAGCAAATGCAACTCTATTGATTTAAAGATGTATGAGTCTCCTGCTGGAAAATCATTGCATTCAATGGCTTCTTCATTGCATTTAATCATGAGAGAAAGTTCTCCATTATATTCAAATGAATTTTGTTTTCCTTGCTAGGAGACAGATGGAAAAGCACATAACAAATGCGTTGAGAAAGGCACTTTTGAACAAGTCTGCACAATAGAAGCAAACTTTAGTGACAAGAAAGGTCAGTCTGACAGGTCCTTTTCATGCATGGGTGTCCAGTAAAGAACTGTCCAGCTGCTAAACCATCATGATAGCAGTGCTCATGACTTTTGCTCTCTCCTTCAACAAGGTTTGTTAGCCCAAACAGAAACTCAGCCTGCCTTTCTCAGAGTAGAGATGTTATTGTTTCTCTTTCTGTTCTTCTCCTTGTGTGGCATATTTTGAATTCCTAGTTGCGCATCTGGAGGGATGGACTGCATTTCCATGGAGCACAGTGGCTGGGGATGTGAGAGACAGTGACTCAAAACTTCTCACATCAAGGAGTTTTAAACCACTGCTTCCTGCTTCACCACCATGGGTCTGAACATCTGTGGTCTGACAGTGCTATGGATGTATACATGGCAATGGGGCCCTACCAATACAGCACAAAGGGCTAGGAGCTCTCCAGGCTCTTGGAATTAGGCATCGGTACCCAAACCTGAAAGGCAAAAGGGGTCTAGAAGGGTACATGGGCACCAACTTGATCTGAATGGTTGACAGCAGAGGTGTGTAATGTTTGCATTTATATGGGTGGGGAATTTGGGAACTGACCAAAGGGACATGTAGACAATGGACAGCAAAGAAAATATCAAGAGAAGTGCCTTTTTGAAACAGTGATCTGAGCTGATGGCATCCAAATTCTGCAGTACATCAGTCTAAATACATTCTTAATTTAGATAGCTTCAATCCCCTCTTTGCTGCAATTACATGGAATTGAACAGTTTCCAACACTTACTTCTGCAGTAAACTCTTCAGGGACACCTAGGTCTTAGGATGGTATCAAAACACATTTATCATCCCCCTGTATTTTCATTAGTTTGGTGACTGTGCCTTCCTAATCTGATACACTGCATCCATTTGTCCTGACACAGAAAGAGTTGATCTGACAGAAGAGCCCTTGCCTATCTTCTTCAATATATATGTATATCTACATACATGTTACATTTCTAGATCTTGTACTTCTTTTACCTTTGGAAGATAATTATTTGAATCTGTTCTTTCTTAACCTATTGTTGTTTTTTTTTTTTTTTAATACATAGCTCTCAGTGAAATTGTAGCAAAGAACCTCAGACTTGATCAAATCTGTTTGCTCTTCTCCCCCTGATCCTCTGGAGCAGTAATTGGATTGTTGTATAAAACTAGTGAAAATAGCATTTTCCATTTTCAAGCATCAAAGATCTTCACAAGTATTTATTGATTGCTGTCTCTCATGAATCATCTTTGAAGCAGGCAAGGTCTGTTACATCTGTTTAACCAATGGATAAACAAGCCTTGGGGTCTCTCATAGAGCTTGAATGACATTCTGGCATCGATATTTCCATTAAATTCCATCTTTCATGTCAAACTCTTACAGAAGACTTCATCCTACTCTGCCAAGCCTGGATCTGGACTCCACAGTCCATGACTATTACTACTGTCAGTGTTAGCTCAACACATTGCAGCAGAGTGCAGACACTGCACAACCAAGGACGTGCACAATGATGGCTTTCTTCTTATCTGTCTATGCTGTTGTGGAGGTGTCAGCACACTGCTACTGGACAGGATCTCAAGCTGTGGCTGGGATAATCTGCACAGGGTGACACAGGCCATAAAATGTACAAGAAAGCCTTCAGCTGAAGTAAGTTGAAGCAGTCCCTCTGCACCCTCATGCAGTGGGAGACCAAGCAGCTGAGTTCCCATATACCCACTTGACCTCCTTCACCTCCTGCAGTCTAATAATTTCCATACATTACATAATTGTCCAGGAACTTTCAAGGGGAAATTAAACATTTTGGACTTTACACAACTGAAATAATTTGTTGGAATGATTTGAAATGTTTTCTTTTGAACCATTTTGGCTGTTATTCCCTCCCAGGTACGCATAACTGAAGATGACCAACCCGTCTTCTCCATCAGGAACCATGTTACTTGGGTGGGTGCACACATATATCACAGATACATCACCAGAATTTTATCCATGTAAATAATTTTTTTTTTTTTTTTGGGGGGGGTCCTCCAATAAAATAAACTGCCAGGTTAACTTTCTTTCTACCTGCTTCAGTTCATATTTCTTTCTCTTGGGCAGGGGCAACCAGAGTTCCCATGTTATTCTGGATAAATCCCTTGACTGTTCTGTATTTTCATATCTCTATAGGAAGCACCTTTCCTGGAAGTCCAAATCTTGGAATTACATGTGAGCGGATTGCCATGTATGTCCCTTTTATGTTAGATGATGAGCTTCCACTCTGCAGCCAAAATTCCTATTATCAAGGTCTGTGTGACTTACATCTCATTTTGATACATTTTAGGCCATTTCCAACTTTATGGCCATCTAACTCCTCCTGAATTATATTACTAGCCTCCTCTGAGATGAAAGTGCTGCCTAATTTTTCTCACAAGCAATTTTCTTCAGCTTATCTCTGCTTTTTTTGTAGAGGTTATTAACACCTACTTCTAAATATTAGTTTCCAAAGCCAGAGACTTTTTTCCTTGGGAGAATTTAACTCTCATCACAACATATTGTAATATATATATATATATATATAGTATATAAATATATATATATATATATATATTTATATACTATATACTATATATATATATACTATATAGTATATACTATAGTATATACTATACTATATATATACTATATATATAGTATATATACTTTATATATACTATACTTTATATATATATACTTTATATATACTTTTTTATAGTTTATATACTATATATATACTATATATATAGTATATAAATATATATATATAAATATATATATATATTTATATATATATATTTATATACTATATATATATAATCCCAGATCTTTCACAGATCTTTACTAATAATCAGTTTATTCATTTTATATCATAATTTCATGTCATGTCAAGACAACATCTCAAGAGAAAAATCATTGTTGATTTATTTAGAGTATCCCATGTATTATGAAAACAGGCTTCAGATTATTTGGGGTATCCTGTCGTCCTGTCTTGGAAAATGTCTTGTAGCATATTAATTGATTATGCTGTACATCTATGATCTATGATTTCCTTATATATATATATATAGCTGGCAACTGGCATCAAACTAATTGGGTTTTAATTGGTCAGTTCTTTTTTTTTTTTTTTTCCACCCACTTGAATAGATGTCTAATCATCTAATTGGACAACAAGATCAAGAGATTTGCAGAGAAATTGTGCGGAGGAAAAGCACTTATCACCGGACCCACAGTAGGTCAGAAATTTTTCATTAGTCCATTGAACCATTGAAATCCACAAGGCTGATGAACGTGGGCTTGTGAATTCAGAGCCAGGTATTACAATCCTGTCCTTAAAGACATCTCTTTCACAAGATTTGGCAGGTCAGGCTGAGGAGATTTAACAGCCTGCCATCCCCAAATGTCCGTGCCAGATTACTGATTAGGTGATTTCACTATGGCCAGTAAGTGTAAACCACTATCAATCTCAGTTTACGTTAGAACACCAAGCTGTAAACTGTGCAGGCTGACAACTCAGCTGCACAATCATCTCTGATTTAGCTGCATCAGTTGAAGAGCTTATCTTCCAGGCTGGTAACCTCTTCAGCCACTGCAGCTAAATCCAATATGAAACAGAGTCTGAATTGCTCTTGTTTTCTCAATTATCCAGCTATCAATGCACAAAGAGTCATGAGAACTACGCTCCAAATCTCTGCCCTCTGCTCCGTAGGTGTAAATCTTATCAGAAAAGACATGATTCAAAATACTGTGGGTAGTTTTCAGTTATTCCAAACATCTCCTCAAGCAGTGACTATGCATTATTATTAATAACAATTTTATCAGATTACTGTATTCCAAAGCCTGTGAAAGAAATATGTCAGGAAACAGATCCTTACTGTTCATCATTGAGGGAAAATTGTGACTGGGTATTGTTGCAGTTAATGTTTCTGTTGGCAGTTACATCAATGTGAGGCTGAGAGAGGTGAGAGCTGTTGCTCTACAATTAGACCACACCTCGTGGATTTAGCCTTGGTAGGAGCTGGGAGTTTTGTGTCTGCTGCTGAGTGAACGGATTAGCTCATAGCTGAGCACAGAGGTGATCTTGACATGCAGGAGGCAGGAAAACAGTCAGGATTGAGAGTGAATGTGGATTGCAATAGCTGAGATTTGAAATGGCAGGAACAACAGAGTAGCTGACAGAAGCAGGGAAAGGACATGGTAGGGTACACAGGCTGCCTTCAATTACAAATAAATGTTCCTGGACCTTGAGGTTCAGTGGCATAGATCAGCCCACACCCATGCTACTTAATCACAACAATCCCCAAAACAAGGTGGCTGCAGACAACTCATCTTTGGGAATGACCCCTGGACCATGCCATCTGTCGAGCTGTATCCAGGGACTGCTGACGAGTGCACAAGTTGGAAGAGGACAAAATTTTGAAAGGAAATGATTTGATGTGATTTATCAGATTTATGGAACTACATTGCTGTGCCCAGGAGTATGCTGGAAATTACTGGGAGAGATGCGGCCATGGTACACAGATGGATGGAGAACTGGCACTTCACAGGTAGGGCAGAAGTGGAGATGGAAATGTCCGTGGTACGACCTTGTAGTAACCATGATATGGTTAAGAGGGCCACCAACAGGGCTGGTTGCTCTACGCACACAAATTAGAGCACCTGGCTCATTGTTTTATGGAGGAGTCACAGCAAAGAGAAGACCAGAAAGCATGAGCTGGTCATGTGCTTTGCTCCCTCCTCACTGTTGGCACATCCAGGCTGGATGGGGCAGCCCCATATCTCCCAGTGCTGGTTGTATGGCTGGTGCTGGCTGACTGCAAAGGACCAGGCAAACTCACTGCCCTTGAAGCATGAGGTTTGCAAAGAACATCCTTTATGGGTCTATGCATCGTCATTCCTCCATTCTGCTGAGCTGGAGCAAAGTCTTTGGGGTGCACCTCCCAAAGTCATGTATATGAGGAAACATTTACTACATTTTGACTGATTTTCACTCAGAACATGATGTTTTATCCTCTGAGCTTCCTCATCTTTGTATTGGTTTTGTCCATTTAGTAAATTCTCTTTCTGCTGAGAAAAACAAAAGGCAGAGTTTCATCATTCATGTGTCATATGTGACGTTCAAAAATGACCTTGAGGGCAGAGGGTTTTGATTTCACCTGGTTAAAGAAGCCAGGAGTTAGGAGAACTACAGTAATGCACAATCCTTGTGTAAGCCCTGTACCAAAGGCAACTTCTTTTAAAGGTAACGGGAGAAAAGGACAATCACTGTCCAGTGGAAATGGATTTCTATAAAAGGCCAACATAGGTGCATTTACAGGTGCAAAAATTGTATACATGCAAATGTATGGCAAATATTTTTTTTCTGCCAGACAGTGAAAATAAACAATTTAATCTTTCAAGTGACAAATGACTTCTTATTTGGCAGAGTTGATTAAATTTGTTTTGTGGCTAGAAAAAAATAATGTTTTGTGCTGCAGTTCACTGATATAGAAACAATTAAAATAGATTGGTTTTGCTGATGCAATTCCAGACATGAAATAATTACCCCTTTATGAAATCACATCTGTAAAAAGATAATTGATTTGAATGAGCACAATATTTTACAGAGACATGAGTGAATACAGCACCTATTTTACCTCTACATTACTTTCGTGTAGTCTTTAAAAACTCAGTGTTTAATAGTTGCTGTTTTACTATTTGCTTATTTTTATTTTATGTGTGTATTTCCCCCATGGATATATATTTAGAAATAAAAATGTTGGCATTTAGACGTTTAAAATAAATAAATAAATAAATATTTTGGAACACTGCAGAGGAAGCAGTTTACTTAAATGGCACAATGTGTTTTTTTTTTTCAAACTTCTGTTAACTTTTCTTGCTTCCACAGACTGTCCCAGTGAGTTCATACAACATGAAGTGACTCTTACGTTTTTGGATATTAATTCCAAATAGTAGATGTTTCTCCTATTTCTTTTGCCTATCAGATGCTCTGCATGGACAGTAGAATTCTGTATGATGGAGCATTGCCTGCTGACCCTTGCAAACGTTTTGACGTGTAGAAATAGGGCCAACATTGGCATCCAAAAGCCTGAGATAAAGTGGAATAATGCCAGACAAAGGCCACAGGTCCAATAGTAGAATTTCAAGGCATGACGTGGGAAAAACAGTTAAAGGAATTTACAGCATATGGTGTAGAGGACAGATACGGCAATAAACAATAAAAGAATAAGTTAAAATAATGTCAGCAAGAGAGGAAATTTAAGTACACTATTTGGAAGTGATCAGTGACATTTAGTTGTCAGGTCAATTAGCTAATGGAATCATTTATATAGGGTGGTAATAACTTGGAACAACTAAGAAGGGAGGGTAGTTTGTACTTGTCTATCATGAGTAATTGAGAGTCATTGCTGCTGCAGCTGTCTGAAAGGCAAAGGTGTTCCTCGGATGTATGAGGAGAGACTTTTCCAATACATGCAGTGAAATACAAATGTCATATTGGTGTCCTTATTCCTAGAGAGGCCTCATCTCCAGTGCTCTGAGCCAGTGATGGCCCATAGTCAAGAATCCAAACCAGGCTGGTACAAAAAAGGCCAATAGTGCCAATTAGCTGCAGTGAAAGAGGAAACTGGACACACAGGGTTTGCTCAGGCTGTCATGACATAAGGGAAAGATATGGTTACCTTTTATTAAAAATTACTTCCTTCTCTGTCCTTCTTTCTCTCTCTCTCTCTCTTTTTTTTTTTTTTTTTTTTTTTAATTCTGGAGTAGGAAGACTAAATTAATGCAGGACAAAAAAAAAAAAAATGGACATGAATATATTTAAACAGAAACTGGGAGAAAATTTTCAAACCTATGTGCATTGAAACCCTGGAACAACCCCAGCAAACACCGATAACAAAAGCAAAGTAGTTTTGAGACAGCTCACAGTCAGTTGACCACAGGGATAGGAAACTGTTAGTACCTGTAATAGCAGGAGGCGGAGTCTGATGATCCCTCTAGTCTAGCATTCCAGTGAAATAGCACAGTGTGATCTTCCAAGGTACCAAAGAACAGCAACCCCTGACTAAGGAGCTTGTTGTTATTTGTGAGTGACCTGAAAAATTAAGTATCTGTTTAACTACTAGAGTGAGTTAGAGCTCTAAAAGGCACTGTAGGTTAATGTAGTTAATTAACAGGAACTACTTTCCATTATACTACAATGTGGTTTTAATAGAAAAAAAATAATAATCATCCTAAAGCAAACTGAATATACCGCCTAAAATAAACTGAATTTAAGATTTAAATAATAGCATAAATGCTGCAGTACTGATTTTATTGTTCTTTTTTATTGTATTTTATTGATATTTAAAAATGAGCAGGCCATATCATGCTCTCTGTATTTAATCTGGTTGTGCATTTTATTGGTTTTGTGTTTACCCTTGTTTTTAAGCATACATGTATACTGTTAAAATTGTATGCCACTTCCATGGTGCTGTACTGTTTAAAGCTAGCCCCTTATTAACACAGAAGATGAAGGGTTTAACCAAGTACATTACTACCAGCTCTTTAAAGGTTCGTGAATATCTACTTGCCATGGATTTTGGTGGAAATAGAGACATTACTGCCTAGTATCAAAAACAGATTACCAAAACAGTAACTAAAGAAAAAAGAAAAAGGAAAAATTTGGATGCAGTTAAGGAGGAAGGTCATTTTTTCCAGTCTCAAAGCACAGATTCCAGTGACCTAAAGAGTTATTAATACAGCCAGCACACTGATGATCAAAAGAAGAGCTTGAAAGAAGTAAAGATTTTCAATATCATGCTGTTTTTATGGCCACAGGCCTACAACCAACATAGTTATTTCTTCTGATTAAGTGAAAAGCAAGGTTAAAGCAATGAATTTTTTATGGAAGAATGTGCTTTCAATTTTGGAGATGCAATGAAAACCAGTTTGCATTTGGCATTTCTGAACAGGTTGGAGCAGAGAACTTGGTTCAGTTTAATTATTGCAACTACTTAGATATTCTTTTATAATGAAGTAATTTAAGTCAGTTCTAACCAGCTACGTGCTGATAATCTTCAACACTTCATTTTCATGATTTACTTGAAAAATCTGATTTATAACTGCCCCATGGCACTGTGCTGTCTATCGGGTGTACTGGATTGGAAATGAACACTCTTTTATTGCTGCCATTTTTCAGCAGAGAAGCCCTAGATGAGTTTACATAGAGACAGAAAGAATTGCCACAGACTTTGTATTTTGACTGAAGGAAATGAAAGGAGTGTTGGGTGTCCTCTGGTTTCCAAGGCATGTCTATCTGTTCTCAAAACAGCAGCTTTCTCTGAAATTCAGTGCTGTCTCAAACCCAGAATATTCACTCACTCTGTAGACACCTTTGGCATTCAGTCTTGAACAATCTCAGGTACACAGCCAGTAATATTTCACAGGAGATAAGTCTAAAAGAGAGAAAAGCTGAGGATGATTGGCAGTTGCTTAGAGAAATTACAGCAAAAGTATAAATGATCCCTATGGAAAAGGAACATAGAAAATGGTCTCTCTGCAGAAGAACAGGAAACCAGGTCTACACTAGAAGTAAAACGAAGACTGAAGAAATTGTTGAACACTTCTCAGTGGAGAGGGAAAACTGCTGACAAACAATGGTAAGAAAGCTAAAAGATGGAATTGCCTTTTTTGCTGAACACAGTGAGCATTTTATGCAAAGGAGAGAGAGCAGAAGGCAGGAACATACATCTGGCACTGGTGGCACTGCTTAGCCAGAGGTAGCTAGTGTTAGTTTAGATGTTCTCCTCACCTCCAGCTGCTGGTACAGAAAGATGCAATACTCACAGAATCACAGAATCACAGAATTTCTAGGTTGGAAGAGACCTCAAGATCATCGAGTCCAACCTCTGACCTAACGCTAGCAGTCCCCACTAAACCATATCCCTAAGCTCTACATCTAAACGTCTTTTGAAGACTTCCAGGGATGGTGACTCCACCACTTCCCTGGGCAGCCTGTTCCAGTGCCTCACAACCCTTTCAGTAAAGAAGTTCTTCCTAACATCTAACCTAAAACTCCCCTGGCTCAACTTAGGCCCATTCCCCCTCGTCCTGTCACCAGGCACGTGGGAGAACAGACCAACCCCCACCTTGCTACAGCCTCCCTTGAGGTACCTGTAGAGAGTGATAAGGTCGCCCCTGAGCCTCCTCTTCTCCAGGCTGAACAAGCCCAGCTCCCTCAGCCGCTCCTCGTAGGACTTGTTCTCCAGGCCCCTCACCAGCTTCGTTGCCCTTCTCTGCACCTGCTCAAGCACCTCGATGTCCTTCTTGTAGCGAGGGGCCCAAAACTGAACACAGTACTCGAGGTGCGGCCTCACCAGAGCTGAGTACAGGGGGACGATCACCTCCCTAGCCCTGCTGGTCACACTGTTCCTGATACAAGCCAGGATGCCGTTGGCCTTCTTGGCCACCTGAGCACACTGCTGGCTCATATTCAGCCGACTATCCACCATCACTCTCAGGTCCTTCTCTGCCTGGCAGCTCTCCAACTATTCCTCTCCCAGCCTATAGCTCTGCTTGGGGTTATTGCGCCCCAGGTGCAGGACCTGGCACTTGGCCTTGTTAAACTTCATGCAGTTGACCTCAGCCCATCGGTGCAGCCTATCCAGATCCTCCTGCAGAGCTTTCCTACCCTCAAGCAGATCGACACATGCGCATAGCTTGGTGTCATCTGCAAACTTACTGAGGGTGCACTCAATGCCCTCGTCCAGATCATCGATGAAGATATTAAAGAGGACCGGCCCCAGCACCGAGCCCTGAGGGACGCCACTAGTGACTGGCCTCCAACTGGACTTGGCTCCATTCACCACGACTCTTTGGGCCCGGCTATCCAGCCAGTTTCTAACCCAACGAAGCGTGCGCCAGTCCAAGCCAAGAGCAGCCAGTTTCTTGAGGAGAATGCTGTGGGAGACGGTGTCAAAAGCCTTGCTGAAGTCAAGGTAGACCACATCCACAGCCTTTCCCTCGTCCACCCAGTACGTCACTTTGTCATAGAAGGAGATCAGGTTCATCAAGCAGGACCTGCCTTTCATAAACCCATGCTGACTGGGCCTGATCACCTGCTTGCCCTGCAAGTGCTGCGTGATGACTCTCAGGAGGATCTGCTCCATGAGCTTCCCTGGCACTGAGGTCAAACTGACAGGCCTGTAGTTTCCCGTGTCAGTCCTCCGGCCCTTCTTGTAGATGGGCGTCACATTTGCTAGCCGCCAGTCAACTGGGACCTCCCCCGATAGCCAGGACTGCTGATAAATGATGGATAGTGGCTCATTTACTCTCCACATATCATGCAGAACGTCAAATACTCAGGCATCCCAAATGGAACTCCATGTTAAAAAATATATATTCATTTGAGCCTCTGATATTCTCAAAGCTTGGCCTTATGAGGCTAAACTTGGGGTCCCTAAAAAAGCCATCTGAAAAGATTCAGATCTGTTGCTGGTGAGCTGAGAGAATTTGTAAAGGGTGAACTGACTACCAATAGAGTGTGAAGGTCAAAAGCACTGCCAGTCCTGAAAAGGTGGAATTAAAGGAAAAAAAAATGGGGAAAATGCAGACCTTTCAGCTTGGCTTACATCCATAGTGAACTTCTGGATAAAGTCATCAGACCAGCCATGTGTAAGAATCTGGAAGATAACACAAAGTTGAATAACAAATGCCAATGTGCCAAGAATCTAATCATGACCAAACCTAACTAATTTCCTTCCACCACCAGATAAAAGTTCACATGACAGCAAAGAAGTTTTGGATTTCATACAGTTTACTTGGCACCATTTTTGATACTAATTCCCACGACTATTTTATAAATAAGAAGGAACACAGTCTGGATAAAATCATATTTAGAAGGTGCAAAACTAGTAGGACACCATATCATGTTTCAGACCAGTGTTGTTCACACTATTGATGACAAGGCTGTTGTTAGTTGGTCTTTGTCATTTTGAGAAAATGTACTGGGTCGGGTGCCATCCTTCTGCTTGGTGTTTGCTTTAAAAATTGCAAATAGTGCAAAGGCCCTTCTGAGCCTCTTTGAGAACAAGGTCAAAATCCCAAACAATCGTGATGCTGTCTGCAACAGGGTGAAATTCAATATGAAAGCATGCAATGCAGGAAGAATCCATTGCACAAACACAAGGTATGGACTAACTCCCCAGGCAGTAGCTACTCAGAAAAGGAGATGAGGGACACAGTGAGTCACAAGCTGGAGATGAGTTAAGAATGTCCTGGTATGTGAAAAAGCAAACATAATCCTGGGAAGGCTGAGAAGCAGCATTCAGCACAGGGAAGATGTGAAGCTGCAGACTGTACTGTAGACATTGATTAGTGTTTCCAGCCATATAAAGGTTCTGCTGATGCAGGAGTGAGAGTACATTGCCCAGAAGATGTGATCATAGATGAACTGTTTGCCTAAGACAGTGCTAAGGAGTTCAGGAGGTTGTCACAAGGAGAAAAGCTCCATAAAAATGGAGTAAGGGAGACAAATATGTTGAAATCAGTACATGGCATCCCTTGGCAGGACTGGAATCTGCACTTTTCTAGATTATACAGAATAACATAGGATCATTTAACCAGCATATAATATTAGGTTATATGATATAAAGTTCATCTTCACACAGATGTGAAGGAGCCCAGAGACACAAGGGCACTAGGGGATCCCCAGTAACAAAGTCAGAAACACCAGTAACTTCCCCAGCTCCTGCCAGGCTGTCCTAGGAGAGTTCTGGCCCCATGAACCAGGGCTGTGGCCCAGCTGCGACCATGTGTGTAAATGTGTGTGGGGTGTGTGTGGCTGTTGGGAACGTGCCATTTTTCAGTGCTGCTGGAGCAGGAAGCCGCAGCAATTTCTGTTGGGCTTCCAGATTCAGCAACCCCTGACTTACACAAAGGACACAGAAAGTTTGTTAACTTTGTACTGGCTTCAGCGTGATGTGATCATAGCCTGTTGTACTATGTATTGGTGCCCAGGTGCTGGCTTGGGGCTGCAGGGGCTCCTGTGGTTGCTCCAGTGGCCCCATGGCAGGGCCCAGCTGAGCCCAGCACCGAGCTGGCGGCGCCTCAGGGAAAACAGATTTCCAAAAGGGCAGAGCGGGCACAGGCCAAGGAGGAGGCCCAGGGCAAGGGAGAAGCAGCAGAGGGCCCAGGCCCCAGGAGGAGGAGGGCAGGAGGGGCTCCAGGCCCACAGGCAGCAGGGATTCCCCGGCAGCCCTGCAGAGGCCCCACGCCAAAGCAGGGGGACATTTCCTGAGGTAGCTGCGGCCGTGGGGAGCCCCCACGGGAGCAGGGCCACGTGTGAGGAGGAAGGGGTGGCCAAGAGGGGCTGGGGAGCTGAGCACAGCCCTCATCCCATCCCATCCCTATGCTGCTGTGGGAGAGGCAGAGTGTTTGGACAGGGAAAAGGGACAGAGATTGGAAGGAGATGTATTAAGAATGCAACTCTTTTAATTTCAGCATGAACAGTTCAGGCTGGAAGGGAGCCTACAAGAGCCATGAAGCCTATATTGCCTAGAGATGTCTATAAGCCGGTTAGATCTATTGCCAGGATAGTTTGACTAGAACTAATCATGTCTTCCTTCGGTGAGTCAAAATTCACTAAAAAGCTTTTAAGACTCCCAGTCACTGACAGATTACACTGGATAAAGACACCAGTTCCCTGCAACAAACTTTCACAGAAAATGCTGATAGAAAAATAATCATGCAAAGAGCCAGGACTGACTCCTCCTGATGGGAAACATTCCTAATTATATCTGGTTTCAGACCTACCCTGCTTCATGAGGCAGGCTGCTTCTTTTGCCAAAAGCATTTTGAGAGCTACAGTAAATTAAAGCAAAAGTCTCTGAAGTTTAAACAAAGCAATTTACAAAACCATATTTTATGTACATCAAGCGCTTTTCAAAATCAGTGACAACCATCTAAAACAGACAAGGGATCATTCTAAAACTCACTAGTGACTGCAGTGGATTTATTAGCTCAAAAGCACATTGATAAGGAAATAACATTTGATGTGGCATAATATATTCTAGCAGCTTAATTTCTGAAGAAGTATATTATTTAAGTTCCAATTTCTAAATGTGAAAGAACAAAATACATAATAATAGATGTATCCCAATATTGAAACTAATCTGGCTTTTTGTCTAGGACTGGAAAGGCACATCAAAAGATGTGGTAAATGCTAGGGCAGCAGATCTTAATCACAACAAAGAATGGTCTTTTTCGTTAAAGAGTATTTTATGCATTTTAGAAGCAGAGTCCTGCTGCTACTTCTTTTTTAATCGTGTATATTACAAGGAGAAAATGTTCGGTTCCAGCCTCAAGTGAAGTGATAGATGCAGCTCTAGAGACAGAAATATTAGTAAAACAGCATTACTGAGGTAGGCAGCAGGTAATCTATTTTTTACATAGTGAGTTAGTACCTTCCATCTTACAATGCAGTTACAGACTGATGAGGCTTGGAGTTGTGGAGAGCGTTCTCTAGCCCTGTATCAGAAAGAAAAGGTTCTAGAGATGGACAATGAAATGTTGTAAAGGGGTTACTGTGAAATAACCTGGAGTATCAACTGCTGGAAGGGTCTCTGTAGGAGGGATCAGGACCCTGCCAGCTGTCTTTCACTTAATGTCACTGCATGAAGTAAGGCCTCCTGCTGTTTGCTGTCCCATGTCGCTCAGTGGCTTTAGTTGTGAGACAAGTGACTATTACTGAAAATGCCACATCCACGTGATGAGGATGCAGGTTTGATTCCTCTCAGTCTGGGAAAGGAATTGAATGGAGGTCTCCCAGCCCCTGGATGTGCTGTGCAAAGGATGGTCAACGTTATTCCTACATAGGTATCATCTCTGAGATACCTGTGTAGGAAACCCAAATACTCTGAGCAGGCAGCAGACTAAGGAAATGTAACATACAACACTGTGCCAAGCTTTTGTATTTCTTCTGTTTGCCTCCAGGCTGCTCCCACTCAATGAGAAAAACACCCTGCATTATTTACAAGAGATGCCCACCTTGTTTCACCTCTCAGGCAGGAGCCTACTCCCAGAAACTGTATTTTGTGGTGTCAGAGAGTGATCCCTACCCCCTGGCCATACAGATCTTAACGAATCTCTAACTATCCCATCCCTGGAGGTGTTCAAGGACAGGCTGGATGGGGCTTTGACCAACCTGATCTAATGGGCATGGGAGTTGGAGTTAAATGATCTTTAAGGTCACTTCCAACCCAAGCCATTCCATGACTGTATGATCCTTAAAGTAGCTAACCACCACAGATGAGGAAAAATCTAGTAGGCAGGTAGTAAGGATGAGGATGGGTCAGAACCTGGAGTGAAAAGAGACATATGCCAAAGCAGCAAAGCAGACACATCCCGAACTGCACTTTGGAAATAACCTGCTTTCATGTGAACTTGGGTGTTTTTTACATAAGTCATTTGCCCAAGGTAACATAGAAGCTGTGTTGCAGAGCAAGGATGGACACAGTGGAGCGAGGCCCTGTAAAAAATATATATTTGTTAAACAAGGTCCATCTCAATTTTGCTTATGGGTTTTGCTTGTGTTAATATTCTGCTGCAGCCATCCGAAGCCAGGCACAACACACAAGTTACCGAGCTTCAGGAAATAAACCTTTTTAGCAATGCCTGGCAGCAAGTTAGGATAAATCAAAGTTCATCCTCTGTTCTCACCCACCCCACAGAGAGAAATGGTGGAAATACAAAACAAAACACATACATGCTAAAAATTGAGATTTTAAAAATATCAGTACACTTTTAGTAATTCCAGGTGTTATTAATAGCATCAGTAGAGACATTTATTTTCCCCGCACTAAAACTAGAGTTTTAATCCCCTATTGATTGAAGCCGAAGTGCAGGACACACTGCAATTTACGTGATTAATTCATGTACCTTGAGGGAATCAAGTCATCTGTAAACCAAATTTTTTCTTCCCTTAGAGATCCCTGTTAGATAAATGTCTCTGTAAGCAAAATATGTTCTTTAAATTAAGGGCAAGAGGTCAAATATACTGCTCGGAAAAGCAGGCAGAACTTCACTAAAGTCCAGACGGAATACTTAACATGACAAACATATTTCCATAATTTATGAGAAGGAACTTGGATTAGGAAAAATATTTTTTTTTAAGACTAGGAATGTATATAATTCCATATAGAACATACATTTGGCAGTACCCAGAAAGTGGTATTTACCTGTTTATGTATATTAAGAATGCGTTTTTTCCAAAAGGAACACATTATTATGGAAGTCTAGTCTAGCGTCCAATTCAGACACCCAGGATGTGTTCTGATTTTCAGACAGCGCCAAGCATTTTCCATATTAAAAATGCTAGTCTTCACTCAGGTGTAAAATGACAAGCTGGAATATCCCAGTTACTTCATGAAAGGAAGACTGCAAACCTCTTCAGAAACCACAGATAAATCACCTTAGGAAGAAAGTCAGGAGGAGACAGCCCTGGACGTCTCTGGTGCATGTGCTCCTGATTGACGCCTCCTTAAGCATTCTCTTTAAAAGCTTCATGTCAAAGTTTCTCCAGTCTCTTGACAAACAGAATTTTTGCTACATTCATCCCAGTGGGGGAAAGCGTGATAACTTAGAAGGATGAAACTCAAAAGTATTTCTAGCTCATTTGAAATATCAGCAACCATGACTAGGTAATAGAAAGCAAAGCTTTTTAGTTATTGTCATTGCTGTGGACCTATATGATGCCATCTCAGACAGCAACAATAACATTTGATTTTTCTTCTACATTTGTCTTGCAGGGATGAAGTGCCTTGGGGAGGGAATGAAACAACAACTCAGAATTTGTACATGCATATATTTATTTATATGCTGAAAGACACAGCTAAGGAGTTGAGGATGTACTACACATTAGCTTTCTGATACACAGCATTCAAAGCCAAGAGCTAAGTAGTTCGCTAAGGCAAAGTGTTAGATCTGTTTTGAGTAAAAATCTAATTAATATTTTCTGATTTCTTTATTTTGGGGTGACATTCAGTCTGGACACTGCATGTTTAGGTTGGGAGGAAGCTACTGTGGCCACATTTCTTTCATACCAATGGTTGAAATGGGTCGTTTTGAGTTGGCTGCTACGTAAGCATCACAGAAAGCCTGGGAGAATCATGACTGAGCTGAGCCTGCTGCCTTCTCCACACAGGTGGGAGCTGATAGCAGGGATGTCCTTGCACTGCTTATCCCTTGTTCACCTCCATCATCCTTAGCTGGTAAAAGCAACATATCGGCTCTCAAACCAACATGTTCAGGTCTCTGGGGTGAGTGTGAGTGGGTGACCACCACCAGCCCCAGGAGTGGCAGCTTGCCTTGTCCTAACAGGCTGGCCTGTTACCATCCTGCAACCAATACACCACTTCAAATTGATGAAGCATGCTGTCCTATTATAGAGACACCTCTCTGAAAGCTGCACATGAAGGTTGGTATGAGTAAAATATTTGTTATTATGGGCCTTTTTTCCCCTTTATTCTGTATTATTGATGGCAGAGGTAAAGAGATTCACGTCTCCCCCGTGCACACTATCTTCCCAACAGGGTAAGTTGTAAGGAAATTATTATTGGAAGACACCTCTGTAAAACAAGGTAAATGAATCACTTCTTCCCCACAGAGAATGGCTTTTACTCATTAGGCTATTACAAAGCTCTCATCAAATTTAGCTCAGGCAAAACAATGGAGAGCATGAACTCTCCTTACACAGGGCCAGCAGGGAGGTGGGTGATGCAATGTTTGGAAAACTACTTCTGTTTCCAAAACTGCAGTGAGCTGTTGGAATGAACCTGGATATTTAGTTCAATACCTTCCTTGTTGGCTTCCTAAATACGTTTTTGTTTTCATGCATTCCTGTGCAGCCACATCTCAGCTGGATCTAATAGCACCACCAATTTGAAAGGAAAATTGCTTTTGGTTTCTTACGATATTTCATGCACAAAGCAGCCCTCACAAACAGAAGATGCAATTGCTCAGCCTGTGCAGAGCAGGGATAGTTACTGAAGCCTCAGCAAACAGATGGGGTGAGGTCTTCTCGTCTTCTCTGGTTTTCCAGTCTCCAAACAAGCCCAATCCATGATCCCTCATGTCATGACCAGGGACTCCAGACTACACAGACACAGGAGACGACCAAGGAAAAGCACAACTATATTTCCAGATTTGCTTTCCAGACTGAGGACACATCAAATTTTAAAAATATTTGGAAAAACAAACAAACAAACAAACAAAAAAAGGTTTCTGCAAATCTAGTGCAGTGAAAACTAAGGTGTCAGTTGTTTCCACAGTTAGCTGCAGTGTTTGTACATTCCTGCTTGTTTGCCAGTCAGATATATGCAAGGAAAGGTTTATTATCTTCTACCCAGAATAGTTTATTGTATCTGTTTAAACGGCTATGAAAGAGCGTTTGGAGGAGCAAGAAGCTCTATTTATGGGCTGCATTGCAGTAGCTGAAGACATATTTCTATTCACTTGTGGGAGGTGAGGATTTTATTTTTCCTTTTAAGACGTGTTTGTACATAATGCTGTCGGAATGTGCCAGACACCACCACAAACACCAGTCCTCTGTTCGTCTGTCCTTAAAACAACCTGTTCAGTGCCCCATGCATAAGGGACTGCTCCTCCTGTGCTCCTAGACCTGGGGTCTGGCAGCGGGAAGGCTGCAGGGCATCATGTCCTCTGACACCAAGAGCCTGTGATGCTATTCCACCATGTATCTCGCTCTGTGCATCGCACTGTGAGGTACAGCCGCTGCCAGCTGCTCTTTTGTTAACGCAGATATTTAGCTCACGTTTAACCTCGCTCAGATTTATCACAGCCTTTCTTGAAACTGGTGGGAAGTTTATCTTCACTGTTTCTAAGGGAAATTAATCAGCCCAGTAAAAATAAATAAATAAATAAATAAGAAAAGAAAAGAAAAGAAAAGAAAAGAAAAGAAAAGAAAAGAAAAGAAAAGAAAAGAAAAGAAAAGAAAAGAAAAGAAAAGAAAAGAAAAGAAAAGAAAAGAAAAGAAAAGAAAAAAGAAAGAAAAGAAAAGAAAAGAAAAGAAAAGAAAAGAAAAGAAAAGAAAAGAAAAGAAAAGAAAAGAAAAGAAAAGAAAAGAAAAGAAAAGAAAAGAAAAGAAAAGAAAAGAAAAGAAAAGAAAAAAAAGAAAAGAAAAAAAAAAAGAAAAGAAAGAAAAGAAAAGAAAAGAAAAGAAAAGAAAAGAAAAGAAAAGAAAAGAAAAGAAAAGAAAAGAAAAGAAAAGAAAAGAAAAGAAAAGAAAGAAAAGAAAAGAAAAGAAAAGAAAAGAAAAGAAAAGAAAAGAAAAGAAAAGAAAAGAAAAGAAAAGAAAAGAAAAGAAAAGAAAAGCCTCAGAATGACTACTTAGTTATGAACCTAATAGTGAAGCATCATCCCAGCACTTCACTACGATCTCAGGTAGTGACACCAATGTCCTTTTTCCCATCTTTTTTTCCCATTTTGTTACACATTGGATGGGCTCAGCTGCCTATGGATGTACAGGGTATGAGGTAGAAGGGGTTGCAGCCAGCAAATTGTTTAGTAAATTGAGGACCAGATAGGGCCAGGAGCAAACAAGAGCTTGTCAGAAGAACAGCATGAACCAGGACACGTGAACACAAAGCCCCAAACCTTTTGCACCCCAGAAGGGTCCCAGCAGCTTCTCATGTCCTACAAAGCCATGTTTATGGGAATGATGATTCAGAACCTCCATTTCCCAGTGCTTTGCCGGTAGCCCGCTTACAAATCATCTCCAGCTCTAGAAGTGCATCTCACACACAAAGAAGGTGGAAACGGGGACTAATTTTAACCCATCAGGAATGTGTCCAGGCTGTCAAACCCAAGTTGTGTGTCTTTGTGAGGGGGAAATAAAAGGAAGGGACCTAAGAGCACTTGAGAAAAAATTAAAGGCTAGCAGAAGCACATCACTAATTCACAGAAATCGTGCAGACAGGTTTTAGAAGAGCACTGGTACAAAGTAATAGGGTATAAACCCTTGATTCCTTTAAAAATGCTAGTGCCAATCATCTCAAGTTTGTTATTTACTGCCTCTCTGTAGAGCGGCCTTTCACTTTGAACACTGAATGAGAAATTTCTCTGGACAACAGGCCAGCAGCAATTAAACTTTAAAATCCAATTCATTACCTTAACCCCACAGCCTCTTATATTTTGGGAAGGGAAAATAGGGAAGGGAAGGGAAGGGAAGGGAAGGGAAGGGAAGGGAAGGGAAGGGAAGGGAAGGGAAGGGAAGGGAAGGGAAGGGAAGGGAAGGGAAGGGAAGGGAAGGGAAGGGAAGGGAAGGGAAGGGAAGGGAAGGGAAGGGAAGGGAAGGGAAGGGAAGGGAAGGGAAGGGAAGGGAAGGGAAGGGAAGGGAAGGGAAGGGAAGGGAAGGGAAGGGAAGGGAAGGGAAGGGAAGGGAAGGGAAGGGAAGGGAAGGGAAGGGAAGGGAAGGGAAGGGAAGGGAAGAACCTACATGACTTTGAGGAAATGGGGAAATAGAAACTTCACCTTTAGCATTCAGGGATTTATTTAGAGGGCTCTGTAAAGGGAAGAAGATGTCTGAAATACTTACTGGGAAAGAAAACATGCAGACTCTCCTCAGAGTCCATGCCATGTCACTCCAACCCTGCTCGCTTATTAAAAGCGAGCCACTGGAAATACAAGCAACCAACCCCAAATGCTCCATCTTCTGATTAAAAAGAGGAAAGAAGAGGGGAGGGAATTGTTATCACTGTATTTGCAGCATGGCACGCCGATGATTTTTTTTTTAAACTTACTTTTACAAGCGCTCCATTAATAATTCATGCTGCTCCTAAAGGGCAGGGCAGCCGCTGGTTCTTTGTGGCTTCTCACAATGGCTGAGTGACAATGGTGGCTCTGGCTCCAGGCTGCTATCTCTGACTATCTGCCGGAGAGACACAGCGCTGTCCTTCCTTTGTCATTCAATCTCTGACACGGCTGTGACAAATGCTGCCGTGCCCTGCCATTCCCTTCACCCTCCGATAACAGAAATCTGCCACTTCTCAATGTGCACTCTGTGCTCCCGTCCCCCGAAGAAGTAGCTGGATGCTAATGACGCCTGGCGATGTGCAGGTCAGCTTCTGCTGGGTGCTTTTCCTCTGGTATATCTTTGGCTTAACCATGCTTCAAAGAGCATGGCTTTTAAAGGCTGCTCTGGGACCAGCACCCAGCTAAAGCTCGTGTAGTTATGTTGTCTCCATGGGAAAAAACACAGGCTGTCTTTTTTAGCTACAGAAACAAGAGGCAAAGCCAGATTTTAGGGCAGACAGTAGAAGACCACGGATGGAAAGAAGTGCATCTGTTGGTGCTAAGGAGTTTTGGGGCCTGAGCTAGCAGAGCATGGGGTAACCCCCAGCACTGCGATACCTGCACGGGAGAGTGCATGCGGGACATGCCGCGTACCTTGCTTCTGTGCTGAAGCGCTGCTTTGCAGAGGTTCCTAAAAGAAAACACCCCTGCTTCCCACCTCGGGTGCTTTGGGAGCAGTGGGTTTGTTCCTGACGGGCAGCACGAAGGGGTCTGGGGCTCGCTCAGGCTCTGACAGCAGCCTGCAGCCCCCTTCCTCCTCCTCTGCAGGAGGGGGGCACACATTAATGCCAAAACGATCCCATTTGCTTAACATGCAATATCCATCACAGCACACCCAAGCACCTGCTCAGGTTGCTGCTTCCGGGAAGGGGCTGGGAGCCTTGATGAGTTTCCTGTTGCCCAGCCCTTTGATCTTCCCAGATAAACGTGTGTAGATAAGTGCAAAACAAGTATTAAGCCATCAAAGCTGGAGACTCCAATAGCAGCCTAATGAGTTCCCCTTGCCCTAGGAGCAGGCTGCAGGGCCTTAATTCAGCCATTGTACCCTCCAAAAACATTCGCTACATGTTGTTATTACAAACACAGGGGACAAAGATGTTACAAGGGCTTTCTTTTTTCCCATAGAGGCACTGAAAGCCGCTTCCTTCATCCGTAGCTACAGCAGCGCTGCTACCGATGGCAGTCACTAAAGGAGAGCAGCTGGCACTTGTTAGAACAGAGCACTCTCTCCAAAGTCCACTGAAGCCGATGGAAAAAAAGATCTCCTTTCTTTCGTTGGATTTTGGATCACGCTCAAAGAGACCTGGTGGTTTAGAAAACAGCCTTTTTTGTGAGGTTTTTGGTGTTTGTTTTTTGTTTTTTTTTTTCATTTCTTTGTTACTTCTACATCTCATGTTTGTGACTAGCAAACATTTCTTCCAAGCCATACATCCAGTGACAGGAGGTTGAGTCAGCGTTACACCCACCATTTGTGTAAAATAAGAGATGTTAATTAAAAAGCTGCACAGCAGGGCTGGAACTATTAGAAATTAGAAAGGGAGAAAGAAAGAGGCAGAGCAGCAAACAGGAGCAGACTTTTGATGTCCTTTGCACATGATGTTTTTTTCCCATTAAAGCACTTTCATGGCTGTTCCACACACTTCTCAAAGCTCAATTCGTCTTGCGCATAGGCTTTGCTGAAAGGTAATAAGCAACTCCTAACAAGAGAATCAATTAACATGTAATCTTTGACATTTTGAATCATCAGCAGCTGCCAAATGTGTTTCTCCCTTATACAGAATAAAACCTATTGCTGGAGTGCTGAGAATTTGATTTTATGTTACATTTTTCCCTATTCAACCAGGCTGCTTGGCTTTCCAGTCCCATGGTGCAAAAGTGCTCTGAGTTGGTCCAACCCTTTTGATACTGAAGTCATCAACAAAACTCTTATTGATCTCAGGCTGGTTATCAGGAAAAATTTCTTTACCGTGAGGGTGGTCAGGCACTGGCACAGGCTTCCTAGAGAGGTTGTCGATGCTCCATGCCTGCCAGTGTTCAAGAGGCATTTGGGTAATGCCCTCTTTAAGATGCTTTAACTTTTGTTTTGCCCTGAAGTGGTCAGGCAGTTGGGCTAGATGACCTTGGAAGGTCCCTTCCAGCTGAACCACTCTATTCTGTTTTATATCTGTCGACTAATAATGTGCATATATCTAAATATAGTAGCTGCAATAAGCTCCATCTAGCTCACCTTTCTGCCATACCGTTGGATCCCCACCAGTCTCAATGAGGCTAAGATTCTGTGCCAGTTCAAACAGTTGTAATTATCTGTGCTTGAAAGATTAACAAGGGAACAGGAGTAGATAAAAGGCTTAAACATGCATGTAAAAGTAACAGATTCAGTCAGGTAAGAAAAATTGCAGGTGGACTAATCTCTAAATCACCTGTGAAGGCTGAACAGTTGTGAATTTGCCCTCTCAAAGAGCTGCATGTATTTTACTTCTTGATAAGCTATGTAGAGCTACAGAAATAAACTCTGTCACCTGTAGACAGATGAAAGGCTACAAGAAGGTTATAATTCTAACATCAATTATTCTGGTCCACTTGCTAGAAACAGTCACAGCTCTGAAGGTTTTTCAGTTCATCTGAAAGCCATGCATATATATATATATATATGATGTCTTTGCTGTCTTCTCTTACCTCTTCTGAAAACCAGGAAAGATAACAGCAACACTGCCATCAGCGTGTGATTATCATCACTGTACTAACAATGGCTAAGGAAGAAAGGCTCGTGTGATCTCTGAACTGGAAATGACTTTTGCCAAAGAGGTAAGGAAGTATCTGGAACCAAAATCCATGAGGAAGTGATTTTGTGCAAAGTTCTGTGGACTACATAATCTAAGTAGAACAAAACTCAAGCCTTTTAACAGAGATCTTTGCCACACTATGGGGGGCAACATCACCGGCTCAGAGTCATTCTTCCCACTGGAATACACTGATCCCAGTCAGATGAAATAGTTCACACCTCAGGGTCACTAGACAGTTAAATCAGGCTGATGAAGCAGATGAATTCAGCCAAAGCACAGATTAAGCAGCACACCACTGGTGAGGCCACACCTCGAGTGCTCTGTTCAGCTTTGGGCCCCTCACTACAAGAAGGACATCGAAGCCCTGGAGCATGCCCAGAGCAGTGCTACGAAGCTGGTGAAGGGCCTGGGACACAAGTCCTGTGAGGAGTGGCTGAGGGAGCTGGGGGTGTTTGGTCTGGGGAAGAGGAGGCTCAGGGGAGACCTCATTGCTCTCTGCAACTACCTCAGAGGAGGCTGTAGTGGAGTGGGGATCAGCCACTTCTCACAGGTAACTAGTGATAGAGGAAATGGCACCAAGGGGACGTTTAGGTCAGATATTAGGAAAAAATTTTTTACTGAAAGGATTGTGGAGCATTGGAACAGGCTGCTGAGCCACCATCCCTGGAGGTATTCAAAAGACTTGCGGATGTGGTGCTTAGAGAGATAGTTTAGTGGTAGACTTGGCAGTGCTAGGCTATAGGTTGGACTTGATGATCCCAGAGGTCTTTTCCAATCTAAATTAGCAATACTGTGACTCTGTGATCATTTTAATGTTAAAAACTTAATGTGGAGCTTAGAGTTGAAGTTCTAGCTTTGCATGACAAATTGTTTTGGAAAACAACATTCAAATGATTTACAAATACACATAACAAAGTTGGGATAGATGTGCTTGGCTTGATTTGCATTTGTGCTTTACAGCTCCATAAAGGCCACAGAGAGCATGCTTAAATGATCAAAATGATTACTCCCAAATATTCATATTGCAGAAGCACTCACAAGCTCCAGTCACACGCTAAGTCCATCTGATTTATTCAATTTGATAAAGTTGGATTCTAACATTAAGAGGCCATAAAGCCTCTCCTTTTTCCTCAGAGAAGGATCAACAGTACTTGAGTTGTCTAGCTTGTTTTTGAATCCCTGCACTGATGAAACCCTTTCCCAAAAAAATTACTTCTGTGAAGCTTTTCTTATGTCTGTTCTACATCTTTCTTCCTGATATTTAAGCTCATTTCTCCTTGTCCCTTTCACCGCATATATGCAAACTGCACAGATTCCTTCTTCTTTATAGGAACCTCATTGCTTTGAGGGAAGCTCTTACATGAAAAATGTGCCCAGTTGTTCGTTTCTTTGTGTTAAACAACCCCTCGCCTTCCAGTGGTCTTTTCTTAAAGGAAATATTTACTGCACCTCCAAAGATCAGTTCTCCCCTGGATTCTTCCAGGTAGTGCACAGCAATGTCCAAGTGCACTCCCTAGGACTGCACACACAACGCCGAGTACTCAGAAGGATCACGTCATGGCTTCTTCAAGTTACCAGCAAGTGCATCTGAGGTAGAAGCCAAGTGAGAGCCCAGCTCAGGTGGTGCTTTTATCAGTGTGTAGTCCCACAGGATCTCAGCAGTGTAGGAAAAGCTGGGTACTGGCAACACAGTCCATCAGCTGTCCCAGACAAGGCAGGTGACGAATCTAGGGAGTCCTGTGTTCATCTAGGGAATGCCACAAGGAACAACAGACAAGGCTAGAATGTAGGTCTGAGATCCATCCAGAAGACAGGGACATAGGCAGGTCGGGAAAAAAGCTACCTGCATCAGAGGTCCAAAGTCTTTTCAGGAAATAAGGGCAAAGACAGAGCTCTACCTACAGTAGATCCATGGGCAGAGAGTGTGGGTGAGGGTCCCAGGTAAGGCTTGTCGGGGACATTAAGGCCTAGCAGTGCCCTCAGGACACCAAAAGCCATACATCTTGGGATGACTTCTGCCTTTTTTCAGACCAATTTTCTAGCAGTGCTTTCTGATTCAGTACCATATACAGGTTCTCTGCTGTATAGCTTCTACCTAGCACATTTTCCCCTAACCAGTAGTCGCACAGATGACTCCTTCTTCCTTGCACTTGATTGTTTTGAATCGTATGCTATTTATTTTGGAGACATCAGAAATATTTTGGAAGCTGGGGTCAACATTCAAAATGTCATCCAAACATGCCTCCAAAATACACATGGCATTTTCAGCATTGATTCCAGCTTCCAAAATACTTGTTATGTAGATTTAATAAGCACACTGTTATAGCAGTCGTAATGTCGGCAAGTACTCTGATACCCGTTTTAAGAAAGGGGAAACTAAAACTCGTTGAGGCCACCATCCTGAACCAATAACTTTGGATTCTGTCATTGGTGGAAGCCCAGGTTGTTACATACTGCTTGATTTTTAAAATACTTCATAATATTCAAAAACCTCAGAGGACATGCCAAATACTACTCACCTCTGAAGACCAGCCCTGGACATCTCACTCTGCTTAATCTTCAAAATCATCATCCTCTGAATTTCATTTTTAAGATTACTGAAAATTCATCTATCTATTTAAAGGAATTGCAAATTTGCAACCTTATTTAAGCTGTAGTTGCCTGTCACCAGCTAGAGAATGATATTGGTTTCACCTGTACTATTTTTATCCTACAAATGACAAAGAAGGATGGCAAGAGTAACCCAGAAGGACTGTAACACTATTTCCAGTCAGCAGATAAGCTTTGCAAGTTTCGTGTAACTGAATGTAAAAGACAGTTACATCTGGGGAGAAATGCTGTATTACCAGCTGTGGATTTATGCTAGATGATGTATGAGTTACTGGTGAAAGTTTTCACCTGCATCTTTCACTGGACTGACTTCCTGGAAGCTCAGCCCCTGCCCAAGACACCATGAAAATGGCAATCATGAGGGCAGCCAGCTCAAAACTCACTGCAGCTCTCTGGGATCCTGGTGGGCTGCTACCTGCACTGAGAGCTGCTGCGATGCTCTGCCTTATGCTAATCAGACTTGACCTTTGGACGCCAAGAAACTGGCAGCACAGCTCTTCAGCAAGTCCTGAGAAACTGCTCTGCGTCTATTTATACAGCAGCTTCATCTCCTGTGCCAGATAGTGCCAGAGTCCTCCAGTCACCCGGTGTGCCAGGAGTGCAGGAATTACCACCCAGCTCCCACCTGAAGGCACGGAGCTGTTGAGCACTCAATTAGCGGCGATGAGCTCCCAAGTTCCTTGGCATTGGAGAATTAGTCCTGTTGTTCAGGTGCTGATGCCTTAAAATCTCTAGCTGTGCATAGCTGATTTTGTTTTTAACCACTCTAGCTGTTCCTCGCCATCTCTAAAGCCTCCCGAGGAGCAGTATAACCCCATTGGTTCCCATTTCCATGATGCATGCTCCTAACATGTGCAATTACCACATCCATAATTGCCAGTGCACATAGGCTCAATTATTAGTTTCTAAATCAGGTATTTAACTAGTCCTTTTAAATCACCAGGAGGGTGATTTAAGCACAATTTCGTATACCCTTGTGGTGTCAGCCTTAGTGAAATGGTTTGAGCACGCAGTAAATCACCCAGTATCTAAGTCTTAGCACCTTCTGTTTTATAAGCAGGATCTATCGTCTCAGAACAAGTGAAGTCCTTCAATACAGAGAATCCTTTCCCATTTCTGAGTATCTGGATAAAGCTGTCTTGAACAAAGGTTGAAAAGCAGACCAACATATTCAGCATAACAAAAGAGCATCAAGAGCTCTGAGCACATAGCGAAAACAGTAAGCACGTTCTGCCGAATATATAGCATAAGGGAGTAAGCACAAATGTCCAGTTCGGATGGATCTTGGCTCAAGGAGGAAATATGCAATTAAATGACAATTTGGCTTTACGCTGAGCTCTGATATAGGACATTCTGACATCTAGTGTAGAAACCTTACTGACGCCTTGCAGCACTCAACGCCCTCAAGTCTTTGAGGAACAACTTAAGCATAAAGCACCAGCACTAACAGCTAATGAATGGGGCTGTGAAAAGACAGAATAAAGTAAAAAGCAAAACCTTGTAGCTGAAGACAAAACAATTTGATTCCTTTGAAGAATGGGCATGGGGACAGGTGTTTGGTGGCTTACCCATAGGATAGTGTAAATACAGAATTTTGCTGCTAAACACATAACTCTTTTTAAAAGAAAGACTTGCTTTTCCTTCTTGTGATGCTACAAGTCTGGGCTTTTTGAAAGTATTGTGTCTTTTATATGTGGCTTTGCAGGCTGTGTTCATGCTTACCTTGGTGTTACACTCCTGTCTTGGTATCTGCTAAGGCTTGACACCAGAAGCTAGACTGTAGCCTCCAGTGGCAAGCCAAAAAAAAAAAAAAAAAAAAAAAAAAAAAAAAAAAAAAGTAAAATTAGCAAATAGTGTATCTTGCTTAGTATGCAGTATCAGGAATAGATTTCACCCTGCCTCCTTTTTTTAACATATGGCTAAATAAACACTAAGTTTTCTCAGAAGTAACATCTTGTATCTTTGTAGTTTACTGTACTGCAGGGAAAGCTGGAAGTTCTGCTGCAGCTTCAGGAAAAAGCAATATAAAATACAGTACTAGACTAAACACCAAAAGCATAACACAATCACTGTGACAGTCCCTCTGTTATTTACTTTCTGCTAAAAGTCCATATGCATTTAAATTTATTGTCAGCTAGCATATTTTTTACTTTTTATTTTTTCCCATTCTGATCCAGGCAAATTAAAGCACTGAGACTGGTTAAGGACATTATCTAGAGCTTTGTCCATGTTTTTTTGTTTGTGTTTTTGTTTGTTTGCTTTTGTTTTCTGTTTTATTCTTTTTAATCATGCCTTAAGAAAGAGAGCTATAGTGGATCGCATTCCTAATGTAGATGCTGTTAAGTCAGCACAAGTCCTTTTGCCAGGAAAAAAAATATATATTATTCAGACAGATGGGAAAAGAACTTTTTCAGCATAAAAATTATTTTAAGTAATACAGAACTCTAAAACATTTTACCATGGCACTCCCACCCTTAGTTACACAGTGTAGAGTTTCTCCTGTCCCCATTGCACTTTTTCCACAGCTAACCATAGGGGTTGATAATAGTGAAGTCCCCAGATGCTCACAATCATCAGCCTCCTCAAGGCTGCCCAACAGCTCTGTGAGCAGAGGGATGAGACGAAACCATAAAGTATGACCCAAGGAGAGGGTACGGGGTTAGATTAATGCTCCTGTTTCCTTGGAGTGGATGAGAAAGTTCCTACACAACCTTTATGTTGGAGTGGCCTTCAGCAAATGGAAGAGGAGCAGCACCTGAGGCCCATGCTGTCTTGATGAACACCACTAGGTTCAAAAGTGAACCTTGTGTAGTGCCTCAGGAAGTCAGTGTGGATGTTTCAAGTGTTACCGTCCCCCAGCCTCTCCTGACCTCACAGAACAGCACAGCTATGACAGCAGGACATACAAGGTGTAGGAGCAAGTTCTTGCACCATGGTAGTGCCCAGAAGTTCAACTCAACACCCGAGGTGCTGGAAGCATCAAAGAGGAAAGGAAAGCTCCAGAGGGACTGAACTCTAAGCAGACATGGCTCCACATGCAATTCATTGTTTAAAGGTTTCAGATGTGACCTGAATCTGAATAACTAAAACCAAATTTTAAATAGAGCATCACTATCTTGGCTGCCTTTATGGCAAGGGAAGGGAGGCTGCTTTAGCTGGATAAACTAACTGAGCTTTGATCAAGGGATAAGATGTGTACCAAATAAATAAATAATCAAAAAATAAATAAATAAAAATCCAGAGTTAAAGATAGGGGATTGATCATGCAGGCTTTTTTACATTAGAAGATTAGAATTTGCTAGTATTTCTGAACATCCATCATGTCAGAAGTGGAGGACTGGTTAGCATTAGGTCAGAGGTTGGACTAGGTGATCTTGGAGGTCTCATCCAACCTAGATGATTCTGTGATTCTGTCCTTTACTTCTCTTGAGCCACGAACAGGCACCTGTTGTGATGAAACACAAGCCACAAACTGAAATCAGCAATGATTTCATTTTCCCCTTGAAATACAGGCGTGTATTGCAAGTCCTGAGCTTGTTTCATGATGAAAACTGACATGATGACAACAAATTTAATTATTTGATTTGACTTCCATTCTTTCTCCAGTCTGGAAGTGTAAAAAATTGCCCTGGGGTTATTTACCTCCCACTCAGACTCCAGTTACACCAGTGAACTCTTATCAGCAAAATGTTCTCTTATTTATTTTTTCCCTAAATTCTAATTCTGGCAGCTTGGGTTGGTTGGTCCTAACATAAAACATCTCTCTACAGGGGGGTAGCTTTCAGACCAAATAAACTAAAAAGCCAACTACCTGACACTTGTGTCATCACCAAAATTGCAAATCATATATTCAAAGAAAAGAAGTGTCACAGAACTTGTATTACAACAGCCAGAGAAACTTTCCCACTTACTTACTAATGTATTTTTCAAGTGCTCTGGAGATGACCTAAATTCAGGCCCCACATGGCTGTTAGAAATATTGCTGTTTCAGCAAAAACTGATGTTACTTCATTTCCAATGATATGGTGAATTTTTGACCTGGACCTTTTCAATCATATCTTGAAACTTATTTAATTACCATTAGATGAAGGGAATACTCAATTACAACCATTTGAAGATGGATTTGAATAAGCTGTGTAGCACCCCAAAAAAAGGTCTGTATGTTATTATTAACCCATCCAGCTTTCAGGTCCCAGAAAGTATTTTCAGTCCCAATGATAGCAGAAAACTAAATGCTCTCAAAGCCTAAAAAAAAGGTGGGGGGAAGTATTTCCAAAACAAATTGTACACATATTGACTAGCTCTGTAATCTATGACAATATTTTGTCCTGTATTTCATTGCTAGCCCATAAAGAATATTGAATATTATGATTTAAGCAGCTCCTATAGTTTCAGTGTTGTAGATCTTAAGTAATTCTGTAAAATATATTTACACTACATTTCGTTCTGGGTGCACAACACAAAATGACCCCTTATTTTCCAGAAGATTCCTTGAACTGAAAGAAAAAAAAATATATATAACGAAGTTTGCTCTATAAATTTCTGTTTGATTTCATTCCAAATCACTGAAGATCTTTTGATTCTTTCTTATTTTACCTAGGCTGATAAAGTTATTTCCAGCTTTTCAGAAAAATTCACAGCATTGGAAAAATCAAGCCAAACTCTGTGTGATGTTTTGACTCCAGTTTCCCTCTTCATCCACATTTAGCAAAGAGGACTGTAAAATATTTTATAGAGAATAAAAAACCTCATTTATAGCATTGCCAGAACTGTTTATTTTGTGTTTTAATATTTTATTGGTAACCACCACTCATTTCAAGCCCTGCACTGGACTTTTCATAAGTGGCATAAGAAAATGTAAGCTGCAATCTTGCTCTTATTTAACAGCCCACCGATGCCCATCCCATCAATTACTTCAGAGTAAGCTCTCTAAAGCATCCTTGTTAGGTGTAGCTCAGAATATAAAACAGGTCATTTTGTTCTCCTTTGTTGTTATTAAACGCCTAGAAATCTGAAGTGTAAGAGAAACCTTTGAGGTCAGCTGCCCTACCCTTCCCACCAGGACCAGTCCCACTGTCTGGCTTTATTTCAAGTCAGGGCAATAATAAAGGAACCCAAAAAGGAACCTCAAGTGTGGAGGAAGGAGCAGCCGAGAGGGGCTGGGCTGGGCTGATCACCCCAGCCACTATGCCACAGGAGGAAAGCAGTCGAGTGTGGGATCAATCAGCATACAAGAGAAAGACTCTTTAAATAACTAGGATAACTATTGTCATTGCTTTCCTTCATCCTCACAGACATGAGCTTACAGATTTAAGATGTATTAGGAACCTTAAACTTCATTTAGAGAGAGGTGAAAGGAAAATACGTAGCTGCTCTAAAGCAGCTCGAATTCTTCATCTGGAGTCCCTGCCTGCAGACAGTGCGGTCAGAGCAGGAATTCACTGCCTTGCTGGAGTTACTTGCTGACCAGATGCTGCCGCAGCAGCAGTGGTTTCCTTCTAGCATTCTTACGTCGAGCTTTTGCTCCCCTGTAACTTGAGGGCTGAGTCTGTACCCCTTGAGAAACACATCGCAGCTGATGGCTTTGTATCAATCTGGCACGTCACTCCCGTAAGCATCAACAGGCTCCATGGGCTAAAACCTCTGTCTGGTTAATCAGGTTGGTCATTGGTATCGCTTTCTCAGAAAGAAGTCATTCTGGGACGGTGAGTCTGCGGTGATCTGCCTCATATAGGACTGAGAGGAATTATGTTCACTTACAAGCAGTGCATTTTTATCCCTTTGTGTTTAGCAAGAGAGAAACTGGCATTGCTTTCCTTTTTCTCTGCCTCATCCACTTCGAGGAGTGACTGTGGAGAACATAACAGACTCCAACAGAAGCTTTTGTTAGGAACCTACAACAATGGCTCTGCAATTTGTGCTGCCCTTTGAAATGTGTGGTGCTGCTTGTAATCACTAAAGCCCAACATAGGCAATTTGAGCAGGGACACATGAAAGATCACCTAACCAATTACCTGTACCTTGTGGAATTATTCCCGAGATGAATATGATGCTACATATTCATGTCATAATATCAAGTTTGGCGCTCTCAGGATGTGCCAAAATATAACTCTAAGTGAACATGAAAGTCTTCCAGGATGAAAAGTTGTCCTCATTTCAAGGAAGAAAAAAAGACAAATGCAGTCACACTGCTATTGATGGAAATGATGTCCGCTAATGATGTGAAAGCTGGAAATGCAAATTGAGAAGCTGTCAAGTCATGTGAGGTACAACTCAGTAACCTCCCTGTGATCAGATTATAAAAGGGAAAGGAATATCTGCAGTTTGTCATGTTAGGAGCAAAGACTGTATTTGCAGCATTTTAGCAGCATTACCTAAAGAAAGTGCATTTTTGCTAATGATGCTGTCTGCAAACAAGCTCATGTCTAAAATTTCACATACAGCTCAAACACGCCTACAAAAGGCAGGAACTGTACTGTGGCATCAAAAAAAACCATAAACCAAAGAAAAACAATCTCTGTAATTTTGTGTACAGCATCTGCTTCACTCTACTCTACTACATGCACTCTGATAGCAACCATCGTTATTCTCACATCAAAAGAACAGCAAAATAAAAATCAATATTCTTTCCAATTCAGTACTAGTTGCAGAGGTCTCAGTTGAACATCACTATTCTTACAGAAATAAAACCCCACATTTAGGCAGGGCTTGCTGTCTTTCAAGGCATGAGTGGTTGACAGTGCTACCTCCATGAATTAGGTGCAACTTTGAGACAAAAGTTCTCCTGAAGTGAGACTTCGGTGTTCAGTATGCTTTTATCCCTAGAGTCTGATGTTCAGAAGGGCCAAGTACTTAAAAATTCCTCCTGGGTCAATTTCCACATCTCCGTGGACCTCACTGAAGCTTCAACAAGCTGGTGCAGCAAATGACAAAACTTTTCCATGGGCAGGCACAAAGAGCTCAGGCCAAAAGTCAAACCCTGATTTTGCAGTTGAACACAGCTTCAAAAAGATCCCTTACATAACAAATTCTCTGTCCACTAAGAGTTCATTTCTTTGAAAATTTGAGTATTTTGCAATATTATTTCCTGTACTTTCTTCCTTTCTCTACTGTGGTAACAATACTTGCTTATTCTTGAGATGCAGGTTTGGTTTGTTTGACATTTGTAAAGTACACATCCATATGGTGAGCAAACTTATTGCAATGTGAAAGCATTTTCATTTTCATATAGACTAAATTCTATATGGCATTGCCAGGGTACTGTGAGAACTCAAAACTTAATAACTTTAGGAGATTATGCTGAAGAAATTCATTAAAACATTTTGAAAATCTCAAACTTGCAGCAATGTCATTTCTGTAAACTTGTTTAAAAACATGACACAAAAAGCATTTATTTCAAGTACATTTACATGAGGAGTGTTATTCCTTAACATTGTAGGAGCAATTTCCAGGTAAGTGATAAAGATTCAGCAAAAAGCCTGTATCGGTGCAGTTCCATGTAAGCCAGGATGCTACAAAAGCTGGTTAAAAGCTCTATCACTAGTATCAAGCAATGGTGCTGGGATCAAGGGGCACCACAACTGACCACAGAAAACAAACCATCTGCCATTTGTTGGCAGATCCCATCCTCTTTCGCTACTAAGGAAAGACAAACTAGTCTCTATGGATATAACTAATTAGAAAGGGATGGAAAAGAAAAAAAACTTAGAACACCCAATTCTCAAGCCTTCTCCTGTGGCTTTTGTCCTTGCAGGGCTCACATTTTCCCCTCTGTGTACAGATCGTTATTCCATTCTGTAACACAAGCAGAGATTAGCTTCAAGCATCATTCTTACCTTACATTAAGTAAGACCTCGATGCCACTAAAATTATTTGCAGTTTCCTTCTTCCATTTTTTAAAATCTTTGCACGATTCCAAGACCTATCTCCCCTGTGCTCAACACCTTCCCGGAACCATTTGATGTGTTCTTAGCCCTGCACATCAGTTAGCCCAGTCGCTCGATTTGCGCATGCATAAACTTTTAAAGAGCAATACTTGCTAAGTGTTAGCATAAAGCTAGGATAACTCCTCAGTTGTCAAAAAGGAAAACCAGAAGACTGCATAGAGTAGCAAATGCTAATAAAAATTAGTAGCGTGGGGAAGAATGTATAATTTTCAGAAGCAGGAGCTACTCAACTAAAAGCCATAACTCCTCATCTCCCCTGAACAGGAAAGGTCATCTAATCCTCACAAAAGAAACTGGATAAAAGGATTTGAACCTACATTGAAAACAATCTGTGCTGTTTAGGTGATAACAGAATCAGACCTTGTCATGCAAAAGAGTTAATTCTTACCTTCTTTGTGGTTCCCAGTTCAGACAAAAGACAATTGGAACAGCTGGGGCCTCTCCAAACAAATGACTGGTATGGACAAAGCTGTTTTCTTCCCTCCAGCAACCTGCTTCTGAAAAATAATTCTTTGGATATTCACTTTGTGAAGTGCAGTGACTTACATTCAAGAAGAATGTAAGTCACTCCTTATTACAGCTGCATATCCTAGAAGATGAAATCATTATGGCAATAACAATTTGTACTCAACACAGCCCAAAATCTTTCCTGATTTAGGATCATAGAATCATCCAGGTTGGAAAAGACCTTCAGAATAATCGTGTTCAGCCATCAACCTGACCTACCAAGTCCCATCACTAAACCACATCCCTTAGTGCCACAATCACACGTCTCTTAAATACCTCCAGGAATGGGGACACCACCATTTCTCTGGGCACCCTGTTCCAATACTTTGCTGCCCTCTCCCCATGAGGAAATTGTTCTTACACATCATATGTTAATTTCCAATTCAGGTGCTTAAGTTATTTCTAAAATAAAAAGGTTATAGAAAATTAACACAAATATTTATGCTTTAAAGTCAGAATACCTAAAGTCAGAATTCGTAAAATTTAGTAAAATGAACTGAAGTTTCTTCCTCTAACACAGCAGGAAGTACGGTACTTCCAGTGCTGTATAACAAAAGCAAGTCAAGCCTTAAATTACAGTAGGTATGCATGGCTATGACTTAGTGGAATTAAAATAAAGAACAAAACAAATTAAAAAAACACCCTAACCCTTCCTCTGAAAATTATTTACTTCAGAATTCTTGGATGATATATAGCAAAATACTTTTCCATTTTCCCCTCACAGTCAGGTAATAATACAATACGTTGCTGAATTAACTCAGAAAGGTTTTATGTTAAGAACACAGCTGTTACTACATACAATCACAATGCTTTTCTGATGCTTTTCCAAATGTAGTTTAATAGCAAATGGTCTATTTTCAATAAATTCTAAGAAAACCATTTGAGACTGTTTTCTTCTCTTTTAGATATTAGAAAGTTGTTATTGCATATCGACACTAAATGTTAAGCAGTAATTACAAAACCAAGTTTCTGTTGCAGATTAATCAAGTTGGTATGTTTGGTGCATTATTCTCTATGTTACAATTATTATTGAACACTTCATGGCTCATTTTATATAAGTTTAGTGAAATCAACACTGATATTTGTGACCAGACCCAGAGTAAATGGCAAAAAGGTCTCTGTCCTACAAACCACATGTCCCTGGGACATATAAATTTATTATCACCACAGATAAGGGAGAAGCTAACACTAAATGTTTGCACTCTGATTTTGTATAACATTGATAAAGAACGGCAGAATTACAAGAGGTAGGCAACCAACTCACTGCATTTCATCAATGCATTTAAAAGCTTTTCTTCACTTGTCCACTCAAAATGCCCATAAATAAGCTCAGTCACAAAAAATTCCTCCTAGATTTCTTTACACTACTTTCTTGATTAGAAACTACTGAGTGTAGGAATAATTTGTCAGAGCAAATGCAAATGCAAAACAGCATTCTCTACTTAGCTTTGAAAGGGAAGTCAACACTTAAAAGAAAACATGACAATTTTGTTATTAATTAATAACTTTTATAGCTCAAATTTAAAAATATTAAATCAGAAACAATTCAAGATTCATGGAGAAAAAATCTGGAACTATATACATGCATAATTAAGAATATCTAAATTTTTGTCAATATTTACTTAATTTTTGTACAAGTTCTTTCACACAGTCATATTTACAAACATCTGTTTAAAACATATGAACATACATCTTTAATAGAATTTACAAATCATTTGAATATATTTTTTTCATAAAAACAGAAGATCATTTCACTGAGTTGACAAACATTTGGTTTCATCATATGGTGGGATGGAAAGTTATTATTATCCAATCATTTAAAAAATAATTATGCTATTGGTACCCGAAATTATCATATATGGCTTTAAATATCTCCCAAATTATCAACTCACGAACACAAATGAAAGTCTATCTGTGGAATATTTATAACAAGTGTTGAGCTTTTCTTTGGGTTAGGTCCACAACTCTGCAAACACATTCTAAGCATATACTCAAAAATAAGAAATCCTTCTAATTTTACAAAAATAAAAAAATAAAAAATCCCTGCTTCCAGTAAAGTCAAACACATACTTAGTATCTGTAAGATGGGATGAATGGGAATGAGTTTTCTAGACGTTCTAGCTTCCCATATAGATATATTTATTTATTTTTTTTATTGTGGTATAACACTTTTGAACAGACAATATTTTGGGATATTTACAGGAATCAAATGACAGATTTCTTAAATAACGATGAATATTTATTCCTCAAAATATGTACTTTTTCCAGGGGAAAAAAAATCCAAGGAAGTTTTGTCCATAATGTCTAAATTACTGATGCAGTCCAACCAGATCTAGTATTATGGTCTCACCTCACACATAATCTGAAAATTTGTCAGCTTGATTGTTTTTGGTCTTGTTAGGAAAAGAAATGAAAGTTTTGGCTTTGGCAAATCAGTCAGCTGTCTCCTTTGAACCCCATTCTCTAGAGCTCCTGCACAGATTGTTCCACAGTTTGTTCTTCTATGGGCTGCATTGCTTCCTGAACGTAAACTATGAATTCTGAAGCCTCTCCACCTTGTGTATAGACAGTCACTGTCTCAATTCCCTCCACTTCGTCTGAAGAGACTACCAGGTGATGCTGTTCAGACAGCTCCACTGAAGCCTGCTGCAGAGTCTCTTGTATCATCAAAGTGTGATTGGCTGACTGCTCCTCTTCTTTTACCTAAGAAGAAATTGAAGAGGTTACAGAAGTTTCACCCTTCCAGTAAATAACTGGTACTGTGATGATTAATGCACACACAGAACAGAAATTAGAAATCAGACAGTTTTGAAAGAAAATATCAGTTTTACACAAAATTTGTAATGATCACTTTGAACAAGTGTATAGCCATACAAAATACTGAAAGCAGTAACTCAGAGTCTCATTTATATGCATGGAGAGCTATGAAGCTACAGAAACACAGGACTTTAGGAACAGCTTTAATCTCTCACCAGTCATTCACTCAAAACCAATCTTATTTAAATAAATTGGAAGTCAAACAGCTCCTCCAGAATCACTGATGTGAGAATATGTCTAAAACCACATGAAAAGACACTTAGAACCCCCATTTTTTAATTTATTTTAAAGCTCGTTAAACTACAAAATTCATTGTAACACTACTCATTGTAACCTAAACTTAATGGACTTTTATTTAATAAAAAAAAAAAAGTGAAATGCATTAATGAAATAACCTCCCTAATACTGGTTTGCAAGGCAGCAATTTTTACATGATTGAAAGGATATTTACAGTAGCAACTGAAAATAACAGACTTTTTAATAAACATTTTTCCTGTCAAAAAAACATAATGCAACATATTTTGGTATCAAATTTAAAATAACTCAACTATTTGTGAATTATCAGACTACAGTACTCACTGGGATTCAAGAACAGATCTTAATTCTTCACCCCATCCAGACAACATTTCTGTGCACAGTGCTCCAGGCCAACAACAGCACACTCAAAAACTAAGGAAATGCATTCTTACAAATATTAATGATAAAATAAGGTTCTTTTGGGTAAAGAATGGGATACCTATTTTTACACGTGCAAGAATATGGGAAGGCATTTGTTGAGTGTTTTCAGTACACCACCACTCCCTTTGTTCATTGATTTGTTCATCTATTTTATTTGCTTGAGCATAAAAGCTGACCCACTTGCATCTGCACCACATGGTTAATCAGATCCTCTCTTCCTTTCCCATTTGGAAAACAGGTAGTTTTTATTAAGGCCTATTTCCCTTTCATTTAGGCTTAGCAAATGTTCTATGAAGTGAGCTCGCAGACATAAATCATGTTCATTTCTCACTATAAGAAAGTAACTTACTGAATTTGCAGGACGTCATATTCTCTACAGAAGTGCTTTATTTCACATCATCCAGTGTATCTATAAATCACCAGCTTATACAAACAACAGGGCACGAAGACAGCATCGGTGGCTCACCGACATACCTTCACAGAAAGCAAACCTCCACGGTACTTCCAATAACCACACAAGGGGTAATATGAGGAGAACAAAGAATCAATAAATTATCGGTTTACCAGATTTCAGTGTAAACCTTGTATTTCAGGGCAGCGTATGTTGTGTTCCTGGCAGCACTGAAGTCGTAAGTGATTTTGAAAAAACAGGTCAAACATGGTAGATTCCAAAGCATGGAAGTCTACTATATTACATAGATTAGTAGCTTTCATTTCTATGAAATGTTTCTATGTAGTAGATCATTTCTATGCGCTGCTTTCTAAGCAGTATTATTAGAACAATGAAGTCCAAGAAAATATACTGAAGTTCAGTATTGGTGCTTAAAAGGGGCATGGGAACAGTAGGGAAGAATTACAGAGAAGTGTCCAAGCATGCATTTGGCTCCTTGAAGACTTGGAAGGAGAAAAAGAAGTTCTGTGAGTTTATTTTCTAGGTGCTCTTTTTTTAACTTCATTTTTTCCCCCCAAGCAAGCATTCCCGTTGCTGTACACTGACTTTCCTTATAACGTTTTTCTTCCACGTTTAAAATATCTGTCAGATCAAGAAGATTACAGAGATGCACAAACCCCATAGGACTCCATATCACTTTGAACTTTCACTCAATTCATCAGGCTATACAAAGCTTTTTCTTGAACAATAACAAGCCTGTTCAGGTGTTAAATTATTCAGAGGTCCCAAAGTCAGTATGTCTGTGGTACATTGATGAAATATAAGTGGATTTTAACTGGCGAAAGATTTAACTTCTAAAGAGAATCTTACCATTGTCATTGACCTTACTGCAACAGCACAGTTGTACCTACTGATGCTGACTCTGGCTTTGTTGCACAGGATTTAGATGATACGGATAAAACTATGGGAAAGGGATAAAGCCCTTTCCATGTTCTGTTTCTTTTACCAAGTGTACCTGAACATTTTAATTTGAAGTTATTTTAAACAGCGCTTGCTGGAATTCAAGCTCAATACCCTACAAAATTGGGCAATGCAGGTTGCTTTGTCTTGACACAAGAAAATTTGCAACCACCCTCTGAAAAACAAATTTCTGTTGACACAAAATATGGGTAGCCCCAAAATTATCCTTTACTAATGGAAGCTTTGAGTTTCTGTTCAAGACGCAACAGGCTAAACCATAAAAAGAAATGTAACACACCTTTCTTCTCTTGATGACATACCTTTTAGGATTTTTTTTTTTTCTTATAGTGGGGGGAAATGTTGTTAATTCAGGCAGAACTCCCCCTTTTTTAATTGCATCCTGCTCTTTCCTGAGGCTACTTGCTGAAGTGGCAGCTCCTGTTCAAAATGGAAGGATCCACACAAGATCTACTAATATAGGTTACAACAAGTGGACAGAAGGCTCATCTCTGGTGGATTTAGATAGGTAGCTGCAGTTAAAAATGTCAGGTAATTATAATCTTACAGTCCTTGATCCTGGGGATCTTCAAACATACACAGATAGGAGTCTTCTAATATCATTTGGCCTTTCAATTATGTCATGTACAGTAACTCTTGTGTTAGTGCATGATACATAATCCTCTGACAATGTGCCTCAGGCCAGAAAAATTACACTAAATTTACTAAGAGCAGCAAGAATGCACAACACAGTCTGAAAAGAATCTTGTACAGTCTCACTTTAGTCACTTTAAATCAAAACCCATAAATAATTTCAAATATAGTTCTTTGAGTGTACATAAATAATGAACAAAGGAAGATAAATAAAGCACAGTTGACATGAAAATGAAATGAAACCAGAATCTCATTCAATTCAATAGCAGCAATCTAATACTTATTCAGTTTTATATGCTTTTGAAATGAAAATGGCCAATAAAGAAAGTTAATTTAACCTCCCTACCTACCTTTATCGATATGGTTTTATTACCCTTGTCATGCAGGGTAAAGAAGAGTAATGCCCCTATTTCTAGTGTTTCTAGTTTCCAGTACCTTTTTTTTGGACAGCTATCTGTAATCCTTTTAGTTTGACAAATTACCACATTATTTTGGATATTTACATTTCAAATCAGTTCAATGTTTACATGCTTCTGCTTGGTTCCTATTAGATCGTTCCACAGGGAATCATCTCAAAACGCTAATTTACATCCCTCAATTTGATGAAACAGTGGGACAGCTGCCATCAGAATGAATGAAGTTACTACACTCAATTCTTTTTATTGGCATCTCAAATCTTTTGAAGAGTAGCATCCATGACCTCTTTTCTGTTTGAGAGCCAGCTGAAAAGCATCTGGCTGCTTATCCTTTGCTAAAGAATGGCAGCAAGAATCTGAAGCCATACACAGCTGGCATACTAAACCAATTCATTACCTGCATAAATATTTTTTACTGGCTTAATGTGCCTCTCATGAAAGTTAATGGATCCTCTGCCTTCATGTCTTTATAAAAAGCTCAGAATTTCTAAATTATCTAAAGTTCTAAATGCAAATATCTGAGGGCCATCCAAATGACACAAAAAGTGGGTACCTCTTACAGGAACCTCTTCCTCTAAAACCAAGCAAGTCATTTTTATTTTGAGATAAATTAATTCAAGCCATTGAGGAAAATAATGCTTCTTCCCTTCCCTGGAAAGTAGAAAAAGGAAATATGTACAGTAAATTGCTGCTAAAGCTACTTCTTTATTCTGGAGCTCATCCTCAGAAATAATGATTATCTTAAATTTTCTTTGAAGTCAGCAGGAGTACCAGAGCCATCGTGTTTAAAACAGCCTTGTTAGGCTTGACCCAAAATCCTCTGCGGAATCTCTCCCTTGATTTCAGACTGAATGCTGCCTTTCAGGTTGACATGAAGAAAAAAAAAGTTAATCACAGATTTTGCAGGAATTCAAAACCTTACACTAGGTTACAGTTGCTTCTATTTGTATTGTAAGACACCACAGTAAGAAAATTTACATATTAGCTACACAAAAGCTGAAAAGGAAAAGTGAATATAAGCTTTTTAGATCCCAGAGAGCACCTGGATATGTGACGTGCCAGCTTACATCGCTGCCTACAGGACTGTCTCTCATTTTGTTTGGTGCCACTTGGTAACTTGAACTCCATCCTTTCTTATTTGAGTTTACGTATAGATATATGAAAAATACACACAGACATGCACAGAAAAACGCTGTAATTTGATCACATGAATCTCTATAGAGAGCTACAAAACAAACACAAGCTGGCACACCATAGTTTCAGAACAATAGGAGAATTCAATATGCAAGACTTGCTTTGCATAAAATAAAAAAATGCAAAGTGGCAAACAAATCTTCCTACTGGTGATTTTTAAGAATGTTTAGCCACTGGCTGGTCGAATACACCCTGACAGAGAGGCTGTGACTGGCTGTGTCCCCTGTCTGGCAGAACTCTGTATCACTAGATTTCCTTCTGAGGAAATAAGGCAACGTTGACACCATTTCAAGAGCTCTAACAGAGGGCAGTAATGTTGACAGGAGATTTTATCTGGATGTTATACAGATGACAAGAACTCCACAGAAGCTAAGAAAGCAGGGACATCCTTCCCAAATAAAACTTCCCCTTGCTGGCACCATCAAGTTAAACAATAAAGTGCTCCATGTTCTAAAAGAACATCAGTCTTGATTACCAACCCATAGAGAACTGCATGTACTGGCAAATTTTCTGGATGAACCCAGCATCAAGTAGGCACAAATCAGAGCCAGGTTAAAATACAAAGAGTGTTGCTGAGGTACAATATGCAGGAGCCCTTGACATAACAGCCATGCTAATATTATTAGGTGCTTATTTTTGAAGGTGTGTTATACTATAAAATTCTGTTCTGTGATCATCTTCAAGCTGATGTGTAATCTTTGCTGTGCATTGCTTCTGCTGTCACTTTGAAGAAAGTGGCTGTTGCCATGGTATGATTTTACCGGAGCCTGAAGAGATCACAGAATAAAATGATGAAAGGAACTAAAATAAAGGGTGAAATGCATGAAATTCCAGTGTTTTCCTAAGCTTGATAAAGATCTGCTTGGTTAGTGAAAGAGTTGATATATTTATTCTGCAGAGCAAGTTATTTAGAAGTCCAGGTTGAAAACAGGTTACCGTGCTTTTCAGGAATAGACTTCATCCTAATCCTGCACTCGAAGGTACAGAGATAGTAAGGTCAGTCTGTTGTTTTTGAATGGGAGAAAACAAGAAAGCGTTCATCAGCCAATTGCTCTTCTTTACTGGTAATATTAGTGTAGTGTTTTAGACCAGGACTTGGACTGTATCAGGTGTTCTACCTGAAAAAAAGTATTTCGTGCCCCAAAGGCCTTATATTTTCAATATAAAACATGAGACAGTAAGCAGACGCAGAAGAAGGGAAATGGGTGAGTACAATATGAGGCAGCAATACCTTTGTGTAACAAGCAGCAGTATCAACAGACCAATTGCCTAACCAGAGATGATTGGCGTCATCATATTTCTGAAGACTAATTGAGAGAAGACAATGAGGTACAAATTGTTCTTCATTAAATATCCACATAACTAAGCACAATATGAAAGAAGGCGTTAAGAAACTTGTTTGGAAAAAATAATGAGCAATTAAAGCTTCATGGACTGATCAAAGGTGAGAGTCAAAATCTCAACAGCTAACGAGAGACAGGACACTAGGTCGGAAAGGAGTACAAAATCTTGGAAATGAAAATAAGGCTTTGTTGGATGTGGCAAAAAAGACAGGAAGATCACGTGGACATCCTGTAAGACAGGCAGACTAGAGAGAAGTAATATTTAAATTGTTCTGAGTGTATACAAAGGGGCAAAGCAGCATCTGTGAATGTCAGAAAGAAAGAATATCAAAGTAACTGTAGCATAAAATAATGACAGCTTGGTCAGCCATTTTAGCAGAGCGGATAAAATGAGAACCCAAATAAAAATGAGAGTGCACAACAAGTCAGCACCATTTAGCCCATCACCTGGATGCCCAAGCATCCTACCTGAAGAGGACACTAGCTTTCTGGCTTGATAACAGGAAGGACTTACATCCCATCAGATTGAACTAGAGTCAATTAATAATGACCAGTTGTGCAGAAAGACTGGTATAATCACCTTAGTGACTAATAATATTAATTAGTGATTAATGCAATCTTCTTAGTGATCATCAGAGTGAGCTTGAAGTGATTGCTCTAGAGCCACAGGAAACAATTAGATGATAGATGCTATCTCTAGATTGTGTAGAGTAGCCAGGTAGTTTTGCAAAATGTTCACACAGACAAAGATCCTGCAAGTCAAATGTGTGCTGTATATTACTTAGGACGTGAAGCCCTAAATTTTTGACTAAAGCTTTTACATGTCAATGTGCTAAAAGAACAGTGGCAGAAACAATTCTGTTGGTAGTGGCCACCCAGGTATATTATTGAGAAGAATTAGAAAATAAGGAAAAGTACAGGGATTTGAGGTGGTGAACAATACCTTTGGCATAGGTTAGTTGGATTTTTTCATTTTTGTTTTTTTTTTGTTTGTTTGTTTTTTTGGTTTGGTTTGGTTGTTTTCCTCTCTGAGAGAACAAAGTGTGCTGCTGTGCTCTAGCTGTTTTGTTTCTATATATCAGGCAGGCAGGATTTGTTCTGAATGAAGATGGATCTCCGTAGATTGTTCAGACAGGAAAAATAATATTGAAAACAAGATTTAAAGCTTTAAACACTTATTTGGTGATAAGTTTCTTAAACCAGGACAATAGCTTCTGCTCTAGTAGGACATACAAAACATATTGTGGGTCTAAAACCAGCAAATTAGCAGAATACTTGTTTACCCATATCTATGTGAAAATAGTTCAAAACACAGATAACACGCAACTAAATTTAAATGGCTCTTATGGTATACTTTGAGACTATCTGCTGCTCTGCTCAATAAACTGAGGCAAAAAGAAAAAAAAATAAATTTGGACAAAGCACCCTACATAGAACCCTCTGTTTTAAAGAGGTTTGGTAAAAATAATACACCCTGCAGTTAAGCAAAATAAATGAATTAAAACAAAATGTATCTTGTTACTATTACACATTTCTGCTAACAGGCACTGGAAATGGACAAGCAACAACTCTAACAAAAAATAGAGATGCTGGACACTCTCCGAAAAGGAACAACTCTCTGATGTTGCTGTCAAGACAGAGTGATTCGAGAAACAAGCATTCAAAGACGTTCATATGGTGAAACCAAGAAAATGCATCTTGAATCTTGTCTCTCCAGAGAATAATTTACAGTTTGTTCTGCAAAAATAACACGAGTGCTCATTTCTGAGGGAAACGTTTCTTCACAAGAAGCTCAGTGTTCAAAACAAACAAATGCTTAGCTTATCTTAGAATCATGAAGGTTGGAAGAACCTTCAAGATCATCTGGTCCAATCATCACCCTACTGCCAATATTGTCCTCTAAATTATTCTGCCTGGGAGCTAGGAAAATAGTTCTCCTATGTAAATAATGGACTGAACTGGCTCTGCTAGCAAAACAAACAAAAACACAAACAAATCAGTCTCCACCCTATGGAGTGAGGACAAAAGTGCATCTGTAATAGGTAACACCGTCAAATCCACATAAAGTGAAGTAACTTGTTTTACCATGCTTGTCCCTCCTCCTCCCTGCTACATGCTCTGTTCCTACAGAAGTGCTTTTCCCCCAATTTCTCGTCCATTTTTACTATCCATTATGAATGAGATTTCCTGTCTTTTTAAGCATTTATTAGCCTCTTTCATAGTTATTCTTCAAACTTACAATTCGGTGCTTTAACATTTTCCCTACCTTGTTACATTTTTTTCTTTAAGCAGTGCAGAACAACTCAAACTCTATGCCATAAATAAATACCACCACTAGCTGTAGTGATCCAGACTGAATTACTGTTAACTAAAATGGATTCAAACTGACAAGATTACACTTTTTGTGTCATGCTGCAATCAAAGCTTCAGCGTGGATTTTTGCCAATCTCAGCCCATACTGGCAGAACTTCACACTTGGATCCTGGTATTCACTCAGGCGTGTGCGGTACTTTCCTTAGTGGCAGCATGTTTGCATGGCTGTCACACAACAGGATTTCTCCCAAATTAGATACCTAAAAGTTTAATCTTGATAATAGGGTAATATACTGGCTCTCAGGCAAGGAGGAGCTAAAGTCATTTCAAGTTCCAGACAGAACCTTTAGAAAGGCCTCAAATAAATGGCATGGTCATAGCCAACACCAATTCATAATGATGAATCCTGATTCAGCCTGAGATGTTTTATTGTTACACTGTCAAAGGATTTTCTTTTATAATATCATTCCTATGAAAAACAAATATAAGGTTTCCAAAGCCAAAATTGAATATATATATATATATATATATATATATATATATATATATATATATATATATATATATACACACACACACACACACACGTATATTATTTCAACACAATTCAGGAGCTGGGAGCTTCGAATGGAAAATCTGATCTTGAGTTCAGCTCAATAATAATTTGTATTCATGATCTAATAAACATGCCTTATAAAGGCGTACATCTCAGGGAAATAATTTAATAGAACACTGTAAACATGATAATGTTTCTGTCTTGTGACTTAACAGAAAGAAATTAAAAAAGGAGATATCAGTCAGAGCCAGCAAATGCACTCAACTTATAGCAGTGTACTGAGAAGGACTTAAGGACAAAAACAAAGCTTGTTTCTGCAGGCAGAAGTCTTGCATTGCCATGAAACACTCCAAGTACTGCACACAGAAGACACTGCCCCTAACCGGTGTGCTCAAGGCGAAGATGGCTGTATTACTGATAGGTACATCTAGATTCATGCACAATTTTAGAAATCAAGGGCCAACAGCACTTTTATAGGTGAAAGTAAGGACAAAGTTGGAGGGAAGAAAAGGTAGACAAAGACAGTAATGATGTAGTGTGACATACAGAGCAAAAAATACTTTGAAAATATATAGTAATTTAGGATTTAGAAGAAATTTCTTGGTGCAAATACAGAAATATGAAGATAACTTATAAAGGCAGCTAAAAATGAGAGATGAAGGTGAGAAATGATGGGTTATGTATGTCCTTAAAGGAAAGAAAAAAAAACACATAACAGCATAAAAACCAGAACAATAAATGTTGTTAAGAAAAAAAATGGAGCCAAGCTGCTAAGTAAGGACTCGGGGAGGCCACTGAAGAACAAGAGTGGAAATTTAGTGACAGATGATGCTGATATATTGCTGACACCCGGAATGATTTTTTTTTGTCTCACAATCCACAAGTGAAGCTGAAGGTCACAGAATAGAGTGTGGAATAAATTTTCCAGTGGGAAAGTGAAATATGAACATGTCTTACGATCACCTCAAGGTTAACAATTAGGAACTCAGCATAATTAAAACCTGACAAAGTAGTAGGTACAAGTGAGTGATACCCATAGAAAGCAACCTGGTGTTAAAGAAAGAAAGAAAAGCCGTCAGTTCTAAATAGGAGAGGATTACAGTCATGCTAACGCCATTTAAGAACATTTTCCCTGAAGTTAAAAAAGGATGTGGCTATAATTCTGAAGCCATCTTCTGGTGGAAAGAGAAGAACTGGGAACAGTAACTAGAGCTGTGTAACAGGTCAAACATTTGATAAAACGTCAGTAGAAATAGAAAAAATAAATTATAATAAAAAATGTGGAATGATAATAATTAAAAAAAAAAAATCTACAAAACTCCCTTCCTCTACTTCCATGAAGCCCACTAAAGGCAACTAGGAAGCCAGTCAGGTGTCAGTAGGCCTCCTGCCTCGTGATACCCCTCTGGAAAAATCACAGATCTGCACACTTCTGCACACACAAACTGACAAGTCGCAAAGGCCACAGTCATTCCAGTAGCCACAAGAAGCAAGTTGGCAGAGGAACAATGCTCAGAGCATCTAAGTAAGGCATTAGTAAAACCTGATGTAAGCAGAGGTAGCACACAATCGCTCAGCATGAGATATACTTCAGTTCTGCACCGACTGATTTTGCTTCTCTGCAACTTCAAATTGGGGAAAAACAGCATTTTATAGCAACAGGACTCAAAGTGGGAAAAGAAAATGCAGCAAAGAGATTCTGTGCTCTGAGGATTTGATATTTAATTTGACATAGGAGTGGAGCTTATACCGGGCTTACGTTAGACCAATGAAAGTCATTAACGTATACAAAGCAAGGGAAAAAGCAGTGATCAATGCTTAGCAGCTTGCAAATTCAAAGTCAGAAATATGGATTTAAAAGTGACAGACAATTAATTTGTAATATGAATATTTACTTGCAAAATGCTATCCACACATTCAGATGGTCTAACAAAGATGAAGATAGATTTTAAGATGAATCAGAAATTGATCTGATTCCATACTTGAAAGATGAAAAATTGCTGAATGTTTTAAATTATGTTGTGTTGTTGTTGTTGTTGTTTGTTTTTTTTAAGCTTAACATTCCAGTATCACAAAAGTAATTTCTTCTTCACTGCTGCCACTTACCTAGGTTCCACTTTGTCCTAGACTGTTATTAGAGGGGCCTCAAAAGACACATTTTTAAGAACAGTTTTCAGTAATACTGACAGATAGAACAAACACCAATGGCTGATGCTGCATTCAACCTTTGAAACAGGTCATGTATAGAAGTACAGCATACACATTGGCAGTGACTACAGTTAAAGTTGCTTTGAAATTTGCACATAAAAAGGACTGGAACGTCTCTCCTCTTTGATGACTGAATTTACTTTCCAAATTTGGATCTTAATGAAAGAAAAATCCCATAAACTCTTACACAGTTTCTAAACAAAATACCTGCTAAGTATTGCAAAGTAACATTTGAAAATGCTTTTCCTTAAAATTCTGCCTTGTCTCCCTCAGATCTGGGTGACAATCATCTAAACACTGTCTTCACAGACTATGGACTTTCCACTTCTAGGGAGTTATCACAAATTTAATATCCACAATACTGAAAAAAAAAAATAAATAAATACTGAACTCAAAAGTTAGTTCTGGCATTCATCACAATCACACTTTTGGTTCATTTAAATAACAAGAGCTACATAAACTCTTTAGGAATTTAAGACTTCTCATGTACTTTCCTTCCCTGATGCATCAACCACATTGAGTCTGGGGACCCTGAGAAATCAAAGAATGTAAACAGAATGTAGAAAGGGATAATAAACTAGGGAAATATAATGAAACTGGCAGAACAAACATAGCTTGGAGAACACAATGGGAAGAAACATAAAATGTCAGCATCAAAATTAGCAGACACCTGTGAGGAAGAAATACTGGGCTTGATGTTCATACTCAACAGCCATCTCAAATTGAAAATGATTCACCTTCACTTGGTAATTATGTGTATCTTTCCGTTCTTAATTTCTAAAATGCTTTAGTAACACTGTACATTGCAAATATCCTTAGTAAAACCTGTGCAGTACTATGCTTCAGGAATATACACACATATATTAAAGTTACTTCTACCAGTATCTTGTAAGGTTTGTCTCATTTTAAAAGGAACTATATTGCCTACACCATAATTTCTGTCACTTAATTCTTTATCAGTTGAATCCAGCATGTTTCCCATAAACAGAACCCTTGCAAAAGCCTGAAATTAACAAGTCTTTTTTTTTTTTTTTTTTTTTTTAGAATATTGACCTATATCATCTGGTCTCGCACAATTTCCCTGGGAACAACAAAATCAATTATGTATCTGCTCAACCAACTACAGTTCACTTGATTTTTTCTTTATCTTTCCCCAGTGTGGGTGATCACACTGACTTCTCACATAAGCAACTGCTGTTAAGGAGCATCTGTAAATCCTCTTCTCAGAGCTGTTTCATGCCTGCAAACTGCTTGTGTTGCACCCCTCATTAGAAAGACAGGAGGAACTCAAACTGAGTATAAGTTTTGTTAGCTTGACTTTAGCCCCATATTACTTGACTTTAGTACCCTGAAAGTCTCTCTAGCCACAGGACAGCACTACAAAGACAAAGTGATGGTGGCTCATCACTATATAGGGTCGCATAGTTGTACACAAGCTGTAACCCTCCACACTCTTCTGTTTCTGGAAAAAGTCTGTCCCAAGGATCTCCTGACTCTTGACAGTGGGACTAAGTGATGACCCACAATACAGGTATGCTATTTTAAAAAGTCTGAAAATGCTTATATATATTTATCCATTCACATTTTATGTATTTATGCTGATGACTGTGTAATTTATACACATAAACACACAGGTGTATAGATGTACAAATGTCTGTGCATGTGCATATAAACATAAGTACACACACCACAGAGCCAAAATTAGTTGAGAAGAAATTCTGTACACATTTTTCACAGTCATTCACAATTTAGTCCTTGCAGAACAATACGCATTTCACAACAAATATACAAAAATAAACACCGTTGTTTTGGAGAAGAGAAGAGCTCTTACCTGCTTCACCACCGTCACGGTTCCAGGTGCCATGGTAACTACAGAAGCAACTGCAGTGGCATCATGGGTTTCCGAACCCAACTCAATGATTTGCTGCAGGATGTTTACAGCCGTTGGATCAAGTCTTTCACCTTATCAGAAAGACAGCAAGCATAAGATCATTACCGTAAAACAGCTCTGAGGGGATGTGAATCTACGTGCCAGATACACTCTTTCCCCTCATGCTTTAACCCTGATTCACAGTTCTGTCTATAAATTTCAAACGGCTCAATAACCTGACACTTTAATAATAGATCTATGGGAGGAAAGTATTCACAAAACAAATTTGCCAGAGGAATGCATGAATCAGCAAGTGAAACCACACTGCTCTTTTTTATGACTATTTGAAAAAGATCTAAAGGAATACATTGATTAAACAAACAACGGGTACAACTCATAGCAGGAACTGTGAGTTAGGAAGCTGAGAGACTTCCTAACTGAAATTGAGAACTGAAGAATGTTTGCTTGCTTTATTTTTTTCCTATATAACTGCCTTCAGACAATCTACTACTGTTTTTTATGCCTCGAGGGAATATGCCAGAAGACTGTCCTAAATTGGATGAATTAAAGTAAATTGTTCTACTTTTAAAATTACAGCCTCACGTTTAAAGTCAAAACTGTTATGTACGGCACATTCCAGGATCTTGCTTACATTAATTTAAATATTAAAAACCTAACAAAATTTTCTCCAAATATTTTTACTCATTTGGAATTCTCACTGATTAAAGTAAAATAATACACACAAGTTGTCAGTAGCATAACTGAACTGCAATGTGCTTGGAAATTCTGATAAAAATGGGAGCTTGAGAAACTTATCTGTAGTATGAACGATACAGTTCACAACTATAAAATGCAATCTTCTGATAGCCACTGCATTTATTCATACATTCAAAATATATGAACACTGATTCTAGTCTCTGATGTTTTAACACTCTCAGAAACATGAACTTATTTTTTTTGTCTAGTTTTTCTTATTCCTGACTTAGTAATCATGATCTAAATCCTCTCTTGTTCTTATTCAATGTGATACTGAAACAGCTTACTCTGTTTTCTGCATCATTACAATTAAGTTTGTTAGGACTGTCCTAGGAACACGGTAAATGAGCTATTCCACTGTGTCACTGTGTCACTGGCTGACTTAAGCAGGAAGAAAAATGATAGCAAGGGAATTGCCATTAGATACACACCATCTACTTCGCCAAGACAGCTGATTTCACAATATATTCAATAATACAGGCAGGAAATTCCACACATCTAATAATAAAGTGCAAAGTAGAGTGTGATAAGTATTAATGACTTAAGGACACAGAAATTCATAAGCAATGGTCACTTCTCATTACTTACCCTTGAAGAAAAAATATAAAACCCCCAGAAATAAGTTCTGGATGACAAATTTCATCTGTTTTAATAGTTTCACAGAATATCACATATTGTCCAGTATATTGAAAAGGATATTTATGAAAAAAATATATATTTGGTATTCCAACCCCCAAAAAGGTAATTTACCATTTTCAGAAGTATATCTAAGGTTCTGCAATGCAGCTACAGCAGCTTGAGTGCCTTGAACGTCTTCTCCAGCCTCTGTGATATGGAGATACTGAGTGGATGCTTCTTCAGAAACTTCAGCAGTTAACTTGAAAACAAAAACAAGTCAATGCATGGATAATCAGAGAATCATAGAATTGCAATTTTGTTAGCAAATTAGAGAAGAACTGAAGTTATGAGTTTAAAGGAATGAATTTTGGACAATAATTATTTTAACAAGAGTTACAGAAATCAGGGGTAAACACAATTCATGAGAAATATTATCTAGAAGTTGGGATATCATCTTAAAGTTTTATTCTTCAAGATTTTCCCCCTAAGAATTGTTTTTAACACACTAAATGATCTTGACTTCATTTCTGTTGCATAGTTATTTTATACTTAAGAGACTTCTGCTGTATCATGGTCTAGTAAAGACATTTTGTGCAAAATTAGGCTGTAATTCTTGTCTTTGACTTGTCTTTTCAGATCTGGTAAAATGCTTCTTACGTTTGAAAATGGTATTTTATTTTAGAAAAAAAATATCTTTTCCATAACCATGTTTTTTTCAAGACAAGCTGTTAACATGTACTTCTCCCCCGATGGGACTTTTTTATTTATAGCAGTTTCAATAGCAGAGACAGGCTCGAATCCTTGGGGCCCTCTTACTTTTTCATGTTTGGGCATCAACTGGGAGTGTGGATGTAGAACAGTTTGTGAAATGCAAATGGATACATTTTAAAATACTTGCCCTTTCGTCTTTGAATAAATGTCCATACAGAACCTACTGTGATAGTTTTGAGGATTTTACCCTCTGTTCACGGATACTGAAGAGCTGTTGAACACAAACTTGCAGGATGGCCCTTCCCAATCAGGAATTATGCTTATGCTTAGGGTTAGACAGCCTGAAATCCAGAATGGGTCTTAAACTGTGGAGATCAGACAACTGCAACTCCTGGATTTCCCTGTCGCTGGACACCAACAATAGCCTAATCAAGCATACTCAGCATGCTAACTGGGATTTTTAATATAAGATCTAGATAATTCTGTGGTTTTGTCACAGCTTCTTCATCTATGGTCAACCTTGCTTTATTAGAGTAAGTTTTCATTTTAAAACGAATTGCTACCCATGTTACAGCTTAAAATGTTATGGCTGATTAAGGTAGCTGCACTACCCCACCCAAACTGAGAAAATCCAGGTGGTGGTTTGATTGTTTTATTGTTTTGCTTTGTTTTCCTGACCTAACTTCTAAAGTCTAATTTAAATTTTTAAGCTCTGATCTTAATCATTGATATCATGACTCCAACGTGCTTTGGACTGAAACTAGAAACACACACTAAATGGTGGAAGACTTACTCTCTATAATACCATTTAATATAATTAAATATTTCATATAATACCATCTTTTAGCTGATTAACTTACAAATTCAGGTCTAACATTCCATATTCCAACATTGTCTGGACCAAGTCATAAGTTTCTTTCATTAATTCAGTATAACCTCACAGCTTCGCGTATCTTTGAACTAATATCAATGAATATTTGGCATATAGTAAAGACACTGAGTTTTTTCAGTTTTGTGATTTTTTGCTAAAACTTTTGCTCTTTGTGCAGCAGAGGACTATAGCCCTCCAACATTGTTACTCTTACCAGTTATGAAATCAGTCAAGATTAAGTGACCACAGTGTATGCATTCAAAATGGAGATGAGATACCACATGACCTCCTGATGTTATATAGAGTCAAGAACACGTTTTTGAATATTTCTTAACTTTCTCTACATCACTTTTTAAAATCTTAAGGCCAAAGCCATGGCAACTGTGCTTTACCTCCCACTTTGTCTCCCCGTCGTGCTCCACCAGCTTCATGCCATGCTTGTTCTTAAGATGTCTGTTGAACTCCCATTTTGTACCATATACAAAACTGCAAACAGGACACTTAATGCCACCTACAAGGAAACAAAAATAAATCCTTTGATTATTTTTATATCAAGTATTTTTCAAGGCAGTAAAGACCCATTTGTAAAGGAAAAAAAAAAAATAAAAAAAAAACACAAAGTAGGTGTACTCTTACAGAGCTTAAAAGACAAGTTTGGATGATGGAATTTTGGTAATAGAGGGAGTCTGGAGCAACTCAACTATCTGGAAAGTTTTGGCAATCCTGCTTCCCTGCCTGCATGCTTCCCTGTGATGGATGCAAAGTTGAAGGAATGCTCTTCCCCCATCTTTCCCTCCCTCTACAACTCTCTCCCTAGGAAACCTCTACTACAGACCAAACAGAAAGGAGCAGGAACATGCAGCTACCTGCATCAGTCTGAGATACTGTCTCATTTCTATAATTAGGTCCACATAGAAGGTATTGGTTTTCAAGTCTGTCGAACTAGATGCCAGACTGCAACAGAAAGAACTTAAATTGCAAAGTAAATAATAACTTATCTCCTGGGCAAGAACTTGTGCTTGCTAGCTGTTGCTTTGCTAACAAAAGCCATTTTCCAAGGGAAAAGTTTTTCCAATGAATGACAAAGTACTTAAGTTTGATTGACCTCAGCCCATTCTTTGGTTTGGCCACAAGCAAACTCACTGTAAAACTAGGGGATGTTTCAGCCTGTGCAGAATCATTCCCACGCTCGTGATTCTGCTTGAAACTCAGACTAAGCAGCACTCACAGAGATGACTCCAAGTTTCCAAGGAAAATGTCTTTAAAGACCAAGGGTGCCTATGATTCATATTCTGCTTCAGGCCCAACACAAACAACACCTATCACACGTGTTAAATAAATATAAACAAATACTTTGGTACTTTGAATACTCTTTTATTTGAAACCATAGAGTTCCTTAGAGACTGTTTTTAATATTTGCTCCATTACACATCACTGCAGCTTCAAATGTAAATTGTATGCATATTCAAAAAATCTAGAGGACTGGGTTCTTGAAGCTTTAGGTTTAAATATTGATTTCCTGGTGTCTTAAAAAGCCCTGGTCTGATGGCCTTCAGGATCCAACCCCAAACCATAGCATCATTTTACTCTTTCAGTAAGTGCTGGTGTTTTGTTTTTTTTTTTGCAAGTGCTTATAAACAACAGTGAAATCTTAATATTTAACATGCACAGCAGAGAAATATTTTCATGATTTTGAAAAAAAAAAAAAGTATCTCCTTGAAGACCATTGTTCTAGCTTTCTCAAGTTTCAAGCAAAATTAAGTCTTCTGGCACATTGTTAAAGCAAACCAGGAAGAGTTAACAACATGCCATCTGCACCCAACTATCTTTGCTTTTTAGGGTTTCTGCTGTTTACATTAACATACAGAACTGTAAACCTAGACTTTCTGCTTACCTACAAAGTGATAAATAGTATGAATTTAGCACAATGGTTAGTAAGTGTGCATCAGTACAGATTAAAGGACAAAAGAAAAACAAAAACCAAGCATGATGAAACCGTAAGTGTTCAGATTTATACACTAGATTTAAAAGCCTCTACTTCTTTTTCTCATGGAAGTCATTTGGTCAAATGTCAGATCTTGGTTTCTTCACCAGATGGCAAGTGATGGCTCTTACCCATCATGTTCAAATGCTTCAAACATACTCGCATAAGCTGGTTATAAACCGAGTTCTCATTGCACATAGTCTTTTATGAATAAGGCGATTAGAAAAATCATTTGGTTTTACAGTAATGGAAATTTACCATTTGGCATTCTACCAGGTGAAAAGAAACTTTCTATTTTGGTAAAACAGAAGATCACTACCCTCCATTACAAGGGTGTTTCCACTGACACTTATTATTCCTCTAGGATTTCCCGTCTTTGCTCTCCATCTAGTGCAAGTCTTTACCAGACTTCACTGTTACAGCAGATGTTCAATACTCAGTCCCTGAACAATACTAAAAAAGTTTCTCCGTTAGTGGGCGTAAAATTCTGCAGATCACAAAAGCAAAATACCTTGGTTCAGATTAGGACAAAGATACTATCAGTTAGAGAAAATGAAGTGAAATACTCATTCCACGCTAATCTGTATTATTAGAAAAAACACCATTGTAAAAGAGAGGACTTGCCCACATTATTTGATACTGCAACTGTTATAACAATACACCAGATTAATTAAAGCTGCCACTTTTGTTACTGTGACTTCAATTAAAGAAGAACTCTGGAAGCATAGAATCAAACTGATAATATGTAACTCTGTATCAGCACATTGGTATCAAAGCTCAGGAAAATTAATTTTCACACAATTCTTTAAAATTAATTGGCAATGTATAGAGAGCCGATAAATGACACACCTTATCTACATTTCATACCAAATCTGATGTGTGCATTACTGTGTTGCAGACAAATATTATACAGCTTATGCCTACCATTTTCTTAAGACAGCTGCTACTGTCTGCTAGAGTGGTGGCAGTGGCATAATAGAACACAGAGGCCACAAATGGATCATGCGTACATGCTGCACAAGTCACTACATGAACAAAAGCAGAAAAACTTCTTCCAGAGAATGTAAAGCAAGTGATGGCAGTGAAAATAAGTAACAAGAAAATAAACAATTTGTAGAAAAAAAAATGTATGTGACTGGCCCGGTACTAGAGAGCAAATTAAACTAAAAACGGAAGCTATCAAATGAGTAAGTAGGCAGAACCTTACAAAAAAATTAGCAAGGGAATACCTGCGTAACAGTTATCCCCTATGCACACTGCATCAAATTCTTACAGTATATATTTTTCTTTGTTATTTTAAAATACCAAAATAAATGTCATTTTCATGTTATTTTCATTTCATGTGAAATGAAATTTCACATTTTCATTTAAGTGAAATGTCATTTCACTTAAACAAAACAAAACACCACCCCACCAAGGAATTTTTCTCATCCTGACTGATCCTAATCTCTAACATAACCCAGAAGAGCAATACTGCTGCCTGTCCCTTCTATTCTTTGAGCACTCCAGGAATCTAGAGCAGAAGCGAGCAGTTTACACTCCTGCAGGTGTTTCCAATAGAGGTATTTGGAATGTCTGCAATGCAGTCAGTCATATACCAGGTGATGAGAGTGGAAAATAAAAGATGAGCACATCTGAGATAATTCACTCTGGGCTCAGTAATTCAGAAGAGGCAGAACACAAGAAGATGAATAGGGATAGACAGTTTTCATTAGGTGCTAATCTTTGTTAGTTTCCCTTCTCAATTTGTTTCCAAACCCATCCATTCGCAGGTTCTCCTGCCTTTTCTTGTTTGTCTACAGTCCTTTAATTTCAAAGGACTTGTTTAATACTGGGTCTGAATGGTCTTTTTCCCTTATATGAATACATGAATAATTTTCTAAAATTGCTTTCAGGTCTATGAATATGGTAAATTGAAACTTGATAGAGGCTAGTTAGGTGGCAGGTTGCAACTGCTGAACCAAGCAGCTCAGAAACACGTACCTTGTCATTCTGCATAATACATCCACAATGATCTGTTTGTGCTGTGACCCAGATTCAGAAGATATTATCCCAAAATCAGGAAAAATTTTATTAACTTCAGTTGCATTCGTGTATATCAACTCCAAATGCAAATCCCAATTAACTCAGTCTCCCAAAAGGAACATTCTTTTCCCCAGTGTGATACCACAACATTTTAGAAAAAAAGAGTCATCTTTTTACATTCTGATAACAAATCTGCAGGTCTCCCATTTTTATTTTTAGTCCACAGGTAAGACTCCACACAATGGGTCACATATTAGGAAATGGAGCTGGCAAGGGTGGTTGGATGGAAGAAAAGTGCAGCCACTAGCATGGCTTTCTTCATGATAGAGCTATGGTAAGAAGCACAGACCTGGTAGCTACTACATGGGCTTGAAGCGCCTTTACTGTCCTTATACCCTACACAGCAGGTCAGTATCTGGAAAGCAAGCACTGAACTAGTGGTAGTACAAGAAATATGAATACTCTGTAGGGAAAGGAAGAGAAAGAAGGATGCAAAGTCAAAGATGACAATGTCTACCACAGAAAAAAATTAAAGGCTGTTCCCTTTAATCTCATTCCAATGTCTTCATTATCAGAAAACTCCTGCATTCTCAACTTTAATTATTTTCCACTGAAATGAAAAAACTGTATTTTCAGAAGTGCAGTTATCTGGCTCCCAAAAGGGAAAAGAAAACTTAATATATGATTAATTTTATTTGTTCAAAAACATTGTTAATACAAAATTAAGGGTCATATTTATAGAATTCAATCTATGGACAAATAATTCCTTTCACTGCTCAGAAATTTGATAAGTTAAACAAAGTTCTGGAAACTGCAGAATTCTGCTTTTGCCAACCCTACTACAGAACAGTGACTTTGCATACTGACCAAGTAGATATTACATCTTTGACACAACTGCAGGTTCTCCGATGACCTTCTCCATCTGTGAAAATAATTGCGAAATTCTACAACACATTTCTGCTCAGATATTAACAGACAAAGATGTACTATAAGTTAATTCTGATTTCAGAATTCCTGAAAATTTCTTTTTTTTTTTTTTTTGATTAAAAAGAAAAAAGAAAAACATCTTCCAAAGAAGCAAAGTAATAAAATCAACTCTACCAAACACTAAAATATTTTCAACACAATTTTATATTTAATTAGGCTTTCCATCTTCACCACCAGGCATGAGAACTGATGAAGTTTTGTGCTTCATGAACTGCTAAGTATATTTTACACTCAAAAAAGCATCTGACTGCAGAGTCAATCATTTGCTTTGGTTCATCTGCCCAGTAAAAAGCAGCAAAACTACTTAAGGGAATCAGACAACCAGCACGCTTTCTTTACCTGCACTCAGACACTGCAAGGAATGAGTTTCAGAATTACTAGAAAGTAATAATGATTTATAGCGTAACACCCAATAAAGAAGAACACATATCCTGCAAAAGCTTGTATTTAAATCAAGTTTGCTTCAGCAAAAAACAATAACAAGTCCTATATAGGGGAGCTATACCTTGTTGGAGAAGGGCTTCTGCTGCAGGCTCCCCAGAACCTACGTTTACATACTCCTCATTAGGATGCTTTCTGTTGTAATGCCTCTTCAAGGACCCAGATATGTTGCAGGAATAGTGGCAGTGTGCACAACGGAAAGGCTAGGAGCAAAAAGGAAAACATTAGAAAGCATTTCTTGACTTCTTGGGGAACAAGGTCTAAGCCACGATGTTTAGATCCAAAGAAACCCTGCTGAGTTCCAGATTGGGCATTTTCCAAGGAGACCTTCCAAAATTAAACGTAAATGGATTTGTAAATAAATCTTACCTAGAATTTAGTACTTGTCATTATATGCAGAGCACCACATATTGTCAGGATTATAAGATTAGTACTTACTTTTCATAATTCAATAAACTGCATATTTTCATAATTGATGATCTGACCATGCAGAGACTTTTGACTACAAGTAAATGACTCAGCTGCCATGAGCAAAGTAACTTGTTTGAAAAGAGGGAGTGAGAGAACTAAAATAAATGAAGGTACAATGTGACTGTGCACCCAAGCTAATTAAACAGACACCCACAGATGACAAAGTTGATCGCTTCCCTTTCCTTTCCTGCTCTCTTCAACATGCTTGCAACTACTTCCCTTTCATTGGCACTCATATTCATACTACCAGAGAAGCACAGAATCACTCAGGTTGGAAAAGCCCTCTAAGATCAGCTGGTCCAACCTCTAACCTAGCACTGACAAGCAGTACTGGCTTAGTGGTATGAATTAAGTTTGGGGATCTAAATTAATTAATTTTTAAGAACATGTCTCCCTCCTACTGACAACAACAGACATTGCTAAAGAAAACATTTAGGAAAACAAGCTCTTGTGCCTAAAGCTAGCCTTTGAGGAGCTACTGAGTGAAATAGGTAACTGTTACAGGAGGCTGGGCAGAACCATTTTAGGCCTGAAACAGAACAAGGACATTGACTGAAATACTTCAGGGAAAGTAACAGTCCTCACAATGGGATGCAAAATGCTTCATGCACAGCAACCAGACCCACCCAAATGTAGTCATCAGGAAACAGCTGGTACAGGAATGCTTATTAAGAAGTTGAATTTAAAGCTGGGAAGTGTCTGCTGTGTGGGCCTACTGGCCAGAATGTTCTGCTGAGGTTATTGCTCATGAACTTCCTTCAGGCTCCAAGTAGCAGGAATACAGAAGAAAACTGGTGTTCAGATTCCCTTAACCCTAAAATTCAGAGTGTACTGTAACATTCAGCTATTCATTTTTTCAGAATCATCCAGACGCACTGGTTTGCTCTTGTACCAGCTGTAACTCACTTGCATGTACCGTGTTTTATCTACTACTGGACAGTAGGCCTGCAAATTCCTGGCACAGTACGGGTGGGCAGCATTTTTTTCTTTAATCTGGTTTTGTAGAGTTGAAGGCACAATCCCTATAGCTTTGTGCAAACAGAACCCTTTCGTACACATAATGCACACAATAAACATGATGAATATACTGAATTGTATTAATTCTAGCAGTGGATGTGGTCTTGGTCTCACTGGTCTTGAAGATGATGAAATAAGTACAGAAAAACTTGCTTTGGGGCAAGTTGTACCATGGATATATATCTGTGTTGGCTAATGATTCTAATTAGTTCTTTAGAAGTATTCAGAATAATCAGCCTTTTAAATTCAATTCAGTTATTTCAAACATGTCTAATGGTAATGAAAAGTCTGAACAACATGCAGTCTTTTATCCTATCTGGAAGGCAATTAATTACGATTACTTCACACAGTTCACGTAAGTACAGAGTAAGAAACATGACAAGAAACAAACAAACATGGGGAAATCTCATCTGTGGCAGAGAAATCTTTCCCAGACTTCTATTGTTGCCCATGACTATTCCAGTTTCACCACTTCCTGCAACTTTCATAAGTGTCTCCAAGCCCTAATGGAAAAGGGCTGTTTTCTGAATGTCCTGTTGATTCCTTTGAGCTGTATGATACTGGAGCAACAGCAGCAACTTCACAATACTACTGCTATCTACAGTGCAAACTGATGGAGCTTGATAGAAAAAATTGCTAAAATGTCAAATGACAATATTCTTGACAATAAAAATTATCTGAATGTATCTTACAAAGCTGCCCAATATTGATATTGCAATAAATCTGTCTAAAAGAATGAGTGCCAGAATTTGAGAACAGTAAAAAAAAAAAAAAAAAAAAAAAAAAAAGCACATGCACGTATCACTGTTAAAGTTTTCAGCAGCTACAATGCATCTACATAGAGAGAAATTAATGAATGATACATCTGAATGGATGTTCTCTGAAACACTGTCTGCAATTTTAATATTTGTGAGAATACACTAAATGATGAAGCGTATGTTGATTAGAAATGCTCTTTTCAAAAGAGGTTTTAAAAAAACACTCGACTAAAGGTACACTAAATGCTGAGAGCCATGCCAAACAAATTACATTTTTCTAACTGACCAAAAAAAATACACTGAAGTCGTGTAACAGCAGCACTTTTAATAATGTGGCAAGCATTAGTAAATGGTACGTATGAGCAACAAAAAAGAAAAGGTAATATTATCAAATCTTTAAATTGTTTTATATCAATGCAGCATTTTTTATTTTGATCTGTTCCTCCCTTGTAGCATTTAGCTGCTTCTGAATATCTTTTAACTCACTTAGTCTCTGTTGCCTTTCAGTTTCATGTACCATAACCCAAATACATTGTTAACCTTTAATTTGTTTTCTCTCTGGTTATCCACATCTACTCTACTACTTTCTATGTCATCCTGCATCTGAACATTTTTCTATCTACATCAAGATGTCATTTTTTCTTCAGATTCCACGTAAGTACTGACTGGTTGTTCACCAGAAGAATGTTTGAGCATTTCCTCTCCCGTGTAAAGGAAAATCTCTTGTGACCTGCTTTGGTTTAACTGAAATGAAATCAAAAAGTTCTATACAACATGATGATCTGTAGACTAGAAAAGCAGCAGAACAATAGTCACCAAGATCTCATCTATCTTTAAATGTACATATAAAGAAAACCCAAAACCCAATCCATTTCAATTCCTCAGATACCTAAATTTAAATTGAACCAATCAAATGCTGATAATTGCTTTTTTAATACACATTCTTTTTCTTCCAGTACATCTTGAAGTAACCAGGAACGTGAGTTCATGTGCTACTTGTCATTCTGAACTCCAGCTATCAGCAGTAAGTCACTGTCCAGTTAGAAGAAACAATGCTCAGACAATTAACAAACTAACTTTTGTCTCTGCAGCTCTGGAATTCACTTTTGAAAGTGTCCTGATATCCAGATTCTCTATAGGTACCTGTGAATCAGCAGGGCCTTGTGACTCTAGTGACACAGAGCTTGGAAATAGGCTGGATTAAATTATTATTAGGTCACATGACTACTGATATACCTTTTTGAGTTTGATATGCATGCAAGCAACTATCCCAGAAGGAGGCAAAATGTTACTGAGAGACGCAGTTTTTGAATTCCTTTTCAGCGTTTTGCAGTTCTCTTAATAATGTATTGAATAGCCGCATTTTAATGCTGCAAAGAGGTGCTGGGTCAACAGTTCTAAAACCTATCCTGAGGTCAGAATCATCAGCGTTTCAAGAGCTGCATTACGAGTACTTTCTTCTCATCAGCCATTAAAAAAGGCTAATGTGTATGTCCATCTATGAGAAAATATTTTAAATAAAGGATATAATTATACAGTAAAACCACGTACTTAAGAACGAAAAATTATTTGTTCAAAGTTTGTTATCTCTCTGAATGACTTGCTTCATTTTCTTATTTGTCTTGTCTTCCAAAATTCAAGCCATGATTCAAAAGACTGTCTTCCTTTCTGCCTTATGGAGGAACGGTTGAAGGGTACTCTCTACAGAAGCAAACTAATTTGTCAGATAATGAAAAATGTTGCCTATCAAAATAATATGACATTTTCTATAAGAAATATGTTCATTGCCAAGATAAAATGTTACATTAAAATGAACATTTTCCTATCTACAAAATACTGGATTTTTCTGGAAAAGAAACTGGTATCATTTCTATTTTCTGAATATAACATTTCACAATTCATTACATCAAGACCTATCATGCTGAGAACCAATATGAAATTTGGGAGTAAAACCATACTACAGTTTATTAATAAAAAACATATCTCTCATCTAAACACTTCACAGAAACATTAACAATCTTCAAAACTCTTTCCAAGACACATTTCAGATAAATGAGGTGTTTTAAAATTAATTCTGTTCAATTTTCTTCAAGTATATGAACTCATCTACAGCACATGAGATTGGCAAATTTTCAGAGATTAAGGTGTGCAATGAACAGTGATGGATGGGATTTACTTTCCTGCTTCCCTAGGACATTTTTTAGGTACATATGAGGTTAGATATCTCAAGGAATGACAGTCAGAAAAAAAAATAGCGATGCTTGTTTTATATCGCAAAACTTACATAAGTTTGGTAAGATTCTAAATATAAATTGTCTATGAACAAAACAAATCTATCTCAGAAGCCTGAACAAAAAGGCAAAATTCCTAAAATATTAAATGCATATGTATTTAATTAATAAATTACATGGTAATTACATTAGTAATGGTGAGAAGGAAGGAAAATGTGTTATATTTAAAACTGTTGCCTGAATTTCCATATAGTTCCAAATGTTATCAATAACCATGATTAATATGTTTGGTTACCTTGAAAGAGACATGTTGTTCCATATGACGTAGGAGCTGTGGCTTTTGGGCAGCTGTATAGTCACACACTGTACATTTAAACTGCTTTCCTGAAATGGGAGTAGAAAAAAACAGAATCAATTTATTTCTATTTAATTTCCAAAAACTCCTGGTAATATTTCCTCATAAAGATGATTTCCAAAAGATTTCCAAAATGGTAACAATGAACACTATAAGTCTGGCAGCTGTTCTCCAAAATTTTGGTTATATTTTGGGCTAAGAGCAGTAAGGAAGAAAAAAGGCTTAAGTGTCATCTTTAAATTATAGGCATTAATTAGTCCAGATGCTCCTGTAACAGTCTCTTGGGCGAAAAAAAAGAAAGAATCACTACAGTAGAGCCTAAATGGAAGAAGGAAATGGAGGATTTACAACTGCAGGCACCTTTATTTTGCTACTCTTAAAGCAGATTTGTAAATCTTTAAAACACCAATGTGTGGTCATGTGTTTACCCTACTTCTGTCTCTGACACTGAGCTGTTACAATTCAAATACACTTAAATTTTCTCAGTTTTCTCTGCATGTTTTCTTGGTGTATTTCTGGTAGGGTATGACATGATGTAATATTTTTACCACAAGATTTCCTTTTATATTTAGCTCTACTCTTCCAATAATGATTCAAATGACTTTAGAAGCGATTTCTACAGAGGCTCAAGGAGAAATAAAACGTGTCATAGAATGAAATAGGATTAACACAGCAAATAATACAGAAGCCTTGTGTTCCCACCTTTCACTTTTGCTTACACAGTTTTAAAAACAATGGGCACAAGTTGCTCCATCAGCAGCAGATTGAATGATGCCTGCTTGCCTTGTTCATTATGACTTTTTGTCCTTTCTCATCTAAATCTCTGCAGTAACCCTCAGTCTTACATACAGTCCTACAAGGCAAGAGAGAGCACATACTGGGATTAGCTCATATCTCCTATGTGGTGTCTTGCAGCTACCAAACAGAAGGGAGAACAGTCAGATTCTGTCACCTGTCCTTGAAGTGCTGATTCATATTTCTTTATTTTACAAAGGTGCATATTTCCTTAAAATGTATGGATTTAAAATAATGATCGAAGTTCTTCTCTACTGAATAAATCAATTAAAAAGCAGTGGACAGGAAGTCTAAAGACAAGTGGTTCACATTTGCACATGCTGCTCCCAAAGATACAAAGCTACAAAGTCACAGAAAGATTTGAGATGCTGTTTCTCAAGTACTTTGCAGATGGGAAGTCTGAGCTGTAAGCAGGTCTTCCACACAACACAACACAAATAGTCAATGTAGTTTGAAGGTTACTTCTTGAAAAAAATATTAACTCAGTTCAGAAGTGTTACCCAAAGAAAGGTGCTTCTTTACATTCTATAGAGAAGAAGAGAAGACTACTATTACATGTTGCATTCACAGTATATTTTAAATTTGTTTAAGACCTGCTAAGTCAGGCCTCAGTACTGCAGGTAGTGCCCTCCAACCTAAAACAGCAGCAACAAAAAGGAAGAACAAGAATTGGAATTTCAACTCCTGAAAGCTGATGGTCAGAAGACTGATTCTAAAATAAAGTCAACATTTTTAATAGGGCGCATGATTAACATCAAAGGTAATTTCCTCAAAATCAGATGGATGTCCTGTCACATGAAGTCTTTCAATCAAGTCTGCTAAGCTATTCCTAATAAAATGTATTACAATCCAGCTGAAATGAGATGCAAAATTATTAGATTAAATTATGGCCTGTATTCTGCAAGATATTAGACTGTGTGATCATAAGAGATGACTTTTGGCTTTGAAATCATTACTCTAACAGGAAAGAATTCTGACATTTTCAAGAACCATCTGTTGCTGCTTGTGACTCTGCAAAGAGTGAAACTCGCAAACTTAAAACCATGCTGTAGGTTCCCCTTACATTCCCACCCAAATCTTTCCCTTTTGTTTTAAAATGAAATCTCTCTCCTTTTACCGCTTTCATACTCTCTTGCTTTCATACTCTCTTTCTCTGTGTTTTAAGATTGTATCAGTCCTGCTATGTCCAGCCAAATTGGAAGCTGTACGAAATACAAACAGACTGCATTCTTTTCTTAAATGTCCATGGATGGCAAACTCTATTTGATCAAAGCAGAACAAGTGTGTGTTAAAGCTAGCCAAAAAGCAAAAGAAGCAAAAGGAAGACTGAGGAAGTATTGCCTTGCAGAGCTCAGGTTTCTTTAAATTCTGAATCTCACTCAAAAAATTCAGTGTTTTACACTGAGCGTGAAAGCTTCCATAAACATACCTAAGAAAAACCTTGATACAATTTCTGATATCTAATTAAAATAATGAAAACCACTTTTTCTGGTTTATTTTTAATCACAACCAGTAATAAGCCTGGACTGTTGAATTGTTTTCTATCATGTCACCCTTGAGTGAAATAAAATAGACAGAAAACTACTTTATATTCCACCAGTTAAATTGACTTTGCAGGGCTGATATTTGAACAAAAATTGCCTAGACTCGTAAGTCAGGAAGACAAGACTCGTAAACAGCAGAAACATCTTTCAAATTCATTTATTTGTGAAATAACTGAAGAACACTAGATGCGTGCTAACAAGAAGTTTTGAAGTGCTGTCACTGTGCAAGGAGACACTGGGCAAAGAGAAACTGTCAGCATTCAAGCGGCTGAAATTCACTTGACAAATCATACAGTACATTCCTGGTGACAAAGGTTACCTTATTTTTAACAAGTGTTTGAAATACACAGAGTTCACTGGGGTGGGCTTAGTGTAGAAAATGACTCTAAAGTTCCATAGTGAAATCTGTCCTCACTTGGAGCCAGTGCAAAACGCGTTTTCCAAAGGTAAGAGGGATTCCTAAAACACTGCATTTGTACCAGTCAAAGAGGGAGGTGCAGCAACAAGGAACATGCACTCACCTCAGCCATTACAGCCGATGATGGGCTGAAGCCAGGTTATAAAAGCTCGAGAGTCAAGGATTCAGCCTGACTTGGCAGTAAATGATAGAATATAGCTCCTTGCGCACCAATGTTGCAAACCAGCTTCACACCTTTCAAGCTAATCCTGACAAGACTAACTCCTGCACTACTACAGAGATAAAATTTCCAAAATTCCACGGTGCCAAATTTCCAAAGCAGCCTCAGCTGAACTGCAGTACTTACTTACACACCTATATACTTGTTGAAGGAACAGAACTAACAGGTAAAACAAATTCAATGTTCGTTGCCAAATTTCACTATCTGGACATGAGAGATGGAGAAAACGAAACAGAAAGGTTTTGAGATGAAACTCCATGTGGGGATTTTTTTTTTTTTTTTTTTAATGGCACCATAGGAAGAGATCTTTGTCTGATTGTGCTCCAGCTTCCCGTTTTTATTCAAATACAACTTGCTCTCTCCTCCTGCCAGGAACCAGCGAAAGATTCAACAAGTGAACCCGCTGATTCCTGCATATGTGATTTATACAATACATGCGACATCTGCATGCCACGGACCAAGTTACTTGAAAATATTGGAAAGTGCTTTCTGAATAAGAAAGGATTTACTGACTTGGTAATACTATATATGCTTCCTAAAATATGTACCACTGTAATGTCAACAGAAACGTCTCTTCCGCTAGTAATACATACATTGATGTAAGCGTACATAAAAATAAATAAGTACTATTGGAGCAAAAACTTCAAATAAATTCTAAAGATGTAACAGGGAACATGTGTGCTTATGTGAAAGGACAGTGCTAGTGAACAGGCAAATATTTTATGAAAAAGAATTTAAACGACACGGTCAATAAAGAGTGGAATTAGGTTTTAAAAGGTTGCATGAGTAACAAAGATTAAGGTACAAAGTCATAATGAAGGTTAGCACAACTTCCCCTGCTTAATCATTTAGTTCACTTTGAAAATCACAGCGGAATGCAGTACTGTTGTGGCCCAAATTCTGAAATAAAGGACAATGCTTCCTTCGGGATTTGCATGTCATTTTTTTCTGTTATTATAACAAAAATATTAAAGTCACTGAGCAAATGCATATGCTGTGCATGTGTCTCTTAGAAATATATGCCCAAACTTGCCACTCATTAGACCTGGGAACACAGAGCTGCAGTAACCTTGCCTCTTTTTGGCTACTGGAGTTGGCAACTCCTACCAATATTCTCCCAGAAGACAGTAAAACTAACCATGGAATTATTTGTATTTTCAAATGTATTTTCAAATATTGAGATCAACAGTTCTCTGAAAGGATCCAGAAGGATGCAAAGCCATCACAAAATTTTCAGGAAATTCCAGAGACAGTCATCTTTCACAGAAATTAATTTTGAAAACTTTTTGAATTATGACATGAACGGAAGTATCTCCTGGGAATAAACAAACTTTTAAAGTAGTGCTCAGTGTTCAAATGAAGAAAGCTTATAAGGTCCTATAGTACAGACAGTATTTATTGCCCTAAAACAAACTTGGGTTTATTAAATATGCACTTACCATCAGCGGTATGAAGGAGTTTGTGGCTCTTCAAAGTGCCTTTTGATTTGAACTTTTTCCCACACATATCACAAAGGTGCGTTTTCTCAGTGCTGTGACGATTCATGTGTGCTTTCAAGTTACTCTTGCTGCGAGTGGCGTACTCGCAGAGAGAACATTTGAAGGGTTTGACACCTAAAGAGAAAAAGCGTGCTATGAAACAAGCTATACATTTTGATGAGAGGGTAGACATTGCCCTGAAAAAGAAATAGAGACATTTCAGACTGCATGAGCAACATAAGCAATGAGATCAACAGCTTAAAATTTGAATGTTGACATTTTACACTTTGGATGTTGACAAGGGGTGCCATCCTGAAGGACCCTGTCAGGCTTAAGTAGTGTGCCTGTGCAAACCTCGTAAGGGTCAACAAGGCCAAGCGTGAGGTCCTGCATCTGGGCCAGGGCAATCCCAAGCACAAATACAGGCTGGGCAGAGAATGGATTGAGAGCCACCCTAGGGAGAAGGATGTGGGGCTGTTGGTTGATGAGAAGCTCAAAACAGAATCATAGAATCATTCATGTTGGAAAAAGACCTCTAAGATCATCTAATCCAACCTTTAACCTACTACTACAGTCCACTTCTATACCATGCTGCTTAGTTCTAAATCTGCACATTTCTTGAAGACCTCCAGGGATGGTGACATGAGCCAGCAATGTGCGCTTGCAGCCCAGAAAGCCAACCGTATCCAGTACTGAAGCAAAAGCAGTGGGGCCAGCAGGGCAAGGGAGGGGATCGTCCCCATCGACTTCGCTCCTGTGAGACCCACCCGGAGCCTTGCATTCTGCTCTGGGGCCCCCAGCAGAAGAAGGACGCGGACATATTAGAACAAGTCCAGAGGAGAGTCGTGAAGATGATCAAGAGTACCTCTACTATGAAGACAGGCTGAGGGAGTTGGGGTTGTTCAGCCTGGAGAAGAGAAGGCTCCAGGGAGACCTTACAGCGGCCTGCCAGTACCTAAAGGGGGCTACAGGAAAGCTGGGGAGGGACTCTTTGTCAGGGAGTGCAGCGATAGGACAAGAATGGCTTTAAACTAAATGAGGGTAGGTTTATATTAGACACCAGGAAGAAATTCTTCACTCTGAGGGCAGTGAGGCACTGGCACAGGCTGCTCAGAGAAGCTGTGGATGCCCCATCCCTGGAGATGTTCAAGGCCAGGCTGGATGGGGCTTTGGGCAACCTGGGCTGATGGGAGGTGTCCCTGCCCATGAAAGGGGGGTTGAAATTAAATGTTTTGTAAGGTCCCTTCCAACCCAACCCATTCTATAAGAAATTTAATCTGTATCTTCTAAGTAAATGATACTGAGCTCTTGAGAGCATCATTTAACTTACTAAGAGACTGGGGTATTAGGCTGGTCCTTTTAGAATGAAATACTTCTCTACTGAATGGCAGTACTGAGTTTAGACTCAAATATGAATATTTTGGTCTTGACATGTTCATCCTTCACTTAAAAGTAGAATCTAGTCTGCCTAACCGACTAGTCACAACTAGTCATGACTACCTGACAATGAAATGTCCCTCCAGAAGTCTTCTGATAAGTTTAATTCTCTATTTACTGCAATAAAGAATGTCCTTCTTCTTTTAGGATGGGTTCATTAGGTACTTAATATATAAGCACAGGTTGAATGTTCAAAGCTGTGTTTTATTGTTATTTATCATCAAGTTTGCTAGTGGCTCACACAGTGGTACCTTTTATCCAGTCTAAGATGCAAGCACTTAGAATTTCACTTCTTTCAAACCATCCAAACCACGTAAAAAGAGAGAGACAGACAGTATCTCATCTAGCAAAGGTGTATAAGGACAAAGTAAATCCTTCAAAGAAAAGTTGGATATATCAGAACTAGTGGAGTAGTTCAACAGTTTCGTGAGGCTCTGGCAGTTTTAGGTTGATATTCATGATCTTAAAACTAGATTTACAAGCAGGAGGAATTATAGCCTACTTTTAAGCAGACTTGATTGCATGCTTTGATTTTGGAATAAATGTTTCTTCACCTCTCTCTCCTGCTAGTTACGATGAGATGGGTAGCAAGCTTTCTTGGCAGCATAAACTCTATCTACGGAATCCACAAGCAATTATTCTGAGCTTACAATTTGCATTACCTCAGCTCTTTAATGGAGTGAAAGCTATTGGAGACCACTACTGTGGTACTCAGGCAGGTAAGCTCACAGATAAGGCTTTCAAACAAATACACAGTTCCAGTATAAACATCAAAACTATCTGCATGGACAAAAACACTTTGGAACCAAAATACCAGTTCAAGCGCACCAAATCCCATTATCTGCTTTATGAAAAAGAATAGATGAAGAATCCAAAATAGTGCTCAATGGCCACACGCAATCTGTTGCATAGATTATTAGCTGAAGAGCACATGAACAGTCTTCCACCTGTTAGAATCTTAGATTGGGTAAACAAGACTAAGTCCCAGGGATTTTAAAACTTTGTGCTACCATCTTACTATTTTTTTCCTTAAGTCATATACATCTATATATGATCAGCATTGCCTTATGGGTTTTTCATCACTGTTTATGTCCCCATCAGCTAGCTGCCACACTCTGATGATGTAATTAAAATACACTCAGAAATTGTATGTACACATCAAAACAACAGGATTTCAGTTTCTTTTTATGCCAGTGAAGCTTGTGAAGAATATGAGACTGAAATGGACGAAAACTTAAAACCAGAGTTTTACCTTCATGAGCCCAAATGTGACGCTGAAGGTCTGAGCCATTCTTCATAAAATAAAAATCACAATAGGGACATTTCACAGCTCGTTTTCCAATAAGTCCTTTCAGCTGAACTCTTCTGCCAAGAATCTCTGAAATTGTAGTCATTGAAACCTCTGAGAGAAAAGTAATAGATAATAAAAATCAGAAGGACATCAGGGAATTTGTTCTCTGTTATATAACTAAAACTGAAGAGCTAGATCCTGATACACTTCACATTTTTAAAAGCTTTACTTTCCCTCCTATCACTCAGATAAAACCTAAGCAAAGAACACAGCACTTCAAATTTAGGACCTTTTCTTTTAACGTTTTTAGTGTATTTTTACATTTCTCTCCTGATCTGTGTACTCAATGTCCCCACTGCCTGATTAAAACAAGTAACAGTTTGAGTGTGCCACTGGCTTACAAACTATTTTCCATCGATGAACCTTCCCAACAAACCAATTTGGTGCCTTTTTCTTTGGTATTTTCAGAAGGCTTTATTCAAGATTTCACCTCAGATTTCCAGAGATGTCAAGGATCTCCAGACTCCATTCACTTCAGTCACTGCTATGCTCCCCAGAATGCCTGAATATCAGAAGGAGACTTGTGGAATAAATATGATTGGAAGACCTCTAAGGTCACCTGCTCCAAACAGGGCCAATTTAAGAGATCCAATATCAAAGGTAAACCAAACTGCTTGGGGTCACATCCAATCCTGTTCTGAACATATTCAAGAACAGTCAGTCCACAACCACTCTATTCCAGTGCTTGTTCACCTTCACAGTCAAAGTTACTCTCCTAATATCTGATCAGAATCTCGATGTTTTAACTCATGTCCCTTCACTGTGTGGTTCCAAGAAGATTCTGGCTCTATCACCTTCTTACCCTTATATCAAATAGCTCAGGACAGCAATTAAGATTCTTCTCCTAGCCTTCTTTTATTCAGGCTAAATACACACAACTCTATGTTTCTACTCTATATGATTTAATATTTTAGGTGTCACTGTGAAAAAGCTTGAAATAAGGAAGATTGAATTTAAACATCCCAAATACACATAAAGAAAACATTGCCAAATGCTTCTAAAAATAAAACCAATTTTTCAATGTATTTCAAATGAATCAAAGTGACTCAATGAAACTATAACACTCTCTCATGCCATCTAAACATTAAGACACAGAGTCTTAGTGTCAGAAAATGACTTATCATGCTACACACACACACAAAAAAAAAATTATTAAAATTTGAAATTTACAGTCTAAGCACAGATTTTTACCAAATATGAACTGCCATGACTACTGTCCTAGTAACTGCTTCCACAGTGAAAAACAAAAACCCTGCCTGAACTCATTTTGTACAAGGAAGACAGTCTCAAAAAGGAAATACGTAAGCCTGTGGACTGAGCAAGGTTATGTTTTAAAGCACTCAAACAAGAAAAATCACAGACAAGTCTGAACCCTGACATACCTTCCATGGCTTAGATCCTTGATTCACGACTTCAGGCTAGTGTCTGCTCAGTAGGCATCTATGAATGTTGATACCTCTCACATCTCAGGACTATTAAATTTCACGTTAAATCAGACAGTGGGTGAAAAGGCAGGTACTTCTGACATGGGACCAAAATCCAAGACTCCTTCACGGCTGAGCTCCCTAATCATTTGGCAATAAAGCCAAACTCTCTCCCTTCTCTTTGGTTTGAAATACTGCTCTACGAAAGTCTAAAGAGATAGATTTTTGTCCCACTGCTTTCATGGGACTGGAATTCAACTCCTATTCTGTGTAAACCTAGAAGAGGAAGGAGTACTGGATTACTGGTTAATAACATGTTTTCTACTTGATGAAAATGGAAGAGATGGGAGTGTGTGTGCTGAATGTTATTAAGAGAGGAAGAGTAGGGGAGCTACAGAAATAGCATTTTAATGATAAATATGTAATGACTTCATTTTAAATTAATTTTTGATGTGCCATTTTAAAATTCAATTCCTTTTAACAGTATCCATTGTTTTCTTCCATCTTTATTATTTTCCATTTACATTTTTAAAAACAATTGCACTCATTCCATTGCAGTACTTGACAGTTTATACCAACAGATCCCTTACATTTACTTGGCTTGTAATTAAATAGGTTGTAAGAATAAAGGATTTCCGCCTGATTACAAGGACAGTGTGCACAGGGGAAAGATCTGTGCATTAATGACGCTCCATATATTAAAATAGTTGTTGCATAACTACTGCACAGACATAACTTAGACGTATTTCTTTAGCACCACGGAGATAAGGCAGGAAAATACCAGATTTATTAGATAAGTTCTGTTCACATATATGAATTAGAAATGAGGATACAAGATAATAGGCTGTGCTTTTTTTTTTTTTTTGCTTCTTGTTTTTTTTAACCTTAGTTCTATTATAATCCAGAGTTTTTTTAAAAAAACCCTTTGCCGGATCAAAAAATTTATGCTACGCTTTTAGAGGGATTCAGGTATGAAATAAATTGTTCATTGTATTTAAATTCATGAGTTTAGCACAGCAGGGCGCCGTGCACAGCACAGAGAGTACTGCTAGTTCGCAGACTACATTATTTAGCGAGACCTTGTACATTGCCCGGATGAGACAGCACAACAGCTTTACAGGCACAGCTCTTGAGCTTTAATTTCTATGCCTACTGGGTGGCATACCCACTGACTACAGCACAGCAGAGAAACCTTTCCTCACCTCAGTTTGGTGCACTGGACATTTCCTGGATGTATGACAAGCCCTCCACCAATCATACTGCTGTAGAGTGATCTCCAAATAAAGAGGTTTGGAAACAAGACAGCTGAAGTGGGAGCTAGTCTGAACTCAGAGTAAAAGAAAATGTTAAAAAACACGGGCCTAGCACTATCTAGTGGCAGTAGGAAGATAAGAAACTACTGCTTTACACATTATGTTATATTTCAGAAACAAAAAAAGATATTTTAATTGGATTTTTCCTTTCCAAACTCAGTTTGAGCATGGCTGGTAATTTTCTTCTTAATATCAAATTATATTGGGTGGTAAGTATGACTGTAAAATGAACTAATTAACGTATGTTACCCAATACAGTCATCTCTCCATCATCCACAGCAGCAGTGAGCCTTTCTACCCAACATCACACAAATACTGAGAGGGAAAGTATGGACATTGTACTTGAACAAAATCAGGGCACTGTAAAGCAAGGTGTAAACAGAGTTTGAATGAATTCTAGTGGTCAGCTTGGATCCAGCTATGTTTGTCCAACCCTGCTTAATACTGTCTGTAGAATATGATGGCAGGTTCTAGTCTGAGCCCTTCTGAAGGCTCCACTTGCCCCTGGAGTTTAGCCCAGCCACATCCCAACTGAGCATGCCTGGATTCAGCCTTGGGACATCACATGAATTAGCCTACAATCACAACAAGCTACTTACAGACAAAGTAATGTGCAATACACTCATTTCTGTCAGTTTATGTATGGCCAATACAAATGTTATGTCTCATGTGCTGTTACACAATGTCTGGGGGTCTAATTCCAGACATCCCAATACTTAATTTTGAATTCACCTTCCTATTTTGCTACCTATTTTGGATAGACATTAACTCTTTGCAAGGTGATGACAGACTGCTTAGCACAATTACCTGATTTACTACACAACACACAAGCTAGAACAATAACTCCTTCACTCTAACACCTGCAAACGCAATAGTTAGATTATAATAGATTTTTTTTTTCCTTCAATGTAATCACATTACACTGCTCACTCTAAACTTTATACTTTTATTGTGAAAGACTGAGAAATTTTCCCTGATTTTTTCTTACCAGGGTGATTTGTCTTGATGTGTGATTTTATAAGTCGATCTTCAGAAAATGACTTCTCGCACACAGGACAGGAATAACTCTTTTTATCCTTAAGCAAGCAAGAAAGAAAGAGATTGCATTATCAGTCCACTAGTGTAATCACTGCAGCCATTATTCAGTAATACGTAGTTCTCAACAAAGTTATAACTGACGGTTCTGTTTTTTAACAAAAAAAATAAGGTATTTATAGTGAAATAATTGAAGGAGAAATATGAAAGAATTCTAAGCACGTCATTAATCCTCATGAATGTAGGGTTCCAAGTTACAGCACATGAGAAAATGCACAATAAATGCAAGCATTATCTTCTGGATGACTCTTTAGGGAATCAGGAGTTGAAAGATAAAGTCACATAACAGAGTAAAACTTATTTGATAGAAGCAGGAATATTCAGTTTTTTTTCAGTGATTTCACAAATCCACCCTTCTGAAACCTAAGGATCAGATCTCATTATTCTGAAGACATCCACCAGTATGTGAATTTGTAATACTGCTTAATGGCCTGGAATTGAGCAGAAGAGTTAACAATGACAGATGCCATTACTTACTGGCTACATTTTTAACGTTTTATAAATATTCAGCATTTCACATATTACCAATAAAGCATTATTCTACTATATTGATTTAAAGACTTCCAGACTCCTCTGGCTTTTATCAGTGTCACCGATGTTATAAAAGCGTTAACACCGTCCAAGAAGTTGAACTAGAGAGCTTTGATGCAATTCTATCTATATACAATTTTAATGTAATATCTATTGTAATCTTAGTGTTATTCCAGAAGCACCTGGCTCACAAAAATGCAGGACTTTTCTCCATTAATTGGAGAATTACCCAATTTAAAATAAGCTTTGCTGCTGATATAAATTGAAGAGAGTGCTCTTTCCAGAAGCAACTGCTGACACAACAGATAGACACTCTATCAAATACATGGGTCACCTACTCACCTCTGCACTGATCAGATTAACATATGAGAGAAGTATCAAATAACAAATAGAGTGAAGAAAGTCTAGCAAGTCTTGACAACTAGGCAGATAACCAGATAACATACTACCTTGTGGGAGATGTGTATCTACAAACCACTCACTGGGAAAGATGACTTGAAGCTACAGAACAGATATTTCACTGGTTATTTCAGGAAGACAAATAACTTATTGAAGAGCGCAGGAGATTACTGTACCAAAAAGAGAATGACTTCTGTGTTATAAAGAAGAAATCTGAAGTAAAAGGATAATAAGAATTCTGGACTCTACCAGTTTCTCACCTGCGACCACAGAACATCTCTGAATATTAAGGAAAATAATACAAGGAGATTAGCATTGTCTGTATGTTACGGTTATACGTTTACAAATGGACTTCTCTCTTAAAAGAAATGCAAAAAATGAAGAATTCTCATGGTAAATGGGTTTTGGAACATTATGCAGGTATTTGCATTCAGTATCACATACAGAGCTCTAAGGAAGAAATAACTCATTTCCTGACAGTAGGAAATGGGACACAAAGCTCTTGCTGCAGTTAATATGGCAATGACACAACAAGAATTCTGCCTGCACTGTTAGAAAGTCACCTGCTCCTGTGAGAAAACCATGCCCAGGGACTGGAGACGGCAGCTTCTGAAGGATTAACACCTTGAGTAGTATAAGTAGAGCATCTTGCTAAGACAGAGTTGGGGCAGTCACCATTTTGAGCCCTGAGAATCTCAAGTGAAGGTGGAACAGCAGAGACCACTAGCTGGTTTCTGGAGGAAGAGATTCAAGAAGATTCAATGCTGCCAAAATGCTCTCAAGAAAGAGCTGTTAATTGAGGAAACAGTATCTCTCAAATTACGTTATCTATTATCCCCAACCTGCTACTGATGATTTTGGACTTCTACATGAATACATTACTCAAATGAAAATTGACAGATGAATTCTACTTAAACTCTTTAGCAATATTTGTACTTTCTCAGAGGCTGAGTTGCATGATCACGTTAATAATTTGACAGGTGTAAGAAAAGCATAAGCACAGTATCCTTTAGGGGTTAGGTGAACTTTATGTTTACAGATCTTGGTCTATTCCTCAGACTTGCGATGTAACAGGTTTCAAAAACATATTGTAAAACAAAAAAAATCAACATAAATTTAATTTATAGTTATGCATTGATGGTCTTTTTAAAATTCTTCTGATTGTGCCCAGAATAAGAGGACAAATACACCTTGCCTCACAGAGTTATATAACAAAAGATAAATCCACTCCACATACTACTTTAATGCTGTAATTGTGACAACTTTACTTTCTTGCTATACTCTTCCGGAGCAACACGACATTACAGGCACCAAGAAACATATTTCCACATGATGAGGGTGTAATCTCAGAGCTCATGATGAGGGTGTAATCTCAGAGCTCATTCAGCTCTGAGACCTCTAGCACAGGAAGGACATGGACATACTAGAAAAGCTCAGAGGAGGGCTGCAAGGATGATGAAAGGGCTGGAGCACCTCTCCTGTGAAGAGAGGCTGAGGGAGTTGGGGTTGTTCGGCCTGGAGAAGAGAAGACTCCAGGGAGACCTTACAGCAGCCTACCAGGGACTAAAGGGGGCTACAGGGGAGCTGGGGAGGGACACTTTGTCAGGGAGTGCAGTGATAGGACAAGGGGGAATGGCTTTAAACTAAAACATAGCAGATTTAGATTAGATATAAGAAATTTTTTTCCTCAGACAGTGGTGAGGCACTGACACAGGCTGCCCAGAGAAGCTGTGGATGCCCCATCCCTGACAGTGCTCAAGGCCAGGCTGGATGGGGCTTTAAGCAACCTGGGCTGGTGGGAGATGTCCCTGCCCATGGCAGGGGGTTGGAATTAGGTGGTCTTTAAGGCCCCTTCCAACCCAAACCTCATGACTCTATGATCTTCACAACACGTCCTTTGCAGCGTAACAGCTTGCACTTCTGAGCAGAGCCAAGCTCCAGCGTCTCACAGAATGCATACAGCTGCAGTCAAACCTTTCACAGTTGTTTGTCCAGGTCAGTGTCACAGACTTTCAGGGTTTAAGTTACTAGTTGTTGACTGTTTAAGCATACTTCTGTCACTGCCCTGAGAGCTTGTTACAGCACTAGTCCTTCAGTGTAAGCCCATCACTCTCAAAGCTGGCTTGTAAGAAATCCTCTCTTGCAAATTGAGTATTTCAGAGCTCTCCCAGGTCACAACACAGGGTCCCAAAGAAGGTCCCCCTAGCACAGCTTGAGCTCTTCAGAGTGCCCTTGTCACAGGCAATGACAGAGGCACTTCGAAGGACTTAGACCGAGGTTGTAGTAATACCTTCATCACATTCTCAGCATGCAAGTTTTCCTTTGCTATGAATAAAAGTTATTTATTCTGTGCTTTATCAGACTGCCTGCCTTTTAAATGCCTTTGAGGGTTTGTTTTCTATGAAATAAAGTAACAAGTGCGATGGATCTAGCTTTGTTAGAGCCAGCTGCATAATCTAATCAAGCACTTCCATTTCAGAGTCACATCCATACTTCCTGAGGTTTGCTTAATCCCCCTATTAGCCAACTTGAGAATATACAAGAAGCTAAAATAATTCCAAAGTAGTTAGTTTTCTGACTGCAAATACTGTTTAAATTCCACAAATCAAGAATTAATCAGGTCCATAACTATTTTTAAACCCAGTGAAAAAGTAGTCTGCTATTATCACAGAATTTTCTTGTTTGTGCTATGGTTCATTATGAAATAAGGCCACTTACACAGGAAACACAATGCCTTTCTCTTCATGTAAATGAATTGTGCTAAGAAAGGGCAGCAATATCTATGTATATTATAACATACAGCTCTCTGAAGAGAGTTCTGCTTCTCTGAGGCACGTGTTTCAAGATAACTCCATGGGTAGCTGTACACAGCCATAAAACAACCAACAATGCAAACAAATCTGATAACCCTCTGGCTATTTAAAACAACGGGCCACTATGAAGTTAATATTTAATGAACCAAGCAGTGCCAAACACAACCAACACGGTAAAACATCATCAATGTTATCAGGTGATTAGAATGCACTCACCCATAAAGTGGCATTCTGAATGACACAACTACCTTATCCTGTGAACATACACAGAGTAACAGATGATAGTGAAATTATATTGATATATAGCACCATCTATATGGCAGTACTGCCACTAATTTCAAAAGGGACTATGTGAACTCTTAACTGCTTTGTAAACAGGTTCATTAGTAGTGCAAAATGAAGATCACAGACATTCTAAAATTGTTCAAGCCCAAATGAGACAGATGTGATACGGAAATCAACAATACACTCTAGTCCATTTAGTTGTACTGATGTTATTTCATGAGCAGGAAATGTAACAAAGCTCTACCAGATCTTGGTGCTCACTGCCAAAACTGAATGCTTCTCATCTGCTCGAGGCCTCAGAACTTGATGGCCAGGTGAGCACAGTACTTGGGCCAAATGCATCACACTGGCTTACAAAACAGCTCTTGGCCATCACCACTCCCCTTCCTTAAACAGCTTCTGTGAAGCTAACAGTCAGAGGAATTTTCTCCCAATGCCAGGCACACTGTGTTGGTGAACAAACTAGGAAAAAGAGACATTTAGTATCACTTTCTCCCCATGCTGCAGTATTTGCCTGTTTCAACTCTTCCTGCTTTTTATATTGCACATATATTAAAAAACAAAAACAACTGAACAAAACAAAGGCAACAAGATCTTACAGAAGATGCTGCGAGGAATGCTGAAGAAGATGCAACAAGGCATAATTGCTTTACACAAGCAATAGCATATACATGTCAGAGAAGCATAATAATAAAAAAGGAGAATAAAAAAAGAGGCATGAAAAGCAAGGTACTACACAGAAACTGATGACAGAAGAAAGACAAATTACAGGAAGTGTCTAAGCTAGCATGACAGTAATTTTATTTGCCTCAGGACCAAGTCAGAATACTGTGAAGAGCAAACCAGCACCTACAGTACATAAATATTCTTAAAACTGCTTTCTCCATGTTTAACTCTCCTCCCACACTGTTTTCTCTTTTCTTCCTAGTATTTCAATCTCAGTGCATTTTGATAGTTTGATACTTGAAAATACTTGAATGTTTTGTGTTTTTCTTTTATTTTTTTCCATAGCCGATACAATTAATCTTTAACGCAGAGGAAAACACATGATGAGCTTTTGGAAGCTAGCCATAGTCCTGCAAATTGCAAACACTGTCAGGCATCTGTCGGGGTTATTACATCCTCAAGCTAAAAATCCTGCAATTATAGCTCCAGGTCTTACTCAGACATGCAATTGCAGGCCTTCTTGTAGTAAGGAACAAGCTAAACTGAACTCATGCACATCTGCCCTTGTCTAAGAGTATTTCTAGCAAAAGTTTCCACAATTTGTTAATTAACCAAAAAAAAAAAATCACTGTGTAATTTTGTAGAGTAATATAGAGACAGAGCCTGCTTCTGCACCTGTGGAATCGACAGAAGTTTTAAATACTAACATTAGACAGAACAAAACTGGGCTCGTGGGTTATACTTTTGAGGAGTGAAAAAGTTCAGAAATCCTCACTGCAGTTGTTGTGATGCTCAAATAAAATTAAAAAAAATATATATATCAAGAAAGGTTCCTGAATTCAGCTGATGTTACTATCAAAATGCATCTTTGTTAAGCTGGTCCGATGTACCCAGAAAGTGGTTAAGCAACAGGAATGAAGGAAGCTACAGAAAACTTTGTAAATGGCTAGACAGACTTCTTAGTCTGTCAAGTGGCAGAAATCACAACTCAACAAACGTTAAGCAACTGCATAGAGTACTTTAAAAGCAATTTTCTTGAAATAACTCCTAGTAAAAGTGAATTTTTAACTGACATTTATTTTGGAAACCTGGTCCAAAACCAAAAGCCATTTTCCAACTGAGTGCCCATTTTTCAGTTAATTCTTTCCCTGTCAAGTATCTTGCACTCTTTACTTTGCAGTGGCAACACCCCAGAGGTAGAGGTATCACAGCCAGATCCGTGACAGTGTAAAAAAGACACTGCTGAGGAAGGGGAAATAAGCAATCAGAATTCAAGTGTCTCACTTCCTACCCAAAGCTCTAACCACACTCTTACACAAAAGGTCAGCAGCATAATGAATTTTCTAAGCATCCTTCCAAAGAAGGGAATCATTTGCATCCAGAAACATATGTGAATACACGGAGGCACCAAAGAGCAAGGAGCTGTTCCGGGTCTGCACTCATTTTATAGAGGTGCTTATCTTCAAGTATCACTTATGTATAGATTTAAAATGATTTCAGACAAACCTTTCCGTGATGTTTGCCTGCTCAGAGCAGATGATTGGTGCAATATACTGAGGGCCAGGGATGAACAGAAAGCTGCTTTTTAAAAACCATCATTTACCCTGTTCACCAAATACGACAGGAATCCAGCTGAAGAGCAGTCAGGAACATCGTAATAAAATATGTGCATTTGTATAAGAAGCTGAGATTTTTATATTGACTCTCACTGGGGACGCTTTATTTTTAATATTTATTAATAATTTTTCAAATGAAAATTAACATGAAAGTAGCTTTCCATATTTAATTATGCCTAGTTTGTTAAAGTTCTGTATTTTGGAATGAGCATCTCTGTTTACTAAAGGTAGGCGTTAAGTAAATATAACAAGCAGAGGGCACAGAGACCAAGAGAGCTGCCAAGGTTCGTTACTGAGTAAATGCCAATACATGAATTTTTCAATCCATTTAAATACTCAAATATAGATGACAGTAAGCATCAGTAAGCATAATTCTGAAAGATCTCACTCTCACACTGTTTTTAATTATGAAATGAATTTTCTCAATTCTGTTTAGGATCGTGAAAATGATCCTCCTGATGGGAGCTGGCGGACATTTATCACACTTGAAAAGCAGGTACTTACACAAGGACACGGGATGTCTCATTTCAGCCTCTTTCTTCTAACATGCTCTCACACATCATCTACACAGATTTCTTACACGATTAGGAAGAATGTGCACATATATGGTGTGTTCTACATTGGGTTTATGTGCCAGGATTTTGGTCGCAGGGGGGCTGTAGGGGTGGCCTCTGTGAGCAGAGCCCAGCAACTGCCCCATGTCAGATCAGAGCCAGCTCCGGCCAGCTCCAAAAGAGACCTGCTGCTGGCCAGAGCTGTGCCATGAGCAATGCTGGTTGGGCCTCTGGGAGAGCAGACTGAAAAAGGGGAGACGTGGGGGGCAGAAACTGTAGTGCAACGGTAGCTTGGAGAGAGAAGAGTGAGAACCATCCCTGCAGCCCCCAGGTGAGTGCAGCAGGAGGGCAGGAGGTGCTCCAGGCAGGCAGCAGCAGTTCCCCTGTGGCCTGTGGAGAGGCCCCTGGTGGAGCAGGCTGTCCCCCTGCAGCCCATGGATCCCACATGGAGCAGATCTCCACGCTGCAGCCCCCCCATGGGTGGAGGAGCCCCCGATGGAGCAGGTGGATGTGGCCTGGAGGAGGCTGCGGCCCATGGAGAGCCCCTGCAGGAGCAGGACCTGGGCCGGAGCTGCAGCCTGTGGAGAGGAGCCCATGCTGGTGGATGGGGGGGAAGGTGGTTTTCATTTGCTTTTAGTTCTTACTGCTCTGGTTTCCTAGTGACAGACAATACATTTCATTAATTCCCCCTATGCTGAGTCTGTTTTGCCCGTGACTATAATTGCTGAGTGCTCTCCCTGTCCTTATCTCAACCCTTGAGCACTTTCTGTTGTATTTTCTCCCTCTTTCCCTTTGAGGAGGGAGAGTGAGAAAGTGGTTGTGGTGGAGCTCAGCTGCCCAGCAGGGTAAAACTACCACAATATCAAAGGTGTGTAAGATTTATTTACAAGACAATGCCAGTGAAAACTACAATGTTGTGTAAAGAAGAGAGGACTACCTCTGCAGGTGTTTCCTTGTTCTTACAGGATAGAAGAGTGAGTGTTGTTATTAAATAACCGTTTTTGTTTGTTTATTTGCTTTCCCTCTGAAGGGTAAACTAACCTTTGGAGGTATTTTACTGCATGAACTATTAAAAAGCTAAGTTGCAATGACATAGCCCACGCTAATTTTCAGGTATTATAGTCAAGAAAGTTTAATTACAAACAGCTAATGGGCTTTATGAAATCCTCAACTGTACTTTACTCAATATCAGTATCTTCATATAAAATTATAGAAGACAATATGCTCCACCTAAGCAGACAGCCTCCAGGACTGACTACAGTCAAAAGTGGGCTAAATTCATTATTCCAGGGAAGTAGGCTTCTGCCAAACACCCTTTTCTAGAGGTCAGTTTGGAACTGGAATGCACACCAGTGTTCATACAGGGTATAAGTGTGTTATAACCTCAGTATACACAGGTCTAGCACGCACCTGAGCACTTGACCTTGCAAGCAAACAGGATCCTGCTGCGTGGTATGAAAAGTCAGCCATGGTACACAGACCTTTCCTGACAGCTGCTAAACCTATTTGGCCCAGCCATGCAATGTAATAAAACAACAAGAAAACCCCAGGCAACACTGATGTAAAGAAAGGAATTGTTTTTGCTTAATCTTACAAGAAAAAACATTCAAATGATTTCAGCTGTAAAAACACACCATCAATAACAATGAAAAATAAAAATCTCTTTCCTTAGACAGTTTTAAATTCCTTCCTATTCTGAACACCACAATCTGTTTTTGAAACATACGCAAGCAGGGTTGATGTAAAAAACTTTTTTTTTTCCTTAAAAGATTATTTATCTGATAATGTTGAATCAGAGAAACATCACAAAGCAGTGTCTTACTGAAAGAGGGCTTCCAGTCTGGCATGAAGTCCGTTACACACTCTCAAAGAAAACATGTAACAGGGCACTAGAAAACAGATCTGGTACCTCTTCTAACACAAGAAGCAACTGCAATGGGCATTCAGAGCTGGAAGGCTTACCCAATAAGATCAGAGACTTTAAAATTAGAATTCTTTATCTTTGTAACCATTACAGGAAATGGAAAATGGATGGTAAATGAGCAACAACTAGTTAGACCTCTTGCAAAATTATATATATATTTTTTTTTCTCAACAATTTAACCTTGTTAATTAAAACAGAAAGAGACTTTCATTTTACTATACTCACCTGTAAGAAGGAAGAGATTCAGTTCCATGGAATGAAGTGAAATAAATAGTACTAGACATCATTTTACTCTATCGAGATCCAAAGAATCTGAGAATATTGGGAAAACTGAAGGAAGAAAATGGATGCAGCCATACCCTACTGGATGCAGCACACCCTACTGAAGCTACAATGAGAGAGATCAAATGTATAGTTGCTCTAACTCATGTAATCCCTGCAGAGAAGTCTGTAGAACATGCTCAGGACTCTCATCTACATCTTCAAGCATTGCCACATGATTCCAAACATTAAAAATATGACAGTGAATTGAGACAAACATAGTATTTCATTCATTACTTACCAGCTCTGTGTGAACTTTAAGATGCGCCTGGAGCTTGTATTTATCTGGAGTAGAGTAGTCACAGTGTTCTGTGGGGCATTTCAGCAAAATATTACTGTGTTTCTGAATGACGTGACGCTTAAGGCAGTTTTTGGTGATGGAAGAGTAATTGCACTGGGAGCAGTAATATAAATGTTCTCGAGTGTGGGTACGAACATGCATGTCATAATGCACTTGGTACCAAAATAACTTGCCTGAAAATAAAATCAGACAGGGAAAAAGCAATTTCTAAGCGGTTGTTAGTGAAAATTCCAATGCATACCCAGTTTTCTTTTAGGGCAAAGCATGCTGCTTGAAATCTGCTCCTTTTTTCTGTAATGAAAACTTAGCCTAAAGACTCTTCACTAATGAAAATGTTTACAAATATGCTTTTGTCTAAAAAGGTTGTGTTACATGCCCTGAAACAGCCTAAAAAGGGCAACTTTATTACATATCAATGATCTTTTTTTCCTAATGAGGAAGTCCTTTCAATCTCTTTTCCTGTACAAAGACTCTGAATCCAACTACACAAGTAAAAGTGGTTATCAGAAATCTTTGTAGTTACTTCCTTTCATGTTACTCCTTCCTAAAGGCTTTTCTGACATAACAACACCAAAAAAAAGTAAAATGTATATAAACATACAACATTACGATGTTTCAAAACCAACAATTTTTAACTTCAACTCCTTTCCTTTCTCAAGAAGGGGGACTACAAGATAAATCCCAAGTTGTTTCATCCCACTTATATAAGCACAAAAAATTACAGCTGAAATAAGTGGGGATGGTATATTCTTTCTGCTTCCATAAATTCAAGAAACAATTAGAACTAGAACAGTCTTAATCTTAAAATTAAGTAATGGAAATTTTCATCTCACAGGAACTGGTTCAAAACAAGTCACAAAAATATACCAGTACATGTATCTGCTGTGCAAGAGATCATATATCCTGCCATGCTATAGGAGAAACACTGATTCTTACAGTAAGCTGATAATGAGTGTAAGCATTAAAGCACGAACTGGTTCATCGCAGATGCCTAAATCTGATGAGCTTGGCCTCACTGAAAATTCTGAGCTGGAGAGAGGCAGGTGGACAGCAAGAATCTGTCCAATTCTATCAAGTTTGATATCAACAGAAAATTGAGCAGGGCAAAGCTTTGCTTTGCTATATTTTACTAGTGGTTTTTGAGACTTGAATTATTTCATACTGTTTATACAACACAAAGCGAACCTCCCTGCATCCATACTGAACTGCAAAAATAGTGCTGCTGCAAAGATATACAAACAATACCAAAAACTATAAGCCAGAGGAGCAGGAAAAAAGATAGCCCACAATATAACATTAAAAAGAAAAAAACACAAATCAAAAAATCTGACGTCATTGTACTGCTCCTTACCACAATATTCACATTCCAAATCTCCATAAACCTTCCTTATCCTCTCACACAACTCCGTGTTCATTTGTCTCTTCTGTAAGCTATCCAGGATCTGCATAAAGGCAACAGCTCCACTCCGATTATCTGATGGATCTGCATTAGAAGAGGCTGCCTGTGGGCTGACGGCTGCATTACAATCTGGTGCTAGCAAAGGGGTGGCGGTTTCTGCTGAGTTCTGAACTGACTGATTGCTTGTTTCTGATTCACTAGAAGGAACAGACTGACTTTGCTCTTCAGAACCTGAAAGCTTCTCAGTCACTGCATTGTTCTGATTTAGATTTAAACTTTTGCCTTCAGAGAGCAAAAGCTGCATTTCTTCACCCTGCTCATTTACAGAACTGGAGTGGTTAACTTCCTCGTCGTTTGCAGGAGAAACTTTCAGCTCATCAGGAGGAGAGGTACCATTTTTCAGCAGAAAGCAATCTGATGCTACACAGGACTGAATGTTTGGGGCAGGTGTGTCTGTTGATGCCTGACACAGAGTCTCTCTTACATTCTCCACCAGAGGATTTTCAAATTCTAAAGAAGGGACAGTATCAATTTTTAAGTCACCATTAGGCTGACCATTATGGTTTACATCTGCAGCTGTTGCTTCACCCATACAGGTAGGTGGTTTTGGTGTGTTAATAACATTACTACTCATGATTGTCAATTCATCTGTAGTCTGTGGAAGATGTTCACCAAGGGCTTCCGGCTGGATATCACCTCCTGGCTCAAGCAGGCAGAAGCTTTGATTGATAGAACTGTTAAAAACTGAAGTTTCCTGCATATCTGCATGTACATCTTTGATGTGAGCACGGAGCCTTACAGAACTGACAAATTTCTTCAGGCACACAGAACACACATAGACAAACGGGTGCTTTCGAACATGAAGCTCAAGAGCTTGGTACTTGGTGGCTCCATGACCACAGAGCTCACAAGCAAAGGGCCTTTCATCACCATGAACAAGCATGTGACGGTCTCGATCGAGTTCGTTTTTGAATTTGCGCTCACAAATATGGCAGTCATAAAGAAGTTGCCTTTTGCCCTCTCGTGTCATCAAGCGGAGCTCGTCAAAAACATCTTTCACCTTTTTATCCTGAAGGTCATGTGTTTCCTTGATATGCTTGATCAAGTTTTTAACGTCTGAATATTTCTTTTTGCAGAAGCGACAGTGCTGCTTGATTTTCTTGTGAACTCTTTCAATGTGGACTTTGAGATGGCCTTTGCTGAGACAAGTGAACGTACAATAATCGCAGCTAAACTTCTCCCCTGTATGTTTCCGCATGTGAACGTTGAGGTTGGCTTTGATCGCACTGGCATAACTGCAGTATGAACACTTGTAAGGTTTCTCATTTGTATGAATCCTCAAATGTGCTTGGAGGGAGTGTTTGAATTTGAATACCTTGTTACAGTATTCACATGTAAAGATCTTCAGCTGAGTTGGACCCAACCTAAAAGGAAAGAAAACCATCTGCATTTACAATATTGAAACTCAGTGACATAACATGTCAAAAGCTTTGTAGATATTCATAATGGACTTACCTTTATTTATTATACAAAGATATTCCCCATGGCTTTTTTTTTTTAATTCTGCAACCTATGCACAGAATATTTTCAGCTGTTCCTTTATTGAAAAGGCTCAGAAAACAGGAATTAAATGCTTCTATATTGATTTTAATGAAAGTGAATTACTTTGCATGAACATAAAGGTAAATATTTCAAAATTACCTGCTGGATTTCATTGCCTGTTCATACGGTGTTTGCTGAATTGCATATTCTTGATATCCTCGTCGTTGTGATGGGTCTTGAACTGTTGTCTCTGGAGTTGTGGGTTCAGTTTCTTGGGGAGCAGCCTCAACTGGAACAATTTTTGTGGCTCCTAAAAACAAAGACAATATATGTTCATTAAAAATATTTTATTAAAATGTGCATTGTCTGTAATAAAAAAAAGATAAAATAATGTAATAAATGTAATAAAATAAATCACAGAATACTTTAGCTTGGATGAGGCATCTAAAGATTGTGTAGTTGTAACCCACCCTGCCCTGGGCAGGGACATCTCCCCCCAGACCAGGTTGCTCCAGGCCCCATCCAGCCTGGCCTTGAACACCTCCAGGGATGGGGCATCCACAGCTTCGCTGGGCAGCCTGTGCCACTGCCTCACCACCCTCTGAGTGAAGAATTTCTTCCTGATGTCTAATCTAAATCTACCCTCTTTCTATTTAAAACCACTAGCCCTTGTCCTATTGCCACAGCCCCTGACAAATAAAACATTAAACTCCGTAATCATTAGTTCAGCTATTTTAGTTTCATTTTTTAAATTCATGTGCATAAAATGATAGATACAATTCCAGAAGGCATCAGTAGTCAAACCAAACATCTGTTTAAATATCATTACAGAAGTGATGGTTACACAGAGTAATAAAAATGCTTGATGCCTACTACTGTGAGATCCTATATCCAATTACTTCCACCTTTAAAAACTAAGTTTTAGAAATGAAATTTTAATTTTTCTGTTTCTGCTCCATGCTTTTGCTGAAAACTTCAGCTGAGCTATTTAATCAATTCCACAATGAGGCTGGGGAAAAAAAAAAAAGACACTTTTTTCTATATTTAAAAGTCTGGACATCTTTTCCTTGAACAAATCTTTTACATTTTTTGTTTTGGGGCTTGTTGCCATCTCCTCATAACAAGAGAATATGCTCCATGTGCACATCTCAATTTCCCTTAGAAGCAGAAGTAAAAGGGCTGTGCAGAAAACAAAAAGATCAGATTCTATCCCACAGAGCTTTACAGTTAATTGAGGCAAAACTAAGCACATTCTGAGATGTGATTGAGTTGAGATTGTTTAGCTGAGTGCTCTTTTTTTTCCCCCCCTTAACAGTTGACAGTAGTCAGGAAGAATTTATTGCCAAGCCTCTATAGTTAGCACTGAAGGTAATTACAAATCACATAAATATTAATTTATACTGAAAAAAAAAAAAATCCAAGTGTATCAAACCAAGTATCCATTATTGACTGATCCCCTTTTTAATTTCTTAGTCCAACCATAACTCATCTACCTATGTGTTAAACAAGGGAATTACTGTGCTCAAAAGCTGTAAAATTTATATGAACATTTATTAATTCACATATATATATTACAAAGATATACATATGTATTTGTGAAATCTTCATATTCTACTAACACGTACTATAGAAGAATCTCTGGAAAAAAACTGCTTTCGGGGCAGTATTTCAGGGTATTGAAAAATGAACAGTAAACAAGGGACCATACACTGAATAACAGAACAAAACAAAAAAGCATTAAATATGTAGTAATACATAACTACCCATACCTCCTAGGAAAAAAAAAAAAAAAAAGGGAAAAAAAAAAAAGAAAAAGAAAAAAGCCAGACTTATAAAAAACGACTGTTCTGTGGGACAAGCGAGCAAGCAAGGTTGCACATGAAAATAGTTTTGAATTAAATAATGAGTTTAACAATTTCAGGTAAAACTGGAATCCAGTATGTTCTACTTTGTTTTATTTTTCTTAGATATTACATTAGTATTTGATCTCATTTCAATTCACCTGATTAAAATAAAAGTAACATTAAAAAAAAAGTACCATATGCCTTTATGACAGAGAAAATAAATTATAGTAAGAATCAAAGTAATTTTACAAAAAGACATGGGAACCTAGAAAGCAAAAGACATAATCAATACATTTTTAACAGGTTCTCACTGTTTAATCACGGACATCTTTTCCAACCTAAATGATTCTATGATAAAAATGACACCCATGAATAGCAAAAAAAAGTTTGAGGAATGATACAAGCTACTCCTTTAACATGGGGATGAAATTAAAATCCTTCTTGTTCCATCCAGAGAGCAGGTTTCTGAAGATATTATGTACAAAATACAAGAGGTATAAACACAAACCCTAAGAAACAACAATTATAAGGAGAAGAAAGCTAAAAAACAGAGACAGTACACAGTACAAAGGTTTACACAGTCCAAAGCTAGATGGAGAGTATATTGCAAAATCTCATTTCTAAAAACAAAAAAAAAACAAACAAACAAAACCCACACCCATGGTATACAGGAAAAACAGTAACAGCTGGGGGTTGCCCAACAGTGTGCTTGAAAGCCTTATGGGCATTGCAACTGAGGAGAGCAGCGTTGTCGTAAAGGAGACAAAGGGGAAAGCCAGAGATCCCTTGGCTCCCTCATTAATGATTTTAAGTGGGAACTGAAGATATTTTGAGAAGAGGCACTTTGGGAGTATGTAAGCTTTGATATCAGATGGGGCACCAGCAAACCCTGTAGATAAAGAGACTGTAATTACCTCTGTTGCTCACCAAACTGACTGCATATAAAAATGGCCTTTTTGACTACTGATTTTTTAATGTTTTCTTTTCTGTAGCAAAGATTCTGCCAGTTGATCAGAATTCAACTTCCAGGTTTTCAAATGGAATGTCACCAGAACCTTTTAGGTGCTGTTCTTCCCATCCCCACCTCTCCTCTCTTCCAGGTGCCCAGGCTGCTCCTCCTGGCTCACACCATCATGGCCCTGGGAGATGGGAGCTCGGCACAACAGTGCAGGGGATGTGCTTCAATCAGTGGGTTTGGCATAAGAAAGATAACACTGATATTAGACACCAGACCAATATCGCCTTACTTTATTATTTCAGAAATACAACCAAAGTTTTCTTTATTTAGAGCAATTCAGATGAAAGAAAATAGATCTTAAACTGCTCTGTAAGCTTTGCTATCTCTTTCCAGCCTCCTATTTCCTGCACACGAGTCAAGGATCCTCATTAAATGCTCTTCACTGAACCTCCTCTGTGCCCTTCTGCCTTTCAGGATGTTTGATGGTTTCCTGAACAGGCTGTTGAACTGTTTAATAGACTTTTGTGCTACCAGTGTAAAATGCTAATCACTTAAATTAGGCAAGCTAGTTAAGTACTGCCTTGCCAGCATTTTGCATACTTGGAGTGGACAGAACACTCCAGGTCATCCTAGCACTAAATTCCCTATGTGGTTAACAGATTCCACAAACACAGATGATGTCGAGATGATTTTATGATCCTTTGATCATAACCAAATGACAAAGACGCTTACCCAGCAAGTGAAACTTGATTTCCAGGCTCTACCCAATGTAAGATGTACTGAACCCACTACCCATTAAACCCATTGAAAATATTACATGCTAACAACTAAGGCAAAAGTTTTCATAACTGTTCCCTGAACAATCATTTTAAATTGTTAAGAGCATACAGATATAAAAAAAATAAAATAAAAGTCAACTGCTCTGAACATACCTTTCCAAAAATCCTTCCTGTAGCTCCAACCACCTCGTATCTATTTTATTTTAAACTCAGAATTAACTTTAATTTACTAGACTTCATTTATGTCTCTTGCTTTCTTCTTTTCAGATGGTATCACCTAAGTAAACTTGTTTTAAGGGTAGTAAGGTTTGAGTTCCTCGTGACATTCTGACAGCTACTTCTACAAACAAGTCTTATCCAGCGTGCCTTCCCATGGCTCAAACTCAGCAATGATGGGCTCTAATCTCTGACGCTCTGTCCCTTAGAAAAAGCCAGCTTGGCCTTGCTACAGAGTTCTCCTATAACAAGGCTCATCAACAGATTACAAGGTAATCTAGTGGAAGGGATTATTAGAAAGGAGCAGAAGTAAAACAGGAGATGACATTAACTAAATTCCTGCTACCGCACAACTAAGTTATTTGAACCTTCTACAGTTTTACATACAGACAAAAACAAAACAAAACACAGATCTATAGAAGAACTATAAAACAGGAACAAAATCAAAATTGGAAGAATTTCCCTTGGAAAAGGGATAAATAGCTCAGAGAACTCCAACTTGGAAGTGACATAACTGGAAGAGGAATATCAGAAAGACCTCTAAAATTGTGAATAATCCTCTGTCTCGTAAACCATGCACAAAAAGCATTTCAAAGATATAAGCAGTCAGCAGGCTTAACATGGCACAAAAGAACGTATGGTTTCACCCGGTATGTAATTAAATTATGGAACAACTACAGCAGGCTCTTACAGAGACTGAAAATACAAATATATTCACAAAAGGATTTAGACAAATTAATAGATGTGTATTAAATATGATGATCTAGAAGCAACTCCCAGCTCTTGGAGGCCACGCACCGTAAGGTTCTCACTTCTTTCCTATGGGAATACTGCAAGCTGCCTCGTCTGACTAGACCAGCCTTTAAGCTATGACTTTTTTTCTTTTTTCATTTTGAGTTTAAAAAAAATTCAGTGTAGGTACCTGTGTACATTAAATAACTGAAGTGGATGAAGTGAGTACCTTCTTACAATCTTTTTGAATGAACAGATTTCTTTCTGTTTCTGTAATATCCTAAGGAATGTGTTCCAAATGTACAATGACCCCTGGTAAGACAATTCTGAAAATGAAACCAACAGAAACTAACCCTAAGTTCCACTGTTCCCCATGAAAACCTACCTTCCACCTCCAAAATAAAGCATAAAAAAGGCAAAATCATCTTTAATTGTTCTAATAATAAGGAGATTAAACACATTCTGACTTTCAAAAATAAATAGAAACACAGAGCTACATATGTTGGGATGACGATTGTCCCTTTCAACACAGCTGGCCACTAGCTGACCACATAGCTAAATCCATTCGTACAAGATACCTACAAACACACTGAGGTCAAAGTGTAAATTTTCTTAACCTTGCTTAGTTTCACATTTGCTTTAAATCAACATAAGGCTTGTTTCTTTTCTCTAGCCCTTCACTCAGCTCCATGTTCTTGACACCTTGAATGTGCCAGCACAGGGGTTCATGAAGATGCGGAAAAGCAGAGAAGGGATCTGGCTGAAATTTAAACCATCTCTCCCCTCCTGCAAACAACTGGGTTACTGACTTGGTCTAGCTCACAAATACATAAACGTGTATAATGGTCCAAAGGACAAGAATCTGTGGCCAGGGGCTGGGGAGGGAGAGGAAGATAGCACTGCCTTGGTGACAGCAGTCTACACATATTGGGCTTAATGACTTAAGGGCCTGACCCAGCTACTTTACAAAAGGGTGGTCCCAAGCCTAGCCTTACCCCTGGAAGACCCATTTTGTCACCACTGTCCTTCTTCACACTTTTGACACCTTCATGGCCCCAGTGTGCAATGGCTCACTAAGAAGAAGTGGTAGAAAAACAAAAATTCTCTGATAGAGACAAATGAATATGTACATGTGTATGCTCATGTTTGTATATTTATTTTAGCAGCTTCTGAATCGGCTTGCTGCAGGCTGACACAAGAACTAGTGCTGGTACCAGAAAGAAGTGAACTAGGAAATAAGAGTGATGAACAGGAAAGCTCCTTTGGCAACAGTAGGATATTTAAACCATGCAGATGTGTCATAAGCCTAAAGCCAGAGTTCTGGGAGCTACAAAAGAAAAGTCATTTACAACAAAAAGCACTGTTACTAGTTTAAAGGGAAGTGTTTACATTGTCACTTGGTCCCAAAATATTAAGCAAAAATCCATTCTTCCGCTTCTTCCCACTTCACAACACCTTCACAGGAGAAGGATCCAAGCATCTGTAAGATTACAGCACAAGGAGAATGCAGTTGTTCATCAGCTGAAGTTGAGGAGACAAGGACCTGCACAGCCTTGTGTTAAGAATTTGCAGGAGAAAAAAGTCAACTCCTTTAGAAATCAAGTTGCTAATGAGCCAAAAGTTTAATGGAATTGGCAAAATTACCAAAAAACGCTACCATTTTCCATCTTTACAGAATCATAAGACATCTCTCCTAGTAACAACCTGAACTTTTAAAATAGTACAGGACTTGAACAAAACAAGAAAGTAAACATTAAAAGTAGAATCACTTCTGAATCACACTAATTGAGCATGAATAATAAAATTGGTTTCAGATGCCTACAGAATTTATATATGGTAAATTAAATACAGAAGATTGAGTATTTGGCACTGAGTTTACTCACTGGTTCTTAAAAACAGGCTATGATCATGAGTATTTGTTATTCAAAACAAAGTATTTCTAGACGTGCATGGAATTATACTTATTTACCCTCATTCTTTATTGCAGTACTTAAAAACAAAACCCACCTGCACTCCATTTAACCTGATACACAACCTACACGTTCATAAGCACAACTTTCTCTCTCTTCAAGGATTTATGGTCCCTTCAGTGATGGCTGAAGGTAATTCAGTGCCTGCACAGGGAGAAATACCTACTACTTCTACACAGACTGTACTTGTGAAAGCTAATACAAGCTTTCCAATTCCGAAGGCTGTAAACCTGTTACCTTTCATGTGCCTCCCAAGAAAACACTACAGAAAAGGAGCATGGGGAAAAAAAAATAAATCAATCTTGTCTGAGTGTATTTTCTGAATTGTTAGAAGCCGATTTGTTTGTTCAAAGGGATTTTGAAGAGATCAATTTAGTCATAACCTATTGAACACATGATGTGGAGCAGTGTCCCAAACCTAAATAATGTAAAGTGAAATTAAAGCAAACAGGTAGTATAATACTCCTAAAAGCATCTCTAAGTTAAGAAGAGAGACATACAGTCTGAGTAGGATTTCCTCTGTGCTGTAGATAAAATCCAACTAATTCTTAAAGGCTTCTTTATTTATCTATTTGATAGAATGTTTACAGATCTTCAGCAAGATCTTAGTGTACTATGCATGAAAAGGGGATTTCTATGTGACTTTAATGCTAGGTAACAGGTGGCTACAGAATGCTACGGCTTGCTGGAAGTTGTGTGTTTTTAATTTTATTTTCAACCTACTTTTACAGATGATTAACACACAGAAAGCATGGGAGAGGTGGGAAGTGTTTTATCTATTCATATTCATTAAAAGCAGTGTAAAGAAATAACTCTTCAGCAGGTGATAAATCTCCAGGGAAAAGAAATGGAATGGAAGGGTCTTCCAACCTAGAAATTCTGCAATTCTGTGAAATGTCTTCTGGAAGTCAAATTTCAGACATAAGAGCACTAGTGAGGAAGGGGATCAGCCCAGGAATTATGACAACACAGTAGTTAGACTATCACAGAATGGTGATTAATGGAAATTAATGACAAAATTAATGACAAAAACAGAAGGGTAATCGATTAAAAATAAAGTAAAAATAATTACAGTAAATTAAACACTTTCCTCTGAGTCTTCAAAGAATTATCCATTTGGCTAATATCTTCCAGAATGTACAAGTGCTGAAAACCTGGATGATAATTCATAACTGCTGTAACAGCAATGACTTTTTTTATCGTAAATATTCTACCTGGGAACTTCCAAATTAGTTGGACTACTGATTGTCAATCACATAAATTAAAGGACTTTCAAAAAGAACTGCAAATTCACATCTGACTGTCAATTTCCCTTCAATCCATTACAGCCTTTTGAATGGAACATGTACTATGCACAAACGGCCCCAAAGCTGAAGTTGTTTTTAATATTTTGAGCCATTCAAAAAGTATACGTGAAAGGAAAAGACAAACTTTTTGTTGTCCAAAGAAAAATTTTATGAGGTAGCAATTAAGGTAACCATCATCCCTAAATTTTCATTTCCCTACTCTCTGCATATGCTTACTGTATTTTCTTCACTGTCTATATTTACTATTATTTCATTTGCCTCTTTGGGCACTGCCTGCCATGTCTTTCCTTCTCCTCTTGAAACATCGTTCTAGTCCTTGACAGAAAGGAAGAGATCTCAAAGATAAAAATTCTTACTGTGTTCATAAAATGTAGGACCTGGATAGAGAAGATTAAAATTACAGCTCTTCCCAAAAGCCCTGCAGAAGTGCATGTACAACTCCATTAACCAAGTAAGCCCCTTAACCAACTATCACAAGAGGATGCCTCATGGGTGGCAGTGATGGGAATGGGGCCAGGATGGAAGGAGAAGTTGAATGCAGTGGGGAAGAGGCAAAAGAGGTGAGAAATTAGCATTTAGCAACAGTTGGTGATGTCTAGGGTTACATCACACAAGGGGAACAGGCCTGTGGTTAGCAAAACCAAACCACCACAAAGCCAGGTTGCCATGGTTCCAGTGCCCTCAGGTTCTCCTCTAGCTGTCCCCATATTTACAGTATTGCAAGACCAAAATTTTTTTTTTTTTTAATTTGAAAGTGATTCTTACTTCCCTTCTAAGCACACAGGACATCTGTAGCTCATCCAGCATCCTCTACCATTGCTATGAGAAACGAATCTTAAAAAATAAGGCCCAAACATATCACAGATATCATTATCACAAGACAAAGAACATAGAAAATCCAGGTATGTTCCAACCCACACCATTAAAAGAAATAAATGCATTCCAGTTGCTCTGAGATCTGTAAGCAAAACAACTATCCAGAACTGTTAGCAACAAAGAAGAGAACGCCAAAGGCTACAAAGCTGAAAATAATGCACAAAACTATTAAAAAGGCATTTTGTCAGTCAGGTGAGTACCTGGTTTATATTAACAGACAAAACAAATCTAGGTTTAAAATGAAAACTTTGAAATTGTTCCAAAATTGTTTGATTAAAAAGCTCTAGAGGAAGTTAGGAAGAATCCTTTAATCATTACACTTTAACTTGATTTGATTTTCAAATATAGGTACATATTTTGTCAATCTATTTCTAAGCATAAACATTAAGTTATGTATACACTAGGCTGTTTGTGTTTTCATAATCAAATTAATATTTACCATAAAAAGATACATAAATCAAGAGCTGAAATAAAGATATTACAGGAAAGAACTATTTTCCCTTTCTTTGCTCACTGATATTTCAATTTCTTCTCTAAAACCATTCACAGCCTAAGCATAACTGATGTTAATGCAGATAAATACACCCAGGTCCACAAAGTCCTTTCTTTCCCAGCATTTCTCACACCTATGAAGAAATGTAATGGTAGTTCTAAAATCATATAGCTGTCAGATGCAGAGATTCTGAATCAAGATGACCAAAAAATACTAAATACTTGATTTTTTCACGTAATATACACTCTAAGCAGTTCAGTCTTAGACTGATGACTCTTTTATATATAGTATCAGCATTAAATAAATAAACGGATTGGTGATTCTGATTACCTGGAATAGCTTCATGGGCTGTCAAAACCACACTTATAATAGGATTTTTAGCTCCTGGAACCTGTTCAGTCTCCTTAGTTGATGGAGTTCTCTCTGTCTTCTGTACTCTGGGCCTCTTTGGAGTTTTTTCTCGCTCATCTTCCTTCCTGTCAATGTCAACGTCAGAATCATTACCTAAAGAGCAAACACCAAAAAAATACATATATAACTATGTACAAAAGCAATGCAGGTACACAGTCACTACTGCTACCAAAAAAAAAAAAAAAAAAAAAAAAAAAAAAAAAAAAAAAGATGAGAAAATTAATGCTGCTGTAGAAAGAACTGTATGTGATCAAAACAAGGTGTGCTGCATGAACTCCTAAAGGGAAACTTCTTTTCCTCTCCTTAATGAACCCAGGGTGATACTTGCACAAACAGAGAACAAAGGGAAAAACAAAAATTGGACTCTCAGAAACACTTGCGTTCCTAAATGATCCTTAAATTGTCGCGGATTTTTGTGAAAATTTTACAAACTTGGTATAATGTCTTATGATTTCATCATGAAATAACAAATTGGTTTTCTTCTTTCTGTACATCACTGTAACAGAGACTTTAGGATTATTTCTCCTAGTACCTGATTCATTATGCATCCTATTTAACAGAAAAGTGTTTCAACAATCTCTTAGGATTAGGCTTTTTCCCCACAGTTGTACTAAATCAATAACCAGAAACGTACTTTTATTTTTCAGTGTTGATCTGAGAAAAACTAAGGTAAAAAACTGTTCATTTGGTTCTGTGTAACACTTAGAAGTGCAGGCCTTTAAAAGTCAGACTTTTATGGGCACAAAAGTCTGACTTTTAAAAGGCCTGCACTTCTAAGTTATCCCCTATTTTTTGCTATTCAGAATGTCTTCATCTTCTTAAATTGGATAACTTTTGGACCTGTTATCCTGAAGGCAACACAATAGTTGTACTCAAAATACTCATCTGAAATAACAAATATTTAGAAATTAACTCAGTTCTTCGCTGAAGTTCTTCTTCCTTACAGTAAATGAGGCTTTCCTTATTCAATTTTTTAAACTGCTTATAAATAAGGAATTACCAAATAAAGAATAAAAAAAGAGGGTTACAAGTTTATACCCAGAACTTTCATTCTATCAGATGAAGTGGTAGGAAATGCAGGCTAAAGAAAACTCTCATGGCAAATTAAGGCCTTATGCAAATATTCCAGAGGTAATGAGTAAGGAAAGCAAAAACTGATTGAAGAAAGAAAATTATAAATGAACTCAGTGAATTTCGGAAGGGTATTTTTTCTGCACCTGAAGCAGCTGACACAATCTCCAGCGTAAGTCATTCAATGTATATTCATAACATGCTGTAGCTGCTCTGCTGAGATAGGGAAAGGGTATATAAATATACAGCAGTAACGGCAGAAGCTGTAGTGTGTTGACTTGTTTATGACATGCAAATAGGAAAAGCAGCAGCAAGATATGATGCATGGAAATGGCTGTGTTTTAATTTTGTATTCTGTTAATGCTCGACTGAGATTCTGGACACCCACTGGTCTTGGAACAAAGGATTAGGGGAAGATGACAGTTAAAAACAAAGAACAAAAAGGGCTAAACACAAACCAAAGTAGCATAGTTAGGACCACACCTGTAAACAGTGATTGGCTAAACTACAAGTCCTCTAAGCAGATTTAAAAACAAACAAATAAACACCACATGGAGGCACACAAGGCGCATAGGAGTTAGCTTAGATTTCTTTAGAAAAATTCCTTGATACGTTCCTCTCTTCAACTACCTTTTTCTCTGTAGATTTTCATGGTTTTAGAAGATATTCCTGCTTTGGTGTGAAGGGTCTTATTATGTCTCCATTTAGATCCTTAATATAGTTATTGACTGATATTGAAACCAAGAAATTCTGACAGCAGTATTTGACAGCAAAACTTGAAGGGATATTTGGATATAAAGAAATAACCCCTTTATATTTGAGTATAAAGAAATAAGCCAGAAACTGCTCATGTAGTGTTTTCTTTTGGTGGCATGTAAGCGGGATGGAGGCAAACAACGTTTTTCCACATTTCCTTTGTGAAACAGCCTCCATTAGTTTACTATCAACAACAGATCTTCACAAATTTCAGAGCAGGACTGGGCCACCAGCAGAAGAATGTATTCTCATAGAGAATCAGAATACACATGAATGTACGCTGCCTGTTGAACTGTGTTTCCTTGGGGCTATTTTATGTTCTGGTAAACAACCAATACAGACATTGATTAGGTTAATTACATTGCTTATATTCAGTGGACAGCAAGTTAGTGACAGTTTTAGAAAAAAAATGTTTTGATATTTTGCATGTTTAGCTAACAAAAATCCAGAACTATTGACTGAAGGGAAAGATGAAATTAGGACAGCAGAAATTTCCCCATTTTGCTTCACATACTAAATTCATTGTAGGAATATGAACAGATTCCAAACACCCCACCCATAAGTCGTCTTTTCTAACTATTACAAAGGAAGAGTTAATCAGTTTAGTGAGAGAACAAAAACATTTTATGGACTTCTCATGCTTAACTTGCAACTCTATTAACTTTACAATATCAAGACTCTACTAGAAAATAGAAAAGGAATAAAAGAGTTAAGTGTGTCAGTGATAAACACTAATGAGTAACTATTACCACATTAACAGCTAACAACTATTTCATGCTGGTTTTCTTCCTATGTCCCTCTATCAGGCACAACAGTTTTCTAGTTGCTTCAGGTCAACCAAGGGTACGAGCTGCAGGAAAGACAAGGCCTGTTACAACAGAGTTGACAATAACTCCCTGCCTTCAAAAAAGAACTCCAAAAATGCTATTACAAAGTGTTTTTATAATGATATGCAGAATTGCAACATAAAGTTCTGATAGTTAAACTTTAAAATCTATCCACTAATCCAATGCATGTTGACACAAGTAGTCCTATTCCTTCCCTTTCTGAAAGCAACAAGCACCTTCCAGAAGTGATTTGTTGATAAGGAGCTGGGGCTGCATGCATGGGCAATACTTTTTCCTACAAGCACAACAACGTCACAGTTTGTGCATGAACTGAAAGAGATTGAAAACAAAAACAAATGAAAAAAAAACAATCAACCACCCTCCATCAAACCATCTTGCCTCCCATTGCCAGCTGCTTTCTTCCCGAACTCTTTGTAAAAAGACTTTTATGAAATGACAGAGGGAGAGGAAAGAATGTTTTAATGAAAAAGATAAGCTTCAGCTTTGACCCCTGGGCTCGCAGTGCACTGCCACAATACAGGATGCTTTTCCATCTCAGAAATTTAGTGTCTTCCTGGAAAAAAAAAATTACTTGACTGTTCCCACTGGTTTGGAGTCAAATACCGGTGTTTTATCTTTCACAACTAGTACAATTCACCTGTTACTGTTCTTCGTGTATTATAAAGGAGCATCCAACAAATAAGAAGATCTAGGAGCAAATGAAGTTATACACAACTCAGAATAGCTAAGCAAACTTCCTCCAAGTGGAAGGAAGTCTTTTGCTTGCTCATAAACAGATTTATTTAGACAAACTGCCTCACTGTGTCTCTCTTGGTAAGCAGTCAGCTTAGCACCTCGTCAGCTGGCACTTCAGCAGACTAATAACCTGACCTTCCCCAGCTAGCGACAGGCATTTTTAATGTTGGTTGTGCTTGTGCAAGAAACATAACACGATGCCTGCGCCTTCTGACATGTTTAAGGAATGGCTGTGTCTGCGTTGATGAGGAAAACTCCTGTCAACTCCGAACGAACTAGTACCTTCAGAGTCCCATCAACTTATGCTGTTCATCTGTCCCCTGCCTCAGTCTGAGCCCTTAACTGCGAGTACTGCTCGCTGCCTTCATAATTGGATGTACGACACTGTGCAGGCACAGCTACACATTCCTAATTGGTATGTTTTTCAACTGCTCTTCATTCAAATTATTATTCTTCTCCCTAAAGCATACCGGTATTTCATAGCAGCAAGAGTGTAGTTTGAGGAGAAAAAAAAAAAAAAAGTAGTGAACTGGTCATTCAAAATGAACACATAAAATTGTTTCTCCCGCACAGGTTGACACGCTACAGACAGAACAAAGTTATGTAAATAAGAATCCTGTTGATGGCAAAAATATTTTAAACTAAGGCTCAAAGTGACACTTCTTAAGAATTACACCGGCTCCTAATTCACTACGAATCTTCTCAAAGTGTCTAAAAGAATATCTGGACTGTCTGCAATAAGATCTGAGCAGTAGAAGAACCACCTGGAGTCAATTTTACGAGGTCAGAAAACCTTATGAATTGTATTAAGATGTACAATGGAGTGGTGGTAATCAGAGGAATTCTTAAACTGCTTGAATATGCTAATTATTTAATACTAAAAGTTGTGCTGTTAGACATAAACTGCTTTAAAAAATGAACTTGAACTGATGCAAGCCTCTCTGCTTTGACACAAAACTGATCTGAATCAGGCACTTGTTTAATCGAGATTAAAAATCCTTTTCGTTAGCTCAAGGTGGTTTATTCCAGAGAAGAGAATCTAGGCTGACCACTTGCAATTCATCTACCACCCAAATCCCATTCCCCAGCCATCAAATGTTCACTCTGGTACCTGCCAGAGATTCACGTGTGCTGCAACGTGGTAAAGGGAGGCAGGTTAAATTAATGACCTGTTGCCTCTCTCAAAACAAGAGCGTAGAGGCAGCTGCTGGGGAACTGATCCAATCCAGCAACAGCCAAAACACTCAAACCCATCCCATCCTGGAGGCACAAGCTCTGGTAGCTCCATTTTTTCGACTGTTCAGGCAGATTCTCAACTCATCCAGTTTTGTTTTAGGACAAAAAGAATGGATGGCAGTCCTTCCTGCCAGCCCATTAACCAAACCATCAATTTGGCTTAATCAATAGGAACAAAAACAAGCATGCAAACAGCTCTGCTTAAATCATCAGCAGAGAAACCCTCTAGGAAATGTGTGTATATACACATGTACATTTACTGAGTGTGTATAAGGGACATTTAAAAAAAAAAAAAAAGGCATTTTTTAATTCTGTGCAAATAAACAAACACCCTTTTTTTCTTGCTGTTCCACTGAACAGGACCACAAGGTGAAGGCAACCTGTACTCATCAAGGCAGTAAATTAGCTGCCCAGAGGATGTCAGTAACCAGTAAGGCTTGGTGACTCCTGAAAAAGAGGGGAGACCACCTCAGCGAGAAACTGATCTCACAGAAGTCATGTGGCTCGCTGGTCCCAGAAACAAAACAACAGCAGAGGCCAATTACATTCACCAGTTATTTCTGGTGAAATGGTATTCAGCCCAATACGTGCTGTTGTTTCCATACAGTTTTATAGTTGTTTACCCACTGCAATTTTAGACATCCATTATGATAAGTGTTTCAATAGCTCCCTTAGGGATCTATAAAAAGCAACAAATTTTATTATTTGGAAACCTGATCTCTTAACTTCACCTTCAGGTCAATCCGCTTATTATGTTTCTCTCAGTGAAGAATATCACAGAGAATATCAATATACACCGTCTCAATATTTAGCCTATTTTTGCAATATTTAAAATATTAGTGTATTATCAGTGTTATTTTGGTCACAAATCTAAAATGCTGCACCATATGAAGAAAACCAATTCCGTCCCTGCCAAACCCAGTACTTTATTTTTAATCGGATACCCATACAGTGATAGACTCTGCACGAAATTAAAAACATGAGAAAGCAGATGAAAATAGAAAAAAAAATAAATCAAGAAGCAGTGGAGAAAATGATAAAACTAATTTCAAGTTGGAATGGCAAAAGCTTAAACATTGGATATAAAAGTGGAAGAACAACCAATAAGGGTTAGGCAAGAGGTCAAAAATTACAGAAGAACTTGCTGTCAGAGATCCTTATGATTTTAGCCATCTATTCTTAACTGCTGTGTCAGAAATGAGAGAGGATATTTTAATTCTGAACACTTCAAAGAGCCTCAACAAAATTCTCCATCCAGCTCTTAGAATTCCAGCAACAGAGAAATGTCATCAAATCAGAAGTTTCAGTCCTGCTTTTCTCATACACACCAAAACATGTGTGATTTTAAGAAGTATTTGTCTCACAGACACTTTAGTCCAGAAAATGTTGGTGTCAATCACATCTATTCAAGTAACTGAAATATTTTTTGAACGTTATACACACACAAAAAAACACAAGCAAAATAAATATGTTTATGCCACTGCCTAAATCAAGGATGCTCTTGCTTTTTGAACACCACTTGTATTTGTGGTCCTCTATCTCCAAACAGATACAGCAGAGCTGCTGAGAGGATTGATATGACTGCCTAGATATACATGTATAAGCAATTTCCGTATCATCTAGTTAGTCTGCTACTTAAGACTCACACCAAGTAAGAATAATCTGATTGCAACCATGAAGATTTCTAAATTATGAACCTTATGCAAGAGGTTAATGAGAATTAGTAATAACCATTTATCAGAAGTATACAGCAAGATGGCAGCCACGGAAAACCAGGATCAGGTTTGAGAAACAATCCGAAGAAGCACCATTTCACAAACAGTGCAACAATGCTCCGAAACTCACTAACACCGAACATACTGACAAGTAGAAAACCAGACAGCTCTATAACCCACTTAAATAAATTAATGAGCTCAGCAGCTGTCATTGTGACTGATCTGGGTGAAATCTCCAGCTCACAGGCTCTGCCAACAACTTCGTATCTTGGCAAGTTTGTGCAAGTATTTTTAAGTACGAACGGGTCCCCATGAAATTACATGAACAGATTAAAAAAAAATAAAGGCATTTACAACTACATTATTTGTTTGCCTGTTTAATTTTAGGCTTTTTTTCGTTCACTTTTACAAGTTTCACCCATTACCCTCAAAACTTTCTTTGTAATAAAAATTGAGTCTGATAATAATACAACTCCAAAATCCCCAAGTTTGAAGAACGTATGTTCTGAGCTGGTAAAGCAACAAAACTATGACCAACAATCCTCGCTGTAGACCATATTGGTCTTGTACATGCATAAAAAGTTTTGAGCTACTCAACATGATCACATTTTCCTAAAGGATAACAAAAACATGCATGCTATGTTTATCTACACATTCAGAAGTTGGGAAGTTTTGCCAAAGCAGTTCACATGACAAAACCAGAGATGAGAAGTTTCCCTCCGATAGGTTGGTTATCAGCAGACGGCAGAAGACAGAATTTTCCAGGTGTAATCCAAGAACAATTATCCCTTTAGGATAAAAACCTGCCGGCAGTAGCGTTACAGTTAGCCACCAAAGTACAAAGTTTTGGGCTGGAGACATTCTAGCTGCACTAATCATCAACAACTGAAAGCCCTTATTATTAGCTCTGCAAGAATGACATTTTTCTTGATTGTTTTGCTTTTGCCAGAAAGTAAATAAAAAATGTTCCATTCACATGAAATTGTGGTTGGTTTCTTTTTTAAAGGAAAAGACTGAGCAATTTACTTTGAAAAATCTGGCAGTGGGTTTTCTAGCATAACGAATCTAGGTAAGATTTAGCAGCTCTAATGAGCTAACAGGTAATGGACAGCTAATTTGAGCTTATATTCTGATTTCAGATTATATTTTAAAAGGATGCTTAGGAAAGGCAATGCTGACAAAATAATGCAAATGCTAACATGGTACCTAGCACAGACAAACAACAAAGGGTCCTGACACTTGTGATGCCAGAGAAAAGACTGCTGGAGTAAAAGTCTCTACACGTAGCTGAAAAATCCAACCAATGATGACAGTAAAAGAAAAAAAAAGATCAGGTAATTTATGAAAGCAAGAGTTTCTGTGCTCTGTCAACATATTCTAAGCCCATTTTATTGTTAGCCGCAGAAGTTAAATTCTACAACACACTGGAAGCAAAATGAACTCGGACTAGTTGTGCAGCATAATGATAGAGTGGGCAAAAAACAGTAATGGAAAACAGGAGAAAAATCAATGGCAAATTTTTGTGTAAGTAGAACCAACCAGATAATATGCAATGTAACTACAGCTGAAGAAAAAAAAAAAGCACACTTCATTTTAACATAAACACAAAGCTCATATAAGTTTAGATAACTTGGGCTACTGTATTATTTTGTATTCACATGACATTCACCTTGGAGAAAAATTAAATGAATTTTCAACATTTTCTTTTTAAAACTTTGGAGAGGTTGAATATATTTGAACCCATCTTAAAGCTGACAGTGAACTCTCATACTTCAAAGACAATAAACCATATGAACTTTGGTGAAATAGAAATGTGAGTTTTGAGTTATTTTTCATACAGTAAAACAAGCCACCCTGGAAGGCGCTTATAGATCTATCAAAAGAAAAGAACTTAATTCAGGTTTCCCAGGGTGCACAACAGAAACATCTCTAAGGAATCATCCTTCTTCATCAATGGATGATACTCACCTTCGTGGTCCCTATCACTTCTCATTTGAAAAGTGTAATCCTCTGAGAAACAGAACAGTTTCTTATCTAAAATAAGTATTTCAGTGAGTTTAAGACAACTTTAATGCAAGTGCAATAAATCTTTTGACCTTTACGGAAAAAAAATAAAATAAAATAAAATAATCTTGTCTAATTATATTCTCAGTTGTGCTTCGACATGGTTTTTCTGTTAAAAGAAACAGACAACTCCTTTCAATTGAAAATTAACACTAGGGCTTACAGCTTGTTACCAATCAAGCTACAGGACAGAAACACGCTGATTCACTTTGCGTCGTTTTATTGGGTATTTTCTTACCTCCATCTCCTTCTTCTTCTCCTTCATTTAGCACAATAATGCAGATATGCTTCCTCAGCTGTCGGGTGTTAGAGAACTTCCGATTGCATTTCCTACATTCCAAGCTGCCTGGTGAGACTTCAGCCGGTTCTGGTCCTTCTTCTGTCCCCGTCTGAGTTTCTTCATTTGGAGTAGAGTTACTGTCTGCCACATCCTCATCTGCACAGAACTTCTTAGTAGACCCTTTGGGCCTGCCCCTTTTCCTCTTCACTGCAAGGAGCTCTAGAAACAGAAAGTTAAAAAGAAGCTATAATGAAATTTCACGGGGTTACTCTGGTAATTAGCTAATATCCATCAGATCTTTGAAAGCTAGGAATATTAAATAAAATTTCAGAGCCTAAAGCTTAAGAAAATGGTAGCTTCACACAGCCTTATTTTTAAGCAATGACATTTGTTGGCATTTCTGCTAGCCACAAAGTAATAACCAAAGCAGTAACATGTGTTATTGAGATCGACAGATATCAGAGTGCTACAGTTTTACGGAAATTACACTGCAAGCATTCTTTTAGACTACCGCATAATTGTATCAGCATGCAAATTCTACAGAGTTGCTCTGCTGTGTTCTGACACTCCACCAAAAAAAATAAATCTCATTTAAATTAAAATCAAAGAAATTGCTTAAGTATTTGAGATACATTCTGTAAAAAAAAAAAAATAAATAACTCAGTTTATCTTTTAAAACAAACATTTATCTTTTAAACCTCATTGTCCTTGTAATAATTTGAGTAATTATACTCTTAATAATTCAAGGCCAGGTTGGATGGGGCTTTGAGCAACTTGATCTAGTGGGAGGTGTCCCTGCTCATGGCAGCAAGGCTGGAACCAAACCATTCATGTTTCTAAGATTCTGTAACTCACATGATTTCTTATTCCTAGCACTTTCTAGCTTCACACCCATATCTCTTGCTGGTGATCTCTCTCATCCTTACTCTAGTTACTTCAAAAGCAATCTTGCTATCAGCCTCTCACAGACAAAACTTTTCAGGATTGACTAAGCCAGTTAAACTAGAAGAAAGCTTTTAGCTAACAAAAGCAAAAACTCAAAGGGGAACGAATTTTCCAGATGGTGACCGGATACCTTTAGGAGATTTCATCCTAGCTCTCAGTTCCTCTCATCTGTTAGGTGATGCAATGAAAAGTATCGTTCACCTTCTTTTTAATCTCAGAGGTTCTCTGGTTTTTGTTTTGGTTTGGCTGTTTTTTGTTCTTTACTCTGAAGTACTTGAAGAATTATCTGGTTTTGTATACGTTTTGGTTTGAACCTGCTCTTCTGCAAGAAACTCAGTTCACCGAAAGCAAAGCATGCTCACTTTTATAGTATCTTTTTGAGTCTGAGCAGACATCTGGTGAAAAAACAGATCTATTTCTGCAGAGCTCAGAGAGAAAAATCTGCGTGCAACTAGAAGAGTTTGCCTGATGGTGTATGGAGAAACAGGACAGAGTTAGGCTACTTCCATGCTTTTGGCATTCATTTTATCCAATGTTAGACACCTAAGCTCTGAAACTAGTCATTATTTGTATTTCTGTATTGAATGAACACAGAAAATACTCTCCAGAATGCAGTGCCCGAATCATTCTGGACCCCAGAGTGTCCAAAGTTCCAGTTTAAGAACCTTCAGCTGTGTGCAATGGATTTAAGCTTTCAAAATTAAAAGGCAAAATATCTTGATACAGTCATAGGAATGGCAAAAACAAACAAACAAACAAAAAAACCAACACTGTATAATATGCATTAAAATGTGAAAAGTGGAATAGAACAGGTATGGAGTGCCTCTCAGCCATCACACTTGTAGTATGAGAGAAAAACAAAGGACTGGAAAATATTAAAAAATTGCCAACCACTCTGTTTTTGATGCTCTGGGAAGAAAAAAAAGTATCTCATATGTTTCGGCTTATGGTACTCACATTTTTGAGATCCCTTAAAGATTTCTTCAAGGGAAAATTAAATTGGTTGACTTAGAACATAAGGAAAAATAAATGACCCCAAGGAATCTTAAGGCGAGAGAACAGGAGGTGGTGGCAGCATCATTTCAGAATCTGTTAATCGCTTCCCTTATGTATTCCAGACAAACAAAAACCCACATACAGAGACGGCAGTTTTGAGATAAATCATGTAACTGGTATCAACTGAGCAAGAAAGCATTTTGTCTCGTTAGAGTAGTGATGGAGAACCTGCCTACTTAACCATGTCTTAAGAACACTAAAAGCCTCATTGTGAATGGGAAAAAAAATAAATTAACTCTTTCACAAATCTTTTTGCAATTATTCAGGAGCAGCATTCTGAATTTCTGTGCTACTGCACTCCAGTGAAAGCAGTTTGGTGAGTTATCAGCCCGAAAGAGGAAGGTGATTTCAGTGCTCTCAAAACTTCTCTTTGCTACTATTCACGTTATTTTGACTTCCATTAACTGTGGCAAACAGTACCTGGTGCCTTGAGTTAATCAAATTAACATGAAATTAGAACAAACAACATATCAATGTCAACCTGTAAGAAGGTCAGATTGCTGTGCATCAAGCATGGTATCAGGAAGACAGATGCTGCTCAAGTTGCCATTAAGCAATTAAATCTTAGGATTTGAAGAGTGGATACAACCACCACATTCTCTGTTTATTACGTTGTTTTCATTCGTTTGCAATTCCAACTCTATGAGAGTACCCAGCATATTTTCCAAAAAGAAATTGAACAGAATCAGGCAAAAGAGGTTCGTTCACCTCTCGCTAACTGGTTTTAATGTAAACGTAATGAAAAACAGAACAGCATTTTCTCATTAAGACACAAATGGAAAAAGTCCTGCATACAAATGGAAATGTGAGAACTGCTCCTTCAGAATGTTGGTGATAGGTCTTTTTCTGTGGGCTACCAAGTTGTAGTTGTTACCAGAAAGATTTCTAATGGTGCAACCAATACAAAGAATGTGTAAATTTACATTGGTTTGTAAATGAGCCTACCAGCAGCAGAACTGCCAGCAGCAGAATTACCAGCAGTTCTCAGACATTTTAAAAGGCTTAACAGCAAGTGCTGGGAAACAACATACATTGGAACAGGAGGCCTCCTGGATAACTGATGTATCACCAAAATTCCTTGCTTCTTTTATCCCCTCTTTTTCCAGAGCCAAACATACCTCAAGCTACTTTGAATTAACAATGCCAGAATTCACTGTTTAATGATGCACAGGACTATAAATGCCAGCTGTCTCTCTGTACCCAGCTTGCCACTAGCTATCCATTCATTGTACTAACGACAGTTCAAAAAGCCACCTAAGAGTAACAACATGCAGTAATTGAACACTGTATTCATCTGTTCACACAGAAATAAGCCAAACAGAAACATCACCCCTTGCTAAAAGAAAGTATCAGACAAACAAGAAAAAAAAATACAAATAAAAAGCACTTATTTCAAGGATGATTAGCAGGAAGCTCAAGTTTTTAATTTGTAATCAAAAAGATTTTAAAAGTGAAATCTTGTTCCCCCCAAGAACATCTTTGTGGTTTGTAGGGATTTTTACACCCATCACAGATTCACTAAAACTAACCTTTATGTTAACTGGCATTGGATGTACAATGGCAATATTCTAGGAAGACTTCCTCTGCTATGCTATATATTATGTACTCAAAGGCATTAAAAAGGACAGTTTAGAAAAAGAACAGTAAAAACAAACAAACAAAAAACAGCTACTATTTAAGTCTACTCCTGCACTGTTCCTCCACAGGAATTATTCACATAAGCTTCCTCAAATAAGCCCATTTAATAATCAATAATCTCAGAAATGTTCAGAATATGAGTAGTATGCAACATTTCTATTTATGAGGTCTTCGTGTTATTATACAGCAGAATTAAATGCAATTATTCCCTTGAAATTTAACTAAGCAAAAACACACACACACAGTTTTTAACTCTTTGTAGGTTAGAGTGAAGAAGATGGCAGCACTCCAGGACTTTGGATTTAGCTGGGCTCAGTGATCCTCACTGAAGGGGTTGTGTAGCTTGTATCAAAAATCAAATTTAACCAAAACTGGTTCACTAAAGGACAACACCCTTACAAAGTAGAATCTTCTAAAGTTAGTTGTTGTTTTTTTGTTCGTTTGTTTGTTTTTCTTACTAAAATAGATTTTTCTCTGGTTTTCTAGTCCTCAGGTTTAACTCAATTGCATGGGTAATTAGAGCTAACGATGTAGAAAACAACTGTCACTAAACTATGTTAAAAGGCAAATATCTATGACTCTGGAAGAGTAGGAGACATAACAGATCCCTATCAAATGGCTCTTTTTCTCCCAGAAAAAAAAAAAAAAAAAAAAGGGAGCTGAATTCAAACAAAAAGTTTGCCAGAAGTCACAAAACACTTGCGAAAGTTTTTGCATAAACATCCTAACTGAATGCTACTGGCTAGATGTGTTCTGCAACATGAACCCATCCTCATCTGTCTGATAAACAAACAAAAAGCTCATCTTCTTTTATGTAAATAATTCCAACACTACATGGAAGCATTCAGAATCTGCTGCACAAGGCATCAGACAAGAATACACAAATAAATTTCGTCTGCAGGTTCCTTATGCAGTTATCGTTCCCTGTGCACATCACAGCACCTAGGCTTTTAGCCCTGAAGCTGTTCAGCCTGCTCTAGTTACAGCCCATCCTCAAGTCATGAGAAGGCTGATGCATCTGCTCCATTTTAAAGTGACCTTAATGAGTTAAAAATCTCTGGAAAAATTACCATAGGCAGACTGTAACTTCTTTCCAGGTCTTAAAATCAGTAGGTCTTAAAATCAGTGAGGCCTGGAGATTGTGTTGCAAGGAGCACATATCCCATAATACAGATACAGGCTAAAGCATCCATCATGGAATAATAATATTACAGACAGCTGTAAAGTTGGAAGTTAGGACTATCTACGCTGTTCCTCAAAGCATTACCAATGTAAACCAGAACATAGCTGTCCGTTCCCAAACAAAGATGCCACACCAGACAAGTCATAACCTATTCATAACCTGTACAACAGCAACATCTGCCTGGTACCCCTTGTTCCACAATTCTAACATCAAATCAAATCAAAATGTTTCGAATGAATCAAGTCTAAATATATCATCCCTTAATTATTATGGGAAAGTGGCGTGACTAACTAAAATTCAGCAGAGAGTACTGCCAATAAAATAACTTCGGAGTAATAAACACTTATTACTTGCCTAGCGTTTTACTTTTTCACAGTACTTATAAAATCATTAATTTAGTATTCAGGCAGAACAGAGCCCCATTAACAACATTCACTCATCCATACTAATTCTGGAGGAACTACACCATTTACCTGTACTTGGAAGAGAAACTATGATTTCAAAAGACAGAAATATGTTCATCTATCAGCCAACAAGTAGCAAAAGGAAGTTGTAATTTCCAGGCTGTCATTCATCAAACACTTCTCCCTTACTGACAAGATTGAAACACTACAAAAAAGTACAGAGGAGTTCACCAAGAGAAAAAAAAAAAAGTATATTAAAAACTTTTGTGTTGCTGATTCTATAACAGGAGGGGAAATTTTCAAATTCCTACATTCAGCTGTGAAGTCTCCTAATTTTTTTAAGCAGAACATAGGAAAAATTCAATACGACTTCAGGACACACTATCCTCTTTATCCAATCAACATGCGATAAGAAAGAAAAAAATATATATTTCATTTCTATAATACAAGTTGAAATGATAAGTAATTCACCTTGACATTCCTACTAACAGCAGGTGTCAAAGAATTGGGCTTCATAATCTGAAAATGGTGGCACCACATGATCACGGCAGATATATTCACCAAGAACAATAAAAAAGGTAACATAATATGACTTTTTTGCATAATTAATTTATGAAGTTATTCTCTTCAAAGCTGGATAAGTCTAATTTCTGCTCTTTCAGATCATAACCATAATTATATACTAGTCTGATAAATACAATGTTTGCTTAATGACATATAATATAGTGCAGATAGTCCCTATCACAAATACAACAAGCACACTACAGAAGAGCCTATTTACTTAAAGGAATACGAATATGTTACACGGTACCATTATCACAAGGCTCAGAGTGAAGTGCTAACAGGAAACAAAATTTTAAGAAAGGAAGATATATTCCATACGCCTGAAATACTCATTCTTTACTATTAAAATTAGAACGTCATTTTAAAATGGGATGCAGATCTAAAATTTATTCGTCTTCTAATGTACTGTTAATTTTAGGCATTGTGTGAAACAATGATCTAGTACAATTTTTTTCTCAACAACGATCTGAGGAGATAACAGCTACAGTTTAATACTATATGACCATTATTAGAAATATCTTCTCATATTGATAAAGTTAATAGAACTGCTGAATTTTTCTTAGTAAGTAAAGGAAGAAATATCACACACATACATTAATGATAAAATGTTTTCAAGTATGATGTTAAGAGTGTAGGGTTTTTTTTGGTTGGTTGGTTTTTGTTTGTTTATTTTGCTTTGTTACTTATAAACACACACGTTTTAAGATCCAGCAACCATAATTATTAAGTACTTTGGAAATCCTCATAGGCATGTTGAAATAAGAGGTTGGCCAACAATATAAACCCATTGTTCAATAAAGGTCTAAAAGAAGATATAATTAGAAAGTCTGAATTATTTTGAACCCATTGCTGACATTACAAGGGATTGCAATTATAATCAGTTAAACGTGGTCACAAATATAACTGCTGCTGCTGCAGAGGAAAACCATTCTGCATAACTAACTCTCATTCTGCATAACCTTTGACTACCAGATTTTTTTTTTTTTTTTATTATTTACTAGTGCCAACACCAAAGCACAATTATAAATTATGAATCATGCCACTGCCTTTTTGGACTAGAACTAATTTATATTATCTAAAACCCAACAAGCAAGGAGTTAGATTACTCAAAGCATGCCACTCTTCCAAAACCTCCAGACCTCCCTCCAGTCCACGGTGCCCTGGCTGCTTGCCTAAGAAAACTTAATTGTCTAGCACTAACAACACTCTTCCCACTCTTGTTAGGGCTTCAAATTAAAGCTGTAGGAAGCAGCCTTTGCTATACTTGACATTTAAAATTAATGGAGCACTGTAATCATCCCCTGTCACATGCTGAGTTTATCCACATCCATCCCCTGATCTAATCTGCACTGACTGAAATTCAGGCTGGCAACGTACAGCGACCATCGCAGAAAGAAGCTATGTAAATCATTCCACACACAGTGAAAGCCCACCACGCCACAGGTTTCATTAAAAAAATGAAATGACTGTTAGAAAATGACACGTCATTCAATTTATCAAAAGTACCTTCTCCGTTTCTGTTTATGTTTGTTGGTGCTGTTAGAGGCTGGAGTGGAATAATGATGTCATTAACGTTAGTCCCTTCTTCTGTGTGCTTCTCAGAGACGTGAGACAATAGTTCTGACTGATTCGGTGAAAACAAGTTACAAAGCTTACACATGAAGATGGAATTGATCCCTGAAAAACAGGTTTAAAAAGAGAAGTTAATATTTACAAATTTTAGTCATTTTTTCATATTACCACTAGTTATTGAGATTTTGGTTAACACATTTAACAGGCAGTGAGTAGTTAAAACAAATAATATTGCATCATTAAATGAAAGCATTCACAATAAATCACAAACAGAATTGAAGAAATGGTGAGACTTCCACCCAGATCTTCACAGGGCAAAACATTTCACCTGACTCAAATCTTGGCAACAAGACCTAAAAGGAAGTGGGACAGATGAAGCCAGTTTTTGCCCTTTCAGCCTCAGAAAATGTTGATTTCACACTTCTTTTAAACAGCTGATAAACATAAAATTATATAAGATAAAGACATTGTCCATTGTTGATGTGCATCCTGTTGGTACAAACACCGAACATTTTATCCTTTACAAAGCAGTTCTGCGATAGAAATGCTGGGCTCCATGTCTAACACCTGGTCCTCGACCTTGCTGTTCTTGAAGTAACAGCCGATGAAGAACTACATTAAAATATTTCTTGGTCAATGCTTTAACCTGAAATTTTACATATTTTTTCAGACAAAACTTTTGATTTTTTCAGTTCAGTTCCAAAGTAGTTGAGGTGTGATGTGAACACAAACACACAAGAGAGTAAGTAATAAAGAAGGGTTACTATCAAATTAATAATTCAGAAAACTTCAACTAAAAAAAAAAAAACTTACAAACTTTTGGCAGAGTTAATTTGAGGTTCTTTTTCTGCTTTCTAAGACTGCTGTCGTTCACTTGAACTTTTTGATTTTTCAACATGTTTTTTCCACAGTCCCTGCTCCCTTCTGTTTCCAGTAAAAACTAGTAACAGCCAGGAACCAAATTTAACAACATGCCAGTTCCTCAGCTCTGTATAGAAACCCCCGGTCCAGACATCAGTTTCAATTCCTCCTCTCCCTCTGTTCCACTAAGGAAAAGTAGGAACGTATCCTCACTGAAATCAAACCAAAACAGCCAATACTATTTAAGGTACAAACTAATCCACAGGTTAGCCGGGTAAGTACAGAAACAAAGTGATTTTCTGTGAGTCTTGGGATGAATCTGGGGTGAAAGAGAACGAGGAAGCTGTACTTTGGAACCTAGTCCCAAAACAATCCCAAACAAAGATCACTACCCCTATTTGACGTTCTTCTCCTCCCTCTGTGACACACTAATTGTATGGTTCACCCCACTCCAGAAAAACCTTTTGAATGTTCAGAATAGTGAAGCTGGCTCTCATTTACAGTTGTTTGCAATGAAACTCTAACAAAAGCAACCTAATCCTTAGAAATAATACAACTACTTCAAAAATAAAAGGCAGAGCATGCCTTCATCTCTTAAAATAGCTCTGAAAAGCAGTTGAAATACTATTCCTGCTGTACAGAATATGCTGTATCCTACACACACACAGCTACGTAAAACGTATAATATACTCAGCATGGTCTTTTGAGCTTGGCAGGGATCCTTTTCAGGCATTCTGTTGTCTCGAGCACACACACATTTTTATTTTGGTTGCAGTAAGTTTATAATGGAAATGTTGCTTTGAATCATTTCTGCTCTAGTTATTTAGCAGTATTCTTTTATTAAAAAAAGAATGATGCCTGTTATTAACACAGTGGATGATGATTCTTCTGTCTAAATATGTGTTTAATGTTCCCACTACAAGACCTATCAGCATCTATCAGAAAAGTTTAACCACAGCCGAACACTGAAATCCCACGATGCAGGGGACACTTCTGTTCTGAGGCTTTCTTTGCCACTGTTCCTGCTTCCTGACCTTCCAGCTGCTTTCTCTTCAAGTTCATGCTCACTGCTTTGTGTCTCCTGTCTCTTCCTTCAACAACTGTGCTCATAAAACATTTTATTTATCGTTCCTACCAGTGAAGACCTGCAGAGGGGCTGAAAACCAGAAGAATGCCCAAAAGTCAGTTTGTTTTTTTCAAGTGCCTGATTATACAAACCTCATCTTAAGGCTTTTCTAAGAAATTTGTGGGATTAACACCAAGTAATAAAAACATGGGAAATAATCAAACAGGAATAAAGCTGAAGACCAGAAGAGAACAGCGCAGGTGGCAGAGCACGGTGGGAGTGCTGGTGAAGGCACAGAGAAGATGCATGAGCTCTACTTACAAGTGAGATTGAAACAAAATGGATGAAAGAAATGATTTTAGGAAGAATAACTGGAAAAGGAGGTCAGAAACCAGAAGATAAACTGTGCTCAGTTTATCATGGGCCTAAACCACTAGATTAGGAATAAGCAAATTATAATTGATTACCTGTTTGCTAATTAGGTAGTATAGCAATAAAGCAATGAATTATAGGCAATTAACTGTAAAAATCAAATAAGCAATAAGTCAATTAACTATGCAGGGAATCAATGATTAAGTAGTGGATAATTAATTATGTGGGAAATCAACAGAGCAATTAATTAGACAGCAATTAAATATGCAGAGAATGAAAGGAACAGTAATCAAGTATGCAGGTAAACAAACAACAGGAATTTCGGCCAAAACCAATTTGGAGCATTCCAGTTACTGAGCTTGCCTCGTGTTAATTCGTTATCTTCACTTTGCCCATGTAAACCCTGATAAATGTATCTTGAAATAAATATTACCAGTGACTTTCTTCTTACACGTAAAAGTGGCAAATTAAGCTACAGTGTAAATAAAGCCTTTTTTTTTTTTCCTCCATTCTTCCAAAGATCTCAAGGTACTTCTTAAATAGACAAAAAAAAAAAATAGTTATACTGAGCCATGTAGACACAGAAGGGAGATTTACGAACAGATCACTGAAGACAAATAGGGAGCTGCAGACTAGGCTCACCTGTTCCCAATCCCCTTCCCAAAATATAAGAGTCCGCCCTCTTTTTCTCTAAAGCAGTAATATTAGAAGAATTACTGAAAATAGAATTATTTATGCGAATAGGTTATTACCTAATTGCCATATATGCTTTTGATCATTATATGACAATAACTTAAGAGTTTATTTTAACAAGTCACAAACTTTCCTTTAGCACAAAACACAGGCTGGAGGTTTATTTGTTGTTGGTGGTAGTTTTTTGTTTGTTTTTAATATTTGTTTTCACAATGAACACAAATAAGGTAAACAAAAGGGAGCTTTGCCACTTGATAGCTAGTTTTTGTTCACTTGATAGCTAGTGGCCCAAGGAATAAGAAATTTGACCAAGAATTTTCTGAACAAAAAAAAAAACGAAAACTTATATTTAAGATGCTCAGTCGCATCACTCGATGTGCAGGTCCAAAATGCTGCTTCCTCTTTACCACTCAGCTTTCCCAATTCTGGAATAAGTCATGTCATAGCACACAGGATTTGTGGCAAAATCAATTACTAGGTGAGTTATTTATTTTTTTAAAGGTTCTCTATATGAAACCTTTTAGAAGCAACTATATCAAAGTCCTTCTGTTGCCCATCAGCCAGGAAATAGAATATGGTGAGCCAAGAAACATCAATTTCTTAAAAAAAAAAAAAGACCTCAGTCTTTTTTCAGTTTTAAGGACACGTGGGAGGTGAGAGTCAGCTAAGGTCATCTGATCAGGGACATTTTCAGTGTAGGAGGTCAGTAAATTAATGGGAGAAATGATGAACAGGAACACAGAGACACAAACCTGGCAGCCAACGCACAACAGAGCTGATGCCAAGGACCAAAATACTCCAGTTACTAAACGATGGGCCACCAAGAAACTGCAGGCACAGCTGTGGAGAAGGCCACCAGGACTTTGGAACTGGTAAGAAAAGGGAAAGGAGGAGCAGAAAGATTTGGGATATTTGAGGAGGGTCTGTGGAATGATGTTAAATAAATGAAGGAATGCTTACATGGAGGGGGAAGGAATGGAAAATGGCATAAAAGGGACCTGTTGTGTGTAAACTGTTACTGGAAAACATGCTTGTCTGACCAGGTCCTGGCCTGATCACTGCTGTCTGTCCTGTTTCTCATTAAAACCTTCCATAAGAGCCCCTCCGTGTAACCTCACTGTCCAGCCCACGTGTGAGTCCCATAGTCCTTGCACCGAGTGAAAAAGCCACCAGACTGCAGGGCTGCCACCAGCAGCAGCTGCTCCTAGCACCCCCTGACAACAGCAGTGTTGTTTCTGATCTTTCTCCAACAAGTTTAACTTCCTCAGATATTGTGCTACCCTCAAATCTCCAAGCCCACTCTTACAAAACCAGCTACACTTGTGGACTAAGGAAAATCAGTTCCCACCCAAATATATCTTGGCACTACAGTATAGTCAGCAATAACCAACTGCCTAAAATCAGTGCCAACTTAAAAATATTTCTAAACTTATTATTATTAAAAAAGAAAAACTCCTGATAACTAACAGCTGATCGATGTCTATATCGAGCAAGTATATATCGACTATATCGAACAAATGTTACAATAAACTCAGAAACAAGTTGTAGCTTCATCTACTAGCAAAGCACAGCACTACCTGGGGATACAAACAAGCTTATAAAAGATATTCATGTAACTTCAGTGCCTGACCTGGTCACTATCTTGTCACTTCTCCCTGTCCTGGGCTATGTTCCGCCTTGAAACCTGCAAGCATTCCATCACGGCAATATTAACCACAAGCTTTCTTTACGTAATACAGTTACATTTTCCAGTAGAGTTAAATTTATGACACAAAACATTGTAATTACACACTGACATGAAAATTACTGAGAATATGTAAGGGTTTCTGCTCAAGTTTCAAATGCAATAAAAACAATACTGCCTATCATATCAGAAGAGGGGCACAATTCTTCCCTTAAAACGTTTTTATTAAAGATCTCTTCCTATACAAATGCTGAGTACATAAGGTATCATGATGTCCCAGAAAAATACACAACCCTTTTCCTTGGTAGTTTCTTTAGGGAGAAGTATTCATATACTGAGGTAACAGTTAACATGAGAGCAATATGTAAAAAGCCAGTAATTTGTGTTTAACACAGGCAGAATTATTCCTCTGTATAAAAAATACTTTGAACCACATATAAAGGAATTGGCACAGCCAGTGCACTGAATTCTGATGCCTTTGCTAATACCAAATATAGTGACAATATTTGTCATAGGCATCAGAACCTATCACTCTGTGCATGTCACACTTTTTCCATTTTCAATGATATTTCAAATATATGAAATTTTGAAAAACATATTAGTAATATGTTTTTATTGCTTCACAGAAATGACACTTTTTTTGGTTTTTAATTAAATTCTACTTTAATCTGTTTTAAAAAGAAAACACTTTTTTTAAATACTCTGAAATGCATGATTACATGTTCTTAATACCTTCAGGTAATCAGCACTATTTCATAATTCCTGTAAAAATGTAAATAACTCTCAGCTGCATTTTTCTATCTCATTAAAAAAAAAAAAAAAAAAAATCTCTAAATGAATGCAAGTTTTGATTCCATATGCTTTAACTCCAAATGGCTATAATTTAGCCACGGGTTTATTCCCTAGACCTCTTCCTCCACCTTATAATACTTCAGTTATCATTTTAATAAAGACAGTAGTATAGACTAATTTTATTTCTCTTCATTTGATGGAATTAAAAGCAAGATCAATACTTGTTTCCTGCTGTTTTCTGAATTATGATTCACCAAGAATCATTGGGTGGGGGGGTTATAGCACATCTCCAAATGAAAAGCAGGATCCTCACTAAGCATTTTAAAAAAAATAAAACCTGTATAAAATATCCCACTGCCTGCTACTGCTCGGGAGCTGTAGCATCCCCCAAATCCCCTCTATAATGGCTAAGTACACTCAGATCCACAACCAAGAAAACAACTGCACTGAGAGCAGCAGGCCAGAGAGAAGACGAAGTGGTTTTAGGGCTACCTTCACCTGAACCCAAACTCGTGTTAGCAACTGGTTTTGCGCAATTCACCAGTGCAGGATGACCACGGAGGAAGAAACCTGCAGCACAGCACTTCTCAGGAAAAGGACACCTGGCCGTGTCTGTTTTCACTTCTAGCTGCTTAGGTGGGAATAATTCATTTAATTACTACACACCACAAACATTTTTCATTTTGATATAAGAGAGAAAGTTACAGAACTGTAGTTGTAGAAGACATTGCTGTAAACAACCAAATCACACTAAAATCAATACAAATTAATATGATCTTAAAGTAAACCTAATCATGTGCATTCGCCACCTTTTTCCAAGACAACCAGAAGTTTGCTTTTCGAAGCAAACTACGTCTATAGAGGTTCTCAGATGTTACAGAGAGATACACAGTATAAGACTAAATCACACTGGAGTGCGTGAATGCATCTGGTTAATAAATAAACTGCCTTTAAAAAAAAAGATACAATACAAATATACCAAGGACAGAAAAAGCAAAAGCTGTGGAAAAAAAGCAGCAGTTATGGAGGGTGCTATTAACCCCCTGGAACACGAGTGCTGTGAGCTGGGCTGACAGCTTCATCTCTGCCTACGGGAGCATTATAAGACGAGCAAAGAACACTGAGAGGTAACAGGCTACACCCAACCCAAAACTTATTATGGAAAAGTTTTGGAATTGAAGACTGAAGCAAGCACAACAGACCACAAAGATGAAAGAGACTCGCCTTGAAGTGGTAAAGTCGATTTTCAAATTAAGGATAACACAGAAAAAAAGACTTCAACAGGAAACAACAGAGAGCACAGAGTTGAGATAAACTGTTGTTTTTGTTTTCCATTTCTTTGTAGTTGCTTTAAAAAAGGAAAAAAGAGATCTACATGGTACCACAATAACGTGCTACACTTAGGAAGGTGTCAAAACCGGAACGCTGAGCTGTAAATGAGGATGTTGACAGATACACATCCAAACAAGTTTCTGATAAATATTCTTCTAACACCAGTGGGATACCACAGCCTGCAAATAAAAATTAAAGAGAAAAGAAAGTAGGAAAGTAGCTGGTTGTGAAGCAATGCCCTGTTATCCCAGCCTTAGCATCAGTCCCAGCTAACAGGCTATTTCAACAAGGAACACAATGTCTGCAGGTGGAAACTCCTGCTCTGTGCAGAACAGCAGTGGCAGAACCACATCAGCAACAGCCTGACCGTGAGGGTAGGAATGGCCCTGGCACACTGAAGGAGATAGAAGAAGTTACAGAGATGAGAAATAACGATGCACGTTAGGTTTCAATTATCCTTATGCAAATGTCAGGTCAGGACAGGAGACCAAGATTAAATATTTAGACACCGTGAACGGCTGCTTTGCTCAGCAGGGAAGCTGCAAGAGGAGACACAGTTTGGGATGGGTGACTCTCCTTGGGTCTGGAGCTTAAAGAAAGACTCCGAAATCCTGGGCAGGAGTGATAAAAAGCCAAACATTTAACTTCAACAATGTGAACCACATAAAGATTAAAAACATCCTTAACAGAACAAAAACAAAACACAAAAAGGGCTCCAAAAAGAGCTAAATCAGCATGAAGATTATTTAAAAGCATCGTACTTGATACTAATTATCAAAGGTTTTAGAAAGGACAAGAAAAAAGAATATATATAATTTTAATTGCCGAGCATGGTACATAGCAGTGAGAAGAAGCTTTAGTAGAAGAAAACATTCTCAGAAAAGAAATGAGGAAAACAAACAGACTGCAAATGGTGACGAATTAAGAAATAAAACCACAGTAATGCAGGTCGATATAGATTATTTTAGCAATGTGAGAAATAAGAAAGCAGAATGCAGCCCTTTTTTTTTCCTAAACACCTCACCAGTAACAGGCCTGCCTGAGAGCCTCTGTAATACAGAAGTAATCTGTGTATGAAAGGAGCCTTCAAAGGAGGTAAGTCCCTAGCAAAATAAGCTTTTCAATTTACTTTCACTCTATAAGGGCTTGGAGAGGTTTCTGTGAAAGCTCTCTTGACAACGGCAAACAGTTTAAAGACAGCCTCAAAATAAAGGTAAGAAGTGCACTACTCTAAAACAAAAACTTCAGAGGTACAATACACAGCCCTACAACGAGATGGTCCTAAAACATAGACCAACAAACAAAAAACAGCACAGGTTATTGCTGCAGAAGTCCATTTTCAGCTTAGAACTCTGGATGCTTTAACTTGAAAATCTAAAAGAAGGGGGAAAAAAAGTTCTTTTAAAGGTATAAACGTAAGTACAGCCAACTACACAGCACAGTTCAGTAGCAGATGAATGAATCAGAATCCTCCTAGCTGGGAAGGAGGGAATTGGAAGGTGGGGAAGAATGAAGAGTAAAACAGTTATGAAGGAGGAGGTGACCAGCAAGGGGCACTGATTAAACGTCTGACACCTGGTGGCACTAAGGGACAGGGCTTACTGAAGGGCTGCAGTAGGCCAGGTTGCTGTTGGATGTGGTGATCCTGAAGGTCTTTTCTGAGCTAGGGGATTCCAGGACCCTGCTGTCTGCTCACGTTAGTGGATCTGCCCTCAGTGTTGAGTTGGAAAAGGCAGAGAACAAACAACGGGAGGCACTTCTTCATATAACTCTGGGGCTGTAAGGTGAGTGAATGTCCGTGGTGATAGCAATGTGGTACACAAAGCCTTGGAAATATTTGACACAACGATTTCACATCATCATCTCCGATAAATAGGTAGAGAAAGAAAGGAGTAACAGGCTGCGGTACTGCCTTTTGACAGATGCATCAGCTTCAGGTGGTTAACGTGAGTTACAATAGACTGAGTATTCCAAATTACATTGATTTGCTTCAGAGCTGTCCAAGATATCACCAGAAAGCAGAACCTGCCTCGTCATGAAGCTGCCCCAACAGGGAAAAGGCACAAGGCTCTTACCCTTCTTCCTTGTCTGAAGCACATCCTCACAAAATCCAAAAGCACTGTATTTAACCTCTGCATTACTAGATTTGTCAAAAGAAATCTTACTAAAACTACTAATGCTTAACCCATGAAGGCAGATACAAGCACATGGATTTTTATTAGTTTCTGCACACGCTAGCTTTCTGTAACTTTTTTTCCAGAAGTATTTATAAAGTTCTTCAAAAGAAGACACCGCCTACACACACTTATGTTGCCTAGAATACAAATTTAGGACTGGATTAAAAGGGATCTTCTACTAACAAGTTTAAACCACTAATAAAGGCAACAAGTTTTCTCCACAAATGGCTCTGTATGAAAACATAATAAGGGAAGAAGCTTACCTGAAGCAGTTCAGAATAATCAATTTATCTAATATATAAACAAAGTAGCTTTTCCATCATTTAAAAAGATACATATCCATAAAGACTTGGTCTTGTTTAACGTTCTAAGATCGCCCTCATGTGGTTAAACGCAACACTGCAGGAATCCCAACAAAAACACTAGGGCATGGTACTGTAATACCCAAAACATGTGGAACCTCAGAGAATGAGCGAAGAGGATGCACTCGGCCATCACTTTCAGGATGCCCTGGCTGAAATGCTCTGAACCTGGCTTCTGGAAGCACACCCAAAGGAAATGCTCGCTTTGGGTGCAGCACCTATTGGGCACTGGCCACTCACGGCAGCTCTCGGTTCAACTACTCTCACAACACTACTTTTATTAAGACAAACGTGCTTGAGTAAATGAAAAATTATTATTTTTAGTAATAGAATTACTTTCCCATCTAAATCATAGAATCACAGAATAATTAAAGCTGGAAAAAACCTTCAAGATCAACTGGTCCAGCCATCCCCCTACCACCAATGTCACCACCAAACCCTGTCCCCAAGCACCACGCCCAACCTTTCCTTGAACACCCCAGTGATTTTGACTCCACCACCTCCCTGGGCAACCCGTCCCAGTGCCTGACTGCTCTTGCTGAGACGATATAAAGTGGTCCTGGAATGCTTTTACAAAGTAGTACTTAGGCAACACAACACTTGTCGGGTATTCCACTGGTTAGATTCAAGTTATTCTCCTGTTCCCTCTCTGGCATAAAATTCTGAGCTATGCTGTCTATGAACACTGCCCAGGCGAGCCAGAAATAATTTGGGATTCTAAATATCAATTAAAAATTCATCTCCAGGAATGACAGCTGAAAGCTAGATGTCAGTCTACAGGGCAATTAACCGTGATTAAAGTATTGCTACATCACCTCACAAACCCGTACAACAAACACAGGGTTGTGAAAGGCAGACAGCACATACACAATATTATTTTGGCTGTCATGTCTACGTAACTTCACTTCTTGGGGACACGGTTTATGGGCGATGGCTGGACCAGATGATCTCGGAGGTCTCGTAACGACTCTGTGATTCCGCTCGTAAATCCCCACAACCCCCTGACCAACACACGAAGGGCTGAGGTGACAGAACGCAGGTTTAACGATCACACCCCGCTGAATACGGGGGGCACAGCAGCTCCAAGGAGATGCCGAGAGCAGCCCCGGGCCGCTTCAGGACGCGCCGTGCCTCGGCCGCCCCTTCCCCCAGCGGCCCCCTCAGAGCCGCAGCACCTCGGAAGCGCGTTATCCTTCCGCCGCCCCACTGCTCCGCGCTGCACCCCGCTGCTCCCCGACCCTTCCCGAACATCCCCGGCCCCCCATTGCCCTCAGCGGCAACACGACGGCTGCTGAAAGTGGGTAAGGTGAGGTGGCTGCCCGCCTTCCTCGGGGGACTACTTCCTCACGCGGAGGGGTACGCAGCCGGGACTACTTTCTTTCCCCTTTCCCTCAGCGCTCGGCCCCTGTCAGCGGCTCTGTGCGCGCTCCCCCGCCCGGCCCGGCCCCGGCCCCGCTCACCTGCAGCCGCAGCCTCCATCACCGGGCGGGGAAAGGGGCTGGGGGCGGCGGGAGGTGAGATGAGGCGGGGGTGGGCTGCGAGCTGACTGAAACCCCAATGCAGCGGCCTCGTCGGGAAAGGGAAGAGCCCAAATAATAATAAAAATAAAAATCGCTCCCAGCCGCAGCCCCGCGGGCCTCCCTGCTTTAAAAAATAAATAAATAAATAAAATTATTTTGATGGATTTAGGGGCGGTGCGGGGGGGGAGGTGAGGCGGGTTATGGCGAATCTGCGGCGCCCGACACGGCGGCTTCTTCCGCAGCGACGGCGGGCGGGGAGGGGGAGAGGGCGGGGCCCGAGGGAGGGGGGGGGAAGGAGGGAGCGGGAGGCGGGGGGACGCGCGCGCGCCCCGCCCAACGGCTGAGCGGCGACCGTTGGGCGGGGCGCGCGCCGCGCCCTCCCCTCAGGCGGAGCGCGGGCTCCCGGCTCCCCTCAGCTCCCGTCTTTTAATCAATTTACTTCTAAAGCGGTGAAGAAAAAAAAAAAAAACACAACAGTTTATAAGAACACGTGTGGCCAAACTGGAAATTCAGTGGCTGATAATACTGCCTCGTGTCTAATGGAGCCTAGTTGTACAAGTTTAAAATAAATGTCCACAACATTAAGTGATCTGTAAATAAACATTAGTTCTCAGGGATGTTTCACGTACTGTTTACTACCATGCTGTGTTTTTTAAGTTTATTTTTTTATGTAAGTGCGCCTCAACACTTTTTTATTATTATTATTTTCTGCATATGCCTTATCTGCATATGCCTTATTCTGCATATGCCATACATCAGCATGTGTTAGCTGTGGTGAATCACACGTGTTTTTTTTTCACTCAGCTCCAAAGTTTTTATTCAGGTAGTAAGTTATTTTTTTTAATAACTTTTTATTCTTGAAAGGAGCCTGACGACAGATACTTCCATGAGGGAATGGCCTCAAGTTGCACCAGGGGAGGTTCAGGCTGGAAATGAGGAGACATTTCTGCTCAGCAAGAGCAGTCAGGCACTGGGACGGGTTGCCCAGGGAGGTGGCGGAGTCACCATCCCTGGGGGTGTTCAAGGAAAGGTTGGACGTGGTGCTTGGGGACATGGTTTAGGGGGTGACATTGGTGGCAGGGGGATGGTTGGACCAGATGATCTTGGAGGGCTTTTCCAACCTTAATGATTCTGTGATTCCATGACAAAATGCAACAAGTTCCGTCGGAGTACTCACAAACACACACTTTTGCCTCATGTTTTTCTGTTTTGTTGCTTTTCTGCTTTGTTTCTACACTAATAATCACCGAATATCAGTTTTATCACCTTCACTCTTAAATCATCATAAATGTTGTATGCATTCAATATCAATTAATTTAGTATTGAACTCCATAGAGCCTGTCACTGTAATTAATTTCAGTGCAAACGTCTTCATAGAAATTGCATTATCCTTCCTAAACATTGATGATATTATATTTTCTATTTGATTTTTGTTGTTGTCATACTGCGGATGTATTCAGTTAAGCATAGAGAGCAAAACTTGTGAAGATAAGAATTCATTTTGGCATTAACTCCAGTAATAAACCTAAATAATTTCCTGTTGTAAGAGAAATAATGCATACATATTTACTGAGAAGTTGTCTTCAAAATAACTTACAAATAACACTGCTTACATGGAGTTATGATGAGCAAAATTCAGCCTCAGGTAGAAGGCCTCAAAACCTATATGTTCCTTAGACCAGTTTTTAATTAGAAAACAGCTCTACAATGATCCACATTTTCTAAATATTCTTAAATATTCAAAAATTCTTAGTTGCAAGAGTGATCGGTCTCAGTGCTCTTTTTGTCTTTGTGGATACAGCCTCTGTACTACCACCATGTCGTTAAAGATGGTGGGGCTGATGTCTGCAATTTTGCTCTTTGCGTTGCTTTTTTTTTTTTTCCTAACCTCCTCTGCCAGACATTGAAAGAATTAGGGTTTTTATCCTAACAACCAGCTTCACTATTTTACCCCATACTTTATTCTTGTAGGAGTTTTCTCTCTCAAAAGGAAAATCCCATCACGGATAAGGATTCATCGAAGCCATTGTCTTTAGATTGCATCTAAAAAGTAGACATAACAAACTACAAGGCTGTACCCAAAAGGAATAAGGGGCCCTGTGACTTAAGCCACCAGTGCATATGGAAAGCGCACTGTTCCTGATGACTTACAGCGGTGGGGCAAGATGAATGCACAAAAGATGAAAACTACTGGGAACCCCTAAACAACACAAAAGACACATCCAAACACCACATATACCTGTCAGGCAAACTCAGGACACTCAGGCCACGTGATGGAACTCGTCCTCCATGTCACAAGTAGTTTAAGCATCCTGGTGCTTATGAATATGAGAAGGCAAGTGTGAGGAAATGAAATAATTATGGTGTATAACAAAGTCACCTCTCCTAGCTGGTGCCTCATTCTGTTTTGTTACGCTGCTTGCAGCCTCACAGCGCACCGCACGCTGTCAGTCGCTACAGATGCCACATGAAAGGACAGAAGGGCTGCTGCCAAGGAGGGCTTGGACACAGCCAGAATGAGCCTTAGGCCCTAGCAGAAGGGCTTGGAGAATCTGTACTGCACGAACGTTCACCCACAGATGCTTCTCTGGAATGACTTTCATAAGAGAGCTAATATAGAAACGAAGTGGTTTTGTGTGTGTGGGTGGGTGTTTACATCAGGTGCCCAAATACTAGGCATCAGAGAAGGAAAAGACAGCTCTTCTGTGAGCTGTGGTCCCATTCCTCTGCTAACTTATCTCCTCTGATCGGAACGACAGAGCAACATTTTAGCAGGATGGATATCCTGACCTGATGACAGGAGACATTTAGGATTATGCCTTTGTCTTCAGCTGCCTTAACTCCCACTTTTCACTTCCTGGGCTCCAGCTTCACGTGCCCTTTTTTGTCCTTCCTGACATCCCTGCTTGTCACTGTATCCACCAGCTTCTGGAGAATGTTTTCTGCTTGGAGCAATAAAGATCAAAGCACGTGCGTGCTCAGACACTCACCTCCCCTGAAAGGAAGGGCTTGTGCTCTTTTTAGGACATGAGTAATATTCATCCTTACCTTGGCATTGAAAGAACATTCTCTGGTCCTTGAGTCACCAAGCCTCACAACAGCAAGTAGGGTGGGCTCTCCTGCCAAGAAAAGTGCTTGTCCCAAATCTCTCACATAGTTGGAGTCGCTGCTTGAGCATCAATACCACACATGGTGTGTTGCTGCTTCCATGTGGTTGTTTCATACAGCTCTGCTTTGCACAATCACAAGCCTGTGTTAATAAATGCTGCTTCTTTACCAAGGATGAAAGAGAAGGAAAAAATCAGAGCTGGAGCTTTGGTGTCTGGCCTAGTCAAAACGTTTTGGGAGCTCTGTCAGAGATCAGGAGCAAAAAGAGAGGTGCTGTGAGGGTGCTTGGCCAGGTCACGGAGCCAGATTAAAGCAAAGTCTTCACAGCTCTGACTCACAGCTCCACAGCCTAAGCAAGAATACCCTCGGGTGCTTCCAGAAATTCCACCACACGCTGTCGCATTAAAACCCACATCACTCAGGTGCATTTCAGTGGCACCCTCAGAAAACAGAGGAGCAGTGCAGTCTGTGCATCAGGTCACACCCTGCAAGGCACTACGGGCCCTGCGCCCTCATCCTGTCCCTCACCTCATGAGGGAATCTGATCCTGGCCTGTTTGCTCAGCTCTTTCTGCCCTACTTTCCCTATTTACTAAACACACGATCCACTCTCTACCTGCTCATGCCTCACCTGCCTATCTCCTTGTCTGACCTCTGTTGCTGCCTTTCTTCTCTCAGGTGTATTATTTTCTTTAAAGGCTTTTTCCAGGTACTTTCTGCAGTTGCTCTCTTGCCCCAGCTCTTGTCTAGCTACTCTCAGGTAAGTTCCTGCATGCACCAACATTTCTCCAAGTACGGCTGCAAGCCTCCTTCAGTCCCTTGAGTGGTCCCCTGTTTTAGCCACCACGTCTAGCCCACAGCAGTTGATTTCCTCTTAAACAAATCTCTTAAAATAAAAGTGAGGGGGAAAAAAAATAAAATAAATGGATGCAAAGTTCCTGTGCAGAGGAGTTAAGTATCGCACAGGGCTTCAGCCTACTTCTGGAGCTGGGATCGATGAAGAGATGCCCCTTACCTGGGGCACAGCGCAGATGCTGACTCCTTCTCCCAGCTACAAGCTGGGCTTTACCACCAGGAAAAGGGCAAAGCACTTTACTGAAAAAGCGTTTTCAGACATGTGAAACCATGGTGCACCTTGCTAAGCTGTTCAATAGAGTGGCTCCACAGAATTAAAGCTGTAAAAATCAATTACAAGTTAGAATTAATATCGCCCTGTACAGCTTTCATTTCCTTTTGGTTTTGCAGAAGTTCTTTCTGGGGATCTTTAACATCGTGTATTGAATTTCTGCAGGATCTCTGACTCAGCACTGCAGATGGACCTGACCTAAACATGAATTAGGGCTACACAGAAAACGCGTTTGCCTGTAAAATAAAACTACCTCTTTGCTACAACAGCTGAAAACTACTGAGAGGGAAACGTGAGCCTTGGCTATTCTGGAAAATCTATTCTTACTTTTCCCAGAGTTTATGATTTACACCCAAGTGATCATTAACTGTGTGTTCCTTCTCATTTGATTGCTCACCACAGCATATTGCAATTTGCTTTAAAGGCATTATGTGCATGCAAAGCTGATTTTTTTTTAATTTTTTTTTTTTTAGAATCTGTGCTTAAAAATGTGATGATTGCTTTTAAAAACCCTCATCTTAGATGTCTTAAATTGAACGTATACAACCAGAGAAACTTTTTACCCTAAATTCCAATGCATCACTTTCCCTTTTTTCCCCACAAGTGTTTTGTGAAAATGTTTTGTTGAAGAAGCAAATCAATAAAAATGCCACATAAGCACCCACAAGAAAATTAATTAAGCCACAGGGAGGCTGCAAAACTCAGTATAGGACACAAACGAAGTGCTATTTAATTGCCTAAATGAAGCAGTAGTCCTTTGAGAGAAACCATAAATTGTGTTCACAGACCTAAGGCTCTGAAGAAAAAATATTGGCAGGAGGATAAGAAGTACACCGAGTGTTGCCTTTAACACTTACCAGCTCCCAGTGCTTGACTTTCAAACCTTGCTTATTTTTATTATAATATGAATATTGAAAAAAAAATGTAAGCCAGGATGTCCTTAGCCTTGTTCACCACCTGGGCATACTGCTGGCTCATGTTCAGGTGAGCACTGACCAACACCCCCAGACCCTTTTCTTCTGCACAGCTTTCGAGCCACTCTGCCCCAAGCCTTTAGTGCTGCATGGGGCTGTAGCCAAAATGCAGGACCTGGCACTCTGCCATGTTGAACCTCATCTGAAAATTGAACATAGCTGATGTTCGATAGATTTCACCTGCCTTCAAGATGATACTTTAATACTAATCAGAACATTTACTTCTTGAGCCTCCCCTTTGCATGCTCCCACTTTGAAATGCATCTCTATTACTGCTGAATTTGAAAAGTCTTCCAGAAAAATTTACTTTTTTTTTTTTTTTTTTTTTTCTTCCTAATTGCTAGAGGAAAAGGCACAGACACAATTCCAGGTTTCGCAGGAATTAGCGGGGTAGCACAGCTTCCTGGTGACAACACGGCTTAATGTTCTTCCCACTCCTTCCCTTGAGCTGCTCAGTCCTTGTCAGCAAGCTGGCTGCCACCTAACTCTGCCTGTTAAACTCCGTGCAGCCCAGTGTTCTATATTCATTTTGCAAACCCATCTAGATAGATGAATAAAAGGCTTGAATTCAGAGTTATTTGTAACCTGGATTAGTTATCTCAGGCAGCCTACTGGCAACTGCACCGAAACAAGTGAGTGGCTGGGGACAGGAGTTGTGCCCAGCATCGACCTGTAACCTCTGCTCTGCATGTCTTCTGAACCACATCTCAGCAGTAAGGATCTGGGTAACGTTATCCAATTAAGCAATCAATACAACTATCAGCATTCAGGTTACACCACAGAGTCCATCACCTTCGCCCCCAGCTCAGAGACCTGCAGGAACTCACTTGGCAACAAATTTTACGTGCAGAGGTGCTTTGCTCAACCCCGCTGGAGCGGGACGTGTGCGTGCACAGTCACCACCGTGTGACAAATTGTGGAGGAGAAGTAGAGATGGGAAAAGCCGAAAACTTGATTATGCAGCCTGTAAACTGAGGGGGAACAGAGAGAAGAGCCAAGGGTGCTGGGGACAACACCCAGAGAAGTCCTTCTTTACAGGAAGGTACAGACTGTCAGGCAGACAGCATTATTATTTCTTCCTATAACCAGAAGAGCCAATGAGGCCCTGAATGTTAACTATTTATTTTAAAAATCATTATTTCTCTTTATTCCCATTTCATGTATTATCATGTAGGATACTTTTCGTCATTTTAAAATAAAAGTACCATTGCTTAATGAGAGACCAAGTTTAAGTTCTTGAACACCTTCTCCTCACACACACACCTCCCAGCCTTATGCTTCTAAGGGTATAACTTAAGGTATATGATATATGTTTTAAAAAACTACGCATAGAGATGGATTCCTCCAAAAGCAATGCTCCAAGCAGTATTTAAAAAAAAAAAAAAAAAAAAAAAAGTTTTACCTTCACCCTCTTGTGAATAATTCTGCCCGTTATCCCCATTCCATCAGTTAGATCAAATCTGGGGCTTATGCGAGTCCACCACTACATAGGCTTAAGACGAAGTTTCACAGACATTCAGCATTTGATTCTCACTTATATTCCCACTGATTACTAAGAGGAAACCATTCCAGCTGACGCTGTGCACTTTTGAAAGTTCTACTTGAAAAATTCAAGGAGATTAACACTTGGAAATTATAGGAGGTTGTTTTGCAGCTAGTTCTGTGCTTAACAAAGAAAAGTTGTTATTGCTTTACTGTATAGGGCTCATTTTTTTATTCCATAGTATCTTTCTAGATTAACTGTATAAGCTTATTTTTATCTGCTATGTTTAATATGGAATTCTCTGTTTAGGACTGCATAATTGCTCTTTTTTTGTTACAGAACATTAACTTTCTGCTTCCAGTAACATCTTTATAATGACAATGCTAATAAAAATGGGGCAGTGCAAACTGCACACTTACAAATCTCTCCAGAGCTTACTATGAGGTTTATCATAATTCCTGCCATCGCAGGATTGCATAGTCTACTGATATTGATTGCACCGCACAGTTAATTTAAATACATATATATATATACCTCCTGCAGGCCTGGAAGAAAGGCAACAATTATAAATAACTTCAGAAAAAAATACATACACACTGAAAATGTTTCTAATAAACAGATTGTAGTTTTCTCAGTATAGCAATATAATCACTGCAGGGCTTCGAAATACCCTGTATTAATCACATTTCTGCTCGTAGGTTTATACTGTTTAATCCTATTACAACTGTGCAGCATGTTTTTCTTTGCTAGGTGATGTCAGACTATCTGGGGACAGCAGCACAGCTGGAGCTCTGTGCAGATTTAAATGGTGTTTTTCCTTCTTCTTTAGAGACTTCTTGATCGGGGGTTGCCTTCTTACATAGGCTCCTATGAGACAAAAATTATATTTAAAAATAAAGGTTAAGAATAATCATTACTATTTGATTAGTCTTTTTTTTGTTTTGTTTTGTTTTGTTTTTCCTCCACAGTTTAGTCCTGTTGTGGTTTAATCCGGCAGGCAGCTGAGCACCGCAGAGCCACTCGCTCACTGTCCCCGGGGAGAGAATTAGAAAGGTTAAAAGTGTGAGTACTCATGGGTTGAGGTAAGGACAGCTCACCAGGTAAAGCAAAAGCCACACACACAAGCAAAGCAGAACAAGGAATTTATTTGCTACTTCCCGTCGGCAGGCAGGTGTCAGCCACTTCCAGGAAAGCAGGGCTCATCATGCGGAATGGTTTCTTGGGAAGACAAACGCCATCACTCCGAATGTCCCCCCTTCTTCCTCCTTTCCCCCAGCTTTTATGGCTGAGCACAATGCCACATGGTGTGGGACATGCCTTGGCCAGTCTGGGCCAGCTGTCCTGGTTCTGTCCCCTCCCAGCTCCCTGTGCAACCCCAGCCCCTTGCTGGCAGGGCAGCCCGAGGAGCTGGAAAGCCCTTGGCTCTGGGTGAGCACTGCTCTGCAACTAAAACGTCAGTGTATTATCAACACTATTTTCATTTCAAATCCAAAACACAGCACCCTCTGAGCCTCTATGAAGAAAAAGTAACTCTATCCCAGCCAAAATCATGACAAGTACAAGAACAACACCACAGCTGGACTAGGATAGAAATGCACGCAAGAAAGCAAACTTTGCTAGTAGCTTTTGAGAACATAATGCTGTCAAAATTAAGATTATTTATATATGTGAAAGTGTCTAAGAAACAGAGTGCAAGCCCTGATTTCATTCTCTTCACCTTTACTGTACTACGGGGAAATAGCTAATATATGTGTCAAACGGAAAAAGTAAATCCACAGTACGTGAAAGCTCATCCTCAGTAGTAAGAGCCAGCAGTACTGAAAAAGGCACAAAGACAGGTGTAGGAGACAGACATCTTTGTTATCATATCCCTGCTGGGAAAGCTGCCACAATTCTCACTGAAGAGCAAGCTATTTATAGGATAGCAGAGCAAAGAGAGAAACAGCACCAATTGTGCTGGGTTTGATTTATTAACTGTACAGTAGGAATTATGTACCCAAACTGCAAGCTGTACAAATCTAACAGTTCATAGACAATACGCAGGATTTTGATTTGATTTCTCTGCTCCAGCAGACCGCTGTTCTACTCCTAATCCCCATCAACGCTCTGCAATATTAGCACATCATTAAATACTTCATACTTGAGTTCCCTTCTAGGAAAGTAGGAAGCACCACAACTACATACCTAAATAATTTTACTTCCTCCAATTAAATAATACATATTTACAAATAGATAATACACACACAGGACCTACATTCTGTTTTCCACATGTACCTCATTATAAAATGCATGTCTTGGGTTCTATGAACCTTTGGTGCCTTTTTTTTTTTTATAAGCTTAAAAAATATGATATGCTTTCATCTACGCATCAAGTTCTATGGTTAAGGCAACCATAAGTTTGTTCAGAACTTGTTACTTCATTACTAAAAAAACAACAAAACAAACAAACAAAAACAAACAAACAAACAAACAAACAACAAACAAACAAAAAAATAAATAAATGGGTGCATACGTTACTACACCCTCAGGACTTTCACCCAAAAAGGGAGAGAAGAGAAGTAATTGGGACTTAATGGGGATTTACATGCAAGCGAATAAAAAGTAGCTTGTTTCTTCTGTTTATTGAAAGCTCTCCTTTTCTGACTGTTAAAAAACAAACACCATCAATAACAAAATCCCACCAGTTAGTTGTGAACTCTGATGGTTGTCTTTCAAATGCACGTAACTGAATGTTCTGAATGTTTTGACTCAAAGATCACTGCTCATTCTCATACAACATCACCACGGAATTCACACAGTCTGATAGTGTAATATTCGCTATCCCTATTCTTCTGATAACATTTTTTAACATTTTAACTTTGCATATACTTTGCATAACATTTTAACTTTTATCACACTGCAAATTCCACATTAACAGCCCAGTAATTCACGCTTTGACAGAATAAATATCAATGACTGAAAACAATCCTTAAAAACAGATTGGAAAAAGCTGTAAATAAAATCCTTTTCAGACTAGTATTCCTCGATTACAAAAGGTTCCATCACCAACAGAGTATGGACAGGTTACAGTGGGACATATTTATACTACAGAAAGTTCATGCATACTTTCCATTTGTACTACAGAAAGTTCAGTCTCATTAAGGTCAACAGCAAAACTCCTGTAGATTTCCTGGGGGCCAGAAGCAACACAGTTGTCTCTTTTGCCAGCTTATATTTCATACCCTGAGAAATGTAACAATTCTGTATTCCTGACTCTAAGACATTTCTACGTAGAACGAGCAGAATTCGGATCTCCAAAGTTTAATAATAAATACAGCTTGTTCTGACAGCATCCAGCAATCAGAAAGCTGTTTCCTTTGGGACTCCAAATCTGAACATAATGAACATCTGTTTAAAAGGGGCGGGAAAAAAAGGAGGAGGTAATTTAGACTGTTGTAATCACCCACGTGTCTGAATATGTTGGGCAACTCCTAGCAATGTCGTATGATGTGAGATATCTACCTATTCCTTCTTTGTTCCTTATGAGGAGGAAAACACATACACTGCACTCTGTGGAAATTTTAACCCAAACCCCTCCATCTCTCTGACAGAATAATTTAATGCAGAGGTTCATTTACATTTTTTTTTTTTTAATTGAATTTCCTAAATCACAGATAAACTCCTTAAATGGTATCAGGTCTCCAAATTTCCTTCTTTATTACTCCTTCAGTTTAAACTTCTATCTTCAGGCTTCATTCTATGATATCCCCAAACTAAGCAACTGTGTGTTCCATCTAGGATTCTTCTCCTAGCCATGCTGGCAGGGTTTTCCTGGTCTTACAATGATTTTTTCCTCATACAAATTCAATGCGCTGAACAAGTTCCTAACTCCAGTGCTGCAATGTGATAATTACTCAAATTAGATGGTAAAAGAGTAAGTTTTGTAGCTTGCACACCTGAATATTTATCCTATTTTTGGAATGTTCTTCACGTCTTTTTCTGTTCTGGCAATGAATGAAAAATAAGCTTTAAAGGTTTAGCTATATTTCTTTCTGCCTCATTTATCTTTCCCTGAAAGAACAGCACAGTTGCATAATACGTTTAGTACAACCCCTAAAAACCATCTGCTCAGTCTACTTTCATTAGTACATCACGTCAAGGGTTTTGGGTTGGGGTTTTATTTTTGTAACACAGACACCATTACTCAAACATCCAATAAAAATACACAACTTCAGTTTTCATGTTCGTACTGAGAAGCTATGCTAATAAATTAGTCATCCCTGTCATATCTTAGCTGAGAATTTTGTAAAACTTTATAGTTAAATCCACTTATGTAGTTATGTGCACACTCCATGTGCTTTTACATTTGCACATACTTAGTTTCTTCAGTTATATTCTGACCTAAGCCTGATTCTAGTCTCATTTACATTAATGAAAACTAAAAGAAGATACTTTAGGAATCAGTGAAGTCATCCAGACGTAATGGAATCAGAATGTGGACTTCAGTCACAACAACTCCTGACTAAAGACTGTTTCATCAATCTGTGCTATTATTCTGCAGTAAAAACCACCACCAGATCTAATTAATGGTTGTGAGCCATCACTGGAAACAAGGTATTGGAAGCCATTAGTTCAGTGTGACTCTACTTACCTATTTTTCTAGCAGCTCAAACAAAAACTCAGGGAATGTCAGTACTATAGGATTTTCTAATATCCCATCTGGATGCACTAGAGGAAATCATTCTGAGGACCCAGCGAAACCTTCATGTATTTTATGGTTCCCATGCATGTAGAACATGGTTGAAATGGCTCCGGTACCAAAGCCATCAGTGAAGGGTCAGAGCTTGGCACAGTGCAAACCTCCACATGCCCACTGTCCGACAGAAACCTATGTTTTAGTCTTCTCCCTGACTCCTGAAAGACAAGGAAAGCTTCTCATCCCCACCATGGGGGAAGTCTTTTGGTAAAAAAGGCAAACTCAAGTCTGCCAACTATGGCTTTGGGGAACGCTTGAGGTTTCACAATATTTCCCTCTCCCCAGCCCTCAAAAATAGTAGAATATCCCATTTGAAAGGACTCACAAGTCCAATCCCTGACTCCATGCAGGACCACTCAAAAGTCAGATTATGTCTGAGAGCGTTGTCCAAACACTTCTTGAACTCCAGCAGACTCCTTGCTGTGACCACTGACCGGGGGAGCCTGTCCCAGTACTCGACCACCTCTGGGTGCAGAACCTTTCCCTAACCCCCAGCCTGACCCTGCCCTGTCCCAGCTCCATGCCGTTCCCTCGGGTCCTGTCACTGTCCCCAGAGAGCAGAGCTCAGCGCCTGCCCCTCCTCTCCCCTCATGAGGGAGCTGCAGGCCGCCATGAGGCCTCCCTTCAGCCTGCTCTGCTTGGAGCTGGACAAACCAAAGGACTGCAGCTGCTCCTCATACACCTTGCCTTCCAGACCCTTCACCATTCTTGTAGCCCTCTGGACACTGCCTAACAGCTTTATGTCCTTCTTGTACTGTGGTACCCAAAAGCTCACACAGTACTCAAGGTGAGGCTGCACCAGCACAGAGCAGAGCGGGACAATCCCTTCCCTTAACCAGTTAGCAATGCTGTGCTTGATGCACCCCAGGGTAAGGTTGGACCTTCTGACTTCCAGGGCACACTTGCTCAAACCCCCAAGCCAGCCACATGGTGGTACAATGTCTATAACCATGGACAGACCCAAGTAGGATACACTGGTGACAAGACAGCGGGTCTAAGTACACACCCATGTATTTGCCCTATGGCACTACAGCAGTAGTAGAGAAGATCCAAAGTCAAGTACTATGCAGCGCAGGTGCAGTCAGGCTAGAGGAGACAGCCCTAAGCAGTGTGTGCAATCTTTTGGTGGTGGTAGGAAAAGAGACGGGAAGGAATCAGTCCCGAGAACAAGCATATTTCAGTATAGATGTAGCTTGTGCATTGGTCAGGCTAAAGTCCTAGCCTCTGTCTCAGTCACAGGAGAATCTTTCCCTAAACCAAAAACCCTAACTCCTCCTGACTTCATACAACAGTTCGCAGATGCCCAGAATATAATTCCCTGCTTGTAAAACAAAATATAGTTATCTTAAAAAAAAAAAAAAAAAAAAGGTATGAGGCTTAATTAAAATGCTTCGGCATCAAAAGTACTTAATGTTACTTCAGCTGAAGAAGCTACAGTAAGTTAACCTTATCAGCGTAACCTTAGAAATACCTTCACTAGATCTTGATCTTTCTTACCACTACTATATATGCAGACTTTCTGGTACAATATTTTAACTTTGTCCTTTAAGCAGTCTAAAAAGAATAGGTAGATGAAGATCTGCATGGAAATTAACCATGGAGACAGGGCTCTGTCCTACCTGACACTTGTTATGACAACTTGTCAGAGATGAACAGAATATCTTCAGAATACCAAGCAAGCCTTTTGGCCTTCATGGAAGTAGTTTCTGAATTAGAGGATCTGGTGAAGCAGACCTCTTTGCACTGAAGATATTACCTGCAATACCTGGCCGGTATCTTTCCACACCAAATAAAATGCCGTCTTGTGAATGCACCAAGAGATACCCCAGGGAAATATTTGTAGTTGCACCTTGTCCTGATAAATTAATTAAAAAAAAAAAAAAAAACCAGCATGGTATATCTTACTCCATGCATTTACATTTACAGGACTGAGAACAGGCTCTTTTCCAAAGAGTGAAAAAAATATATACCTGTTCCTGGTATTAGATCTAAGCAAAGGGAGCCTGAAATCGCTCCATGCCTTAGAGATCGAGGCATCCTTACAATAACCCTTGTTAGGCCACAGGAGCTCTTCAAAACGCCACTCAGGTGCACCAAACAAACATAACCATCAGTCAAAAAGCTATCCCCTATAAAAACAAATAAACAAAAAAAGATATGGGACCTCACGGACATTGCTGGACTTGTGTCTTCTGTATATTAAAATATCTCAGTTCATGGGATAATCCCTTCTTCTGCTTACTGTCTATAAATAAGGTTTGTGTACTGAGGAAACTTTGGAAGAAGAAAAAAAAAAAAGCTCCCTTTTATAGCTCTTTGTTCAACTTTCAGCATTCCCTCCTCCCTTTCCTTTCCTGTATTTTCAAACTAAGGCCACCAAACACAGTATATTCGGTTTTGCCTTATCAGCACTTGCTTCCCCATGCTCTTTCCTCAGGAGGGAGAACTCTTTCCTTCTTTCTGAGGGGAGACAAGGAAGAGTGAAAGTCAAAGAATTCCTGTACTGCCATGGAAGGAACTCTTCATTCCCTTTTTTTCCTAAAAGGAACCAACTAAAGTGCTCTAGGATTTCTAAATCTCAATAAAACTCAAGTTTATTTTTTGTGAGTGGATTAAAATCTTAAGAATTGATATTATACCCTGCAACATAAGAATGTTTGCCGTAAAAATGTTTTTTCATTTGCTTTAAAGCTGTCTTTTTAGAATGGCAATCTGGGAATTCCCAAAACATCCTTTCCTAGCAATGGAAATGTCAGTGTTCTTATTCTGGGAAAAAGAAAAAAAGACAGGGTACAGTTTTAAAAAAATAATCCTTTACTGCCAGTACAGCAGGATATTCACAAGTCTAGCAATTCTCATTTTCTGTTACACAGACATACACAGTAGGGACCACAAGTTCAGGAAAAAAAAAAAAAAAAAAGCCAAAGTATGACATGCCAATATTTCTTGGACAGATAGATGGGGCAAATAGGCAGATCTATGTGTGATTAAGTGATTTAATACTGTGGGCTTTATTAATCTGTCTTTATAGAAATACATCAAACTGAAACAGCTGTCCTGAATTCCTGCAAGTAAATTCACTCTACAGTGATCTTGAGCTGTGAGGAACACCACTGCTGCTTGGGACCATGCTAAACTGTGCTCTGCTTTACTGCTACTTTTATTTTTAATGTTCCTTATAAGATAACTAGTCCTTCTGGCTACTGGGGTAACCTTCAAGAAGGAAAATCAGTGATGGTTACCCCAAAGCAGTTTTGTTCTGATGATGCAGCTAGCTGGCACAATCCTGCATGCTAGCAAAGCTCCGAACTGCACCCAAAAGCCTGAATATCTCTGTACAAGTGGGTGAAGACTGAGACTGCTCCTCAGTCCCACTGTTTTGCTCTGTATAAGCTCAAACACAAGATGAGGACCCTGTCACATTGCTATAACATCTCACCACAACAGGGAAAGAAGACAGTTTTCAAAAACCCATTCCTTCATTTAAGTAACCTTACTTTAAATAGATTTTGTATGAACGTAAACTGTCTTGTTTCCATTTAGAAAACCCCTTCATTTATTCTGCCATAAGTACACACAAAATTTATCTGGAGCTATTTTAGGACCCAAAATTCAGTGTAAAGCAGGACGTACATGGAAGATGATGATGTTCTGCCAACCATTTACTCTCTAGCTGCAAACTGCAAATATCATCCGTTGTCATATTCACATGTTAAGAATGAGAAAGAAAGCTTATATGGCAAAATTCAGTAAAACCAAAGCTACCTCTGCATTTTAATGTTACCCCCAAGAAGTTTAAATAAAACCAGAAGTCCTGCTCTCCCTGGAGTTTGAACTGGCTTCAACAGCTTTGTTTATGTATATAACAAGTATAAACCCCATTTATGCACATCTCCCCTGTAGACAACAGGAGTTTATCCAGCTATTGAAAATATGGAACAGGTGTATCAGCCAGCATTAAACATCTGAATGTTTCTTGATTGCTGTTATAAACAACTTATTTGATTCTTAAAAAGGGGAAGTTTATTAACGTTGCCCCAAAATAGCATTAAAACCTTATCATACCTAATGCAAATCCAGCACTTGAAGGAGTAGCCATTAAAACCTCTTATTATATGGTTTAACTACACACGTGCAGTGGCAAACAGTCATGTATGAAACTTGGTATCTGAAGTTGAGCTCCTGTAACTACTATACAGCCATCACTTGAAGACTGCTACTGAGTGGTTAAGAGTCGATTGAACCTTGAAGAGCTTAGTCCTGAATTTTAGAGCTTGTCCTTCCCTAGGTCTCCTATCTGGAAGTAAATTTTCTAGAGAACAAGTCTCTACGCATTTAAAGATACCTATTTATTTTTCCTTTAATTAATTTTAGCAAATAAAAATGGGAAGAAGCAATGCATCCAAGACATGAAGCAGAACATCTCAGTTCTTTGAAGGATAGGTTACATCAGTTAAAAGAGCCATTTTTGGATTACCTTTTTTCCTCTTGTACATCTTTTCAAAGGCAAAAAAACAAAAACAAAAACAAAAACATGAAGTGATTTTCCTGAGCTTGTATCTGAGCCATACCTGCAGCTTTCACTTGAAAGTAGAAACCAATGGATGTTCTCTTGGTCTTGGCCTCTACCACCAACAGTACACACGTACACAAGTACATCTGATCTGAAAACTCTGTATTAAATTACTTTTATCATCCCCATGCTCGCAAGGAGACCTCCTTCTGCTATGGTCCAGTCTGTTTCCCATTTCACTGTCTCTATCCTGTAACATCAACTTTTCTGGAAGACTGCAAATTATGCAAGCATGTGTGAGGGGCTCTTGATTGAGGAGAAGCAAAGTTTCATCAACACCTCTGTCAAGGCGCCTGTACGAGGTTCGTACCTCCTAGCTGACAGAGCGGGACCAGTAGGGCTTGGTGATGGAGAAGCGCCTACGCCTGGAGAACCAGAATAGCTTTGAAAGTGGAGACACCGGGCATGTGGTGCATCTCCACCACGCTCAGGAGTAAGGGTGTAACCTACGATGGCTACAGCAGGCAGTTTAATGGTATAGAAAAGACCTCGTCTAGTCTGTAAAACTGTCATATTTCGTGAAATCGCATTCAACCACAGCGTTTCTGTTGACTATTTAATTCTAAACTGGAATCCAGGTTAAGAAGAGATTTGCCAGCTTATCAATTCCTTACATTGTAAGTGTGAAACATCTCCCCCAAAAGATAATTAATGCACCACATTTCCTACTAACTGGTAGTTAGCCAATTCTACCCTTCATTAGTGTTTGGGAAAATGCATTTAAAAAAATGTAGTAAGCTATGCATTTAATGGGTACATTTTCTGCGTGTTTTCCATAACCTTAAGTAAACACAGCTCAGTTCACAAAGCATCTTTCATCCCTGCCACCTCCCTTTCTTCCTGTCAGAGAAAGATAAGGCTTGTGTAAAGTTTGGAAAAATAATTTTTCACTTTATTAAAACGGCAGATTCCTATGCTAGATAAAGCCATATTGTTTACAGGAAATTATTTCTCTACCGAGAAAGAGATGTTATCAGGCAACAAATGATCCCGACTGACACAAACTACATTTCCTTCATGGTGCATAGAGCCCATGCATTGTCCCTTGGGTTGGGCTTTCCTGCTTTAAACAGACACATTGGGGGGCTACTGTTCCCTAATGAAGGACCAAGCTTACCCCGTGTGTTCCTGGACTGCCTGAATGGGCTTCAACATCAGAGCTAAGACCCACGTTACTGATACTCACACCCTGTAGAATCGTGGAAGATTTAAGAATTTTACCTATGCCCTTTGCACAGAAGCCCCAGAAAACATCAACCAAGCTGGATGTACCTGGCATAGTTGGTTAGGAGGAGCACGCATGTACTGGAAGAAAAATGTAATGAACAAAGCAGACAAGAAAAATGGGTACTAATGTACTTTTATTTAAATAAGTTTGGATTTTTGTCATAAACAAAACAAAAACAGGAAGAATTAAACAGAAGAGTAAATGCCTGTTTTCAAAAATGCTCCCCACCCCCCAAAATACATTAACTGTGCCTGCGTGTTTTTCTAAGAGAAATTTAGTTTTTGACTAATGTTAAGGGACTTACCTTTGCCACCATATCTATGTAAAACTTCCGGACAATCTTATAAATCATACACATTGCAGCCTTTTCCCAGCTATTTTCCAGCTTTGTTTTATGCCGTCACTGGCGCCATGGGATTATGACTTATCTGTTTAGAAAGCACCAACACAATGGAAGAAAAACGATCTACATGACCTAATACATTTCCAAATTGTGCAATGTTATTTTATGCTTAGAACCTTTAAACATACTCTAGGTTAAGTTTGACATTTTGTTTTACTTTAGCACAAATTAGAATGGTGAGAATTAACCAATGAATATGGCTAAGGAGGAACAGAATTAGTCTATTTAACTCTCAAATTAGGATTTTCACAGATAGTAAATGTTAGCACTTTTAACACCAGCACTTGCAACCAAGCACAAGCAAGGATGCACACATGCACAGTACACAGTACTCATTCTCTTATCACATCCTCACTTTAAAACAAAACCAAACAGCAGCTTGGCTTACTTTCAGAAATTTCTTCTCAAGACACTTTTCAGTGGGTTGTCTCCCTTAGGATCAGCCAAACTACTTGGAATACTTCGACAACAGGACCATTGTGATCTACTCCCACGTGGGTTTATCCAAGGAGTAGACAAACTTAAGCCCCCAAACCTGAGACCACTGTAGAACTCAAACTCCTGCAAGTCCCAGATACTCAAAAGATAGCCTTAACTGAAATACAAGCATCAATAGGCTCTTTGGTTTTTACCAAATTTAGCTTTTTCTACTACTTATCTTCTAATAGCCATATCAAAAAGTCAACTTTTTTTTTTTTCCTGTAATAAAAAAGACTGCAGTTTTTTTCATACATTTCTGCAGCATGAATTTTACATCTCGAATGCACTTACACCTGCCGAAACACCAAATATCCACCCCTATCTGATTTGCTCAGATCACTTACTTGCTATCCGTAGTACCAACTAGCTCCAGACAAAGGCACTTGCCAAAAGGATGACTCCCTATGCTTTGTGAGCAGTGGCAATGCTGATCTAAGGAATCCTTCTGGCTGCAAATTCCTTGGCTACATGAACACGAGCGCCTGTGGGGCCGCACAGTGCGCCAAGCCAGGGACCTGATCCGCACTGAGCAGGAAGAGTAGTGCGCTACGCTGCGCTCTGTGGTGTGGTATAAAGATGTGTAGTGCAAACTCCTTGTGTTCCTTTATATAAGAAGCAAGAGGAGAAATCACCAGTGACCTAGCTCAAGAGCATCCACCAACATGAATCACCGCTTAATGCAAGAAGCTGCAAGATGCGGTGTTACAGGTAAATCCTCCTCTTGCCTCTGTCCTGCTCTCAACATCCACCAGTCCCAGAGCAGGGCGACTTTCCAGAGTGGAAAACAGAGCTGCACTAGCAACAATGAAGATCCCTCATACTTCGCAATGCCACAGGGCATTTAACTCTAGGAAATACAGTAGAGAAACATTCTGCAGTTAAGCTTTTTACCCCCATTACATGATCTCTTCTGAAGAGGACGACTCCTGTCCCTAATACTTCCTTAGTTCACCCCAATTTGAAAATCCAGGTTTGCATCAACTGAACAGATGCATTCGATCAAGACCTCATAGAACTTTTTTTTTTTTTTTTTTTTTTTTTTTATGTGCATGCACCTGTCCATAGTAAAAACATGGTTGCACTGCAGTGTTCACAAAGTTCTATGCAAATACTGAACTTCTGATGCATTTTTGTGTGTGTCAGTGTTTGCAGTGCGATGTATTTTATAAAACGTGCCCAGGACAACAATACTTCCTCAGCTTAAAAATAAGAAGCCCAGCAGTGTTTAACTGTAACAAAAAAAGTGCTTGTATACGTGAACTTAAATGAGAAAAACCCTCTTGATAATTTTCATGTTCGCCTTAAGTGGTTACATCTAAGGAGGCACTACCTTTCTAATACTAAAATTTTGTATTTTATAATAATTCCATGAAACGTGATCCTCAAGAAACTGAGTTGTATTTCATAATGGTGATGAATCCAAAGTCCTTCATCCTTCAGGTCTGAAGAAAAATATTTTTGAACTTTTTTTGAACAGTTAGACCTAATATTTAATATTGTCCAATGCTGGAGCTGTATTTCATTGAATATACCCATCAGTATGAGATCAGTATTTAATTCATCATTAGGAATGAGATTCTAGCACATGTGATGTAAAAAGAGTTAAATGCAAAGATAGAGTAGATTAGCTCCTTTGTTCTGCTACACAATTTTTCCCCATCAAAATGAGATGCTTTTGATTTTGATACAAAGGGCAACAGAAACGGTTAAAGGAGTGATTTTTTACCACTTTAATGTTTCATATATTTATTTCTCTTTATTTACCGTTACCCAGTATCATCCCTTCTTCCTTTAATAACAAAGAAGTAGATGACAAATAACAAATCACTGCTGCAATTGAGAACTGAACATCCAATATTAGATTTTAGGTATCTCCCTATCACCAGCATATCTTGGGTGAACTAAGGACACCAGAAGTTTACTTTTCAAGACAAGGAAATAGGAGCACAGTTTATTCACAATCAGAAAAAAAAAAGATACACATTTTTGCAGTTAAAGACTGACTTACAATAAACACATATGTATTTACACACTCAAATTAAGGTTTATATTGCCTATTGAGACATGTATAGAAATACATTGCTTCCACAAAAGAGTATTTACAGTACAATGAACTTATTTGAATACTACTGGAAAATAGTATTCCGTTCTTGCCAATATGTCACTTGATCATTCAGGAAAGCTGCCTTTCCAAGTCAGTTGAAGTAAACATCCACCCCCCAGCCCTACCACTTGTTATAGCTGAGTGTAGGATGTTTACAGGAACTAAAAGTTAGCTTAACAATATAAATACAGCATTGGCTTTCAAGATATCCAAAAATGAATCGGCACAGACATACTGCGATACATTGTGTGAGCTACAACTTACGCAATTCGTAAGGCGCATGCAAATTACTAAGCTTTACTGATGTAAGAAAGTTGGAACGCTTAATTTTTTTTTTTAACATTTAACCTTATAAATATCAGAACAGGAATATACATGTACAGTCCCTAATACTGTAGAGGTATCAGAGAAAAAGTAGGAAGAAAAAGAGTTTCTCACAGACCATGGCTATCAGCGTTCTCTGTTGCACTTACCTGCCAAGACTCTTGATGCTGCAAGTAGGCACCTTCTAGAAATCTCAAATTCAAACCATTTTCAAAATCCATACCCAGCACCAAGACACACACTGAACATCCACAGGGTAGCATAAATTGGATAACTGTCCTCAGAAATATCCATCTCAAATGGTTTGTGCAAAAATTCAACTCCTGTAGTATTAAAAATTTCCAGTTTCCTTTATGGGCTAAGTTTTATTGCTTCATTTGAACATCTTCCTATTTGTATTGCATTTTCTTAAGTTAATTCCCATTCCAAAACTTTTTCAAGGTACTCTTCTTGTTATTTCAATCTTCTTAATTCTTATTTTCCTCCACACAGATTTAGTTACTCAGAAATGAGTCATTTTAACAGCAAGGGAACACGACGCTTACTTAAGCTTCAACATCTTATTTTAAATGTGTGTCTAACTTAGCATCTACAGTCTTGAACAAACAAAATATTAGCAGTCCAGGAAAAAAAAAATTACTTCTACAGTATCAACCAAGAGGCCAAGTCTCAACCTTCTCAAAGCTCTTTGCTGAGCAGGTGTTTTACAGATTTACTGGGAAAAAGGCACCACAGATGCAGATTATTTCATACACAAAGGCTGGGAGAAGACCTCCAAACATTAACAATTGGTTCACTGAATTAGAAAGAAAACAAAACATAAAATCAAGCATTTCTACTGAATGCATCTGTGAGTTCACAGCAAGGGGAGAGTGCTTGATGCAGTCTAAAGTTACTGAGGACTTTGATGTATTGCTTTTAAGCGGTCAGAAAAAACACCCAGAAGAAAACCACAGGCAACTAATCCAGACCCCAAACACTCAGCTTCACAGGCATTCTACTTGCTCAGCAAACAAGGGCCATGGTATTCACCCTAGCTTCTATTTCTGAACATTGCACCTGCACTACATATAGTTGTTGCACTACGTTAAGATGTTCAGTAGTTTGTATTTCACATACAGAAAAGAGAGATCCTTGTATTTCACTTAGCAAGAAAACCCCAAAGAGAAACGCAGTGTAGGCTTTTTATTTATTTCCTACAGTCACACACCACTTCAGTTTGTTTTTGTGTGAAGACATGATAGCTGTCTTTGAGTATATGTATTAATACTATTACATAAATAAAGTTCCATGGGACTGGACTGATAAACTGCATGTAAACTAATGGCGTGTTTTTCCTCTACACTTATCTGGCATGGGGAAAGACAGCACTAAAAATGACTATTAGATTAACAAAGAGGTAACATTTACTTTGATCATTCAGTGAAGAATGTTAACAGGCAACACTTCATTTCTTTTAAGTTCAAATACTATACAGAGCTAGGAAATGCTAAATATTTACAGTAAAGAAAGCTTGGAAAATGACTATCAGCACTTGTGTTTTTCTTTGAAAAAAGAAAACCGAGATTTGTAGACCCTTCTTCAAAGTATTTTTTTTTTTTTTTTAAATAAGTACACAAACCAAACATCATATTTAAAAAAAAGATTTTAACTGAGTCTGTTGTATGTGCATTGCTTTGAAAAGAAGTTGTTGTAGCAGTGCTATCTTCTATATCGATATAGAAGTTCAGAACCTTCTGTAACCACATGGTACTGTTACTGGACAGATGAAGCTCGATATTTATGCTCCTGGGACCACCATAGAAGAATGGCTGTCCTTGGTTCACACGTGGCCATTCACTACCTGCTTCAAAATCATTACCCTTCCAATGCTTGCTGTCTAGCTTTTCCAGGACTAAAAAACAACAAAAAACAACAACAACAAAAAGGATTTCTTAAAGTATTTTTACCTTTGGATGTAATCTTCTACAGAATCCCTATGCTGAAATTAAAAAATACCCAAGGTATTACTATAATCACTAGAATAATACTATCAAATAACTAAATAAAGTTTGTCTTTCACGTGTCAAGGAATATCAAGTTAATATTTTTTCAGAGGGGGAGGAGTGTAGAATTAAAGCAGAACAGGAGTACTTTCAGCCTGAACAGCACAGTTTACTCGTACATGCAATTCCCCTCCCTATCTGTTACAAGTAAAGGACTAAAGTGAAACAACGGAGAAAAATCCCAGACAAAAATCCAGGAAACAGCATTTGCAGGTCTCCCTTCCTAGTGAAGAGAAAAGTGAAGAGTGGTGAAGCTGTTTTGCAGAGTTGTTCTTGTTGAAATGATTGCTTTAAGTCAACACCTAGTGAAGAGTTAATTTTGAAGTACTTTCAAAATCTGTTTTTTGTGTGAAGAATAATCCTTTGTAAATGCCATGGTGAGGGTAGCACAAACCAAATCGACCATACCACAAACAAGTGTATACGTTATGCATTGTTACTACAAAAATACATCCTGTGTTGTTTTTTTTTTTAAACCTTTATTTTGGCCTTGGGTTACATCCAGCTTGCAAACAATAAGAGCACCACCCACTCATAGACCCAGAACATGGAATTTCAGAAAGAACAACAAGAAGCAGTGCACATCCGATGAAACGCCTGCTAAGTACTTGACAGCATATTATTTTTTCATAAGAGTCGCAAGTAACAGAAGCTGTTAAAACAGACAATTTATAGAAGTCTGGTTTATGGATAGCTGTACATGAAATCAAGCCCCCCTCGCTGTCACGTCCCAGTGAGGCATAATTCCGTAGCTCGCACCACAACGCAGCAGAGACTCACTTCTGAGTGACACAAGTGCAATAACTTTGCATCTCCATTTCTAACAGATTAGATTTCAATGGATCATAGCAGCACTATTAAAAACAACCAGGTTATCTTGCTTGAAGGCAGCTCAGCTGTGTCTATAGAAACTAACAGCTAGGTATCTATGCATGTGTTGTTACAGCACCTTTTCCGTCACACGCTGCTCAAGAGTAGCCGGGTGCAGCAAACATCTGACTGAAAGCTAGAGCTGCTACAGCTTCCAGTCGGGGATGTTTACAGCAACAGACTACGACACATCACTGCCACTGTCTAACTGTACAAAGCAGCTGGTGACCTTTAGAGGAGGGGAGATAAAAAAAAAAAAGATTTAAGACATGGCTCTGTAACATTTCCACAAATTGCTGTTCAACTAATTCCGAAGAAAATCTCATTTTCACTTTGTTAAAACAAACCAACCAACACAATTCTAGATCAACATATACTTACTTAACCAAGTTTCTAAATGCAATATATGAAAAAAATACATGTACTCAGTTTTAATACACATTAAGACCTCATTAGGTTCACATTTTTTATATAGAAATTTATACTTTTCTTCCCTGTACCTTCATTTCGAGAGCTCTTAAAATATAAGGAGAATATAAATACATATATAATATATATATAAAGCTATATGCAAAATTGAGCACACAAGCAAAACAAGTCATACTCATAATGAAGACAGTATTAGAAATAAATCTGGCAGAACTGTGAAAGTATGTTTTTTCCCCAGTGTTAGAATGACTGATCAGTTTATGGCTCTGTTTCAAACAACCAAATAAATATAAACAGCTATCTTTGAGTTAAGTGTTAAAGGAGAGGGACAAGGTGGGAGGGAAACAAAAGAACTCATTAAAAATATTTACAATTCAAGGTACTATTAAAGAGAATTTAATTTAAATTACTTTGGTTTATTAAGTGTATCAGAGTTGCTTCATGTTCTATAACACTTTGATTCTCATTTTCTGCACAGAAGAAATTCAAAGTCCAAAGGACTTTAGTGGTGCTCCTGACGATGCAAATGTGATAGACCTGGAGGGTCTGAAATGCCTGTCAGCAGATTTAGATTATTTTTTTTTAAACCATATCATTCTGGCTTGATCATATTCATGTGCCTTTATTATTAAAGGCCTTTATTTTATGGTTTATAGTGGAAAACCTTCCTTTAACTAACAGATGAAAACACAATAACATTCTCATTTAATATTCTTTAACCATTTAGAAAGAAGACTGCAAGAAGTTTTCTATGGCCAGACTATATGTAGACTCCTGCAATTTAAGCTTGCTTGTTCTGGGGCTCTGTTAAGGCCTCCAGAGCAAGCCAGAAAGTGGAAATTATGACAAGTAGTTTAAAAGTGAAGAAAGACTACATATTGAAGATTTCTTAGTTACAGAAACTAAATCACGGCCTGTTTTCAAATAAAGGTTTCGTTCTGAAACGTGAAAAGTTGTTAGTAGTAAGAGAATTTGGTTATTACACGAGTATGCCAAGATTAATGAGGAAGCTGCATGCAGTCACTATGGATACCATGCTGACCTTCATTATTTGAAGAATAAATAGTTAAAAAGCCAGTGGTCATTTGTAACAAAGGCCTCTTCAGGCTGTTCCAAAACTGAAAATTCCTATTTTACCTTGGAAAGAAATGGGTTATTTCATGCAGAGGTAGGCACATGGTATTTGGCTAATTAGGCTGCTGAGCATTAAGTTGCAGTGAACCATTTCTTCCACTGCTCTCCTTTAACACTTGCTTCTTAAGGAAGTAATAAAGGTTACTGCAATGTCACCTAAAGAGAACAAACTCCCTTCAGCCTCCTTTTGTTTTAACACGTAAATCACCACAAACCAGACACTATAAAAGACAATGAAGTCTCCTACTGCTTTATCAAACTCACTGTCAGCTACAGATACTTGCACAGCATCTTACAATGTGATTATATTTGTATAAAGGAGTTAGATTTTCTGTTCCATCGAGGTATGGTATTAAAAGGCATATACAGTACAGATCATTCTGTGCAGCTATATGCTTGAGGGATTCAACTTCTATAAAAGCTCTTTGCTGTAGCGAGGTGGGGGTTGGCCTGTTCTCCCACGTGCCTGGTGACAGGACGAGGGGGAATGGGCTTAAGTTGAGCCAGGGGAGTTTTAGGTTAGATGTTAGGAAGAACTTCTTCACTGAAAGGGTTGTTAGACATTGGAACAGGCTGCCCAGGGAAGTGGTGGAGTCACCATCCCTGGAAGTCTTCAAAAGACGTTTAGATGTAGAGCTTAGGGATATGGTTTAGTGGAGGGCTGTTAGCGTTAGGTTGGACTCGATGACCTTGAGGTCTCTTCCAACCTAGAAATTCTGTGATTCTGTAAAACTGAAGCCAAGTATTCATAAAGAAACTGCTTAAGGTGTTCTCCCATACACTTTTAATAAAAGATAACTGACAGCATACTCCAGCTTCTGTTAAAGGCACCATCCTTTAATTTCAGTAAAGCTTACAAGCACTGAAAACAAGTAGAAATTATTCTAATGTTATTGCAAGCTGAAGAATATTAATTGCCGTCTTTGTAAATTCTGTTAACAGCTTTTGTTAAAAACAGCAATAAAGATAACATTACCTGCACTATGAAATCTACACTACTATTCTTTGAAGTGTCAGTTGGCACACAAATAATTAACTGAAAAAGGAATTAAAGGAGTCTATGTATGCATGCTCATGTGTGTTTTGGAGTCAAGGTCTCGTCCATCAGTCTACCTGTCAAAGCAGTTTAGCCACAGATGCTTGATGCAAGCAAAATAAAAAAGTTACTGCTGACAAAGGAATACAGATCTTAACTACTACTCTGATTATTTTAAGTCATGCTCATTGACCAGAACAGAATTGAGAATTAAACATTAAATCCTAAATATAAAGGAACACTTGAACTGCATGTAAGTTAGAGAAAATGGTAGAACTTCACAATGAAAATCAACACACAGCATACACTGGTTTTCTAGTAGTAAAGATTTAGATTTTAAAACACTATAGCATGCTACTGTATAGTCTGCTTAAAGACTGATGCTTTGTGGACTGATACGCTCTCAACGTGCTCTTTCCTTCATTTCCCTCCCCCAAACTCCTCTTGTAAGTCTAAGCAAAAAAAAATATATATATACATTTTTAACTGGCCTTACAGTTTACAAGTGTTTTTGTTTCACTTTTTCATGGATTACAAAGAATAAATTAAACTATTTGTCCTGTACAAAGTAAGGCATCTGAATCAGTATTTTATCTTAAGAATAGCTTTCAGCTCTTCTGCACTGCAAATCATCTCCAAAAGCTCTTACGTCATGCAGCGGTTCAGATACACCTGAATGCTGACTGTGTGTCCTAGTGTAGGTAAAGGCTCTGATCGTAGAATAGCCCCAGAGAGTTCATTAGGGCACTAAACACTGCATGACAAATTATGAAATAAGAATTATATGTAAGCAGTTTTAGAACTGCTCTTCCTCAGGAAACTATTCACCCTGCTTATGATCACACAGTATAACTACCAGTTTTACGGTAAAAGTTAGAGATTTTTTTAAATTGGGCTATAAGAAAGCAAAAACAGAGTCTCATTTCAAGAATGAATGGGAAGTGTGAAAACAGTATACTATTAACACAGCCAAGATGAAGTTAAGTGAGGGTTAGATGCAAATGCCAAGTATATCATCATTTCAGAAAAACACAGGCATTTCACAACATCTGTGTTGAAAAACAGAGTTCTCATCTGACAAAAGGAAGGGATAAGCTGCAGAAGACAATGATAGCGTGCGCCAAAATGAAGTTCAGATCCTGATTCAGAAGGGCGTCCACCCGGTTGCCCCACAACTGAGCATGAGCTAACTCAGACCAAAATTGTAAATTTTGTCTGCTGTGGCTACGCATGATGAGGAAGCAGCAGTTGTCTTATGCATTCCCTTCCATGATTCACTGTTTCAAAGAATAAAGGTATAATAGGGAAGAAAATAATTGACTATTAATCTAGAACTACAGCAAAGAGAATTCCTACAGTATAGCAAGCCCAAGCACAGACACAGATGCAATATGCAAGACAGACTTAGCCCTTTTCTTTCATTAATTCTCCAGAATATACACCAGCAACAACTAAATAGTGAGATTGCTCACTGTTATTTGCCATAACTGATGTAAATGCAGATATGAATCAATTATTAACACAGGAACAATATCCAGAAATTGCATGACAAATTGCACACCTACAACGGATTTCACAAGTTTTTCTCCAAAAGAGAAAACTTCAAGTTGCCTACAACGTCTAAGATCACCCTACTCCAAAATATTTTCCTGCTAAAATTTAGTGCTGTGAACTGTAAATACATAAAATTGAAGTCGAAAAACAGTAACAGAAACAGCACAGCAAGAGCAGCTTGGAAATTGGTTTCACCTTCTCAAGGCTTGACTTGGGCAGATCCAGTAAAGATGAATGCATTCAGAGCTCCAATGCAGCAAGACTGCAAACAGCAGCAAGTCAGTCAGTACATGCTTCACAGAAGCACTCTCTGCAGACCCCATTTCTGACTCCAGTGAGTACAAGTTTAAAAAGTAAGACATCAGCAGTCATTACAACAGAAGATTAGAAAGAGAGCTTAGAACAATGCTAAGCCTATGCTTGTTGAAGAAAAAAAAAATTCAAACTAGTTACCAAACAGAATCCAGAAATATCTTACATTGAAAGTGGCTTCTGGACATCACTTAGAGCAAACTCCCTGCTCAAAGGAGAACTGAATCTGAAGTAGTTAGGTTGCTCATGTCTTTTCCACTCAAATTCTGAGCATCTCCAAGGACACACAGATATTTCACAACTTCTCTGAGCAACCTGGTCAAGTGCCTGACCAGCCACAGACTGAAGAATTTTTTTTTCCCTTACAATTTATTGAAGTTTCCTGCTGCAACTTGGGTCCATTGCCTCTCATCCTTTTGCTGTATACCTCCAAGAATTATCTGGCTTCTTCTCTATGATTCATTAGGCAATCAAAGGCAGCAGTTAGACACACACCCTCCCCTCCTCCCCAAGCCTCCTCTTCCCTCTGGCTGAAGAACACAGTTCAGTGTGAAGAAATCATGTATTTATAACACACCTTGTCTCTCTACTTAGTACAACTACATACCCAAGAAGTTACCCAGTCAAATTAAGTCTTTATTTTAGGTAACCTAGGAAATAAGTTCTGCAGTACTCAGTCATCTTTGCTGCCAACTCAGGGGCAGGAACTGGCTGATCCAAGATCACTTTGCTTTAGAATTTAAAAAATAAAAGTCTTTCTGTTATTAAGAACTTAAATGAATTGTCCTCGTAAAAACCCCAATACTAGGTTTACCTGCAATCAAGAGCAGAAAAAGGGAAAAAGAACAGTAGCATCCTTACTGGTATAGTTTTTTTCTCCCCTCCCAGCACAAACACTTAACAGTTTGTTGCTATTTAACATACAGCCATACATGAACTGCAGTTTTTTTTTTTTTCCTTGAAAAAAAAAAAAAGATTTTAAACTTTCTTAGCAGGAGAGCTACATCAAAACACATTGACCGGAAGAGAAACATGAACAGTTGGAACTATAAGCTTAGGAGAAACATGAGTACACAGAATGCATTGGGTCTCCTTTCACAAAAGTATTCAATGCCTTTGCTTTTTTTCCCATTGAAGTACTCCTTCAGATTTGTCCAGAAACGTTGATTATAAAAGCTCAACAGGTTTAAGATTTAAAACAAATACTGCTGTTTGCAATACAGGTCTAATTTCACAGCTTCAGCTGTTCAACTTCCTCTTTGGTCCCTATAACATAAGAGATTTTTGCCTGATTCCTCAGAAAGAGCTGCAACAAAATCATATCATTTCATCCAGGGGATTCTTGGAGATGCTTTACTAGAAATTATTAAAACAAATCACTTCACATAGGCTACAGGTACCTCCACATGACAATTCATTTGTTTTATCTTGAGAGTCTTCCAATTCCAAATCTGTGCCCACAGTGTCTTTTCTTTCAAGGTAAGAAGGATCTCTGGTCCAAAATTATGAAGTTGTCTGCAGAAAGCGAGCTCATGGAAGGCATCTTTGAGTACAAGACAGAGATGATCTTTCAATCTGGAACATACAAGGAAAGTTCATACTGCTGAATACGAAATAATGGATCTGATAATGTCTTAATGAGAGCAGAAGACAGACACAGGAGGGCAAAAACTAACCCTAACACTTGTCAAGAAATAAAAGCATAGATTTAACAGATGTTCTTTGCAGTAAGAGCTCTACCCTTAAAAAGTTAAATAATTATTTATTTTCTGGTTATTTAAAAACAAAAACTGAACAAAAACACATACACACTATGCCCACTACGAATTTTGCTAAAACACTGAAGTCCTCCCTGCCTGCTGACTCAAATATAGCCAAGCATGAATGGAAAAACCTCCCCTTAAAAAAGCTACAGATGTCACTTGTTAGGTTACGCTGTTTTCTCTTCACATCTCCCTTTCCTCCCCCTTTGTTTTGTAAGCGGATATCAATTGAGTCTGGCGTAGCAGACTCCAAAACAATGGCACATTTAGCACACTTCATCTACTGACTTTTCATTCACATTTGCAATTATAATTTTCTGGTGATATCAGCTGCCAACAATAGCCCTCTGTACCGCTGACGGAAACAAGCTCAGAACTGCAGTGAGAAATCCATGCTGCAGTCCCACTGCTTACCTTTGCTGCCTGAGGACACCCTTGGATGCTCTGTAGACATCAGAAATCCAACAGTTAAGCCTACACCATATTACCAGATAAGATGGTAAGTAAATACTCAGCTTGGGCCAAGCCACCAAGAGATCCAGAGGCTACACAACACAACAAATGCTCCTGTTTTAAGAGCAGCCCTGCATGAGCATATTCTAACCTTTTCAAGCTTGTATAGCCACAAATATGACAGATTCTGACGTTCCCTCGGCAGTAATTTCAGTAAGCAGAGCCTGAGATTGTTACTGCAGCCTGGTGAAAGGGCAGTGTTGCAACAGCTCATTTTCCTTACTGGATGAAGTGCAGCTCAACTCCTCCACTGCGCTTGAACCTTGAAGGAGATCAGACTGAGAAGGGATCTGCATGAAACTGTAAATCTTAACCTTGCTCCCAGCAAAGCATATACAGGATTTTTAATTACTTCAAAGAAAATAAGCTCAACCCAGCAAGCATGCAGGTCAAGAACATCAGATAAGTGTGTGGCATTTGCTATTACAAGTTCAAAAAAAAAAAAAAGTTAATTATTTGTTTTGCTGTAATACCCAAGAGGCCCATTCATTTAAGTGCCCCTATACAGCCTGCTTCCCCAAAGGAAGCAGTCCACACAGGAACAGCATGTAGTCGTGGCATCCATTTGAATATCAACCACCTCACAAACAAAAATCATACAGCAGCAACAAAAATAACTTTAAGAGTACTTGGAAGGTCTCTCTAAAGGTAGGATTTCATCAAGTTGCTTTCAGGATATTAGCTTTCAGGTAATACTGACAGTAACTGAAAAGACAACACATTGCCAAAACAGCTCATTTTGAAATTTCTCCAGAATCTCAAGTCAGTCTTGCATAGGATCTGGCAAATATCTATAATAAATGCTATTTTCATAGCCTTGCAAACACTTGTTTGAGAATCAAGCCACCTCCCTATACAATTTATAACACAATAAGCAGTAAGCTATACCCCTGACATATTTATAGATCAGTAAAGTCTATCTGGTGATTTTGAGTCATATTTCCCTACTTGGAGCAAAGTAACATTTAGTTACTGGACTACAATAAGAGAAGGCAATCATTACTCAGTTGTTGCTTGGAGAAGACAGAAGCAACTTTTAGCTGGATTGTGTTTTCTACATCACAAAAACAATCTTTTTTATGCTGTTGAAGACTTTGCTTAGCAACTACCAAATGCACAAGCCTTCTTTTTCTGTACTCTAGACAGAGCTACCAGCATCATCGATACAAAATGTCACGGAATTCACAGAATTCCATGTGACAAGCACAAGAACCACCAGACTCCCATCCAAGGAAGTCAAAAGAGGGAACAGAGATTACCACCAGCTTCTGGAAGACACATTTGAGGCACCCACGTAGAACAAGCTCCGTGTGGAGGTTGCCAGAGTGAGCGGCAGCACTTCTACCAACAGTCAGAGACCCTGATAAGCCCAAACACTGGGCCAAAAGAAAACCCATCAGGTTCAAGAAGGAAGAGCACAAAGCTCTGCACCCAGGGCAGAATAACCCCAGGCATCAGCACAGGCTGGGGAAAGCTGGCAAGGGCCCAGAAGCTGGGGGAGAAGCCAGCTGAAACGGGAGCCAGCAGCTCCCTGCAGGGAAGGCAAACTGCACATGGGCCTGTGGGTATGGGACATTGTCCCCTCTCCACAAGGACCCCTATAGCAGTGGCTGCAGCCACCAAGACGGCAGCCGTCACAAGATTCAAGCCAAATGCTTTCTCAGTGTTGACATACAGAAAAATCAAAGGCCCCAGAAGGCACTGCTCTCGTCTCCCACAAAAATTAATTTTTAAATTCCTACTCTTAAACAATACACAAGAAAGGTTTACATTCAGGGATAGTTCTCTATTCTCCCCATTCTCTCAGGAACCTGCTTTGGCAGGTTGGACCCAATGATCTCGAGGTCCATTCCAACCCCTACAATTCTGTGATAAACTACAGATTTCATGTCTCTGTTTTCCCTACTAAGTCTCAATTTTGTTTCCACCCAGTAGCAAGCATGGCTTTCCAAACCATAATAAACTAAATCACAGAAGATTGATTGCATTACTCTCCGAACTGTTCTTCTGTCACACTACAAGAAATTGACTGATGCGCAGAATTAAACCAATAAATTAGCAGTTTAGGAGTACCTGTGGAGCAGAGGAATTTGTTCCTCCTCCTACTAACTCTTAGGACCTCCTGGATTAAGCAACAATTTGATGCAGTTCACAGAACAGCTTGGTGAAGAGAAACTTCAGTTACTCAGACCACACCACAATCCTGCTCTTCGGATATTCATGGTCCAGTTAACCTTGAATCACCTCATGCTGTCACTGAATTTCAGAATAAGAACAAGATGTACCCAGTCGATAGAGAAGCAGCTAAAATGTACTCTCTTCCTTGCATCGACTTTCTTTTCATACCTTTCAGTGAACCAATGGATTCATCTGAAAGAAATTCTGCAGGTGGCATAGCGCGACAGGAGGGGATCTGCAAAACAAGGCGGTTTGTGCTGAAGAAAGTGCTCAACTTACATTTAATCCATGAAGTTTTACTCCCAAATCAACTCTAGTGCTGTCTGTGGTTTAAGTATCATTTATCTGAATGTATCATTCAAACCAATTTTGTTTCATCCAGAAGGAAGTGGCTTTATATGCTCCACAAGAACTGCAGAACTGTGACTGGAGACCACCAGAACACAAAATGGCATTCCTGATCCCAACTAAAACCAGTGCAATCCACTACATCACCTTTCAACTACTGCGCCAGTTGAGTCAGTTTAGCGAGATGTCCAATAAATGCCAAAATAAATGGCAGGAGAAGCACTTCACATAAGAAATCTCTCCTGAAGTAGTAAGACATTGGACTGGGCTGCAATACAAACTTGAATACTATCCTAATGCAAGGGTTCGTTATGCAGCAATTTATCTAAAAAGCTGGAAATTTACAGGTCCATTCTTGGGTTCATAGTGATGTCTGCAATATCAAAACCATTCTAAACCTGCATTGCCAAATGCCATCCAGTCAGAGTAACGTCTGTTTGGAGAGCCCTGTTCTGAGCAGGATTTCCAAGAGCTGTGTGAGATCTGCTACAAATTATACTGAGACTGAATTTGGGAAAAGTGTTCTCTCAAAGAGAAGGAGGTAAACTTCATCTTCTCCCCATCTGCTTTTCATGTGAAACCAGCCAACCAAACAGGGAAAACACAAACTCACTTCTGAAGAGGGAAAGCACGATTAGCAGCAAGGAACGCCACCACCCAGCCTACAGTGAGAAGCATTCTGCAGATGAAAAGGCAAAGTTACTCCAAAGTTCATCCTGAAGACGTTTTTACTAGCTAAACTTTAAGTCACAGAACCCAGACACTTGAAATGTCTGCATGCCTGCAAAATTCAGAGCAATGTATGAAAGCAAAAGTTGTGTGATATGAACTTCAGTGACATTTAATGGTGTTTATTGGGCTGCAGCTGCACAAGGCCCATTCCAAAGACACAGACTACTAGGACGCTCACACCAGAGTCTGACTACTGATGCACTTTCAGGATGGTTTAAATTGATCACAGTAAGAGCATAGTAGCAGAAGAGTAGTCTTGCTAGCTCTCTTCTGGGTAAAGGATTCATGTTTCCGCTACTGTTAGAGATTTAATACAATTCTGGTGCAAGTTATTGGACCCTGGTGCAAATTATTGGACCAGACACTGTATTTAGCTGCATACTAATCCTAGAAAAAAAAAAAAAAGATCAGTTTTCTGCTACAGCAGGTAGCTGGTCTCAGTTACTACAGCAGGACACCCCGTGGTGCTGGCAGGAAGAAGCCACTGTTTGTAGTTCCTGGGGGGCAGGACTCTGTTTTGGTAAGAATACAGCAAGAAATCAATATAGGTGACCTGTGAAACCACAGCAAGAACCTGCCCCCACACCACAGCAAACAAAACAAACAAAAAAACAAAAAACAACACGAACTTGGTAAAGCCGCACTCCCTTAAAAGAACAACTTTATAGCCATTTAAGACCCAGCATCAGTACTTCCAAAGCTTGCAACAGGAAACAGACGTGTAAAACAGCAAGTTACCTTTCACTCTCTGCTTCCAAGTTCATCGCAATTGCAAGCCTGAAAATTGTCCTTCAACATTTTTTGGTAGCACTGCATCACGTTAACGTGGAGCTGTCCCCCAGACCTCTATGCCAACAGTCAGACTCCACCTCCATGGAATACAACTGTGTAAGACGTGCATGGCAATCGCTTTTCCAAAATGCTGGAGGGGCTATGTTCCTACCAACCATCTGACCTCCAAGTGAGAAGTCCATTTTACGCTACCGATGCTCCACCTGCTGGTATACGTGTAGTACAGATGAGTCCACAAGTACTCTGACCTTAAGGAAGATTACAAAAGAAAGGCCAAATAAATGCAACACCAAACAGAAAGACTTCCAAGCATTCCTAAGCACCTCAAGCACCAAAGGCAAAAGCTCCCCTGGAGAACTTGGCAGTGCAGCAGATTTCGGAATGCTACCCTTCCTAAATAATATGTAGGAAAGTTTCTAACCAAGAATGTGGTTTGATCCTCCTTTAGCAGCTATTAACAAATGAACGTAAGTTGCTTCATTAGGCCAAGGGCACAGGTTGGAGGAGAAGTTTGCCCAAGAGATTCAAGCCAAATTCGAAGAGGAGCTCCCACACAAAAAGATCATTAAGTCTCAAGGTTCTACATGATGAATTTGATTTTATCAGGATTTATGAAGTGAACTTTCCTAGAGGACAATGATCTCATTAAAAAGAAGGCCTCTCTCCAACACAAATCACAGAATGGTTTGGGTTGGAAGGGACCTTAAAGATGACCTAGTTCCACCCAGCTGCCATGGGCAGGGACAAAATGAACTACAAAAGAAAAAAAAGAGAAGAAATTACAAAAAGAAGTAATGCTGCACATATCAACTCATTTCATCACATTTGTACATAAACAGTAACATGCCTACAAAAAAGAAAAACTTCTTACAGGAACACTATCACACTCAGTTCATAAACTACTTGCCATTCCCTGGAAGAGGTTTCAAGCCCGTAAGTCTTATTTCACTTACTGAAGGATCTGAACACTGTCTTCATTCAGCTTCCCACAAGGGCTATCATCCATGATCTGTGTCAACTGACACCCCCCTCACACGCTTTTGTTTTTTTAAAGCAAGCCAAAGAAACCAGGACAGTGAGGAAAACTCCGAGTGTTCAGAGACTCACTCAACTTATAAATCAAGCTGCCTTCTTCACCTTGTTCAACGTATGTTTGTCCTCAAGTGCAGGACAAGTTACTGAAAGCCCTTTTCACAGACCCAGTACTTTATTGTCGTTTTAGTGACCAACTGCAAATTCTCAGTTGGTTTTGCAGAAGTTCTGCACTTCAGGCAGGAATTAGCGAAAACCATATTCGCTCTCCAGACATGTAAAAACATCAAGAAATTACTAAGAATTAGTTCAGTTTCAGAAGTCAGTTTCATGTGGAGCTTGTGACCTTCCCCTCTATGTGAAGAATGAAGATGTAACTGAAACTAGAGAAGTGAATATTAGCCCCCTCATTTCCACAGCAAAGATGTTCTGTGAAAATAAGTAAAAATTAACCTGTTCAATGGGACACTTCAGGAAAGGCTGCAAATATAGGCTTCTAATCATCATATAAAATAAACTTAAGCACCATTAGCACACCAAACCTCATTGCCTTTGCACAGACCCAGTTAATTGCCTTAGACTCCACTTCAGTGCAAGAAAATTAGTACTACACTTGGCAATATTTGCCTTAAACTTTCCATATGCAAACAAAATCTCACATTTAGTCTAAATCCAGTTTTATGATACTATTCAAAAGCAGAATGCCTCAGACGAATTGTATTTTCTAACTCACAGCAGTAGCTTGAAGACAGAAAACATCACAGTTATCAGTAACCTGCACAACACAGGGCTTCAGTCTCCACTGACCTAAAACTCCTACCTGTGCAAATATTTAACTAGACAGCTAAAATAAAGTTTGCTTCTATGGGGGGGGGGGGGGGGGGGGGGGAGAAGGGAATGAAGAGTGACTGAAGCCACAGCCACATAGTTCTATTAACAGCTTACTGTTAAATATACTTCTACAACAGTGCAATTATACTCTATCAGTAAACTGACATAAAAGTAGTATTCATTTTCATTTTAAGTAGCTGATTTATGAAAACTCACGATTCTTTTTTCTTTTTTTTTTTTTTTGTGCAGTTAATGATTAACAGTCTTTGAGAAGTGCAGCAGAGATTTGGTTTTATTGGGATGCCTGCTATTCCTACGTGAAATTTACAGGTAATACTATGCAAAGCAGCAATTCAAGCTGTGTAAACACAGGTCCCCTTTGTAAAATTTAGATATAAGCAAGAAATCAGATATCAACCACAACGATAAGGAAGTTCACGCTGAAACTTGTGTAAGAAAGAGAGGCAAATAATCCAGCAGTTCTTCCTGCTACTCTAGTATGCAGCTTCATGCTAACACTCAAAATCACAACTTCAGTTTGTTAGAACCAAGGATGGTTAAGTACACAGATTCATTTCTCTTTCCTGAGGTTTTATTGCTTCTAGTTAATATTTGGCACAGCCTGCCTTTTAACTGAATCACCAGGTTAACAGATCCTGGGGCAGGGTGCTTATCAAGACGAGTCATCTGGTCACCAAATTCAAACTGGAAAAAAAAACACCACATTGTAAAAGTTGGATTAGGTTTTTGAACCCAAAGCAGTCATACAGGCTGAAATCAAATGCAAAATGCCAGATTAGACAATCATGCCTAATCACACAGCAGCTCAGGATATTAACTATTACAGCCATTTGTAATTAATTGCATTAAAAGCATCGGATCAGCTGTGGCAAGCCATTTGACAAGTTACAGAAAAATTGAAAAATCAGAGGGGAAAGAGACAAAGTAAACAACTGGGTATTTTAAGCAAAGAAAGTTTCTCAAGTTTCCTTGTTAGAAGAATCTGTCTTATCTCACAGCTGATTCAAGTTCTGAACACTGCAAGCTCTGTTTAGTGTCAGAGCCTTCTTTTCCGCTAGAAAGCCTACAGACAGCACACCCATCTTCATAAAGTTCTCGGCATCACCTTAACTTTCCTTGCCATTTCCTTGAAGCATTCCCCGGATACCTTGGGAACAGATGAGGGACAGGTTGCAGAAGAATTAGCTTCCCCGATACCAGAACATTCCCAGTGTTCCAGTGACCTGAATCCACCCCAACGTGCCTGATCCTGTCAGCAGACAGCTTAGTTATCCCACAGCAAAGGGCTGTGTGAAAATGGAGGTGTCCTTGACCTACAGAGAGACTGGAGAATTAGGCTCACAGAGCTGCCATCAGGAGAAACATTCTTGAAAACACTGCCTTCCTCTCCCCAGATAGCAGACAGTCCCGTCTGAAACTAATATTAAAAATGAGTTAGCTGGGTTTCTTGTCTTAACCTGATTTGGCAGAAGAAGTGTGCTTATTTATCCTTCTAGAAGTGAATGTAATGTTGATTACTCAAAAAAGTTTTAATGGTTAAATCTCCAAAATATTAATTTTAGATAAGCATTTTTCCTCATTGTTGCCCCTCAATGTACTGCTTTGGGAGTTGCATTTATTTATAAGCATGGTCCATATATGATCAGATCATTTATCAGTAGGTTTTATGATATATTATTAGCACTGCTGACATGTGCCCTGCACAGGAAGCTAGACACGCTCTCGGAAACCAGGAGGTTAACAAAACACATTACACTAAGTACACATGAGGATGTTGTAAGAACATTTTAAAAGGATGATGCATATCAAACATGGACCACTCAGCAGAATGAATATGAATAAAAAGAAAAAAACCTGCCTTTAAGCATGGAGGTGCCCATCTCCAGGAAAAGCCACGAACAACTTCTGCAGCTGCAGCCAAAGCACCAGTAAGTACAAGAAACACAGAAAAGAAGCTAAGAAGAAAAAATATACTTAACCAAAAGCTACCCAAAGTTAACACTGACATGAGGCTTTTGCTCTAAGCACTCCAGGTCCAGTATCTGAGACACATCTTAGAAATTCCAGGTAACAGCAGCTGAATAGCTAGAAAGGTCACCATTAAATGCAAGAGCAGAGTTCTCCATCTGTTCTAATTTCCCCTTTTACTTCCAATTTCTGTTTTACTAACTAACTCTGTCCTCTGTTTCCCTCTTATGCAAACACACGGTGCCAGCAGCCCTGAGCAGTCAGTACCCTGGGATGTATGCTTAGGAAGCTCACACGCACAGGAGCATTTTCTGCCAAGCCGCAGAGGGTCAGCAGGGCATCTGCTGTTGCCAAGCATCAGCTTTGGGAAACAGTAGTAGTTTCCAGAAGGTACAAATTCGAGTCCTTTCTGGAGATTATCATCAACAACACAACACATCTCACTATTCACCCGAAACTGTGGGCTCTCACCGTGACTTCTGCACGTGAAAACACTCAGTTTGTGCGTTAAACAAGCCAAGCAATACACTGAACAGCTTAAGACAATGCACAGAAAGAAAAGAGTTCAGTCTTCAAAAACGTTTAGAAAACACTTTGAGCATCAGAACAATGATGACCCTGCATTTGGCTGAGCTGTGCTGTATCTGCAAAGAAAACAATGAAGTGAATAGATGGAGAAAGTCCTCTGAGGTTCATCTGGCATTTTGATTTATTATACTCATCTCAAGCCTCCAGCGTTCACTCTCCACACAGCTCTTACACAGCAGAAAGATCTGGTTTGGACTAACTTGTTTTATTTCTATATTCTTTGTAGAAATGCCAGCGCTCTTACAAATGCCATTAATAGCACTTCCTTATCTAATGCAGTGTTGATTCAGTGTGAAACATCGGAATTAAACAGCCCTTCAGTAGTTTAGCTTCCTCATTCCCACAGGATCCAATATGCCCCCAGACAGGAAACAGATCTTAGCTAGGACATTTCTTGTGAATATTTTAAATCTTTCTCCTTTATCTCTCTAACCTTCAGTTCTGCAGAAAGAGAGACCTTCTGCCCTCAGCCCTCCCGTGCAGTCAAGCTCTTAACTGGTGTCATTCAGATCGAGGCATCGTAAGACGACAGCATCCAAGGAGCAAACTGATATTCCAAAAAGAGTAACTTCAATCATAGAAAACTTATCTGTACCAAGTAATCTGCTAGGCTTGTGCTCCTGCTAAGTGCCAGCTTAGATGGAGCGATTCCCTTTTGTTAGTAGGGCATTCTCCAGTTGGACCAGCTCACAGCTGGTGTAACTTATCGAACCCTAAAAAAGAAAAAAAGCAGGAACATTGAGGCAGATATTTAAAAGGAAAGATCAAGATTGCTGCTGCCTTACTGAAGTTACTGCTAGGCACATCACCAGGATCTCAGTGGATCCTTACACCTGCAGGCCCTTATTAGTATTAGAAACTGATACCATAAACTTCCTGAAGCAAGAACAGGGGTGGGGACGGCGTTTCTGCTTCTGGATATTTTTTATTATAACACCTAGCACAATGCTAAGGGTTAAGGGATCTACCATCCCTCCCTACAGCCATCCCTTTGTCCTAGTGCCTCCAAGCAACAATCTGGCAGAGATCAGGGCGCTAGGCAATGCGCACTCGGGCAGTATTCTGGTCTAGGGAGTTTTCAAACCAACTGGGTAAATTAAGCAACTGAAGTGGCACAAACAGGCCTTGCAGTCTCTAGACTTCTTCAGAACAATCTGTCATCAGGCAGCAAATCTGCATTATCCAAGCACTATGATTTGAGTGTTTTCTTAATACTCCGTATTACACGTGCCAAAGTAATCTGAATAAACTTGCAGGTGAAGGGTACAAACTGGGTTTTATACCTGTTTTCTCCCAGCTCCTAAAGCGATGACTGTCCCATTCATCCCAGCAGCCGTGCTTCCACCATTACCTATGGTGCCAGCTCAGGATTTTACTTTTCCTTTGCACAGATCATAAAAAAAATCCCTATCACTTAACCAAACCACAAACGCAAACAGCACGGGCGGCTGTGAAGTCTATTCAGCCTGCTCTCAATCCAATCACTCACCTGTTCTGCACTGACTGCCACCTGCCCACTCCTCCTCCCGGCTGCCTCCAGCACAGGCACTGTACCAGCTCACGAGCACTTTTTTTAGCACCTTACCTTCCTGCACACTTCTGCCAGGTCACCGAGACGTACCGTGAACAACCTTAATTGCAAGATTGCTCCCTGGGGCTCACCAGTCACTGCATCTCAAGGAGACCCCAATGGAGAGCAGGCTTTGCTACGCAACTCTTCAAAGAGCTAATCGCTATACATTTCCTGTCTTAAATATAATTTATTTACATCCATAATTCATGTATATAAATGTAGTTATGTAGATATTTAAGCCAGGAAATAGATTCAAGCCCAAATCAGCTGCTATTCACATTTAGCCTCCCATTTAAACAGTGCTATGAGTCCTAATATGGGTACTAATCACCCCAAAATACGTACATTTATGAGAATAACCACGTAGGTATTTTTATTTTAGGCAAACAATCCTCTGCCTCATGTTATCTCCAGCAGCTCTCCGACTGCCGTGGCCAAACCTTATCATGTGTTGAAAAGGGATTAATTATGCAGTCCCAATCTGGCCCTTTTATTAGTATCAGGAACGTTCGTTTCCGACGCTGTACATGACAGGCGCTTCAAACTCCATCTGGCTTTATGATTTACACCAGCAGCTTCCGTGCTAGGAGTTCAGGAATATATTAACTGCGCTGATCTCCTTTTTTCTCTCCTAAAAAAATTAAAAGTTTTCAATAAAAGCCTTAAGTGGGAAGGGACCTGTACGTACCTATTAGCATCTGGAAACATCGGAAGTAACAAAGAGAAGTTCCACGCCTCTTTACAAAAAGAAACTTCTTCCCCCCAAAAAAGAAAGCAGGAAAATAAATCCAGAAGAGCCTTCACTTCACTTTGTCTGCCACTGACCTTTGGACCTGACACCCACTGCATCCTGTGGGAAACTTGCTCCAGGAGCCAGCTCTCTTAGAAACATTTCAGCAGATTTAAGCATCCAGAATAGATTTTGTCTACGTCAACAAAGCGAAAAGGCTACTGAGTAATGACAACATATACGTGGACCTGGATTTTCACATAAATATCCATAAAGCAACAAAATACAGTGCCATGCAATCCTGAATGTACACCACACAGGTGGCTTTTTCAATAATTTTTACACTCTTGCAGCTGCTGCGAGTCTGCTAAAACGCACAAAACTATGCTTCTGCACAAGGTTTGAAAACAGATTTCATATCCTCAAAAAAAATAACAAAAGCACTAAAAGAAGCCAGCGCATTCCCAGATTTGTGTGATAAAAGCAGCAGAGATGATTCAATTCCCTACTCAGAATGAAAACCTAAGTCCCTCTTAGATGTTTTGCCAATAATTTTCCTTAAACTCTGCACGAACCACTTGCTTACAGGAATTTGTTCAGCTTTTGAGCGTCTGCACCTGCTCCTGTTCAGAGAGCCGGTCTCCTTGTCTTGTATTCCACGCGGCTCCAGCACAATGAGAAATTGTTTCACGGCTACGGCACAGATCACATGGGGGAAGCTACCAGAGAGATTTCTGTGTTCCTCCCACAGCCTTTCCAAGCGAGCCCTCCAATCCAGCACACTTCTCCTCCAGCCAGCCCCCCCGGCCCTGTGCTCAGGAGCAAACTTTCCCCAAACAAACCCGAGAGCCAGACAAGTGCTCACCAGGACAGGTGAGCAGGAATTTGGCTGCCTCACGCTCGTGGAGTGACAACAGAGGAGACGAGTATTTAAGAAGTGGCTTTTTAAGAAGTGGCTTTGCTTTGTAACTGAAGCATTAGGTTCACCTTCTTTTTGAAGATCGCAATTCACCTTGAATCCAACAAGAAACCACATGTTCCTGCAGGATTTTATGCCAGATAGTTTCAGCTAGATTTAGAAAGGAAGAAAAACCAAAAGGGATGTTTGTTCCTGAAGCCTTACGATGGAAGGTTTGCTTCAAGCCTACCCAGCTTCAGTACCCTCAGTATGCACGACTAAACACTAGCTACAAGAACAAGGTTAAAGCATCGGTCTACCTGAAAGCATCTCCCAATTTCTTCCCAACACCTTATAGCAAGAAGAGCACAGTAACAGTACATAAAAGCCTCTCTTTTCCAGTCCTAGATATTACTGAAGCCGCTGCTGAAACCCTAGTCCTTTGGTTTCCATGCCTGTTTTATCAGCAGCCATCAGAACAGCGCTAGTGGTCCATCTGTGTGCGATGCAGCTCAAGCCTTCTGCCCAGCACCTCCTCACTCACCTTTACACCTCCAGCGCTGCCTTGCTTCCATGCCAGTTACCAAAAGCAGCAGGAGGAGCTGCGTTTCTCCCCAAGTCACTCCTCTGCTGTCCCCGAGGAGGCCGGCATTATGCTCTTGGCATCGACCTCTCCCTTCAGCTCGCGAGAGCTCTGTGTGCAGACACTTGAGCCAGCGAGCAGCCGGTAAGTGCCCCGCTTTCGGGGCACACAGTAAGGTAACAACGATTTTCACGCATGGGAGCAGGGACAGGATGTGCAGTGCAAGCTTACATAAGGCGCACGGCGCTGCTGGAAGCAGCAGAAGCAAACTGAACAAGTAGCTCTGCTGATGGCACCCGGCTACACGGGCTTCCCACATGCCAAGTTGTTCTGCTCCTAAAAGCGGCATCCCTGTTTGGAAAACCCGACAGTTTCCTCTGTTTGCCTGAGACCTTGAAAAAGAAGTCGTTCTCAAACCCCCGTGCTTCTTACTGCTATTAAAATGAGAGATCAGAAACAAGCACAACAAGAAGGCCGCGTTTACTGCAGCGTTTGTAAGCAAGAATCTGAAGGAAAACAGAAAATGCAGCGGAGGACTGGGAAAAAAAAAAAAAAAAAGCATGTGACTGCGTACACAAACACTTGCTCCTAATACTTGCTGAAAAAATAGTTCAAGCACAACTTATCTGTGTTGAAATGTGACCTCTGCAAACCTGCTAAGGTCACTGAGACTTTGAGCAGTTACTCAGCGAGCCCTGCTTGCATAAAGGAAGATGCCTAAGGGGTGGCTGCGAAACTGGGTACGCGATTTTTCCAGGACACCTACGTGGTATGAACTAATGGCGTGTTGCCATTTAGCTAGAGCAGCTTTCAGTTTTGTCGTTAAAAAGCTAGAACCAAGTCATGTGTTGTGCTTACCTCCTCCTCCTCAGCGCAGTGTTCCTGCTCAATGCTATGGAAGTCTCACACCAACTTCAGCAGACAAGTGATAAGCCACAGAACAAATTACTCGCGAAACAGCACCCAAACTTCAGATATCAGGCAATTAGCGCTTCTGCCTGGCACGTCCTTCCACGACAGATTTAAAAACAAGTAATAAAAGAACAAAACAAAGCAAAAAGCTACTGGATGAGTAATCCAGCTGCTCCAGCTTGCTGGAAGCAGAACTGCAGGGAGGGAAACTCAGCTCCCAGCTCCGTGCCCGGCTGCACTCACCTGTCCCGGCGGCGGCTGCGCACCACTGCACAGCAGCATGAGAACCACCGCCGGCAACTCCTCCACAGTTTTCAGATTCCTGCACTGAAGGGCTTGCCTATGGCACGCTTTAGACATTGGATTCTCTACACAGAGCATCATGTAACAGGAGAGGGAAAATGTTGTTCCCCAAACTGAGCTATTCAGTTTGTTTTTGTTGACGCATGGAAGGAATTTGTATTTACTTGTGAACACGGAGCCTGCCCTAGACAGCAGCGAGTTATTGCAAGGACTCAGCCCCGGCAGGTACAGCTAAAGGCATCACAGTCACTTCCCAACCACTTCCTGAAGTCATTTCTCCATTGTATTAATACATGGCCAGATATATCTGAATGCCTCCCTTCTAATTCCCTACCCCAACACCAGCCCTACCACACAGCTCAGAGATAAATCAGCCACGTTAGAAATTCACAGGGCTTCCTCAGCAGTGGAAGGGGACACCAGCAGCGTCCTAAGCAAGGAGGAGGAAAAAAAAAAAACACAAACTATTTGCACTGTGCAATGGCAGCTCTTGAGACGCAAACTGGAGCACGCTCCACATAAAAGTATGGAATATAGGATGGCAAAACACCGCACGGCAGGCAGCAGCACACGTTATAACGTGCTTTTAGGAGCAAGTGCCTGTTTCCACCCCAAGGTTAGCTACTACAGGAAAACCTCGCCCGCAGCACACAGACCTGGCCGCGGCGCCCGTTTCATTCCCGTACAAACACCGGCGCTATCTACCTGCTATTGCCATAGCAGATAAGCACTTCAGTCATCAGGGTATTTATTCAGCACTTCAGTCATCGGGGTATTTATTCACACCGACTCTGGAAAGCGCTACTCCTTCTGACTGATAAGCAGACGCAGAACGAGGAATCCAAGGTCACGGAGTCAGCCCAGGACCAAATAAGAACTTTACCTGGTTTTGCCTCAGCACGACTAATGCTTCCTATTAGCAAACCTCTCCTGCCCCTATAAATCAACCCCTGAGTGCGGGGACAGGGGCAGCACCGAGCCCCCCATGCTGACAGCAGCCTCATTCCTGGGTTTTCTAGCAAGAAGCACGCCCAGGGCCTGGCTGCGCGCGGCCGCAGCATCCTCCTCCAGCACCGGGGGGGGGGGGGGAAAAGGGAGATGCAGAAACACCGAGATAGGGTTAGAGTTATGTAATTAGGCAGCCTGCTCGCCTTGAGGTACAGGGCTTTGGCTAGGAAATAAAATAAATAAATAAATAACAACAACAAAAAATAAAAATAACAGCAGTCCTCACGGAGTTGGAGCTCACCATGCTACAGGGTGCAAGGTGCTGGGGGAGGTGACCCTTTTTGGGGGGTATCCTCCTTTTTGGGGGGGCTCCTCTTTCTCTTGGGAGTCTCCCCTCTCCTGGGGGGGGTCCCCTCCTCTTGGGTGGGGGGTGATCTCCTCCTCTCGGGGGCTCCTTTTTGTGGGGGGGGGGTCTCCTCCTTTTAGGGGAGATGGGGCTCCCCTTCTTGGGTGTGGGTCTCTCCCTGTGGGGGGGTCTCCCCTTTTCTTGGGGGAGGGAGGGTCTCCTCCTCTTTTGGGCTCCTTTTCATTGGGGGGGGAGGTCTCCTCTTCTTGGGTGGGTCCTCTCCTTTGGGGTGGGGGTCTCCTCCTTTGTGGGAGGGTCTCCTCATTTTTGGGGGATATCCTCCTATTGGGGGGGGGAGGGCTCCCCTCTTCTTGGGGAGGCCTCCTCTTTTTTGGGAAGATCTCCTCCTTTTGGGGGGGGGGGGAGTCGGGCTCCCTTTGAGGGGAGACCACGACTCCTTGCGGCCCTCCCAACCCCCCAGCCCCCCTCAGGGAGGCCCCCCAACCCCTCAGCCCTCTCCCAACCCACCAGACCCCCCCCCATCGCCCCCAACCCCCCCCATATCTCCCCAAACCCCCCCCATATCGCCCCAGACCCCCCCCCAGCCCTCCCCAATCCCCCTCCCGGTACCTGTGAGAAGCGGCAGCGGCGGGCCCCGAGCAGGGGCGGCCTCCCCCGGCCCCCCCAGACCCCTCAAACCCCCCCGGGCCCCCCCCGGCCCTCGCCTTTCCTCTGACCTCTGCCGGGCCTCCGCTCCCGCTCCCCGCCGCCCTTTGACGTCACTGCCATGGCAACCGGGCCCCGCCCCGCCCCGCCGAGGCCACGCCCACTTTCGCCCTCCCTCCCCCGGACCCGCCCTCGCGGGCGCACGAACGCGCGCGCGCGCGCGCGCTGAGCGAGGGGGGCGGGGCTAAGCGGAGCCCCGCCCACGCGGCTGGTGGCGCGCGCGGTAGTGCTAGGGGAGGGCGGGAGCGCGGAGTGCACGGGGGGGTGCGTGGTGCGCAAGGGTGGTCGGGGTGCGGGGGGATTGCGTGGTGGGTGGGGGACGTGCGTGGTGCGCAGGGGGTGCTCGGAGTGCAGGGGGCATGCGTGGGGCATGGGGGTGCCCGGAGTGTGTGGGGCGTGCATGGTGCATGCATGGTGCATGCATGGTGTGCAGGGGTGCTCGGAGTGTGTGGTGCGTGCATGGTTCATGCAGGGGGTGCTCGGAGTGCGTGGGGCATGCGTGGGGTACAGGGGTGCTCGGAGTGTGTGGTGCATGCGTGGTGCATGTGTGGGATGTGCATGGTTCACAGGGGTGCTCGGAGGGCGTGGGGCATGGGGCTGCTCAGAGTGTGTGGTGCGTGCATGGGGCGTGCATGGTGCATGCATTGTGTGCAGGGGTGCTCGGAGTGCGTGGGGGCATGCGTGGTATGTGTATGGTTCATGCATGGGGGTGCTTGGAGTGTGTGGTGCATGTATGGTGCACACATGGTGTGCAGGGATGCTCAGAATGTGTAGGGGCATCTGTGGTATGTGCATGGTGCATGCATGGTGTGTAGGGGTGCTCGGAATATGTAGGGGCATGCATGTGGTATTGGGGTGATCAGAGTGTGTGGTGCATGCATGGGGTGTGCATGGTGCATGCATGGTGTGCAGGGGTGCTTGGAGTGCATGGGGGCATCTGTGGTACGTGTATGCTTTATGCGTGGGGGTGGTCAGAGTGTGTGGTGCCTGTATGGTGCACGCATGGTGTGCAGGGTTGCTTGGAGTGCGTGGGGCATGCATGGGACATAATGGTGCTCAGAGTGTGTCATGCATGCATGGTGAATGCATGGCGAATGCATGGTGTGCAGGGTGCTCGGAGTGTGTAGGGGCATCTATGGTATGGCATGGTGCACACATGATATGCAGGGGGGCTTGGAGTGCATGGGGCATGCGTGGGGCATGGGGGTGCTCAGAGTGTGGTGCATGCATGGGACGTGCATGGTGCATGCATGGTGTGCAGGGATGCTCGGAGTGTGTGGGGGCATCTGTGGTATGTGTATGGTTCATGCATGGTGGTGCTTGCACGGGGGTTCATGCATGGTGTGCTCGGAGTGTGTGGTGCATGTATGGTGCACACATGGTGTGCAGGGGTGGTTGGAGTGCATGGGGTATCTGTGGTATATGTATGGTTTATGCATGGTGTGCAGGGGTGCTTGGAGTGTGTGGTGCATGCATGGGGTGCTTGGGGGCATCTGTGGTATGTGCATGGCGCATGAATGGTGTGCAGGGGGTGCTCGGAGTGTGTGGGGCACGCATGCCGTGTGCATGGTGCACTGGGGTGATCAGAGTTGAGGTATGTAGGGTGCATGAATGTTGCATGGGGTGCTCAGGGTGTGTGCTCTGTGCATAGTACACAGGGATGCTCAGAGAGTGTTGCATGCATGGTGCATGCATGTGCCTGGAGGTGCTCTGAATGCATGGGGGCTGGCATGGTGCATAGGGACTGCTTGGGGGCATGCATGGGGTGTGCATGGTGAATGCATGGTGCATAGGGGTGCTCAGAGTGTGTGGGGTGTGCATGGAGCATGCATGGTGCATGTGTGCTGCACAGGGGTACTTTGAGTGCATGGGGCATGCGTGGGGCATGCATGGTGCTCAGGGAGTACTCTGAGTGTGTGGGGCATGCATTCTGCAGGCATGGTGCACAGGGGTGCTCAGTGCATCAGGCGAGTATGGTGCATGAATGGTGCACGGTGTGCTCAGGGTATGCTGCATGCATAGTGCACAGGGGTGCTTGAAGTGCATGTAGTATGCATGATACCCAGGGCTGCTCAGAGTGCATGGGGGCATGCACGGTGCTGGGGTGCTCAGAGTGTGCTGCATGCATGGTACATTGCGGTACTCTGTTTGGGGCATGCATGGTGCACAGGGGTGCTTGGAGTGTGTGCTGTGGTGGTACACAGTGTGTGGCATGTTCCAGTGCACGGTGTGCACAGTCTGTATGATGCGCACAGTGCACAGGGTGTGCGGTGTGCATGGGGTAAATGGCCCAGGAGGTATGTGGGGCACAGAATGCAGTCAGTGTGCACAGCATTCATAGAGTACCATGCTCAGCACTGCAGCCACGACCAGTTTACTGCTTTCACCCCACAAACCCTAGAAATAATTGCTAGCAATGCAAGGGGAAGGAGGGGTGGTGGAAGCCCTGAGCACGTGGGAAAGCACGTTTGGGGCAAAAGAAAGTTCTTGTGAGGGAGGTGTTACAGTGAGAGCAGGGGAAGAGCAGGCGCAGGAGGGAATCCTGCACATGGGCTGCGGAGCTGAGAGCAGAGCAGTACCTTGAAGTGAAGGCCTCTATTCCTTTGGTGGATAGATAAGGATGAAGGAGGAAGAGAAAAAGATATTCTCACACTCCTCAGTGGAGTGAAACCTTATTCCTTCTAGCCCAGAGGCAGAAAGGAAATCTTAATACATGAGTTTAACACTTCCTCTTCCCTGCAGATGCATGCACAGCCAAGCTAGTGCTATGGTGGTTTGCCTACTCCTCTCCATCTCTGGTGTTCTTCCCTCTCCCTCGGTGTTTCAGCATCCCCCAGGGATCAGGCTGCTCCCCCCTCTCATGACTCGAAGCACGTTCCCATTGTTTGGGGAGCATATGGGCGATTGCGTCGAATTTTCCCCAAATATTTGGCGTAGATAGCACACATGTAATCCATGTAACATATGGCAGGGTACGCATCGCAGTGCCTCAGTATGGCGTGTATGCATATTTTTTTAATGTATGTATATATTCTTTTCTTCAAACACTGTCAGCATGAAAAGGTTACACAGGCACAGCAAGCATCCTTCTGTGCAAGGCCAGCACAGCAGGCTCTCGGGGTTCCTAGCTCGTTTCACGGGAGGTGTGTGTGTTAGTGACACACTGCACGTCGTGAGCTCTGAGCTGAGATGAATATGCAGTCGTGATATTTAAATACCCTCTCAATTAGCAGTCGCTCCGTGTCTTCCACGCTATATGCGGAACGCAGTGTGCTTCACATGCGCCACGTAGCTATTTATGTGCTCCAACGTTTTTGCATCAATTTTGCACCAATTTTGCATCAGAAATATTCATAATCCCCTCGAGATGTATCCAGCAAGCCCTGCCTGAAGGCGGATAGAGGGAACGGATGCTGTTTCCTCACCTTTGAAGCACAGGACACCGCCCTCCCAGAGCATTAACAGACCAGTTTAATTCCTATCACATCGAGACCAGGATCTGCAGAGAGCACAACTCGAACATAGTCTGTCTTGCTTATTTGAAGGCAGAGATCCAGCAAGGAAATTATTTTTAAAAGAGTTTTTTAACTATCCCTGAAGTGGTGACCTGTCTGATTTTTCATCAACGTGCAACTTGCTGTTGCATTGCCACCTGTCAGTCAAACACTCAGATTGAAAAATAAGTTTTTAAACTTCCCAAATATCTAATTATTTTGAAATATACAACTACATCTACTTAAGCCAACCCATTTAGGCTTTTATTTCATTTCTAGAATAATTTGGTGCTATAAGCAGCCTGTCAATCAACACTTTTCTATAAACAGCTTTAAACGTTAATTTACAGAATAATATACAATGTTTAGCTGAAATAGCTGAAATTTCAGCACAAAGTCAGTCGCTGTCACACTGAACAGCATTTTTTGTTTTGTTTTGTTTTCTGGTTTTGTTGTTTGGGGAAAACACAGAATAAAAGCTTTGAAACAAACAGGTTTGTTGAGCTGTTGTTGCCACAATGCCTTACCAATTTGTGCTTCATAATTAAAGCATCACGACGTGAGCCTTTGTATTTGCCCAGGCAAATATTTGCATGCTTTGATATTTAAGCCCCGCAGGCACACGCACCAAAATCCCCATTGAGTCAAATCAGGTTAAAAACTTGGGAAGACTTGCAAAATGCTGGGAAGGCCATCTGGAAATATGGCACCAGGGATGGGTAAATGTGAGCCCAGCGTGTCCCTGGGGAAGTGGCTTCATCCCTGCACATCTCCCATTGCCCTCCTGCTCTGCGAGGACAGTGCTCTCCTTCCCCCAGGGATCAGAAGGTGTCCTTGGTGCCAACATGCCATACTTTGGCACGCATGGGCACAGATTTTGGCTTCACCTTCACGTCAAAGCCACCTATTTGGCATCTTTATCCCAGAAATCTTAAGAGCACCAAGGTGAGTGTGTAAGGACTGACAGGACCTGAGGAAGAGGAGATGGTGCCACAAGGCAGGTGAGGAGGAGATGGGGAAAGAGCCAGAGCTTCTGAGATATCAGAGCCAGTGCTCATTGCTTCAAACATAATCTCCCAGGAAGGGCAAAGAGAATGCAAGGTCTCTCCTTCCTTCTGGTGGATAATGCTGGGCTCCTGTGCCTGATTTCCATGAGAAAGAGCAGCTTCTGGCACTGACATCCCGCGTGTTCCCTCAGTGCCATGCTGAAAGATGAGGGGGGCAAGAAATTCGCCTCTCTGAAGGGGCTGGAGCTGCTGCAGAGGCCTGAGGAAAGACAAATGTGCAGCCAGGGGATGCAAGGAGAGACGATCCCTGCTCCTAGCCGAGCTACACTGAAACGCCTGCCGAAAACCAGTGGGAGGACGACTGAGATGCGTTTTGATGCATTTACGCGGACATCGAGCGTGTGTGTTGCTTTACAGCCAAATTGTTGGTGAGGATGCTGCAATATGGGGTTGATTTGGGATGATCGAGCTGCTGAAGTCTTTCCTGCATACACACAGCATCCATAAGGACTGCTGGCTTCAGATCCCGGCCCACACAGGGTTTTGATGAGTGCTTTTCATTCATGGATCAGGGAGGGCTTCACAAAGGAGAGCTATAAATAAGACAGATGGGAGTGAGCAGGGCTTTTAAAGGGCAGTAGGTTGTTCCTTTAAGGTTTTCTGTAGCTGATGACTCTTTAAGAGCTCTCATTTTATGGAAAATAAAATATTTTTGCAGTAGCACACTGTGCCAAATAACTTGTGCATAGATATTTACATTGTCAGGGGAAAGTTTTGTCGTGCTGTGTACAAATTGTTTCTAGCTAGGCTTTCAGAAAACACAAAAAGCAAAGCATTTAATGTTACATATTAACATAGCATGCACATGTTTTAGGCACTTTTAAATTGAACAGATCAAAGCCTTTCATTCCTAAATGCCAGAATCCGGTGATATTTGTGTAACCATGCAATTTGACCTGTCTGTTTTACATGTTCCCAAAGGGGTTATTATAGGCAGCTTTCAAATTAAGTGGGCTGGAACATTTGCTGCTCCCTTCCCTCGTTTTCAAAGCCTGTGCAGAGCCCATACTGTGTGACTGACGCTGCTGTTCGAGTGGTAGCAGTGGGGTTTTGTCACAAGGTACGTAACATAGCGAGGGAAGGGACATTATCCCTGGCTCTGTCACTCCAAGGCAGCTGTTTCGTTGCTGCGTCCTTCATCCTTCCCCTCCACAGAGCTGGGAGCAATATTTCCTCATCCTCTGAGGTGTCTCAAAGCTTAATTCACCTTGCAAAAAGGAACGGGCACCTTGCAATCAAAAGGGTCAGCAGGGTAAGGCCCCAGCAGCTCAAGCATCCCACCTGCACGAGTCCATTTGGCCCACGAAGCTCCAAGGCGCTGCAAACTCATCCAGCCTGGGACGGCCTCAAATACTTTCTGGGTGTTTGAAATAATATTATTGTATAACCGCGAGGCTGCCGTAGGCTGATGGCTCGGTAATGTTTTATGCAGCAATCCTTTCACCCAACGGTGACCTTGTAACTGGATAATAAAAGCCATACCCTGCTCTTGAGTGCACCTGCGCTGACACTATTTACATTGCAATAGCACCTAGAGGCCCCATTGTCTGAGGCACAGTAAAGCTGTCTTGATCTGGAATAGACTGAAAGTGGGAGAGGAAGCAGTAACAGGAGCGAAATGTTTGTCTCAAGGTCATATATCAGAGAAGTAGCTCTGGCAGGAGCAAAACTCGGGTCTCCCAAGTCCCAGAGCAATTCTCTGCCAGAAATGGCTTTTAAGGAAAAAAGGATGTATTTACTTCCAGCACTATACATCTAGAATATAAAATGCTGGGAGATTACAGTGCTAAAGCAAGATTTGCCCTTTGTTTATTCTTGTGGTTGTAGAAGTGCTTGTTGAGTTATTACGGGGTTTTTCTTTATTTTGTTTTGTTTTTAGCCACTTTGATATTTAAGCAAATGTTACATTGCCATTAAATTGTCAATGCCTTCATGAGAGGCATGATTTTACTTGAAGTACCTTACAATTTTCCTCATCACAGACCCAAAGGATCAACATTTTCCTTTCAGATAATTCTTTGTTTGAAAAGTTAATTAGCCCTGAAGTAACCCTTGCTGGTTTGGCAGTGGCCTTTTGTAGGTCATGAAATGACGAATCTCCAAGTCACGTCCTCCTCCTTCCTACCCAGCGTGTTTCTGTGTCACCGTCAGCTCTGCTCCGGCTTGATCTAACCAGATGGTATCTCACAAGACGCTAGACATGAATATTTCATACAGCTTAGAAACTGTTTTTTCCTCACTCTTCCCTGGTAAAAACATGTTGATTTAAGGCTTTCCACAACTGGAGGTGCCCCCTGGCACTGCACCGTGACTCAGGCCAAAGCAAGCTGAGCATTGTTGTCATCTCGTAACGGGGAGAGCAGAGATTGTTTCGGACCGCTGGAAGAATGGAGCTGAAATTTTCCATTAAGAGGAAAAAAACAAACAAACCATTTGTCAGGCAACAATCTTCCAGTTTAACCGTTCTTGGGTTACCTTTTCTGGACATAATGTGGAAAGTCTGAGGCACTGGATCAATGCAATTTTTGATCCATTGAATCAGCAGCCGAGTTAATTTTACACCTCTGAGCCAGTGAACGCTTTGTTTTCATTCAAACTTCGTCTGATTTTAGCTCAGGCCATTTCTAACAATTTTCTTATTTTCAATATCAAAGTCTTTAGCCACTGTATCTCGTGATATAAATCCATTAACAGTCACCTGCCTTTATCATTTTTCACTCAGGCTTTGCTTTCGTTCCTCTTCAGAGACGTGAGTAGTTTCTTTTGTCTGGGCCTGAGCTGTTCTCAGTGGATAATCAATATCGAGTTGCAAGTGTTTCTCTCAGACTCCAGAGCTTGCAAAACTGGCCTGTTTGCTTTCTTCAGCCACACACAAAAACTTTTGTTTCAGCTGTAAGCCCTCTCAGGGACGATCTGGCTCCGGATTAAGACACACAGAGCTGGACTGACAGCACGTAAACCTCCAGTGCTGTGCAAGATGTCCTGGAGGATTCTGCCTAACCTCCAGCTCCTCCTTCGGAAGGTCACAAGTCTACTATAGATCCTATTCAATTTCTGCCGGTCACTCAAATACATCTCAGATATCCTGGGGCATCTCCAGTGACACTTGACACAGGTCACTTGGTTAAATGTGTCTGGGGGGTATCTGAGCTGGGTGTCTGAGCTCCTGTTAAAGTCAGTGGAGATCCAGGTGGTGGAACATGGAAAGCATCTTGTTGACCAGACCTTAAGTGATCATTTTAGGGTTTTCTGTGCTTCTGTGATTGCCTTTCAGATGAGATATTTTGCAGGGCAGGACCTATCTTGCTATTCAATAAGTGTGCTATTAACATTTAAACACCCTCTACACACCAGACAATGTGTTCACACACAGAAAGAGCCATGCACCAATGGGATGGGGACCTGGGACTTTCCTCCCAGCTAGAAGGCCATCACCACAAAGAGGAAGGTGAATTCTCAAGAAAAAAAAAAAATCCTCTTTCTTACCCCTCCCTCCTCCCGCCCCCCCTCCCCCCCCAAATCCTCTTTCATAACTTTCTTAACTTTCTTAACTTTCTTAATTTCTGTGCTGCTTCTCTGTCCCCCAACACATGCTTTGCAATCTCCTGGAGTTTTTGCTGGCCCATTCATAGAAGTGAGCAGTTGTAGCTCCTCAAGCTACAGTTTGTATCAATGTACATCTGCTCCTGTTTAATTTATTGCCTCCATCATACGATACTCTGGTTAGGTACATGCTCCACAAGGAATCTGGTAGGTGTGGATTCCCATGCAATATCAGTTTGCAGGTAAGTAATATCACACCCTCTTCAGGAAGGCACGGGAGGCAAGCAGTGAACGGTGGTGAGAAGAGCTGGGAGCTGGGTTAGAAATCCAGGATGATAAGGAAGATCGGGCAGGTGGTAGCATAAGGCAGTGGAGGAGAAATAAGGAGGAAGAGTGAGATGGATGGGAGAACATGGAGATAAATGGAAAGGAGGAGTAATGGGTATGCTGTTGAAGAGGCAGTTGCTGGAAAAAAAAAAAAAAGAGGATAAAGCAGGGAAAAAGGTATTGATCCTACTGTAATGGACTGGGGTGTCTCCTCAGAATACCAGGGGAAGAAACAAGGAGGAACAGTGCTGAGATTACCAAGAAATTTGTGAAAGCAAAAGAAAGCATGTAGGCTGTGCTTAGTAGAGCACTTTCAATAGCTGCATAACTTTGCGCTGATGGCAGAGCAGCATGAGGGGCGCAGCATCTCTGCCCTCTGATGCAGCAGCCCCATGGGGCCAGAGGCAGCTCCTGGGTGACAGATTCCCTTCTTCTTCTATTACAAAAGGTTCATAAAGAGTCAAACTCTGCCAGAAAATTAGTTTGGATCCCTCCACACATACACATACTGCTGCTATTTGGAAGCCTCAGGACATGCCTAATCAGCTGGTTAGAGATCTTCTGGACTGTCTTATTATCTGATTTATACCACTTGTTTTTGCACTAGAATTGGCTTTTCACTTAAATAGTTCTCCCCAGTGTTTTCCTCCCTGCTGTATTTATAGAAAGCAGTCATGTTCCCTTGCAGCCAGTCTTCTGCCAGACTAAACAAGAGTCATTATGAAACAGGACATTATAAAATAGGCTTTACATTCACATGACCCTTCAAAAAGCTCTTCCTTTCACCTAGTCCACACTGATTTCATCTTCCCTGAACTCGCTCAGTCAGATTTGCTCACAGTTCTTCAGAGAGGCTAGATGGATGGCAACATTTCGTTGGGACCACAGCTGCACTCCACAAGTCTCCCAAGACCTGATTAGAACCGAACCGAACGGAACCGAACGGAACCGAACGGAACCGAACGGAACCGAACGGAACCGAACGGAACCGAACGGAACCAAATAGAATAGAATAGAATAGAATAGAATAGAATAGAATAGAATAGAATAGAATAGAATAGAATAGAATAGAATAGTTCACTTGGAAGGGACCTTCCAAACTCATCTAGCCCAACTGCCTGACCACTGCAGGGCAAAACAAAAGTTAAAGTATATTAATGAGGGCATTACCTAAATGCCTCTTGAATGCTGGCAGGCATGGTGTACCTCTCTAGGAAGCCTGTGCCAGTGCCTGACCACCCTCACGGTAAAGAAATGTTTCCTAATATCCAGTCTGAACCTCCCCTGGTGCAGCTTTGGCTGTTCCGCACATCCTGTCATTGATTACCAGAGAGCACCAAAATCCTGGAGTGCATGTGGAGAAGATGCTCCCACTCAGCTGAGCAGCATTATTGGGGTCTTCAGGCTTCCCCATTCCCCCTGACCCTCCAGGATTTGCAGGAACAGAGTAGCAGTTGCTCAGCTGTATCTTTGCTGAAAGGAGCATCCCCTGCTATGCTTTCCTTGAACAGAGAGAAGCATTTCTTATCTTTTTTCTCCTCCTAAAAATCAGAACAAAACAAAACAAATGTTCAAAATAAAGAAGGTGAAATCCCCCAGGTCATCTTCTTTTATGATTTCACTGACTTTCTTTCAACCACATTTATCTTTATTGCTGTTTTTCCTCAGAAGAATCTAAACTTCAAAATGTTTATTCCAGACATGGGAGCTATTTCACAGAGACTGCTACTTTCCATAGCAAACGTTTCACATTCTGCATTGTGTGTTCTCTACTCTGTTGCCTGCATGTGTTGCAGTAGTGTACAAGTTGTGTTTTTTTTTTTTGTTTGTTTGTTTGTTTGTTTGTTTGTTTTTTGTTTTTGGGGTGGGCGTAGGGGGATGTCCAAACACCTGTTCATAGCACGACTCTAACACTTGGTGGGGTCTGTGCCCAACTAAGGCATGAAAACTCCGATGTATGGAGAATCCACAGACTCTCTGGGAAGCCTCTGTGCCCTGTTGCCTACTACTGACAAAGCTTGTCATCGTATCCAGCCTGAATTGTCTATGCTGCCTTTTGCAGCCATTGCTCCTTATTGTTATCTTGTCTGCCAATGTTGAGAAAGCTTTTGGTCTGGATGTTGTTACTGCTGTGACATGGTTTTACGCAGCTAGGCAGCTGGACTCCACCACACTGCTCTCTCAATCCCCCTCCTCAAAGGGGAAACTGGAAAAAATATGATGGAATGGACTCAAAGGTTGAGATAAGGACAGGGAGGTCAATCAACAGTTATCACAGGTAAAACAGACTCAGCATAAGGGAGATTAATGTAATTTATTGCCAGCTACTACCAGACCAGAGCAGTGAGAAACTAAAAGCAAACTAACAATATCTGCCCCCCCATCCACCTTCTTCTACATTTTCCTCCCCAGCAGCTAAGGGGAACGGGACTGGGGGCTGCAGTCAGTCCCTGACGCTTCGTCTCCGCCACTCCCTCACGGTCCCTCTCTGCCCCTGCTCCCTGTGGGGTCCCTCCCACGGGATGCCGTCCTTCCTAAAGTGAGTCTGCGGGGGCTGCCCACAGGCAGCAGCTCTTCAGGAACTACTCCCACACAGCTCCGTCCCACGGGGTCCATCCCCCAGGAGCAAACTGCTCCAGCACGGGTGCCCCACGGGTGGGCGGCAGCTCCCCCCAGACTCTCTGCTCCTGCATGGGCTCTTCCCCACGGGCTGCAGCTCCGGCCCGGGGCCTGCTCCTGCGGGGGTTCTCCATGGGCCGCAGCTGCTGGCTCCCGTTTCAGCTGGCTTCTCCCCCAGCTTCTGGGCCCTTGCCAGCAGGGCTGTTACTCAGCCAGCTCTCCCCAGCCTGCACTGCTGCCTGGGGTTATTCTGCCCTGGGTGAAAAGCTTTGTGCTTTTCCTTCTTAAACCTGATGAGTTCTTTTTTTGGCCCAGTGCTTGGGTCTCTGACTGTTGGTAGAAGTGCTGCCATTCACCCTGTCAACCTTTCTCTTCTCCTCTGCCCCGTTCTGCTTAATTAGCGTCTTCCATTTTGCTGTAGTTGCACTCTCCACCATCTTCCTGGTTGCTGATGAGCGTTTGGAGCCTTGCTGGCCCCTGTAGTCCTTCCTTGCCAGCTTGCAGCTGGACATTATGCTATTGCTTGCGGCCACATAAGCCAGCTATCCAGCCGGTTTTCAAGCTCAGCTCCTCTGCTGTTCGCTGAGCTCAGGTTCCTCAGCTCCCAGGTGTTACTGTGGTGGGAGACCACGTTATAAGCCATACTAAAGTCAATCTTACATGAATGTGGTGGGGTAATCTTTAAAAACAGGATTTCTTATCCGTTAGCATTACAGGCAAAACATAGTCAGCTTGGAGAAAATTAATTGAATGTACTGTCAATTAAAATAGATTCAGGTAGTGAGGAACTAAGACAAAATTAAAACACTTTCCACCCCACACTCCAGGCCCAACATTCCCCCTTTGCTCCTGTCCCCTCTCTTCCAGCAGAGCAGGGTACAAGATGGGATGGGATGGGATGGGATGGGATGGGATGGGGTGGGGTGGGGTGGGGTGGGGTGGGGTGGGGTGGGGTGGGGTGGGAAAGGATGGGATGGGACGGGACGGGACGGGATGGGATGGGGTCTGCGCTCAGCCTCTCCAAGTCCTTCTTGTCTGCCCCTTCCTCCTCACACGTAGCCCTGCTCCATCAGCCCCTGGCCAGCACCAGGTGATGCAGGGATGGTCAAAACCTGACAAAAACCTGTCAAACATACATGATGGGCCATTCAGCTTTCATCAAAATTGCTCCTCAGCTCATTGCATGAGGCCAGTCAGACATGATCTACCCTTGAGAGTTTTCATTGATTGCTTCACAAGTAGAGAGCATACAAAGAAAAACTTACTTAGAAAATCTTTAATATTGGAATCTTTCACCCAGAACATCCAATTTTCTCTAGTTCAGAAATTGATTGTTCTAATTTACCTTCTGATATAAACAAACTCTTCATAGTCAACCCTTTGTTTGTGGTTTGGTGTGCTCACTTTGACAACAGTTTGCAAGTGGGACTGCATTAAGGCTTTTGGTCCACTCTATTTCCATCACAGAGTGTCAAACCTGTCATCAGGATGCCCTTTTCACACCTCCTCCCTCCTGCCACACATGCTGGAATAATTTTACTAGAGATCATTTAAGTCTCTACCCACTTCTGAATCTCCTCCTTATTAGAGAGTCATCTGTCTCGCTGAAAACTAAAAAAAAAAAAAGTGTTCTTTTTGGTTTAAGACCATAATTAGATTACCTTTAGATATTACTCCCCTCTCTCTCTGCTGAATAGATATGCTTTTACCTTAATCTCTTTTTAATTATAAGGCTAGAAATCTTTAACTGTGATATATCTTTTGTCTTTGCTGTGTTAAATTTTCTCTCTATTTTCCCCCTAGATTAGGACAACATCTGTGTGTACTGTGGCAGCCATGGTTCCCATCATTTTTTGATGAATGGACCTCTACCAACTTTCCATGTTCCTCTCAGAACACCATGCACCACTATTACCTGAAAACTAATTGGAAACATTAATGGAAACATTGCTTAATGTAGCTCCAGAGACTGGCTATGAATTAATTGCTACAGCTAACTCTAACCCATCCAGAATTTATTTTGAACCACCTCAGGTGCTGAGAACAGATTGCATGGACGACAGAGGGAGTGATCTAGACCCAGCAACTGATCTCTAGTCCTAAAGAGTGGTGTGTGATGTTGTTTTACAGTGTTAGACCCCTGCTGATGGGAATATATTGTATATATAAAGAGTTTTGGCATTAGCCATTTCCCCAGAGTTCTCTTCTTTTGTAGGAAGTGGCTCATGTTCCTTCTTTTACATACTTGATTTATTATTTCAGGTCTCTGAAAGTGTGCTCTTTTTCTGCAATGATCAGTGAGGCAATATCTACAGAATATGGTAAACAACATCGGGGCCATTATCTTGTTCAAGGCTGACTGGCGTGGTTGGCTATATTTGTAAGCTTTAGCATTCAAAACAGGATGGTCTCATCCAGGCTGGGACTGTTTCAAGGCCTGAATCATATTATGAATGGTGTACAGGAATTGTTTGTGAAAATGGTGGTTGTCTGAGATAAGACCATAACTCTTCTAACAGGGTAAGATAGGGAGGATTCAGCCCCAGTGCCCAAGAACTTTTCCTGCTCTGTTCTATTCATCTGTATGGGTGCAACCTGCACGGCAGTTCTGGTGATTTATGTTAAAATAAAAACAATGTCTTTAAAAAACAGGAGAAGGGAGGACCCACAACTGTAAATCAAGCATTGCATCTCTGATAGGTGGAAAAATACCAAAATGAATTACTTGCTCATCCCAAGAGGATCATAAACCTACAAGAAGCAGCCAACATGGATTTGCTAAGAACAAAGCATATCATATTAATTTGGTTTAGTTCTTTGACCCAGTGGATAAAGGCAAAACAGTTTTGTCTTGTCTGTAGTAAAACTCTTGGCATAGCCCTGTGAAATGTCCTCTCTGACAGACTAAGAAAACTGGTCCAGATGAGTACTGCTTAACCCAGATGATTCCCCACATCAGAAGATAAAGTCTAACTCATCAACTTGGAGTCCTCTTTCTATGATAAGGCATGAAGAATTTTCTACTGGCAGGAGGAAGGCATGAGCTAAAATGCCTGAGAAGGAGGAATATACTAATTCAGAGGAAATTCCTTAAACAATTATGCTCAAATAGAACTTTTAATTTTTAATTTTCCACCAAGGAGGACATATGGGGATTTGGGGCTGACAGTTTTGCCCCCTTCCAGAAACATTGGATGTTCTTCTTGCCAAGTTTCCTGATGATATAAAGCATGCTTTTATACAATTTGCAGAAGATAACCAACCGGGAAGAGATGCAATTATTTCTGAAGACAGCATTAGCATTCAAGTAATTGTGATAACTTGGAGAAATAGTCTGTAATCAATACAGTAAGATTCAATATTGGTGAGTGGAAAGCATTTCACCTCTGAAGGGAAAACAAAATGCAAAAACCCCAATAAAATACCAGATATTGGTTTATGCCCCAGTGTAGTTAAAAAAAAAAAAAAAGTAAAAAAAAAAAAAAAGTGTAGGGCTGTGCTAGAACAAAGGCTGAATAAAAGCCAGCAGATAAGATGCTGTTTGGCCATTCTTGTGTGTATGCCACATGTAAAAGATGAAAGGCTATTATGCCACTCTATTTATCAGGGGCAAGAGCTTGTCGTGTTTTGGAGGCACATGCTTTAATAAGCAGGGTGCGTGTATGTGCGTGCAGACATCTGTGTATATAGAAGAGAGTTCAGTGCAAGCAACAGGAGTGCTAAGAGATTTAGACAGCATGACCTACCAAGAACAGGCGATACAAGTTTTGTTTTGTTTTGTAAAGAGAACATCAAATGCGGGCATGGGAACAAACTTCAGATAACAGTGCTACAAAGGGGTTGCTCACCATTTGATCACCAGGCTGTGGACAGGACTTGAGCGGTGTTTGTTGTACATTCAGAGCAATTTTATTTAAGTACAAGGAAAGTCTCAGTAATTACGAGGATGGGATACTTTACATGGAAGGCTGTGAAAGCTCAGGAGGAGGGTGACAGGCATCCAGAGGGTGTAGGTGTGTCTCATCACACCTCACACTGTGGAAATGGCATGGTTTGAGCTCTCCTCTGGTTCTGTGTTTCCCTGCCTATTTGCCTGCTTTCTGTCAGCCTCCACTACAGGGCAAGAGACATTTCCAGTGGCTACAAACAGGAGTCTGCTTAGGTTTCAGTTTTGCATTTCTTTTTTTCTTTTTAATCTCTGTTCTCTGTTTCCATCCCTTAGGATATTCTTAAACTCTCCATTGAATTCCCATTGATGATGTTTTCAAAGCAATAATTGCTACTTTTTTCACTTGGTACCATTACAAATGACATCTTTTCTTTTCTATTGGCCTGAATATTTAGCTCAGTCACTTCCAAGAGTTGAGACAAATTGTGGTTGTATGGCTGAGTTTTCCCCGCATCACCCTGCAGTAGCACGTGCCAACATCATGGTAATTACATTACCTTCCTTGCTGGTGCCCAGTGTAACACTATATGCCTTCCGAATCCTTTCTCCCTTCCCTTATCACCACATTCACACTCTGGAAGCTGTCCAGATCCACAGTCTAAGGCTAAGCACGTCCAGGGAACAGAAAAGCAGTGTTTTCTCTGCAGTCCTACGCCGCCAGGTAGGAGCTGCCAGGTCAGCAACAGTTTCCCTGATGAGGTCTTGCAAGCACAAAGCAGCTTGGTAAGGAGGGATGGGTGGCTGGTGACGTAGGATGAGGCCTGAAGGACAGATGAAGCTCACACCATTTCTTCAGCCTAAAGAAAAAGCAATAATAAGTGAATGCACAGCTTCTTCCTAATTTTAGACCCCTCTCTGGCAGGTGCTTTATGTATTCAGGGTTTGCCTATTCTTACCGTGTTATATTTTTTATCATCTTTCATCGAATGAATGTGAAGAAGAACAACAACAAAAGAAAGCATTCAAAAGAGGATCCAGAAAAAAAGGGCAGTAATTTATTCCTTCAGGATGTTCTTCTTTAATGTCTCTCTACTCTTCTACCCTCCTACTCTGATTAGCTGTTCTCCCCTGAGTCTGAAATTACATTATTACAGTCTTTTTGGGCATGGTGAGTTTTGAAACAACAGTTTTAAAGCCAAGGAAAATCCCACCAACTCATGCCCAGGAAGTCAGGAGCTGTCATACAAACATCGCTCTCTTCTGAACTGCCCTGATCCGCATCTTCTCGTGTTTGTTTCCTCTGTGCCCTGCTGGAAAGTGGAAGGGAAGCAGTGGTCAACAGGCCCATGACCTTCCCTACCCAGGTTGTTTTTAAACCTGAATAAAAGGAAATGTGCTTTTGCAAATCATTTGTGGCATCTTATAGTTGGCTGTAAGCTTTGCATCCTTTGTCCTAACCCCAGCCTGGTGTTCAGTCCCAGCATGGCTTGCACTGTGCAAGTGGTGTGCATCCTAGTGCAGCTGCGTGAGTGATCAAGGCAGATTGAGGCAGACAGATGCAGATTTTGCTGATATATTTTCATTATAACAGAGGTTGAAAACCCAGTCAACATGAGATTTGTCTCATTTTGAAAAGCTTCTGAAAATGAATTTGCCTGTGCTTTCCTTTCTACTGGACATGGAAGAGGTGGATTGCATTGGACTGGACTCTTTTTATTTATTATCTTATTATTATTATTTATTTATTTATTTATTTACCTATTTACTTAGTTATTTTCAGACAAATTGCTTTGTAGATTTTAGCATATTATGAATGGAGCTCTTCAGGAGCAGAGGGGAGGAATTTGCATGTCTTTGAGGAAATTATCCCAAAACTATATATGATATGACTTGTGTCATTCAGAAAATAAGGAGCCCTTCTGCATACTCAGAATTTGAGAGTTTTCAGTGCTACATTTTTTAATTACTATTTTTAACATTCAATAGATCTATGTCTTAGCAAAAAGTTCATAAACTTCCTGGAAACACCTGCAAAGACAGTACAGGAAGGGGTACTAAAGCTTGGAGGAGCTAATGTTGCTTGTGCCAGGGATCCTCATAGGAGTAATGGTTGGAGGATTCAGAAACTGATGGTCGATGAGGCTGACCGCCTGGCACACAAGCTTGGAGGAGATGCCCAGCTTGGTGACAGGTGGCTTTCTTCTTGAGCATTAGCTCCGTTAGCACAAACACATTAATCAGTTTTAAATAAATGTCATTGTAAATAAAGAATCTGGCCTGAATGTGGCAAAGCGCTCAGTACTTCCATCACTTCTTTGATGAAGTTGGAGTTGCAGGTGGTCTGTCCTTTCGATAATTTGCTGCTATTCTGCGAGGAAACAGAAAGAAAATGTAAAAGGCTGTGAAAAAGCCTAAGTTTTATTCCTAAAGAACATCTGACCCCATGAAAGAAAAGTTATAGTCTCTGTTCCCTTTGTTACCAGTGCTGTAAAACTGATATTTGAATAGTATTTTTCCTCTGACAATTGAGGGGAAATATAAAAATTAAAATGGCACAGATAAAAGCTCCATTTCCTAGTAACCTCCTCCCCATCTCAAGAAAATGCCCAAGCAAACCAACCAAACCAAAAAAACTAAAATAAGAAAATCAGGGTTTCTGTCTCATTGATGTAACGGTGAAAAATACAGGCCTGCCGAGGACTTTCTTGTTATTTTCAGTACCACTCGGTATGTCATTTTTGTGGAGCACTATGTTCTGGTGGTGCCCTGCTGAGGTGGAAACAGTAACAATCCATCAGCACTGCCATTATAAACCTCATCTCTATAACCTGGATGTGCACATTTACTATTGCTTGGTATTTCTTATAAGAATGTTCAATTTGCTTTTTAATGATGTGATGATTTTTAAAGTAGGAAAATGTAAATGAAAAAAAAAAAAAAAAAGAAAGGTGGTTTTAAAAAAGACAGAATTCACAAATGAGAGCAATATTAATTATTAGCAGTAACAATAGTTTTGTTTATATTACAATAGTGCCCATATAGTCTGTATAATTAGGTGTTGTAAAAGAAACTTGATTTTTTTTTTAATGGATTTAGTGCTGGTGGGAAGTGTTGGACTGAAAGACTTCTGAGTTCTAATTTATTCTTATTATTTATTTATTTATTTATTTTTTGTCGTTGATAGTGGCCTAGTATCTGTCTGCAATCTGGCTTTTGTTGTGATAGATGTTATATGTGTACTCAATTATCTCTGTAGTGAAAAGCACTTTAACACACGCTTACCTTTAAAAGGGAGCAGAAACGCTCGCCATGGAGAAGAGCATTTCTGCAGAGCAGAGAACAAGCCTCATCATGTAAAGCACATAAAGCACATATATCTTGCAAAGCCACGCTGTAGGGATGCAGTAGAGACATCTGAGCCAGCTCCAAACGTGCTGCTGTGTTTACACGGTGCTGAAAGCAGGAGCTATAGGCTCAGACACTGGAAGCAGCACACCCTGCTAGTGCAAAACTCTGCCCATGCTAATACGTGGTGCTACCTAGCCTGGAGGGGCACAGACAGCTGTATCAGAGGTCACTCATACAGCTGTTCCTGGCACAGTTACTAGCTGATCCCAGTCCAGTGCCTTGCACGGAATCTGATTTGTCCAGAATCCCTCTCGGACAGATGGCTTAATACAATCTAATTGCTTTTTTTCCTGCCTCAACTAAGCTTGTCAGCAGAGCCAGCCTATGATGTAGCTGAGGATAAAAGCAAACAAAGGCAGTTAGACACTTCTAATTTTCGTAATATACAGTTTATCCTCTTCTCACCATTCACTCTTGAGCACAGTACTGGCAAACTTACATTGATATTTACTGTAGTTTCTTAGATTAACCATGATGTCTCGGGCTGGATCTAATCACACACATGCTTATTTTTTGGGTGTATGTATCATGCTGACGTGGTATATTGGAGTATTTTTCCTGTAGAGTTATGCACATTGCTTACGTAGATTCATATTTAAACCTCCCTGTCTGATGATGCATCGTGCGGCCTCTAAAGACCAAGTGAGCAGTGACTTTCATTAAAAAAAATAAAATCATAAATATATTTTACTGCTTGGATTTAGAGCAAATGCACAACTGACTTGTTGGCTCAATAGACGTAATTGCTCTCAAGGAGCCTTTATGGTCTATTGTTTCAATTATAAGTGAATTACATAGTCCCTAAGTACTTACTCATTCTGCTTTCAAGGAGAGTGAAAAGATCAAGTCAAAGCAGGAAATTAGACAGAAAGGACAATCGTTTTATTGAAACTCTTCACCTTCTGACTGGGGAAAGGAAACACACCAAGAAGAGCCCAAGCCATTCATGGGTGACACATTTTATCCATCTGAAACCATTACAAGCCCTGTACAAATTCAGATCCTGAGAACAGGAGTGTCAGAAAGGCAAAATGACTTTGGAGGACCAGCTACACGGGCATAAAGTTCAGCCCAAGCAGGAAAAAATGGGTTGATGAACAGATTTGGTGCTTGAGAGACTGAAGAAAATCTGAACAGCAGGGAGGCACAGTTTGCCCTTCCAAAAGAGAAGAGACGATGTCAACCCTAATCTGACATTGAGAGATTGAGGAAGAGTGTGGTACAAAAAAGAATGACACAGAGGTGCCCCAAACTATCCTACTCAGTATGCTGCTGCCTACAGATGACTGACAGGAGATTATTTAGGACAGGGCAGGTCTTCCATCACACCACACACCACATGAAGGCTTGCTGGGAAGCTTCCTTATGGAGCTGGACTCCAGTATTGTGGAGGTGGACTTTCTGTTATTGTATTCTTTTCTCTGTCTGCCATCAGACTTTGTTACTGGTGTGTTGTTACTCTGGACTTTGTTACTGGAGGGTTGTAACATTTTATTTTATTTTATTTTATTTTATTTTATTTTATTTTATTTTATTTTATTTTATTTTATTTTATTTTATTTTATTTTATTTTATTTTATTTTATTTTATTTTATTTTATTTTATTTTATATTTTCTGGGACCAACATGGCAGCAGATCACATTTATTTTTCTCTGGTTCTGTACAGAAGTGTAAAAGAACTAAGAATTCAGCTCAGTCTGAATCTTTTTTAGCTTTATTACTAATTATTATTTTAATTCATTTCTTTTCTATCTGTGGGACCAGCAGTGATGGAGACTTGAGGTGAGGTGTCTAAGCCCCATGCAGTGCTAAAATTCAAATTCAGAGACTTAATGCTGTAAAGGACTAAGCCATGCCATCTATACACTGTCTAGCAAATTAACTGAATGTGCAAAGTCATCTCTTATCTTCACTAGCATCTTCTGGAAGAATCAATTTAGGGAATTATCTAGGACAGATACATTGCTTTCTCTAGTGAATATAGGGAAATCCATGCCTATCTAGCTTCTGGGGATCCACGTTTGCTACACTGTCAGCATAAGCTGTTTGACCTGACTTCTGGTTCATGTGGCATACCTCAAATATTTATTTTCACTGTGGTTTTTATTTATTTATTTTAATTCCTATTTTTTTTTCTTATACTGTTTGGTCACATCTTTGTGTTTTTTTTTTCAAAAGTTTTCACTGAAAATGTAGGAATCCCTGCTCTGGTACTTTACAGATAACTCCAGTTAAAACTATACAGTCCCTTTTGAAATGGATAATGGGACCAGGACCTTGCTTTTTTTTTTTTTTTTCTGTTCAGTTGGGTCATCTTTTCATTAGTTCCTACAGTAATTTAATCCAGTGCCTCATCTCCTTCTGGATTGTCCTGCTGCCCTCCCAGCCCCTTCCTCCCAGCAGGCATATCTGTACTCCAGCTCTGGATTCTGTTCTGTGCAGGTTTTGCTGCAATCTGAACAATGAAGCTGTGCGGCCTGTGAAGGGACAGGGCTGGCATTTCTCCTCTGGAAAATGAGCAGTGTGTCCTAAATTAAAATATATATATTCTCTTAGGGGAGCTAGGCCTAAAGCAGAGCACTTTTCATCACATTTCCTGGTGATGTTGGCCAAGTATTTGCCGTCCCCATGTGCAAATGTGCACAAACTCCATTTTCAGGTGTTCAGAACCCCTCTGTGGACCTGTTTCCCATGCTCCGGCCCATTAAGGCACTTTTTGAGAGGAATTGAAGAGCCCTTCCTTGGCCTGTGTCCCAGGACACCCCAAAATGTGTCACATCTCTGATAGGATGAGACTTGGGCACACAACATCCTCCTGTCCCGTTCCTCATGCTTATAGGAGGCAACCTGCATGTGTGGGCCAGAAGGGTGTCAAGAAGACCCTGAGTTTGCAGAGCTGAGGGTCAGAGCTGCAATTGGTGCTACAAGATATCTGCACCATGATATCTTCATCAGTCTATGTGTGGTTCTGAAACTCCCAGCATGCAGACTGATGCCCATGCAGCAACAACAAGCAGCTCATTTCCTCTAATATGTTGCCATAACACAAAATAAGATGTCCAGGACTAATCTATTCAGAGTGCATTTGTGTGTGTTATTCTCAGGCAACACGTATTTTCTGGAATAAATAGGAAGAGGTAAGTCAGTGCAGGTAGCTTTCAGATGACTGCTGGGATATATGCAAAATATACAAGAGAATAGAAGCAGATCCAAGCATATATGTAAAGGAATAATGAGATGCAGAATATTTTTGATAACAATAGGATTATAATAATAATAGAACGTAGAACAAAAAAAAATCTAAAAAAAATATTCTAAGTATAATTTTTAATACTAATTTACATAATTCTATATAAAATAACATGAGAGTGACAGCTGGGTTTTGTAGCCAGCATAATTGGAAGCAGTTTACAGAGTGATTTTAGATAAAGAAAAGGGATTTGAATAAAGATCACTTACTCCTATCTGACCCTAGAATAATTTTCCATCCTCTCATTTTCCAGACTTCTCAATAAACTACAGCAATAAATTGTGTGGATCACTACATTTCTTAAATGGTGGTTTATTCTTTGATAAGCCACTGGGCTGTGCTATTACTCTACATTTTAAGAGCTCATTTCTCCTACACCAGCTTCCAACATGTTATTCAGAAGAATGACTGCTGCTAGTGGCAGACAAATTGTACAGTATCATAAGAATCTGGTCAATAATTAATGTCACAATAGCACAATAATGGCCTGGATTTTAGCTCAGTTGTAATTTTTGTTCTCTTTGTGTACCTCTAAATGCGTACAGTAAACCAATTTCTGCTGGATCAAAATAGTTTTCAGGCTCATTACAAGTATCTAGTGATGCAGATTACTTGTAATTGAATGCTGCAGTCCAGCTCCAGCTTCTTTGCAACCAGATGCTCTTTTCTTCATAGGTAAATGGAAAATTCAATCCAAATGTTTTTTAAAAAATAAAAATAAATAGAAAGTTTAGCTTCAGGCCATATTTTTGTCCATACTTTTACAATGCTTTCTCCTGCAGTTGATGTCAATCAGTAATCATCTATGTTCATCTCTGCCTTGCATGGGCTTGGCTTTTAAAGGTGTTGCTCCAGAAAAGTATGCAGCAGTCAATATACTAAAATATTAATAATATTTTAGCCGAAGCAAAAAGATCAAGCAAGTGGAAGTAACCCACTCCTCTGTGGCAGCCTGCTTGGTCCTTTTGATGTTCAAGGTTGCACTGTGTATTGCTTTTTTTTTTTTTTCTTCTTCTTCTTCTTCCTTTTATTTATTTATATATATATATTTTTTTTCCCAGTGATCAAGCTACAGTGCAAGGTAGGTGATAAAGATTCCCCGTCTGTGCTCACTGGGTTGTAACCTTTGTCAGCCACTCAGCCCCAGATTTTGTTCCTGGATAAAATCCTGGAAATTCTGTGTATGATTTATAAATATGACTTACTTGCCAATATACCCTGTCTTTCTCCTATTTCTCAAATTTGAAAATAGTTATGAAGCCTTCTTATTTCGTCCATGTAATGCACTGAGTCTAACTGACTTGTGGTGGCCTGCAGCTCCCTCACCAGGGGAGCGGAGAGCAGGAAGCATTTGGACAACGCTCTCAGAAAACATGGTCCAATTTTTGGGTGGTCCTGTGTGGAGCCAGGAGTTGGACTCAGTGATACTTGTGATTCCTTTCCAACTTTGGATATCCTGTGATTCTGTGATTTTATGATCGTGGCTGCACTAAATAAGGAAACAAACTTCACTGTCTTGAAATACAGTTTGAATAGCATAATGTCCCTAGTATTATTGTGCATGATTTATAATGGCCGGTAACGGCCAAAATATTACAATCTGAGTAGTTTTAGCATTATGTACTGTGTTTAGCACATCTGCTACAGGGTCTTCCAATCAAGAAATTCAACTGGTTAGGCATTATAATATATTATATATACTATATAGTGTTTGCCCCAGCTAGCAGCATCTTAGAGGTCACAGACTCCCTGGCCAAAGAGTGACCAGTCCTAGGTAATATTTCTACTTGGTCTGACCTGAGGCATGACAGGAAAATGGTGTTTGAAAACTTGTTCTTACACAGACCGAGCTGCAGAGGTTACACAGACACTTCAGGTTCCAAGACTGTCCACCTATCAATCTGAGGAACATGACAGTTCCTATAATATCTTGAAAATTGCATTAATTTTAATGCACATCTTGATCTATAATTAGTTAACAAGTCTCTCTTGAGCCAGCTATGACAATGGTTGCTAATTTTTAGTAGCATATTTATAGATCTGGTCAGCAAGATATATGGGGTTCCTCATCTTTTACTGCTGTCCTGGAGCACGTAATTATTCCACTGGATCTAGGAACATGGCTAGAAATAATTCTCCAACAGTATTATTAATAACACAGTAACCATTAAAAGTAACTTTTAAAAATAACTAATTTTCCTTTTTTATATTAGCATTTATTCACTGTTTATATTATGCAGGGTTTGGACATGGAGTTTGACATTCAGAGCTTTCCTTACGGTTATTTTCACATTCTGGTTCTCCAGGACTTTTATAATCAGGCTGCAAACGTGTATTTGAGAGGCAAACAAATGACTGCTTTCACTGTGCTTTTGACTTTTTCCTGAATCACATATTGCTAGTGATTTTTATGTGGGGTTAATTTTGAACTGTGGTGTCAAATGCAGCCAGGTAAAACAGAGATTTCATGTCTTTTGGAGACACTGGTCTTGATATGTCCTTGGAGCCCTGGAAGAGAAGGGTTGCTTCTGGGAGCAACGCTGGGCATTTTGAGGAGCCTCCTCACCTTCTGGAACAGGCTTTAGCATCCTTTGCACACAGACACTGGTTTTCACACTAACAAGATTTCTAGGGGGTCAGCTGTACTTGTTGTGTCCCACCAAGGGACGTGGCTTTTGAAGTGCTGCTGATGTGAAAGCAGCTTATTCTCAAACAGCCTCTCTCTTCCAGAAAAAGCAAAAAGCCTGATTTCCTGCTTTTAATCCCTTTTCACCCTCTCCTGAAAATAAATTAGATATTTCTGTGCCGCAGGGCCTGCCAGTAAGGACAGATCCTGCCACCCCAGAGAACACTCGGTACTGTTAGCCAGCTACAGCTCTCCTTCCTTGCTTTACCAGGGCTCTGCGGACATGCTGCTGTCACACACACAAATGTGGCCTTCCCTCTGCCACCTCTGTCACCACTTGGGGACACCCCAAAATATCTCAGACAATTGACAGATTCCATCCGATCTACTGATTTCCTAGAAATAGGTACCCTGGACTGCTGCAGCAGAGGGTGCTAAAACTTCTTGTGGATGCTGATTTCACAGGCGCCTTGTAATACTATAGAAATACAGAATGATTTGGGTTGGAAGAGACTTTAAAGACCATCTAGTTCCTTCCATGGACATGGACACCTCCTGCCAGATCAGGTTGCCCAAAGCCCCATCCAGCCTGGCCTTGAACACCTCCAGGGATGGGGCATCCTCAGCTTCTCTGGGCAGCCTGTGCTAGTGCCTCACCACTCTCGGAGTGAATAATTTCTTCTTTACATCTAATCTAAATCTACTATCCTTTAGTTTAAAGCCATTCCCCCGCTGTCCTATCTCTGCACCCTCTGACAAAGAGTCTCTCCCCATCTCTCCTGTAGGTCCTTTAGGCCCTGGCAGGCTGCTGTAAGGTCTCCCTGGAGCCTTCTTCTCTCCAGGCTGAACAACCCCAACACTCTCAAGATATCACAGTCAGGGACAAGAAATGAGTTTCCAGGCACTTTTTTATGCACCAGTCAGATGTGTGCTACTTAGCTTACAACTTTTATTCCCGGTGAGTGCTTTTCAATGTCCTTGCCCAACAAATGCAAACTTCTCCTCTCTTAACCCCGCCACCTCCTCATAAAATGGTAATTCTAACTTGGAAACAGACTTGGGTAACTCTGATAAACAGAGCCTCTGTCTGCATTTTGTGAGGAGTACACTATGTGAGTCAGGCAGAGCCACAAAAGCAAGGGGTTTACGGGAGGACCAAGTACGGGCATAGATGTTGGATGCTTAAAAGAGGACGTCACTGTCAGAGATTCTCCACTTTAAAGTGCAGTTATCATCTGGAAAGTGTAAAAGTGACATCCTGGTATGCCACATTTATTCCTCCTCCGCAATTTCTATTCCAAATTCACTCAGTCTTCAAGTCAATACCATGTTTTTTTCTCTGACTGCCAGCACAGCTAGCTCAGCCTGTTACCTGAGAATCAAGCTGTGTTCTTTCTGCTTATTAAAACATTGCCAACTGCAAAGCTTCTGGAAGCAGACATTAACTGGCAATGCAGTGGGAGAGGCAGGATTGCTGAGTATGACATGGCTAGCACATCCCTAGCTACAGGAAAGGGGAAAAAAAAGCGGTCATTAAACTCAGCACATGTGCCTCAGGAGACCCACAGAGAACACATATTTACAGCACCTAGGTGCCATTTTTATGCAGTTACTTTTCTGACTATCACTGCATTTCATGATGGAGCAGCTAAGGAGGGAGCCAAGGAGCCCCCTACTCAAGTCCCAGCTGTGCCAGATTTGCGAAGGATTCATTATAGAGGAAACAGGTAAAAAAAAATTCAGCCAGGATTTATTTACTATTGACTTGCTCTGTCATCCCTAAACTGCAGCATCGTCTGCAGCTTGTAAACCTGGCCAAGGTGCACTTACTCCTTACTTTATACATCCTTAGTTGCTGAGATAGTTTAAAAACATCTTCACAAAGGGATTAAGATTCCTGGGTAAAAAGGGGAAACAAAAAATGATGAGCGAACAAAAGCTCTAAATAGTTCAAAATTTGTGCTGGATCCAGAAGAGCATCTGAAAATCCACGTGTTTATCTGGAGCTGATCTGAGGTGTATGAACTCCTGGTGTCTTAAAACGCAGCTCTCATGAGAAAGTGTCTCAGATGCCCGTGCTGCTTGTCTCATCTAGAAGCACTGCAGGCTCGAGTGGTCACTGCTTTGCACCCCATGTAACCACTTATCCCTGCAAAGGCTGGAAACAAAGCAGGTGCGAAATGCTAGCGGATTACAGCCTTTCAGCACCTTCTTTCACACACAAGCACAGAACTGGATAATCAACTATTCGGAGCTGCTCAATTTGGTTCTCATCCCAGCAGCCTTACTGATGTCTAGAAAACACCTGCTTTCCTCGAGGGCAACATGGCTACAGATGCCAGCAAATGAGCAGCCTTAGACGACTTCTTTGGCTCAGGTACAAAATACGTAGTACTAGTGAGCCTTTGGGGACCTTAATTTCTTAAGGTCCTGATTTCTCCCAGCTAGCAAATCCACTGCCTGGAAAATTATAACCTGATAATTGGATAACTGTAATTTACACAGTCTGCCATTTTGGTGGTCTCCAGAGGAATGGAGTTTGCACACAGAGGATTCTGTCCCTGACTGTGCTCACTGTGAGCCCACTAGCTGTCAAGTCTCTCATCACCGCATTGTGAAACTGACTGCATCAGTCAATTACTGTAGTATCTGCCTTTGGGACAAATTCAAGGGTAATGGGGCTTAACCAGCTGTGTCAGCTGATCTGCATTAAGCCTCCATGTGCCTGAATCCCAGACTGGTGGAGGTTGGAAGGGACCTCTGGGTCCATCTGGTCCAGCCCCCTCCTCAAGCAGGGGCACCTCCAGCAGGGTGCCCAGGCCCACGTCCAGGTGGATTTTGACGATCTCCAAGAAGGGAGACTCCACAAGCTCTCTGGGAAACCTGTGCCAGTGCTTGGTCAACCACACAGTAAAAAAGTGCTGCCTGATGTTCACCTGGAAGCTGCTGTGCTTCATTCTCTGCCAGTTGCCTCTTGTTTTGTCAGTTAAAAAGGACGTATGTAGTAGCCTGCAGTGAACAAAACAGATGGATTCCTGTATTTCTTTCTAGTGTCCAAATGAAGTGGGTAGCACGGGACAGTCCTTGGCAAAATCTTCGGTTCATATCAAGGAAAGAAAGATGCGAGTTTTGCACTTCAAACTGAAGCAAGCTCAGCACTGTCAGCCACTCACGGATACAGGCACTGGACATGTCTTTAACTCCAAAGGTGTGAAATATTACCTTCAGTCAAGTTGACAAGCATTTTTCTTCCAGACTTTAGTCTTCAAGCCCACAAATCTCAGCAGCAAGTACCACACAAATGTTTAAAATTGGGCAGTGAGTAAGACCTGCTGCTTTTAGTAGTCTTTTAACCTTTGCTGAGCTGCTGTTCTTTAAATGGATTCTGCAGCTACCTAATTTCCCTTCCCAGCATTGCCAGCTGATTTCTGCTACTTAATTATTTTAGTTAATTTAGTTATTAAGCACCCAGCTGGAGTGCATCACAACTTTCTACAAGGACATGGACTTAAGGAGAAGGAAACACACGTAGACCTAGGCTGTACCCCAACGTGGTCCTCCAGGTAGCTGGAAGCTCCCCTTAGCCATGGACAGAGGGAGCTCAGCACCACCCACCTTCTCTGTGTGAAACATCTCAAAGTTTCTGATTCGTGAACTCATTGGTTGTTTGTTTCTGGTTTGTGTTGGCTTTTTTTTTTTTTTTTAGGGAAATCTTTTGGGGCTTTTCCTTTTGTACAAAGATTGCACAAGCTTCATTTGCTTAGGAAAAGAGCCCCTACTGGCAGAGTCTTCTAGACAGACTGGTCCCTCAAGTGCAAGGACTCACCAATCTGTATCTCCTGGCAGATCTCTGTTCCTATTTTTGGAAACCCAAGTTCCAGTTCCCCTGACGGATCACAGATTTTGCAACCTGATAACAAAACTACTTTTCCTCACATAAGGCCAAAATCCCTGCCCTGCCTTTCTCACAACACAAAGAGCACAAAACAAAATGGAATGGCAAAAGAGCATCACAGAAGCCCTATTATTGTCTCTGCCCCAGTGCTACATGAAGGACAACAGTACAGTGCCATTCTGTACTAGAAATGCTGGGGGAAAAAAAAAAAAAGTGAAGGACAACTTTCTGTACTAGAAATGCTGCAGGGGGAGTAGGGGGGGGCGGGAGGGGAAGGAGATTTCCTTCTCTTTGATTAAAATAGTTGCCTTGCAATCACAAATAGCCAGTGGGGATGAGACACTTTCGAGAACACCCTAGCATGGAGACTTTGGATTAGCCATTTGATCTGGGACTTTTGGTGCATACAGTACACTTCTTTTTAGTGCATCTTCTCTGTATATTACTTTTCTCTTACATGAATAGAAAACACAACTACACAGCAGCAAGACCCTGAGGAACTGCCCCTTATACTGAAAATACTTGGGCCATTGCTGACTTTTGATTCAGATCTAGGCTTTGAATGTTTTTGCCTACAAAATAGGGCCAGTGAGATAGAGAGAGGGAGCAGTACAATTGCTGGTTCAGATAGTATTGCCCCATTATGGTTAAAGGTCTAGCTTAAACCTTGTAATGAATGGGTACTTGAAAATCAGACACTCTCTTTCTTGCTCCTTGTTGTTATTCCCTGTCTCATGCAGCCCATATATAAAGTTATCTGACTTGCTATAAAAGAAGTGAAAAGATTAATTTGTTAAGTCAAATATTCACATCTCCCAGAGAACATAGAGGAAGTCACCTGAAGATCATTTATAATGGGCAAGTTGCTGAGGAACCCTCTAGAAAAAAAAAAAAAAAAAAAAAGGATAACTGCAATCCATGACACGGAGGATTTCTGACAAGGGGTGAATCATCTCCTTCCCCCCCTGCCACACACCTGGAATTAGGATTGCTGACGGATAACATCCTGTCACATGGGGGCTCTTTTTCCATTGACTTCATCAGCAGCCGTTACAAACCTTGGGGTCAGGTTATCCAGAAAGGATTCCAGAGCATCCCTACGAGGGCTGTGATAAGGCACTGTGATAAGGAAGGGGATTATAGGGCCTCACCGTCCTCCTGGGGAACACCAGACAGATTTGCAAAGTCAATATTGCTCTGCTGATCAACACCGGCACGAGAGCTGGCTTAAGAGTGCCTTACAGGAGGATTTTCCATTTGGTTTAAACTCGGAAGGTAAACTAATTACGTGAATGAATGTTTCCGGCTGGGCAATATCAACCATCCGAATGCATTTAGCTGAGGAACTATTAAATACAGTATATCTTTAGCATCACAGGAGACAATAACTTACCCTGCATGGCAGCTAATCATTGCTACCTCAGCTCTGCCCGCTCAGCCCCTTGGAGTCCCAGCCACTCATCACCAGGCCATTCGTGCTCAGCCATGCACGCAGCCATCTCCAAAGAGACACAGCCCCCTAATTACCACCTCTCCTCTCGCTTACCCCGCTGTTTGGTGTATGATTCAATGCTAAAACAGATCTCGGCAGCACAAGAAGCCTGTCTCACACTCCCTCTCATTTAACGTGGTGGTTCTTGGTTGTAATCCACGCCGAGGCACAGTCGTTCATCTGCTGCAGGGAGTAATGCCGTTTTGGCAAACATCCTCACGGGAATATGCACCAGCAGCAGTGCTGTTGCTTTAGGTCAACCTACAAGCTTTAAAAAGATGATGCAAAAAGGGTTTAGATTTTCATAGGCATTGAAGGGTCTTACGGAAGCTACTCACACCTGTAGAGATAGTTTTCAAAGACATAGTTTTCAAAGATTTGCCTTAAATTCTTGAATTTGTAGGTAACCCATGGCATGGCAGGTTGGCTTCTGGCTCAGTGTTGGTCCTGTGAAGCCACCTGGGTGCCACCACATCCCAAATGCCCGGTCTCCAGGTTGCTGTATAGCTATTGCCTTATACCACTGCCTCAACCAGGTCTGCGTGATGCTTTCAGGACAGACGACCAACACCATTTTACCAATTTTGTTTCTCCCTTCCGGCTCAGGAAGAAGAAAGGATGCAGAATTTATCAGAAGAGCTTTAAATAGCACCTCCTTCTTTCTTAGATTCTCTTCTTCCCCCTCTGCAGCCCATGGTCTGACCCCTCTTCTTGTCTCAGGGCTGAAAAGAATTTTCCTAACTCGTTATCCTTATTTTAAGCTGGAGTAAAGCTTTTTGTGCAGGACTGTTTCTGATGGGCAGCTGTAGCTCAGCACTGAGGATCTGTTTCTCATCGTGTCTCTTTGGACCTTGACATCACTCCCTGCAATTCCCAAAGCTTATTAGTGATAAAGATAGTAACATCCTGAATGTGCTAATAAATATTTGGATTTTTTTCAAAGCTGCTCTTAGATGTTTCTATTACTGTGGTCCTGGCTTTTTGCTTGGGTTTGTCTATAAAGGGACAATCAGGAAAGTTGATTTAAATTAACTATAGGCAGGAGTCTAATGTGAATTAGCCAAATTGCATTAAACCTCCCATTTCACAATTAAAGTGGCCTTAATATGACTTAGCCTTGGAAGAGAAGTAAACCAAATCAAATCAGAGCCACTTTAATTCTGACAGTTCCCACAAAGGGCTTTAATTAATGCAGTTTAACTAATCCACTTAAAAATTCAGATCAACTTTTCCAAGCAACTTCATGTAAACAAGCTCTTCCAATGGCTCTGCACCGAAATGATAGCTTTCATTCATAAGGTAAATCTGTACAAGTCTTACTCTGGTGGAAGTCCCACTGCAGAGGTTTGCACTTGGGTAACTGCATCAACTGAAAGAGTTGCATGAATATAAATCCAGAGCAGCTCAACTCCTTGCAATGCCTACCAGCTCCTAGCAACTGTGCTTTCCTAGCATCATGCAGAAGAGAGGGGAAAAAAAAAGGAAAAAAAAAAAAAAAAAGTCTACGTCATCAATTCAAGGAAAAGGAAGAGAAAATGATGATGTGCAATCCCATCTCTCTCCTTTGGTTAGCACAGAGGTCAGCTATGTTGGTAAGTAGCAGGTATAATTTGCCCTAGTGAGTCCTTGTACTGTATGCAGGAAGGCTGCAATCAGGCTGAGATCTATTTTAGGCAGGATGAGAACTACATTAGCACGAAGTTAATTTGCTTGAATGGGCCTTAAAATGGTATAAATTAGGGCATATAGTGATTTTGACGTTTTTTTTTTTTTTTTTTTTAAACACATGCCAGTTCTTGTTGGGGTCATGACAAAGGATAGGGCTTACAAATGACAAAAATCACAGAAGATAACATTGTCCAGAAATAAAATAAGATATAAAGAAAAGAAGATTATTTCAGCCAAATCAGACATTTAGTCAATTTGCAGTATATTTCATCAGTGTGCACATCAATCTGGCCCATTAACTAGTACGCCCTTTAATTCCTTCTGCCTTTATGAACAATTCCCTTTGTAGCTCAAATGCTTGAAGAAGGTAGTGCAGCCTCTTTTTCGGCATGAATAGGGGTGTTTGACTTTCTCAGTTAGCTGAACGTCCTTCAGCAGGGGGTTCCCTGAGGCACACAGTATTCCTTGGCTTGTTATCCTCGTTCCCTGCACTTCTACCCTGCAGGGAGAGCCAGCTGAAGAGTTTCCATCAGGTTTCTTCATTTTTTCCCAAAGCTTGCCAGTCTGACAGCTTGAAACATCATCCCCCCCCCCCCATTTTTTTTTTCCTTTTTGTTCTTTTTTTTTTTTTTTTTTTTAAAGAATAAAAAAATTTTGGCTACTCCAAAATGCCCTTCTCAGAAAGTAACTCAGGCAGATGTAATGCTCTAGCAGCACTGCACACAAATAAAATATTCCCAGTGAAAAAAAAAAAAAAAAGTGCCAGCATCACCTCTGCTGGATCAAAAGTTATGTCAAAGATGATATCAAAGCATGAAAATCTGCTTGCATAAAAAAGCCAAAAGCCTGAAGCCATCCCAACCACCTTCAAACAAGCCGGGAGTCTGCACAGGCAGAGCTGCTGCACAGCAGTGATGGATTAAGAGGCAGTGCAATTTCTAGCCAAATTCCTTCAGCTGCTGCCATCTTCACTCAGAGTTGTTTTCAAACTGTGAAAAGTTTAACTTTAGGGAAGAAAAAAAAAAAAAAAAGCCATTGCACAGTGTTGAAAATCCTGCTTGATTCAGAGACTCAGCTCCCGTCAGGTAGAGTTTCCTTTAGGGCAGCAGAAGCAGGAGATGTCCTGTCCCAGCCAGTGCCGCAATCTGTAAGGGAACGGATTTCTGTACAGATTTTGCAGGTGTGGGGAGCAGCTGGCTTCAGGGATGGGTAATAGGGTACGCAGCCCTCCAGCTCAGCATCATTAGCTCAGGCACCACGCGGGCAGGAGGAACCTGCAAGTTGCTTGCTCCGATGGAGCCTGTTATTTATTCACAGCAGCACCTGCCTCGCAGAAGATGCTTTCCAAGCCTTTAAAAAGCATCATCTTCCCCTCCTCCCCCCAGAAAAAAATATTTAAAAAATTGCAGTCTAACCAACAAGCCACACTTCAGGTATCTTTGAAACAATTTTACGTGGGGACCAATTTGATTTGCTGTATGTGACACAGCAGCAAAGACTGCTGAGTCCCTAGTGGAGCCGTGTTATTCTCAGGCAGCAGAATGACTTCAGCTGGATGTTTCAGCTGGAGAATTGGCTGGGAGCTGGAGAATTGGCAGTGGATGTCCTGGGCCCAGAGGTGGCCACCTGCAAGCAGAGGTGGCCCAAGGGACCAAGCATCTCCAGTGCTTCTGGGCTCTGCTGCTATCCCATCAGTTTGGCCTTGCTGCCTTCCTGCTGTGGCAGGCGCTGCGTGGTTCAGTGATATGCAATTGTCTCTGTCATTTCTCTAAAAGGGTGGGAGCTCATCCTCCCACAGAAGCAAGACAACCTCTCTGTGCAACCTTCCTCCTGGATGCTCTGCCCTCGCAAAAGGAGACCTGGGGGCCCAGGGATGAAGTGGGGACCAGCTTGTGACATGTTCCTGAGCTTAGTGGCCAGCTCAGCCACCAAATAAATGAATTCTGCTATTTGCATTTTTGCAGTTTAATATTTGTGTTCTGTCATTTTATCCTTAGATTGACAATGCAGGGGGATAATTGGTCTTAAAGTCTGGGGCATCCTGATAACTTGCAGGTGATCAGCTGCAGTTTTGTCTGCATAGGTCCTGCACAGAAGTCCTTTAGCAGCTGGGGCAAAAACCATCTTGTGCTGCCCCATAATGAAGAAAACAGCATATATCTTCTTTGCACTGTTTCTCTCTTCCCAGTAGGACTGTGAGGTAGCACTTCTTTGCAAACAATAATACTGACAGAGGAGAGATACATGTAGCTACTTATGGCATTTATAGGGGAAGACAGCTTTCCCCTGCCCTGCCCACCTGCAATCCCTGCAAAATCTTACTCTTCACCCATTTAGGCAGAGTTGGGAGCATTTCACAATGAAAACACTTTTTTTTTTTTTTTTTTTCTTTCCCAGTTCTGAAACATGAGAATGAAAAAGCTAAAAATGATGTAAATGATGTTTCTACACATTTATTATTATTATTATGTACTGTTGGGATGGAAAAAAGGTATTTCTCATTATGATTAATGCTGATGCATCATTTCCTTGGGGGTGTCGATGCTCCCATTACTATACCATTCACTTTTTCACTCCTCTCCTATAGTCTTCTGCTCCTTCACAAACCTGGCTGGGTGCTACTCTTACTTTCACAAACCACATATAGACCAAGTAACTCCAGTACTGCTGAAATGGGAACACAGTGTGATTTTTCACAGTTAAACTTCTAGCCTGAAGGGCTCTGTTTCCTTGTGCTTGTTATTGGCTTTCCCCTCCCTGCCGTACCTGGCTACTTTGGGTCTCTCTCCCAGTTTATCTGTGCTGAGAGCTGCACTCTCCTTTTTATCAGTTTATTTATCTCCATTTAAATACACACATTATAGTCTGATTTCCATTTATTTCTTTATGTTGCTCATCTGTTTATGGCATCTTTGCAACTTGCTATGTCATCAGTATCCAGCTACTATTATTCTTACAATACCTGAGATCTCCTGAAAATTTGTTGGTCTTTTAAATCTAGAGTTTTGCTTAGATCTCCCAACATTTTGCAATATGTTTTCTTTAAAGAAAAAAAAAAAATCAAGCTGATAGGTATGATGTTTTGACCAATGTCCTATAAAGAAATGTATTTTTTTACATGAGTGAATAATCGGAATGGTATGCTTGGTAATCACACTACTGGTGCCCAATCTCCTGTTTGGCATTACTAGTAAGCAAGCGAAGCCAGGCTGTTGAAGAGTGTGTCACAATATTGGAAAGCCTAATTTGGAATTTCAGCCTCTTAAGTCTAAATTCTATTTACTAATATTTCTGGCACCTTAGTATGTGGTTTTTGAATACACAAACTATTGCCAGTTATGCATGAAAACCAGACTTTCACATAATCCATGTGAATAATTGGCTGAATGGTGGTACTTTTGTTGTTGTTGTTTGTTTTTATATATATTTGTTATTTCTCCATATACAAAAAAAAAAAAAAAGAAATGTTCCAACAGTCCAATCAGAGACAGCATCAAATAGCTCTGTCTGGATAAAGTTCTTTCCAAACCGCCTCAAATTTGGGATTTTTTCCAGACCTATTTAGCAATTCTTTTGAAAAGCAATAATAACTTGAATGTGCACACATGCATGTGAAAGTGCAGTTTATAAACATAGCCACGGTTATTAAAATATACTTTGTGAATAATTCTCATTGACTCCTGAAAAATCCTCATAAAAAATCCCTCATCAGCTGTGGAGATTAAAAAAAAAAAAAAAAAAAAAAAAAAAAAAAAAAAGAGAGAGAGAGAGAAGAGAAGAAAAGAAAAGAAAAAGAAAGAACAATTTAATAAAATTTGGGAAGTCCTGGAAGAAACCACATTTGTAGAACCAGAAATTGTTACTGTCTGGTTCCAGTGCTTAGGTACTGTGGTGAAAAACCTTGACAGTGTCATTACATTGTTTACAATTACCTTAAAGAAAGCTATAGTGAGGTGAAGATCAGGCTTGTCTCCCAGGCACTAACTGACAAGACAAGGGGGAATGGTTTCAGGTTGTGCCAGGGGAGGTTTAGGCTGGATATTAGGAAAAATTTCTTCACTGAAAGGGTGTGAAATATTGGAGCAAGCTGCTCAGGGAAGTAGTTGAATCACCATCCCTGGAGGTCTTCAAAAAAAAAGTGTAGATGTAGAGCTTAATGACATGGTTTAATGGTGGATTTGACAGTGCTAGGTTAAAGGTTGGACCAGATGGTCTTAGAGGTCTTTTACAATGTAAATGATTCTATGATTCCATGATCTAATTAGGGTAGTGTATTTTTTTTTTTTTGTCAACCTAATGCAAGCTTTCCCCCCCCCCCCCCCCCCCATGTGTTCAAAAAATGTCATTTACTTAAACGGGTATTTCGTTCAACTTGAAAAATATTATTTAGTTTTTTAAAAGGAAACCTAGATCCATAGAAGGAAGGAGGTGGAAGAACAAGGTAAGTTGTCCTCTTGGCTTCCTTTTGGTGAGTGCTACTGTCAAAAGCTGAGATGTCAAGATCCAGAAAAGCCTGGATTTTGGTGTAGAGTCCTCTGGGAGCAGGAAAACACGGACATGAAGCCATGCTGTGGCTGAGGTAGGGAGGGCAGCCAAGGGAAGGGAGTGAGTGTAAATGCTGCCACACAACTCCCATTTGTTTGTCACGGACCAGTGCAGGGACAGACAAAATGCTTGGGAAATGTGAAACAAAATGTCGCTGCTCCAAGTGGAACCAGCTCAGCTTTCAGCTTGTTCTAACTCACTGAATTCAATCCAAATTTCTAAGTGCTTTTGCATCAAATTCTCTCTAAAACCACATGTCCAGCTGCTAATAGGTCGTTTCCACTCCTGATCTCCCTCGCTCCGTTATGTGGTAATGCTTCGCTGTTCCCACGTTCTATTCTTGCACTTTCCTCCTGGTATTTTTTAAGCAACCTTTAAAGAAAATGAAGACCAAGATGGAGCCCTGTGGAGACAGCCACTGTGATCCACTGCCAAGGCAGGGCTCTCTGTGTGTAGCCTTGCCCAGCTGCCATTTTCTTGTGAGCCTCGATCCCATTCTTCCCAGGGAGTGGGACACAAAGGTTTGGATGCTGCTCTGGCTTGTGACTAATGCACAAGCAGGTGGGAGAGAAAGTATATTTCCAGTTCCCCAAGCCATGGGGCAGCTGGGAGCCAGGAAGCTGATGTACTAGTGCCACGGGTGTGCTAGAGCTCAATGACCCAACAGCTGGGGGCTGGCAGCTGTTCCAGGGGCAGCATCTGCTGTGCTTCAGGGAATGGGTGGGAGAGTCAGCACTGACCACCTGGAAGGACTGTTTTTATTTCTTCCTCCCCTGTTCCTGTTGCTGTTCCAGCATCATCTCCATGTCCCTTGGCTCTGGCTGCTCTAAAAGAAGAGCCCCTTGTCCTGGTGGGTAAGTGTCTCCTCTCATACATGTACCTGTTTGCATGGGGCAACAGATGATGCGTTGGAGCTGCACTGTGCCTGAAGCTGGGTCTCTGCAGATCAGCAGGAGGGGGTGTTAGATCCTGTGAGGAGCTTTGTTTTTGTTTTCCTTCAGTTCCCTCAGATCTGGAGAATTCTGAATAATGAATGCAGCGTTTACAGGCTGGCTGAATTAAACAGTGTTCAGCTTAATTAGGGGGCTGGTTATTCAGGGAGGAAATCAACACCTGCATTAGGTATGCAGTCCAATGTGCGGTGCAGGAGAAGGTAGGCAAAGACCTGCCTGCAGACAGCAAACCAACTGCAGGTGTCCACTTGCCCCCTTTGGACAACCAAACATGCCCACAGCCCCTGTGCTTGCACAGATCTCTAAAGTGGCTTTTTACAGCATCGTTTCCTCAACATTCAATAGCTTCCTGCCTGGTCCCAGGTTAAGATTTATTATTCATATTACAACATCACTTAAGCATCCTGCACTGGCTGAGCTGAGAGTTACCTGGACCATAAAGATGATCCTAAAGTAAACTTAAAAGCTTAGGCTTAGTGTATCCCTCATTAGAAAATGAGGCTGTGGTAGTTTAATATCTTCTAGCTGAGCAGTTGTGACCTCAGAGGCATTTCAGGTTGACAGGAACAGGAAATTTCCATTTCCTACATAAGCCTGGATGAAAGTAAAACCCCCAAAGCTTTCTGCCAAACATATCTAAATTTTCCCCTATATGTGCCAGCAGGGAGAGTGAGGCTTCATTTGCTGGTGTTTGAGTGTGTGATAAGTAAGGCCTTAGGTAAGTTATTTCTTACTATCCCTAATAGTAGATTGCAGATGACAATGGAATTTGTAGGCTATTTAACTAGCTACAGACAATTGGAAACCTACTGTGGAAATCTCAGGTGTAAGCTTTTGGGGAGCCAGAGACCTAACTTCTCTCTGTGCAGCATCTGTACAATGGGATCCTGAAGGAAGACTCAATATTGGTGTATTTGAAATGAGGGTGCCTGTTCACAGCCTTCAGCTCTCTTGTTTCCTCCAAGGATTGAACTGTTTTTCTAAACATTGCAAGTTCTCTTTTTTACTCCTGGAGGTCTTGTGCCTTTTGATTTTCATTAACAGTTTTGTATTAGCTTGCAGCTTTCCGCCAATCTCTTGTTTTTAGCCTTGGAGGGCAGTTTTTGGTCCCCAGCACATGCTTAAATTTTCTAAGACACTGAAGAATTTAAAGCTTGTAAGGGCAACCCTGTTGACACCGGTGGAAATAGTCAAGTGCCCAAGTAAGGCATAAATTTGAAAGCCTTATTGAATGGATTTAATTCTGGAATAATGCTACAGAAATAGGGCAAGTTGTTTAGATTTATATTGGGTGTTGGGAAGCAAAATCAGGACTTAATTTACTTTACTGGAAGCATCTCTAACACCTTAATAGATAGGTGCACTGCTGTATAAATGCAGTTAATGAGCATGATTTGGGACTTCCTATACACTGTACTTTTGAAAGCTTACTGTAAGATATTGCAGTTGTAGCAGAAATTGCAGAAAGCACCACGTCCCCATGGTACATTATGTGCAGCACTTCCCAGTGGCAGTAAATGTTCTGACTTAATCAAAAAGATCACATTTCTTTCTATTACCACCTGCCTGGAGAAGCTAGAATAACTTTTGGCCAAGGAATACATTAGTTTAAATCTTAAATTTCAAAGCTAAATTGCACAAAGACTTGCAGATGTGATTCATATGTCCCCCATTACTTCCAATTTCTTCCTTTTTCTCCTGCTAACTTAAATTTGTGTGAGAAATGTAATGCTGCCAGCAGTGACCGTTCCCAGTGCGAGCAGGCCCGGCCCTGGCCCAGCAGCCTTGCAGGCTGCCTCCTGCCATGGGAGTCCCTTCAGCTCCTAGCAAATCGTGGAGCCACTCTCTTCCCTCTTGCAAATTATCCCCAAACAGCTCCAGTTTTTAAATTTCTGCCTTCTGCTGCTTGCAAGGTTCATGAGGTGCTTTCTGTGGGAGTCAGTTAGCCTTCGGGCTCTTCCCAACCTGAGCAGCTTTTGGCTTTTGGCAGTTTTGTCTCTGTCTGCTGGGTCCCCATTTGGTGAGGTGGGGATAACGCTGGTCACCCGCCCACCACACGCACCTGTCGTGAAGATTTATGAAGTGATATTTGCAAAGTGTAAAACATTATTTATGCCAGGGGCTGTGATCTATCGATAACAAATGGGATAAACATTGGGTGGTTAAATATTTAAAGCACAGTCTTTGGAACTGGGACATTTGTGGCCTTTCCCAGCTCTGCTAATGGCTTCCTGCCTTTTTCAAGACAAGCTATTTCACTGTTCCTGCCACTCATCTCCCCCCAGCTCTTCTGTAATACATCCATCTATTTTGTGAACGCTGTGGTGAGCACTGCTGTGATTAGGTGCTGGCTGAAAGGTACACTGGTGTCTTCAACACTCATAAGATCCTCAAAACTTTGGACAGAAGATTTCAGCCCAGTCTGAATCCAGACATGAAAAGGAAGAGCAGGTCTTCCACCAGCCACCTTCAGCTTTATTGCAACTCCAAACTTTCCTAGTACTTTCTAGCCTCAGTATTACATCCGTTATTTACCTTGAGGTGCCAGGGCTGTTTTAGGGGTCATAGCTTTGGGAAACATTTGGCTGAAGACAGTGATAGCTATAGGAAGTGCAATGACCTGAGACCGAGGAGGTGGCTGAGGAGAGAATATTTAAGTATCCCTTCTGCTCTTAAACTCTGATTTGGTGAATATAAAACAAACATGCATTCCCATAGCTTTGAGAGTAAGCTTCCACCTTTAAAGATGGAACAGCCTTTTTAACCCCCCCCTTTTTTTTTTTTGATCCTGGTTGGCGTATTTCCCCTATCTTGTCTGTGCAGGTACATAACCAGATACCTGTCCCTTTTGTATCATATTGAACTACTGATAGAAAAGAATTGCTGTAGACATAATCTCCAACAGTTTCTCCAACAGAATAGTGAACACGGATCCAGTCAAACTGATGGAGTAGCCCCAACTCCAACCGTGAGATATCATTATCTGGCTGTCACGGCTTATATGACGCCCTGCTGTAACTCTTTAGGACTGACCCATCTTTAGCAGAACCTCCTATTTCCCCATGTAAAATGTCCTCATTCAGTCATTTACTTATGCAAGTACATTCCTTGCCCTGGTAGTACATCTTAGTCTGCTGTCCACTTACCTGACCATGATCCAGTGGAATACTCAGCACAGTCATCTCTTATAAATCCCATCCAGGGCACTTTCATGGCAACGTTACTTGATGGTTCACAGCACAGAGCACACTCTGTCCCTGGTACCAGCTTCTGACTCAACTGCAATGTGCATATTTTGAGACGGAGGATTTTTTCTGCAGTACTTAATGTTCGGAGAGAGTTTAATCAAGAAACATGAGTAATTGGCATTAACATTCACTTCTGAGCAAGAGAACAGCTTTGATAGCATCTATACTCATTAGACTTTTCACTCCAAACACTGTTCATTACAGTGAGCGCTCTTTGTATTGGCTTATGCTTGGTAAATACAGCACAGATTCTGCTCAGCACAGAAGTATGACTTGAACAAACACTCTGTGGTTACACAAAAGTAAAAAGTTTTAAATGTCAAAATGAAACCAATGGAGCATTGCAGGTGCTTTGAGAAAGTTGCCAGGCACTCTGCAACACAACAGAAAAACCTGCAAAGACAGGACACAAGATTTATTTACTGGCTGCCTAATTGTAATGAGTAGGATTGATCTTGTTCACGTACTGAAACGAATCCTTGGGAAATCTGGTGATAGCAGCTGCAACTTGAGAGGCTGGAAGGAAAGTTTGCTGAAGTGCACTGCTGGAGCCAGGACCACCTTACACAGTGCTGGAGCATGAACCATGCCAGCAACAAGATGGGAGGGAGGGAGACAGGTCTTGGTTCTTTGCTCTTTTGCCTGCTTATATCAAAGTCATGAACAAATGGGTACCAGTCACCAAGGTGAAAGTATTGGCATGTCTGCACCACACTCCCTGTCCTCCTACTGCCTGTATTAGTGCAGGCAAGAGACATTTAAGCCCCTTACAGTCTCTGTTTACTTTTTTAATGCATCCTCACTACAGATGTATGAATAAGTGCTTCCTCTGTTCACTGTGGAAAAGAAGCACACAGAGTAATGCTGATTTTCAGCTAGCTTATAAAATAACAATAAGAATATTGTGTTACTGTAACATCTAGAACGGCCTGAGGGCAGAAGATAGGAAGTGTGTTCAGTGTCAATTCACCCTTTCTCTCTGTGATTAAATTTGCACCCAAATCAAGTAGTTCAAAGTCTCAATTTGTTTAATGAGTTGACTTGACACATAGATCATTTTCTCTTTTAGCAATTACCCTGAAAATGGAGATGGCAGGAGCCTTGATTTTCATATTTATCAATACAAACAGACTCGGAAACTGTTTCTCCAGTGTTATCATACTTAACGATTTCACAATTTTAAAGCATTTCCCAGGTATTGTGCCTCCTATTAATTCAAATAATGCTAGCAATGCTCATGTTGAGTGAAGTACAAAAATGTCAATTGCTTTATGCCAGCATTTGAGGATAATGTGCTAATGCAGGAACTCTTGGTTCCCAGTTGCCTGCTGTGACCATCTGACCTGAGTTTTGACTCTTTGCCGCATCCTGTAGGGGGATCTGCACTAGCCAAATCATTTCAAAGGGTTTCAGCTTCTGTATTTGGTCCATGGCTTTCTGAGTATGGTATAGCCAAGAGACAGAAAATCCTAGGGACAACTGCTCATTTAGGAACAACCATTTGATAAATGCTGCCTTAGGAGCACCTTTGTAATGACTGTCATATGCCAATATCATATAAAATTGCACTAAAAAAAAAAAAAAAAAAAAAGCCCTAGTTGGGATCTCTATCCTGCACATAGCAATGCAGCCCAAAAAATAGTGCTTTGCTTTGTGTTGGCCAAAGGCTGTTCTCACTGAATGTGAATTTTGCCATGATCAAGATAATAGCATCTGAGTGCCCTGGACCAACTTTTTCCTTGCCACCTCTCTCCAGATAGATTTTTTTTTTCTCTTTCCCACCTTTCTTTTTCAAATCTGTAGCCCAGGATAAAGTCTCAGGTGGAATCAAACCATCTTTGTTGGGCTTAAGGCTGATCTGGGAGAATGGCTCAGAATTGTGAGTACATGAAACAAGCCTTTACCCTTCTACTTACAGGTGAGAGTGCTGCCATGTCTCACTTGTAACTCTTATTCCCTGTCCCCAGATCTTTCCCATCCTGAAAGCTGCCACAAGGCTTTTGTGGGATAACACTTGCAGTATGTCCATGCTAGAGTGGGCCATACTGATGCCATTTTCCTATTGCCTATCATCATCATCATCAAAGGGTCTTTAGAACAGATAGGAGAGACACTTCCCAGATATTGGTGGCCACGTTACCCTTTCCCTCCATGGTGTACACATCAATTTTCTTAAAAAACGGTTACTGTAGTAACAGCATAGTAACGGTATAGCACTATTACTACTATTATGTCTGCTTCACAATAACAGCAACAAAACATGGGTTGGTCAAACCACATATCTTGCATTTTCCATTGCGTCTTTCCTGCTTTTTCATTACTGGGGGAAAGGACAAAGATAAGAGATGTATAAGATGTATGGACAGGAAGGACCAACACAAAGCCTTAAGAACAGAATTAGAGATCTGGATATAATGAAAACGGTTAGGGACTGTCTAATAGACATTTAGTCTGAACAGTGATGGATAAGGAGTTTTAGCTGCAGTGCTGTGAATGCTAAGGAGAGGAGGAAAATAAGTGGCAGAGAATTTGTGGTAATCCAGTTAGCCAGAAGGGACCTCAGCTCAGCATTTCAGACCTCAGAAGCTCATTTGAACAAGGTAGATACTCACGTGAACAGGCTTTCTTGGAGATTCTTGAGTTTTCCTGGATGGAAATAACCCAGGAAGATCTTTGCATACTGGATTTTTGTCTTCTAGCTTCACTCCTAGCTGGAAATGGAAAGCAAAACAAAAAGAAGTACTTATTTTCCTTCAGCTGCCCTCAAACATTGAAATATCGAGTGAGAATTTAGCCTGTGAGTTTGCTTTAATCAATGCTAGTCTGGCTAAAATTGACACTTATAGACAAAGATTCATGTATGCTAGAAGAGAAAACAAGGCAAGCAAAAATAAACACTATTGATGATGTTCACAAAGCAAAAAGTGGATTTTATTTCAGTTATACTCCTATATTTTATACCTCCTAGATGAAAGTTCACATTAGTAGTCAGAGCTAAGTTTGTAGAACTTAGTTCACAGTAAGGAGCTTGGATAAATGACCTGATTTGTCAGAAGTTAGAGCACTGACTTGCCATGAAAGCAATGGAAATATCATGTACAGAGTGCCTACCAAACCAAAGTTTTAATTAGTTGTTAACTTCTTCTGATCCCAGTGTCTTTGAAATGTCTTCTGACATGTCTTCAATGTTTCAGTTTGGTTTACTTGTAGAGGAATAGTAAATGATCCCAAGCATGATCCAAGTGTTTTGTCACTGGATCTGGAACAAATGCAGCCAAAAAACATGTAGAATTTTCTTCTGCTTCTATGCTGACAGGAATAAACTTAAGAAAATAAGAAATCTTTTGTTTATTCATGGAGCTCATCCTAAACAGAGAAAACTGTGAAGGTAGAATAGTTGAAACTAAGTATGATATAGGATGTGTTTCCAAGACTAAACACTGGCTCATACTGAGAAAATTAGTCTTTAAGATTATGTGAAACCATGTCTTCTGACACCTTCCCTGAGTGTGCCAATGGTAGATATTTAACTCAGGCATTCAACTCTGAAAAAGTCAGAACAGTCTTTTTATGTTGATCAGTTCCATTTTGGCTGAAAGAACCTAATTCACTAAAAAGAGATGGAGAAATATTGCATACCAGCATGATAACCTTGTGTGACAGCGTAGTCGTGATAAATACACTACACATGTAGAAGTTCAGTCTGATACATAGTCTGGACCAAAGGGTTCTCTCATAACGTAATGATCTATTGTATTGCCCAGCCAACTGGAGTGGCATTAAAATGAATTATACCAGACTCCTGGTTGGGAAATTGTCTAGTCCATTATTTTTTAAGTACAGATTTCTTAAAGGGCAGAAGGAACCTTGGAGAGAGAGAATGAATTGGAAACAAATTGTAACCGTGACATTCTGCCCTCTTTCCTCTTCTTCCCATTTTTTGGCAATTAGGGCATTATTTCCTCTAGCCTGTCAAGGACTGTTAGGGCTTGAAAAAGGCTCTTCAGTCTTTTCCTTTGTTCTGACTTGTAGAAAGGGAAGAAAAGAGTTGTTTATTCTTCCATACCTGCACAGTTATCTCTGTGCTTACTTTTTCTTGTTATAAATCTTTTTGTCATTTTGTGACACAGTTTTGTAAAGTCAACACAAGAGATGGGCCAATGGGCTGCCCTGGTTATATCCTTAGTATTTTATCTATCATATTGCCACAAACCATGATGTGATATGATGTACTGTTCAACCAATTTCTATGTTCACATATTCCTGTGTATTTCTAATAATTTTATTTCTTCATGTTCTTTTTCACTCAGCTGATTCCTGTGTGAGCAGGACTCTAGGTTGTCCAATTAATCCATTCTTAAGTTACTAGTTCATTATTATTATTATTTATTATTATTATTATTTATTTATTTATTTTTTTAAATAGGATCCATGCTTTTAAATATCCTACTTATTCTGTTGTGCATTTCCAGTTGGGTAGTTGTCACACCTCTGGTATTTCTGCTGCAGCAAGAAAACATTTGAGAACCATCATAAATATACAACGTGTTCTTTTATAATAGCTAGTGCTCTCATGATATCAAGTAGGATAATCCCCCAAAAGACACACTGATATTGGCTTATCTGAGATATCCAGTATGAGAACGCAATTTTGACAGTATGCAACTCTGCAAATCCTGACTTTCCCACACCGAGCACACATGCAGGTGCTGAGCGGTACTGTGTGAGTTCAGCAACTCACAGCATTATTTGGTTGCCATCTACCTCCTCATTTACCCCTTACCCCTATTTGGCAAATGAGCTCTTACAGGCACTAGCTTTGTACGTTGATTTCTCTGGCCTTTAGGAAAGTGAGCAACTCAGCATGATACCCTGATAGGCCAGGTGCCAGGCGTGGGTGAATCACTCTCAATCTTGGATGTGCTAAACTCTTGAGGAGCTAATTGAATCTAAAGGTGGAGGAGACTTGCCTATATATCATCTGGATTCAGTTGGCTTTAGATGTACTAATCTGGAAAGCGCTCAGGTCACTGAGCCAAACCAAAATCAGAACCAAAAAATGGTTTTGATTTTGATTCTGTGTGAAGCCCTAATTTTGAACTGCGATGTCTAAGTCACCAGCAGAAATAAGACTTTATATGATTATAGGTTGGTTGCTTATTGCCATAGATGCTAAATACATTGCTGCAAATACTGTTTTCTGATAGCTAATATTGCTGTCTGCACCACTGGCTCTTTCTTCCATGGTTTTATGTAAAGATTTCCATGTGTGATCCCTATGGAGTGATGATCAATTTATGCAATTTAATAATTACAAATAATTACATACTTCGGAGTTTTCCGTGTCAAGAGCAGCTGCTGATGAACCTACAAGCATAGAGTCTGTTTCCATGCCCTCCCAAGGCTCTCTTGGATCTGCTCAGTGATGTTAAGCACTTAAACAGCAGGGACTTTCTGGGAACAGTCCAGCTTGCTCTGGTATTAGAAGCCATTTAGCAAATGGTGATAACTAATTTAATTAAGATCAGATGCTAATGCCATTTGTGAAGATGATACCGTATGGACACTGGCCGACAGTTCTTTGGCTCTGCAGAAAGTGTCCCTGATTTTTGGAGTGCCATGACATATGTGTACTAACACACTGACAGAAATACACAATAAATGGCTCGAGTATTCAGTTTTTTGTTATTTAACTGAAGTATTATTTCTTCTACCTGTCAGATGTCATCAAGTCCAGAAGTTTTATCATTCTTCAAAGGATTCATTCCCCAAATGACTGAAGCAAAATGATCAACATTCTGAAACTCTTGTTACTGTGTAACTTCAGTTTGGGTATTATTTACACACTTTGAATACTCAGAAGATTGGCCTACATATATACTGATACTATACTGATAGTATAGTATCTACTTTTTTTGAGTCAATAATGGGGTTCTGACTAATTGTTGGTGCTTTTCTGCTATTGTGGTTTATGCCTACAGAATCTATGGACCCTGGCTTCCATCTTCAGTCATTTTGTTAAAAACAAAACCAACCAACCAACCAAACAAACAAACAAAAAACTTAATTCAATGATTTACAGGCCAAGGTAAGTCTCTTTGTGCAACATGCACGGATTTCAGCAAAACCATGGAACTCACTGCCACAGAATAACATGGATGCTAAAATTTCCTGTGGTTTTTAGAAGACATTAGATGGATTCATGAGACCTATTGTAATATTTTCTGACTGTCTAGCTATGGTGTTGATGACAAAGGCCTGATTTAGATAACTGTGCTTATTTTTGTCAATCATGACTCAAGGCAGTTTGGATCATGGACAAGATTCAATGTATGCACATGCCCATACTTCTGCCTTTTCCACCCATCATGACTTCTGTGTAAGTGACAGCTGAAACAGTACCTGTGAGATTACTGGCAATGACTCATATTTTTACCACAATCAAAACTGACTGTTCTGCCTGTTCTTATGTCTATAGACATAAGAAATAACACCAACATCTGTAAGTAGACTCCTGATGTTCCTTATCAGCAATGGGGGTTGCAAGGACAGCAGGACCAGGCTTAACTGTAACCATACTATTTTGCTCACATTTTTTTTCTCTGGTCAAGTTCATCCTTGGTGTTCTGGTGGTAGCTGTTGTTTATCCCCATGTGTTTCGCTTGTAGACTTAGCACCTAGCAGTTACACTTAGCACACAGCTGGATGATGATTTCTTGTTTGACAGTTGAGAGCTCTTCGACATTTGCAGATATTATTGTCAGTGCTGGTCCTGATAAGAAGCCTTTTATAAATAACTGACAGCTTGCACATCTAGGCACGTCTTTAGTTGTGATGTTAGGTGTTTAGCAGGATTTGTGGATTCATAGAATCTGACAGGGATGGCAATGTAAGCATTTCTGCTGGGGTCCTGTTATGTATGAATATCTAAGAAAAATACTCAATTTTCATTTTCTATTCTCTGCATGGCTGCTTACAGGTACCTCCAGAGTGAGAGAAGGGGCATAGTTATAAATTTTGCCTTGTCTCTGCATCAGAAAGCTTTAAAATATTCTTGTTGATATACTGTACATTTGAAATCCCATGAAGTCTTGTCTTCTTTCTTTGTAATGAAGGAAGAACTAACAGAATCTTGACGTGGTACCAAAATAGATGTGAGTTCCTGCAAATAGATTTTTAACTAAGTTTTAATTAATTATGTTATTTATTTATTTATTTTGTTAACAGATTGATTGTGTAGCTTTTGTGTGATTGAGTCAATACCCCATTTTATCAGATTTGTAAATACCCAACTCTGGTCCTCCAATGAGGTTTCCAATATAGTTCTGAGAGACAGGTTTACAAGCTCTACTTCCACAGCAAAGTTTTTCCTATCTTTTCCTCATTAAAGAGTAAGAGAAAGAGAAAAAAAGTATTTTTCACTTACCTGTTTCTCAAGCAACACCCCCCATTTCTGCAAACACAGAAGGATAGGTCCTTCTAGAGGTGAAGATGTTGAAACCATAGGTAATACTTCTCTGGACAGATGCCTTCTCATTTGTTACAGATATATATATGGATAGGCATCAACCATAACCTCTACTGTTTGTGGTCTTCCCAGAATTTTATTGCTGAGATCCTTCAGAGAAGGGCACGGCTTTCTGCAATGTCTGACTTGCTACTGAAGAGCTGCTGAGGTCAGTGGACATGTGGCTCTAGCTCCAGCACTGAGACTTTGCAAAATGTGTTTTACACTCAGTAGAGGAACCCTCTTCTCATTCTCTCCACATTTAAATATTTAATTTTTAAAGCTTTCCTATTATAGAAAGGAGTATGGAAACACAATCAAGCTTTAAGAAACAGGGAAGCTTAGATAATCACCATCGATGAGCAGCCATCCATCTGCACTTATGGAATGTGTAAATAACATGAAAGCACATTATGGCTGAAAAAGATTGAGGAGAAACACAAGCAACACAGAATCATATAGAATTAGGAGTCTACATAAGACATTTTTTCAAATTGCACATACCATTTCTAGAATTATTCACCTTTTCCCACTCAGTTTCCAGGGTCACCAATTTAAGAGTATCTGATTTAGCAGCAGAGTACAATGTTTGTTTGTTTGTTTGTTTTTTACTAAGCAACCCTCAAGGATTTTTAAGAAATAAAAACAGTGCTTAACAGCCCCAATTAGAGAGCAGAACTCTGTCTGCATGGCAAGTTGTTCAGATCTATAACATGAGAATGAAACCCTGCCACAAGCAGCAGGGAGACCACAGGTAAGTGTTAAAGAACAGAATGGTTGGTTGCAGGGCAGGAATACACAATGCCAGAATACACAATGCCAAAATGGCAACGGGATGTTCTAATTTTTAAAATAAATCTGGGGTTAAACCTTTTCAGGTGAACAACACTACACCAGTAAAGTGAAACAAAGAATTTCAGTCCTTAGTCCTAGAAGGTGACAGAAGATATGCATAAAACAAATCCCCAGTATTCACAGCAAGAAGAAAATGGCAGTAATTTTTTAGCTACGAGCCTAGGATGCTGCTGTCAAAAACTCTGATGACATTTGATGCAGTAAATGAGATTGGAAGGTAAATTCAGAGTCAACATTTCCCCTGGGGCTCCTGACAACTAGATGTAAACTAAAGGCCATCAGGAACCTCTGCCAGTGGAAGGACATGTCTTAGGACATGTGGAAATTGAGTTACCATTGGATAAATTGAGTTGTAAGAAATTAGCGTTCGTGTGTGCAGTCCTTTGAACTGATAGAGCAGACACCTGGTAAGGAGGGAGGGCTGAGAATCTGCAGGCATGTTTCTGGGCAGGAAAGTGCTCTGTCTTTGAGAACTGGGACCTTTGATTTTCCTAACAAAGCTAAAGAGCTTAGCAATAGGAAGATAAATGTGATCTAGCGAACACAAAGAGATCTGAATAGGCAAGAAGATTTCTGAGTGATGTGAGTAGAAGCCATTGAAAGGAACTGCCACAACTGGCCCTTAGATTGGCTGTGTTAGATGTCATCAGACTGATTGGGAAGGTAGTGTGTGTGTGTGTGTGTGTGTGTGTCCTCAAAATACACACACTGACGGTGAAATCATTGAGGCAACTGCTTCAACTGAAGTAGAGTTTTCTATTCCCCAAAAGCACAAGTGATTCCCCAGTGAGGACAAAATAGGAGATACCCAGCAGAATTTATAGAAGGTAAGAAGATCAAGTATGTGGTGGATGCAGTGATGTCTGGATAAAGGAGATAATATTATTAATTTCGAGAAGACAAATATTTGTTTCTGCTCAAAAATTGAGTTTCTGTAAGACCTGAGATTTAGAATAACCAGCAACTGTGCCACTTCTCTTGTGGGTACTGAAAATTCTCTGGACTCCAGACTATACCATCCATATTTCTGGTTCCTAAAATCTATATTTAGTCTTTATTTTTACAAGGCTTTCAAATATTTTTTCACAGCTTTGTTAAACTGGGATTTATTGGTAATACAACGTAAAGAAACTTTCAAAGCTCCCTTATTTTTCTGAGCACTTATTAATGGGTAAGAGGCTGCAAAGCCAAGTAGCATTGCTTTTTTGTCTCTGTCTGTATCTGTGCCAGAAATTCAGAATCATATTTTGATCCTGTATATATATATATATATATATATATATATATATATATATATACAGGATCAAAATATGATTCTGAATTTCAAATATATATATATATATATATATATATATATATATAACATTTATATTTATACCACGTGAAGATGTTTTCCTCTACCTGATGACTGTTGTACTTAAAGACAGGGTTTTGGAACTGAATGGAAAAAAAAAAGACCTCTATTTTGCTGTTTGCTCTTCATTCAGAGGACTGATTTCAGTAGGTGTTGCCTCTGATTAAAACTCGTGAATGTAACAGAACATCCTTTACAAGTAGGGGTGTAGAATAGCAAGCTAAAATTACCCAAATACATTTACTCTTCAAGCTAGGATTTAAAAGTCCTGAGAATCTTATTTATGTAATTTTTATTTCCCTTTAACCCCTTGGCAATAGCTGGTAGGACTCCTGCCATAAGTACTAATGAATTTTGCATTGAATTCTGACTCTTGGCATTTAGAGCTTAATAAAATCTTCTTTTCCTTTATCTGGAAGATTCCTTTTCTGCTAATTGGTGTCAACATCAATCAAGATCAGAGATGCAGCAACACTAGTTTAAAGGCCTTTTGTTCATCTGCTTTATACCCCAAGTAATATGGAGCTGTAGGGAACTCACACATAAAAGTGGCAATAAATGTCCTTTCACTTTAAAATGCCCCAAAATATTGGAAACTTAGAAAAATTGTTGTTCCAACAAATTAAAAGCCATCTCCAGAGATCTGTTAGTTACACAAGTGGCACTTTGAGGCCATTGGGCTGTGTTAAATGCTTTGTGTAGCGCTAGAAGAGCTTCCTTCAGACCCTCAGTGCAGTGGGTGACACCAGGGAGATTTTTAGAGGAAGTCCCCCTGGAAGAAGAGGGCATGCTGACAACTCCATGCACAGGCACATCTAGTGCCACTTGTGATAGGCATGTTCAGGGCAATTTACATTGCTTGTGGAGGTTTGACAGCTCGTTAATAGCTGTGCTTGGTTTAAGGCAAGGGCTCAAGTTGGAAGTTTGGTTCTATATGCAGTTGATGGGCAGCATCTTGTTTCCATACAAGATGACTGCCCCTTGCTTCTATGCAAAGCTGGACCTTGGGTCCAGCTGAATTAGTCCAGCTGCCTTGGCCAGAAGCAAGATCCAGGCAACCAACAGCTCCAGGTGAGGCTCTGCAGTATCTGTATCCTACCATTTGGTGAGGCAGTGGCTCCTGAACCAGCTAGCTTCCCCCATCCCTGCAGGAACTCGGAGAAGGGAACAGTAGCCCATCAAAACCAGTTATAGCATTGCAACAGCTGCTCCTACTGTGGTGCTGTGGGCTTTCAGAATCTTGATTTTTGTCTAGACAAGCCATGAATGGATGGTTTCAAAGATAAAAACTAGGCACTGCAGGGCTGCCCATTACGTGCACACCCCATCCGAACTCTGATCACCACCATTCTCCATGCAGCCTGTGGAGAGGAGCCCTCACTGGAGCAGGGGAGGAAAGTGAGGATGAGGAGCAGCAGAGATGAAGCATTATGGACTGACCATAATCCCTATCCCCTATATCCCTGTGCCACTCACGGTGGGAGGAAGTAGAAGAGTCAGAAGTGAAGTAGTGTTTGGGAAGAAGGGTGTGGGGGAAAGTTGTTTTTAGAAGTTGTTTTTAGACTTGATTTTGTTTCTCACTATCCCATTCCATTTTTAATTGGCAGTAAATTAAATTAATCTTCCCCAGTGACACCCAATAAATCTCTACCAATTCCCCTCAGCTGGTGTATAGGTGTCAAGGCTGACACCTGCCTAGTGCCTTGAAGAGAGTTCTTAGCAACTCACTACATTATTTCTAGTGACAAAGCTCAAACAAAATGGAAATCTTGAAATGGAAATGATGAAGTAGGCCTTCTTGTCTATGACAAGGTGCTCTGTTGAATTATTATGCCCCAGTGTCTTCCTTGCTGTCAGTATCCCAATTAGATCCCTTGTTCCTGGAGTCAGTGGTGGGAGGCAGCGCAGCACTAGGTGATATTGAAAGTAGCTTAACCTGTGAGTAAATGGAGGATTTTATTCTCCTGGGCTGCCAACCTGGTAACTTTCTCTGAAAAAATGTTTTTTGGTGCTCCTTCATTACATGGTGCAATACAAGGGCACCCCTGGTCAATAGACCAATGGCAAATCTTTCGGTGTCCCACAGGCTATTGTGCATTTTGAGTAATAGCTGCCTGGGGAGCAAGTTAATGCCACGAGCGGGCATTGTTTGCTGTAACTCACATGAATAGCTATGAACAGAAAGGCTGAACGTTGCGATGACAACACATCAATAAGCAAAGCCACTTTCTCCACCTTTTGACATGAATTACCTGTCTTGGATACTGCACTATAATCAGCACTTGCATCGCCAAGAGGAAAATAAAGGCCAGTTTGACCTTCTGGAGCAACAGGATCTGTTTTCCTGGGCAGATGAGAGAGTCATTAGTCTGGAAAGTTACTTGGACTGTCAGTAACCTGCTCACTGTATGATGCACTGCCTCGGTGGGGCCACACCTCTTCGTTTAATTTATACCTTTGGCATAAGGTGAGTTCTTTAGGGGCTGTTAGTGTAAATGTGGCTGAAAGCATCACGACTGAGCAAGCTGCACGATGGCTGTGTACAATGGCAGCACGCGAGCTCTGTGCAGATTGAGAAGTGAGCCCTTTGGGGGGAGTCAGTAGATTACAGGGGGAGCAGAAGCTTTGCAGGGATTGCCAGCCTCCCTCCTGACCAACCTGGCTGTGTAAGATGCTGATATCGGGGCTGACGGACCTGCTGCAAGGAAGCAACTACGACAGCAATGGGGCTGCTTCTTCATTAAAGTGGCACTCGTATCACCAGACAAGACAAAACAGCCTGTTTTGTCTCCCTTTCACCTTCTAGGCAGATCAGCGCTGTCCTTAGTGCTGGCCTTAGCTATTTCCCTCTTCATTTCACACATATTTCAAACAAACAGGGATGACAAAAGTATGCAATTTATTGCAACACACAATGCTGGTAATTTTGCAGCATCTGAGGCCAGCTGAGCAATATGCTGCTGACCTTAAATTGCCCATTCCCCTTTGCTATTAAGTAAAAGAATAAATCAATGGGTAATTCCTTTCTCTCACCATACGTCCTCTCCCTCCCCCTTTTTTAAAGCCAGACATCAGTCCTTTTTATTTAGTCATGACAATGAAGCCAGAGAAGAAAATCTTAGTACCACACCGGTATGTTTAGCTTCCTTTATAGTGTTAATTAGGTGTCGAAGGTATGCTTAGTGCCTCTCTGAGAAAGGCATGATGCCAGCCTAGGAAGCTCGCATAATGCTATTGTCAAATTTATTTGTTTATTAAAACAGGGTGTTTTGCTGTAGAGGACCTAACCTCCCCTCTAAAAGACAAAGTAATGAGGGGATTGCTTGATGGTGTGGTTTGCTCTTGGCCAATAATCACAGAGTTATCTGCTGCTCTATCTTGTCTGAACAATGTTTGATTACAGCTCTGCTGCTTGAGGAGTTGGGAGAGATGTAAAACCATTTCAGTCCTCTGCAGCTCTTGCCTGAAGTTCATGACTGGCAGGATATTAGGATAAAAAGGGGAAGGCTTGTTTTGAATATATGCAACATATGAATGAGGCATTCCTGCTACTGTGGAATGGGTTCTTCACTAAATGCAGCTTGGTTTTTGTATGGAGCTAGCTCAGAGTCTGGTCTACATTACAGTGCACCTTCAAAGTGAAATGGTGGACAGGAAAAGGGATGGAATAACAGTAAAAAGCCATACCATACATGTCTGAAGTCTCCTATGCACTAATAAATGTTATATCCTGCTTACACATGTATAGACAAGTATATGTATGTCTATATTGTTTTTACTGCATCGGGACTGCACTGTTTGCCAGGAGTGTATCTAGCAGCATCTGTAATATGGGACCCTTAAAGCATGTTTCCTTCCCTCCCAGCCACTTGTCCAAGGTAGTGAACCTGTGCAATGGGAAGATGCTATGCACAGGACCAAAGGTAAAGGCAGCCAGGCACTTTATCTTAGCAATCCGTCTGGGAGCAGAAATAGGATTTCTTACCAGCACAGAAAACCATTCTAATACTAAGAAATAACTCACGGGGAATTAAATTATAAATGTATATGCTGCCCAGAGGGTATGTCAGTTTGTATCATAAAATATCCATAACTATTCACATTTGCGCTGTTGGGCAGGGGAGACCAGTTAAGCTGCTCTATGGCAGACGAACTGTTAATATCCAAGGCACCCTCTAATAGAAAGAGGCATGAGGGCACTGTATCAATTTATTGTAACACAATAAAATATGAACTGCAGCAAAAATAGAAAAAAAAAATCTGTTGCAGTGGAAAATCATATTTTGAATTATTTTTTCCTGGTGGTGGAAATTTAATAAAACAAGTGGAAATCAGGGAAAATAATTTAGTATTTTCTGACTAGGGAAGAAGGTTTTTGGCTTGTTCAGAAAATCTGAATATCATTCTCATCTCTGTTTCAGATGAGCCAAGCCACAGAGACCAGCCACGATTCAGTCTCAACAGGCTGATTCCTTTTCTCAGACTTCATTTTGCTTATGATAGGGACTCCAGGGCTAGTTTGGTCTTTGATTTCACTCTATATGGCAGTGCCTATGTTCTTTCCAGCCTGTTATTCTGGAAAATGGACACTGAACAATAAAAATGAGAGGATATGTGCCAGCAGACCAGCCTTGTGAGGCACAGCACCATGCAGCCAGTTGTCCTTGATATACAGCAGAAGTATCTAGCTAGTGAATTATCACTGCTGATTATTCTAAAGCATTGCCAGTGAGAATGCTTTCTGTCACATCATCATTCTACATGGTCTTTTGCAGATATTAATTTTACAGAACCAACCTCCAACATTTTACATGTTTTAAATCTCTCTGCCATCAATCCCAAGAAGTTCCTCCTCATTTCCTCTCTATTTTTTTTCCTTCACTCTTACTATTAGATGGAATGAATAACAAGAAACCATTTAGTTTCCACTGGTTTAAGACTTGTTATTCTGTGCTTTAAGATTTAGAATAGGTCTTCATAGACAAGGAGGCCACCAGGAAAAAAAAAAAAAAGACTTCCTCTTTGTCCAGTTTGACAGCAGGATAGGCAGGTGTCATCTCATGATGACATTTAAAGGTGGATGTGCCCCATAAGTGAGGGAGTTCGGTCTGGAGTAATCAGCGTCAACCTGATGTAGATGATTTCTGTCGTCTTTATTTATTCCCTTGAGAGATCACTTTATAATAACAGGAAGACTGTAATTTAAATGGTTGGGGGAGTTCTCAACTCATTCTATGAGTCGGGGAATGGCTGATTTACTCATTCCTTACAGGAGACAAGCTTTCCATCCAACCTCAAATGTGGCTGACACTTTTGGCTCTCTCCTTCCCACCTTTGGTGCCCCAAAACACAAAAGAAATCCTATGGCTCTTCACTTAATCTGCAAGGATGGACAATTAGCATCTTCACCTTTAATTTAAGGGAGGTGTTTCACCCTTGAGCCTGTGCCAGAGACTCTCTAATTGGTCGTCTTTCAGAGCTTTGCTTTAAATAAGAAAGAGCAAACAGCATTTTGCAGCCAGCCTAAGAGAAAACATGCTGGAGTTTATTGTAGCATGAATCTGAAAAACACTGAAATAAAGACTTGAGCAGGCAATTTGCAATGCCTGCTGCTATTTAAATGCAAATATGTATACAGAGCTTTGTTCTGTCCAGTGGTCATTTGATCTGCCTTGACTTTAGTCCCTGCCTATAAACACCAGAGCTTCACTCTAAGGCACACCTTCCTTAAAAAAATAAGTAAGTAAATAAATAAAGTAGCCCATAACTGTAAAGTCAAGATTACCTGTGCAGATTAGCAATACTACAACTGTGATTCATTCAGGTTGATCCCAAGCCCCGTGGCCACCAGCTGCTGGGGTAGGGAGGCATGCATGAATATACTACCCACGCCATAGCAGACACTGTTGCCACAGCAGCATCCCTCCTTTTACTCCTTCTCTTCCTCTAGAAATCTTGAGTGTGTTTAAATATTAAACCTGGAAACATCTCAGTGTATCCTCCAAGGAATCTTTCTATTGAAAACATCCAAAATCCAATAAAATTAGCTGGTGCTTTTGATGTTTGTAAAGTGGCGGCTCACTGAGGCAGCAGGTTTGGGATACAATATCAGACTCCTATAAAGACATCTGCAGAGCACTTCCAATAGTGCTGATATCTGTAATCTCCCTGCCACATATCCCATTCTGCTCACTAGCATACCTTTATTTAAAAAAGGGATATTGAGGAGTGTTTGTTTGTTTTATTCCTACATCAATGTAGCATTGATCTACCTCGTATCTTCGAGAAATCCCTTAACCAAAAATACTTTGAGCGTACAGAAATCTATTCAGCAAAGGATCTCACTTCCTAGGCAAAAAAAAGTTGATAGTACTCTCTAAAGCAGGGATTTTCAACTTTACTAAGGATGGAAAATGTTTTCTGTGGCAACAGGGAGAAAACTCAGAAATCCTAGAATTTAGCTTTTTGCTTTAACTATGCTGCTTCACTCTTCCATCGCTTCCGCAAAACAAATGGAGGACAACAGACTCTCCAGGTACTGCAGACTTTCCATGGCTGCAGACCCAAGCACAGCTGGGGAGAGCAGCAACCTCAGAGCCCTTTAGGATTAAGTTAACATGCAAAATAAGCTTATGTGATTTGCTTTACAAAGCATACTGATTCCATGCTCTGAGTCAGGGCTGGTAAAATACCAGGAGAAACCTTCAGCTCCTGCAGAAATATTTATACCTCCTTTTAATTTTCACATCAGGCACAAATGCTATTCATGAAGATTAAAAATTGGAGTCAGAAGACAAAGGAGGTTCTCTGCCAAATTAGCATTGTCTGTCAGAAAGAACAGACTTTTAACAGCAGCCACATTAACCATTGGCCTAAGTCAGTTTTCCATTGGGTAGCAGGCACTTTTCCAATTTTCTAATACATACTATTGCTTTGGCAAAGAGTAAATGGGATCTGGTGCCAGGACACTTGTATCTAGAGCACACTTTGACTCCTTGCTGTATTTGCAGAAATTCCAGGTACACATCATTAATCATGAAGTCTGTCCTATTCTTGAATTATTTAATACAATATTGGAGGAGTTCTGAATTATTTAAAGCAATATGTGAAAGGTTTTCTACAATATACATGCAGAGATTATTAAGAACCTCACTAAACAGATTTAAATTGCCAGTAGCCAATATCAGCTCCCTGTGTTCCATAGCCCTAATTCAAATAGGGAAAGAAACAGCATACTCCTGCCCAGTAGCCTCCTAAAATTTTCCCTACAATTTACTGAAGCTGTTATAAGTAAGTGAATTGATTTTAATCTATCTCATAAGCTGCTCAAAACATGTCAGGCAAAAAGAAAAGGCACAATGAATTGTGCTCAGTAGTAGAGGAGAATGGAAAAGCCAGAATATTTATCTGATCCTCCTGAACATGCAAACTAGGCAGAGAAATAACAGGGAAACAGATTGTCTTCCAAACTGCTTCACTCTTTCTTTTTGCTGGAGAGACCAGGAATGAAGAAATAATATTTACATTAAATTTGAAGTTGTTCTTCCAGATCCCTTAATGGTGGAAAGCACTTACTGTGATTACTAGAGAAGTTTATCGCACCCAAAATAGCTGGACCACTGCCATGGGCACTATGCTTTCCAGTTTTAATGTCCAGTCTCATAAGCAGTGCCTACACAGCCAGTCCATCTGCTGCATATACAGGCACAAGAGATACTTTCTGAAAAGTCGTCTTTGTTGTACTCTTGCATGGTCTCTTTGGACCATGGGATTGTGAACGTAAGTGGTGATAGACTCTGACCAGCACTTGCTTCCCAAAACCAAGCCTAAGACTAGACAGCCCATAAGTCCTTATAATGGATCTAGCAGAAGAAGGAGCCCAGACTACCTTGTCTGCCTCGCATCAAATTGTAAGTTTGGTGTGTGATGGGATCTAGCCATATCCAATATCTAGCCAAACATACTGCAAAATATTAAAAACAAAACAAAACAATAACAACAACAACAAAACACGAGTATTTCAACCCACTCAAAACAGTAGTTTATATCTAGACTTTGCAGCTGTGACCTTTTTTGGGTGATGGCTATGTTTTCCCACCATAAAGGTCCTGTTCTTCCCACTTACCACAGAGATGGGTGTGGGAGGTTCCTTTTACCTTAGAGAAGGGAGAAATGGCAGCTGAGAACTTCTCAGCATCAAGAGAATCAGCTCCAGCCTCTTTCCTCCTCCTCTTCTTCCCTTTCTGTTACTGTTATTTTTCTAGGAAACATGGGGAATAGATCTTTAAAGGGAAAAAACAAATAAAATAAAAGCCTGGTCAGTTTTCCCTGCAAAGTACAACATTTTTTTCCCAATTGTTAACCTTAAAATATTACAATTAAATGAAGAAGAAAGGCAGAAGAAGGATTATCAGCACGTATTTTTAGCTAAGTAATCACAATGGAAGCATTCACCTTTCCACTTATTTCAAGATGGCCATGAACTTATTATATAGCCAACTCTAACACACCAGAATTATATATGACTGTGGATCATCTTAGTTTATCCATTCAGCTTGCCCTGTGAGTTTACTAGGGCTTAAAATCTATTTGCTTTTCACCTCGTTTAGCCTTGATTTAAAGGTATGACAGCAAATAAGTGGATGCTATACTTCAATGTCTCTCTATATGGAGTAAAGCATGTCATACATCTTTGCTGATGTTTCTGCCCTAGTATGTATATGGTGTATGAATCTATGTGTGTATAAGGGACAAAAACAAAGACACAGCTCTGCATGAGCAAATGTGAAGCACAAAACATTCAGAGTTTTGCCTGCTCTGTGTCCAGCTGTGTGGTCAGGTTGTCCCACCTCACCTCTGCTTGGTACTGTACATCAGGAGGTCCTGCCTCAGCAGGAACTTGGATTTCTACACCTAGAAAAGTTATAGAATTATTCCGGGATAGATTCTGAGTTATTAGTTAGTCAGCAAATAGGGCATGCATCACTTTAGGGCTTTAGCTGGATGCTAATAGATACAGCCCAATCACCTTGGCCTTAAGAAATCTTGTTCACAAGAGGAGTTTTAATCATAAGAGCAAAGATCTAGAGTAGAATAGTTCAGTTGGAAGGGAAATACAAAGATCACTGAGAACGGGAGCATCTGGGAGCATCTGTTCTGCTGTCCAGTGCTTTCCGCTTTCACTGGTTTGTAGCCCATTTTTTGAATCTTTCTTTTACAAAGTCCTATAGAATAACATACTCTTATTCCCTATTAATCTTCCCCAAGCTTTGGCTCAGGCAGATTTTACCCTGTACACTTTCCAGTTGTTCATTTAGTGCCAGATTCTTGTTACTTCATCCAAAATTATATCATTATAGTCAACCAACAAGTGCCTTATCTATCCTGAAGCCAGTGTATATAAAGAAGCCATAGCATACTAAAGCCACAGGTACAGCTGGCCTGTATTTCTTTTCATTGACATTTTTTCCTGCAATCTTTAATTTATACAATTTTAATACAATTTTAAAACCTGATAACATGTTCAATGGTCATCACTTTATATCTTGACTGTTGAAAAAGGGCTTTATGAATATATTAGTTTTGTTTCATAGACATCCATTCTCATCACTTTATTCCTTTGAAATCAGTTTTGCATTTGTAGAACTTAAGAACTGTGTCCTTAATCTTAACATCCTTATAAAGATTTTCAATCAGTCACTTATGTTAATCCAGAGCCCACAATATCCACCATAAAATTGTTTTAAGGGCAATGTAGACTTTCAAAGGCAAACATACTGCAAAATATTTTTAAGTCATATTTTTCTCAAGTTCTGGATAATTTTAATCGTCTTTTTATTTTTTATTTTTTGAAAGAAATCTGCTTGTTTTGTTACAACAAATGCAACATTATTTTCCTGTAGAGAGTTCTTTGAGATACACAAAAACAACAATACAGAGATACCCATCTTCTTGTGCCATTATCATGGTATTTTAAAACTTCTTTGAATTATTTGTGCTGCTGTAAGGATTAGACGGCTCTTAGTTCATACAACAGGGTCTTTCATTTAATTTGGACATCACTACAGATGTTTATTAAACACATTCAATAAGATGGCACCATCACAAAGAAGTAAATGCCTGCCCAGTTCCTATTGTCACTGCAAACTTCACATCCTGTTGCAGCTCGAGGTCTGTTATCTTTTGCAGCCTTGCTTTCTCTGCTAAGTGAAATATTTGGGGTAAAGTTCTGACATCTTATTCACATTCTGCAATAACATCTACCATTGAAATCAATAAGACTACTCAAAAGATGAAAAGTTACATAATATGTTTGAGGTAGGCAGAATCTTATCCCTCAGAATTTATCTGCATTTCTTCTCCTTTCAAGTCTGCTCACCAAAGCTTTATTAAAACACTATAAAGCTGCACTCCCCTCCCGTCCACATACAAATGCTGCTGTGGGGAGGGCAGGATGCAAAACAAAACTGTAGCCCTTCTATACTAAAAAATGGAGAAATAGAAAGGGAAACAATCACAAAAGAGCCACTAATTTAGTTATCAACAATCTGCAAAATCCATACGAAGCAATTATTTTGTTGAAAAGCAAGGAAGGAAATTGCACTGCAGTCATTTGCAGAGTGTCATTCAAAATGAAAAAAATTGTTAGGGGTGGGAAGTCTGACAAAGTTGTGGTGACCTGCAGCTTTCATTTGATTCTTTATTAATAATAATAATAATAAATCCTCTTAGGATAAATATTCTAACAGGCACATTTACCTGTCTAAGCTGAGAAGCTGCTATTGTGATTTTGTCCAAAGCATATGTGCTGAGAAACAAGACTACGTATTGAATTTGTACATACTGGCACTGCTGATGTCCCTGAAGGACCCTTCCTTGACTTCTACAGCTTCTTGCTCTGCTCTCATGCCTGAACGATTTTCTCCAACAAATCAGCGTACTTCCTTTGCAAGATGTCATATCCTGAGTTCAGCCAGCCTTGCAGACCCCAAGTCCCAGGAGACTCACTAATCCATAGCAGAGCTGCAGAGTTCCTGTGTGCCACTCTCAGTGTATGTGTTCACAGGCAATTGTAGGGATATTTTACCCTTCTGACCTCTTTGCAGGTGAGCTGGAAGGTTGAAGAAAAAGGTTCAGAGACCCAAGCAGGCAGGATATAATATAAGCCAGGTCAGTATGGGAAACTATGCAATTCTGTTTACTTGAAGATATGCTCAAACAAATAAGCCCCGGTTCTCTTCATTATTTATTCATTTATTTCTCTATTTCTTGTATTTTACTGGGGACATTTCACCTTATTAATGCAGTGGGAGATATAATCTCCAAACTCTTGTTGATAACTGGATATGGGGTTGCATGGTTCTGTGCTCTATTTTACAGTATGGACATGATAAATGGAAGAGCTGCTGTGGACCTTGTGTGTACTTCATCAGTAGAGTGAACAGACGTGTTTTTAAATACCTGAAACCATATCAAATTTAGCCACCTCTCCTAACCTTAATCAGGATAGATTTAGTCTCAGGAGGGGACCAGAGGAGCTCTGATTCCTTCTGCCCAGTCTGATTGCCATGATAAACTCATACTTTCTACTTACCTGCCTGTTCTCAGTGGCCTCAACACTGGAATTTAGAAACTTGTTTTGTGCTAGTAAGGCCTCTGATATGGCTGTGGTTAATGACTGTATCTGCTAAGCCTGGTTACAATATAAATTAATAATGAGCAATGAGGATGTTGCTGAAGCCAACAGAACTGATGAAGTTGGAAGGTTTTTGTGTTTAGGCATTAGCACTAGAAAGCTGGGGATTTGCATCCACTTGCTGTCACTGACTTCCATGAACAGAGCTTGTTTTCTATGTGGTAGCATCCTGGGGATTGAATTAAGATCAACAACTAACCAATTTAATGAATCTGGCCCCAAATCACATTGGAGAATTTTGCACATTGTGTTTCAAGTGGCTCAGTTTCCCCTAAAGAAATCAGGAAGGGTAGAACTTCCAAACTACCCTTCTCCAGTTCTTTGTTTCTGTAGTAAGCATGATGGGGCAAGGCTGTGTTTGTTCAGCACCTTCAATAACAGACACCTGGATTCAGATTCAGAGTTTAGATGAAGTTGTAATGAGCACAGTGACAACAGATTTGCTTTTCAGCTTCTCGATTATGTGCTGCTATAAATTTAATGCAAGCAAACTACATTATGATAGTGGTGCTTCTGTTTTGTGTTGTTGGTCTGAATCCAGAAATACAGAGCTGTGATGAGAAGAAGTTAATAACAAAGAACAGGTTAATTGAACTCCGGAATTGTTTTGACTAGGGTTTGTTCAGGTCCTAAGCTAAGGTTTGTCAGTGCTTATTTTACCTGGACTAAATCATCTGTCCCTTTCTGGAAAACTTATTGCATTGTGTCACTCAGCATCAGAGCACAGCAGTGTTTTTCATGAGCCATATAATAATCAGTGTTTTTGCCAGTTTATCTTGTCTTTCACATAGCAATGATGTGCATTCCCAAGGTGCCAGATGTTTACACCCCCAAGTAGGTGAAATGTAGTAGAAAAGGATGTCATTTTGATGACTTTCTTTATAGCATATTCCTACCAGTGCTCATTCGAGCATCTGTGATGATAGTAGTAAATAACGCTTAGTACTCCTATAGCATAGTGCATGTTCAAAATGAAATTTTAGTAGTAGTAGTAGGCTTAGAGATCTCTGAAGAACTGAACATGTACTGAAGGGAGAAAGTTAACCGTTGGTTGTGATAAAACCATGGCAAACCAATAAGTGTTCTCCGGAGAGTGACTCTTATTTAGAAAAATAATAAAAAATGCTTCTCTCAGTACGTAAAACTAGACATACAAATGGACTCCAGGGAAATTATTGTTGGGGGAAAAGAAATTATTTTATTTTGCACCACAGATCAAATTTTACCTTTGGTTTGGGTAAATATCTACATTCAAGAGAGACCTCAATTGAAATTAACAGAAATATGGTACTTATCTGTGGGAATTAAGATGCTTGCAATCATACCTGTTGATTACAGTGCTGTCAGTGTACTACAAAGAGGTGGAAGACTTCATTTTTTTCCTTTTCTGATACTTCAGAACAGACTGAGATTTCAGACTGGAGGTGCCTTGATCTGAAGGCCACACTCATAAGATGTCTTAAAGTTGTAGTTCTGAAGAAATACAGGTAGTATTTGAGTCTATGTTGTCATGTGACACCTAAAAGATACAAAGAAAACAAAAAACACCATACAATTAATATTTTGGCTGTCTAAATGTGTTAGAGTTCTGCTACAGGAAAGACCACTTACTTGTATGCCCTAACCCCCGCTTCTGACACAGATACTGCGACCTTCCTGGCCCCACTCTACAACACAAAACTCTGAAAAAAAACCAAACCCCATAGACAAAAGTGAGTGGAACCAGTATAACTAAACACTTGTTAAATGTTCTTTTTGGAACATAAGGCATGAAAAGATAAATATTAAAAGTCATCCCAATAATAGCAACGCATAATATATCTGATGATTCCCACATTATTTTTAGAAAGTGTTGCATTGCTGCAGTGTGCGACTGAAATATCACCCAGTGCGACTCCAGCATAATTAAGCAATGATTAATCAATACTTAACTAAAGAAATTAAGCTCAGGAGAAACAATTAATTGAAGTTAAGTGAACTTTGACAGCTCATATTAAACTAAGGCTCTAATTAACAAAAGCATTGTGCATCCTCTAAATGGAGAGACGTGCAGGCTTCAGGTGCTAAAGATGAAGTGAATCTTATTCCGCAGACTTCTAAATGATGAAGAGTCACTGACAGAGATTCAGGTTTTTGAACACACAAGCTGATTTTTCTTTGGGGTGTCCAAGGCACTATTTGGCAACTTGAATCTAAGTTCTGGCAGTAACAGTGTCTGTTTGGATGGACAAATACAGTACTTCCTGGTACTGTTCACAGCTTGGCCCCACATACTTCAACCTAATTACGTAGGACCAAGCTGATAGAAGATGCAGGGAAGGTCTGCATTAAGCCCATGTCATTGCCAAACCCCACAGTGCCAAGATGCCTTGGCCTTTTTATTATTTTTCTATGCAGTTATGCATCCCGATTTCTCCTCACAGAAGTGATTTTTCATCAGAAGATCTTTCCTGCTAGCGTGAGACTCACCCCGTCTTTCCCAGTTTTCTGGGTTGTAGCTTCCGTGTTGTAGCTTTAAAGGTTGGACGTGGTGCTTAGGGACACGGTCTAGTGTGTGATATTGGTGCTAAGTATAGGGTTGGACCAGACGATCTTGAAGGTCTTTTTCAATCTTAATGATTCTATGATTCTGGTTCACAGTCTGCCATGGTGAGGGACCCAGTGATGCACCTGCACCACAGAGAAGCACCTGCCTGGAGCAAAATATGTTCCAATTGGCAGGAATGACTTCATATGCAGGAATAAGCAAAGGAAAGTGTATTGTCTGTGTGCCCAGGTGCTGGCCAGGGGCTGCAGGGGCCTCCAGCCAGCTCCAACAGCTCCATGGCAGGGCCCTACTGAGCCCAGCTGGCGGCGCCTCAGGGAAAACAGATTTCCGAAAGGGCAGAGCGGGCACAGGCCAAGGAGGAGGCCCAGGGCGAGGGAGAAGCAGCAGAGGGCCCAGGCTCCAGGAGGAGGAAGGCAGGAGGGGCTCCAGGCCCACAGGCAGGAGGGATTCCCCAGCAGCCCTGCAGAGCCCCCGCTGGAGCAGATCTCCACCCTGCAGCCCGGGGAGGGCCCACACTGCAGCAGGGCCATGGGTGGGGAGGAAGGGGCGGCTGAGACGGGCTGGGGAGGCTGAGGAAGGGGAGTAGCAGAGCACCTAGGAGCAGTGTTTTGCACTTAACCAAGGTTAACCCACCACAGGGTGTCTGAGCAGGTGTGAGAAGATGTGAGAGAAGGTGTGAAGCTGTGAGAGATGTTCTGCAGGGGGGCCACCTGCCCACCAGCCCTCTGCACTGCAGAGAAGCCCACACAGGTGGGTGCTTGTCTGGGAACCCCTTGTCACTTCTCTTCCCACACCAGGGAAAGTTTTCCCTTTGTCTTTTCTCTCTTGATCTCCTCTTGTGTTTGCATACTCCATCCCAAAATATCTTTGACCTTTAAGGTTGATAAGCTATGGAACCACCTAATAAGTCTTTGTGAATGTGAACCTCTTTTGTGTAAATGTTTATCCTAAACCCTTGGAGTTGGGATAACTGCTCTAGTCTCTACACACACACACACAAAAAAACAACACAAAAAAAAAACAAAAAACAAAAAACAACCAACCAAACAAACAAAACAAACAAACAAACAAAGCAAAACAAAACAAAACAAACAAGCAAACAAACAAACAAAAAAAAACACATAAAAAAAGAAGCTTGGTTTAGGATCTGGATGATAAATCTGATAGAGGTGTGAAAAGGAAATGCAAGATCAAAAAGAAATCTAAGCTAGCACTGTCACCTCTTGGCTCTCAGCTACTTCAACAACTGGAACAGCACTGGTACTGTTTGAAGTAGCCAAGCCATGCCCAGGGAGCACAGACTGACAATCAGCTTTGGGCTCTGGACCAATCTCCATTAGTGCAAACAGCAGGCCTTTTGCTAACCCATTTCACTGCTACTGAAGCATGTCAGGGAGTGGTCACAAAAACAATTTACCAGGCAGGTGAGATGGATGGGTGGCATCTCTCCACTTGAGGTTGAGTTGCAGGAAGTTGTCTCTTCCCCCTGCCCAGCCCCGGAAAGATGAGTGTCTACAAACTTGAAGGGCACCTCTGACACCAAAGGTCATGACGCCCAGAAAGAGGAGCAGCACAGAGCATTATGTGGCATCACTCCCCAAGGTAACATACAATACAGGGCTGCAACCTTGGGCTCTTCGAAGGGACAGGAATGGGGATTATAGTTTACTCGCAGCCCCACTCACCTGAGAGGATTCTTCCTTTAGAGAAATGGATCTTTCCTTACTGTTTTTAGAGGTACTGGATACAGGTACAAATGCCTCTCTTAAGAAAATAAAGAAATGAAAAAAAAGAGAGAGATGATTGGCTAATGGATTAATTGCTCTGTTAATTGTTTTGCCTCTGGTGCTCCCATCCCTGAGGAGAAAGGGCCTGAGGGTTATTCCAACCCATGCTATTTCCCCTAAATGATGAGCAATTATCTCCAAGGTAGTGACTGCCAAGTGCAGATGTCACGAAGTAGCTCCATTCAAAATGATGGATGTTACCAAAGTTGAACTTCATCCCTGGAATTAACACTCAAATTCGGAGCTGATGTACTCTGATTTGTGTGGATTGGGTCTGACTTTGCAACAACGCAAATGGTGAGGCCTACCACAGCAAAGGTTCAGGTCCTGAACCTATCTCACTGTTGAAGACTGTCCGAAAACCCTTTCTGTTCAGTTACAGGTCTGTTTTACCTCTTGTTGAGGCCTCCATAAGGTTACAGTGACCATGGAAATATTCTGGGTGCTTTGCATGGAGGTGGCAGCATTTCTCCACTCTCATTGACCAAACCTGGGCTAATCTGGAGGAAGAATGGCTACAAAGAAAGGAGAAGAACCCCAGAACTGGTACTGGTTTTGCGCTTGGAGTAGCTGTACATCAATACCTCAGAGCTGTAGTTGTGCTGAGGTCCCAGATCTGGAGGGTACCTGCACATTAGTGAAGGACTAATTAGCAAGGGGGAAAAGGAAGAGGCTTGCACTGCAGGAAATTCCAAAGCCAAATGAGATGGAGTTAAAAAGCACGGTGAAACAAAACAAAATACAACTACTCACCCTCAAAAAAGTGCAAGGAGTGAAGTCACTTGTCTGTGGACATACAGGAGGGATGAGGGAGCACATCCTGTGCTTTTCCAGTTAAAGTACATTGCCTCTCTATTAAGTGTGCCCGACCAGATGCATGATGTGTAAAGTGCATGTGGGTGAGTTTTCCCAAGCAGCTATATAAACGTGCATTATTGCTATGCTCCTACCTGCCATATTTCCTCCTCTTTATTCACCAAGTGGTGGGAGCTGTCTCTGGCTCATCAATTAAACCTAAGAGTGATGATTTCCAGAGGTATTGCTACTTAGTGAAAGAAATTAATCCTTAGGCTAAAGGACAAAGCACAAGGCCTAACTGTTATTTAAATGGCTCATAAAGCATGTGCTGACTCTTTAGCCAGAGTGAAAATCACCTTTTGCTAACATAGGAAATAATCCTACTTTCCTCTGCCTTCTCCAGTCTTTTCATGAAGATGAATCACTTTCCTCTTGCTCCCCATTATTTCTGTAAATGAGAATATGCTGTAACATTGCTAAGGTTGGGCTAATTAAATCAGCTCTTTCTTATCTCATTGATCTGCATTTTAAAGCTGAGCTGATTAAGGAGAAGAGACTATATTTGATTAGAAATATGTTTTTCCCGGTTAGTTACATCAAAGGGTAGATTACAGGAGAGCAGAGAAGCTGAACTCACATGGCTACTCTTCTTCCTGGTTGTTAAAAGGAAAGAAAAATAACATGAAATAAAAAGCAAACCCTAAGAAGCATTAATCCTTTCTTTTTTTTTTTTTTTTTTCTTCTCCACAGCAAATGACAATACCTTTACTTTCTCTTCTGGAAAAATGTAATAAAAGATATGTGAAACTATGATATAGTATGAATATGAAATATGAAATATAGTATGAGATATGAAAACATTTCAATAGGCTGTGTGATGCTATGCACAGTACCTTATCTAACATCAGAAAAAAAAATATGCTAAAACAATTGATGACTTTTTATGGGCTGTGTCAGCAGACTCATTCAACACCCATGACCAAGTCCTTACCTGCACTGAGTCACTTGCCCAACTCTTGTGCAGTTTTTGTGGCCATTTCCAACTGGCCTATCTGTACGTATTGTCAAAGAAAACATTCTGGCTGTTGTGATTCACAACTGTGAAGCTGTGTTTTCCTGACAAAGTCTTTCACTAATGTTTAAGGTCCTTCATTAAGCAAACCTTCCTGATAGATCCAACAAAGTCTCATCCTCAGCTCAGACATGGCTTCACTGGGGGAAGGAAAGGTTGGGGAAAAGGACCTTTATTTTTCTTCTAAGAAAATGACCTTTTCTTAGAAGCTCCTAATTTGCTTTTCCTTTTTGAGTTCTTCAGGAAGACTCAGTGCCATATTTTGCATTGAAAATTGAAAGACGGCAAGGAAACCAGCTCTAGTATGACTTACTACATTGAGCCATCTTGCAGACATTGAAACATCTGCTAAATTCTCAGTATGACTGGAACCAAAACAGGGCCTTTATTCTTGTGTACCATTGTTGAAACATACTGGGAGTTGGGCAGAGCCTCTAGACCACCACCTGTGTGAGGCTGCAGTGCAATTCTCAAACTGACTTTAGGGAGGTCCCTCATCCTTGACACCTCTGTACCTGTACATCACCTATACACCAACAGAACCGTGTCTAATTCTGGGATTTTCAGTACAAGAGACATCTGGACATACAGGAAAGAGTCCAATGAAGGGACAGCTCTTCATCCTGGAGAAGAGGAGGCTATGGGAGATTATATCAATGTGTACCAACCTGAAGGAAAGTTGTGAAGAAGATGGAACCAGGCTCTTTTCAGTGGTGCCCAGTGCCAGTAAAAGAGTCAATGGGCACAATGTGAGACACAGCAGCTTCCACATGAACCTCAGGGAGTACTTCCTCACTACGTGGGTGACAGAGCACTGGCACAGGTTACCCAGAGAGCTTGTGGAATCCTCCTCTTAGAGATCTTCAAAAGCCACCTGGACATGGTCCTGGGAAACCTGCTGTAGGTGTCCCTGCTTGAGCAGGTGGGGCTGGACCAGGTGACTCCCAGAGGTCCCTTCCAACCTCAACCATTCTGTGATTCTGTCATTCTATGATCATCGTACATACTGGTCATTTATTCCTCTTCACCATTTCTTCTCAGGCTTCACCTGTGGTACAGAGCTGAACTACAACAGTAGAAGCAGTTTGTTACATTCATTTCCTACAGCCAGCATCCCACTGATGCTGTTGTGACTCATTTTGTCAATGGTTTAAACCTTTTTTTTTGGGAGAGTTCATAGAGAATGAGTGTCAGGATACTTATATTCATCACTTGGCATGAGGTCAACACTCAGAACAGTAATTACAGAAGAGATAAACCCATAGATCTGCAGTGTTAATTGGAACGGCAATGTAGCTGTGATAAGACATGGGTTAGGAGAAGAGAAGTGAATTTTACTCCTGGCATGACATTATGGAATACTACTCTTAATTAATGAAATACCATAAGCAGGTAGGGAGGAGCAGAGGACTAAAGACATTTTTAATTACAGCTTCCTGAAGTAAGAGACCTTGGTTAGGAAGGAAGCACAGACAACAACATTATCAGTTGTCCTTAGAAGATCATACCAGTGAACTTTTCTGAAGATCAAAAGCAATTGCAGGATTAAGTTTCTCTAGCCACCACCCCACTGCCCATGCTAAAATGTTGGTGTGTGGGGATTGCAAAAATGCAGGCGTGCGTGAATTCTGGCAAATTCTGTGTTTTCTTCTCAAAAACAGTAACAGATGAAGACAGGCTAATTGCAGGAAGATATTTATTATAAACAACACCCTAGATATCAAGACAGTGTGTCCAGAAACTGCAGCATCCTCAGCTTCAGACCTGGCTCTTAAAATGTGATCAAATCACATTGAAAAGTAATATGAATATAAGCTTTAACCAACAACAAAATATTGAGTGAGAATTATAAGCTCATCCGGTATGGGAGTTCCAAAAGTTCTGATCTGTAAAGAAGCAAAACTAAATGTTATCTGTTTATGCCTTAACATTTTTCATTTGTGTCGCAAGTGAGGTGATGCAAAGGACTTATTTATTTGCTATGAAGAAATAAAGATATTTATTGTTAAATGAGAATTAGAAAAACTGCAAGGGATTATTCACTGTATGCCATGATTAAATTTGATAAGCATGAGATGTATACTGGAATTATTTTTCTATTTTTGCAGTAGCTGTATTTCCTTTTGCTACTGCTCAGAGAGATAATAGCAGATCTAGTGGCATTACTATTGATATGTATGAAGTTTCCCCTGCACCAGAAGAGTCCTTCAAGGAATGGGAAAAACATCAAAGGTGACTCCAAAATTAGTGAGTCTCCTTCCAGAAGATTGTAATTGCTGTCAGTGGTCACTGAAGTTAGAAAGGACCAAATGTGCCTAGTCCCTTGAAGAGGTAGATCACACGTAGCTTGTTTTTGTTTTGTACATGTATACCAGTCTGTGGCAGTTGCAAAGAAAGCAGTCAGGACACTGACTTCAGAATATTCCTTCAGATGTGCAATTACTTCTTCCAAGTAAAATAAGCAAAGCTTTGCATTTTTGGATAACTGGGTAGCCATCTACCACTGGAGCTGCATCAATTAAAGTATTTATTAAAATGCCAATTCATCTTTGAAGCCAATATCTAATCACTTGGCTGAGCTTTCTTTGTTAGATGCCAATTCCACATGGTTCACATTTAATTTATAAGTAAACAATTATTCACTTTTATTAACTATATGACAGCAGAATTGATCCCATTTCAAATCTCCTTAAGTTTCTCTTTAATAGATGAATTCAGCAGCCTATAATTATGACCTCTGTTAAGCCCAAATTAAAAGCTTATTTATGATACTCAGTTCTTATGTCTTACCAAATGGGAGGTTAGCTTCTACCCAAAAGCAGTCCAACAGTGCCCTGCAAGCTAATTTAAAAGACTTATTTCAAGGACATTCCTACTTCGATTTGTTAGTTTCCTTTGGGAGGCAGTTAGGTGACACCTGCTTAATAGACATGGCAATAGTGAAAGTAATAGTGCCTGAGTAATACTGGGGGTGGAGTTGTCAGTGTTTATTGAAGAAGCATTTGAGTGAAATTGTGTTGCCAAGTTTGCATTTTTAATTTTATTACAGTGATTAATGGTGATAGTTGTTCTCCTGAATTCAAGGTTGTTATTTTGCCTAGGTTTATAAAGTCTATTCAACAGGAACTGCATGTATATATATTTGCAAAAGTGAGGAGATCACTAGTTAATTCCTTTTCTTACAAGTGTTTGACTGTACTTTGGCATTTTTAAGGTACTCTTTTTCTGAAGAAGACTTTGGACAAGATTTGTTATCAAAAGAATATTTTCCTAGGGTTATTGTCTATGATTTCCTGGTCTGTGGATATGCTTTGCTGAGGGTTCAGAAGGTGAACCTAAGCTAGGAGTTGGGCACAAGACAGAGGTCATGAAGTCAAAGTTCCTTGGTCAAAGACTGCTGTATACTGGGTCAATTTTCAAGGGAAGTGAAGAATAGGAGGAAAAAAAATATTATCTTTTCCATCATGTTGGACGAGCAGAAAATAAATACTTCAGTCTGAGGAACTGAGCTCTGAACAGGACTAAATCAAATCCAGAGGTCCTTTCCAGCCTGTACTTTTCTAAGATACTTAATCTTTTTTGAGGAAGTATTTTTTTTTTCACTAGAAGGTGAGAAAAATATCACAGAATAGCCTGCCATGGACTGGTTAGAGCTATTTTGTATAAAAGAGGATATGCAGAACTGAAGATTTGAATGTCACAGGTTAAATGCTACTCTACCCCTATCCCATCCACATATGTAACCTGTTTTCCTACAGAAAGATACAGAATTGACAAATAAATATTTCCTAATAAGAATATATTTTGGAAAAACAAAACAAACCAACAAACAAAAACTACTAAGGATTGTTATAGTGCTGCTTGGTGCAAAGTTTTTTCTCTGTCTTATCTCATCTAGAAGAGAGTTCAAAAGTACTTCTTTCTGTTTTGTTTTGTTTCAGCAAATTATTGATTGTTTAAAAATTCTCCCATCAATTGTAACAAAGTGGCCAAACCTATCCATCTTTCTCAGTGTAATATGGAATTCCTGCCCCAAGGATCCTCTGAATCTAATTGACACCCAGACACGGTCTGAGAAACTTACATTTTACTGAGCCCTATTCAGCCCAAGACTACATACAGAACAAACCTTATCAGCAGTAATTTATGTATTTGAAAGCAAGTCACTTGCAGAAGTGCAGGATTGAACAGAGCAGATTTGTCTCTCTCAGACCTCTTCCTCAGGCTAAGGTTGTATCATCTCATACAATGTAGAGGGATAATCATGTCTTTGACAAGCTCTGTGCGTAAAGAAATTAGAGAAGCTGAGACTTCATGCTATCCATGGCTGGTTAGACATATCCGTGTGCCTACACATCTGTGTCTTCAGCAAATTTCACCTAGGTGGATGAACTAATTTTCATGAATGAGATGTCAATCAAAAGCTTTGGAAATGGAGGCAATGCTTCACTGGTTCAAAAACTGGCTTTGATCTCTCTGATCAGTGTAAAATGGAGCTACCTTGGAGGTTCTTGTAATCGATAGGGCATTATCATACACACCAGAGTTGTGTTCATACATATTTTGCTCGGGCAGTGTCATAGCAAATAAAGTACAAAGAGCAGCTCCTGCTGTGCTGTGGCTGGAGAGAGCCTCAGAACTTAACAACTGTCTTCTTGATCAAAGTTTCCTCCCAGACCATCAATAGCGAAGGGCTCTTTTCCATCTCATGGGAAAACAGCATTGCAGTGCATGCTGATGCCCATCCCTACTGAAAGGCCTCTAGCAAATGCAGGTTGGATTCCACTTCATCCACAAAACTGTGCATGCCTTTAAGGTAAGCTCTCTCTTGTTGTGAGAGCTTTTCATGTTCAAGTGGGCTGATAGAGCCAGTCTCAGATATAAAAGCAAACAATGATTATACATTAGAAGCCTCTTTCAAGGCTCTAGAATGAACGAACACTGTGGTAGCAGGCAAAGAAGAAAATATTGTACACATTCCCCTACTCTCACATCCCTCGTGACTGTCCATCTGAGGGCCCATATCTGTAAGCAGCAGTTAGAAATGGCTAACAGTTTTGAGAAACTGGAACTTGCGGTTTGGTTCTTTGAAATATTTAGCTCTCAAATTGATTTCAGAAGAGAGCAAATATCTAAGATGCCTCATTGCAACAGGAGATGATGTTTTTCAGTTTAGTGAATCTTCTTCAAAGGGTTTTATGAGGATTAAAAGTTAATATTACTCTTTTAAAATGTATAGTCTTATTACTACCAATCCTAGCGTAACTGAAATATCACATTTTACATTTGCTGGTATAGCCTACTGCGCAACAATTTGTGGCTGCTTTAACAACTTAAGAAACTCAAATTGCAAAAATCAGCAGCTAACACTACATAGCCAGATAAAATAAGCAATAAATCTAGAGTGAAACCACTTACATGGCAAGCAAAGCACACTTTAAAAAAACTCAGTGGGAATAAAAGAAAAATCTTTGAACTCCTGCAAGTGATGCCAAGTCTTACATTCTTAATGCTGATACTCTGGCTAAAAGGACAATGGCCCTTGAAAGCATAGGTTTTCCCTTCTGCCTGCCTAACATCATGGTATAAACAGCCCTTGTCCTGTATTCCTCCAATGCTGTAAAGCTGATGAGGGATAGAAGCTGACTGAAGACAATGGTGTCCAGCTTTTTTTTTTTTATTATTAGTTATTTAAAATAATTAAATACATAAATATATATATATATTGTTCAGGTGGAAACCTGTGTGTGGATTTAAGTCTGGGCTAGTGGGCTGCTAGTCTAATAATTGCTTTGGTTGTTGTGCTTGCCCAGAGAGAGATCAGTCCAAGGTTTGTGTTAGATTCCAAAGTCAATTAGAGTAGTGTTAGAACAAGTTTTGCTTATCTTTATAGTGATAAAAACTATTTTTATTTATCTTCGTAGTGATAAAAACTATTCCTAGTTTTCTTTTCCCCAGCTTTTTGGGCTAGAGTGTGACAAGGGATGTTACTTAACAACAGCCTGAAGCCTCTGAGGGAACAAAGAGTGACTGATTAGGCTTAACCTGTCATTTTTCAATGAAATCTTCTGAGCTAAAAGTAGTTCAAGTGTGTGATTAATTATAGTTTGGAAGGATGCAATGGGAAAGTATGGGAAAGTTAGAATGTTATTAGTTACAGATCACAAAAAGGTTGAGGTTGGAAGGGACCTCTGGAGGTCATCTGGTCCAACTGCCCTGCTCGAGCAGGGACATCCAGAGCAGGTTGCTGAGACCCATGTCCAGGCAGCTTTTAAATATCTCCAAGGAGGCAGACACCAGAAGCTCCCTGGGTAGCCTGTCACCGGCACAGCACAGAAGTGCTTCCTGACATTTACTCAAAACCTCTTGTGTTCCGCTCTGTGTCCATTATTTAATGTCTTGGCACTGGGCACCACTGAGAAGAGGCTGGCACCATCCTCTTTTCACCCAACTTGTGGGTATTTGTAGACATTGATAACATCCCCTCTGAGCCTCCTCTTGTCCAAGTTGACCATTCCCAACTCTCTCAGCCTCTCCTCACAGAAGAGGTGCTCCAGTCCCTTCATTGGTTTAGTGGCCCTCTGCTGGACTCTTTTCTCTATGTCTAGGCCTCTCTTGCAGTGGGAGCCCCAGAGCCTGTCTACACAGAGCAAGACAACTTGGCTTTTTTTTTTTTTTTTTTTTTTTTTAAACGTAATTAAGGATAAGAAAGCATGATTGTGATCTATAAGTGGGCACTGGGTTGGGTTAATCCAGAAGAGGAAGAGTGGTTTTTGCTAAAGTAAAATTTTGGCTAAAGAACAGAACAGAGCAAAACGAAGCAAACAAACGAACAAAAAGAATAAATTGAAGCTGAAAACCAGAAAAAGAGTTTTTAGCCAGGAGGACAGCAAAACTCCAGGATAGTCTTCTGGTCATACCCTTGATTCAAACAAGCTATAATTGTACAAATAGATCTATTACTTTTGGAAAAAAACAAAAACAAACACACACACACACAAAACATCACTTTTTCCTAGAAGTCTAGGTGTTTGATTGCATTGGGCATGTTGAATTTGCACAAATGAAAATGGCATGGCCAGCATCACTTCAGATTGTGTTTGGGTCTCTGGTTTGAACAATCACAACCCATTTTTAAGAGGATTAAACATGGTCTTCTACTCCTGTCTATGGACGTGCTTGAATGAATGACCCAGATGCTTTGATCACTCTGACCCCTCCACCTCCTTCTTGTGGGGGGGACTAGTGGGAGTCCTGAGTGATTTAAAGATAGAGTACACAATTAATTAATGAACAGTATTATATAGTTTGATGGCAGGGTACACTACTTGATGAGTCAGGAAAACTCTTCCAGTTCCCTGCCCTATTTTGGGGGAAGAAAAGGTAGTTTTAAATACCCACACAATTCCTGTCATTGCAGGACTATAACTTAACACTATATTTTCCCCCATGAAATTTTATCCATTCTAGCCCTAAAACCTCCTAAGATGGAGCTTAGTACCAACACTTCCCCAAGAGGACTCCTCTCTGCTGTCTAATAAATTTCACAGTTCGTAAGCTTTCTCTGATGTTGTGTCACTCAGTGCCACATAAGAATGGATAAGGAGCTGGCTTCAGACATCAGAGTTAAAGGGTACTTTATGTACACGGGAATGGTCCTGAAAGGAGTGAGATGAATTACTACTGCAAATATCAGTAGCATGGTTACCTTTGCTCACCTTACATAGCAGTGATCTAGCAAGAAATGCAGAGGTGTGAAATTCAGCACTTAGAAAAATGCCATATTTACAGACTTAAATAGCAGTCTTCTGATTCTCCATGAAACAAATATAGCAGGATGTCCACTATCACAGTTTTCTCAGAAGTGGGCATCAACACAAGGGTGAAAGATGGTGAATAGGTCCCTAAAGTGGGGAAGAAATGGTGTTTTGTCCTCTAGCCTACAGAAATTGAAGTAGGGTCACCAATTTATTGTGGTGTTGACACTTGATGCAGATCAAATGAAAACATTTGGTTGTTATTGTTATGGATTCATCTTGACATGGTAGTGCAAGATTTCCTTTTCAATTACCAGCCACTGAAATCACCCTGTCCACTGCCAGTGGCTTCAAAAACAATGTCATAGAAGGTGTTCTGGGCTGCGATGTGGTCTATAAAGTATTTATTGTAATGAGATATATAGGCTTTGGTCACTTAGTGCATCTTGTGGTAGCTGCTACATTGGTTAAAGACCAAATTATTCAATCCTAATGACATACACAGTTCTTGCAGAGTATTTTTATTGCTAATTACTTGATGGCATTATGCTCTCATAAAATAAGACCAACAAGGACATGGATTTTTGGGCAGCCAGTTTGGACCTCTCCTGTGTAGCTCTTTACCTTGTCAGTGGAGGTGAATCAGTACTTGAAGCAAGATCCAAAATGAAACTGGTATGTTTAATTACCCTTTGAAAATTGAAAGGTCAAAATAGGACAGGACTGACAAAGTCAATTCTGTTCCTGGATTGAGTCCAAATTTCAGTCCTAAATGTCATCCTCTTTTTTCTTCTCTTGGAGATGTCTACCCTTAACTGTTGTTGTAAGAAATTCAAACTGCACATTTCTGTTCTTCTTCCATCACCTTTTTCTTTCTTTCTTTTTTTTTTTTTTTTTAATTTCCTTCCTTCTTTCCCTCTTCCTGTATTCTCTTTCCTTCCCCTTTTTCCTCCTTCTCTCTTTTTTCATGTAAGAACTTAGAATTATTTTTCCCTTCCCTTCCCTTCCCTTCCCTTCCCTTCCCTTCCCTTCCCTTCCCTTCCCTTCCCTTCCCTTCCCTTCCTTCCCTTCCCTTCCCTTCCCTTCCCTTCCCTTCCCTTCCCTTCCCTTCCCCTTCCCTTCCCTTCCCTTCCCTTCCCTTCCCTTCCCTTCCCTTCCCTTCCCTTCCCTTCCCTTCCCTTCCCTTCCCTTCCCTTTCCTTCCCTTCCCTGCCCTGCCCTGCCCTGCCCTGCCCTGCCCTGCCCTGCCCTGCCCTGCCCTGCCCTGCCCTGCCCTGCCGCCACAACACAGGATGACCAGGTTGTGACCTTGAGTTGTTGCTGAGCTTGTTCCAAGTCTCAGCAGCCAGACATATTCTCCCAGTGTGGGTTGCTGCCATGGCCCTGACACACACTCATCACACGGAAATTAAGTATAGACACATTCATGTATAATCTATACAGCATAGCAGTTTGCATATCCACATCTGTAGTGTAAGTATAGTAAAATATGCACACAGAGAGACACATTGACAGAATCAACTGAAAGCTCTCTGTGTGATGCTTAAGTTTTTTTGGCAGTTAATCACAGACATCTGATATCTTTCAATCTCAAGTCAAAGATTCTCGGTCTCCTTTATAGCAGTCAAAACTCTGGGATCATTTCACATGGATTTTTATGCCAAAGATCTGACAGGACAATAACCGTATGATTCCCACCCTGTAAGAGGGTTTGGGTAGTGCATGTGTAAGACTACTTGTATTGTATCTATAATTCATTTACAGCTCAATCTCTTGAGGAATGGGGGGAATCATGTCAGCTGTTTAACATCCCACAGTTACAACTGAAAGTAAAGGGAGCTACAGTTCAGCTGAAACATCGTGTTAAGGTTGTGCACACTGGGCCTGGACTAAAATCCATGTTTTTGTCGAGAAGTGTTAGTGGGTTTTTAATAACTGTAAGAAATGCAATAGCCCATAGTAACACATAGTAGTGATAGTATTCTTACAGCTACAAAATTTTAAGGATATACAAAAGGAAAAGTTAGTATGGAGAAGTAATACCATTTATTAGACCAACAGAGACACCTGGAAAAAAGCAGGCAAACTATCAGGCAGAAAGGCCATTTTGCAGCTCTCAAGCAGAGGAAAAAGATGTGAAGCAAAGTAGGGCAAGGTGTAATTGCTCTGAGTTTAACATTATCACGTTAATTGTTTGAAAGAAAAGGTGACTGATGAAGGTGAGCTCCTATGGGATGGAGAGAGATGGATTATTGCTGCCCCTGGAACTGTGTGGGCAGCAGGATGTGGCACATGTGGAAAATGGCAGTGCTGAACCTGTCCAGCGAGCAAAT